>NC_141690.1:117800132-119293752 GCF_964263255.1 Lissotriton vulgaris
GAGCTCCATAATTGATTAGGTCTAGTCTTGGGTGAGTGGTTAAATATCATGAACTTGGTCTTCCCTGTATTGATCTCTAGACCATATTGTCTACAGAAAAGACCAAATCCATCCAGGATCCATTGAATCCCCATCGGGGATTTGGAAAGCAGGAGGGTATCGTCAGCAAACATGATGGCCGGCACCCTCCTGCCTGCCAAAACTGGAGCGTCACTGCCCCTCACATTACCCAGGTGGGATATGACATTATTAACATAAAGGCAAAACAGGGTTGGCGCCAGGACGCAACCCTGCCTTACCCCCCTAAGGACTGGGAACCTTTTTGACAATGCTCCATCCCTCCCGCACCTAACCTGAGCAAAATTACCATCATGGAGCCTAATTATGGCCCGTAGAAGGTGAATAGGGACCCCCAGCTCTTTTAAAACCTCCCAGAGTTTCTGTCGGGGAACCAAATCGAATGCGGACCTCAGGTCCACGAACACCATATACAGCCTCCCCCCCTCGATGCTCACAGTTTTCCAATAGAGGAGAACGAGGCGGAAAATCTGGTCCATGGTGGACGTGTTTTTCCTGAAGCCAGCCTGGAGGGGGCTCAGAATTTCTTTGTCCTCCATCCAGTCTAAAAGATGGTCAAGTAGAAGGCGGGAAAAAAGTTTTTGAGGGACATCTATGAGGCTGATCGGCCTGTAGTTGGCTGGGAGAAGAGGACAGCCCTTCTTGAAGATAGGTACTATCTCCGCCCCCAGCCAAGTACAGGGGATCTCCATGCCTCCTGCGAAGGAATTAAAGAGAATGAGGAGGTACGGGGCCCAGATCTCAGGGTGGAACCTAAAGAGGTCACCAGGCAGTCTATCGAGTCCCGGTGCTTTCCCCGTCGCCAACCTCTCTATTGCACTGACCACCTCCCCAAGACTAAATTCCAATCCGTCATCAGGTTGGGATAAAACATCAGCAGCCACATCATGGGCAAATTCAAAGGTACCTTCATAAAGTTTGCCAAAGTGGGCTTCCCAAACAGAAGCTGCAATGTTGAGCTCCACTGCAGCTTTTGGTTCACCTGTGCCGATGTTTACCTAGGACCAGAATCTCCTGGAGTCCCTCGTTTCTAAAGCTAGGGAGAGGTCCTGCCATCTGTTCTAATCCCATTCTGACCTTGCCAGTGCCATTGTTTCCCTGTATTCCCGCCTAAGCTTGGCTGCCTTACCCCTGTCTGAACCTGCTTTTATTGCTGCTATTAGTTCTTTCTTAGCCTTTTTACAGACAGAGTTGTACCAGGTGGAGGTTCGGGTCTTTTGCTTGCGCTATACTACGACCGGGTAGAGGACCTCACCTAGAGCTCCCACTAACTCTTCATGGATTTGGGCTAATCTCTTGTTAAAGTCTTGGGATCTAGGTTGATTGATTAAATCGTCCAAGTCCTTTAGCCTGGGGAGTGCTAGATCATAGATTTTCCTGATACTCTCTTGTGAATTCGCCAGTTTCTCCCATTTTACCCTATGCCTGTTGGAGCTGAGAACCAGGTTCCCTAAGTCCTCACTGGGCTCAACGGGTTGCGATCCAGCAGCGACGACAGAATACACCATATCTAGTAGAAGTGTATTATGATCGCTGTCCGTTCTTGCAACTACTCTGAAATCCTGGACCTTGGACCACAAGCTGATGTCTACAAAAATGTAGTCCAGCTGCGATTTGTGATCCTTCCTATTGAAGGTACATAGCGAGGGGGTGTCTGAAATTGTGCGACCATTACAAGCCCTTAACGCAAAATTAAGTGTCAGGGACGTAATTTGAACCGCAAGAGGGAACCAAGATTTAGGGTGGGGGGATTGACATGGTGGAACACCCCAAAAGTCATCTTCTGCAGTGAGTGCACCTTCCCTCAGCCCTTCCAGAGGTTCAAAGTGACAATTAAAATCTCCACCCATCACTATCTTACAGTCTTTAGGGAGTTGGCCCAGAAAGGACGAAAGATCATCAAGTGTGGGTGACTCCATGGTTGCACCAACTGGGCGAGAGTACACGTTGATAATTGCTATCTTAAAGGCATTGGGCCACTTAAGTAAAACACACTGTATGTCCTGCGAGAATGTGACTACGTTCTCCGCATTACATCCAATGTGACTGGCTACCCACACCACCAAGCCACCTGAAGGCCTCCCTTTGCCACTCCAACTGGCTTTGATTTAAAAAATTGCATAACCCGTTCTAGACAGGGGTTCCCTGGCCCAGGACTCTTGAAAGAGACAAACATCACTATTACCTACTAAGGAGTCCCAGTCATCGGTATATAATTTGTTGGCAATACCCGCCACATTCCAGGACAAGACCTTCAAAGTTTCGGGTAGAGATCTAGGGCCCGGTCCCCCAGTTTTCTCGTGTGCAATGACCACTGAAGGAGCAGCAGACCCTTGCAGTTGTGTTGTTTCCGGGTTGAATGGAGCAGGAGGTATTAAGTTCGAGTCAAGCAGGTCAGTGGGTGTTAGTATGTGAGCAGGAGGACCACCAGGTAAAATGTTTTCATTGTCCCGCGTCCTAAGGGCAGTTGAGTTATCTGAAATGGAATGTATCGCTTCCCCGAGTGGTGGTGCCAGCATTACCTCCCACGATTCCCAGCCTTGTAGATTCACTAGTGATCGGCCGAATCTGATTGCAGTGGCTTGGGTTCACTTTTGTTCTATTAGTCCTCGGGGGCAGCGATATATTAATGGGGGTTCCCAACCGTCATTCACAATCTTCGAGGGGTAAAGAGGAGCAAGTGTTCCATCCCCCTTGTTTCTAACGAGTGGTCCACCCTCCCAAAATTACTACCATATCCCCTATAAGGAACAGTGTCCCACCCAAATGCGTTCTTTGGGGCCATAGGATTGGGCATCATCGGCAAATACTGATTATTGAATTTAGGGCATGGAGTATTCAATAGGGCAGGGGATGCCCAAGGGCGCACCATGGGAGCCACTAGGGCTCTTGGATAGAAGTATGTAAGATCACAGGGGACGATTGTTTTACCTACGTTCCCTGGTATCCAGTTAAGGATGTGCCTGACCGCCCCTGGATCTCTAAAGTTTACCACTATAAGATCACCCTTTATGTCTTTTTCTCAGCTCCCCAACCAGGGGAGTCGACGTACATGCACAATCTCCCCGTTGATGTTACCAGGGAGCGGTCTATTCTGGGTGTGCCAATGCATAGTTTTGTTTTTAAGCTGGACAGGGCCTTCTCTCCTATCAGCCTCAAGTGTAGGGACACCCGTGAGCACCACCACGTAAGGAACCGCTTCTGGGGGTAGTTCGACCTGGCGGGCCCTACGGTGTTCCACTCTGTTGGGGGTCGCCCTCCCTCTTACCTCCCGCATGCTTCTTGCAGCAGTACTATTTCTCCCCTTCGGGATTGCGCCAGAAGCATGCGTGACAGGTTGGTGGCCAGGTTTGGAAGAATTTGCCCCCTGAGGATTTCGGCTCACTATTTTGCTGGATACATTTGAATCCGTGCAGGAATAGAAGATGTAACTGCAACAGCAGGGGTTGGGACTAGGTTAACAGGATCTTTTAATTGGCCCACTTTGTTGGAAATAACCATTTCAAATTGCCCCATTTCCAATTGCCCCAACCGTTTCTCTACCCCATTATTCTTTCTCACTCTATTTATCTATCTATCTATCGCCCTCACTCTATCTATCTATCGCCCTCACTCTGTCTATTGCCCTCACTCTGTCTATTGCCCTCACACTTTCGATTGCCCTCACTCTATCTATCGCCCTCACTCTATCTATCTATCGCCCTCACTCTATCTATCTATCTATCGCCCTCACTCTATCTATCTATCACCCTCACTCTATCTATCGCCCTCAGTCTATCTATCTATCTATCTACCTATCTATCTATCTATCTATCTATCTATCTATCTATCTATCTATCTATCTATCTATCTATCTATCTATCTATCTATCTATCTATCTATCTATCTATCTATCTATCTATCTATCTATCTATCTATCTATCTATCTATCTATCTATCGCCCTCACTCCATCTATCAGCCCTCACTCTATCAATGTATATTTCCATCGCCCTCACTCTAATCATCGCCCTCACTCTAACTATTGCCCTCACTCTATCTATCTTTCGCCCTCACTCTATCTATCACCCTCACTCTATCTATCGCCCTCACTCTATCTATCTATCTATCTATCTATCTATCTATCTATCTATCTATCTATCTATCTATCGCCCACACTCTATCTATCGCCCTCCCTCTATCTATCTATCATCCTCACTCTATCTATCTATCGCACTCACTCTATCTATCTATCGCATCACCACAGCATCACTCAGCACCACCACATCATCACTCAGGGGCACCACAACATCACTGTGCGCTACCACAGCATCACTTGTCGCCACCACAACATCACTCAGCGCCACCACAGCATCAATCTGTGCAACCATTCAACAACAACTGGTTCAATTATGTTCTCTCAATGTTTCAAGCTTTATTACAAATGTCCCAAAAAGATGTTAATATTTCACTTCTGTTCTTGGATTTTCGTCACAATAAAATACACTGAACATAATCTTCACAAAAGTTATTTTCAAAAGTTTAAGCTTTTTCCATTATAAATTACAATAACTTTTATTTAAGTATTAATTATTAAAATGTAAACGCCATTGTTATTTGTAATATCAATACATCTAAGTCACGTAAATACAACACATATTGCATTACAAATGCTATAGGTGTCACATTTGCAAAAGTTATAACTATTGGCATTGTAAATGACAAAGCTATTAATTTCACTGTTTTCAAAGCCAACACATAAATAAAATGTTTGTCATTTACAATACCAATAGCTCAAACGTTCCTAATGCGAGACCTATTGCATTGCAAATGCTTGTTGAATTTGTCACCTTTAGTGGGACAGGTTTACCTACACATGGGTCCCGTGCTCTCCATGCCACTTGATCCCAGCTAGCCTAGCTGATGAGGGGTGATGCCCTGAAACTGGTCCCAGGATGCTTGTTTCCATTCCGGGGAGGACCTGGCTTGGCAGTTTGGTCTGGACTGTTCCCATGAGGCACAAGGTCAAGGCTGATTTTGCATATGGCTGGGTCTAAACAGGGGTGGCATGGTGAGCAAAAGAATTATGGATTTAACCAAGATCTCTTGACTGGAGTGAATGTTTGATTTGGTCTGCATTCCGTCTATTATCTGTGTGTCTTTTGCAGAAGCAACAGGCAAAAATGGAAGGCAAAAAACGACCAGGGTAAGAAATGGCAACAATAGATAGTTAAATGCTGAAAGCAGCAAAAAATGGAGAGTTAACAAGACTGAAAAAGACAAAAATGAGAAGGCAAAGCAGAGCACAAAGTGGCAAAACAGAGAGAAGGCAAGGCAAAAAGCGGCAAAAAGGCCAAAAGCGGCAAAAAAACAATTGACATGGGAGATAGCTACAAGAGGAGTTAGAGCACAGCAGTACACGAGGCAGGAAGCCAAGAAGGCGAGGCAAACGGGCTGGAGATAGCAAGGCGGAACACACAGAATGCACGGAAAGCGGAGACCTGCCACATGGAGAAGCAAGGGGGATCTGACCAGGGTCAAATGATGAATTATTCATAATGCGGGATCTTTTTAGGCATTCTTAAATCTACTTTCTACCAAATCCTGAAAAAATATTGTACATGCGCTCATCACCTCCCAACTGAACTATGGAAATATATGATGTATCTTCGAGCCACAAAGGAAAGTATCAAGACGCTGCGACGAGTTCAAGACGCTGCAACGAGTTCAAGACACTGCAACGAGTTCAAAACGCTGCCGTAAGTCTTGTACTAAATGTCCCCAAAAGATCTTCTGCATCAGGTGCACTCAATCAGTTACACTGGCTCCCAGTGTCTAAAAGAAATATGTTTAAAGCCTCTTGCTTCTGCCCTCGCATACCATACAAGCAAGGCCCAAGCTATATATGCATCCCATGAATGAAGCGAAGCGTAAGCACGAGGTCGCAATCTCAGATCATTGGAGGCAAAGCTTGCTAGAGCTCCTAAGATCCGGAAAGCCAGAATGGGAGCTCGGGCCTTATCCTTTTTGGTTGCGAAAATGTGGCACTATCTCTCTTATGCTCTGAAAGCGTCTCTGTCGGAAAAGGACTACAGAAGTAAACTTAATATGTATTTTAATCAATCCGCTCCATACCCTAGCAGTTGCATGTTGCCGATGCTCTTTCCTCATCCATTTCTAGCTCCTAACATGGGGACACACCATTGTGGTGTAACAAGGCGCTCTACAAATAGCATTAAAAAATGTTTTAAAATTTCTAATTGTTATTTTACGCACTATTTGAAATTGCAACATTGTTTTCCTGTATGGCTTAAACTTTGCATTTTTTAAACATTTACACTAGAGAGATAATGGTAATACTAATAATAAAAGTAATAATAATTACTAGTAGTGGAAAACAGCGATGATTTTCATTAAGCATAATTATTCATATTAAGTAGTTGACAATAATATACACCATGAACTCTATCCACTATGCTAGGAAAAAGGAAGCATTCTCACATTCACAAATGCAATGTGTTCATCCACAAAAATGAAATGCATTCATTGAAACCACTGTGTGTGCCCACCTCTTGCCACAACAAACACATTCTGCTCTCTGGCATGCCATGAATGTGAAACGTGCTGATTTCATTATATCTCAGATTCACAAAGAGATGCGCTTACGGGTACACCTACTGCGCCTTCAGTCCTGCTATAGCAGTATTTACCTAGCTCTGTGCAGCGGCTAGAGAAGGCAGACCTGCACAATGGGGATTTGGGGGGGTGGCCGACCAGCGGGAAGCTCGCCCCCCCCCGGGGAAGTTTGGGGCACCAGGGGAGGGGGGGGGGGGGGAGTGTGACACCAGGGGCTCGCCGTAGCTGGCGTTTTTGGGCTGGTTGGGCTGGTTGGGTTTATTGGGCTCCTTTTGGGCTGGTTAAGTATTTAACCGGCCAGTTTGTGTCACCGCACACTGTTTGTGGTGCGGTGACACAGCAGCCAGGGCCGTAGGCAGTTTCGTGGTCTCTTATTGCCTTAACTGTGCTTTGTGTCGGCGGTTTGGGGTGTGTTGCTTACTTCATCGGACTTTGTGCGGATTGTGGAGTGGGCGTGCGGCGAGCGTGGTCGTGCGCTTCATGAGCCAGGCGGGGTCATCACAGTGCGGGATGGTGGCGTGGGGCGATCTGCGGGTGGCGGAGGCTCTGAGGCTCTTGAGCGAGGCGGGCCGCCTCAAGGTAAGGCCGCCGCGGCGCGCTGCCAACGGCGCCGCGGCAGCTGTGGCGGCATGTGAGCCGTCTCGGTCGCGGTCGCGGCCGGCTCAGCGTGGTGGGAGGGGGGGCGGGGCAGCGAGGGGCAGAGGCCGGCGGAAGGAGGCAGCGCCGCGCAAGGCGAAGGGAGGTGCCAAGAAGGCCGGGCAAAGGGGGAAGAAGCGGGCCCTGGAGTTTGTAGAGGAGGTGGGGGGGTGGGGGGGCCGGGGGCGGCCCGCGAGGCAGTAGCGGACGAGGCAGTAGCTGAGCCGGGAGGGTAGGGGGGGTGAGGGAGGAGGGAGGGGCCCGGGTAGTGTTGCCAGGGGAGGGTGGGGGCAATGGAGGAGGGGGCGGGGGGCCGAAGGTGGAGAGGGGCCATTGGTGGTGGGGGGATGCGGTGGAGGGGGGTCGAGGTGCGAAGGGCAAGGGGGGCTGTTGGGGGGAGGGGTTGGGGAGTCAGGGGGGGCGGGTTCGCCACTACTGATTGAGGAGACCGATTTGGAGGAGGAGGTGGGGGGGGAGGGGAGGACACGGAGCTGGACTGGAGTTCGTCCTCAGCGGAGGAGGGGGGGTGGGGGGAAAAAGGGGGTTGACGTCGCCGGGGCAGCGGGAGAGGGGTGAAGGGAGAGGCCAGGGGGAGGGGCGTGGCGGACCTGAGGCGCTGGGGGGTGTGCGTGGAGGTGGGGGTGCGGCGGGCGGGAGGGATGGGTTGGGAATGGTCGGGTGGGTCGGTGGGGGTAGTGGTAGCGAGGCAGGGGGCAGTAGGGGGGCGAGGGGAAATGGCGGGTAGGGGTGTGTTACGGGGAGGGGGAGGGGAGCGGGGGCGCGGCTTGGGGGGGCTGGGGGTGCCGGGCGAGGGGGGGTGCGGGGCCGAGTTGGGGTTACGGGGGTGGGGCGGTCTGGGGGGCTGGGCGGGGGAGGGGGGTTGGGACCTAGGAGGCGGGGGGATCCCGTCATGGCGCGGAGGCCATTCGGCAGGTTGGGAGAGGCGAGCGGCTATGGGGTGGGGGAGTGGTGGAGGGGGTGGCGCGTGGGGGGGAGAAGGGGGCTGTTTTTACCCTGGCATGCTGGACTCCACCTTTTTTCCTTGGCAGGAGCTGTTTGCGAGGCGCTCGGGGGAGCAGCATGCGGCTCCCGCGAACCAAGTGGATGGGCCGGCTCTGTTTGGTGCGGGCGGCCGCGCTCCAGCGAGGGACCTGAATCAGGAACACGGCGATTGGAGGCGGGATGCGTCTCCGCCGGCCCCTCCCCGAAGGGTCTTTACGGCCGCCGGGGGTGGGGGAGTGAGGATGGATGCGAATATCTCTGATTTGACTGCGAGTGCGGAGGTTGGGAGGGTGAGTGTGGACTTGATGGATCTGATGCGGGTGTGTCGTGAGAGAGCGGGTTTGAGCCGGCTGGAACGCCAAGTGGGGGGCCGGGGTGGCATGGAGCCGGCTGATGGAGAGTCGGAGGAGGAAGGAGAGATTCGGGAGGACTGGGGGGCTTGTAATGTTGTTGGAAGTGTATTGCAGGTGCCAGCAAGGCAAGAAGCGCCCAGAGTGACGGCCCCCTCAGCTCCACTGGTTAGGCGGCGAGATCCGGCAAGGACGCCGACCTTGACGCCAGGTAAGACAGGTGAAGGCGCGGGGAGTGGCAAGCGGCGTTGTGTGCAGGTTTCAGTGGGGTCGGGGGGCGACGGGGAGGATGGGTGGCGGCTGGTGCGGGGACGGTACGTGCAAGACGTGGGGAGGGGTCGAGCGCGAGCGGCAGGGCAGTGGCGGCTGGTGGAAAAGAGTTGGCGGGGGGAGGTAAAGAGAGTTGTGTGATTGCGGAAGTTGCCGTACATGGGGCTGACCAAGCCGCTGGGGGCCCACCTTTCGACGGCAACAAAAGAGAAGATCTGGAAAGGGGAGTACATTGATATATTGAAGCTTCTGCACAGGGAGTTGACATCCAAGGAGGGGTCAAAGGAAGAGGAGCAGGAGTTAGCTAGGCACCCAAAGGTGCCCCTGGCGCTAGACAACTGGTCAGCGGCGTTCCTCATATACGCGAGGGTGTATTGCGAGAAGTTCCCGGACCGGTGCGTCGCGCTGTTCAAATACATGGATGTGGTGTGGAGGGTGCAGGTGACTTATGGCGGGTATGCGTGGTCCCACTACGACGAGGAATTCCGGGCGCGCATGGCGGGGGACCCGGAAGCGCAATGGGGGGAGCTGGATTCGGACCTGTACCAGCAGACGATGGGAGGGGCCAAGTTTGGCCGCACCATTTACACGGCAAGCGGTTTGCCGCTGGCGTCGCCCCCCTTTGCGGCCCACCGGGGGTGGGACAGGGAGCCTCTGGCAGCCAGGCCGCAGTCGGGGCCTGCTCGGACTTTAATAGGGGAGCCTGCGGGCGGGCGGCATGCCGGTTCCGGCACGAGTGCTCGTCGTGCGGACGGAACCATCCGGTGCTGCGTTGTTGGGGACCGGGGGCCCATCGGGGCAGCAGCCCGCGCAGGGAGATGCTCCTGCCAGAGGGGGACAAGGTGGGGGGCGGGGAGGGGGCAGAGGGGAGGAGCCGGGGCTCTGGGAAAAGGCTTGTACGCCGGTTAGAATCGAGCGGATGGCGCCCTGGTTGGCGGCGTATCAGCGGGCGGAGGATGCTGCAGTGCTGCGTCGGGGTTTCCGGGAGGGTTTTCGGCTGGGGTACGAGGGCCCTCGTATTGCCCTCTGGGCGGACAATCTGAAATCGGTGAACGGGCACAAGGGCATGGTGAGAGAGAAACTGTTCAAAGAGGTCAGAGAAGGTCGAATGGCGGGCCCCTTCACGGCGCCGCCGCTGCCGGGCTTGATCATTTCTCCCATCGGGGTGGTGCCCAAGAAGGAGGAGGGGCAGTTCCGACTGATACAGCACTTGTCTTGGGCGGAAGGGGAGTCGATCAATGCCTACATTTCAGCGGAGTTGGCATCGGTGACTTACTCGTCGGTGGACGTGGCGCGGAGGCTCGTTGCGGCGGCGGGACGAGGCGTGCTGATGGCAAAATGCGATGACAAGTCGGCTTTCCGACTCCTTCCGGTGCACCCGGTGGATCACCAGTTGCTGGGGATCCAGTTCCAAGGTCTGATCTTTGTGGATAAGGCGCTGCCGATGGGGTGCTCCATTTCATGCGCACTGTTTGAGCATTTCAGCTCATTCATACAGTGGGTTTTTTCCAGGCGCACAGGCTCGGAGTCAGTGACGCACTATCTGGATGACTTTTTCCTGGTGGGGCGGCCCGGTGCGGAGGACTGTCAGCGGCTGCTGGATGGTTTGGCTGGGTTGATGGGGGAATTTGGGGTTCCCCTGGCGCCGGAGAAGACGTGCGGTCCCAGTACGGTGTTGTCCTTTCTCGGTATTGAGCTCGACTCGGTCGCCATGGAAGCGCGCCTACCGGAAGACAAGAGGTCGGCAATGCTGGTTTTGGTTGATGGAATGTTGGCAAAGAGGAAGGTGACAGTGCGGGAGGTGCAGGTGTTGTTGGGGCATTTGAATTTTGCGTGCCGCATGGCGCGGGCGGGCCGAACGTTTTGCCGGCGTTTGGCTTTGGCGTTGTCCGGTTTGCCTTTGCCTCATCACCATGTGCGCCTTTCGGCGGGAATGAAGGAGGATCTGCGCATGTGGCGGGCGTTCTTGGAGCGGTTCAATGGTGTACCCATGGCGCCGGTGGAGGATTGGGAGTGGGACGTCACCATGTACTCGGATCCGGTGGGCGTCGGCGGATTCGGTCTGTACTGGGAGGGGAAATGGTGTGCACAGCAGTGGCCCGAGCATTGGCAGGCGGGCGGGAGGAGCATTGCGTTCTTAGAGTTGTTCCCTTTGGTGGTGGCGGTCACGGTGTGGGCAGGGGCGTTGGCGCACAAGCGCGTGCTGTTTCGAGTGGACAACATGGCCGTCGTACAGGTGGTGAACAGGCAGTCGGCTCGGGACCCGCAGGTGCTGAAATTGATGAGGGTGTTTGTCTTGCGCTGCTTGGAGAATGACACTGTTTCAGGCGCGCCACGTTCCGGGAGTGGACAATGACATTGCTGATGCCTTGTCTCGTTCACTGTGGGAGAGGTTCCATGGGCTAGCCACGGCGGCGGAGGAAGTCAGAATGCCGGTGCCGGAGGACCTGTGGTCGGTGGGCGCGGCCGGGTCTTTCAGTTGGTGAAGGCGTCGGTGGCAGTGTCCATGTGGAAGGCGTACGAGCTAGCATGGGTGGATTTCCTGCAGTTAGGTGCGGTGAGGCAAGGGGACCGGTGGCGGTGCGAGGAACAGTTGGTAAGGTTCATGCTGGCGCTCTGGTTAGAGGTTTGTTGCGGGTGTCGATTGCGGGCAAGTTGTCGGCGGTGGCGTTCATGGGGAAGTTGTGGTGGGGTTACCCTCTGTCGGCAGGGGAGTTGGGGACCCGGCTGCTGGAGGGGTGGGCGAGAGAAAGGGGTGCGAAGGTGCAGCTGCGCCGCCCCATCACGGTGGAATTGCTGGAAGGAGTAATTGGCGCGCTCCCGGCGGTGTGCAGGGATGGAGGCAAGGCGGTGCGTTTTTCTACCTTGATGTCATGGCTTTTCTTTGGGGCGTTCCAAGTGTCGGAGTTGCTGGGCGCGAGGGGGTGGCGGGGGGTGTTGTGGGGAGATGTGGAGGTGCGAGCTCAGGAGCTGGCGGTGCGTTTGCGACGCTCGAAGACGGACCAGCGGGGGGTGGGAACTTGGGTGGTACTGGGGCCGGGCGGCCGGGAGGGGGTGTGCCCGGCGGCGTGGGGTAGGAGGTTGATGGCAGACGGTGGTGAGAAGGAGGGGGAGGTTTTTGGTCGGGGTGGGGGTGACGGAGTGACGGCGTCTCAGGCTTTGTGGGTTCTGCAGTGCGCCCTGCGGTACATGGGTGAGGACCCCCTGGCTTTCGGGACGCATTCCTTTCGGATCGGGCGGCAACGGAGGCGGAACGGAGGGGTTGGGGTAAGGAAGAGATACAGAGGCAGGGTCGGTGGAAGTCGGATTGTTACAGGACGTATGTGCGGTTGAGGGAGGCGGAAGGGTTCTTGTAACAGTGATGCCCGATTTTGATATGTGTGTCTTTGCAGGTGCTGTGGCGGGGCTGGAAGTGGCTGTTCTGAATGTATATATTGTGGGACATTCATTCGTCAAGAGGGCAGAACAGGCGGAGTGGGACAGGCATCGGACACTCAATGTGGGATTGGATGCGGGGTTGTACCGTTGTCATTGGAGGGGGAAGGGGGTAGGCATTGGCATGAGTTATTGCCCTTGTTGAACACAGTGGTAAGAGGGGGGGTGTGCCCGGATGTGGTAGTGATTCATCTGGGCGAGAATGATTTGGTGCAGTGCAAGGGGTTGGCGCTGCTCAAGCAAATGAAGCGGGACCTGAGGGAAATCAAGAAGCAATGGGCGGGCTGCCATATTATCTGGTCTGAGTTTATTCCCAGGCGGGTGTGGAGGGGGGCGGAGCGCCCAGGAGCCATAGACAGGGCACGGAGGAAGATCAATCGGGAGATGCGTGAATTCTGTGCCAGGGAGGGGGTGGGGAGGATGGAGCACCCGGAGTTGCGCTATGGCGCAATATATTTTTTCCGGGAGGATGGGGTTCACCTGTCCAGGTATGGCATGGAGCTGTACATAGTCAGGCAGTTGTTATTTAGTGAGCAGTAGTTTTGTTTGGCACAGGCCAGGTGGGACATTGTTGTAGGTGCACCTGATTCCAATAAAGCGGCCTTTTTCACACATTTTGGTTGTCTGTGTCAGTGCTTCCCCCCCTCACCTACTGGTGTGCCCCAAAAGTGTTAGCAGCATGCCTGCCTTCGACCTACAATGATATGTTTTTGTTTTTTTATGTAATGGTCACTGCCATATCAATGTGGAGGTTTGCACAAGAGGCTAAAATGTCAACATGTGAATTAAAATGATGCATTCAGCGCCTTAATTATTTTGTCTTTTTAGGACTTTAGTGTCACCAAGTTTAAAAACATACCATACAAATCATTGATAAGGTACTATAATAACCCCTGTTTTTGCCCATAGTTTATTTGGAAAGACTTTGAGACTGAACTATCAATTTAGCCTCAATCAGAAACTTGATTTATATGCTTGTTATTTTCAGCTTCTGCTAAATGTTAGCATAGTACTAAAAAGTAGCAGTAGGGTGTTAGGATGCTAGGTATTTCCGAAGAATGTTAGGGCAGGTCACATTGCATTCGCTGGCCTTGTCACGCATTGCTGCATTTATTTTCTCCATCTGTGGGGGGTACAGTTCATATTTTATGCACTAGACTTGGGCTTTGGAAATAAACATTTTTAAAGTGTTGCCCCTGAGATTCTTAGTGCTGGTTCGACTGTGTTGTTAATTTATCAAACAGGGTTTGGAGTTCCACCGTGTCCCTGAATACATCTAGAGGGAGGGACTATTCATGGCCAGAAAACACCACCCGCACAGTATTGCTTAGTGGGTCATGTAAAAGGATGCAGTCCAACTGGATTTCTAGTTAGTGTTGGTGAATTGAACTAAGTCCTTGTGCCAGAGGCTAGAACTCTGACCCCTGCCGCTCTTCAGGGTAGAGGGGACAGATCGTGACTACGTGCTACATGAGTTGAGGAGTACTTATTTAAATTGCGATCTCTAAGTTGCATGTGGAAATGTACATCTAAGCATTATTAACAGATACTTTAATGCATGTACTCATAAACTCTGCTTCTGTGAGAGGCTGGTGTATATTGGCGGGAGAAAGAAGCAGCAATTTGGGTCATTCCAATTAGGTTCCTCATTCCTAAACAAATTGTATATAGACCTATATAGATCCAAGTTTCACATCCATGTCTGATAGAATTTAAAACTGAACATATCATACATAGCTATTAGGACAAGGGACCCCATAAATAAACACTAAGCATACACACAACATAAATCCACTAATAATCAATAGCCATCCATAATACACCCATCAGTAAGCAGGGAACAGCCCCAGACCAGGAGACGGAGGGTTGGAACAGACCCTGTGCTGTAGCAGCATGAAGATGAGGAGGACAATTAATTCCTTGGTGTGCTGTACCCTGTAAAGCCTGGGAGCATTGAGTCCTCCCAAGTCCTTCCAAGAGTGCCCGGGCGCTCCATTTCCACTCATTGTACCCTAATTGTATTTATTTATTTATTTGCGGGTTTATAACGCGCTTGAATCGACTCTTTATCAGAGTATCTCTGCGCCCAAAAAACACCAGAAGCATAGTCATAAAGTCTATGGATAGTAATTTAGTTCTGAAACAAGAATGTTTTGAGCTTCTTTCTGAAGCTCAAATGTTCCGAACATTGCCTCAGCTCAAGGGGTAGCTTTTTCCATAGGGTCGACCCAACTACAGATAAGGCCTTACCACCCTGTCTGGACTTTCTCACAGCTGGAACTCTCAAGAGAAGTTGGTTACTGGACATAAGAGACCGAGCCGGGTTATATGGAATGAATTTATCTCTCCAGTGCAATGGCCCTAGTTCATTTAAGCTCTTGTGTATTAAACAGCAGGTCTTAAATTTTACCCTGGTACAGACTGAGAGCCAATGCAATTTCTCCAGGAGAGGTTTAGACGGTGTTCTAGGGGGGGCATTTATTACTAGCCTAGCCGCGGTGTTTTGAATCATCTGGAGTTTGGCTAGTACTCCATCGTTGGCCGATAACAGGAGGCCATTACAATAGTCAATACGACTAAGTATCAGAGCTTGCACCAAGGTTTTTCTGGTATAATCTGGCAGCAGGGGGAAGACCTTTCGCAACATGCTGATGACATGGAAGCAGGAACCCACAATGATGTTACAATGTTGCTTAAAAGAGAGTTCACAATCCAAGCAAACTCCTAGATTTTTCACAACCATTTTGGGGTCTGGGACCGGGCCAAGATCTTGGGGCCACCAGTCCGGGGTCCATAGGATCTTTGCTTCCCCAAAGAGTACAACTTCCGTTTTGCCCACATTGCATTGTAAGCAATTAGAAGTCATCCAATTTGCTACCGCCTTCATGCCTTTGGAAAAAGAAGTTTTCACTTCGTCGGTTGGAGTTTTAAAAGGAAACAGGAGCTGGGTATCATCCGCGTATGATACGGGGATGAAACCGAACTCTCTCAAGATTTTCGCTAGGGGGGGCCACATAGAAGTTAAAAAGAGTTGGGCTCAAGCAAGAGCCCTGTGGCACCCCCTTAGTAATCTCAGTTTCCGCCGAACGAAATGTGCCCATACTAACCGATTGAAACCGGTTGGATAGGAAACTTCTTAGCCAGGCAAGTGCTGTACTCACAAGACCGATCTTAGCAAGCCGTTCGAGCAGAATATTATGGGATATAGTGTTGAACGCTGCCGACAAATCTAATAGTACCAGGACTACCGAATGACCCTTGTCCTGGTACATGTGTAGATCATCCGTTACTAACAATAGTGCCGACTCGATACTATGCTTCGGCCTAAAGCCAAATTGCGAATGATCTAGACTGCCGGTCTGTTCGATATAGCTCGAAAGGTGTTTATTTACATGTCTTTCTGTGAGCTTTCCCATGAATGGAAGTAGGGATATCGGTCTGAGATTAGATAAATCCGTCCAAGGGATTGTAGTATTCTTCCTAATAGGTCTTACCGATGCCTTTTTCCATTCCGTGGGCACTCGGCCTTCAGTCAATGATAGGTTTATCAAGCATTGAATCCCTGTGCCCAGTGTTTGAGCCACCACCGGCATCATTCTGGCTGGAATAGTGTCCGAAGGGCTGCCACTCTTGGTTTGACTCACCAAGCATTGCACCTCTTCCAAAGAGATGGGAGGGAATGCACTCAGAAGAAGGTACCCAGTGGTTGGAAGTCTACAACTTTCCAGGAGGGGCCAATATGGCCTAAGGGGAAGTAGACCCGAGGAGCAGGTGTTAGAAAATGCCCTAATCTTCCTTAGTTGAGAGATAGATTCAAAGGGTGAGCTTGTGATCCCTGAGGTTGGACGTTGTCACTTCCACCAGCACACAGTGAATGGGATCTCTGTCATTGCTCTGATGGATACCGGTGCCAGCCAGACCAGGATAATGGCAAGGCTGGGTTCCCCAGTTCAGTAGAGCATAAATCAACAGAATGTGCTACCTTTGAGGGGTGTGGTCGTTCCCCCTTAGAAATTCTGGCTTGACAGGTGCCTGTTTTGCATTAGGGCACAGACTCTGGACCGATTGGGCAGCCATAGACTACCACATCTGGACTGGGGGAAGAAGAGTAGAAGAAGTGTGCCTAACACTCTGATAATTCCCAGAGGTCAGAGAACCCTGGATGATGTGAGGCTTTGCTCTTGACACTGACATTTGTCAGTGGCCTCTGTTTGTTGCAGTCCTTATGAGCAGAGTTTTCCTTGGGCTGGCAACAGAAGTAGATCCAAGAGGCGGAATGGACCACATCACTCTGTTGGCTATGGTTTTGCTGTCTGCCTACTGGGATGGATCTGAGACCAAGTTAAGGTTATGTGCTTCACAGATGGGATTCACAACTTAGGAGACGTGTTCACCATGGGTCAGTCCAGTGCTCAGTACAGTGTGGACAGAGAGATCCAACTGAATTCAGAGGGGCATAAAACTGACAAGGGCCTCTGCAGTAGTGGACTATTGCCTATATTCTATCTCCTAATCAGGAAAGCTCATCAAGATATTGATACGTCTCCCATAGCTTTTAGCTGGAGGGAGTTGTGTTGGGCTTGACCTTTTCTGTTAGGTCACACACAAACTTGTTGCCTTCACTCATCCTGTTCTGCAAACTTCGTTATTGTTTTGTTTATTTATTTGAAAAGTTTTATAAAGCGCTTCAAGACATGGGGCAGAGCGCTTTACATGAGCATTAAGGTTCCAGTCGGTACAGTAGATTCATCGGGATCAAAAAATATACAGACATTACACATTTAACAAGAAACACTTCTTAAATAAGCAAATAGACTAAGAGTTATGGCCATGAGTAGAACGCAAATGTCATTAGAGACAATTAACACAGAAACAAAAAAGGCAAGGGAGCTAAAAAAGGTTTGTTTACCCGGGACAAGGCTATTCATTTATGCAGTTAAATGGGATAGGGCTAATCAAATATACATTGTCTGAAAAATGCAGCACAGCTCAAATTAGGAAAGGGGAGAGGGAGAGATTGGGGCTGTTTAGCGAGGAAGTGAAGGATAATTGAGTAAAATAGGGTGGGAGGGAGCAAAAGAGAGGAGAAGGGAGCAACGAGTTTGGGGGAGAAATTGAGGAGGATCTAGAGGTAAGTGTTGAAAGGAAGGAGGGTAGCATTGGAGTGGAGAGAAAAGTCAAGGATGGAGAGAGTAGGGAGAAGAGTCGGACAGAAAAAGACTGTCAGGGGGGAATGAATAACGGGGGATGAATAAAGGGTTGAAAGCAGCAATTACGGACCCCAGTATTTGCACGGAAGGTGGGATTTGAGGTATTTTTTAAAGCTGTGGTACGATGGGTTGCAGCGCAGGTCTTTCGGGAGGGCATTCCAGATGATCGGGGCGTTTCCTGAGAAGGAGCAGGATTGTGTGGAGCTCCTATTTGATAGGGTGGGGACGAGAAGTAGAGCATTTGAGCTTCTCGTCTGCCGGGAGCAGCCCGCCTTTACAAGTTTGTCAGAGAGATATAGCGGGGTTTGTTGGTGGAGGGCTTTGTGTGTGATACAGGCAGTCGTGTATGCAGATCTTCCCTCAATGGATAGCCAGTTTTGGGCCATGAGGGCTGGTGAGATGTGGTCGAAACTTTTGCAGTTGGTGATTAGCCTGGCGGCGGAGTTAAGCACAGATCTGAGGGCGGCAAGGTGTGTTTTGGGGATTACGGTAAGGATAGCATTACCATAGTCTATTTTAGAGAGGACTAGGGATTGGACAACCCATTTAAAGTCATCAGAAGGAATGAATAGTTTGAGTTTTTCAGATAACGGAGAGTGCAGAGAGCTCCTTTAGCCGCATACTTAATGCGGTTGTTAAGAGTGAGTTTATTGTCGATTTTGAAGCCAATTGATTTTGTTGAGTTAGATAAGGAGAGCTAGCAGTTCAGGGTATTGAGGTTAGAGAGTCAGCCTTGGATGGGGAGATTGTTGTTTTTGGGTGAGAAGAAAATGGTTTCGGTTTCATTAGGGTTAAGTTTGAGGTGATTATAGAAGAACCAGGATTGGGTCATACTCAGGGCATTGTTAAGGAGGAGAATATCGGAGTGGGATTTGATCTTGTAGTACAGTTGGGTGTCGTCCGCGTAGAGATGGTAGTTAATTCATGTTTGATTCAGAATGAGGGTAAGGGGTTCCATAAAGAGGTTGAAGAGATAGGGAGAGAGAATGGAGCCCTGGGGTACACCTAGGGAGACCGGCGTGGGGTTGGAGAGGCAGTCCTTGATTTTGATTTGTTCTGTGTTGGAGGTCGTCGACAATCTTGAGCATGGATGTTTCCGTGCTGCAACCTTTTCTGAAACCTGATTGCAACGGGTTAAGTAGGTGGAAATTGTCGATGTGTTTGTCGAGTTGTCAGGGAGCTCATTTTTCCAGGACTTTAGATAGCAGTGGGAGGTTCGAAATGGGGCGAAAGTTGTTAGGGTCATTCGGGTCGGCTGATGAGTTTTTGAGGATGGGAGTGATTTGACCAAAAAAACGTTGTTTTTGTTGGCATTAGAACTCTACCACTGCAGACCAGTACCAAAATATTTGTACTCTTTCTCCTCTAAACCAAGTAAAATTGGCTTACACTTTGTTTGCACATTCAATTTAATTGAAAGTCCCTAAAAAAGTTGTACTACAGGTATTTGGGCCAGTAAATTAAGTACCACTAGAGGGTCTGTAGCACTCCTTGTGCCACCCACTTAAATAACACTTCAAAACATGTCTAAAGTCTGCAATTGCAGCCTGTGTGTAGTTTTAAATTGGCATTCTTACTTGGCAAAATAACCCTTTTGCCAGATCTAAACTTTCCTTTTCAATACATATATGTCACAACTGATGTAGGCCCTTCACAGCTCTTAGGAAATGGTGCAGTGTATTTAAAAAGTCAGGTATGTATTTTTAAGTTTTACATGTTCTGTTAGTGAAAAACTACTAAGTTCATTTTTCAGTGCCCAAGGCCTACCTCTTCTATAGAGCTACACTAGGCTATCTAATTACACTTAATAAGTTATAACATTTGCCTTGGAACAGGTAGACATGTCATTTTTGGCCTCTTGGATTTTAAGTCACAAAGCAGAAAATGCCACTTTTGTAAAGTTTCAAAAAGAGCAATGGATTTAACCCAGATCTCTTGACTAGGGGTGGCTGTTTGATTTGTTCCACATTGTTTCCATAATTTGTGTGTCTTTTGCTTACTTGCCCTAAGTGTGCTGGTTATGCCCAGACATGGGTTCCGGGATCACTGTATAACTGGATTCATGCAAGCCTGGCTGATAAGGGGTGATACCCCGAGACCGGGACCAGGAGGCTTGTTTCTGGTCAAGGGAGGACCTGCCTTGGCAGTTCAGGCTGGGAAATGCATGGCCAAGACTGATTTACATATGGCTAGGTTTAAACTGGGTTGGCATGGTGAGCAAAAGAACAGTGGATTTGACCCAGTTCTCTTGACTTGGGATGAATATTTGATTTGGTCTGCATTACATCTATCATTTGCGTGTCTTTTGCTTTCTCGCCCTAAGTGTGCCGGGTATGCCCAGACATAGGTCCCGGGCTCACTATTCCACTGGATTCAAGCTTGCCTGGCTGATATCGGGCAATACTTTGAAACAGGCACCAGGATGCTTGTTTCTGGTCCAGGGAGGACCTGGCTTGGCAGTTTGGGCTGGACTGTTCCCATGAAGAGCAGGATCAAGACTGATTTGCTTATGGCCAAGTCTAAACTGGGGTGGCATGGTGAGCAAAAGAATGATGGATTTAGCCTAGATCTCTTGACTGGGGTTGAATGTTTGATTTGTTCCGCATTCCATCTGTCTTTTCTGTTGCTTTTACTTCTAAAAATTTGGCATTTTCTTGTGCTTCCCATTTGGTGCCTGCAGCCTGTGTCCTGGGTCACATGACTAGGTGTAGTTGGCCTTTGTGTACTGCTCC
This sequence comes from Lissotriton vulgaris, assembly GCF_964263255.1. Lineage (NCBI taxonomy): Eukaryota > Metazoa > Chordata > Amphibia > Caudata > Salamandridae > Lissotriton > Lissotriton vulgaris. Next base: position 117,820,459 of record NC_141690.1, read on the forward strand.
CAGACAGTAACAAAACTGGGGATAGATGTTGGCAGGATAGGCCTACTTTACAGGAGAGGAGGGGCTGAGCCACACTTATTTCTCAAAGGAGCTGTCTCAGCACAGACACACAGAAATCACATTAGCCTTTTGAGGACCAAGAACCAGTGGATCCTGAGCAAGATGGCAAGAAATTCCAGGACCATCTGCCTGGCAAAAACTCTAGAAGTTTCTCCCACTTCATAGCTGGCACCAGGTATAAAAATAGGACCCTCAGACTCACTCTTCAGTACACTACTGAAGCTGTGGATACTACAGAAGAGTGACAGTCCTGCTGTCAGAGGACTGCCCTGCTGCTTGAGGAGAATTTTGAGGTGATGGGCTCTTCATTTTTTTTTTTTTTTTTTTTAAGACGTTTATTAGTATTCAATGGAGCAGTACATATAGCGAAGCCTACAACCCTGCGGGCCGGCTGCAACATTGCGATGTATCGTGAGGGTAGGGGTGTACAGAGGAAGGTGCACCGTGCCATCGATTGTACATTTTTCATATCACATGTGCTCATTGTACATTTTTGTCTGCAAGTGACGTCTTATTTTTTCATTTTTTCTTATAAGTAAACAGTTAACTCTGCAAACAAAACAGATCAGTTCTCATCGGTATGTCCCAATGTTTTTTAGCTGCGCTATCGCGTATCTTTCCGGCATCCATGACACCGAAACCCCCTGAACGGAGCGTCATTCCCTGGGGGCGCGGCAGTGGAGTAGGGGTTAGCGGTGCGTGTGCACAGTCTGCCTTTGTCATGGTGTGCGACAGCCATTGAGAGCAGTAGTACCCCACGGGCTGTCGACAGAGTGTGTGATGCACCTAGCGGATGAATGGTTTAGCCATGCTGTGTTCTCGGAAGACGCTACCCGCGTCCGGTCCCGTGGCCGGACATGTGTCCAGGTACATCCTCCAAGTGTGGCGTGGAAGGAGATCATGGCTAAATTTGGAAAACAAGAGTCCGAAACAATGAACATGGGGATATGTGTGGGGTGGGGAGTGGGGGGGGGGTGTACTTGCGGGAGCGATGCCACGGGGAGGGGCTGGGAGTACGTTTCAAGCCGTCGTGGACTAGAGAGCCCTCGTGTGAGTGGCCGTCCGTGCCCATAGCCAGCGAGTCGTATGTATGGCGCAGCCGCTGCTCAGGGCGTCGGTGGGGAGGCGGGCTGCCTACTGGCCGCAGGTGCCACTTCTCCAGCGCTCCCGGCGGGCGGGTGTCGTGTTTTGAGGGGGATACAGCCTGCAACCCTGTCGTCGGCACTGCCACCCCAGCAGTGCTATCTCATCTTAGCGGTCTCTATGTGAGCCCTCTGGCCGTGCCCTCCCCCTGGAGGGACCCCAGGATGTCGTCCCAGAGTTGAGCTATCGGGAACTGCCTTAAGCCCGCTATCTCCTCCCGGTGTAGTGCAGTGCTTTCTGCTCTAGCCCAGTTGGTGAAGGATGCATACCAGTGTTTGGGGATTGGCGGTTCCCTTCGCTTCCAGTGTTTAGTGAGCAGTCGTTTGGCTGTGATGAAGCCTAGATCCCAGAACCAAGCTTGTGTCTTATTGAGTTTGGTTCTTTTGTATAGCCCAAGTATGCAAGCCTGCCACGTGTGTGGTAACCCCGGGCCCGTGCTATGTGTCAGGAGAGATGTCACCTCCCCCCAGTATGTGACTAGAGAGGGACAGTGCCAGAGCATGTGTAAGATGTCTGCGCCTAGCAGGTCACATCTGGGACAGGCGGCGGTGTTAGTCATGAAATATCTGTTGATTCTGTCTGGCGATAAATATGCCTGGTGCAGTATGTACAGCTGAATGGTCCGGAAGCGGGAGTTATGTTGAATGTTCTCGGGGCTGGCCAGAACCAGGTTCCATTCCTTATCCGTCCAATCCCTCCCGCGGTGGGCTGCCCATTTGTCCCTAATCGGTTGTGTGGGTCTTTGCGTGTGCATGAGGAGGGCCTGCGCCAGCCAGCGAATAATGTGGGAGCCGTTGCCCATGAGATGCAGGTACTGCATTAGGTGGTGAATCGGTGGCTCATCCTGGATATCCCCCCAGGACTCTGTATATGCCCGCAGTATAGACGCGTGGAGCAGGAATTACCCCGCCGGCAGACCCGTGGCCTCCGACAATTCCGCAAATGGGAGCATGGCCCCATCCGCATAGAGGTCGCCCATGGTCTCCACCCCAGCCGCAGTCCAGCTCTCCAGAATACGTGGTGTCACCGTTCCACCCCTCCTGGGGGTGCCCATCAGGGGGAGTGCAGGGGCGTACGGCCTGACTTCCTGAGTCAGTTTTAGGCTACGGATGAAGCATTTACGGGCCACAGCCACGTGCAGGGTAGAGGGCGGGGTCCCTTGGTCAGGGGGTGAAACAAGGCGCAGACCTGCGAGTGGGTCCATTGATAGTCAGCGGTAGCCGTGTCATCAAGATGCGTGCCGCTAAGCCAGTGTGTCACCCATTGTAGCTGCGCAGCCAGGTAATACAGCTCCATGTTAGCGACTGCCAGCCCTCCCTCAGCAGTCGGGGAGTACATCTTGGCCAGGGCCACGCGGGGGCATCCTGCGTTCCAGATCAGGCTGCGGAGCATTGATTCCAGGTCGCGGAATATCTTTGTGGGGACATACAGTGGGATATTTGCAAAGTGGTATAGAAGCCTGGGCAGAGCTATCATTTTAGATAGTGCTATCCTGCTGGGCACATTCAATGGCAGAGTCTTCCAGAAGGCCATCTGGGCCCGCAACGAGGAGATAGCGCGCACCAGGTTGCCCTCCAATATGCTCTGCGCGTCCCTGTATATATACAATCCGAGGTACTTAAATGTGGTCGGATACCATGTGAGTCGAGTGCCTCCGAGGTGCACATCACATTCCCGCAGGTCCGGACTGAACGAATACACTCCGGACTTAGTCCAGTTGACCTTAAGACCCGACACTTCCTCAAAGGTCTGGAAAATGTCCGACAGCACGCCTGGTACCGCGGTGAGGTCCCGCACATACAGCAGCAGGTCGTCCGCGTAAAGCGAAACAGTGTGCACCCCGTCAGCCAGCGGGATCCCCCATTCCACTCCCCTGTCCCGCAACAGCGCTGCCAGGGGCTCAATGGCCAGAGAGAAAAGAAGGGGTGACAGGGGGCAACCCTGTCGGGTGCCTCTACGTACCCGCACCGCCTCCGAGAGCAGCCTGCCCGTCCTCACGCGGACACTGGGCCTCTGGTAAAGTAGTCCGACCATGTCCGCGAAAGCATCGCCCACGCCGAATCTGACCAGCACCGCCCCCAGATAGGGCCACTCCACGGAGTCAAAAGCCTTCTCAAGGTCTAAAACTAGACACCCCGATCTCGGCCAGTGCAACGTGGCGGCTTCCTGAACCCGGAAGAGGCGGCGTAAGTTACGGGAAGTGCTCCTTGCCGGCATGAAACCATTCTGGTCATTGTGCACTAGGTTTGGGACCTCTAAGGCCAAGCGTCAGGCCAACAAGGAGGTGAAGATTTTATAGTCAGTGTTCAACATGGCTAATGGCCTGTAGGACCCCATGCATGTTCCATCCCTGCCTGGCTTCAAAAGCGAGACCAGACTGGCTTCATTAAGCGTGTCTGGGAGCCCAGAGTCCTCGATCGCGTTGTTATAAACCTTGAGCAACTCCGGGATCAGCGTGTCTGAACATGCTTTAAAAAATTCGGCAGGTAGGCCATCCGGGCCGGGGGATTTGCCATTGGATAAAGCGAAAATGGCCTCGCGCATTTCCTCCTGGGTGAATGGTGTTCCTAGGTCCCCCTGTTGCGCGTCCGTAAGGGAAGGCAGTTGTACATCTGTAAGGTAATCTGCAATGGACGCCGAGGAGACCTTCAACTGGGACTTATACAGTGCCTGGTAGTGTCTCACAAAGGCTTGGTGTATTTTACTCTGTGTGTATACTATCTCTCCCTCCACTGTTCGGATGGCGGACACCGGCTCCGTGCGGTTCTCCTGTATGACTCGCGCCGAGTGGGCCGCATAATTGATGTGTCTCAGTCGTTCCAGCAATGCCGCATGTTCCGCTCGGGCCTCGTTCAGTTGGTCACCCGTTCCACCCACCGCTTCCTGCTCCCGGCGGAGCAAGTCCGCCTCCACCCTGCGTAGATCTGCTTCTAGTGTTTTGTGCATACTCCCCTGTGTGCCCAGACAGTGTCCCCGTATCACCACCTTGAAGGCGTCCCATTCCACCCTAGGGGAGGACGCTGTGCCCGAATTATCTGTGAAGTATTGTGCTACGCAAGCCTGCAGGGAGTTTCGAAAGGGGGCATCCAGCAGTAGGGCGGGTTGTAAACGCCATGTAGGGATGGGCGGGTGTGGGCGTTCCCAAGCCATGTGCAGCGTGTGTGGATTATGATCCGAGTGTGTCCGGCCAAGGTACTGGGAATCAGTAATGTGCGGCAGTATTTTTTATGACACCATGTACCTGTCAAGGCGGACGTGTAGCGCGTACGCCCCTGAGTAATAAGAGTATATCTTGGTGGTGGGGTTGTGCGCGCGCCATGCATCCTTTAAATCCCACTGTGCCGCCCACTGTGTGAGTGCTCTCGTGGCTCCTAGAGACGTTGCGTCTGGCCTGGGAGGGGCGAGCGGTCCATCGCGGGATCCAGCACCGTATTGTAATCTACCCCCAGTATCCAGGGGACACCGTGCCAAGGCGCCAGCTTCTCCGAAATGCGCGCCAGAAAGCCCCCTTGGTCCGTGTTCGGAGAGTAAATGGACGCCAGAACTACTGGTTGCCCATCCATGCGGCCCTTCACCAATACATACCTCCCCTCTGGGTCTGTGAGGACATCTGACATTGTGAAGGGAGTGCCCGGCCTCACCCACAGTAGCGCCCCACAGGCAAACGGGGAGTACTCCGTGGCATACAGTTGTCCCCTCCATCTACGACGCAGCGCAGCCACCTCCGCCCCGCACAAGTGTGTTTCCTGCAGGAGTGCAATGTGTACCTGCTGCCTTTTCAAGTAGGAGTATATTTGATAATGGCGCGCTGGTGTGTGCATGCCTCTGATATTCCAGGTGCATATCTTTATCGCAGACATTCTGGCAGTGTAAACTCTCCCCCACCGTATCTACGAGCAGCAGCCCCACCAAGGACCATCGCATCCCTTTTCCCAGCTCTCCCACATCCACCCCCCTCAGTACACTCAGCAATGTTCAGGAAGACATTAGGGAGGGGAAAAACAAAGAACAACAATAACCAGTAGTGAGTGAACCCCACTAAAATACCAAAAGGGCAGTGGCGAAATGGGCCACCGTCCATACTCTCGATTGAGAGGGACAACCTTTCTAGTCTAGGGGGTAACGTGTGCCAAGCACAGTCTCGGCAGTTCAGATGTTCAGTCAAGGAAGGGGATCAAGATCCATCCCTGAGCCATATGAAATAGGCAACTGGCAGCCACTATCAGCGTTCCGGTACGTGGCGCCATTCGGCCCATGGGGGGCCCCGCCCAAGTCGGCCCCGGCAGAGGAAGGGTATAATGAGGTATGGTGCATTTCCCGGGCCCCCGGCAGGAATGGCTCCCCATTGACCGTGGCCTGCGGTCAGAGGTGGCTTAGGATGAGTACGGGCCAAGAGACAACCCCACCGCCACCACACCCAGAGTCCACCAGTGCCACTGGGGCAGTACTCACTGTTCCAGATGTCCACTGTCCAATCGGCAGGCAGGGGGGGGAGAAGACGCCCCCAGCAGTGTCGGGCATCAGCCGCGCCTCAGCGTCCAGTCAGCTCCTGCCGCCATCCCCCCCGCCATGGCAGATACTTCACAGATGACTCTTACGGAGTCAATGAAACAGGTCAGCAGTTTGCGGTGTGACGTCTGGCAGGTCCACTGAAATCTGAGAGTTCGGAATCCCATACACAGCTTCATCTTCATCGCTAGGGACTGCCTGCTGGCCGTCATCGAGGGTCGCCTCCTGGGACGGCGAAGTGCTCAACTGGGAGACTCTCCGGAGCGCATCTCGTTGTTCCTGGAGCATTTGGTCCATCGGAGGAGAATGTCGCGAGCCCTCCTCCGGTCGTTGGGACTGCTGTGTTTTGTTTCTGCGGCGGCGCCGTGGCCCGCGCAATCTGGGCCTCGCCTCACCGCCCCGTGACTGTCTGGGTGCCGTGTCCGTGCCCTCGTCCAGCCATTCACTGACCTCCTCGGGGGTGTTGAAGAAGTAGGTTTTGTCCCCCGCCACCACTCTCAGTTTTGCTGGGAAGAGCAGGGAGTATTTAAGGCCTGCGGTGCGGAGTCTCCGCTTTACCTCCATGAAGTTGTGCCTCTGACGTTGCACTTGGACAGTGTAGTCGGGGAAGAACATGATCGCGGCATTGTCTATACGGATTTCGCCGAGGCGTCTGGTTTCCCGCAGCACCGTGTCCCGGTCCCTATAGTTCAGTATCCTGAAGAGCAGTGGCCTCGGGTTAGTGCCGGTGGTGTGGGGCCTCGTCGGCACTCGGTGTGCTCGCTCCACTACAAAGTAGGGCGATAGCGTGCCTTCGGGCAGCAGGGTCCTAAGCCAATCTTCAACATGCTGGGCAGGGTGGTTCCCTTCTCATTTTTCCGGGACCCCCACGAGCCTGATGTTGTTGCGTCTCGCCCTCCCTTCCGCATCCTCGGCCCGGTCCTCCAGGAACTCCACTCTGTTCAGGAGATCTTGCACTTGCCTGTCCGTCTGGGCGACCTTGGATTCAATCTCTTTCACCGTACCCTCCAGGGTCTTGGTCCGATCAGACAATTTCCTGTGGTCATCCCTTAGGAGGGTCAGGTCCACGGCGACACCGTCTATTTTGGACTCTAGGGAAGTTCTGGTCTGTTGGAGCGACTGATCCATGCGCTCCACGGCCGCCAGCACGCTGTCCAGCCTCGTAGTTAGTAGGTCGGCGGCCATTTTATTTAGCAGCTTGTCTGTTTTCCCCTTCGGCGGGGCCCCACCAGTCCCGGTGCGGGTCCGCACCCCTCCGGACATGGGCAGGAACGCCCGGCCGGCAGCTCCTCCACCTGGGCCACTCCGGCAGCACCTCCGGGATCACGCCACCATCAGGCGGGGGGTCCGTCAGTCAGCAGCTGCCCCTCTGGCCGGGGCCGTCGTCGTTATGGCCGGGGGAGGGTCCGTCAGGTGGGTCCTCGCACTCACCCAACACGGTTTCGCCACGCCGCCCCAGTTGCAGTGAGAGGCCGGGGGGGCCAGTGCGGTGCGTGGGTCCAAAGGGTCCAGGTGCTGTGGGCAGATCTGGCCGCCAGGTCTGGCCTAGGTCGCGGCCTCTCGTGTGTCTCCCTGCCCCCCAGGCAGCCGCTATCCCCGCGGGGGGGCCCGCAGGCGAGTCCGGCGCAGAGCGCACTGTCATGGGCCTCCGTCACAGGGGGGCCGGCCAGTCCGCCGCTGATGGTAGTGCGGCGACCAAGTGGGGGGGCCGGGCTGCCCCTCCGCGAGCAGTGGACCCGCAACGCAAGTCCCAGGTGACCGCTCCGCTACGTCGGTAGACGCGAGTGGGACTCACCGGGTGGCACCGGTCTCAGCTTAGCATCCCGGGGAGGAGCCTCCGTCGGCTGGGTCCGCCATCTCACTAGCGCTTCTCCAGTATCGTCCTCCGTGTCTTGTCTGCCCCGGGTATGCCGTCAGGAAACCAAGCAAGTTCGCGCCACTCACGGGGCAGCAGGCGCGTGGCGGCCGCGACTCGAGGGCCGGGCGTCCTCTCCTCACCCAGTCCAGGCCTCTCGCAGGTGTCCAGCAACAAGGTGGGGTGGTCTCGGGGCCACCGGAGGGTGTTTCCAGCTCGGCGGCAGTCGGCCAGGGGGCCGCAGTCAGTGTGATGAGGTTTGCCGGCCGGGGCCTGTGTCCTGGGCCCGAGCCGCGCCCTCTCTTAATTGCCCCGCCGGCCGGGAGGCTGCAGGTCCCGCAGGGGGGCCGTAGGATAGGCCGGGGTCGGCCTCGTCGGAGCCCCGAGGTGAAAGTCGGCCAGATTGCGGAGAAGTGTTCCGGGGAGGTCCGCCTGCAGTTTCGGGCGGCTACGGTGAATTGTGGCGGAGAATCGGCTCAGGGAAGGGGAGCTTAGCACGGAGCTCTACCCTAGTGCGTCCTCTGCCATTGCGTGCTTAGCCACGCCCCCCGAGGTGATGGGCTCTTCATGACCACGAATGGGCCAGTTTGTGCTGAGATCTGGCTGTCCATGGCGACGGCCAATGCAAAGCTCCAGTGAACCCACCTTTTCATACTACAGCGACCGCCAGTGATGACTTACAATACAACATTTGCAGTTCATCCTATAGCGATGACAACCTGTGTCGACCAGCAACGCAAAGCTCTAACGATGATTGTCCATGATTCTTGACATGGTTTTTCACTACAGCAAGGACCATCCACAATGCCGGGACTGCACCTCTGGCGACAGCAAAAAATATCCACAATGTTCTTTGTGTGGCCTCCTTCACTGCCAATTGGACTCTTCATACGGGACTTTGAGAAAGTAAATCTTTCAGCTGGACTATTCTGGTCCCTGTATCTGGGATGCAATCCATTTCGGCTGACCTAAACTTGTGAATTTCCCCCGGTCGAGCACAATCAGATACCCGCACAGTGGTGCCTGGCATCTAGGAAGGGGTGGGACCAGTTGTAAAATAATTAAAAAATAATAATAAACACTTACTGAACTCGACAGGACCGCCTTGCTCTGGACATCCTAGTGGTGACTACAGCCCAGCAACCCGTAAACTCTCTTGACCGTTCCTGGTGCTGCTCACATCCAGCAGGCTAGCAGTGCCCTGATTGGAGAAAGAAGCCTCACTCGGTGCTCCACAGTGCTCTGGAGGGCTGCACATGCTCTGACCAGCTGTCATAAGACATCTGGGTTAGAGATGTTTAAAGTGCGCATGTGTGGCTGGCAGTCGCTGGATAGCCGGCCAAAGAGACATGCACACTTTAAACAGTGCATAGACAGCCAACCCTCCTCCTTGCTGCTGTCACTCACCAGGTCCCACCCTGTCCTGACGCTCTGTTCAGGAAGCGCTGATGAAAAATAAAATGGTAATGAATTACCATTTTATTTTTAATTTCGGGGACGTTTAAGTAGAACAACGATCCTCTGCTCCACCGGAGGAGCCGCTCCTGCACCCGCGAGTGGCCCTCTGTAATTTTGAGCACTATATTTACCTAAACACTTGAAACTGATTTTTTAATTGGATTTTTGTTGTTTTGGTGTGAAATAATCTATTTAAAAATTAGTGTGGCATTGTTATTTTGATGTGTTTTCACATTACTACTATTAACCTATTCGCCACTGTGCGAATTCGGCTGCGGCGCGGGTGGGGCTAAGGGGTGGCCGTGGCGCTTCCTTAGTCATGACAGCTCCACGCCATCATGAGTCACGGGCGGCATGTGCTCACGACAGCGTGGAGCCGTTATGACCCCGCTCACTCATTAATTCGCCCACACAGTCGGGAATTAGTGCCACACAGGCGGAGCGTGGGTGGAGCGGCAGTTGATGACGGCTCCACGCCATCATGAGCACACGCCACCCATGGCTCATGACGGCGTGGAGCCGTCATGAGCATGGAAAGGGCTAAAGCGATGCATTTACACATTGCCTCTAGGGTAAGCTGCTTTGTGGTTGTTGCTTGAGTATGGTTAACATCCATCTTAATCACTAATCAGTTTCTCAGAAAACAATATTTGTTAATACTGTAACAGAGGTAAACCTAGACTAGATATTCTCAAGGGGTTAAAATACATATGATGTTGGTAGGAATACAAAACAGTTGACATGGACAGGCCCCCAGACAAGTCCTGGCACCAGAAGGATATCCAAAGCAGCACTGCTCAAAGGTGCAGGCTTTGCAAAATTACGAAATACGTGTTTTGATGCTGCAGTACCCTTGCAAATACCCTTGACAAGGCAGCTTTATAGCATCTCTTCAAGTCTCCCTCCCACCTGCATCTCAACACCTTTTTCCCTCTCACCTCATCTTATCTTCATTTTGCACACTCTTGCACTGATTTCTACGGCTCCTCTTCTCTCACTTCTCAGCTCTCTGTTTCCCTATCCCTCTACTCCTAATGTTCTCATCTCAATCTCCACCTCTAGCATCCCTTCATCTCTGTGAGTGGTATTCTCTTACCTCCAACGTCCATGTTTGTTTTCAATGCTTTTTCAAGCCTATTCTCATGACCATCAGTCCTCCCTCACTCATAATTGCCTCATTCTCTCGCCTCATCTCTCCACTATCCCTTACCTCAATCTATTCATTCCCACCATGTTTATCTCTAATTGTCTTTTTTCTCCACCAGTTATTCCCTTAATGTTCTCTCCTCCCAGTTTCCCTCCCCCACAAAACATCTCATTCTCTCAACTCCATGCATCCTGGTGTACTATTAGAGTATTTTGCGCTTTCAATTTTAGTGGTTCATTCTAATCATATAATCATTTATTGTGAACTGTAATAACATGAAAGGTGACGTGTTAGGGATACTTTCAATTTGAATGTGAAGAAATTAACATTGCAACTACGTGTGTTTAGCTGAAAACATTAACATGCAGAATTTGTGCATGTCGCTGACAAGTATTTACATATTTGATGTCAAGTCAAGTCAAGTCAAAATTTGTATAGCGCACTACTCACCCTGAGGGTCTCAAGGCGCTTGGGGGGGGGGGATTGCTACTTATCAAATAGCCTAGTTTTGAGTTGTTTTCTGAAGGAGAGGTGGTTCTGTGTGAGGCGGAGGTGGGTGGGGAGAGAATTCCAGGTTTTGGCCGCTAAGTAGGAGATTGATCTTCCTCCCAAGGTGGCTCTTCAGATGCGTGGAATCGCGGCGAGGGCTTGATTAGACGATCGTAGTTGGCGGGTGGGGGTGTAAAAGGTCAAGCGCGTGTTGAGGTATTTGAGTCCTAGGTCGTAGAGGGCTTTGTGTGCGTGGGTGAGGAGGCGGAACGTTATTCTCTTGTTGACGGGGAGCCAGTGAAGGTCTCTCAGGTGACCGGAGATGTGATTGTGGCGGGGTATGTCTAGGATGAGCCGGGTGGAGGCGTTCTGAATGCATTGGAGTTTTTTCTGTAATTTGGCTGTGGTTCTGGCGTAGAGGGTGTTTCCGTAGTCCAGTCGGCTCGTGACAAGTGCTTGGGTGACCGTCTTTCTTGTTTCAGTGGTGATCCATCTGAAGATCTTTTTGAGCATACGTAAGATGTTAAAGCATGATGATGAGATGGCGTTGACTTGTCTAGTCATCGAGAGGGAGGAGTCTAGAATGAATCCCAGATTGCGAGCATGGTCCGTTGGTAAGGGTGCGCTGCCCAGGGCCGGTGGCCACCATGAGTCATCCAATGCAGAGGGGGATGATCCTAGGATGAGGACTTCCGTCTTGTCTGAATTCAGTTTTAAGCGGCTGTTCTTCATCCACTCGGCTACGTCTTTCATCCCTTCGTGTAGGTTGGTTTTGGCGGTGTTTGGGTCTTTGGTGAGGGAGAGGATCAGCTGTGTGTCATCAGCATAGGAGATGATTTTGAGGTTGTGCTGGCGTGCGATGGATGCGAGGGGGCTCATGTAGACGTTGAAGAGGGTGGGGCTGAGCGATGATCCTTGTGGTACGCCGCAGATGACTTCAGTGGCCTTTGATCTGAAAGGGGGGAGGCGGACTCTCTGGGTTCTTTCGGCGAGGAACGAGATGATCCAATCCAATGCTTTTCCTTGTATCCCAACGTTGCTGAGGCGTTGTACAAGGGTGCTATGACAGATCATGTCAAACGCTGCAGAGAGGTCCAGGAGGATGAGGGCAGCTGTTTCCCCGTTGTCGAGTAGTGTACGGATGTCGTCTGTGGCTGCGATGAGGGCAGTCTCGGTGCTGTGTTTGGCTCGGAATCCGGACTGTGAGGGGTCGAGGGAGCCGTTAGACTCGAGGAAGGCGGTGAGCTGACTGTTGATGGTCTTCTCTAGGACTTTGGGAGGAAAAGGGAGGAGCGAGATGGGGCGGTAGTTCTTAAGTCCGGTGGGGTCTGCTGTAGGTTTCTTCAGGATGGCACTGAGTTCGGCATGTTTCCAGCTTTCTGGGAAGGTAGCGGAGTTGAGGGAGCAGTTGATGATATCCCTGAGATGGGGTGCGATGATGGAGTCGGCCTTGTTGATGAAGATGTGGTGGGGGCATGGGTCGGTTGGTGATCCGGAGTGAATGGAGTTTCATCAAGCGGATGGTGTCTTCGGTGCTGATCGGGTTCCAGGTGCAAACGGTGGTGGTGGGGGGCTTCAGTTCGGTGGTAAGGGGGGTGGACTGGTCGCCGAAGCTATTATGTATGTCAGCGATTTTGCTGTGGAAGAACGAGACTAGAGAGTCGCAGAGGTCTTGAGAGGGAGTGATGTCGTTGGTGCCGGCCTCTGGGGTTGGTAAGCTCTTTGACGATGTTGAAGAGTTCCTTGCTGTTGTGGGCGTTGTTGTCGAGTCGATCCTTCAATGCTGATTTCTTGGTGGATCGGATCAGCTGGTGGTGTTTGCGGGTGGCGTCCTTGAGGGCGGTCATGTTGTCTGTGGTAGGTTTTTTTCGCCAGGCTTTCTCGAGGGTGCAGCAGTTCTTTTTGGAGTTCTTGAGGTCGTCATTGAACCAGGAGGCTTTTTTGCTACCTGGCTTGTTGTGATGGTTTTTCAAGGGTGCTAGTTCGTCAGCGCAGTGTGTGATCCATTGTGCGAAATTGATGGCTGCTTGATTTGGGTCCGATGATTTGGCGGGAGGGTTTTGGTTTAGCGATGTGGTGAGCTGGTCGGTGGTAATTTTGTTCCAGTTTCAGCGGGGGACTTGTTGTGGGTGGTGGTGGGTCGGGGTCTTTTTGAAGTTGAAGTGGACGCAGCTGTGGTCCGTCCAGTGGAGTCCTGTGGCATTATTGAAGGAGACGTGCTTGCTGGAGGAGAAGATTGGGTCGAGCGTGTGTCCGGCGTAGTGGGTGGGGGTGTTTACCAGTTGTTTGAGTCCGAGATTGGCGAGGTGGTCCAGAAGGGTGGTGGTGTTGCTGTTGTTGTTCTTTTCCAGGTGGAAGTTGAGGTCCCCAAGGAGAATGTAGTTCTCGGAGGGGAGGGCGTGTGGGCTGATAAAGTCAGTGATGTCTTCGCTGAATTGTGTGCGGGATCCTGGTGGTCTGTAGATGAGGGTGCCTCTAAGTGTGGTCTTGGGGTCGGTGTGTGTCTGGAAGTGAAGGTGTTCGGCGGCTGTGAGGGTGTTGTCGGAGCTGGTCGTGACGCGGATGGTGTTCTTGTGGACGATGGCGATGCCTCCTCCAGATTGGTTGATGCGGTCCTTTCGGATGATCTTGTAACCGTCCGGGATGGCTATGGCGATGTCGGGCACTGATGAGGCATTCATCCAGGTTTCTGTAAGAAAGGCGACGTCCGGCGTTGTGGTGTCTAGTAGGTTCCATAGTTCAATGGCGTGTCTGTGGACCGAGCGGGTGTTGAGCAGGATGCACTTCAGGTGGTTATTGTCGGAGCTCTGTTTGGCGTTTATGGATGTAGTTTGGGTCCTGAAGCAGCAGAACTTGCAGGATTGGCAGGTGAAGGGTCCATGGGTGCGTCCTGGGGCGGCTTGGTGGCAGTTGGGGAGACGGCCGGTGTTGAGTGCAGAGAGGGTTGCGGCGTCGTATGTTAGGCGGGTGGAGTGGATTTTGCGGGGGCCAGGGGCTCTGGTGCTGGGCGCGGTCCGGGCACGGACGGGCATAGACGGGCTTACCTTTGGCGCGCCTTCGGCGCGCATAGGGCGCACCCGCTGCGCGTAAGTGACTCATTCATAAGTGGAGAGTGGAGGGGGGCGGAGCGAGGGAGGAGCAGCTGGGAGGCGGGAGCGGGGTGTCGAGGGCAGAGGTTCGCTAGAAGCTGGAGGAAGCGGGTGTGGGGCCGCGGGGGAGCAGCGGCAGGGACGGGCTAAGGGCTCAACAAGCTGGCTAAATAATGCTGGGTGATATCAGGCACAGAGGAGATCGCGGTCACCAGAGCAAAACAATGGCACACAATGCAGATCATCGGCACAAACCAGACCAATGGAGCGAATAGCTGGCACAATTTATAACCAAAGAAAATCAGGAGACCAATGGCGCGAATAGCAGGCACAATCCACAACCAAAGCAAAGCAGGAGATAATAACGATACCAGGCAGCAAGGCAAGGTAACAGCGATACCAGGCAGCAAGGCAGGATAACAGCGATACCAGGCAGCAGGGCAGGGAGGGGTGAGCTGCGAGTGGAACGACCGGTGTTAATTTAGAGATGCTTATTAAATAACGTTCATTTTATGTGTAGTTTGAAGAGGCCTTTGAGCCGTTTCTTATGTTGGCTGATTTCTGTAGGCTTGAATTGCATTGTTTCCCTAGAAACTCTTGCACTAGATTTAATAAGTGAATTTCATGTGCCTGTTGGATTTGTTCTTTCTCATGTTTCTGTTGCAGGTGGAGAATTCATCCTTGTTAGCTAGAATAATGTCTTTGTATTAGGAGTTAGGCTTAGGGAGGAGAGGATACATTGAAGGTTGATATTGATAATAGAGAACCGTTGTGCTTTCTCATCAGAGTAAGCCTGGGAATCAAGGTCAACTCGCCAAGGCCTGGGAGCAATGGTGCTGTGTGGGAAACCACCTACGAGGGGGTGGCTTGCTGGATGGTGTGATGCTGCAATGTATCTTCAAATACTACAGGAACGATTGATGTATCGAGGTTAGGGACAGTGTCCGGAGGACTTCTGCCTTGCCTTGAGAGAAGAGAGCATCTTAGAATGAGCTCTGCAGCTTTATGCTGCTTGACCCATCTGCTGCGAAGAGACTTCATAGGAAGACTTCACACGCTGACACCTTTATGGACCTTGCCTTGGAAAATGCTAAATAGGGATTTCATGCTGGAGGTAGTGTAGGGACAGACTAATGCTTATACCCGCAAACTTACAATGAAAGGGATTCTCAAAATCTGCACAATCGTTTTCTGTATTTTGTTCCTCGAGCTGATTATTCTGTGCATGATGTACCGTGTTAACTTCACCCATAAGTTTGGCTTTATATTAGTTCTATTGTATTTCTACACCCTCATCTTGAGGTGCCTGTACGTCCAACTGTTCTTGGCCTTGTAATAAACTAACTAAACCTAATTGGGAGTCTGTGATCCTTCTGAGTTATAGCTCAGTGGAACAGTAATGATTGGCTGATAATTTCTCTCCCTCCCCAAGCTTTCATGCTGAGTGAGAAAAAGAGTCATAGACCAGGTGTTCCAGATCAGACCTAGACCGTGGAACCCAGATCCTTCAGTACCTTCCTTCCGGAGCTTACCTCTTCATTCTTGCCTCATTGCTTCCCATTTGCCTTTCATTTGTATCCCTCTCTCACCTAGTACCATCCTTTTAAATCTGCTGGCTTTCTTCTTATATCCTCCCTTCCGTGCATGCTAGCTTTCTTCGCTTGTGCATATGTACCTCTCACATTCTCATCACACTATTTTCAACACTCATATGCCATGCTATTTTTCACCCTATACCTTTCCCTTTCACTTTGATTGCTTCCAGACTTTATCTAACTCCTTCCAAATTCCCCTTTCATCTCTCCTTGTTAATTTCAACTCTATTTCTTCAGTTCCCAGCATCTATCTCTCACGCCACCATTCACTCACTTATCTCTTCCATTTTCCCTCTTACCTCCAGCTATACCTCCTTATACTTTCATCTCTAACTCAACCATCCTCATCATCACTGAAATTTCTTTATCTGATCTCCACCTCCAACAATAGATAACCTCCATTTCTCCCAATCCGTCGCATCCAATTTTTCAGGGTTGTATAATAGAAGCGTGAATGGTTTTACCATGCATGCCTCTACCACGCAGCCCAACCAAGAATGCGCCTTAACCACCCATTTCCTTATGATACATGCCTTTACCACAAGATTGTGTGGTACATGCATGAATGGTAAAGGGGTATGTGTGACTAAGGGCTCCACTACCCTGCCTCTGATGACCCCCCCACCCCTGCCCCCGCGCTGTTCCTTAAACTACCCCAACCCCTTCCCCGACCACTGCCCTTAGGCCTAAAACCGCACACTACCCCAAACCCCCTGTCCCCTCACCATCCCATAAACTTTCCCAACCCCTTACACTGCCCTAAAACCTACCCCAACTCCCCTGCCCTAAAAACGGATCCAACTACCCATTCCCATTCCATTGACCTAAGTCCTAAAACCCTGCTCCCTCACTTACACTACCCCGACCCCGCACTGTCCCTTAAACAACCTCAACCCCTTCCACTGCCCTAAAATCCACCGACACCCACGCAGCCCTAAAAACGACCCCAACTACCATTCCCTCCCACTGTCCTAATGCCTAAATCCTTACACTACCCAGCCCCTGACCGCCGTGCTGTCCCTTAAACTACCCTAAACCCTTCCACTGCACTGAAACCTACCCCGACCCCCGCTCTAAAAACGAAACCAACTACCCATCCCCCTCCCACTGCCCTAAGGCCTAAAACCTCGCACCTTACCTTACACTACACTGAGCCCCCCTGCATCTCCAGCCCCTTACCTTAAACTACACCAATCCCTTCCACTGCACTAAAACCTACCACAACCCCTTCCTAGCCCTAAAAAAATGCAGCCTCATTTACCTCACCGCGGGGTCTTCCTCCTTCCATCTTGCAGCAGTCAGACCGCGCACTGCCTTAACCAAGCATATGCATGGTTACAGCAAATGCGTGGTTAAGGTAAGCGTGGTAGTCGGAACACGCGTGGTTCAGACCGCTCTGTTCTGACTGTTTCCCATTTTTCAGCTTCTCTTTCACTGTGGCCATAAATATGAGTTGATATAGAAAAGATGGGTATTTACCACATCTGCAAAACCACCCACACTGTAAGGTGTGCTATTTACCAGGCATGACATATTCCCTATATTCCTAGAGATTTTATTCTGGAAAAGGAGGAATTTCGGTCTAAATATCTGTGTTCGATGCATGATGAAATCTGATAATTTTCCCAAATTTAAATAGCGATATTCCGATTTGAGAAGTATTTGTGTACTGTGGAAATTGACCAGGACGTCTTCACTTTACAGATCTCTAAATGACAGCAGGTATTTGGTTTCTTTTCATTTTCAGCTGAAATGTTTCTCGTTTCCGTGGCATAGCATGCCGCAGAAGGAAGATATGGTAAACAATTCCCATTGTTGTCCCTTTCTTACAGTCGGATGTTTAACCTCATCACAATAGCTTTAAGACGCAGAACATGGCTATTAATAGTCAATTGTGCTTTTTAATATTCAGTGAATTCCGGTTTAAAATGTTATCCTGTAATGCTTTGCGGTTTGACAAAAGAGTTGCCCTCTGTTTTATGACAGTCATTTATGAGGGAATAAACAACACATTTCCCATTTTTGTATGCGCTTAACATTTCCTGCACAAATTAATTGTGATTTATTGAGTCTAGCAGCCTCTTTTACTGATCACCAATCCAGAATGCCGTTTGATAGATTTGATATGGAAATGTTATTTGGGATGCGGTTTATGCACCGAGAAACGTATGAAAGCCGGTAAACAGTATATGTGTATGTTAATAACACGTTCTGTCGAGTCGTCAGTTCTGCGAGGGGAGGTAGATATCAGATAAAACTGAGAGTTGCATGTCAGCATATCGTAATATAAATATCCTCGCTCCGTTGGGTGTAGATTTTCTAATATTCTTTCCAAATGGGGTTTGGGGATTTTTGTGAAAGATGTTTAAAAAACAGTAGTTTTGTCAGACGATATTTAGAACATGATAGTCTAGATCAAAGGCTAAAGTAGAACATGAGTTAAAATTAATTAACTCTGAGCATTACTAATAATACAGTAATATAGCAGTTTTTGCATTTCCAAATTTTTCTTAGATATCTTATAATTACAGCAGTCTCCATCTGTAACTCAGTTAAAGAAAATCCTAGTTATATTTAATAGGAGGTCAGTGCAGTGGCTGACATTTTAACTGAGTTTACTAGGGGAAGGTTTCTGAATAAATAACAAAGTGCCAGCCTTTCTTTGGCCTATTAGAAACCTCAATATGAGGTGCCTGGTACCCTTCTGATATTTCCGTACCTGGGAGTTTCACAAACCAGTGGCATCAGAAATTCTGAGGAGGGTGGAGGTTATAGGCTTTAAGTTGCAAAGCTCGTTTTGAAATATTCTAACCTTCTTGTAGATGGACTGAAAAAACACGCAATTAATTTCAAATCTAACATGACTCTACTCACCCTCAAAAACACATCTCAGCACAGTGCATGTCCCAAACAAACACATACGCATGGTGACACTCAAGCCAACAATGAATGATGTCTGGTGTCCACAATGTTTTGTAACACAGGAGAACTAAAACTTGACCCAGGATGTGGGGAGTCATTAGGTGCGATTAGGGGTGATTTTTGTCAAGTTTGACATTATTTTCCTCAGAAGACTCCCGTTTCAATTCGTAGTTCTTCATAACGTAGGCAGAGATCTGCATTTTGGCGAATGTCCACCTAAAATACGCCTGAAAAATTACCAGCAGCAGTAACCTCTCACCTTAATATATCCACGTTCCTAGTCAATTTCTCCTGGCTTTTTATTTTCTCTTACTATACTGGGTGCTCGTATCTACTGCGCCCCTGGGTCTCGTGCAACTTTATTTCCTGTAATCTGGGTGTTCTGAGTTTACTCCTTGCCCATTCTTCACACATCTGCAAGTTCCAGAGATGTTCCAGAGTAAATATGTATACTTCACTGTAGCAGAAGGGTCCTCTAAGGCCCCACTTATTGAAAAATCTAATCTTGGGGATGTTGGTTTATGGCTCCAGTTACCATGGTGGCAGAGATCATGATCCTCAAAGATTCAGAATCTGAAACACAATCATCTTTATGACCCCCAGGGTCAGTATGATACACCACTACCCAATGGTTAAATGAATGGGTTAAATGAATGGAGCGCACATGCTTTTGTTGCATCAACAAACTTGCCCACGTTTTCGTCTGTTTAGGAAAAGGACAAGCCTCCATTTTTGTGACATCAATGAGACCACAAACATCGTGCAAACTCTAAAGCCAGCCATTCATTGTCAGTGAACATTTGGCTGACACTGTCTTAGCAAATAGTCTATGTTCCTACTGATATACAGGCGGAAGATTAGAAACTGCAAAACTGCAGTATTATGGTCTCGATAAAAATAAGTTGATGCATTATTATTAGTAGTAGTAATAATATAATAATACAATGGTTACTAATACTATAACAATTGCGATCGATATTCTTGTTAATCTTATCAATCTTAGCTACAGTGAAGGGTTTGGGGTAGCAGGTAAAGTAGCTGGTAGCGATAACTAGGTTTTGGCAATTAGTAAATGTGAGGTGCCTCCAGGACAGGGGAAGACCCAAAACCCCTCTATGAGTGAGGAGCTAAAAGCCCATCCCTCAGCATGAACAAACAGAAACCTGGGCACACAAATAAATATCAATAGTTAATACAGCAATTAGTAGTGAATGATGTCGACACCGGTAGTTCTCTTTGAAGGTTTTTTTATATGCAGATGTTCTTTAGAAAAAACAACAACGCCAGCCGACACGAGTTTTGTCAACAGGTCAATGCCTGTGACTCTTCAGGGCTTCAGAACTCTCCTTGTGCTCGTCTCGTCGGATTCACTCTTCCGACGAGACGAGCACAAGGAGAGTTCTGCTTTATCAGGCTCTTCCGTTGTCACGGACACACTCGCCCGTCTGACAACTCATCTTTCAAAGATACCCTTTATTACCTGTTTTACCCGCACTATGGGTTGGAATTATCACCGGATCATCGATACCATCCTCACGCCCCCTAAGCCCTGAAGAGTCACAGGCATTGCCCTGTTGACAAAACACGTGTCGGCTGGCGTTGTTGTTTTTTCTAAAGAAAATCTTATCAATCTTTATTTTAAAATGATTGATGTTGTTTCAGATAAAAGAAGAAATGACTGGAAAATAGAGATTGTTCCGTTAAGTAGATCTCAAAAGTATCAATTCAGGAAGGATGTTGTGTATCACATGGAGACAACAGTTGATTAATACCGAGGCATAATTTAAGCAGTTGATCAAACCCATTGGTCATCGACAGGGACTCATTGCACCAGCAATTATGTGTATC
Organism: Lissotriton vulgaris; assembly: GCF_964263255.1. Taxonomy (NCBI): domain Eukaryota; kingdom Metazoa; phylum Chordata; class Amphibia; order Caudata; family Salamandridae; genus Lissotriton; species Lissotriton vulgaris. The sequence goes on from NC_141690.1 coordinate 117,840,574, forward strand.
TCACTTTAAAACTCTTTTAAGTAATATCCATCGCATTTGAGCTCTCCTTCTAGCTTGTATTGCTGAGAAGGCAAGGCACTTATTATCTGTGGCATGTTCACCTTCTGAGCTGACATTCCATACTTCAGTTATGATCCTCTGGTTCTTGGTTGCAATACTGATGTCTCATAACAGACTATGCTGTTTGCTTGACTCTAGTTGTACCCTAGGTATTTGATCCCACATTGACCTCTCTTCTCCTCACTACCCTTTACACTAATTATAATACAATCAGCTGTCACTTTGGTGTGGCTAAATAAAATTGTGGTGAAAATTGCAAAAAACACAGTTGATGGACAGAATGTAGAACAATGTCATACATTCACCCCAGTACAAGGATCTGGGCCTAAATCCATCGTTTTTTTGCACTCCACACCACCCTGGGTTAGACACTGGCTATATGCAAATCAGCTCTGACCCTGTGCCTCATGGGAACAGTCCAGTCCGAACTACCAAGCCATGTCTTTCCCAGACCGGAATCAAGCATCCAAGGACCGGTTTCTGGCTATCAGCCTTCATCAGCCTGGATAGCTTGACTCCAGTGGTGTGGAGAGCCTGGGACTCACGTCTGAGTATACCCAGCACACTCGGGGTGAAAATTGCAAAAAACACAGTTGATGGACAGAATGTAGAACAATGTCATTCATTCACCCCAGTACAAGCATCTGGGGCTAAATCCATCGTTTTTTTGCACTCCACACCACCCTGGGTTAGACACTGGCTATATGCAAATCAGCTCTGACCCTGTGCCTCATGGGAACAGTCCAGTCCGAACTACCAAGCCATGTCTGTCCCAGACCGGAATCAAGCATCCAAGGACCGGTATCTGGCTATCAGCCTTCATCAGCCTGGATAGCTTGACTCCAGTGGTGTGGAGAGCCTGGGACTCACGTCTGAGTATACCCAGCACACTCGGGGTGAAAATTGCAAAAACACAGTTGATGGACAGAATGTAGAACAATGTCATACATTCACCCCATTACAAGGATCTGGGCCTAAATCCATCGTTTTTTTGCACTCCACACCACCCTGGGTTAGACACTGGCTGATTATTTGCTTACAGCTGTGGTGATGATATCCATCTAAACTTCTCATGGTTACTTCATATTTTTTATATCTCTCTTATATTCCACATAGCTGTTAAAACTGAGGCATTTTCCTATTCCTCGTTTTCTATCCAGTTGCCACATGTAATTTGTGGTGCCTTTATTTTTTATCTGGTGGTGGGGATCATTATGTTATGTTTCCTTGTATATGATAACCATACTGACTAATAGCACCTCATCATTACATTATTGCACTTACTTCAAAGGGAGTTTGTGTATTTTCAAGATCCCTGTCGCACCATTTAATTTGTTATCAGTCCACCTGTCATCAGAATATCCTGTGTAGAGAGTGTGGAGGATACACTTATTTAAGAACATCCTGCCTTTTCTAATTGTCATATTTAAAAAATAAAATCCTTTGATCTTACCTCTCTTTGTTGCAACTGTGATTTCAGATTAGATAATGGCCATTTTTTATTGCTTATATCCTCTCAAAGAGACCTCATTCATATCCTTCACTCTACTATTCATATGGTGTAGAATTGCGACCTTCAATGTATTGCCTCTCACTCGGTTTAGGATGAACCCCTGAAGTTATATAAAAGTTGTATTGATATTCTATTAACGTACATTATTTTTATATGCTATCTACATTTTTTCAACTAATATTTTCTAGTGCATCTTATTCTATAAGGGTATATCTCCAGCATATTCACATCCCCATCTTTTATTTATTTATTTTCAAAAAACCTGCCTTTGCATTTGGGGTTTTCGTAACTACTCGTGCATTGCACTGTAATCATTGATTCCTCACACAGCTTATTCTCATTTTACTGAAATATGGGTCTAATGGTCATCGATGTCTTTCAGTTAATTAAAAAATATTATTGCCTTAAGAAAATCTTTCCTTTTATTGCTGGGGTATCGTGCTCCTTCGTGTTTATCATTGTAATTATTATCTCTTATGGGCTATTACTTTTTCATATAAGAATGTATAGTCAATATATGGACTACAGACTGATGTTTCTTATTACGTTATATTACAGCTTCTCCAATGTGCACATATTAATTTTTGTCTCACCCTCCCACTGAAAGGTGATCCTTTCTATGAACCTTTATTTCAGAATTTATCTTTTTACACCGAATGCTCTACAACGCATTCATTTGCAACACGGTCATTACAACGACTGCGTATGTTACAACGTGAACCATTACATCGCAAACCGTTTCGACGACTTGCTGTAAGGGGTGGGCTGGACTTAGGAATAGTATAATTTACTATTCCTACTCCAGTTTGTGCAACAGCAGGGAAGGTGCAGAACTGCAAATCCAACACCAGCGCGCCCCAGGCAGCAAGCCGTTGAAACGACCTGCAATGTAATGGTTCACATTGTCACAATGCGGTCGTTGTAACAACCGAGTTGTTGAAATGGAATGTGTTGTAGCACATTTGATGTGAACGATGTCTCCCATACTTCACAGTGCAGTACTACAAATAATCATGTGGTTTCTAATCTACACTTCCCTTTTTTTCTTTCCTTATCTGATCTCGATCTGATTGTTGTTAAAATGGATCGCCATGTTCGTGACCCTTCCTTTTTAAAACACAAGTATTAACACTTCAAGGTGAAAAATATATATCATTTTTTTTTAAATGTTGCCCTCATTTTTTACTTTAGGAATGAGGGTAAAAAAATGTATGTATATTTTTCACCCTGAAGTGCTAATACTTGTGGTTTTTATCGTGACAAATGTAAGGTATGGAGAAATTGATAAAACCTTGACAATATGGCTGAAATAGTGAAATCACACATGCATCTTAATAGAGGCTGCGTAGAGGGATTTTTTATTGTGCTCTCATGCTGAAATCTATCACTTTGAATTGTTGGAAGTCCACTTACTAATACCATTTTCACCGACTCAATAAGCTGCTTAAAATGTTTTGATGTTATTTTCTCATAAATAATCATTTCTTTTTAGGTCTCGGAACTGCGAACAGATTGCGAAGCAATCTGTCGTTCCGAGACTCTTTTGTAATCATTCTGGCTTTCAAGGAGTCAAGGGAGACAGACAAGTGAGGTGCACGCGCAACCTTGGAACTGGGATCAGGTCGCGCCCGCTTCCTGTCTCCCATGGCTCCTTGGAAGCAGACTCACACGCACGCACACACATACAGACCCCCCCCCTCGCCGCACATACACACACTAACACACACACATACAGAACATCCCCCCCCTCACCGCAGCGCATGCGCACGCACACACAGAGACACCCCACCCCTTCCTACCTCGTCTCGGCGTGTCTTTGCGCTCCATGGTGACGTTCGCCAAATGAGGGTGAGCACTGGACAGACTGTCTTGCACAAGGACGGGCAGGTGCACAGTCGTCAACAGGCCCCCAACAATTCACCGAGCGCCTAAGGAGGGGCACCCTCTTTCAACAGGACACACCGGCTTGCCCCAGTCGCGTGCCGTCCCTGCCTCTCAGATTGCGTGCTAGTGCTCACGCGCAGCCGCCGTTCACGGCTGCGCGCGCCCCCCGCAGCTGAAGCAGAAGGCCTAAGGTCGCCAGTACATAGGGAGAAGCGGGTTGCTTTGCTAATTGTGCCGGTGCTTTCTGGTGCTTAGCACCGGCACTTACCTATCAGGGCCGGGTCTACGTGTCTACTGCATGTCACATTTATTCCCGAGACGATTACTAAGTACCGCTAGAGCTATGAAGAAATGCTCCCGCGGTGTCACTTTACTAACAGAATCAAACTGAGCTGAAAAACACGGGTGACTTAACTGCTGGCGAGCGGGAAAAGAAAGATGAACACTGACTCACTGCCCAATAGTATGGAGACCCGGGCAGTGGTTATGTGTGTCGTGGCTGTGACCTCGCATCCTCCTCTGGAAGGAAGTGAGGTCGGATATTCAAAAAGTTGCTGGACCCGACTCAAGTGAGTGGTGTGCTCTTCACGTCCTAGCATCCGGCAGCATTTCCGGCAGCAGTAACGAAGCATTCTGGTGACAACCAACACGTCTGATTGCAAGTAGGTTCCATGCACACGTACACCACCACTGCCATGCACACACAGACACCACCACTGCCATGCACACACGCACACCACCACTGCCATGCACACACGCACACCACCACTGCCATGCACACACAGACACCACCACTGCCATGCACACACGCACACCACCACTGCCATGCACACACGCACACCACCACTTCCATGCAAACAGGCACACCACCACTGCCATGCACACACGCACACCATCACTGCCATGCACACACAGACACCACCAGCTGAGTGCAGAGTGCTGAGTAGTGAGTAGTGAGTTTCCAGAGTGCAGAGTAGTGAGTGCAGAGTAGTGAGTGCAGAGTAGTGAGTGCAGAGTGGTGAGTGCAGAGTGGTGAGTAGTGAGTGCAGAGTAGTGAGTAGTGAGTGCAGAGTAGTGAGTGCAGAGTAGTGAGTGCAGAGTAGTGAGTAGTGAGTGAAGAGTAGTGAGTGCAGAGTAGTGAGTAGTGAGTGCACAGTAGTGAGTAGTGAGTGGACAGTAGTGAGTAGTGAGTGCACAGTAGTGAGTGCAGAGTAGTGAGTGCAGAGTAGTGAGTAGTGAGTGCAGAGTAGTGAGTAGTGAGTGCAGAGTAGTGATAGTGAGTGCAGAGTAGTGAGTGCAGAGTAGTGAGTAGTGAGTGCACAGTAGTGAGTGCAGAGTAGTGAGTAGTGAGTGCACAGTAGTGAGTGCAGAGTAGTGAGTAGTGAGTGCAGAGTAGTGAGTGCAGAGTAGTGAGTAGTGAGTGCACAGTAGTGAGTGCAGAGTAGTGAGTTGTGAGTGCAGAGTAGTGAGTGCAGAGTAGTGAGTGCAGAGTAGTGAGTGCAGAGTAGTGAGTAGTGAGTGCACAGTAGTGAGTAGTGAGTGCACAGTAGTGAGTGCAGAGTAGTGAGTGCAGAGTAGTGAGTGCAGAGTAGTGAGTGCAGAGTAGTGAGTGCAGAGTAGTGAGTGCAGAGGAGTGAGTGGTGAGTAGTGAGTGCAGAGTAGTGAGTGCAGAGTAGTGAGTGCAGAGTAGTGAGTAGTGAGTGCAGAGTAGTGAGTGCAGAGTAGTGAGTAGTGAGTGCAGAGTAGTGAGTAGTGAGTGCACAGTAGTGAGTGCAGAGTAGTGAGTAGTGAGTGCAGAGTAGTGAGTGCAGAGTAGTGAGTAGTGAGTGCACAGTAGTGAGTGCAGAGTAGTGAGTAGTAAGTGCAGAGTAGTGAGTGCAGAGTAGTGAGTGCAGAGTAGTGAGTAGTGAGTGCAGAGTAGTGAGTAGTGAGTGCAGAGTAGTGAGAGCAGAGTAGTGAGAGCAGAGTAGTGAGTGCAGAGTAGTGAGTGCAGAGTAGTGAGTGCAGAGTAGTGAGTGCAGAGTAGTGAGTAGTGAGTGCAGAGTAGTGAGTGCAGAGTAGTGAGTGCAGAGTAGTGAGTAGTGAGTGCAGAGTAGTGAGTGCAGAGTAGTGAGTGCAGAGGAGTGAGTGGTGAGTAGTGAGTGCTGAGTAGTGAGTGCAGAGTAGTGAGTGCAGAGTAGTGAGTGCAGAGGAGTGAGTGGTGAGTAGTGAGTGCAGAGTAGTGAGTGCAGAGTAGTGAGTGCAGAGTAGTGAGTAGTGAGTGCACAGTAGTGAGTGCAGAGTAGTGAGTAGTGAGTGCAGAGTAGTGAGTAGTGAGTGCAGAGTAGTGAGTGCAGAGTAGTGAGTAGTGAGTGCAGAGTAGTGAGTAGTGAGTGCAGAGTAGTGAGTAGTGAGTGCAGAGTAGTGAGTAGTGAGTGCAGAGTAGTGAGTAGTGAGTGCAGAGTAGTGAGTGCAGAGTAGTGAGTGCAGAGTAGTGAGTGCAGAGTAGTGAGTGCAGAGTAGTGAGTGCAGAGTAGTGAGTAGTGAGTGCAGAGTAGTGAGTGCAGAGTAGTGAGTAGTGAGTGCAGAGTAGTGAGTGCAGAGTAGTGAGTAGTGAGTGCAGAGTAGTGAGTGCATAGTGAGTGCAGAGTAGTGAGTGCAGAGTAGTGAGTGCAGAGTAGTGAGTGCAGAGTAGTGAGTGCAGAGTAGTGAGTGCAGAGTAGTGAGTGGTGAGTGCAGAGTAGTGAGTGCAGAGTAGTGAGTGCAGAGTAGTGAGTGCAGAGTAGTGAGTGCAGAGTAGTGAGTAGTGAGTGCAGAGTAGTGAGTGCAGAGTAGTGAGTGCAGAGTAGTGAGTGCAGAGTAGTGAGTGCACAGTAGTGAGTAGTGAGTGCAGAGTAGTGAGTGCAGAGTAGTGAGTGCAGAGTAGTGAGTGCAGAGTAGTGGGTGCAGAGAAGTGAGTGCAGAGTAGTGAGTGCAGAGTAGTGAGTGCAGAGTAGTGAGTGCAGAGAAGTGAGTGCAGAGTAGTGAGTAGTGAGTGCAGAGTAGTGAGTAGTGAGTGCAGAGTAGTGAGTGCAGAGTAGTAAGTAGTGAGTGCAGAGTAGTGAGTAGTGAGTGCAGAGTAGTGAGTAGTGAGTCCAGAGTAGTGAGTGCAGAGTAGTGAGTAGTGAGTGCAGAGTAGTGAGTCCAGAGTAGTGAGTGCAGAGTAGTGAGTAGTGAGTAGTGAGTGCTAAGTAGTGAGTGCAGAGTAGTGAGTGCACAGTAGTGAGTAGTGAGTGCAGACTAGTGAGTAGTGAGTGCAGAGTAGTGAGTGCAGAGTAGTGAGTAGTGAGTGCAGAATCGTGAGTGCAGAATCGTGAGTGCAGAATCGTGAGTGCAGAATCGTGAGTGCAGAGTAGTGAGTGCAGAGTAGTGAGTGCAGAGTAGTGAGTGCAGAGTAGTGAGTGCAGAGTAGTGAGTGCTGAGTGCAGAGTAGTGAGTGCAGAGTAGTGAGTGCAGAGTAGTGAGTAGTGAGTGCAGTGAGTAGTGAGTGCACAGTAGTGAGTAGTGAGTGCAGAGTAGTGAGTGCAGAGTAGTGAGTGCAGAGTAGTGCGTGCAGAGTAGTGAGTGCAGAGTAGTGAGTGCAGAGTAGTGATGCAGAGTAGTGAGTAGTGAGTCCAGAGTAGTGAGTCCAGAGTAGTGAGTGCAGAGTAGTGAGTGCAGAGTAGTGAGTAGTGAGTGCAGAGTAGTGAGTAGTGAGTGCAGAGTAGTGAGTAGTGAGTGCAGAGTAGTGAGTAGTGAGTGCTGAGTAGTGATTAGTGAGTGCTGAGTAGTCAGTGCACAGTAGTGAGTGCACAGTAGTGAGTAGTGAGTGCAGACTAGTGAGTGCAGAGTAGTGAGTAGTGAGTGCAGTGTAGTGAGTGCACAGTAGTGAGTGCACAGTAGTGAGTGCAGAGTAGTGAGTAGTGAGTAGTGAGTGCAGAGTAGTGAGTAGTGAGTGCAGAGTAGTGAGTAGTGAGTGCGGAGTAGTGAGTAGTGAGCGCACAGTAGTGAGTGCACAGTAGTGAGTGCACAGTAGTGAGTAGTTAGTGCACAGTAGTGAGTGCACAGTAGTGAGTAGTGAGTGCAGATTGGTGAGTAGTGAGTGCAGAGTAGTAAGTAGTGAGTGCAGAGTAGGGAGTAGTGAGTGCAGAGTAGTGAGTACAGAGTAGTGAGTGCAGAGTAGTGAGTAGTAAGTGCAGAGTAGTGAGTAGTGAGTCCAGAGTTGTGAATAGTGAGTGCACAGTAGTGAGTGCAGAGTAGTGAGTAGTGAGTGCAGAGTAGTGAGTAGTGAGTGCACAGTAGTGAGTGCAGAGTAGTGAGTAGTGAGTGCACAGTAGTGAGCAGTGAGTGCAGACTAGTGAGTAGTGAGTGCAGAGTAGTGTAATGGCCGGATTTTCTGTTCAGATGGGATCAGCCCCCAGGGGCCCCTATGACCCAGCCAAAACGTACTCACCTTCCCTCCTCAGATCGTATTCACAATGAGTAGATAAATATGCAGGTTGCACCTAAGGATGGGGAATGACAATATATGTATGTACAGATTTTCTACAATATCTTATTCACATCAGTTGGTCTCGCGGCCACTCAGACCCAGACCGGTCTACCCTAGGGCAGATATTGCGCACAATCCGGTGCGACTACACATGGGCCTGCAGAACCCAATGCTCCCTTTTCCAAACTGTTCGCAATCCTGCGAAACTAAGCGCCAGTATCCTCCCTGGCGTTCTCACTTATTCAAGCCACAATCCTGTGGGTATTGGCACTGGTCTCCCACCCAGTGTTGTCACTAACGCCGCATATCAACGACGACCACATTCCTATGAACCATTATTTGGGGTATTATCTCAGTGGTCTACTTGGGATAAAACTACTATAATAACTTTGAATGGGGTTTCAGATTGTAGAGTGTACTCCCTGCTCTTGGCATCAAAGGTCCACCCACTCCCTTATTCAATCACCATTTACCTGATCGGGATTTCTCATCCGTTCACCCAAACAGCTTTCGACTAGAAGTGCAGTTTACCGAGATTGAACATGAGCACCAGGCACACGATAATTCTATATGAATTAGGGTATTTATTAACAATAGACATAAATCACATTACTATGCAGTATAACATTTGCAAGAAAAAGGTAAAGATTAGAGTGCACATCCTAAATAAGTTGGGTGGGTGTCACCTGGTTAGTGGGAAGTCTGGACTCGGCAGTCATCTAGGCTCCTGTTTCGTCTCTGGGTCCTGGCTCGTCTTGCAGTCACCCTCAGCCGTCACAAGTACACGTCTGCACCGCTAGGCTCAATCTCGTCTGCTTCCCCTCAGGACCTCGGAACCTTGCTGTTTATTAGCTACCGTCTCTCTCTCTCTCTGTATCAGTGCGCTCCGCGCTACTTCTCGTTCAGTCTATCTCAGAGAGTTTCGGTCTTAAATCTTTCTCCGACTTCAAAGATGGCGACTCATCCACCATGAAAGTGAATAATGGCAGAGATGCTAACGGCTAGATGCCGCCTACGAACTAACTGACAAACTGACTAACACCTTCCCTAATATCAAAGCCCGTTCCTTCATGGAAAGTTACGGCCAGTAACCTGCCGCCCACCAAATTCTTGTACCTCCCCGTACCAAGGACACTTTCCCAGCCGGCCGGCCTGAAGTTGTGTCTTCGGAGTGGAGAAAAATACATTCCTTCGATAAGGGTCAGCCTGAACCAGTTCTCTCCAAGCGAACAACAGCTTGAAACTAAAACATTACTCTTCACCTAAAAAGCCTTCCCGAGCTACCGGGCAGAAAGCAAAATGGAGTCTGTCTCGTTTAAGGCCTACGGAGCCCATAATATGCATAGCTCCATGAAAAACAGCTCAGCATGTTAACAAATGAATGAATCATGACTAATACTTATATATCTATCCCCTAACTTAAATTCATAAGCCTTACTCTAAGGGAAATAATATGAAAATGCCTTTATATATGTAAGACAGGGTCCCTGTCTATCGGCCTAATCCCTATGCTATGGGGGTGATAGGCTGGAGTCACTCTCCATCATTCTCCTTCTCCAAAGAGCTAGCAAAAAGACAGCCATAACATTACACCCCTTGACTCCAGTCTATTAACCACAAACTAAATGGAGCTAACGTCAGTAGACGAATAATATGAAACAAAATTAACTGATCTACGACCCTTACTAAGTCTAAAAAATTGTAGCAGGGAAGGGATACACTGAATAAAACAGCAAATAGCTATCAGGACACAAACAGTAAGAATAACCCCCCCTAAAATTTGTCGTATGAAATGCATGTCGGGGAGCCAGTTAAAAAGCCAGTCAAAGAAACCCTGATCTATATGTTCTCTAATTTCTGCAGTCAAGTCGTGGAGTTTATTAATGTGGGACTGGATATCTTTAGAATGGTCAGACAAATTAAAACAGCATAGACCTTCAAATTCAGAGCACTCGTGCCCATGTTTCAACAATAAATAATCAATAGCTGCACGGTTTTGCAAAATAGCTCTACGTTCACCTTGGGAGTCTAATAATAAATCTGATAAAACAGTAGACGTTTGGTTAATTGACTTTACCATCCAGCAGGCCATTTTGCCGATTGTTTTGGCATTGTAGACGGCCAATGCTGGAACACCAATAATAGAAAAAGCTAAACCAAGGTACTCTGATCTAGAATAAAGATGAACAGAGGAATCACAGTCTTCATGTAGTGACATTGAATCTCGCACAATACGGGAATGTGGAGTAGGATGTGAGGAAAACATTAGTAAACTTAATCTAGTGATGGCACATGGACCACCAGAAATATTCGCTGGAATATAGGGCCAAGATGAATTCCCGCAGGAAAAGAGCCATCCAGCTGGCAATAGCATTGAACGATAATGGCTAGTGGCTACTACTAAACGTTTACAGGTCATATTGTTCTTTACTGAAAGACATGAATTAGGAAGTCTCTTTGAACATAACAAACGTTGATGAAATGAAAAAGTAGTAGCGGCTTGGAGTTTCAACCGCAAACACTCGGAAATAGCCTTAGGGTTACAGGTCATAACGAAGCAAAGATCACCAGGGGTAATATTGAAAGTAGTAATTCTGGAATTAATAGGGACATTAAGATCTGGAATAAGAGTACATGAGGGACAAAACTCATGGGCCGCGAAATCGCCCAGAATAACATTAGGTCGGGCATTAGATACATTAAAGACATGGCGGAGGGTTTCAGTGGATGCAGGGACAGCTACCAAACAGGTCGCTAGAATGTCAGTAACGCTCTTCATAGGTGTGAGGCATAAATGCGGAGAGTTCGTCACCCGCTTCGCGAGTGTGACCCAAAAGTTAGATGAAGTCCGCCACGCAGACCGCGAGGCTCTTATAATCCCATCAACCGGCGTCGGTGGATCCTCTCCTCTCCCGGCGTAGCAAGCCAAAAGGAGTCCAACGCCGACACATCCTGCAGCAGCAGTCCAAAGAATGATCTGGAAGAATACAAATACAGGCCTTAATCATTCTCGTAAGTAACATTTGTCAGCTGGGACAGCTTCCCAGCCATCTTTCCCTGGCTTCATCACCAAAACGGTGTTATCATGACCGGTCGCAATAATATCAGCCTGTTCAGGAGGATTTTTAGGCGATTGCACCCATATTTTAGCTCCAGGAAGATCAGACGATCCGAAGCCTTTTTGTCCTCGCACAGTTAGCAATGTTGGGGCAGAGCCTTTTTTAATCTCACCACTGAAGACAGGCATAATCAATAACTGAGCAACACGGTCAGACTTTTTAATGAACAAATCCGTCTCGCTGCTATTAAGCAGGAGAACCTTAATCTCTCCCTGATAATCACTGTCAATCACTCCTCCGAGTACTTGTACACCTTTCAGGGCCAGGCCAGATCTAGGGGCAATTAATCCAAAACTACCGGCAGGTATAGAGACACCAATGCCAGTTTCAACAATGATTCGATCCTTTCCTGGAAATTGTGCATCATTTAATGCATGCAGGTCGAGGCCTGCAGAACCTGGGGTCGCTCTACATGGAGCCAAAGCACCGGCGGTAATTTCCCAATATGTTACAGTGTTCGAAACAGAATTTGGTTTTGCATCAACATGTGGAGGAAACAAACGCATCAAAGGAGATTCAGCATGTAACAAAGGACGATTATTTAAAATTAACAAAGCTTGAAGTAGGACATCTCTCCACTGGCTGTAACGGTCATCAGTCAACTTGCGCAACTGTTCTTTCAACAAGCCATTCATTCTCTCAATCAATCCTGAAGCTTATGGATAATATGGAATATGAAACACCCAATCAATATTGTTTTCCGTACAGAATTCCTGCACCAATCTTCCACGAAAGTGGGATGCATTGTCTGATTGAATCTGGAATGGGACACCATAATACAGAATAATGAGCTCCAGGGTTTTAATTGTGTTCACTTGGGTAGCGTTCTTGCAAGGAAAAGCGACCAAAAGGCCACTATAAGTATCAACCACTGTGCAAATGTATTGACAATTTCTGCTCATAGGGAGCGGACCAATATAATCAATCTGCCAAATTTGGGCGGGCAATTTACCTCGATGTAAGTGGCCTCGAACAATCTGAGGCACCTCTTTCTTCCTAGAATGCTGGCAAATGGGACAATGTAGAATGACATCTTTAATTAAAGAAAAGGGAATATGAATTCCTCTATCGGCAGCCCACCTGCTAGTGGCTTTCTCTCCAAAATGTCCTGCTTTCTGATGGGCCCACTTCGCCAATCCCGCCAAATCAGAATCTTGCATGTCAACCACTGCCTCAGAAATTTTAGACTGTTCATCTGCAATATTATGAAAAAATGTGTCAAGGGAGTCAATTGGAGTATGAGCATCCACGTGAAAGATTGTTACAGTACTCTGCGGGAGCAATTCCCAAATTTCCTGCCACAGTTCTTTACCCCATAACTCCTTGGAGTGCAATTCCCAATTATGAGACTGCCATGTTGGCAGCCACACCGCTAGTCCATTTGCAGTGGACCAAGAATCAGTAAAAATATGACATGTACCTGGTAACTCCTGTTTCAAAACTTGGTAAACCGCATAGAGTTCAGCATATTGGCTACTCTTACCGTCTCCAGTAGTGCTTAACAATTTCTTTGTAATCGGGTTATAAGAGACAGCTTTCCAATGTCTTTTGTCACCAATGAACCTTGCAGAACCATCCGTAAACCACACATGTTTTCTATCCTCTGCGGACAGATCATCAAATGATTTACCCCACTTCACGGGAGACTCCTGCACTACGGGAACCGAACACTCACTTTCAGCCTCATTGGAGGGCGCCTGCGCCACTCGCTCATGTAAAATCGCCACACCTTTCGGACCCACACGTGCCCTGTCCTGAATGTACCATTTCCATTTAATCACACTAGCCTCCTGAGCATGTCCAATTCGATGGGACTTAGGTGAGCTCAAAACCCACTGCATAATGGGAATTTCAGGCCTCAAAATCACAGCATGGCCTAGGGTCAATTGCTCGGTATCCACCAGAGCCCAATAACAAGCAAGCAACTGTTTTTCAAAAGGTGAGTAACGTTCACCAGCCTCTGGTAACTTTTTGGTCCAAAAACCTAATGGCACTTTTTGTCTGCCCTGCTTTTGCCACAAACTCCAATTGGCATACAGGCCTTCCACGGACACATTCAAATCCACATCACCTTCACACACGGGCCACAAATCCAAAGCATACTGAATAGCTTCTTTAGCCAAATTAAAAGCAGTCTGTTGAGGTTCACCCCATTCAAACGCATTCTTTTTACGAGTGACTCGATACAGTGGAGCCAAGATTTGACTCAAATGGGGAATATGCTGACGCCAAAATCCAAACAATCCAATAAAGCATTGCGCTTCTTTCCTGTTCCTGGGAACAGCGAAATCAAGAGTTTTTCGTTTAACCTGTGGAATCACCTCTCTGTGACCCTCATGCCAATTAATTCCTAAAAATTTTACAGCTTGGGATGGAGTTTGTAATTTATTAGGATTAATTTCCCAACCTTTCGCTCGCAAACAGTCAATGATGTGATCTAAATGGGACTGTACCTGATCTTGCGTTTCACCTTGAATCAAAATGTCGTCAATATAATGACAAATCTGAACTTGTGGATTCGTGGGCACTTCAGACAAATGTTCCGCCACCAGCCGGTGACAGATTGTAGGACTATGTACATAGCCTTGAGGAAGACTCCGGAACGTCATTTGACGTCCATTCCATGTAAAACTGAATTGTTCCTGACATTCGGGGGCAATCGGAATTGAAAAGAACGCATTAGCAATATCAATGGAAGCATACCACGTACCTGGATGCTTTTGAATTCTCTGAATCAGTGTGACAATGTCAGGCACTGCAACAGTCAATTTAGGTGTATGTTTATTCAATTCTCGATAATCAACAGTCATGCGCCAAGAGTTGTCACTTTTGCGCACGGGCCAAACGGGATTATTCCAAGCAGATGTGACTGGAGTAATGACTCCTGCGTCAACCAAATCCTGAATCGTAGCGGTAATTTCTTCATGACCACCAGGGATGCGATATTGCTTTTGACAAATCACTTTCGTTGCTAAAGGTATTTTAATAGGTGGCATGCGTAAACGGCCAACCCGTACGGGTCTGGTCGAAATGTACTGTCGTGTACCAAATTGATAGTAACCATCATCCAAATGCAAAGTCATACCTTTCAAAATGTCAATTCCAATAATGTATTCCAAAAGTGGCACAACCAACACAGAGTATTCTCTACGAGGAATTCTACCAATTTTAATTTCGAGTGCAGTTTGAACCGCGGGTGTCTCTTTACCACCCAGACCGGTAATTGTAAAAGACTGCCCATGAAACTTTCTCGACTTACCATGAATTAAAGTGGCCTCCGCCCCAGTATCAACTAACGCTCGGGCCCTTTGGATATTACGATGTTTCCAAAAAATCTCAATATCTACATAGGGTCTGTAATCTCTGTGGGCCCACTTGCGTACCGGAGCTTGACCTATTTCCTAGTCATTTTTCCTGCGTTCCGTCAACCAAGACAAATCAGGGTAAATGTTCTCGGTTTTCTTTGGTATTAGAATGTCTTGTTCATATCCGTCCCCAGTACGAAACGGATTAGTGTCAGGTTCAAAAAGTTGTGAGTTACGGTCAGAGAGCCTATTACGATCCTCCCTCTTTCTTACATCAGGGGAATAACTCCTTGCATCTCGTCGTCTGCTAGAACCACGATCATCTCTTCCCCTTTCACGATCATCCTCTCTCCCCCTCCCATCATTACGACGAGGGGATCCATCACGTTCATAGCGCCGATCATCACGGCGATCAGAATTCACACGTCGTCTCTCATCACCGCTGTCATCCGAACCACGATCACACTCATTCTTTCGGACACGACGGGCACCCTTGAGGTTCCGTGACAATTGTAAGTGGTGTTTTCGACTCGCACGAATATGGTCGAGTCTGGTATCTATGAACCGCAAATGACGAGTTTAGTAAGTGTGCGCAGTTTCGCTGTGCTAACTTAACCCGTTCGTTTGTTATGTGGGTTTTTCATCTGTACCCACGGGTTCCATCTTAGATACGGCATCCATTTTGTCTCTTGCCCTCAAGTAGCCAGCGAACGGACGTTGTCCGCTTCGCGACCCTGGGACTCCCAAGATATTTGCGGAAGACACATGTTCTTTGTAAGTGTCTTTATGACGAGGGGGATGCTACTGTAAGGCAGATGGCGCCGCTCGAGGCTCATCTTGCCGCACGGGCTTATTGTCTCAGCCGTGCATCTCATTAGGCACGTCCCTTTGATGCCTGTATCTCGTGTTTCCCGTTACCTCCCCTTTTACACCCTTTCCGATCTCCCCACTGTCTCCGTCTTCCTCTACACCTGTCCTTGTTCCTATTTTGATCTGTTTTACTGCTGATTGGAATTTGCTAATGGTGGGAAGATGGGTTTTTACAGTTGGGAACCGCCAAATGTTTCCGCACTTATGTTCCGGACCTCATGTGTTTCAAAGTGACCAAAGCGACCCCTCTGGGGGATAATTGTGGGAACCGGGTTGTAAACTTTTGTGTTCATGTTATCCTATGGGTAAAAACTGTATAAAAGGAGCGATCCACAGAACCAATTTGAAGCAGTCTCCCCAAGTTGCACGTTGTGTACTTGTCGTGATCTCTGTGTTCCCTGCAGCAAATAAACCTTGAATCTTTGACGTCGAAGGAAGTGTCCCGTGTCTCTGTGATTCGTACGCCGGAGCAGGTTACCCACGAAGGTTTCAGGTGTTGTGCCCTGGCACCGCTGGGTCTTAAAGAACCCAGTCCTTCAGTTGGCGCCCAACGTGGGGCTGCATCAGTGGTACCGGTCCAAGCCCGACGATCGTGAGGAACTTCGTGTGAAATCTCCGAGGGAAGGTGCACTCCGCTTCATCGATCCTGTTGTCGAAATAAGTGGCCCGAAGACTTTTCCCGCGAAGATTCCCGCCTCCGGACGGCTGCGACGGACTGCTGCCCTGACTGTAGACCTGTTTTGGCGCCTGGCGTAGACCTTGGTATAGCGAGACGATTGACGGGCCTTCCTGGTGACGCCATCGATTTTTGAGTTAAGTATTTGTGGGTCGCTCCCATAGTTCTTGGTTGTTGACACTTTAGCGAGTGTTTTTTGTTGTTAACGCTGTGTGAGTGTTTTTGTCGGTGACACTTTGCTAGCGTACTTTGTTGTGTTGTTTGACGACTGCAGCCGCCAAAGACCGAGGGTTTTGTTCTTTGCTGGGACTTGGTAAATCCCGTAACCCTTGAAGTTTGTGAAACTCGGCTAGTGTGCAAGATGCCTGGTCGTAGTACTTTGTTTAGTTGTTTCAAGCCTTGTGGTATGGATTCCCGATTGGAGGACTCGTGTCCGATACCTCCGGTTGGAACTCCCACGTACGAGCTCTATAGTAAGCATGGGCTAGGCCCAGTTACCTTTAACGATTACTGGATTAAATACACGAAAAAGGACGGCGACCTTCGTTGGCCACCTCATGGTAGCTTCGAGGCCCCGATTTTAGATAATCTAGAGATTAAATTGTTCGAAAGAAAGTCAAGGCCGGCCATGTTTGATGCCTTTCGGTTGTGGCGCAAAGAAGCCCGACAGAAAGAAATCAGACAGACTAAACGTAATCAGCGAGATAACGTAGCTACCATAGTGAAGAAAGCAGAGCAGTTTCAGCGAGATAAGGAGGTTAAGGATAAGGAAGTGTTTGACAGATTACAGCGTATGACCGTAGATAAATGTTATCCTGCTTTGCCTACGGAGTCGGAAAAGAAGGAAGAGCCAGTTGAGGATCCCTTAATGTCTTATCTTATGAAGTCGCCACCTCCGTACGTACAGGGTACCGCAGCTCCTGTGGTCCCTGCCGTACCTGTTCTTCCGCCTATTCCTCCTCCGCCTGTTCCTCAACCTGCACCCGTTCTTCCGACTGTTCCTGCTCCTTTGTCTGTTTCTATTCCTACTGCTCCTCCGCTTCCACATACTCCTGTTCCCGCTACTGCTCCTGCTACTGCTCCTGTTTTGTTAACTCCTGCTGTTGCTACTGTTTCTACTCCTTCTCTTGTTAGCCCTGTGTCCTATTCTTCTCCCTCTGTTCGTAGTCGCAATTCTCCTCTTGCGACTAGCTTCTTTCATTCGCTCGGACCTGTTCATGGGTCCGCTGGTTCTGATGGTCCTCAGAGACGTAATCAGCTTCCTGGAAACAGAGAACGCGTTGCGCTATATAATATGGCGATGGGTTGGATGGTAAACCCTCTTAGATGCCCACCTCGTGTTGTCCTCGAAACATTTTGTCAATTCAATATACCAACCCAGAGATATGTGTTTAACAAAATGTGTAAGTTCCTTTATGATCAAATAGCGGCCGATGCGCCTGACGAGGTGCTCACCGCTCTGTCTGATCTCCAGCTTCAGTTCGCAAATGGGCTGATAGTGGATACTAACGTTCGACGTGCTGTTGAACGATTGCTATCTTTTCGTCCCGCTCCGATACCTCATGCTTTGTTTGTTGAGGATATTGAAAAACAACCAGACGAGTCTGGCCAATACCCTATGCGGGAAGTTCCACCAGTGTGGATGCCAGGCGATGCTACTGCTATTCCTATTGTTCCGCCACATTTCCAGAGAGTATGGATACATCTCCCATGGAAAAGATCGGAAGTGTTACAGGTGAAGCAATCTTTGCCTGGCCCTCGCAAAAATCCTGCAGGGTATTACAAGGAATTATCGCAGCTCGTAGACGCTACGATAATGAATCTTGCCGATATCGATATGTTGTTTGGCAATGTCGTACCGCAGCCGGTATGGGCTAAGATTCGTCAGGAAAATCACGCAAATGAATTAGGTGGTGATTGGGCGGCCATTGTGGCGGCAGATGGGTTGCAAGTCGGTGGCGCTAAGCCTGAACAGTTGATTGCTGCTCTCCCTCAAAGAATAATAACATTAATGAAAACTCTTATGCCAGCTATGAGAGTGAATTGGGACAAATTGTCAGCTTGTAAGCAGAAGAAAGATGAGAGTGTTTCCGACTTCTTTACGAGGTTCGAGGAAGCATTCATTGACCATAGTGGACAGGATATGGGTACTGAGGGTGGTCAGAGATTGTTTGTGGATAAATTTGTTTCGAATTTATTGCCCGACTTGAGCAATAAATTGAGAAATTCGGAAAGTGCATGGGCCGTTTCTACTTCGGCTCAGATATTGGCTACGGCACAATACTATGAGAATAGAGAAAAAGAAGAGAACGACCGTGCCGATAAAAAGACGAAAGAGCTAAAAACTAAAGTGTTGCTTCAGCAAGCGTATCCTCCACGTTCGAATCAGAATAATCCCCAGCAGAATAGATCACAGTCGCAATCAAATCGATCGCAGCCGCGTAACGACTCCTCCTCCCAAAGATCCTCGTTAGGGTACAATCAATGTGCTTATTGTAGACAGGAGGGACACATTAAGTTCAATTGCCCTGTTTTGAATGAACGTAATAGTGGTAACTCATCTAGAGGAGGTCGTGGTGCTTCACAGCAAACATCACGTGGTAGAGGTCGTGGTGCCCAGAATGATCGCTCGGACAACTCATCCAATTCTAATAATTGTTTCGATCAACGTGGATCGTCGCAAGGACGATCTGCGCAGTACAATGTAGATGATTATTACGTCGATCAGGGGACTGACGACGGTAATTACTATGACAGCCATAGACAAGGAGAGGGAGTGGTATCAGTTCCGGTTGATCAGAGAGGGCCTTACGTCGCAGTTGCTACATCGGGCGTCGTTGAGCCTTTTCTGTTGGACACTGGTGCAGCGAAAAGTTCTATCATGTATTCGAAACTCCCTGGCGCACCTTTGTCTGGCTTAACAAATGTTTCCGTTGGATTCTCTGGCGCCCCTGTTAGCAATCCGGTTTCACGCCCTTTGCCCCTTAAAATTGGGCCACGTGAGCTAGAAGCTCCGTTGATTTTGACTACGGGTTGTGGTGAAAATCTTTTGGGCCTGGATTTGCTTAAACGTTTGTACGCAACTTTGTATTGTTCTCCTGCGGGTGTAAAGCTTACGTTAGGAGAGAGGGTTGTCTCTCCCATGTATTTGTCCCTCGATAAGCTCCCACCGGAATTGAGTTCTCTTCCTGCGTCTTTGTGGGCAACGGGTCCAAATGACGTGGGCCTGCTTGATATCTCCCCTTATGTTGTTCAGTTGAAATCTAATGTGCGACTGCCACGTATTCCCCAATATCGTATCTCCCTTGATGGTGAACGAGCACTGTTGGCGATCATTTATGATTTGATTGAGAAAGATGTTATTGAAGAGACTCGGGGAAACGTGTGCAACAGCCCTGTGCTGCCCATTCTTAAACGTACAGATCCTTCAAGACCGCCTGTTTATCGCTTTGTTATCGATTTACGGGAGGTGAATAAAATTGTGGTTCCTCAATTTCCTGTTGTGCCTGACATCACGGCGCTACTGACTCTGATTCCAGCTTCTGCATCATGGTTTTCGGTGATTGACTGGAAAAATGCGTTTTTCAGCATCCCGATTGCCGAAGAGAGCAGGGACCTTTTCGGTTTCTCTCTCGGTGGACGTAGCTTCCGGTTCAAACGCGCTCCTCAGGGCTACTGTGAAAGTCCATCTATTTACAGTCAAGCCTTGAAGGGTCAATTGGATGCATTTAGGTTGCCGGTTGGTGCGGCCTTGATCCAATATGTCGACGACTTATTGGTGGCTGCTGATACTCAGGACATTTGCAAAATTGCTACGGTGTCGTTGCTGCAACATCTCTGTGAGTTAAATCACAAGGTGTCACCTTCTAAACTCCAATATTGTTGTCAAGAAGTAACCTATCTAGGTCACTTATTGTCAAAGGAGGGAAGGAGATTGACCCCAGAGAGAATTGCAGCGATTGCGCGAATGGCTGTGCCAAAAACCCAAAGAGATGTGTGTGCCTTTCTAGGTATCACGTCGTACTGCAGACAATGGATTCCAAATTTTTCATTGTTAGCGAAACCATTGGTGGCTCTTACGTGCAAGGATGTTTCAACTCCTTTACCATGGACGGAAGAATGTCAGAAAAGTTTTTCTGAACTGCGTGATTCATTGTGTTCGGCTCCTGTGTTAGGTACCCCTGATTACAGTAAGCCGTTTACGTTATATGTTCACGAGAGGGAAGGTTGTGCTTTGAGTGTCTTAACGCAACCTTTTGGTGGTAAGCAACGTCCATGTGCATATTTTTCCTCGACCTTGGACCCAGTAGCTAGAGCATTGCCGAGTTGTTTACGAGCAACAGCGGCAGCTGCGGTCTCCATCCGACAATCAGCAGGATTGGTCATGGATAATATGCTTACGGTGATGGTTCCGCATGCAGTCGATACTCTTTTGAATCGAACGAAAACTCAGCACTTGACGAGTGCGAGGTTGTCTGGGTACGAATTGACGCTCTTGGCAAGCCACATTCAGATAAAACGTTGTAACGTTTTGAACCCGGCAACTCTGTTACCAATTAGCACAGAGTCAGATGAAGTAGCAGAACATGACTGCTACTTGAGGACTGAAGAGGAAACAAAAGGTCGAGTGGACCTTAAAAACACTCCATTGGAAGATCCGGATGGCACTTTGTACGTGGATGGGTCATGTTTTAAGTTACCGAATGGCGATGTGACTACTGCTTATGCTGTTGTAACATTGAATACTGTTGTTGAGACTGCAAGGTTGAATCAGAATTCTGCCCAAGCTGCAGAGCTGATTGCTCTTACTAGAGCATGTGTGTTAGCGAAAGGGAAACGTGTAAATGTGTTTACTGATAGTCAATACGCGTTTGGTGTTGCACATAGTTTTGGACGATTGTGGAGAGAGAGAGGTTTCTTGACGTCGCACGGTACGAAGATTCAGCATGGTCAGCTTGTGAATGATCTTTTGGATGCATTGACTTTGCCTACGCAAGTTGCCATTGTTAAATGTAGTGCGCATCGTAAGGTGACGGATGATATTGGTCGTGGTAACGCGTTTGCGGATGAGACTGCTAAGGAGACTGCCCGGAACCTTAGCACTCGGATGTATGTGACGAGTTCGGTTAGGTGGCCTACAGAATCGAGTATGTGTGAGGACACTATCGAAAGTGTGAAAGCAATTCAGAATGAGGCTACCGATACTGAAAAGACGAAGTGGAAAGAAAGTACGGGAAAATTGGATGCGAATGGTTGTTGGATTGATTTGTCGGATCAGAAAAGATGGTTGTTGCCTGATGCGTATGTGCTGGCCGTTGTGACAATGGCGCATGGGTTAGCACATATTAGCGCGAAAGGTATTTGTAAGTTGCTGGCTGCGGTGTGGAAGAATGATGGCATTACGAAATGTGCTGAACGTCTGGTGAAGAATTGTATGGTGTGTATAATGTACAATCCTGGCAAAGGAACCCCAACTCCTCCTGGCAGTTTTGCTCCCCCTTCGTATCCCTTTGAGGTGATTCAACTGGACTTCATCCATATGGAGCGATGCAATAACCTGAAATACGTTTTAGTTGTGGTTTGCGCATTCTCCCGATGGATCGAGGCCTATCCCCTCAAAGACAATACTGCTTTGTCTACTGCGAAAATCCTACTGAAGGAATACTTTCCTCGGTATGGAATGCCTAGAGTCGTGTGGTCAGATAACGGAAGTGAGTTTGTTGGAAGTGTAATGAAGAGTGTGTGTAAGGGCCTTGGAATTAATCAGAAATTCCACAGCGCCAATCATCCTCAGTCAGCTGGATTGGTTGAAGGGTACAATGGCACCCTTAAATCAAAGTTAGCGAAGATTCAGGCTACGACTGGTCTTTCGTGGCCTGACGCTTTACCTTTAGCATTACTGTCAACTAGGGCGACTGTACACTCCCGAGTAGGGCTTAGCCCCTATGAAATAGTGTTCGGCCGTCCTGCGAATGTGTGGGGGGTTCCTAGGCCAGGAATGTTTTCTGATCTTGAGTACCCAATGCTGATTGATTATCTGCATGACTTGACTGCTAAACTGAGGTTAATTCACCAACAGGTTTACGACGCATTGCCGACGCAGACGGAGGGTCCAGGCCACCAGCTCCAGCCCGGAGACTGGGTGGTGACACGGAACTTTTCACGCAAAAATAATCTGGACCCGAGGTTCACCGGACCCTATCAAGTGCTCCTGGCCACGAGGACTGCCGTTCGTCTTGAGGGACGTAAGAATTGGGTGCATGCTACGCACACCAAACGAGTCCCCATCCCTTTGCCGGCAGACCCGTGGGTAAGGAGAGGCATTGCGTCATCTGAAACAGAAACATTGCCGGCGTTTGTGCCTTTTAGCGACGCACAGCTTGTTGGAGAATCCCCAGCGCAGCAGAAAGACACTGTTGAACAATTAGCATCAAAAGACTCAAGACCAGAACACTCAACTGATCAGCAGGACGCTGTCTTTTCAACGGATCCTTTGTTCGACGAGCAGACACGTCCCGGGAAAACTCGATACTTTTTCCGATCACGCACTAAGGACAAATAAAAATCTTGCTTTGCTGAATTGACAACTGCATTATCCCGTTTTCCGTGATCAGTTTTGAACTTTCGTATTACTGTAATTATTTTGTACATATATTTTGAGCTTCACTCCCTGTATCTTTTTGCCTTTACAGCTGAGAGACTTTGTTTTTGCATATATATATATATTGTGCATTGAAGGCCGTAGGGCCGCGCGCGTACTTCCTTCTGGACAGTAGGTCTTGACGCTAGGTTAAAGGCCGTCGGTTCCTGGGAACTCCTAGGGATTGACTATTGCTGCACAGAACGAAGTGCGTCAAGAAAAGTTGCGGACGGTCGTAGGGAATGGCATTCTCGAAGCTGAATGATTTGGAGGGAGCTCAAGTCCACAGATTCAAGCTGCAGCAACTCAGTCGTACCAAATGTTTCATATTCCAGCTGTTTGTATTGTTTTTGACTGCTTCTGCATTATTGGCGGGTGGGGTGTATTACACGATGTCTTACTTCTTACCTGCTACACCTACTCCTACTCCTTACCCTAATCTTACCTCTACTGCTTCTCCCCATTCCTTTCATATGTTACCGGAACACGAACAGGCTAGACGTGTAGAATTCCGCAACAATTCCTTTATTCAGCTCCTCCATCAGCATCAGTTAGTGGTTAACACTACTAATTGTTGGGTGTGTGGGTTGATGCCACATACTACAGATAAGGGAATTCCATATCTGGTGTTACCGTATAGTTCCCAAGGGTCAGCTCGAGCATTTCAAACAATGTTTCGAAGCGCACTGGGTTTCCACCCCATTCGAGAACCACGTTCCCCCTACTCTGGTCCTACCTCGTATCAAAAACCTTTGTCGATAGCAATAGAGGATTTAGATAGTGATATCTATGATCCTTCGCTTATTCCCGAAGAAGAGGTACAAGCCTATAGAGTCCTAAGTAGAGGTGAATATAGTGTGTTCACTAGCGAAAAGCAGCTTAAAAGCTCGCCTCCGATATGGGTCGTACCCCACACTGGTAATTTTTGTCTTATGGGTCGTGGCCGAAGATCGCAAGCCCGACTTGGAGCAAGTGCTTGCACTGAAAATTACATTCTGCCGATGTCCTCGTCCCCTGTGTTTCTGGCTGCCAAGGGTACATACTTTATCTGCTATGATCGTGCATACACATGGTTGCCCGCTGACTTCATGGGCTCATGTTTCATTGCAAATCTGTTGCCTCCGACGTTTACTGTAGATGCCGATTATCATAAGACTAGAGTTGTACGAGGCGTAATTAGCGAAGAGGATACTGCCGGTCAAGAGGCAGGAGACTTTTTCAAGGGTTTCCTCCCGTTTTGGGGACCTATGGTCAATAGTAGGAACCTGAGACAGTTGACTCGAGTGGTAGAATCGACAGCTAATATTACTGCCAGTGCCCTTGGTAATATCACCACAGAACTTCAGGCGGAGAGACTTATGACGTTACAAAACCGTATGGTTTTAGATGTCATCTTAGCAGATCGTGGTGGGGTATGTAAGGTGATCCATTCGAGCTGCTGCATTTTCATTCCAGATAATGCTCCTACTGTCTATCAAGCCATCTCGAGGTTGCATAAGATCTCCGAATCCATACACGTGGATGTAGGGGATTGGACGCTGCTTGGATGGTTTTGGGGCCTGATGTCGACTTGGGGTTGGAAGATTCTGATGATCATCGGAGTCGTTGTAGTGTTCCTGTTCACGTGTTGCCTTTGTGTGCAGTGTGGTCCTGCCTTATGTGGCCTCTGTGCTACAACGTGTATGAGACAACCACCTGTTACCAAGGGGACTCAGTTGGACAGAGCTATGCTACAGCAACATCTCGATGGTCTGATGAATATCGAATATGATTCCGACTAGTGCTTGCCTACATGAGGGCAAAAGGAGCGTCTGAGGTTCCGTGACAATTGTAAGTGGTGTTTTCGACTCGCACGAATATGGTCGAGTCTGGTATCTATGAACCGCAAATGACGAGTTTAGTAAGTGTGCGCAGTTTCGCTGTGCTAACTTAACCCGTTCGTTTGTTATGTGGGTTTTTCATCTGTACCCACGGGTTCCATCTTAGATACGGCATCCATTTTGTCTCTTGCCCTCAAGTAGCCAGCGAACGGACGTTGTCCGCTTCGCGACCCTGGGACTCCCAAGATATTTGCGGAAGACACATGTTCTTTGTAAGTGTCTTTATGACGAGGGGGATGCTACTGTAAGGCAGATGGCGCCGCTCGAGGCTCATCTTGCCGCACGGGCTTATTGTCTCAGCCGTGCATCTCATTAGGCACGTCCCTTTGATGCCTGTATCTCGTGTTTCCCGTTACCTCCCCTTTTACACCCTTTCCGATCTCCCCACTGTCTCCGTCTTCCTCTACACCTGTCCTTGTTCCTATTTTGATCTGTTTTACTGCTGATTGGAATTTGCTAATGGTGGGAAGATGGGTTTTTACAGTTGGGAACCGCCAAATGTTTCCGCACTTATGTTCCGGACCTCATGTGTTTCAAAGTGACCAAAGCGACCCCTCTGGGGGATAATTGTGGGAACCGGGTTGTAAACTTTTGTGTTCATGTTATCCTATGGGTAAAAACTGTATAAAAGGAGCGATCCACAGAACCAATTTGAAGCAGTCTCCCCAAGTTGCACGTTGTGTACTTGTCGTGATCTCTGTGTTCCCTGCAGCAAATAAACCTTGAATCTTTGACGTCGAAGGAAGTGTCCCGTGTCTCTGTGATTCGTACGCCGGAGCAGGTTACCCACGAAGGTTTCAGGTGTTGTGCCCTGGCACCGCTGGGTCTTAAAGAACCCAGTCCTTCACCCTCCTTTCGATCCAAACCACGCTTACGAAACATGTCCCATAAGCGATTATTAGGCTCACCATCAATGTCCTCTCTTTTAACACCATCAGCAATGAGAGCAAGAAACATGTCACGTCTAGAGAACTTATAGTCCCCACCAGTACGACCCTCAGGTCGAGATTGTCTTTCAGGTTTAAACCATTCACCCAGCTCACCAAGCTGACGAACAGACTCAAGCACAACAGACAAAGGGTTGCCAGTTTGATTAATCAATAATGTCATCATGACCTGCTTGTAAGCAACAGGAGAAGCACGGATTATGCGATTACGCACAGAAGATGTTAAAAGACCATCCAATAACTTGTCAGCAGTACTAAGGAAGATACACGTTTTCATGACTTCCTCTTTCAAACGTTGCGACGCATCGCGCAGAGTGTACCAAGGTTTTTCATCAGTAGGCCAATCAGATTCAGTTGGATATTTATGATTACAGCCATCAGACGCAAGCTGGAGCAAAGAAATTTGACCAGCACCAGCATAATTCCGAAAATGATCCTGAATCGTAGAATCAGAACTCAAAGAGCAAAATCGTAAGCAATCAACAGCATCGAGCATAATACCGGCAGCGCCAAGCTCATAAAGACGCACCATCCAGGTAAGCAAGGCCTCACCAGGCCGTTGTCTGAATCGTTGCAGAATGTCACTGACCTCCTGCTGAGTAAAGTCTTCAATACAATCAAGAGCTATACCACCCGGATTACCAGGGGCCTGTTGTAATTTTCGTCGAAAAATCGGGTGAGCAGAAACTGCGGGAAGAGCTTCCGAGGAAGCCCGCATCTTAGATTTAGCAGCACAATCAGAGCAAGCTACGTCATCCGCACGGGAAGAACGAGCACGGTCACAATCGGGAGTCGAATCAGTACATGAAGCAGATTTACAATCACGTCCGGAGCGAGAAGACTCGCGCTTGTCACCCTCCTCTGCCGAGGAGTCAGAAGTATGAGAATCCCAGATATTACCGTCCCACTCATCAGGGTTCCAATCCATACCAGCTTTTGCTACAACCATACGCACTTTGCGGGAAGACACACGTCCACGACGATGTTTATATTTGTATCGTGCAATACGGACCGCAGCTCTTTCGGCAATGGTCTGATATGTTTCAAGTTTATCGGCAAGCAATTTATTTTGACATCGCAACAAAGTGTGCGCATTTTGCAACTCAACACACTGACCTTCCATGTCCTTAAACTGCTTTTGTAGCTGTACCAACCTCTCATGCAGTATTCTATATGCATTAAGAACAATCCAACCTCTGCGTCCTAAAATAGGAAGCTCATCACCCTTCACTACTGGCGCTTTCTGTAGGCACGAAACCACATCAGCAGGCTCCGCCTGCTCCAAGCATGAAGACCAATTTTCACTCAAACCAGTAGAATCGGCCCACTCACGGGCCAAAGCCTCGTAAGGGGTACATTCCCAGCCGGGAATCTGAATCGGTAACTTAAAAACCGACGATGATTTTTTCGCAAACATAATAACACGCAAAAATTATATACACAATTATAAACAAAATTTTATACGTACAAGCCGAGCGCAAACCAACAAGATTAAAACAATACAATGCACACAGGCTTCGTAAACAGTTCGTGACGCCAGATGTAATGGCCGGATTTTCTGTTCAGATGGGATCAGCCCCCAGGGGCCCCTATGACCCAGCCAAAACGTACTCACCTTCCCTCCTCAGATCGTATTCACAATGAGTAGATAAATATGCAGGTTGCACCTAAGGATGGGGAATGACAATATATGTATGTACAGATTTTCTACAATATCTTATTCACATCAGTTGGTCTCGCGGCCACTCAGACCCAGACCGGTCTACCCTAGGGCAGATATTGCGCACAATCCGGTGCGACTACATATGGGCCTGCAGAACCCAATGCTCCCTTTTCCAAACTGTTCGCAATCCTGCGAAACTAAGCGCCAGTATCCTCCCTGGCGTTCTCACTTATTCAAGCCACAATCCTGTGGGTATTGGCACTGGTCTCCCACCCAGTGTTGTCACTAACGCCGCATATCAACGACGACCACATTCCTATGAACCATTATTTGGGGTATTATCTCAGTGGTCTACTTGGGATAAAACTACTATAATAACTTTGAATGGGGTTTCAGATTGTAGAGTGTACTCCCTGCTCTTGGCATCAAAGGTCCACCCACTCCCTTATTCAATCACCATTTACCTGATCGGGATTTCTCATCCGTTCACCCAAACAGCTTTCGACTAGAAGTGCAGTTTACCGAGATTGAACATGAGCACCAGGCACACGATAATTCTATATGAATTAGGGTATTTATTAACAATAGACATAAATCACATTACTATGCAGTATAACATTTGCAAGAAAAAGGTAAAGATTAGAGTGCACATCCTAAATAAGTTGGGCGGGTGTCACCTGGTTAGTGGGAAGTCTGGACTCGGCAGTCATCTAGGCTCCTGTTTCGTCTCTGGGTCCTGGCTCGTCTTGCAGTCACCCTCAGCCGTCACAAGTACACGTCTGCACCGCTAGGCTCAATCTCGTCTGCTTCCCCTCAGGACCTCGGAACCTTGCTGTTTATTAGCTACCGTCTCTCTCTCTCTCTGTATCAGTGCGCTCCGCGCTACTTCTCGTTCAGTCTATCTCAGAGAGTTTCGGTCTTAAATCTTTCTCCGACTTCAAAGATGGCGACTCATCCACCATGAAAGTGAATAATGGCAGAGATGCTAACGGCTAGATGCCGCCTACGAACTAACTGACAAACTGACTAACACCTTCCCTAATATCAAAGCCCGTTCCTTCATGGAAAGTTACGGCCAGTAACCTGCCGCCCACCAAATTCTTGTACCTCCCCGTACCAAGGACACTTTCCCAGCCGGCCGGCCTGAAGTTGTGTCTTCGGAGTGGAGAAAAATACATTCCTTCGATAAGGGTCAGCCTGAACCGGTTCTCTCCAAGCGAACAACAGCTTGAAACTAAAACATTACTCTTCACCTAAAAAGCCTTCCCGAGCTACCGGGCAGAAAGCAAAATGGAGTCTGTCTCGTTTAAGGCCTACGGAGCCCATAATATGCATAGCTCCATGAAAAACAGCTCAGCATGTTAACAAATGAATGAATCATGACTAATACTTATATATCTATCCCCTAACTTAAATTCATAAGCCTTACTCTAAGGGAAATAATACGAAAATGCCTTTATATATGTAAGACAGGGTCCCTGTCTATCGGCCTAATCCCTATGCTATGGGGGTGATAGGCTGGAGTCACTCTCCATCATTCTCCTTCTCCAAAGAGCTAGCAAAAAGACAGCCATAACAAGTAGTGAGTGCAGAGTAGTGAGTAGTGAGTGCAGAATCGTGAGTGCACAGTAGTGAGTGCAGAGTAGTGAGTAGTGAGTGCAGAGTAGTGAGTAGTGAGTGCACAGTAGTGAGTAGTGAGTTCACAGTAGTGAGTGCAGAGTAGTGAGTAGTGAGTGCACAGTAGTGAGTAGTGAGTGCAGAGTAGTGAGTGCACAGTAGTGAGTAGTGAGTGCAGAGTAGTGAGTAGTGAGTGCAGAGTAGTGAGTAGTGAGTGCAGAGTAGTGAGTGCACAGTAGTGAGGAGTGAGGGCAGAGTAGTGAGAAGTGAGGGCAGAGTAGTGAGTAGTGAGTGCAGAGTAGTGAGTGCAGAGTAGTGAGTAGTGAGTGCAGAGTAGTGAGTGCAGAGTAGTGAGTGCAGAGTGCAGAGAAGTGAGTAGTGAGTGCAGAGTACTGAGTAGTGAGTGCCGAGTAGTGAGTGCCGAGTAGTGAGTGCAGAGTAGTGAGTGCAGAGTAGTGAGTGCAGAGTAGTGAGTGCAGAGCAGTTAGTAGTGAGTGCAGAGTAGTGAGTAGTGAGTCCAGAGTAGTGAGTGCAGAGTAGTGAGTATTGAGTGCAGAGTAGTGAGTGCAGAGTAGTGAGTAGTGAGTGCAGAGTAGTGAGTAGTGATTGCAGAGTAGTGAGTAGTGAGTGCAGAGTAGTGAGTGCTGAGTAGTGAGTGCAGAGTAGTGAGTACTGAGTGCAGAGTAGTGAGTGCAGAGTAGTGAGTAGTGAGTGCAGAGTAGTGAGTAGTGAGTGCAGAGTAGTGAGTGCAGAGTAGTGAGTGCAGAGTAGTGAGTGCAGAGTAGTGAGTGCAGAGTAGTGAGTGCAGAGTAGTGAGTGCAGAGTAGTGAGTGCAGAGTAGTGAGTAGTGAGTGCAGTGAGTAGTGAGTGCAGAGTAGTGAGTAGTGAGTGCACAGTAGTGGGTAGTGAGTGCACAGTAGTGGGTAGTGAGTGCAGAGTAGTGAGTAGTGAGTGCAGAGTAGTGAGTAGTGAGTGCAGAGTAGTGAGTTCAGAGTAGTGAGTTCAGAGTAGTGAGTGCAGAGTAGTGAGTGCAGAGTAGTGAGTGCAGAGTAGTGAGTGCAGAGTAGTGAGTGCAGAGTAGTGAGTGCAGAGTAGTGAGTGCAGAGTAGTGAGTACAGAGTAGCGAGTGCAGAGTAGCGAGTGCAGAGTAGTGAGTAGCGAGTGCAGAGTAGTGAGTAGCGAGTGCAGAGTAGTGAGTAGCGAGTGCAGAGTAGCGAGTAGCGAGTGCTGAGTGCAGAGTAGTGAGTAGTGAGTGCAGATTAGTGAGTAGTGAGTGCAGAGTAGTGAGTGCAGAGTAGTGAGTGCAGAGTAGTGAGTTCAGAGTAGTGAGTAGCGAGTGCAGAGTAGTGAGTAGCGAGTGCAGAGTAGTGAGTAGCGAGTGCAGAGTAGTGAGTAGTGAGTGCAAAGTAGTGAGTGCAGAGTAGTGAGTGCAGAGTAGTGAGTAGTGAGTGCAGAGTAGTGAGTGCAGAGTAGTGAGTAGTGAGTGCAGAGTAGTGAGTGCAGAGTAGTGAGTTCAGAGTAGTGAGTTCAGAGTAGTGAGTTCAGAGTAGTGAGTTCAGAGTAGTGAGTTCAGAGTAGTGAGTTCAGAGTAGCGAGTTCAGAGTAGCGAGTGCAGAGTAGTGAGTAGCGAGTGCAGAGTAGTGAGTAGCGAGTGCAGAGTAGTGAGTAGCGAGTGCAGAGTAGCGAGTAGCGAGTGCTGAGTGCAGAGTAGTGAGTAGTGAGTGCAGAGTAGTGAGTAGTGAGTGCAGAGTAATGAGTGCAGAGTAGTGAGTGCAGAGTAGTGAGTGCAGAGTAGTGAGTGCAGAGTAGTGAGTAGCGAGTGCAGAGTAGTGAGTAGCGAGTGCAGAGTAGTGAGTAGCGAGTGCAAAGTAGTGAGTACACAGTAGTGAATAGCGAGTGCAGAGTAGTGAGTAGCGAGTGCAAAGTAGTGAGTCCACAGTAGTGAGTGCAGAGTAGTGAGTAGTGAGTGCAGAGCAGTGAGTGCAGAGCAGTGAGTGCAGAGCAGTGAGTGCAGAGCAGTGAGTGCAGAGCAGTGAGTGTGCAGGGTGAACAATTCCAATCCATACCACATAATTCCATTACACACCACATGCATACACTCCATAACACATGGCTAAAAGACATTGCCATTTACAATGCCATTAGCTCTAACTCAAATAAATCCGAGACCTATTGCATTTCCAATGCTTGTTTTAATGTTGAAGTCTGAAGAGAGCTGAATAAATTAGGGAACTGATGTGAGCTTTAAAGTAAAATTCTGCATCCCAAATTGCCACTAAGTTTTTAGATTTATTGGTGACAGTTGTTAGAATCCCAAATAGCTCACTTGACTGAGAAAAATGATCAGTATTCTGAAGTGCATGGAGTAAACCATAAAGAAGCACCTCAGTTGTTGCCCTGTTTAAATTGAGGACCCTTTCATTTATGCAAATGGCCACTTTGTTCAGCCCTAGTTTAAGGGTTGCGAAATTGTCTACATCTCCGTGTCTTCAGTATATGTATGATTTGTCTAGCCTCTGGCCTTGATGAAAAATAGTGGCTTGAGAAACACATTAAATAATATGCATGACAAGGATAACCCCTAAGAAGCATCACATAAACTTGTACCTTGAATTTATAGAAAAATCCACCAAATGGTTTTGTAATTTCTGAAAGGATGAATACAATTTATCTGTCCGAAATGATTGGAACCATTCAGTGGCCACAGTTTAAAGCCAAAATGTAGTTGTAGTCCACTGCATAAATTGATCTAAAAGTATCAACAGAGATAGCTCACCGTCATCAGCAGTTGCAAGGATATCCTCCAGTAGTGACATTAGTGCGGTTACAGTTCTGTGCTGAGATCTAAAACCTGAATAGTGGCTAATCAGCTTCAATCAATCAATCAAAAACATTTGTACAGCACGAAGCTACCTTATTTGAGGCATCCCGGTGCTCAAAGAGCCAGGTTTTTAAATCTTTCCTGAAACGCTCTCAGAACACATATCTCTAGGGAGACCTCCCTGCCAGAGTACTCCCCCTGGAAAATAGAATCCCTACCCAAGAAGACAGTCTCTCTTATATACAGAAATATACGAAATAACTCTCTTGACCTCCCTGAAAAGCTGAGATCCCAGTGGGAGGCCGATATTGGAGACTGTGACAACAAGGAGTGGGAAGAGGCAAAGGGGAGCTTCCAAAAGGTCACCATACAAACAGGATTCTGACTGATTTTCTTACGCATACTCCATTGATCATACTATGCACGCACCACTCTCAGACACATGGAGCGAGCCACTTTGGACCTATGTCTTAGAGGCTGCGGAATGGAGGGAACTTTATTTCACACACTGTGGTCATGTCCGAAGATTCAAACCTTCTGGATCAACCTACAGAAAATAATGGGGGAAGTGACTAAGGATTCCCCCCTCCCCGACAACAGCTAAAAAATGTATCTTATACATTTGGGGAGAGGAGCCGCCACCAAAATATGCCAAGATTTGGCTCTCATTGGGCCGTATAGTAGCCAAGTAAAACATAGCAAGATTGTGGGGAGGGGTCGAGAATCCGCGGGCGGGTGACTGAGGAGCGGGACTTGGATTGGCGTATGACTAACGAATAGCCAATATATCAGGGACAGGGCTGCCCCAGGAAATGGGAGAAGGTATGGGCAGGTTGGAAATCCTATAGAGACCTGGACCTGGGACGCGAATCAGGATGGGACGGGGAGGTACATATTATTTAAGAGGCCTAGAGACGAGGATGGGGAAGCCTGTCTAGATTGCCTTGTCCAGGTTTTTTTTTCTTCCCTAAGTGGGTTTATTTTTGAGGTCTCCAACAATATTATGCTGTACCAATCTCTGTAAGCAACTCTTTGATTTAATTATGTATTTGTTTATTGCCCTAAAATCAATAAAAAGTTGTTTTCTTATTTTTTTTTCCTGAAACCATGTTCGGACTTGGCCATGCAAACATGAATGGGCAGGGAGTTCCAAAGCTTGGCCACCTGTACCGAGAACAACCTGCCACCTCGGCGAACCTTGGCAAACCTGTAAATGCAAAAGTAATTAGATCTCAGAGCTCTTTCCTGGTGGTACAGGCTCAGCCTCTTCCTAAGATAGTGTGGACCTCTGTCCCTGATGGCTCTGAATGCAAATATCAGGGCTTTAAACTCGGCCCTTTTGGCAAACGGAAGCCAATGGAGTTGCTTCATGTGAGAAAGATGTGATGACAAAAGGGGACCTGTTGAACTAGGCTGTTCTCCGCCTTCTGTATTATTTGGAGTCCATGGATCAAAATAGTTGCTAGAACCAGATATAAGCTATTCAATCAATCAATCAATCAATCAGCAAATTTGTAAAGCGAGCTACTCACCCGCTAGGGTCTCAAGGCACTGGGGGGAGGGGGAGTCGCTACTGCTCGAACAGCCAGGTCTTGAGTTGTTTCCTGAAGGAGAGATGCTCCTGGGTCAGCCGTAGGTGGGTGGGGAGGGAGTTCCACGTCTTGGCCGCCAGGTAGGAGAAGGATCTTCCTCCGGTGGTGGATCTGCGGATATGTGGACGGTGGCAAGGGCGAGGCTGGCGGGTCAGAGCTGACGGGTGGGTGTGTAGAATGCGAGGCGGCTGTTGAGGTATTTGGGGCCCATGTCGTGGAGAGCCTAGTGTGTGTGGATGAGGAGTCTGAACGTGATCCTCTTGCTGACGGGGAGACAGTGCAGGTCTCACAGGTGGTCAGAGATATGTCCGTGAAGGGGGATGTCCAGGATGAGTCGTGCAGAAGTGTTCTGTACACGCTGGAGTCTTTTCTGGAGTTTGGCTGTGGTTCCAGCGTAGAGAGTGTTCCCGTAGTCCAGTCAGCTGGTGACGAGGGCCTGGGTGACCGTCTTCCTGGTTTCGGTGGGGATCCACCAGAAGATCTTTCGGAGCATGCAAAGGGTGTTGGAACAGGATGATGAGACGGCGTTGACTTGCTTGTACATCGTGAGGGAGGAGTCTAGGATGAAGCCCAGGTTGCGTGCATGGTCCGTTGGCTTGTGGGCGTTACCCCGGGCAGGGGGCCACCAGGAGTCGTCCCAGACAAAGGGGGATGGTCCCAGGATGAGGACTTCCGGCTTGTCTGAGTTCAGTTTCAGACGGCTGAGCTTCATCCATTCCGCGACGTCTTTCATTCCTTCCTGGAGGCTGGCTCTGGCGGGGTCGTTGGAGAGGGAGAGGATCAGCTGGGTGTCGTCGGCGTAGGAGATGATGTTTAGGTTGTGTTGGCGTGCGATGGCTGCAAGGGTGCTCATGTAGACGTTGAAGAGGGTGGGGCTCAGCGAGGATCCTTGCGGAACGCCGCAGATGACTTCGGTGGCCACGGATCGGAAACGGGGGGAGGCGGACTCTCTGGGTTCTTTCGGCGAGGAACGAGATGATCCACTCCAATGCTGTTTCTTGGATTCCGGTGTTGCTGAGGCGTTGTATCGGAGTGCGGTGAAATGCGGTGTCGAAGGCTGCTGAGAGGTCCAGGAGGATGAGTGCAGCTGTTTCCCCATTGTCGAGAAGGGACTGATGTTGTCGGTAGCTGCGATGAGGGCGGTCTCGGGGCTGTGGTTAGCTCTGAAACCGGACTGCGAGGGGTCAAGGGATCTGTTTGTTTCGAGGAAGGCGGAGAGTTGTTTGTTGACGGTCTTCTCGATGACTTTGGCAGGAAAAGGGAGGAGCGAGATGGGGCGGAAGTTCTTGAGGTCCGTGGGGTCTGCGGTGGGTTTCTTCAGGAGGGAGCTGAATTCGGCATGTTTCCAACTCTCCGGGAAGGTGGCGGATGCGAAGGAGCTGTTAATAATGTCCCGGAGATGGGGGGCGATGATTGAGTCAGCTTTGTTGAAGATGTGGTGTGGAAAGGGGTCGGTTGGGGAGCCGGAGTGGATGGTGTTCATCGTGCGAGTGGTGCCTTCGGTGCTGACCGGGGTCCAGTTGCAGAGGGTGGTAGTGGGGGGTGCTGGTTCGGTGTTTGTGTGCGGGGTCTGTGCACCGAAGCTGTTGAGTATGTCGGTGATCTTGCGGTGAACGAACGAGGCGAGTGAGTCGCAGAGGTCTTGCGAGGGTGTGATGTCGTTGTTGCAGGCGCTGGGGTTGGAGAGCTCTTTAACAATGCTGAAGAGTTCCTTGCTGTTGTGGGTGTTGTTGTCTAGACGTTCTTTAAATGTTGTCCTTTTGGTGGTGCGGATCAGCTGGTGGTGTTTGCGGGTGGCGTTCTTGAGGGCTGTCATGTTCTCTGTTGTCTGGTCGTGGCGCCAGGCTTTCTCGAGGGTGCGGCAGGTTTTCTTGGAGTTTTTGAGGTCGTTGGTGAACCACAAGGCTTTCTTGCTGCCGGGCCTGCTGGGAGGGTTCTTCAGTGGCACAAGGTCATCGGCGCAGTTGGCGAGCCACTGTGTGAGGTTGCGGGCTGCTTCATTGGGGTCCCTCGTGTTGGTGGGAGGTTTCTGGCTGAGGGAGGTGGTGAGTTGGTCGGCGGTGATCTTGCTCCAGCTTTTGCGGGGAACCTGTTGCGGGTGGTGGTGAGTCGTGGTTCTCCTGAAGGTGAAGTGGACGCAGCTGTGATCTGTCCAGTGTAGTCCGGTGGAGTGGCGAAGGAGATGTGCTTGCTGGAGGAGAAGATGGGGTCTAGCGTGTGACCGGCATAGTGGGTAGGGGTGTTCACCAATTGCTTGCGTCCGAGGTTGGCGAGGTTGTCCAGGAGGGCGGCGGTGTTGCTATCATTGTTGTTCTCCAGGTGGAAGTTGAGATCCCCTAGGAGGATGTAGTCTGAGGAGGTAAGGGCGTGCTGGCTGGTGAAGTCTGCGATGGTTTCGCTGAATTGTGTGCGTGGTCCCGGGGGTCTGTAGATGAGGGTGTCTCTGAGGGTGGTCTTGGGGTCGGTGTGCATCTGAAATTGGAGGTGCTCGGCGGCGGTGATGGTGTCATCGGAATTGGTCGTGATTCGTATGGTGTTTCTGTGGATGATGGCGATGCCTTCTCCGGTTTGGTTGACGCGGTCCCTCCAGGTGATCTTGTAGCCCTCCGGGATGGCTATGGCGATGTCGGGGCTGAGGAGGCGTTCATCCAGGTTTCAGTGAGGAAGGCGACGTCTGGTGATGTTGTGTCGAGGAGGTTCCAGAGTTTGTCGGCGTGTCTGTGGACGGAGCGGGTGTTGAGCAGGATGCACTTGAGGTAAGTGTTGCTGGTGTCTGGCTTGGCGGAAGCGGTGCAGCTTCGGAGGCAGGTGAATTTTCAGGCTTGGCAGGTGAAGGGTCCGGGTGTGCGTTTCGGGATGGCTCGGTAGCAGGCGGGGTTCTGGGCGGCGTTGAGTGCATGGAGGGTGGCAGCGTCGTAAGTCCGTCATGTGGGCATCGTCGGGGCCAGGGGTCCTGGCGCTGGGCGCGGTTCATGCACGGACGGGCGCAGACGGGCTTGCCTTAGACGCGCCTTTGGCAGCCTCCATATGAGCACCTGGGAAGTGGGAGCGGGTGGCCAATGGGAGTGAAGGGGGCGGGCCGCAGGGGCTGAGCGGCAGGGGAGAACCTGGGGAAAAAACGGCGGCAAAAGAGGGCGGGAGAGGGACAACAGAGCGCAGGGGTACAGAAAGCAAAACACAGGGGCACAGAATGAAAAAAGAACAATGTGGCACAGAGGCCAGGCGCAGGGGTACAGAATAAAAAAGGGAGCGAGCAGGCAGGCGGCAACAGCGGCAACGGAGGTTCAATCCAAAGGGGGCTGCGTGGCAGATGGCGGGAGCGACCTGCCTGGTGACAGGGTCAAAGCTATTGGCGTAATCCAAATGCGATGTCACCAAAGCATGGATTATGATCTTTCGGGTCTCCTCTAAGGTGGCTCCCCTCCTAAAAAAAGCATTGCTTGATCCAGCTTGCCGCAAAAAATATAAACCTATCTCCCTTCTACCCTACCCGGTAAAGATCATTGAGCGTCTGGTTAGTAGGACACTTTCTCAGTTCTTAGAAACTAACAATAAACTGAAGGACATGCAATTTGGTGTCCGTCCAGGACATGGAATGGACACCGCCCTGGCGACCGTGTTGGACGATCTTTGAATGCGAGCAGACAGGGGAAAATCAGCCATACTGATTCTGCTTGACCTGTCTGCCGCATTTGACAGGGTTAACCATGAGATCCTGCTGGCAAGGCTCTAAGAGATTGAAGTAGAGGGTACTGCACTGAAGTGGTTTGAATCCTACCTATCTAATAGGCAACAGGCAGCTGCCCTACCCCCTTATCAATCTGAGTTTATCAACATCCTGCACTGTGTCCCTCAGGGATCTGTGTTCAGTCCAATACTGTTTAATGTTTACATGAGCCCTTTGATTGCCGTCATAAGGGCTCATAATGTTAATCTTG
Organism: Lissotriton vulgaris; assembly: GCF_964263255.1. Taxonomy (NCBI): domain Eukaryota; kingdom Metazoa; phylum Chordata; class Amphibia; order Caudata; family Salamandridae; genus Lissotriton; species Lissotriton vulgaris. Next base: position 117,877,588 of record NC_141690.1, read on the forward strand.
TAAACTATGCAGACGATACTCGGCTTATCTTAGCTCTAGAGGGAGACCAATCTATATCATTGGAAGATTTCCACGCATGTATGCAGGACACTGCACATTGGCGGAGAGAGAACACTTTACAATTTAATGCCAATAAGAAAGAGGTCCTACGTTGTGCAGCTGGAAAAGTTCCTTCTCTACTTCCGAATATTTTTGGCCCATTCTTACAGCCACCCCATTGGTATCCTCAGAGACGGTGCGTAACCTAGGAGTTAGGTTTGACGACAAACTGAGCCTAGAAACTCAAATGAACACAACAGTTGGGAGCTGTTTTTCCCTAATTAGAGTACTCCAGGAGAGTCTTCTGATGCTACCAACACAGGCTAGAGCATTGATAGTAAGAAGTATTATCTTGAGCCGGCTGGATTATTGTAATGCTTTGCTGCTGGAGTATCTAAAGTTTTAGATTGAGAGACTCCAGAGAATCCAGATAATGGTGGCTAGGTTAGTCTTAATGAAGCCACAACGCTCATCTGCCTCTCAGACTCTCTCGAAGCAGAATCGGCTTCCAGTATCACAAAGGATACAGTTTGAGTCACTCTGCATTTTGTTTAAAGCTCTACATAGTGCTGGACCGAAACCAATGCAGAACAAAGTTGTATGTTATGTTCCTACCCGTAGCTTCAGTTCTTCTTCTGCCAAATTGGTGAAAGCGCCCAGATTAAGAAGAACAAAATCAGGAGGTAGGGCCTTTAGCACTTCAGCAGCATGGCTCTGGAACAAACTCCCAACTGAAATTGGACAGTTGGAAGACCTACTTCAGTTCAGGAAAAGAATAAAGACACAGCTCTATCCTAGAGCTTGATTCCTATTATTTCTTAGTCCTCCTTTGTCTGCATTGCTCACTGCCTATTTTTATCATCTGTTGATCAGTTGGGCACACATATCATAAGCGCCGAGGTACCCGTAGGGTGATAGTGCTCTTTATAAGTGTTGATAACATTAACATTAGGATTAACACTACATTCTTCTCCAACACCTCTCCATCTCTCCTTGAACCACCATGGACACCAACGAGATGCAAGATTTCTACCCTTCCATAGCTTGAAAGGACTAACTTCCGTACTGGTGTGCGGAGTTATCCTGTAAATTCACTGTTTCTCTCTGAAAATGCTTTTCTAATTTCCACCACTAGCATGTGCCTCCACTACATATCATTTAGACACCCGGTTAAACCTCTCCACTTGACAGTTCTCTTGAGGTTCATATAAAGTGGCAGTTATGTGCTTTATATTATAATGTTTGAGGAACGTCTCCATTTCCCTGGGTGTTAACTGACTTCCATTATCAGTAACTTACATGGAAGAACAACCCTCCCTGGAACAGACTTCCTTAAGACACTTAATCACTACACCAGTCGTGTTATGCAGGACAAACGTGACTTCTGGCCACCTAGAATGGTAGTCCACCAGAACCAAAGCAAAACGCACACACACTGGTAGAAAACTAAAAGGCCCTGAAACATCAAATGCCAATTTCTTCATAGCAGACATACCCAGATGCTCCTTATGTGCCAACCTGAGGATAATCTCACTGATCCCTCCAGGAGGGACACATTTCCCGCCTTGAAACTGTAAATTACCCTCCATTTCCAGTTCCTCAGCCACTCCATGGCTTTACTTCTCTCATTCTTGGCCAGCCCTTCCACAACATACCTCTTCGTCTCTTGCCACAATTCATCTGTCTTCTCACACTCGTCCCAAAATTCTACAGAAATATCTCCAGATTCACCACCTACATCCTTGATGCTAGCAACCATATCGACCTCTCCTACTCCTTTAACCTTACTCAGTTGACATGGCAAGCGTGACAAAAGTCAGCTGTCACATTCTTTTTCCCAGTCACAAACTCAGTACTAAAAGTGTATTCCTGGAGTTTTGGCAAGGCGTGCTGTGGAATTCCATTCACCTCTAGGAATTAAAATGTTTACTGACAGTTTATGGTAAATTTTCAGCATGAATTTACAGCCCACACAAAGATTTTAAAATGCTTGACTGCCCACATGCATGCAAGCAACTCTCTCAATTCGATTCAAAAGTCTTAATTCGATTACATAATCATAAAAGACATTTATATTTAAAACAATAATGTCCTAACATTCCATCCTCATTAAATAGCAACATTATACTAGAAATAAGTCCATAATTACTCCATCAATAAATACAAATATACAATAAATTAGTATAAAACACATTTAAAAACACAGTAGAGTATCAAAAATCTCAATCCATGGTACAATAAACCAGAATTTAAGTAAAATCAGATTAAACATAATATCATTATGGTAGACCTATCGTATCCATTAACATTATTGATTAATCAGTCTGTGGGCACAGGTCATTCACATATCATGTAAACATTTGGCGATCACGATTATAGTTAATTCATTCTGTTTTTAAAATACTTAGTGCTTCGGAACCTGAAGTAATCCCTATCATCTGGCAAATGGGCTTCAGCCATTTGTACCTCAGTTTCTTAAAAACGGGCAAATAAATAAGATGTGAGCTGTTGTGTCTGATTGTGTTGGGCAAAACGTACATTCTGTGCAGGAACCTGTACCCCATTTACCAGTAAATGATTTAATAGGAAGGGTACCTATCCTAACTTGGTGGTACCATTTCCTATCACTGGGTACCGTAATAAGGTCCCAATACACATCGTAGTCAGAAGCATGTTTGGTCTCTAGAAAGTCTCTTGACAGTGAGGGACTCGTCAGGGACATGAAACGTTTCATAGTGACCATGTTCCAGTAAAGCCCCCTAAAATCGAGACAACTATTTGTTGGATTTTGCCACAACCAGTTAAGGCCCATATCAGTATAAGTGGCCTTTACCTGCGTCAGCCATGAATTTGTGCTCGCACTGTCAGGGTCCCTGATCTCAAGTAGGGCTTGTGCATACTGGGTAAGCTCAGGGGTGACCCAGAACCGCCTCCAGTAGGCCACTGGTCTGAAGCGAGCCTCATCCTCTAAAAACTGGCTCCCCAAGTCATAATAGAGCGGTATTAGTGGAGTGCATTGAGGCAAGCCTGTTATACCCCATATACATTTATTTTGCGAGGTCGTGCGTGCCGCTAAGTTGCTGAAACCCCCTAATTCAGCCCCATGCAAAACTGAAGCAGCAATTCTTGCATTATAGATTTTTAGCACAGGGGCAATCGGCTTCGTAAAGGATAAACGTTGCTCTTTCAGCAAAGCACCAGATAGTTGTGCATGTTCGAGAAGCAACTGATCCAAGTGTGGGTTCCAATTTAGCCTGGACCCTAGTGTGATGCCAAGATACGTAAAAACATGGGTCTGCTCAAGTACAACATTGTTCATGGTAACTCTCCCTCTTGTAGTACCATGAACTTGGTCTTGTCTACGTTAATTTTGAGACCAAAATCCAGGCAAAACATCTCAAATCTCCCTATGGCCTTCTGCAGGCCTTGTTGGGTTTTTGAAATTAACAGGGTGTCGTCTGCAAACATTAACAGGGGTATCTTCCTACCATCTAAATTTTGAGCATCCGTTGGGTGGTCCTCAAAGTACTTGGTCACCCTGTTAATGTAAAGAGAAAATAAAGTTGGTGCCACTCACACCCCTGTCGAACCCCTCTAGCGATCCAGAATCTATCTGTACTTGGCCTTGCTGGCCTCAGCGAACTTGGGCAAAGTTTACTTCATGAAGTTTAATTAAAAAAGCCAGCAGGTCCAAAGGCATTTCCTGTTCCGCGAGGACACTTCACAACTTGGCTCGCGGGACTAAGTCAAAAGCTGACTTTAAGTCTACAAAAGCGGCATATATTCTGCCTCCATTAGGGATCACCACACGCCAGTAAATTAAAACAAATCTAAAAACATGATCTATTGTGCTCTGATGTGAGCGAAGCCCGGCCTGTAAAGGTGAGAGAATATCAAACTCGTCAAGCCAACCCTGTAGTTACCAGGATCCAATCTGTCCCCTTTTTTAAAAATTGGTATGATCTCTGCACCCATCCATGACTCAGGGATTGGAGAACCCTTTGCGATGGCATTCACTAAGATCTGTATATATGTTACCCACAAAGCCTTATTTTGCAAGAACAGGTTGGCGGGAACACAATCAAGCCCGGGCGCTCTGCCACTCCGTACAGTATTAAGTGCAGTTTAAACTTCCTGCTTAGTAAAATACAGCGTAGGAGTACCAACTTGAGTAATCAGAGGACCCTGCGATAATTCACATTCTCGGGCATCATTGGCAAACTGTGTCTTAAAGTGTGAAACCCAGTGTTTGGGAGCTACATGGTTGTTTGGCAGTTGGCTCGGCTTCCCCTTACCCCACTTACCTAGGTGCCAAAATCCAACCATGTTCCTGTCTTGGCTAGCACAGTACAGCTCTCGCCAATGTTTCTCATCCAATTCCTTTTTCGCTTTGTGTTGTGCTAACTTATACTCCACCTGTGCATTGTGGATCCTATCCCTATTCTTGGATCTTATCGCCATAGCTAGTGCTTTGTATCCCACCCTACATGTTTTCCCATACCGTGAGTCAGCAGGTGTCTTTACAGAGATTTTTGGTTTTACTATATTAGATAAAAAAAGCCCTTAAGCTTATTAAAAAGTTCATTGTGAACTGATGTAACATTGGACTTTTCTCTTTGTTGCTCGAGATAATTTTAGAGGTCTGTGGTAACTTTAGTCACCAAAATGTTAACAGCTTTCAGGTGATCCTCTTTATTTAATAAGTTCGACCATTTTACTCTTCTGGTTTCATTACTTAGATGAAGTTCTACACCGGCAGGATGCAAATGCCTACTGGTACGAGTCCTAGCACCAGGGGATTATGATTACTTTCCGCCTTCTCCTGGATGATCATATCTATTAGACTTGGACAATATTCCTTAATAATGAGTATGTAGTCTATACGTCTGCATCTCATCCTGCATCTATAAGTGGGGGAGCCATGCTTGTCAGATTTCGCCCTCCCGTTGACCGCCCTTAATCCATTCTCCAAGCAGAGCGCTTTAAGCTGTAAGGCCGCTTCCGACCATTTCTTGATCGGATTCAATGTTCATTACGGGCTATCCCATATCAAATCTTTCTCTTGGCCTAACTATATATTGTTTGTATCTAGCGGCTCGAAGGAGCAGTTAAAATCCCCAGTGACCACTATGTTTCCCTCTCCTTTGTACAAATTGAGGTCGGAATCAAGAAGGGCAATAGTGCCTGAGGCTTTTTTTCCAGGCAACCCTCTAGCATATACATTAAAAAGCATAAGGTCCTCTACACCGAGGACTCTTATCTAAATTATTAGGATGTCATTACTATCCGTGTCCAACTGCTGAACTGTATACCTGTCGCTCTGTTTTACCCAAATAGTTAGCCCCCCCCCCATCGGTCTGCCCCTTTACCCAGCAATAGCAGGTTTATAGAAATTTATGTACCCTAGTCTATACTCAGGACCCACTGACCAGGTTTCTTGTAAGACCACGATTTCATTGGTTTCAATAAAGGATAACCAGTCAGATTACTGTAATTTATTCTTCAACCTGGCAATATTCCATGATGTCAGCACAAAATATCGTGCCCCATTGCGAGACTCACCGGAAGTGTGCACCTTGCTGCTCCCATTTGCTATACATGTGTCAGTTCTGAGCAGTAAGCTGTTTTCTTCTTGGTGTATCTTAGTGGGGCTTACACTTAACTCTGTGGTGGTGCTTCTAGTATTTGGTCTATCTGGAGGGGTAATTATTTCAGGAGGAAAACCTCGTGAATTTTGACTGTTGTAGTTTAAACCCGGCTCTCCCTTGTCCCTTATTTCTGGATGCGCGGGGTACGGTGTTTGGATATGAGACCCAGTCAATTGTTTTCCTCCAATGTGCTCAGTGCCTCATATCTGTTACGGATCGGGACTACACAATTGGTAAGGCCTAACAAATGTCCTGAATTCCTGTAAGTTCCCCCTCCTGTGTTTACATTTGCTCGATAAATGAACCCCAGGGGGAGGACATTAATAGCATTTCCAGAATCTAAAAGGAGCTGCCCTTTCCAGAATACTATCTAACTATATTTGGAGACCTAAAGCTTATAACTAAAGTGTTTTTTTCAGAGTTTCCCACCCAGGCCACCCTTCTGACCATCATGAATTCTTCAAATAGATGATTTTGGAGCCCAGTTTTTAAATCCAAGAAATGGAGGGTCTTATTCTTTAGAGACGACCAATGTTCCTCCTCACGTGATTCCAATCGCGGGACATTGGCCAGTACTATAGTGTGTGGTGTTGCCTCTGGTGGGAGATCAAGAAAAACCTGTGTCGACTTTTCCCCACCTTCCCCCTGACGTCTCACCACAGGGCCATTTGACACTTGTTTGCGTGTGTGTGAGGCATTAGTTACTGATGTAGGTTGTGCACTTAGATGTGGGTAGGGGTTAAAGGATTTGGGCGAGCTACTACCTGAACTTGTGGTCTAAAAGAGTTTCCAGCCCGACGAGACCCTATCTGTGAGGCTACTCCTTTTATTATTAGCTGGTGATTTAGTTAGTTGATCCTCTATTTTAGCAAGTCTTTGATCTATTGCTGGTAAACTACACATGAGAGGGTCGATTAAAGATAATAATTTAACTTCCATCTGCTTGAGGAACACATCTTTAGCCTTTGTCTTTAGCAGTAGTTTGTCCTATGGGTAGGCTTGGAGTATCTAGTGAAAGCCTCCTTTCCGTTAGCTCAATTTCGTGCAAAAGCACGGATTCGGCACGAGTAAGAAATGCATCCAAAATCCCTGCCACTCCCACACACTTTTGCGTGTATTCTTACTCATTTCAAAACAGGTTTATAAAACCAATATATAAAGAAATGAAATCTGCTTCAATTTGCAAATAGTGATGTTCTTGACAATGTATTACCCCCACTATATACAGACAGTCCTTTAGAAGAGCTTACTTAGAGTCCCGGAGTGAATGTTGGAGGGGTGGCCCAGCCCAGCCTCTTCCGGTCGAGGACGGGTGCGGGACGGGCACACCGGCGCGTGTCCCGCGCTGCCGGAGCCCTTGGTCAATTCTAAGCGCCTCCTGGCACTTCCTGGATGACGCGGTAACCTGGCGCCACGCAAGGAATGCTGGGTAGTTGAGTCCTTGCCCCCAAGGGTCGCGGAAACCGGGGTATTAGCAAAGTGTAATCGCCGTTGCAGTCCCCTGTACTGGGAAGACTCCGGTGAAATGTGGCAGCCAAACCAACAGGTAGGTAGTCTATAAACTTCCACAGTTGCTGTGCTTGGGCTTTAACCACGAGGTCTATTCAGAGTTAAGCAAAAATATTCAGTTCACTCTATTTAGCAGAGCTGAGGTGCTCAAATGTTGACGTCTTGCAACGTCAGAGGCACAAGTCTTCCTTCTGTCTTAAATGAGACCGAGTGCACCAGAAAGAAAAAAAAAACCATCCGTGATTAGTAGGAGTCTTGCTACATTTCTTACTGTGTAAGTTGCTACAAAATAACATAGCAGTCACTGCTCACTGAGAGTTCTACAGAGGCTCTCTGCATTCAAGGGAAAGTCTGTGCCAGGCGATAATGAAACTAACAGGGTCAGGCAGTCACAGAGTATCATCGTTTATGAAAGCCATCGGAAACAGAAAGGAAACAGCTGACCTGATCCTCGGAGGAGATAGAATGTAGCAAAAGCTTTGCTGGGAAAAGAATCCAACTTGGGCCTAGAAATCAATTCAGAGTGAAGGGAGACAGGCAATCTCCTAGCGTCAGCTGAGAAGAGCTCGCAACCTTGAAGGGAGAAGTCAGCTGGGTGGAAAGAGAGACAGGCAGCCTCCCTCGGAGGCGCGAGCGCGCACTGGAACAAAAAAAGTAGTATTCCTGGAAACGCTGTGTCGATGGTTTACTCTCTCTCAATGACAGTGTATCTACGCTCAGTCTCATTAACAGTGCGGAAGGCAAACAAAACATTCCACTCCTCCATACAAGACTGTTGGGATAACACTGCCCCAACGCCATACAAACTAGCATCTACTGTAATCACACATATTTTCCCCATACAAAATGGTTTCAAAGTGGGTACTCTCACAATATCTTGCTTTATATTGTCAAAAGCCATCTGTTGGAGGGAGGAGCTTAGCGCGCATCCAAGATGGTCGCGTGAGCACAGGGCTCCCGAGACCCGCGCTGCCTCCCGCATCTATCCTGTCACAGATCCTGATTTAGACGACGGGTTCTTCTAGATATCACCCTGCTGACACAGAAGCTTTTTCCAGAAATCGATTTGGCTGCCGGGATCTGGACTTACTCCTCCTTGAAATTTTGTGGCCTACACCGATGAGCAGCCCGGGCCTTGAGTCCCCGAGGTACCCAGGTGGCAATTGAACAACAACGACCAGTGGAAACCGGCCAGTGCCCCTGCAGTACTTTCGGTTTCGTTTTTGGTCTTTGTCTGCTGTAACTTGCTGCCGTTTGCTTTTGCTGGCCTGTGGTCTACCACTGGTTGAACGCTTGCCTTCTGGCCCTTGTCCCTGGACTCTACAAGTCAGCTTTGTGAGGAGCCATTCAAACCAGGTCCCAAAGGCCCCGTGGGGGCGCATTGCTCAATATGGTGAGCAAACCGGAAAGTGAGTAGCGGACCACCAAGGTTACACACCGAGGGGGCACTACCCAATCCAACACTATGGACCGCTTCACCCGCCTAAAAGGGTCCCCCAGTGGTGTGGGTAAAGCTCTGGACGAAACTGGGGATGGCTCTCCTGCGACTGAAGAACTGACACTGAGGGACGTCATGGGCGCCATTGCAAGCATGAAGACGTCCATGGGCCAGCAGTACGAGACATTGGCTTCAAAGATTGACACAGTGGCAATTGATGTCAATTTGATCAGGACTGATCTGGCGAAGACCAACGAGCGGGTCAAGTCTCTGGATATTAAGACCGCCAGTCTCACGACCGATGTATCCGATCTTCAGACAGAGGTTCGCAATCTGCGGTCTTCTAATGACTTGTTCGCCCATCGGCTGGATGACTTCGGAAGTCGGGCTAGGCGCAACAATATGCGTATCATCGGGGTTCCGGAGAAGCCCACTGAACTATCGACGGATCTTCTTGTGGAGGACCTAATACTGAACCATTTGGCCCCCAAGGGCCTCAGTAACTTTTTTGCAGTGGAGCGTGCTCATAGAGTCCCCGGTGGGAAACATAAACTGGGCGCCCCTCCACGGCCCATCATAGCCAGGATTTTAAATTTTCGGGACAGGGACGCTATCCTGCAGGCGTCGCGTGCCAAAGGTCCCACGAAATTCGAAATTGCAACAATTGGTTTCTACCCGGATTTTATGCAGGCTGTACAAAAGCAGTGGATGGGATTCATGGGGGTGAAACGGCGACTTAGGGACATGGGCTTGAAATATGCTATGCTCTTCCCTGCCCGAATGCGCATTGAATATAAGGAACGTGCGTTCTTCTTTGACTGACCCGAGGTCGTCAGTGACTGGCTTGATACTTTGCCAACGCATCGAGATCACCCGGAACAATCGAGGGGCGCTGAAGGTGGCTTGGCGGAGCAGGAGGAGTGAGCACTGACCGGCGTGTGTGCTCTATAGACATTGCAGCAGTGGTTCGATGCCTTTTTGTGTTTGTATATATATTGGTAAATAACCGGGGGCGGTGGGAAATCGGGACTCCTCCTCCTCTGGGGGTTTCTTCTCTTTTTGTAGATTAGTTTCATACTGGGGCGACAGGCACACTGCAAGTTGGGGTGGCTTTTTGGTCTAACGCAGGGGTGCAGGGTGGTGGGGAGTGTTTGGGGAATTTCTTTGGGGGTGGTGGCGGGGACTTTGTTTTTTCTTTATTTATTCCGAGGCTACATATTACTGCATACTCTGATTTTGGTGTCTGTTTCATTATGGGAGGGTTTCCGTCTTCATTTCCGAGATGGGGGGGTAGGGGGCCGAGGGTGCTGAGTTGGAATGTCAACGGTCTGGGAGACAGGATAAAGTGGGGGATAGTATTGCAGTATTTGAAACGTCTTTCCCCGGATGTAGTGTTGTTACAAGAAACACACTTGATAGCCATGCACTGAATAGACGGGGCTATCGTCTGGTGGCACACTCTGGATTTACTACTGGGTCGAGGGGGGCTGGCGTGCTTGTCAGGAGCTCCCTACCCCTGGAAATAGACGACACTATACTTGACGATAGGGGACGATATGCTGCTATCATGGGCAGGTGGGAGGGGAAGACGATCTCCATACTCTCCGTGTTTGTCCCGCCAGGTTTGCTGTCCACAACGTTCTCTGATTTGGGGAAAGTGGTGTTGGGTCTCCCCGAAGGTATTTTGGTTGTGGGTGGTGATTTTAATTCGGTTGTCTGTGGTAGGGAGGACCGTAGCCCCCCCAGGGACCTTGCGAGATCGCAATCTTGGCTGGGTAACTTCCTGGAAACACTGGGTCTAGTGGACTGTTGGAGGCTGCTGCACCCCGGACAGGCACAATATACCTTTTATTCGATCGCACATGGGAGCCTCTCGAGGCTTCACTATATCCTTGTGCCGGCAGTGCAGGCGGTCTCAGTGAGAGAAATTAGACACTTGGCCAGGGGCATCTCGGACCACTCCCCACTTTGGCTTTCCATTGATATACAGCTGGGAGAGGAATGTCGAGTGGCTCCGATTCACCCCTGGCACCTTCGCAATCCTAAAACCTGGGCTGGGGTGGTTAAATCTATGGACTACTACTTTGCTGGAAATGTGGGGTCGGTGTCTTCCTCCATCTCATTATGGGAGGCTTTCAAGATGGTGATTCGTGGCCAAACTTTGTCATTGATCGCTAGTGCAAAGAAAAGTAGGAATGAGGAGGTGGTACGACTGGAGACGGAAATTACTGACTTGGAGGAGGAACTGCAATCTGGGGTTACACAGGAGGGGCTGCATGTTTTAGCCCTTAAAGAGTCTGACTATAGGGCTCTGGTGACTGATGCGGCCAAGGCAATGAGTCGTGAGCAACAGGGGCGATTGTATGATGTTGGAGACAAAGCGGGGAAATTGATTGCCTGGTTGGATAAAAGGGATAGATTGAATCGTGTTGTGCCTGTTGTTGAAAGAGAGGATGGGGTGCGGGTTATGGATCCGGTTGAGATAGTTGGAGTCTTTGCACACCACTTTCAAAAGGTGTATGCGCCGGTTTCAGACGGACCGGAGGAGGACTGGCACTTGTTGCTTAGTGATATCGCATTGCCTAGCTTGTCTGATTCGGACAAAGAGCTTATGGAGGCGGAATTTTCCAATGATGAAATAGCGCTCGCCATCCACTCCATTCGCTCGGGGAAAGCAGCGGGCCTGAATGGCATCCCCATCGAACTGTATAAGTTGTGTCCCAACAAAATGGCGCCACACCTTTGTCAGATGTTTCTATGCACATCGTATAGACCGATATCGCTTTTGAACGCCGAACCCAAGATCTTGGCAAAACTTTTGGCAAACCGGGTGATAAAGGTGATCAGCGATTTGATACACCCAGATCACTCTGGGTTTATTCCCCATCGGAACACCGCGCTCAACCTGCGTCGTCTTCATGGCATTTTGGCAAGGGCGGTGTTGCTGCGCGAGCCGGCCATCTTGGTCTCCTTAGATGCCTTGATGGCCTTCGACACGGTGGAATGGCCATATTTATGGGCGGCCCTTGTGAAATTCGGTTTCGGCCCTGGGTTCATCGGTTGGGTTAAACTCCTATATGAGGAACCGATGGCCCAGGTGGTGGTCAACGGCAGGGTCTCGGAATCCTTTGTTCTTGGGAGGGGTACGCATACAGGGATGTCCTCTATCTCCATTGCTCTTCGCGCTTGCTTTAGAACCCCTCGCTGCGTGGCTGCGATGGGAACCGTCGCTTAAAGGCATTAGGTGGTCCCCTGATTTTGAGGACCACATATCGTTGTACGCGGACGACATTCTGCTATACCTCACTTCTCCCCGGAAGTCACTGGGGGTATTGTTTGATGTACTGAGTTTGTTCAGGAAGAACTCTGGACTGGTAATTAATTGGGCTAAGTCTTGTATTTATTCGCTCAACGGTGAGGTACCCTCCTTGCTGCGCGTCTGCCCGATACCGATTTCACACGTCGACTTCAAATATTTAGGGATCTTTATATCTCTAGACCCCGCAGCACGATATGAGAGGAATTTGCTTACTCCGCTTCTCCGGTTTAAGTCTGACGTGGCGGCTTGGTGCGACCTGCCGCTGTCTCCTGTGGGAAGGGCTGCTCTTTTCAAGATGATGTCCCTTCCCCGATTCCTGTATGCGGTCCAAAATACGCTTGATCTTGTACCCGCCAGTTACTTCCGCGAGATTGAGAGCTTACAGAGGAAACTGATATGGGGCGGGCGACCTCACATTGCCTTGGCGAAGCTGACTTTGCCCTGGTATGATGGGGGTATCACATTGCCTGACATCAAACGTTACTATTGGGCATCCCAATTAAGTGCAATTAATCATGCAATGTATGGCCCCGTCCCAAATCCTGCATTCGAAATGGATAAATGGCAGCTGCCGGGAGGTAACTATAATAGGGCGCTTTACTCCAGATCGGCGGGAAAGAAATTGACTGGGCCCACCGGAGTAGCGGTACGGGTGTGGTGTAGTGCAACCACTGCCATGGGGTGGTCAGACAGATTGACTAGAGCGACCCCCCTCTATGCGGCGGAGAGACTGGGCAATCTCTGGTCAACGAAAGGTTTCAAGAAGTGGGATCTTATCGGCATTAGCAGGGTCGGGATCTCAGGGTTAAGAACAGGATCAAGACTTTTGACAAACTCAAATCAGAATACGCGCTAAGTGATAGGGAGCACTTTCGTTACATGCAGATCCATCATGCGCTTGGGTCGGTTTTCCCGGTCGGGACCGTTATCCCAGAGTCTTCTCCTCTTGAAGATAGAGTGCTTGACAGACACGTTCCTGATAGCACTATTTCCCTAATATACAAAAAACTTATCAACGATCGATCGGACTTGCTTGTACAGCTTCGGGGTGCTTGGACCGGCGATGGACTGGAGTTGGACGATGAAGATTGGCAGGCTGCGATATCTTCTACTAAAGAAGTCGCGATTCCGGCCCGTCTCCGGCTGGTGCAATTAAAGATACTACACCGAGTCTATATCACGGGTCCACGGCTGCTGCGTATGGGTTATTCAGTGGACGGGTTGTGCAAGCGTGGGTGCGGTATGCTTGCTACCTTCCTTCATATCATATGGGAGTGTCCGGATGTTGTGGTGTTTTGGAATCGTGTGCATGCTGTTATGGAAGAGGTAACGGGTGTTTCGTTGTTGCCGGAGGCCAGACGCTGTTTGCTGAATGTGTGGGAGCCAAACGACTATAATGTGGCGCAGACGCAATGGGCTACCCTTGGTAATATGGTAGCTAAAAAGGACATAGCCCAACTATGGGGATCTCAAAGAGCACCTCTGGTTTCAGCCTGGAAAGAAAACATGGATTGGTGCATGTTCAGGGAAAAAATTGTGTATGTCGCTCGGGGTAGACCCAAGAAGTGGGGAAGGATATGGAACCAATGAAACTCCTACCGTGGGGAGATTTGCACTCCTCCTATTGTGGACGTCCCTGAAATACCTCTGTCCCTGTGACCGCACATTCCTCATATGGTACATATTACTGCTTATGATGTGTTCGCCCGCTCCCTGCCCCCCCTCTCCCGGGATCTTATCTCCTTACATCGCATACATCCTTTCTGATGTGACTCCCCCCCCCCCCCTCCCAGGGACGAACACTTACCGAATTGTTTTATTGCCTCGCTATTTTTCTGTTTGTGTTAATTGTTTATATATAAAATGTAAAATGTGAAACCTTTAATTTATCCTGCTTATCACCACGGGATCTTTCCAAATGATGTGCGCAATCGCTGCCGGGCCCTCGGGTTGTCGGCTGAAGAGCTGTATAACGATGCAATTTCGGGTTTTTATTGCTAATGGCCGGCCCCTGTGGTTGGAGGACTGCAACTGTATTACTCTTATTGAAATAAAGGTTTTCAAAAAAAAAAAAGCCATCTGTTGGATATCAGACCATTGAAACACAACATTTTGTGTCAACAGTGCTCTCAGAGGCTCTGTCTTGGTAACAAAATGATCAATAAATCTTCTATAGTACTCACACATAGCAGAAAATTATAATATCTGGTCCTTGTTGGTGGGAGCAGGGACAATTACAAAGCCTCAAAACTTGACTTTTTGGCACAACACCATTACCAGATAGGGTGTGACCCAAATACTTTAATGATTTCTTAAATAATTTGCGCTTGTGCCCCTTGAGTGCTAAACTCTAATGTTCCAATCTGTTACACACTTCAATAAGATGGCGCTTGTGTTCCTCTATATTTTGTGGGAATATCAAAATGTCATCTTGAAAGCTTTGACGTACTGGTCAATGTCTCTGAAGATATGGAATATCGCTCTTTGGAATACAGAAGTGTCCGAAGCCAAACCAAGCGGCATTCTAGTGAACTGATCTAAACCTTAGGGAGTAATGAAAGCTGTAAATTGTCTAGATTCTTTTGATAATTCAATCAGATGATAGACATACCTAAGGTCTAATGTTGAAAATATGTTGCCACCCTCTAGCATTGAAACCATTTTGTTGATATTAAAGTAAAGGATGACAGTCAACTACGAGGTTTGCATCAAGTGCTCTCAAGTCTACACATAATCTCAATTGTTGGGCTTATACAATGGGAGAAACCCATCCTGCAGACTAAATTTATTCAATAAACCCTCTCTCTCACCAGGTCATTCAACATATCCCTCAATTCTCCTCTCACATTTATGGGAACCCCTGGTAGCTTATGCTTCACCGGTATGGCATCATCTTTAAGCTTGAGTTTATATACAAAGCCACCTAATTTCCGAAACCATCATAAACACTTTTCCAAACTATTGTTTCATACTTTCTCAATTTTCACACCAATCAACCAACATAAACTGCTCGCTATTCATTAATTCACACAAGAAAACTGGATCATCAGCTTGTGGATTAAAAATAATGCCCAACTTCCACTCATCTCTCCAACCTAACACATTTACTCCTTTCACGGCCACATACAACTTGATTTGCGCACATCTACCGCTAAATTCCAAAAGTACACTTACAAACCCATCCATGTCAAACATGGAACCATCAAAACTCTCAGCTACAATGTTGGACAGTTCTAACTGCCCCAGACTGAACATACCACCAAATCTTTCCACAAAATACTCACAAGACACAATAGTCCAACGGGACCAGTAATCAGCCATAAGACTCAACTCTCTTCCTGACACTTTTACTATACTCTTGGATGGAGCTTTAACTACTGGTTCCATGGATGGAACTACAACATCAATTTCACCCTGTTGTATGGATAAAACAATTCCTTTGCCAACACCCTAGCATTACCGGGCACACACACAGATTTATCAACTACAGATTCCATAGTACAAGAAATTGTACCTCGTGCTAGATTACTATTCCTTGTAGAATTCTTGCACACACATGCAAAATGACCCATACTGCCACTCTTGATACACTGGCCCCATTCCTATCCTCTATATATACCAACACTTTAGAGGAGGAACTGGTGGCTAGTGCAAGAGACCCCCCCAACATCAATAACAAACAGAGTGTCTCCCTTCTCTACGCGGACGACGCTGTGCTGATGTTAAAAACCCAATTGGGCCTAAAAAAAACCTTTATACCTTTGAATTAATATTAATATTAATTTTATGGAGAATAGGAGCTTGCAGCTCAACGTGAAGAAGACCTTTGTTATGTCCTGCGACAAGGGGACAAATAATCAGTGTAACCTAGTAGTAGACAAAGGGTAAATTGTGTCAACAAAAAGGTTCTCCTACTTAAGTATTTTATTAGAGGTCATGGGATCTTGCGGAGATCGGCAGTTAAAAACAGGACCCTTTTGTTTAAAAGATCTACTGTAACTGTGATGTTATTTTCCCAGAAAATGGGTAAAAGTCTCCCGGGGATCCTGCTAAAAATCTATCAAGCGAAATGCTTTAGCATAGCTATGTACGGGGCAGGCATTTGGGGGTTCTCTGATGTTTCTTCTATCCAGGTTATAGAAAATGCTTTTTCAAGATTTATATTAGCTGTCCCACAAAGCACATCGGTTTTTAACTGCCACAGCGAATTGGGGATTTCACATATTGCCGATTTGATCAAAATGCAGCCCATGATACTCTGGCATAGAGTTTGGACATCGTCACATCTAGCACTAAATAGAGATCTTAGCAGACTCTATGGGTCAAGAACAGTCTGTAAAAATCCCATGGCTAAGCTATATAAGAAAGCTGTCTAACGATCTAGGAAGAACAGACTTTTATACCGATCCAAGTGTAATGTGTACTATGTCTAGAAAAGAGCTAAAGGGACTCTGTTTAAGTCACTTCGAGTCTTTAAGAATTGGGCTGGAAATTAACAAATGCTCTGTACTTCGGCATCAAATGACCTTGAACTTGACTCCATCCAACTATAATTTGTAGTGTGTTTAGGTGGTTTTGATAGATACGTCCTGACTAGGTTCAGGTTTGATAGCTTCAACCGTTTAGTATCCTTTCCAACCACCAATGATTGGTCTGGACAGCTTTGCCCATGCCCATGTGATAATCTCTCTATACAGACTACAATGCATGTGATTCTTTATCGTAGATGTTATGTTAATGAACGTGCTAAATGGATTATCCCTTTTTTTTTAAAAGAGCATGGAGGCAATGTCGTCCAGCCTTTTTACTATTACAGTTATTGGAAAATGTTTATGTAATTGGAATTATGGCTGTTTTTTTTAAAAGTGTAATAAGACAAAGGAAAAGTTTAACTTTTTAAAAGAAACAATTTTAATCAAATAACGTACTTTGAGGGCAGCTGATTGATGTATTTTAACTTGTAAATGATTAGAACTGTATTGTTTGTAGTATTTGTGGCTTTTATGGTTTTAGATGATATTTAAAACCGCATAAAGCATTTTCAGACTCACTCTTGATACACTCTTTGTTGAAAGAAGGACAACCAGCATAAGAAGCCATATGCGTGCTGCTTTCACACCTGTACTAAACCATTGATCTGTCAGCTCTATCCCATCTCCTGGCATTTCCCCCACTACTCACACGTGTGCTACTGGCATTCATACCCCATTTATCAAAGCAAATTTCATGTTTGCATCTCCCCATCTTGAACCGCTTCAACACACACACATCTTCCATTTCCCTCTCATGTAAATTTGTATTCTTCACAGTAGACATCCACTTCTCGGACTGCTCTAATGCTTTTGTCGTAGAAATTGCCTCGTGTAATTTAGGATCCCCCATGACCCACAACTGTTCTTGAGTCTTTTTGTTTTTCAAATGTACAACTATTTGGTCCCTGATCATTTCATCAGACATGGGGCCAAAATTACAATGCATGGATAATCCTCTAAGTGCTGTCTTGAACTCTCCTTACAACTCTTCTTCCTTCTGTGCCCTCGTATAAAACATAAATATGTTGAGTGCAACACTTGTGGTACGTTTCAATCTCAGTTCCATTCACAATATTGCTTTTTTGTGAGCATCCATATCGTCTTGACCACTGAGGTGCAAGCTTGAGGTAAAGTTCTAAAAACCACTTCTCTTTCAGGTCCAAGACAATGCAAAAATATACTTTTTTTGCTCCCAGCCCCATCCGTTCTCCATATATGGCCTTCATGTATGTAGAAAATTCCTCCTTCCATCTTTTGCATGGTATAGGAGACTTCCCCTTGTTTTGCAGGAATTTAGCAGGAATATCAAACTGCATGATAACTGTGTTATAAACAGGGGCGCCCCCCTGAAAATTCCTACACATTTACTAAAAACAAATATAAAATATATTGATTTATTTAGGGATGCAACTGTATCTCTAAATAAATTGATGTATTTAAGTCTGGGTTGTCTATTTCAGGCTGCCTGCCCCACCTTGCTCTGAAGCAGGAAATGGAAGACAGGCAGTTACCATGACGCACTATGCAGGGCTTTCTGTTTTAAAGCTCCTCATTGCCATTTGGGTCTCTGGTTGCATGCACAGTGTAGGCCAGTGATGTAATAAGCAGCATGGGTTCAAGCATAGGAGACTTCATCCCTGCATGATTTCAGACGATCGTCATTCAAAGACGTAGAGCCCACCCTTTCATCATATGTGAGAGTGGATACAAGCACGTCTGACCCTGTGCCTTGTTCTACGTCCATCACCACCCCCTTTTGTGCCGCTTTTGGCCGCCATAAGTGTGGCAGATATGCTCAGACGTGAGTCCCTTGCTCACTTTGCCACTGGATTCAAGCAAGCCGGGCTGAAGACGGCTGGAATGCCAGAAACCGGTCCTCGGAAGCTTGTTTACGGTCCAGGGAAGACATGGCTTGGCAGTTCGGGCTGGATTGTTCCCATGAGGCACAGGGTCAGACTGATTTGCATATAGCCATGTTTGAACTGGGGTGGCAGAGTGGGCTAAAGAACGGTGATGGATTAAACCCAGATCTTTTGACTGGGTGTGAGTGTTTGATTGATTCAGATGTTTGCAAGCTAATGCTGTGTTCTGTACATTGTGCCAAGACCCTTCATCACTCTAACTTCCCCCACTTTGACACTCGCTGCACATTGCTCACTCTTTTCGAAGTGGAGCTGCGGCATTGCTCCCTACAGAAATGGATCCAAATAAGAAGCAGGGTTCGCTCTTGTGCCCGTGTGAAATTGATCCAAATATCCGAGTCAGGCCCAAAGTGAGAGATAGGTGCTTACTGTGTAACATGTGCTTACAGTGGCCAGTCCTCATATGTATGGCATTAAAACTGGCCCTGTGAACATGCCCCTAAGTTAACACTGATGCTAAAAACATGGATTGACCTGCAAACAATGAATGTTAAAAAAGTCAAGGCAATGCATTTCAGCAATTTAGTTCCTGTCTTACTCCACATGCTTTACTTAAACTTGCATTCCCCATGAGTTAGCTATTTTATAATGTTGTTGTTTATCTGTAGTTTGTTCTGTGCATACTTTGAAACTTGAGCCATGCCAGGGTTTTATGAGGGGCTTTGATTGAGCGCTCAGGTGTTAAGGCTAAAGCTAAACAAAGTGCCTGTCGGTAGGTTGGCCTCTCTGCAGAGAACACAGTACAATGTTTGTGTATTCCATTTGCAACTGAAATTCTGTGGATATGTGTGTGAAGGGATTACACTGATGGTAAAATATCTGCAAGGCAAAAGTAAGAGAAATTAAAGTGCTTACATTTGAGGAAGTGCAGTGCATGTTGGGGGGTTAAATGACAGAGATGAGTAAAGGGCATTCGGGGGAAAAATCCAAAAGAGGATGCTGAAGAGGAAAGAGAGGGGGTTGAAGATGTGCAGATGGACAAAATATGTAGAGGAAAAGAGGATTCAAATCTAACATAAAGCACACATAACTGAAGGCCACAATTCCTTCTAAAGGCCTCAATGGTATTTAATTCACTGACTCACTATTTCAGAATTTAAACATTTCTAATGTTAATTTTTGTAAGAAATCATTGTTGTTACTCATTTAACTTAAACAGCTAACACCCAGTAACAAAACCAATCATACTGACAGGCTTTAGGCATATGTCAGTTGCTGTGCCATTTATCTGGATAAAATAACTATGGGAATCACAAAAACAAATTTGGCATGTTCCTTAATTGAGAGCACCCCCTTTTGTCATCTCAATTAACCCCTTCCAGGCTCATGACGAGCTGGGCTCGTCATGAAGTAGCCTCCTACCAGGCTGATGACGAGCCCAGCTCGTCATGAACAATGGACTTTTGAAAATTACAGCACAGGAGCAAAATATCGCTAGCAGCGATGGTGTTAAAGACATGTCTGCACATATTCCTATATGACAGGTTACAGCTAGCATCTTTGGGTGCTTCTCGAAGTCTGGCTAGAGCATATTTTTCCAAAGTTAATGTTCCATGCAGGCCAATGCACTGGGTAAGCATACATATTAAAGGGATAAAGTTGTCATGCAGAATAATTTACACATTACAATAACTGTTGAACAAATGAATGCAAGAAGATATGTCTATAGAACTTGTTCACATCGCATGCTAAATAAAAATCATGGACAACGTTTATGTCGCACCACTTTCAAATGTCACCAGCCGCCACTGGTTATAAATAGTATTACTTCTGGTAGAAGAGGAAAACAAATGGAAAATGTAAAACTCCATTTTCCAATAATGATAGTGATAAATACCAAACTCAGGTAATCCTTGTTCAAGAGGCTATGAACTACAGACAACATTTCTCAGTAGTCAAAACTACCAGATAAATACCTAACCAAAAGATAGTACTCATAACAGTCTGTGTGGTGCCCAAAACAGGAATATCTGTGGTTCTTTTCCCTTTCTCACATGAATAAAACTGTGTAGCTGATAAAATCCGATCGAAGGAATCACTTGGTTAAAGCGACCAATCCAAAAATGGCCCATGTAGCGTAATCACATAACGTGAATAAGTTCCTGAAACTTCATGCGAGTGACATATAGCAGTCGGCGAGGAAGGAAAGAATCTAGAGGCAGAAGCAGCTCGCAGATTCCTCACCGTTCTCACCATTCCAAGATCCAATTCCACAATGATGATGGAGAGTCGGGCAAAGGTTTTCTTTTGAATTCCAACGAGTCCCTCAAAGAGGCCCCATCACAAGATCTTGAATATAAAAATAACCATTCCAAGATGAATGGGGAAGAAAAAAAACACTTACTCAAGTTACCTCTCCTCAATAATAATGCAGGTACTCAGCTTAATTTGTAGAAAATACCCATCCAACTGTGGTGTCCGAATGAGGGTTTAGGAAACAGTCCGTTCCTGTGGCGCATTGTCAACAGAGTTTTTCCTTCTTCAACTCATCGTCATTGTAAGATATAGAGTCCTTTTAAATGCTAGAAGATAGTTAATTTCAGCGACACAGCAAATGCAGCCAACCAAGATGAGACTGCAGGCAAACTGAATTCACCCCCATATTGCTCAATAGTGCCTTAGCACTTAAAGGGATGGGGATTAAGGAGAGTAACATAAGACCAAAATTACATCATTTTTCAAGTCTTTCATATAAAATTCATTGAAAATAAGTGATTGAGTATGCCCCAGGAGCGCCTCAAAAAAACAGTTGTCAGTTGTCTCATACTCTCAATCACTGTGTTTTATCAGAATAGACATTCATTAACAGTCTTATCCCGATTTTGCGGAATTTACATATCAATATCCTTTAAGTTGGTGGGATCCCAGTGCAGGAGGCTGAGCACATTTTCAGAATTACTTGCATGCATGCATGATACCAAAGTAGAAGATCAGCCAGCTGTTGGTCAACTTTCCATTGAAGAACTGTGATAATTTCTCCAGAGTTCGCAGAACAGGCAGCAGCATGACCGATAAGGAGAGGACAGCAAAACGCGATGTCGTAATTAAACAAGGTAAGCACAAGTGGGTTCCCAAATGTAGTTTCATGCTGCCACACTCGAAGAACAAGAAGACCAACATGGCTTCCAGGAGGAGGACCAATGCAGGGGAAAGACTAGACTACGCCCCCTGCCTCAGCCTCTCTGCTCACTGGTTTGTCAGTTGCATCTTCATGCCCCGGCCATGAATGTGTGGCAGCAGCCATGAGAATTAGGCTGTCTTAGTGGATTGGCTCTTAAAAGAAAAGAAAAGAATAATGTCCTTAAGTGTGCATCACATGAATGACTTAAATTACCGTTTTGAAACCTATCATTTTTATGTACTTGGAAATACAGTTATAGTTGAGTAAATGTTGGTAACATACACTTTTGGAATTTATTCAAAACTGATGACTGTCATTATGGAGTGAGTGCATACTATTGAACGGTACAGTTGAAGAAGGTCATATTGGCAGGACTCCATTCTGTTTAAACAGTGCTGCTGAGTAACAATGAAGAGTCCTTAACAGATGATAATCTAAGGCCAATGTTCGAGACTTCACTTCCCAAGCAAAAAACAGAATGCATCTAAGATGCTGCAAATAGGTGGATTTATTAGTCCTGGTGCTTAAAAATGGTGGCTAATGCCATTATAACAACAACAATTTCAAATGCAGAACCAAGATAAGGATCCCGAACGTGGTAAGATTCCATACATCAAAGCCTCTTACGCACATATCAAACACTTCTTATGTTTTGACTTTCGTAATCAAAAAGGTAGGTGGAGCATTGCACAGACTTTACTTCTTCTGCTGAGCTGTCATTTTTCATCTTGATTATGGAATACTATCATTCACCTAGGTGTCAAATAAGCAGCTTAACAGAAATCAACTGAAAAAAAATTGTCATTTGAACTGTTTGAAATCAATAAACGAGCTGTTTAGTCTAAAAAGGCTGCTTCATAGTATGAACGAACATGAGGTAAGACCAATCCACCCTGGTAGATGTCTGGTTGTAGCGAAGAAAGCTTAACCCTTGATGTCTTCTTTCCCCAGACAAACTGTCTAAACCTAGTTTCCAACTCCTTAAAGTAAATAGTATTGATTTTGGTTGATATGTTTATAAAGAGAAAAGCAAGTAATGGAAGAATGGACATTTTGATAAGGGATACTCGTCCTATCAAAGTTAAAGGTAGTGGCAACCAGCTGTCCAGCAGTTTCTTGATTTTACCCCGCATAGTTACATAATTCAGCTTGTATAGCTGTTGATGTTGATCAGAAATGTAGATCCCCAAATAGTGTATTGGGTCAGGCTTAGCGGCTTGGTGCTTAAGATTGACTGGAAGAAAATTTGTGTCAGAATTCAGAACGAGGATTTCTGTTTTATTTTGGTTAATTTTATATCCCCCAATTAATTCAAATTTACTGAATTCCATTATGGCCCATTCCAAGTTCTGGCTATCGGGTTTAAGATATAAAATAATATTGTCCGCGAATAGCTTCAACTTGGACATGCCCAGGATTGGAGCATAAATTGCTGCATTTTCTCAAATTGATGGCTAATGGTTCAATAGAAAAAGTAAAAAGTAAAGGGGCAAGCCGAAACCTGTGTCTTGTCCCCGGATTTATTTTTACTGTGCCCACACAATTTGCATTAATTACCACCCGAGCCTGAGCCCCCTGATATATGTTCTGAAGCATTAAAATAACTTGAGGGGGAATTGCAAACCTGCCAAGGCCAAAAAACAGGGTATTACAATTTACCAGGTCGACCGTCTTTTCGGCGTCGACCATCATAATACAAGCCGGGGTTAAGTTAGTATTGCAGTAATCAAGAGCTTAAATTAAAAATTCAGTATTTGATAACATAGATCTCCCTGCTATAAACCCGGACTGATCCTTATGGATTATTTCCTGTGCATCGGGTATAAAACGCTTCACCCATGTCTTAATAAAGATCTTATAATCCACGTTGAGGAGACCAATGGGTCTTTAGGAATTGACATCCTTTGGATCCTTACCCTTTTTCCCGAAGCTGACAACGATCACCTCTTTGAAAGGCGGGGGACCGCACCGCCATTTTTGAAATGATTGAATAGCTTAGTCAAGGGTGGAGTTAATTCCTTTGCAAAAACCTTGTAAAACTCTATGGGGAGCCCATCATCTCCACAAGCTTTAGCTCCAGCAGTAGATTCTAAGGCTGTCAGAATTTCTGCACTTGATATGTGTAGATTTTGCTGTTCCATGAGGGAATCAGACAGTTTTGGGAGATTTACGTCGTCAAAATAATTCTGTATAGCATCTTGCCCCACTGGATATTCTGTTGTATAGAGCTGTTGGTGGTGTTCCATAAAAGCAAGAGCAATCCCGTCATTATTTGACACTACAGCTCCAGTCTTAGGATCAACCATCTCTGAAATTAGGGCCGCTTCTTGTCTAGTTTTTGTGGAGTCAGCTAACAATTTACCCACCATTTGGCTTTCCTCTTATATCCCTCGTTGGTAAGTTCGGGAGCTACTCATTTCTTCTAGTAAGAAGAATTCCCTCAGTGTATTTTTGGCGGTTTCAAGCTGGTGTAATTAAGACGCATTTCTCAGATCTTGTGCCCTTTCCACGGCCTGCTGGAGTTCAGCTATTGTAGCTAGTCGTGCTTTCCACTGAGCGGCCGAAAAGGAGCTAATTTGTCCACGCACAGCAGCCTTGAACACCCCCATACTGCACAGGGTTCTGCCGTCCCTTCGTTAAGCCTAAAATATTCGAGGATCCATGCAGCTAAACAGTCCACCCGTTGTTGATCTTGAAGGAGAAGACAATCCATCTGTCACCTGGATCTCTCCCTCCTCTCCTCGTCAATTTCTAAGTCGAGCTTAATATAAGAATGGTCTGAGAAGACATTAGCCCCAATAGCTGCCTTAGAGATAATTAGTGACCTGTATATTAAAAAATAAATTGATATGGGATGCCGTCTGGTGTTGGTCAGAGTGGTATATATAACTGTATGTAACCGGGTTAGCATTATGCCGTGGATCTATCAGCTGATAGTCATGCTTTATAGCCTCAAAAATATTTTTGTATTTAGTTTCAGTTGTTTTTTGTTTTTGTTAAAGATATCTTTTTTTAGATCCTTGATATAGTTAAAATCCCCCCAATATTGGTCTAATCGGGAGCACTCCTTAGCAGCTTGTTGATTTTTGCCAACCCGGAAGCATCATCTGTAATCGGATCATAGTAGTTCACAAAATTCAAGATCCTCTCATTTAATTTCACCAGTACCCATAGCCATCTTCACTGGGGATCTCTAAAGACTTGCTCAAATTAACAAGACAACTTTCTAGGAAAGTAAATGGCTACACCTCTCATTGCTAACTCGGCTGACGTGGGAAGAAAGCGGCACATAGAGCTTTGGTGAATTCGATTAGAGGTGTTTTTCTTGGGGAAAAAGAACTTGGGCGTGAAGGAGGCTAGCCATCTAATAAGCCCACCATTCTTCTGTTTGTTGAGCATACTATTCACATGTACTGACAAAATGCTAAATTTGCTAACCATGTCTAGTCCTTAAATAGGCGTGGTATTTAATCAGTTACGCAGATCCTGTTTTCGCCTCTCTTTGTTCCCTTTGCGACTGCTCTTTTGACTGCTAGGTAACCCCTTCCCACCCCACCACCTCCCCTCCGGAAATGTTGAGCCCCCCAGAAATGTGGAAAACCCCATTAGCCACACTAGCCACATCTCAAACCCCTACTTTCCTGATGGGTGTCATGGAACTACACCCTCGATGACCCTCCCCTCCCCGGCAATGGAACACTTTTACATTGTGAACTATATACATACATGGCTTCCAATTTTGGAAGAGATCTCTTTCAATAGACCCTGGACATCTTCTGAATTAAAAAATAGATTAAACTTCCCCCTCACTAGAACTCAAAGCTTTGATTGCTGCGCTATTGTGGCCTGAGTGTCCTGAGCTTAAAAAGATATGAGCTTGAAAAATTCCTTTTGCCTGAGCGCAGCTGCAGCTGACATGTCCGAGAATATGTGACATTATGGAGAATTGTTTTTGCTGTATCGCCTTCGCCAAGATTCTCTCCTTAATACGGTAATCTGCAAAGTTAATCAAGATGGTACGTGGTATCTTTGAATTAGGCAATGGGTGTCAGGGAACTCGATGTGCCCTTGTAATGGTTAGATCCCCAGAAACTTTTGGCAGAACCTTTTTTTTATGAACACGTCGACCCACTGAAGAGTTTGGGATCCCTCACTCCCTTTGGGAAGCCCCACTATTCGTAGATTTGACCGTCGAGATCGGTTATCGAGTTCCTCCAGTTTGCTCTTCAAATAGTTTTTTTTTTTTACCCCTTCATTTACCTTCAGAAGCATATCACTCATCTGATTTTCTAACAAAGCGATCCTTAATTCGGCTTCCTGTAGTTTTGCTGGGAAGCAGGACACTGCCTCTTCGATTTTTCCTAGTCACAGATGGAGGGAGGCAATCTCATGCTCTTGTGACTTTTTCATCTCCCTTATCTCCACCAAGATTAGGTTCAGCATGTTCTTTATGTCGATCTGTTGCACGGTGGATCCTGGTATCATGGAGTCTAGGTTGTCGTGTGAAGTCTTCCCATCTGGCTTTTGGTTCCCAACAGACTGTCCCACAGATTCCAAGCCAGATCCACCAGACGTCTGCGACTGCTGCTGAGACCGAAACTGAGCCTGGGACTGTGCCTGCCTTTGAGCCTCTGATAGC
The DNA here is from genome assembly GCF_964263255.1 of Lissotriton vulgaris. Classification (NCBI taxonomy): domain Eukaryota; kingdom Metazoa; phylum Chordata; class Amphibia; order Caudata; family Salamandridae; genus Lissotriton; species Lissotriton vulgaris. The sequence continues at coordinate 117,903,755 of NC_141690.1, forward strand.
GGCGTTATAGTAGCTTTGGGAGAAGACAACACTGACTGTGTCTGATTCTGTGCCATTAATGGTATTGTGGTTAGGGATGCAACTTGACCATCTGAAGGTTTGCCAGAGTATTGTGCTGCCAGAGCACCCATAGAAGGAGGAGATGAGACCTGCCCCTGCATCTGGGCTTGTGGTGATGAAGACGACACCTGTAAAGGACTGATTGGTGCTTCTTCAGGCACTGCCTGTGGTTTTGCTATTGATTTTAGGGGGCTGGCAGAGATGCTTTCTTGAAAAATAAAGGAAAATCCTTGGAGCAATTTGTCTCATCCTTGTTGCCCCTAGTTATCGGTTCGTTTTCTTGTTCCTTCATTATACACAGCGATCCATCTGTTAATTTTTGTGTGGCAGGTGTCTCCCCCACAAACTGTACCAGCGACTCAGGCTTCTCTTCCTCTCAATTTCAAAGCTGGAGTTTAGGCTAGGGTGATTTAAAGTGAGCTCAGGTCAAGCTGCAGAAGAAATTGCCTTTGCCTGGGCTAAATGGGTTTTAGCTTTTAGCCCGGCCGCTGAATCAACCTTGGCAACAGCATTCGTTTGTTTTAAATGTTTTCCCATTTTTTTATAGAGGTTTTGCAGGTGTTTGCAGAATTTCACATAAAGCACCCAAAAAAAATAATAGGGGGTCACTAGAGTTTCACTTTTTAAACCTGTTTCTCAAGCACTCACTCACCCCTACTCCCAGGCAGCCTCAGGTCTCCTGGGCACAGATTTGCTTAACTAGTTGCATTTGAGAGCCATGGAGAGAAATCCTCCTACCTCCTGCTTCCAGGCTCTGAGTCCCCTCTGCCATGCAACTTCCGTTATTTCCCCAGGCGTTTTTGACACAAGACGCTTCAGTGCCTCAGTGCTTCTGGACTCTGAGCCCCCTGTGCCCAACAGCCTCAGTATTTCACCCGGTAGAAGAGTTGCCTCAGTGCCTCAGTGTTTACGAACATTGCTTCATGCCTTCATGCCTTCATAATGGCCAGGTTAAGTAAAAATGCCGCTCTGAACGCCGAGTGCCGGCCATAAAGGGAAGAAAGAGACCCCCAGAGAAGCATTCGTTACCGCACCGCGTACGCTCTGGTACACCGAAACGCCATTACCGGGGGCAGAGCAGTGTCACCTGTGGCAACACAGAGGCGTTGTTCTCTGCAGCCATCCCTCCCTTTTTTGTGGATAAAATGGTGTAGGAAGGGGGTTCTCAGATTCCAATTTTTTTAAAACCTCTATACTTCCCAAAAGGACAAGATATAAGACGTTGAAGGATCACACAACTAGACTTCAATCTTTTTTTAAATATGCTGGTTCTTCCGGGTTTCACTATTTAAAGCTAGGAGAATGCACAAATTTTGACCTCCAAATCTAATCTAGCCACCTGAGAAATCGGAAGGACTGTGGGTTAGTAGAGATAAGGCATTTCCTAATTCAAAATAGGGTAATCACCTTACAAGAGGTAGTGAAGAGGAGTAGGGACCGGATAACAGATTTTATATTTTCGAAATAGACAAAATCTCTCTTTTAGTACGCCGACTGAATTGGGGACAGCCCTTTTTGGAACATAGCTAAGAGGGGTGGGGAACTGGTATCGTCTACAGCGCAATCATGGTCAACCCCTACTAGCTGAGAAACATCTACAAAGGGTAACCCAGGAAACGCAATGTACCTTTTCTACCCAAAAATGACAAGTCATATGCCAGTTAGGAGGCAAGGCCTTGAGAGCAGCTAATTTTAAAAGAATGGCCTTCCTATCCCGGTGGCTGGCATACATTACTTCCAAAGCACTTAATAAAAAATACCCAGAAGTAGAAAATGATGCTTTCGTTGTCAGGCAGAAGGTGAAGGGGCATGCCTACATATTTTTTAACGTGTTCTAGACAGGTCCCTTCTGGGGTGAGATTTGTTCGGCTTTAAAGAGTGCAATTAAGAAGTAGGTACTGTTAGACGCCGAGATTGCCTTGTTCGGAATTAGTAAAGATAGGGCTAATTTGATAAAAGCAGAGGAGACTTTTCTTTCTATCTCCTCCCTAGTTGCCGGCTCTTAAATTCTTCAGAATTGGAGGTCGACTGAAGCCCCCCCTTACGAGAAGTGGTTAAACAAAATGAAGCGGACTAGAGCCTTGAGGAAGCTTGTGAAAGGCGGATGAGTGCTTCCAAAAAGTTTAATGAAACCTGGAAGTATTGAAGGAGTCTGGAAAATCGGATAGATTAATAGTCTTATCCCGATAAGGAATTTAGGTCCTTTTGAACTTTAAAGGTTGGTGGAACAGGGGGTGTATGTTTAGGGGGTTGTAGGACGCATCTGCACTTTAGCATTTTGGCACTTTGGCACTCTAGCACTTTCATTTTAACACTTTATGTACCATTGTAAGAATGAATGGTAGTTATTCCTAAAGCTGCTTCACTAATGTTATTAGTGCAAATGGATTTGTTCCCGAACCTTTGATGAAGGAAAAAAAATGTTTCCTGCACACATTCTACGCTTTTAATGCATTGGTTTTATCCATATGATCTATTGATGTTTTCCTGTTCTGCACTTCTTCGTGATTGTTATGTTCTCGATGCTCTGCTCAATAAAAAATTATTTAAAAAAATCAACAGAAAATAACTTTCTTTTCAGATTTTTCTCAATGTAGAGCACATTGGCAGCTCACACCCAACCTAAATACTGTGCATATTCATAGACCAAGCATCTACTTTACACCATAGTTTAAAATGAATACATACACATTCAAGTGTATTTGTCTAGGGACCAAACTCACACAGTGAGCTGCATAAGAAAACATGAGAACTCAGAGGGAATGCAGAGAAGGAGCTGAAATATATATATCAATGACCTGCCACAAATTGGATTTCACGCCTGTGTTTTGCCTTGAAGGACAATATATTCAATCAAATGTAAGGATAACACTCTAAAATAGGTGTGAAATGTTTGAAAAGAAAATGCACATATAGGATTCTAAGAATGTGTGTATCTACACCACTAAACTTAAGGAGCGACGTCAGAAATACATTAATAGAAATTTAACTAACAATAAAGTAAACACAAAAATCAAAATGGAAGTGTAAAAACGTTCCCAGCACTTTCGCACAGCCAAATACTTTACGTTGATCAAGCCTGAGTTGCCATGGACAGACAGGCATTCTACAGCCTTACGTTTTTTATTGTCAATGAACAGTGGGTCTTTCCTATTAGAGTTGTCACGGTGCTCATACTGAGAAGAAAGGCTGCCTGTAACACTTAGAGCTGAATACATCTCTGTAACATTACAGAAGTCAGGCCACACCAGAAACCAAAGAATAACACTGCAAGCAGGGTGTTATACTATTTGTATATTCAGTGCATAGTAATATAAATACCATGCTTAAAAAGCGTGCCTTTTCCATAGCAAGGAAACAAATGAGACAGTTCAAAATAGGATCATCTTCTTTCACCGACCCTAACTCATGTGTACAGTTTAATAATTAACTCAATATGTGTCCTGAGCTTTTTAGCAAAACAAACTCAGACATGAAGCTCTTTACCACCCTGACATGCATGACTAAGAGAAGAGCCTTTTTCCCAAACTCGCTTATACAGGGAAAGGCAAGGAATTACATATTCCTCTCTACTCCTTATGCTTGCTAATTGCCAGTCATAGGGCCCAGTCCAAAGTAGTAGAAAGTATCAATCCTTTTTCTCTAGATACAACTTATGCAGACTATGTGCAGTAGGTTGAAGCCTGTGCTGTGAAACATGCATTGCTACAATGGTTTGTGACTCAGCCTCCTTCTTCTTGCCCAGGTGGTATGGCTGCTGGAGTTTGCTTTTGTCAGTCACAGGTAGTGGGACACAAGGTGGTGGGGGCAGGACAATTACAGGTGGGAAACAAGCACCATCTGCCCTCCCCATTACACCCCTGTATTTAACCAGTAAAAGGGGATGACATCTTTAAAGTACTTCTCAATCAATCAATCAGGGTTTGTGAAGCGCAGCTACTCACACGTAAGGGTTCTCAAGGCGCTGGGGGGAAGGGCGGGGAGAGCTCTGCTCCAAAGCCCTTGCAGAGAATCATCAGTAGGCTACCTTACCCATAAGGGTGCTTGTGGTGCCGGACGCTCGTGGTGATTCGCCGAAACGCCAGGTCTTGAGGTCCTTCAGGAACTTGGAGAGAATTGGTGTCTGGCGGAGGTGGAGCGGGAGGGTGTTCCATGCTTTGGCCACGAAGAAGGAGTAGGAGCGGCACCCTGTTCTGGTTTGCTTGATGCATGGTACAATGGCAGTGAGAACTGGGCTGAGCGGAGGGATCTCTGGGTTGTGTGGAACGAGAGGCAGTGGTTTATGTAGGCGGGCCGGTGTTGTTGAGGGCTTTGTAAGCGTGGGTGAGAAGCTTGAAGGGGAGTCTCTTCTCAACGGGTAGCCTGTGTAGTGCCAGCAGGTGTTGGGTGATGTGGCAATAGTGCGGTAGGTTAAGGACTAGTCTTGCAGTTGTGTTTTGGATGTTCTGGAGTTTGCAAGTGAGGTACTTGTTGATCCCAGTGTAGAGTGCATTGCTGTAGTCCAGTCTGCTGCTGATGAGGGCAAGGGCGACGGGTTTCCTGTGTTTGATGGGATCCAGTTGAAAGTTTAAGTAGGAGGCGGAGGGTGTGAAAACAGGAAGAGGTGACGGTGTTGATCTGGCGGTCTATTTTGAGTTCGGATTCCAGGATGATACCAAGGTTGCATGCATAGTCCTTGGGTGAGGGTGGCTCCCAGATGGCGGGGGCTACCAGGTCTCGTTCCAGGCGACGGGATGAGAGCCTATGATGAGTGCTTGGGTTTTGTCTGTGCCGTTCAGTTGTAGGCAGATGTTCTTTATCTACCTGGTGACTGCTTCCATTCCTTCTTGAAAGTTGTGTTTTGAGATGTTGGGTTTGTTGGATAGTAAGAGGATGAGTTGTGTGTCGTCTGCGTACAATGCGATTTTGAGTCCATGTTCTCTGACGATGGAAGCGAGAGGGGCCATGTAGACGTTGAACAGGGTGGGCCTGATGGAGGATCCTTAGGGGACTGCGCAGGTTGTTTGCGTGGGCCCTGAGATGAAGGGAGGAAATCTGACCCACTACATTCTGCCATAGAGGAATGAGTGAACCCAGTAGAGGGCTTTATCAGGGAGAGAGCTGTTGTCGTCTGTCGTGGCAATGAGGGTGGTCTCTGTGCTGTGGTTCTTCCTGAAGCCTTATTGGTGGGAGTCGAGGATGTTGTTCAGAGCGATGAAGGAGGCAAGTTGGCTGTTGACAGCTTTTTCAATGACTTTCACCGTCTCCGGAAGTACGGAGATCGGTCTGAAGTTCTTGAGGCCAGATGGGTCCGCCGAGGGTTGATCTCTGCGTGTTTCCAGTCATCTGGGAAGTAGGTGGTCTTGAAGGATCATTTTATCATTTGTTGTATTTCGGGCCGATGCTGAGGATGGTCCAGCTGTCCAGTGTCGGCTGTGTGGTGCAGGAGGCAGAGGGTGTGGGTGCCTCGTGGAGGATGTTGTTGTCGAAGTCATCATAGATGGTCTCGATTTTGTGAAGGAAGAAGGCACTGAGTTTGTCATATGACTAGTTGTGGCTGGTAGTTGATCTTTGTGTATTGCTCCCAGAGAGTTAGACCAAGGGAAGGTAGACGTTGCAAGGATGGGCCATTCTGCCCTAACGAGTGGGAGGCGATGTCTCCTATCACACTTTCACATCATAAGCACTCTTACATTATATTTTTCACTTGTCTTGTAAATAGTCAGAGAAGCTGGGGCCAGGACAGGAAAGAAGGGGATAACTGACACATCAGGGAGTGGAAACCTCTTGAAACCTCTCCTACTTCAAAGTGGGCACCAGATATAAAAGTTGGGTCTCAGACCCCAACTCTTAAGTACACATCTGTCCTGTAGAAGACTCAGAAGAATGACTGCTCTACTGCTTTCCTGCAAAAAGGACTGCCACTATGCTGCTCTGCTATGCTGTCCTGTTGCCCTCCAGCTTGAGAAAGAAAGAATTAACTTGTATCTTGAACCAAGGACCACCAGATTGACTCTAAGGGCTAGTTGGCTGGCCTCCTGGTCAGAAGTCTCAGGGAGAGTGCAGGCTTCCTTCATCTTGAATCCAGCACCTGGACTCTGTCAGCTGTAAGTTCTGCCCTTCCAAGTGGTCCCAACCAAGTCCTGGACCCTGTGAAGTGTGCCTGAAGGTGCTGTGCCAGCCCAACTTTGGTGCCAGCAGAACCGATGCATCTCCTCCCAAAAACTTCACACCTGAGCCGCTGCGAGATGCATTGCCTCACTAAACTCCTCTTCAAAACCTCTGCGTGACGCACCCCTGGTGCAGGACTTCATTACTGCCTGAAGCCTTCCAGAAACTACCACTGTTCAACATATCCTTAACACATGTCTTCGCATCGGAAGCCTTTCATTGACAGCATCCTCAATGACAATACAGAATTTGACATCAAAAGCCCCTCATTGATGGTATCTCCCCTGAAATCGCAAAATCTCACATCACAGCCTGGCAGCTCCGAGGAACAGCCTCTGTGCGATACATCCTCAACGTGGTACTTTGCATCACTCTGAAACCAGGATTTAAGGTACTTTGTTCCTACCAATGTTTGGAATTTTAAAAGCTACTGTTACATAATTTAATGGCACCCTTGGCATCCTTTCATATTTAACAACGTACTATTAGAACAGGAAAACATGGAAGTAACTGTTAACTGATAAGAGGTGTGATAGGCATTTTATTTTTACATCACTAAATCAGCGAGGCATGAAAGGCATGAAGTGGATCCTGTTTTTGCACTATTGCTACAGAGCATCAGCTGTGATTCACAGACAGCTTTAGATATAACAATACATAGATTGGACTTTGGGTCAGCTCCTTGCTCATGATTGAACGTCTTGATTGTTTCTCTCAGTTCCTTATTGTGGTTCCTTGCTTTTTATTGGATGGCTCACCTCCCCATAGTTGTGTTTGCCCTGTCCCTAGAGCATTTATTTTTTACCTTCACTTTTGATGGGTTGGCTAACAAGGGAGCAGGGTTTTCTATATCTCATTCTTTAAGAGCAATCATTAGATATCTCCGGCCACTGGTCAATGGACCATTGGTCATTGACAAGGAGAAATTAGGAGCAATGATCTACATCAGTCCCATGTAATGTTAAATCTCAAATGACTTTTAGTGCAGTCAAAGAGAATTAGTGTGAGTTAACCAATTTTACTTTCAATTCTTTTAATTGTCCATGTTTTTATCCATTGATTAATATTCTTTTGATTTTAGCATTAAAAATAATATCATTCATCAATTAATATTTGATTATAAAATGGAATAACATTTTTGTTGAAATCTCAGTTAATATTGTAATAATACAACAAGCATACTCCATAAAGGGAAGAAAATCCCTATTCTGATGAAAGAATCAATGTACAAACATAAAGCCTTTGGATAATATGCTGGAACAGAAGGTTTCTCGAAAAAATACAACATTTGCAACAATGAGAAAAATATTGTGCGCAAAAAACTATCTAATGTGAAAACAGGCCTTTCAGTGTTAATGAATTATTCCGTAGTGGCTCCTGGTGGGAGAGCTGCGGGGTGGTGGGGCAGGGCGGGGGAGGGGCAGGGTGGGGGTAGTAAACTCTGGCATATGACCGATCAGGGTTAGGTAAATAAATAAATGCATCAAATTAAATTGCACCCGCTGCAACGCCTGCAGTACGCAAAATTTAACTTGTTTGATTTATTTACCTAACACCGATCAGGCGCATGCCTTAGTTTACTACCCTCCGCCATGCCCCTCCTCTGCCCCACCTCCCCACAGCACTCCCTTTAAGAGCCGCTACTTGCATTATTTTCAATTAAAATAGCATCCACAGTTAAGCTAACTTAAATCATCACATATTTATCTGCGGGCCTGAAACATTCGAGTATGATTAACTGCGTTACTTAACCATAAGCTTTCCACATTAATAATAAAGACATTTTGTCAGCGAATGAAATTCGTGCCAGACGTTTCCTCCCTCTGATGGTTGAAAAACCATCACAATTTTCTTCCAAAATGAATCTGTAGAGTGTACCCCCATTTTCTGTTGTGTCATCCTTTCTATTTTTCAGGGTTTCAATTTCCTTCAACTTCTTATATTCTCTATTCTTTCTGTCTTCTATTTCTAATTCATCTCTAATTTGTTTTTTTTCTTCATTCTTTTTCTTTTTTAAATGGCACCTAATTCCTTTATATAAAGCACACAAGCATATTAAGCAAATTACAATGCTTAGTATAGCCCTCAATATGACTCTAGAAAATCCTCCACCCAATGTGACGGCACCTTTCTCGGCTAATAATATGTCTGAAGCTAATCGATTTTGTGAGACTGCTGATCTGATAGCCACTAATTCTGTGTTAACTGCGAGCAAAGCTCCACATGTATTAGTAGCCAATTTATCTACTGTTCTTCATAACTTTCAAATTTCCTCATAGTTTACAACTATTGCTACTGGTGGAGTGAATTCTCCGAAGATGTCTCCCACTAATTGTGTCAGATCATTAGTGCTACGTACCTTTCAATGGGGTGGTGTCAGTGTTAAAGCATCTATGCAATTTACATGATAAATTTTAGGAAACTATAAAACTAAATAGCAAACACCCTCCCAATCAGCAGGTAACTGAAAATAGGCATCCTCTCCACACACAAACTTGACTTCTAGAATAACTGTTGACATTTGCATAGGTCCTCCTAAAACTTTGAATGTGTGTTCAAAATTACTTATTCCAGTGTATCTCTTCCTAATTTTTTTACCCCTATTATAAACAAATAATTTTGCTTCATGTCTATACTATTTTAATTTTGGCAACAATTTTCTGTTTGTATTCATCTTCTTCTTTCTTCCAACCATTTCTAAAAACATGTTCCCCTTTGTTGACATTATGTACAAATTGAGCTCTTCACTCCTCTGATGTCAAAATAAACTTATTTTCTAATGGCCTCATTAAACAGGTTAGATTCTCCTTAACAGGGTCTTTAACCGTTGGAGATCTAAAGAAATACCATGCAATTTACATGTTGTTTGCTTGTGGATGAGGATTCATTCTTTTCTGAAGAGTAACTCTGGAAAGAATCATGTCAAAGTTAGAAAAATAATATTCAAAACATTCCTGTCTATAAAATAAACTGAGTGTAATTTCATATGAAAGTGGAATGTGATGGTATGTCACTTCTGCAGCTGAAGAAGGTACGTGTGCACAGGCATAACACTCATTATTATCTAAAGCTTGAGTGTATTCCTGAACGAATCTAGAGTAAACATTTGCTGAAAAATCTTTTTTTTTAATATACAAATGAAGCTTTTATTTTTTTCTCATCTATTCCGTATGCAGGATTTTTAGATGCAGATATAGACCTAAGTGTTTCTATCTCTGGTGTAAAACTCTTTCCAACTAAAAGGTTTATAATTGCTAATACTACAACTATTAGTGTTACATTAGTGTTACAATAATCAGTATTCTGCACTTGAAAGGACACACGTTTATTTATAGTAAGACCTTTAGCAAAATATAGCAGCAGGCAAATTCAATATTTTGCATTGATTTCTATTTCTGCACATGTGGAAAACATTTGATAATCAACTCATATTTACTTCATTCAGCTTATATGCAAAAATCTTCGTGAGACATCCCTAGCCCTACTCCATCTTCTTCTAAATGTGTTATCCCTATTCTTTTACTGCAAACTTGTTCCTAGGAAAATCGTCTTACTTCTTTTTATTCACTTTTGTTAATTGTTTATTTTCAATTTAGTTCATTTCAATCTTTTATTTTTCTACTTCAAACAACGGAGCACTTCGAATTCTCATCTGGTAAAGCATCTGGATGTTTCAATGCAGAGGATACATGGAATTTAGCCAATCGAGTCTCCCGAGTCCTGTTTAACTGTTCCATTATCCCCAAATCCTCAGGAAGATATCTACAATGCAATCTCTGTTCTACTTGATGAGCCACAAACAGTATTCTAAGGACCTCATTATTGAAATGTGTCCCTTGGTCTGACTCCAGAGAAATTGGAAATCCCAACTGCGCAATGAGTTCACGTAACAGTAAAAAGCAATTTTGCTACAATGAGACTGCCCTTTCTCCCTGTTGGATAGCCTTTCACCCATCCGGAGGGTGGGCGTAGTTGGCGCAGAACTCCACGAAGTTCCACAAAAACTCAGTGAAATCTGCAACTTTGCTCCGGCAACAAAGACCTCATATATTTTTGGTAAAATATTAACACGTATCTCTGTCTTTAAATTCTAAAATGCATATAGTCATTACACAAAAGTGAAAGTGATAATTTAGCAAGCTGTGAGAGAGGTGATGATTTTGGGATCCTTCCTAACCGAGGGAGAGAACCGAGCAGATGCCTTGAAAACAAAGAGCACATCTTGCTGAACGATTCAGTGATGGTCCCATCTTCTTAGGACTACCCCAAGCACAGTTATTATGGGCAAAAACACAATCCCACCCAAAGGCCCTGCAAACCATTATGGGACAAGATAAGCTGTGGGCAGTGAATATTATAGTATCAAATATCAAAATAATTCTGCAAAGAGCTGCAGTTGAATTGAATCAAGCTGCAGTTCCACTAGTCATTACTAGATGTCCCTCAAGAGTCAAATGCAAAAGCATTGAAATGATTACATCAAGCTGAGCACGGTCTTCACCTAGCGCGGGACCACTAGTGTAAGACGTCATCCCATCACTATGCTCTCATATCTCTCAACCGCTTAAAGTCAGCCAGGCAGTCCTACGGTAACAGGATCAAGGGTCATTGAAAAATATGCCATGTGAATCTCCATGAAATTGAGTAAGCACTGAGAGAGCACAACCCTCACTCTCACTGCAAAACAATGTGAACATTTTACTGTAACCAGGCATTCCTAGTACCAGGGCAAAACAGAAAGCTTCGCTCAGATCTAGGAAAGCTTGCAAGCAACCATCATCCCCTGGAAACTGATTGAGCATGTCTTTGTGCGTCAACAACATCAGTAAAGGCTGGTACCTAGGGAAAAGGTTTGATAACCATTCCCAGGAACAACCTGACTTCTCTCTGAGTTCTTGATGGGCTCTTCAAATGTGTTCCCATTCTGTCCTGTGATACCTTTCCCATTCACTTCTCAAAAGGTACCCTAAATATGTATTTTTTTTTTACAGTATTGCAGTTTGTTCTTGAACTTCTTGTGTCCATTCTCAGCCAAATGATTTAAAAAGGTAATTGTGTCCTGTTTACAATTACTTTCATGCTTGATGCCACAAGCAGATCAATGTACTGTTCAAGAACTCATGCACGCCTACAAAGCTCTGCACAATGCAGGACCTGCTACTTTAACCACCGCCTCACATTCCACTCACCCACCAGAGACCTCCACTCCAACCAACTGCCCCTGGCTCCCACCCCACTTATCCACAAGACCAAAGCCAGAGGAAGAGCATTCTCTTAACTTGCAGCAAAGAACTTGAACACCCTGCCTCTCCAGCTCAGGCAATCACCATCACTGCCCCAAATCAGTAAGGACCATAACACCTGGCTTAATGACTGAACCACAACGCCTCTGTCAGACCAGCCACTCCCCCCCAGCGCCTTGAGACACTTACGGGTGAGTAGTCATGCTTCACAAAAGTGCGTAACTTGGGGGTCCTGGTGGATGGCAACCTCCAAATGGAGGCACAGGCCAATAAAACCATCGGTGTTTGTCTCTCCTTACTGCGCATGTTACGGAAGATCCTTCCGCTACTACCAAATGATTCCCGTTCCTTGGTAGTGAGGAGCATAATCTTAAGTACACTGGATTACTGCACTTCCCTATATTTAGGAGCAAAGCAATATATTCTGCAGGGGTTGCAGAGAGTCCATTATATGGCTGCAAAGCTGGTGCTTAAGAGACAGCATCAGTCTTCTACAGCCTTGGCCTTGAGTAATCTTCACTGGCTGCCTCTTAAGAAGAGAATATGTTTTAAATCTCTCTGAATTGTACATAAAGTGGCCCATGGCTTGAGACCTGTTCCTCTGCAGGAGAGATTCACATGGTACAACCCCAGGAGACAGCTTCACTCCTCCAGTGCTAATTTGATCACGGCCTCTAGGTTTAAGAGATCAAGGCTGGGAGGCAGAGCCTTTGGTGTGGCAGCAGCCCGCCTTTGGAATGAGTTGCCCCAGAATCTCAGATAGATCAGCACGCTGACGTGCTTCAGGAAGAGCCTGAAAACCTGGCTGTACCCTGAGAGCAAACATTAGTTCCTCTCTCGGATAGCTATTTCCACAGCTATATTGTCTTTCTTCACTCTAAGCGCCAAGATACCCGTAGGGTGACAGTTTTTTGCGCTATATAAGTACCTACTTCCCTTCACTTTACTTCACTTCATTTCACAAGTAACCTGATTGATTGATTGATTGATTGATTGATTGATTGAATTGCAAGACATCTGCAGAGTCTCAAGATTATTTTTCAAGATCTGATTAAAGATCGAAGGCTTCTCTGTATACCCCTCAACACAAATGAAAACAGGAATTGACTGTTCTAATGGAATGGAAAAGAAAGAGATCCGGGCAGATATATATAACAGTAAGCCATTCTGCAGTGCAGAGAATTAGAAATATAGTATTGCTGAATTCGATACCACAGGATAACATGGAACATCTATGTTGTTTATTTTTTGGAGATCCTGTACAATGCAATACTTACTGTTGGGCTTCTGTAAACCCATGATGGCTGATCTGCAAAGGCTTCCAACAAATTCCTTCAAAATCCCCTGTTTTAGCAATATTTCAGTCTTTGGGGTTATTCCAGCCACTGTTTCTAGCGTTAAATTACAAGGTGGTCTCCTCGGGAAAAACTGCATTCAGTTTTATTGTGATTCTAACTTGTTCTGCACTTTTAATTGTTCCTGAAAAAGCCCCCCCCCCTTCTGATTTTATAGCATCTCATAATTCAGAAAGGTAGATCCTCTACCAGTCTTCCAGGATATAATCCTACAGCTTTTCCTTGTCATGCTATTTTATATACTATGTCTTCATCATGCACCTGAAGTTAAACACCATCTGCTGTGCAATAAATGGGGCAATTTAATTTGCACAAAGATCCCTTACTAACAGATTTACAATACTTGAATCGCATACCACAAACTGATGGTCTTGCTCAAATTAACCTATTTTTGCAGGCATTTTCTTTGACACAGTATTAGTTATTTATTTACTTGTAACACCTACAACTTGGATCTCCTTTCCCCAGAGGGGTAGGGTTGTAACTTCCACTGTCCTCCTGTGTCGATAGAAATTACACTTGGTGGCCGTTAACCTCGGTCTCTAAAAATTGCCCACTTTGGACTACCTCTAAGACTGCATCAAGTATGCAATCTTCCTCCCCCCTCAGGCACCATCACTGGAAATTATCAGACTCAAGCCTTTCATTTTTGTGCATCAACTTTTAGACTGCCTAATAAAATATGCAACATGTCGCATTTTGTCCCTAGGTTACAAGTACACTTTCCTTCCTGGTCTATCATTGTCCTTTAATCCTATCATTCACATAGCATGGATTAATTCAACTTCGTACCTTTAGTAATTCTTTCCTGAGTCAGTGAGTGGGAAGTATATCCATGTATGGGAACTGTTGATCATTTTGCCATGACTCACTCATAAAATGCACAGATCTTTTCCCTTCCAAGTTTTGTCGATACTGGTCACATGATATCTCTTTCCCTAATGTCCTAAGTTCCTTCTTACATATAGTAGGATGTAAGGTCTGCTGGCACACATCAACTCTCAGTTCCCTACATACCTTAGCAACTTTTTCCCTAACCCCCTTTGTCCACTTCATTTCACTCTGTAAGATCTCACATTTACACCATTATGAAACTTTTGGATCCTCTTTACAGCCCAGGTATTGCCAGTATCTTATTAATGCCATACTTGCCATTTTATTCCATGATACCATTCCGGTTTCTATTGTTATCGCCTGGATCATGGAGGATCACGGTAGGGTCAATAATTTTTTTTACCCATTTTCCTTCTTCAGCATCACACTTCCTCTTACCACTTACATATATCAATTAAGCACCATATAAGAGCTGAGTTGCAACATTATTTTCTTCCTTCTTCTGAGTCCTCCAATAGAAACTCAGTAAACTCATGATTTTTACATGCTGGCACAATAAACGTTATTTTGTGGTCCAGGCAGATCTTTTCATGACTCATTCTTCCGGGTGCCTTCTCTCCTCCCAGTGATAACTCACTATCGGTTGTCTAATACAAAACAAGTCTCCATTCACTAACTAACAAACGGCTTCTGTAAAAAATACAACATCTGTAAAAGAGAAAAACATCATGCGTAAACAACTATTCAATGTGAAAACAATCCTTTACAAGCCTTTCAATGTTAATGTTTTGTTTTCAGTAATGTGCCATTGTCAGTTAGGCTAACTTAAATTAGCACTTTTAAATATTTGCAGGCCTATAAAATGTAGGGATGATTAGCTGCTACAAATGTTGCATTGAGAATATGTGTTACATAAATGTAAGCCTTGTACAGTATTAAAAAAGGCATTTTGTTACAGAATGAAAATGCATTTTCTAGTCATGGGGCAATCCCTAGTTGTACCAACAACTCCCTTACAATTAGTCCTAAAAACAGCAAACGTAGAAAAAGATAAATCTTGAAGCCAGCAAAAAAATCTAGCTATCAAGAATGAATTATGTGGAGAATTGTTGGAAACCTCCCAAACTTCAGCCTCATGAGCAATGAGCAAGCCCAGCTAAACAGTCAGGGGCAATATGCACAATTTTCATGAGACCCCCAGCCCGGGAAAGAATTCCCAACAGAAAAACAATTGGAGCATGCGATTAGGACTGTGGTAATGAGCATAGAGAATTGGTTATCAAAGCTACTAATAATAGTAACAAAGCTAACTATTTGGGAGGTTTCTGAAGAAACATTAAAGATGATGAGCACTGATGATGTAGTAAGTGAAATAGGATGACCAGACAAACCAGCCTCTACCCATACAAATGATAATAGCAAATCCACAAACATTGTTCACCAATAAGGAATTTAATATTGATCCAATTGTGCTGATATTTGATAGTTGGCCATGCAATTCAAACAGAACTAACAGAGACATTCAAGCAGTGGGAGCAGGTCAATAAGAAAGGACAGGTGCCTTCTTCCCAACTATCTGGCAAAGGGAATGGTCTGAATTACAAATGTTTCCAAAATTATAAAGAGAGAACCGAGGGAAGCCTTATTTACCAGGGGCCTCTATGGCTGATGGACAAAGCATGTCACAATGGGATGTGGTCACAGGCCTTTAAATACATCAGACGGTTGAATATTCACAAATAGAGCCAAAATAGAAACTGTATTATTATAGGATATAGCCAGATCCACAGATGATCATTCCTACAGAAGAGTCAGAGCCTAAAATGGGCACCCTTAACACTTAAATATTTCTCTAACTCTGTTGCGTTTATACACTGAAATATGGCTGCATGGTTCTTAAAGGCTTAAACCATCATTCCCTTGAGCTGCCGTAGGATATTTACAGTATTCGCAAAGAGCAATATTGAATTCACTTTGAGTGTGTTAAATCTATAATATTCTCCAATAGGAAAGTAATAAAATCACACCTGTTTTTCACAGAGTTCAATAATGTGTGCCCTACCTCTGCAATAAATCAAAAGTTTAACTTTCCCTTTTCCTCTGCCAGAATTGAAATTGATCGTGGTTGAATTCTATTTTTCCAGTCCTGCTGACAATAGGCATTTACTTCTATACATTTTACCTGTTCTTACACTTTGTTGCACAGAAACCATCTGGTGTTCGAATCAATCCATAGGGAGCATTCTACAGGTTCAACCTGGACTGCACACGACTAGCTGTAGGCAGTCACTTGTGATTCCTTAGGCTTCAACCTTGAAACCAATGAACACATACCTATTGAGGGCAGGAACTCCCTGCATTCCCTATAATTATATAGTTTAGTTGTCTACATTAGTTATTCTCAAAGTTATATTCTATAGACCTCCGGATACGCCCTCCTGCCACCTGCCTGAGCTATGTGGTACCATCGCAGATCTATCATTGAGGCATGCTAATTTTACAGTACTCGGATAATTCAATGTCCACACAGACAATAGCAACTGCCCCCTGGCCACTCAGCTGGCAGACACCCTCAAGGATATTATTCTGGCTCAAAAGGTGTGTGCATCCACCCACAAGGCTGGCCATATGTTGGATCTCGTTTTCTAGAGTGATTCCACCTTGAATGTGGAGACTCCTCTACCTATCACCTGGTGGGACCACAGTTTAGTTCCAATCAGCTGGACTGGCACCTTATTGCACAATTTTGCTTCTCCCAAATATGACAAAATACGGCGAAATGGCGAAAGGTCTCCATTGTGTCTTTAGGTCCCGCACTACATTTGGCCCCCTTTGAGCGGTCGGGTGACCTTAGTAGGGACGTCTGCTCCTTCAACGTTTGGTCACACCTGCCCTGGACCACATAGCCCTGTTAAAAACTATGAAATTAGCCAGGAAGAAACCCTCTGCCCCCTGGCACTCCTCAGATCTCCAGGTGGAGAAAAGTCTTTGTAAAAACCTGGAGCGCGCTTAGCGAAAAGCCTACAATCCAGAGGCCAAGTGCGCGTACAGAACAGCTTTAAAAAAATTCCATGGGCTAAAACACACTACCATTAGAGATTATATTGCCAATCAAATAAAGTCCTCAGATAACTCAGTAAAATTAGTTTTCAAGACTTCAATAAACCGTTGGTTTTGGATAGCAATATCGTTCCCACGGCTACTCCGTGTGAGGATTTATCCATTTTTTCAGGAGAAACTTCAAGCCATTTATTCCTCTTTCTCCTCTTTCTCCTCAGCTGGGTCTCCCACTCCGCCAATCTCTACTCTGGACAAGCCCAGAATCTGGTCCGAGTTCAGTGTGTTTAGCCCAGAAGCCTCAAAGCTGGAACTGAGCAAATGTATATCAGATTCACCAGTTGATCCTTGCCCGGCCAAGTATTTTAAACTGATGCCTGAGTGGCTCAATCAGCAACTCAACTGAATTTGGAACTCCTCCTTGAGGACGGGCATTTATCCTTCCAACTGGAAAGCGGCCAATCTTGAACAAAGCAGACGCCGATCCAGCGGAGCTCAAGAATTTTAGGCCTATCTCTCTCCTGCCTGTTCCAGTCAAAATCCTAGACAAGGAAGTCCAGAAGAAATTATCTGTCTTCCTTGAGTCCAACAACTGTCTTACATGTTTCCCAATCCGGATTTAGATCTGGTTATAGCACTAAGACAGCCCTTTTGGAAGCAGCGGAATCCATACGTGAAGCCTTAGACAAGGGCAGTTCTGCAATTCTTGTGCTGTTGGATTTATCAGAAGTGTTTGATACAGCGTCTCACCATAATCTACTGGACAGACTTAAGGTCCTGGGAGTGTCAGGTACCACGCTGGCCTGGTTTAGCTCATTTCTAGTGGGCCGGTCACAGCAAGTACTGCTCCGTCTCCTCACCCAACCCCCTTTTGTGTGGGTTTCCTCAGGGCTCTGCTCTGAGCCCCACATTGTTTAATGTTAATGTTTATCTGACCCAGCTTGCTTCTTTAGGCGAGCTATGGGGAGTGAAAGCAATCTGCTATACTGAAGACCCTCAGTTAGTGTTCTCTTTTAAAGAGCACTAAGAGGTAGCATTTAGGAACTGTCTGATGAACATCTTGACGTGGATGACGGATTGTTGCCTGAAATTAAATGCCGACAAAAACCGACAGAGGTTTTAGTTTTTAATCAACCCTCTCCTCCGACCTCCAATCTTTGGTGTGCCCACTGGAGCTAAACCTCCCTCCTATCCCAGTGGATTCTGCCAGGAAACCAGGGTTTAAATTTGATACCATCCTCTCTTGCACTGCCCAAATCAGCCAAATTTCCTCTGCCTGGTTCTGGAAACCTGGCTGTTTTCTACACCTGATAATCTGGTATTTGCTCTTACCTGAGCCTCTCTCTTCCTTTAGATCTGACCCTCCCGCTGCACTACTGCATTGACCTTCATTCCTCCCTCTAGCTCTTTGGAGTGGACGTTGCACTTTTCAAATACCACCATTCATTCATTCATTCATTCATAACATTGGTGCTGATAGTACTGCCTTCAGAGACAGAGCAACAGATCACGTTCAGTGCTTAATTTGTAATAGAATGAATGTAGTGGCCAAAGTTCTGCTCTGAACCCCACTGCAATAAAATTTGAGTGCACCTAAAACGAAGGTTATATATTCTTGGGTTCACTGAATGCATCTTTAATCCACAACAGACACTTCCAGTCACTCTTTCTCACTCTAACAGGTTCCTGCTTTCTCCCTTCATAAAGGTTATTACATCATTCTCTTCTTCTGTCTTTCTCTTTGCAAGAGTGTAGGATCTTGCTATGGTTACCCCCACTGTTTGCAGTGTTTCACTGGTTTATCGAGTGTTCCGTGGGCCTGCTTTCAGCATCTCCACTTAAAGCTCCTTTGCGATCCCTAGTCTGTCAAGTGGTGGGTCCTCACGAAGGACAATACTTTGTTTCTTGGGCTTTCCTGGTTGCTCCAGATGTGCCCTGACTCCCCTCCAAAGTATGAGTCCCTCAGACCTTGCTGGTCTGCACCAGAGCCAATCTTGTCATCTTGCATGGGTTGCTTTTGCCAATGCTTGTTGGGTCCAATCTGGATACCAATGCTGCAGCCCTCGACATCTGATGAGGTACAGCTCGAATCCAGCTCCTGGTTGTCGTCAACACATCCTGGTCCTCGTGGCTGAAGAGTCAAGCTTCACCTACATCACCTTAAAGCACCAGACATCCGCTGGCATCTTCTTGTCGCCATCCTGGTCACTTCCTAGTGACTCAGACTCTGTCCCTTCTGCTTTCAGGATCTTCAGATCTCCGATCCACCCTTGGATCCATCCGGACACTTTTCCTCTGGTCGCCTGCAGCACTTCTTCATTGCTCGCCATTGAAAATGACGACGAAACTCGACACGAAAAGACACCTATACACCCGGCTTCCCTGGGTGAGGTATCATGAGTACTTCGGTGCTCCCGTGGGTCTTGACTCTCGAAGCATCCAGTACTGAAGGGGTTACACCGTAGTCCACTCCTAAGTGTCAATAATCTTTAACTTTGTAACTTTAACTTTTGCCTTAGAAGTCAATGGTGATTCGCAGCTGTGTTTCCCCACGTGGGTCTCCTGCGTCCCTACTTTGGGTGGTTCCTGGTTGCCCCAGTGGTTCTACAGGCCCTAGGCCTAACTTCTATCCCTCACCTGGTTCTTACACCACTTACTTAGTATATAGTTTGTGAGGCCCCTATGGCAAAACGTATACTGTGCTAATTTACTGTGTGCTATTTAAGTTCTTGTATTGTACTTTTTGCCTCTACCCTCATTAAGAGACTAGAGGTTTTCTTTTTAGAATAAATACATATATTTTATATATATACCTGGTGTGGTGCTCTTTCATTTGATCATTCAAGAGATTATAGACAGGTAAAACAAGCTGCTTTACATTCCTTCAAGACCTAGCCTGAAGGCTGCTCTCCACAGTTACCACTAGGATAGCTTTCTATAAAGGTTGCCTTTCACCTACCATCAATAGTAGTAGTTTGGACTGGTGGAAGGTGCCCACTAGAATAGTGGACATCATATGCCAGGCCAAGTTCTCACACTCTTGCAGAAAAATAAGTGACGGTCTCCTAAAATAAGTGCTTATTGCCTTCATCAGCAACCACTGCCTCAAATTAAGCACTTTCTTTCATTTTCATACTCTTACTTATGCACAGGAAAGATCTAGCCAATAAACAAGGAAATGCACCCAAATGCATGATCCAGGGAGGCACATAAGTTAAATAGTCAAGACACTGTATAGATGAATCTTTCGAAATGTGATCACCAACGCTAGCCATTCATTGTGGTTGTCTCGTATGGATTTAGTGACCAGAGATTTGGCAAACATATTTTAGATTTGCATAGGAATGATACAAGGCCTACATAGAATGATTGGCTGTACACATTCACTAAGTTTGTGCAGCTATCCTTATAAGAATATCTAAAATGTACAACATATGCATGAAGCGTCGGCGTTGACCACATCTAGTGGCATGGAGAGAAATGGAACTTGAGATATTTGAAAGTACTTTCATCAGTGATAGACACACTTTTGAGCCTATCAAATAAGAATTAGATTACATCCATGATCAGCACACTTGAGAGGTTCTAACAGTAAAGTTGATGGTCACAACAAATTAATTCTTCCGCATTTATGGCAAAGTTTGAAATGCATTTCTCATAAAAACAAGTGAAGCATTTGGGTGTATGGAGGGTTGTTGTTGCTCTGACGAAGAACGTTGCTTAGAGGGGCCAAATTGCAGTGTGTTCAAAATGCAAAATCTGACACCACTAGAATGTTCTTTGATGGCGCAAGTTGGAGAATGTTTTTGGAACAAAATGAAGACAAATGTCAAACATATTTTCGAGTTTATGTCGAAATAATCAATTAAAACATACCAGAAAAAATGGAATAGACATTAAAATAATATTGTGGAATTACACCTTTCAGAATGTTATTTTAGTATATAAAGAGATTAGTCTTAGCTTTATTCGATTTTAGTTTAAAATCATAAAAGCGTGCAGTTAAAAAAAACAAAAAAACAATCATGAAGACTTACATACAGAAACACAGAATATCTACAAGTTAAAAAGTATAAAAACATTGGTCCAAACTGTGGGAGTACGTCCCTTAGTTCCATGTGACAATTCATAGTTTTCCATACTTGTATCCAACGCGCATTGTTACGGGATGATTGAAAGCGGAAAGGCCACTGCTACACAATGCGCAGATGCTTCTACCCCTCGAGTAAATTGTCTCTGCCTTTGGTCTTAGTCGAGGGATGAATGCCATGCTTGGATAAAAATCGTATAGATTCCAGATGGATATAGGGCCGTCACCTTCTCGGGAGTGGAAAGTTTGGAGGTAGGGAACTATTAGTCTACTTCTAAATCTTATAAGAACCAGGTCAACATCAATATCTTTTTGTAGGGGACCTAACCAGCCCACCCTTCTAACAGTCATGATTGTACCATCAAGATCTAGAGGCAAGGGCCTATTTTTAGTTAACCAATACGTGACTTTATTTAGTAGGTCTTGTTCCCATTCAGTTTTTCCATATTTGAGTTCTGGAACTCCCGTAAGGAAACACACGAAAGGTGCAGCCTCCGGAGGTAGCTGTATATGAGTTGTTTTATAAGGCTCTACTCTAGTAGCAGTGTATTGTAATAGACCAGGTTTAGAGTAAACTTTAGGGGCAATAGGGGATGGTGAGTTAGAAACTAGAGGGTGAGTTTGATCATTAGTGTTTTTTGCAGGTGGCACTGACAATTCGGTTGTACCAAGTGGGAGGGGAACAGTTAGGTGTAACAATTTTTTCAATGAGAGGTAAGTTGGCCTTGATACTTTTCTCTATTCCCAGCAGCCTGTCCTCTAGAATGGTATTTTTTTCAATCAATGGAGAGATGATTGATCTAACCAGTTGTTCGATCTGAGATAAAAAAATCAAATTGAAAGAAGGTACTGGTTGGTCTAATTTTTCCTCCACATTTTGGGGGGGATTAGTTATGGTCAATGAAGGGCTAGAGCACAGTTTTTGTAGTTTGGGTTGGTTCCCTATGGGATTCACCCCGTCCCACTTCCTTTTACTGGATGAGAGCTGGGGAAGTACTATATTTTGCGTGTTTGATTTTTTGGGTAATAAGGGATGTTCCAGTGGGCTGACGATTGGGGTTGATATACTGGCTCTTTTAGCGGGGCAAGGTGGGAGACTTTCATTTCTATCTTCTACAGTGGCGTACCTAGTTTTGCAAAGAGAATTTAACTCGTCCAACAGCGAGATATTTTGCGCTGTACCATTCATTAATTCGGGAGATTGCATGGTGAGAGTGCTAGCTGTAATCTGGCAAGGTTCATTCGTGTTAGAGATGGGCCGAGATGACCTACCAAGATCTTATGACCCAGGACATGAGCCTCTCTGACTGGTAGGTTTCTTGGTAGCCCCCTTGCGAGTCATGATGGGGTTTGCTAATATTAGAGTTTAGGAGGACAACAAGACGATCGGGGGATAAATGTGAATTTTCGGCTAGTGTCCAATAGGGATATCCCTTGAGAAGTTTGTACAAAGGGGTCAAAAACTCATTACCTCAATGATGCGGAAAAGTCAAGGGGGGTGGCCCGTACCGTCCTCCTCCGGCCTCCTCCGGCCTTAGAGGGCCCGCCCTTTGCCCGGGCTTAGCCCCGGGCGCTGTCCTGCGCGCGTTCCTGCGACGCAGGGGCTGGGCTGCTTTTAATGCGCCTCCTGGCGCGAGATGTCTGTGGGCGGCGTGTCGCGCCGCTATGCGCCTGGGTAGTGTAGTTTGTAGGAGTCTGTAAGGGCCGGTATGGCCCCCCTCGCTCGGCGGCCGCGGATGAGACTTGTGGCGGCTGAGGGGAGGTCTGGAGAGAGGATGCCCCCCGCCGGGAACAACAGCAACTGAGGTATGTCCCCAAAGATTTGTGGTGTCCCCCGCTCCACCGGGGCTAGACTGCTTTTAATGCGCGTCCTGGTGCGAGATGTCTGTGGGCGGCGTGTCGCGCCGCTATGGCGCCTGGGTAGTGTAGTTTGTAGGAGTCTGTAAGGGCCGGTATGCCCCCCCTCGCTCGGCGGCCGCAGGTGAGACTTGCGGCGGCTGAGGGGAGGTCTGGAGAGAGGATGCTCCCCGCCAGGAACAACAGCAACGGAGGTATGTCCCCAAAGATTTGTGGTGTCCCCCGCTCCACCGGGGCTAGACTGCTTTTAAAGCGCCTCCTGGCGCGAGATGTCTGTGGGTGGCGTGTCGCGCCGCTATGGCGCCTGGGTAGTGTAGTTTGTAGGAGTCTGTAAGGGCCGGTATGCCCCCCCTCGCTCGGCGGCCGCGGATGAGACTTACGGCGGCTGAGGGGAGGTCTGGAGAGAGAATGCCCCCTGCCGGGAACAACAGCAACGGAGGTATGTCCCCAAAGATTTGTGGTGTCCCCCGCTCCACCGGGGCTAGACTGCTTTTAATGCGCCTCCTGGCGCGAGATGTCTGTGGGCGGCGTGTGGCACCGCTATGGCGCCTGGGTAGTGTAGTTTGTAGGAGTCTGTAAGGGCCAGTATGCCCCCCCTCACTCGGTGGCCACGGATGAGACTTGCGGCGGCTGAGGGGAGGTCTGGAGAGAGGATGCTCCCCGCCAGGAACAACAGCAATGGAGGTATGTCCCCAAAGATTTGTGGTGTCCCCCGCTCCACCGGGGCTAGACTGCTTTTAAAGCGCCTCCTGGCGCGAGATGTCTGTGGGCGGCGTGTCGCGCTGCTATGGCACCTGGGTAGTGTAGTTTGTAGGAGTCTGTAAGGGCCGGTATTCCCCCCCCTCACTCGGCGGCCGCAGATGAGACTTGCGGCAGCTGAGGGGAGGTCTGGAGAGAGGATGCCCCCCGCCGGGAACAACAGCAACGGAGGTATGTCCCCAAAGATTTGTGGTGTCCCCCGCTCCACCGGGTCTAGACTGCTTTTATTGCACCTCCTGGCGCGAGATGTCTGTGGGCGGCGTGTCGCGCCGCTATGGCGCCTTGATAGTGTAGTTTTTAGGAGTCTGTAAGGGCCGGTATGCCCCCCCTCGCTCGGCGGCCGCGGATGAGACTTGCGGCGGCTGAGCGGAGGTCTGGAGAGAGGATGCCCCCGCTGGGAACAACAGCAACGGAGGTATGTCCCCAATTGATTAAAATAATTGCACCCATTTGACGACATCCGGTTTCCACCAATTAGTCTTGTGGCAAAAAATGTCTTTGCCAATAATGAAAACATGCTCCAAAATATCAACTTTGTAGATGCTTTTTTAATTATTTATGCTTACAGCAAGGCTTACAGCAAGGCTCCTGTCCAAAATGCTATTCAAACTAAGCTAAAACACAACAGTCAAGAATAACCCACAAATTAAAGTACAGTACCATTAGCTTTTTGAGGCTTTACATTCCAAAGGACAAAGGTACAATTATAGCAGAGATTTCAAACTGGTAATTCAGAGATACTATTGGATCATGACGAAGTGTTTTTAAGGTCTTCTTTGAGATGTTGAATATGCTGTCTGGTAGCACAGCATAACAGGTTGAAGAAGAGTCCACAAGATAGCATAACACAGAGCAAGGAGAGTAAAGGAGAGGAGGGAAGGGAAGCCAGCAGTAAAGCTATCATGAAACGTTACTGGGGATCAGAGTTTGGCCAACAGCTAGATGGTGACTCAGAGTGAGAATGGTAAATCTCTGTGAGTTCTCATGGCAATGGGGAGGGCATAGCCAGCGAATCCACATATGGTCTAATAAAAACAGTGGCAAAGCCATCTCTGTTAGATTAAGGTAAATTAATTTGGATGATGAAGTCAAAACATCTTTATGTATTACAGACAAACTGGCAAATGTATGAAGAATGTAAGAAGGTGGGTGCTCTAGTAGAAAGTGTGAGTGGAGAGGCAATGTAAGAGGCCACAACTGAGGCCAGAACGCCACCGACAAACGCCACCCGCTGATCCGCACCACCAAAGGACAACATTCAAAGAACGACTGGACATTAACACCCGCAATAGCCAGGAATTCTTCAGCATCGCCAAAGAGTTTTCCAACCCCAACGCCGAAAACAACGACATCACACCCTCGCAAGACCTCTGCGACTCACTCGTCACCTTCTTCCACCGTAAGATCGCCGACATACACAACAGCTTCGGTGCACAGAACACGCGCCCAACCAACGAACCAATGCCCCCCACCACCACCCTCTGCAACTGGACCCCGGTCAGCACCGAAGACACCACACACACAGTCTAGCTTCCGGGCCAACCACAGCACCGAGACTGCCCTCATCGCAGCCACCGATGACATCAGATCCCTTGAAACAGCGGCCCTCATCCTCCTGGACCTATCTGCGGCGTTCAACACTGTCTGCCACCGCACTCTAGTACAGCGCCTCAGCAACATCGGTATCCAAGGGAAGGCTCTGGAGTGGATCATCTCGTTCCTCGCTGGAAGAACCCAGAGAGTCCGCCTCCCCCGTTCAGATCCAAGGCCACTGAAGTCATCTGCGGCGTACCACAAGGATCCTCACTCAGCCCCACCCTCTTCAACGTCTACATGAGCCCCCTCGCAGCCATCGCACGCCAACACAACTTTAACATCATCTCCTATGCCGACGACACCCAGCTGATCCTCTCCCTCACCAACGACCCCTCCACAACCAGAGCCAGCCTACACGAAGGGATGAAAGACGTCGCCGAGTGTATGAAGAACAGCCGCCTGAAACTGAACTCAGACAAGACGGAAGTCCTCATCCTGGGATCATCGCCCTCCGCCTGGGACGACTCCTGGTGGCCCCCTGCCCTGGGCACCACCCCCAAACCAACGGACCACGCACAAAACCTGGGCTTCATCCTGGACTCCTCCCTCTCGATGACCAGACAAGTGAACGCCGTGTCGTCATCGAGCTTCAACACCCTGCGCATGCTCCGTAAGATCTTCCGATGGATCCCCACCGAAACCAGGAAGACAGTCACCCAGGCACTCGTCACCAGCCAACTGGACTACGGGAACACCCACTACGCGGGAACCACTGCCAAACTACAGAAAAGACTCCAGCGCATACAGAACACCTCCACACGACACATCCTGGACATCCCTCGCCACAGCCACATCTCGTCCCATCTAAGAGACCTGCACTGGCTCCCCGTCATCAAGAGGATCACGTTCAGGCTCCTCACCCAAGCACACAAGGCTCTCCACGAAATGGGCCCGAAGTACCTCAACAACCGCCTCACTTTTTACACACCCACCCGCCCGTCAGCTACGATCGGCCAGCCTCGCCCTCGCCGCCATACCACGCATCCGCAGAGCCACCGCTGGAGGAAGATCCTTCTCCTACCTGGCGGCCAAGACATGGACTCCCTCCCCGTCCACCTACGGCTGACCCAGGACCACCTCTCCTTCAGGAAACAACTCAAGACCTGGCTTTCAAGCAGTAACTGACCCCCCCGCCCCCAGTGCCTTGAGACCCTACTGGGTGAGTAGCGCGGCGTACACATTTTTTGTTTGATTGATTGATTGATTGCAGTAGCTGGCGTCAAAGATGTTGAGAAATACAGGTATTCAAACCATAAACTTAAAAGGGCATTGCAGATGTGGACTATCCAGCCAAGAGCACACCAATGAAAATTCTAGATGCTGAAAGGAAGCATAGTGAAACTTGGGAAGTTAGACATTTAGGGCCTGATGTAGAAAGCCTTCCGCAGTAGCAGAGCCAGTGATTCACAAAAATCACAGGGTTTGCAATGGCAAAATGTTTTTTACCAAACCCATTTTGCAATTGAGGAAAATGAATCGCAAAATGGGAATAGAAACCCCAAATTGAATCACTAATACTAGTAACTGGGTTGACAGTAGTGTGGCAAGTAGTGGCGCCTCTAATGTTCACGTCAACCTGAACAGCACTATTTATCTATGGTGCAACAAGTAAGAGGATAACCCACAACCTCCAAAACGGACCGTAGTCCTTAATACACAAAAACAAGGAACTTGTGCACGCGTAATTATATTTAACAGTATTAATACTGAGAGTATCCAACAAATCACACGATCACACAATATATGATCCAAACGATGTTCTTTTTCTCCTTTTTCAGGTTTATTAATTTTCCAGGTGCCCAGCCAACACGTGTTTTGTCTGGGAATAACCCACGACTTCTTCCGGGCTATCGGACAGATGGCAATAATATCAAGAAACCTCTCAGCCGGTTCTACTGAATTCTGCAGAATTAGCAAGAACGCTGCGAGAAGGTTATACTTACACGGGGACATAGGGAGCGACACTCGTGCCTCCCCAATTCTGGATATTGATTTCTCACCGCCATTAACTACCATTGGATTTGAATTACGTCTGAGTTGATAGCCAGGACGGAAGTTCTATCATGGAACATTGCAGGTATGAACAATAATTTAGACGATTCTAGCTGGGGTTCCTTTAATAACGAATTCGAGATCTGCATCTTTCAGGAAACATGGGCTAGAGAGGAGGTCACCAAGTTGGGTTTTTCTACCTTTAGTATCCCCGCAACATCTGGGGTTAAAGGGAGACCATCAGGAGGGCTTACTACATGGGTGGGAGTCCATCTAGGATGCACGGCCAAGCAGATTGACACAGGATTGAATGACATGTTATGTGTTATACTCTAGTTTCCCCTAAAGATTTCCGTTGTTCTCTTAAATGTATATTCTAGACCCACGGTCCTGGGAAAAGAGTGCATTACATTGGAAGAATTAACAACGGTTTTAGCTAACATTGCTGAAAATCACATGGTGATCTTGGGAGAAGACTTCAGTTGTCAGTTCGAGCCACTAGAGAGAATGCTCCTAGATAGCCTATATGATGAGGATAGTTTTTGGGCAATCCCGGAAACTAGGGACCATATGTAGGAATCCTAATTGCGCTTGCAAATGCTGAAATTCTCAGAATTTCAGCATTTGCGATCGCAATTAGGGCAGTGTGCTATGTCGCACACAAAAACCCACACGCAAAATAAGGAATCGTAAAATTTGCGATTCCTTATTTTGCTACTGCATTTAAGGAATTGCAAATTGCGATTCCTTAAATGCAATGTAGGAAGCACCCAAGTTGTGCAACTTTTGGCTTAAGGAATCGCAATTATTTTGCGATTTCGTTGAAAAATGCACTTTTTGGCATTTTTCAAAGTGCCACGTGGGTCACATACATGCCCCTAGGGCATTTATGTGGGCCACATGTGCACACATGTCAATTTCAGGGGTGGAAAAGGGTGTCCTATTGACACCCTTACAACCCTGAAATTGCATTCTCAATTTGCGATTCTCTAATTGAAAATCGCAAATTAAGAATGTCTTCCCACTCATTCCTACGGGCCTTCTAGCCCATAGTAATGAATGAGCAGGTATTCCTTATTTGCGAATCACAATTTGCGATTCGCAAATAAGGAATAAGTGGGATTCGCAATAAAATGTGCTAATCCTACCTACATTTCATTTTGCACTTCTCTAATTGCAATTCCCTAAAAATTGCAATTTGAGAATCGCAAAATTAAAATTACCTACATATGCCCCTAAATGTCTACCAGTCAGAAAATGATCCCCTCTGGTGATTCAGATGAACTGCCTTGTGTTGAATCACTCCCTAGGAGCATGTAAGGGCAGGACTTTGTCAGAAACATCAAGTTTTCATACCTTCCATAGAAACAATTGTGGTTCTCTGTTGGACTATATCTTAATCGACTCCTAATCCCGGGACAGATTAATTGACTTTAGGGTGGTTCCACGGCAAGATAGCGACCATTACGTGCTAGTACTAGAGAACTAAAGGAGTTTAATCCTGGTAGTGTCCTTAACCCAGATAATCCCATTGATTGACACTCTCCAATTGTAGGCAAAGAGTGCGATAGACTGATTTCAGTCAATCTCAAGAAAAATGAAGTACCTTATATGAAGGATGGTCCCGGTACTCCTGACGGCATCCAACTTAACAACCCTTAAAGGGGTAGATATAGATCTTGATTTGGTCACAACAAACCATGCTAGATTAGGAGAAGTCACATTGGACTTCTTCTATCCCATAAAAAATATAAACCAACCAAGCAGGTCCCATCCTTGGCATAACGATCATTGCCGCAAAGCTAAAAGATTGTTGGTATTGTCTGCCAAAGCGAATGATCGCCTGCAAGTTAAATCTGCCATGACGGTTTACAAAGTAGCTATTTTGGAATCCAAAAAGGGATGGGAAATGGAGAAGTGGGATGCTCTGAGAAGCTCCTTGGAGCCAGGGACATGAAGACCTTCTGGAAAATTGTCAACACTGGTAGCACTGGTGCTAATTCTGTGGAAGACCCAAATTTTGATGTTTGGCGAGAACATTTTGAATTTCTCTACTCCATTGAAGAAACATTGACAGATGAGATACTTGAGGGATGCCCCATGGGGATTGACCATTCTCCCAAATTGAGGGAAACCAAAGAACCCTATGATGATAGCTCCAGCATAAGCATAAGCCTAAATTAAATTAAGGGAGCTTTAGCCAAAATTGCCCTGGGCAAAGCACCCGTCCTAGACAAAATTCCTGGGGGCCTTTTTAGCAGTTAATGCCATACTGCAGGGTATGAAGATCCCCCCAGCTGGGCTGGAATGGAAATAATCCCCATTTTTAAAAAAGGCTCACCGCTCTTACCAATCAACTATAGGCCAAGTAGGCTGATAGACATCACGCAAAAAATGTTTTCGCGTGTATTGCTGCTTAAGTTACAATCTTGGATGTAGGAACGGGAGATATTATCCCCCCTTCAGGCAGGGTTTAGGGAAAAACTGTCCACTTTGGACCAAATACTCAGGCTCCAATTGTTAAACTGGGAGACCCTGTGTCTAGAGGGTGGCAGCCTCTAATTAATATTCGTAGACCTGAGGTCAGCCTTCAATTTGGTACCAAGGGAAAAACTTCGGATAGTCTTCCATGAGATGGGGCTTTCAATATAACTTACGCATCTCATTAAGCGGCTACACGAGAATAACTATGCTCAAGTCAGGTTTGGTAAGGATGGAAAGCTAACAGCACCCATCGCGATCTAACGTGGTGTCCGGCAGGGTTGCGTGCTCGCCCCCACTCTCTTCAGTCTTTACATCAATGGCTTGATAGCTTATTTATTAGAGGAGAAAGACCTTGATGCACCTAAGTTAGCCTCCCGGAAAATACCAGCAACGATGTTAGCCGATGATGCTTTATTAGTATCCAAATTCAGAGGGCAGTTAATAAATTTGAAGAATTCTGTAACGAAAGAGGATTAGAAATTAATCTACAGAAAACCAAATTTATTGCGTTCAACAGCCCTAAAAGTACAAGAGCGCACCCCTCATTAAATGGTAAACCCCTCAATAGAATCTCTTCTTTTGACTATCTCGGCATCACAATTACAGAAACTATTGATTGGGGGGCACAAACTAAAAATCGTCATTAAAATGATCACAATACTTGGGTGGTATTATGAAGGTCTTTTGTAAGTCTAGCCAGAAATAAGTGAGCCCAGCCATTGAAATATGTAAGGTCCAAGCCCGGGGAGGGGCATTGTATGGCGTAGAACTCTGGGGCCATACAAGACCCGAGAACTTAACCCAGGTAGAGAACAACTGCCTGAGACAGTTGCTAAAGCTCCCATGGAGCACACCGCTAATCCTGCTCTGACTAGATTTGGGCCTTATGGCAATTGTTGATGTAATCAATTTGAAAACTTTATTGTACTGGCGTCGCATGTGGGTCACCCCTGAACTTTTACCATACAGGGAGGAAATTAAGGAAGTAATGAACCTAAGGGGGGCTGCCAAACTCCTGTGGCTCGCGTACATAAAGCACACGCTAGTCAGTATGGGACTGGGGTATCTTTGGGTTGATCCTGAATCTTCCTGCTCCTTACTCCCTCGGAAATTACTAAAGGCCCATTATGAAGAGTACAAAATGGCGCAGCTTCATAGTTTCCCCCATGAAGGAAAGGTGCCCTCAGCCTTTTTAGATATTAAAGATAGGTTTAGCTTTGAGCCGGCCTTAGAGGACATTAAGCCGACAGTTGCTAGAGAGCTGACCTCCAATTCAGGCATGGGGTTTTGCCTCTCCATTGCTTTACACACAAATAGGGGAGTCTGCAAGTTTTAAGGTGCCGGCATGCAACTGTCCTGAAGAGTCAGTACTCCATGTGTTTTTCAGCTGTCCCGGCTACTACAAGGCAAGAAAACAATGGCTGGTGCAGATTTGTAGGATTTGTAGGAACCTTGGTACTAGACGTTGCTCTGAGGCTTTCAGAATACTGACAAATGATTGCAGTACCCCTATTAGTTACTCAGTGGCAGGTTTCCTATTTTCCATGTGGTGTACACGGAGGATATTTATAAAAACACCCTTAAATTAGAGCTAGGATGTGTTTACTGGTTTACATGTATTAATTCTATCATTAAATAGCCAGAAAAAATACCCATTTGTGGTCTTCTCCATCAGTTTTAAAATTAGGTCTTGTTTTTACATAATAAGATTATAGTGAGCACGTTCATTGGCCCCTTAATCATGTTACAGGGAAATTGTAATTTACCAGTCCACTTCTACAATTAAGGTAAAAATGTATTACGTGCAGATGTAGCCTCTATTATAGGGGGCTCGTAGTGCCAGGACCTATCATTTGTAGTACGATAACAATTATTATTATTATTATTATTATTATTATTATTAACGAGTTTTATATAGTGCCTGGTTACCCTTGGGCATCCCCGCGCTCATCCAGAAAGAAACGCTACCACACTAGGCACAGGAATAAGACAGGGAACAGATACGTTTTTAAAAGTTTGCGGAACCGTAGAAAACTCGTTTCCGAGTGCAGATGCAAAGGGAGAAAGTTCCACAGGGTGGCCACGTTTATGGAGAATCTTCTGCCACCGGTTCTTGCCTTCCTCACCCTCATAACCTGCAACAGGTGTAGATGGTCAGAACGGAGAGAGCGGGAGGCCTTGTAAGGTTGAACCATATCCCCTAAGATAGGTGAGCCTTTCCCCTGCAGAATTTTGTGGGCCATACAGAGTGCCTTGAATTTCACCCTCTCTCTGACAGGGAGCCAGTGTAGCCCCTTCAGCGCAGGGCGAGCGGACTGACGCCTAGGAAGGTCCGTCAGGAGCCTGGCGGCCGCGTTCTGCACTTGCTGCAGTTTGTTTAGGGTGGATTCTGGAGCACCCAGAAACAACGTGTTACTGAAGTCCAGCCGCGAAATGACAAGCCCCTGAATGAGTAACCTCCTAGAGGCCACTGGGAGGAGAGGTAAAATCTTCCGGGCTGATCGGAGCAGGCCGAAACACACGCCTGCGATGTTTTTTGCGTGTGTTTTAAAGGAAAGGTCCTGCTCGAGCCACACCCCCAGGCTCTTGATCTCCTGCTTGGGGGTGGGTACGGGTCCCAGACAGCTGGGCCAACTGCTAGGTGATAAGGTGGGAGGGGAATTTCCCAGCAGCATCAGTTCCGTTTTGGAGCCGTTAAGCTTGAGAGCTGAGCTACACATCCACGTGAAGATCTTATCCAAACACGTGTGCAGCCGGTCGGGTTGGTAAGCCGACTGGGAGAGGCCTACCACCAAATGAGTATCATCAGCATAGCTGATGATCTTGATACCCAGAGGCAGTACCACACTCTCCCGAGGGGCCATATAAATGTTGAATAAGGTAGGGCTCAACGATGAGCCCTGTGGCACACCACACTGGAGAGGTACTGAGGATGATTTCTCATTGCCTTCCCCCACCTCAAATGTCCGGCCTTCCAAAAAGGAAGCGAACCACTTGAGGGCCCTCCCGGAGACCCCCACCCCTGACAGCCGTTGGAGAAGCACCTGATGGTCTACGGTGTCAAATGCAGCACTGAGGTCCAGGAGGATCACTGCCACCGATCCCCCTGAATCCAAAATGCTCCTAGCATTCTCCACGACTGCCAGCAGGGCAGTATCGGTCCCCTGACTGGGGCGGAAGCCCGTCTGGGAGTCGCCCAGAAGGGAATTGGACTCCAAGAAGCCTGATAGGCGACTATTCACCAGCTTCTCCGCCAGCTTACTGAGGCCGGGGAGCAGAGAAATAGGCCTAAAGTTGGCAAGGTCGGCTGGGTCCAGGTTAGGCTTCTTCAAGAGAGCCTTAACAACCGCTCCTTTCCAACTAGGGGGTACCACTCCTTGGGTGAGAGACAGGTTTATAAGGTCCGTCACTGGGCCGCCGATGGTGGGGGCTACCTGCTTCAGATATTTCATGGGTGCAGGGTCTTTCGGAGAACCACTTTTCATGGTCGTCAGGACTAGGAGAACTTCCTCCACAGTGACAGGACCAAGAGAAACCAACTCTGCCGGTCGCACCCTGGGCTGAGGCATTGGGCTACCACCCGAGGAGACGTCCTCGGTTAGCCGGGGGAGAGATGCAAGGATGTTGTCAATTTTAGTTTTAAAGAAGGAGGCCAGTTCTGAGCATTTCTCACGTGGGTCCTCGTGAATGACCTGAGGTTCGGGGATTTTCAGGAGTTCTTTAATGACCCTAAACGACTCTTTCGAGGAGTTGGCCGCCGAGCCTATTCTCTCCTCAAAGAATCCAGATTTTGCTACCCGAATAGCAGATTTGTAGGTACTGAGAGCCGCCCGATATTCTCTCCGGCTCGTTTCGCTCCAATCTTTCCTCCAGGTCCGCTCCAGCCTCTTGCAGCCCTTCCTCAATGCCCTCAGCTCAGATGTATACCAGGGCGCAGATCCCACTCTCTTACCCCTGGTGAGTTGTTTCTTTTTGGGGAGGAGAGCATCCAGCGAGTTAGTAAGCCAGATGTTTAAATTCTCATCCGCAACTAGCGGATTAGACCCAGGGGGAGGCCGAGACGCCTCCAGATGTACCGCCCATGTGTCCACTGGGAGCCTAGACCATGCTCTTTCCACGGTGTATACCCTAGGGGCCGGCGCAACTGGGATGTCAAACTGCCACTGTGCAGGCACCATAAAGTGGTCTGTCCAAGGCAGAGCCAGCGCTGGAAGTGGTTTAAGGCCGTCCGAATTAGAAAATATAGGGTCCAACAAGTGGCCTTTCCCATGTGTGGCAGCCGAGTTAGCCAGGTTGATCCCAAAAGCTTTGAGATCGCCTAGCAGGTCTACTCCCAGGGAATTGGAGGGGTCATCAAGGTGGATGTTAAAATCACCTAAAGCCACAAAGTTACCCGTTGAGGAGGCAAGAAGTGCGGTAGTCTCTAGGAAGGAGTTAAGAAAGTTTCCCAGAGTTCCAGGAGGGCGATAAATCAGCAGTCCCGCCATGGACGCAGTAGATGACAAGCGGAGAGAGAACTGACAGCTCTCACAATCGCTCAACCCTCCATCGTGAACCTTGCAAACTAGCGAGTCCCTATAGAGGATGGCAATTCCTCCTTCCCTCCCCACAGGCCTGTCCAGATGGGATATGAGAAAACCTGGAGGGAGTGCTCTGACCATATCTGGGCCCGAGCTGGAGGAAATCCAGGATTCAGTTAGAAATAACACATCCAGCTCGTGGAACAGAATGAGGGAGTTGATTTCAATAGCGTGACTTGGTAGGGACCGACAGTTCAGTAACGCCATGGAGAGCACTGATTTAACAAAAGCCGTATCCTGGCCCACAATACAAGCCCTGCATGGTAGGAACGGGATCAAATGATGACAATATATGGTCATCATTTTTAGAAATGCTTTTTAAGTAAATTATTTATTTATTTGCATTATGCACTTTCCAGTGGTGAATCCTTGTTCCTTGCCTCAAAAACCCTCTGTGATTTCTGTTCCTTTTTGTCCTCTTTTTGCCAATAAACAAGAACTGTAGGCATTGTTTCAATTGAGCATGGAATCCATTTACTTTACATGTGTGCCAACAGTGTTCACAAACTGATTTTCTCATTCATTTTTAATGTACTTGATCTTTGATGTATATTTTTAATGCATTTATGTGTATCGTTTGTACTTTTCAGGTCATATTGACTGAAATAAAGGTTTTTGAAAAAAAAATACAGACTTTTGTGAAACAGCCTATCGGTACAAAGGTCGGTTTGCAAAATCCCATTCCATTCCAAAAAGTCTGTGCACAATTTGCAGTGACGTTTTGTAAGTGGAAATTTCATACATTAGCCCGTTTCTTTATTTTTGTATTTAGAGGTTTGCAAAGTACTATAAGTTTCTTAATGTTGCTTCAGTAGTCCAGAGTGCCATAAATAGGCCTTGTACTAGTTCTATCCACTGGTCAATTTGAAGTAATAAATGAATTGTATGGATCGATAACCCTAACCAATGTATTGACTTTTTTTGGGCAAACAAAGAGTTTGGAGTCAAAGATTTTCTCCATCCACATTACTGACTTTTTGGGCGGTTGAGTAAAGCTTTCCTACAGCCAAGTTCAAGGAGGATGGGGCGGACTAAGATCACCCCCTAAGAAGTGTCTTGGTTTATAAATGGTGTACAATAGAGAAATGCAAGGTTATTGGCCATCATTTTAAAAGTGAGATAAAGCCTATATGAAGAAGGGCCTGTGGGGGACTACTGAGACACTCATTTTTAAACTAAAGATAAATTGTGATCTGTTAAGACAAGAAAATAGTAAGTCATCACAGGGAAATTATTTACAATGTATTTCTTACAAATTAGGCGATCACAGTATTTTAATAAAATACATTAGACTTCCAGCCTTCCTCTAAATATGCAGTTAAAGTAAGGGTATTCATTTCCTTGCTGTCAGTTGCTAGTTTGTATATACAAAATGCATTATTTGGCAACATTTTCACTCATGCTTACTTCTCAGCCTTTGATTATGGCGGTTAAGCTGCTTCTTTCCTTCCTACCTGTCTTCTTAGTCGTGCCTTATTGCGGCCACCTAGGATTGGTCACCAGTACTATAATTGCAGTAGTTTTTGCTACAGGAAAAGAAACAATCACCCTTCAATTAATGTAAAGAGCAACTATTGAGGAACATGCATATCCTGAAATAGGTGCATATGCTTTTCATCAATTAGCTAGGTTCTCTATCAGAATATGTTGGAGGGGATGTTGCCTTATTAAATCACAACTTTTAGAAATGGGGTTTCTGTTTGAATAGGGTAAACACCTAAACCAGGCAGAACCCACAACTCTAGTTAGGGTAAGGGAGTTACACACCCAAGATAACCCGTGCTCACCCCCTTAGCAGCTTGGCAGAGCAGTCAGTCTTATCCCAGAGGCAATGTGCAAAGCATTTGCGTAGCACACACACCAGTGACACAATAAACACACCAGAATAAAGACTCCACACTATATTTAATAACAAATACCTCATGTATTGTATATAATAGATAGATAAAAATCAAATAGATCATAAATCACTTTGCCTATAAGGCAACTGTCGTAATATGTGTACCACAATGAACCGCTACCAGTCTGAGTATTGCTAATGTAAGTGAAGTGTTATTTTGTGAGTGCAGGCATCTCACAAAAAGTGAAGGACTGGTCTCACACACCACCGGGTGTCATGCTTCATCATTGACCAGTCCTCGCCCTCTAAAAACTTGGTTTGATAGAGGGCGGGCATGCACCTGATGACAGGGATGCACTTCTAAACTAAGTGGGGGCCCAAAGAAAAATATATAGTGAGTTAAAAGGCCATTATGGGTGTCTGCTTAGCTTTAATAGTGCCGACATCCATATGGTAGTTAAAATACGGTGATCGGTGTCATGGGGATATTAGTGTCCCCCCCACCACTGTATGTGAGGTCAACATGTTTCTGCCTGTAGGGCCAGCTTGGTCCGGGCATTCATCAGGACCATGCAGTTCTAGGCTGAGAGGCGGGGATCACATCAGTTGACATTCCAGGACCTAAAGGGTCCATCTGCCCTCCAATGGGGAGTATTGTACCTCATCACAGGATTTACTAAGTCCTAATCATTACAAATAGTGGAGTGTGAATATAGCTCACCCCACCAAGTGGAACCCTCTCACCGAAGTTTGGTAAGGGCGGAGCCCTTTATATTATGGTCCTGATGAATGTCGCGGACCCAGCTCCAAGTTAAGTTTCAGGCAGCCGCTGCTCATCCTGGATGCGACATCTTTCATTCCTTCATGGAAGCTAAGTCTGGTGCTATGGGGGTCCTTTGTGAGGGAGAGAATGAGCAGGTTTTGGTTGGCGTAGGATACTATGCTGAGTCCATGCTGTCTGACGATGGCGGCGAGGGGGGCCATGTAGAAGTTGAAGAGCATTGGGCTGAGTGATGATCCTTTGGGTACTCTTTGAGTTTGGAGCGAAAGGGCGGGAGTCGATTCTTTGGGTTCTGCCAGTGAGAAAGGAGTGGAGCCAGTGAGAGTGATCCGCTGTATGCCAGCGTCGTGGAGTCTGGTGGTGAGCGTGCGGTGGTAGACGGTGTCGAAGCCTGCAGAGAGATTTTGTAGGATTAGGGCTGCAGTGTGACCTTGGTCAAGGAGAGTCGGTATGCCGTCTGTGGCAGCGAGGAGGGCAGTCTTGGTGCTGTGGTTGCTGCCGAATCCAGATTGGGATGGGTCGAGGATGGAGTTATCTTCGATGAAGTTTATTAGTTGGACGTTGAAGATCTTCTTAGTGACTTTGGCCGCGAATGGGGGCGAGAGAGATAGGTTGGTAGTTATTTAGTCCGTGAGGTCTGCAGAGGGCTTCTTGAATAGGGGCTTGACTTCGGCGTGTTTCCACTCATCGGAGAACGTGCTGGATTCGAAGGTGGCATTGATGATGCATCGTAGCTCAGGTGCTATGGAAGATGTGCGGCGGGCAGAGGGTCCCCGGGGGCTCCTAAATTAATGCTTTTCATGGTTGTGGCGGTTTCTTCTCTGGTGACCAGGGTCCAGGAGGAGATGGTAGGCTGTGGGTCGTTGCTGGAGGGAGGAGGGGTTTTGTTGTCTGGTGTCTGTTTGTTGAAGGTGTCGTAGAGGGACTTGATTTTCAGATGGAAATAGGAGCCACTGTTAGAATCGCCCTCAGACTGAAACGCCGGACTCGCGGCAGTAAAAATGAAAGGTCCTGCGTAAACCGAACAGGATCTAATACTTAGTCAGCTACTACCAGCAGGGATATTGTGGACTTGATTATCGACAAAAGTTACAATAGTGTGCAACTTTAGAACACAGATGTGCCCGGCTACCGTTTATAAATAAGATTTGGTGTTCAAAACCCTATCAACATTGTTTTTTCTTTAAGGCCAAAGAAGGTGCAGAAGACTTTTCACTTCTCCATTATAAGGTCAAAGATACCCTTACCGGGTCGGAATTATCACCGGTTAAGTGGAACTACAATACACGCCATCATAAAGAGTAAGCCCTGAAGAGTCAGAGCGACTTGTACTCTGATGAAACACGTGTCGGCTGGCGTGGTGCAACTTGAGCAATAAAATGAAATTAATGCTCTAACAAGAAGAAGTGGATATCATTCCTTAAAGATTGTTATATGCGATTTGTTAAATCACACAATTTTGTGTTTTAATTCAATTGGGTGTGTGCGTGGGATTTGGTCATTCATTTGTTCAAAGTGTTGTAACTCAACACCGTTTTGGAGGGGTTAAGAGGGTCCCCCCTCCCCTATAGCACCACAACCTGCAACAAGAGCAGCCAGACAGGCAGTCAGCAATAAAGCAGAGCGCAAGTATTCCCTGTAGTTTTAGAAACCCTTGCCTTTGGTGAACTATAGGAGCCAAGTTTGTTGCAGAGATCCAGGGAGGGTGTGACATCAGTGGCTTTGCTGGGGGTTTGGCGAATTCCTGAATGATGCTGAAGAGCTCCTTTGAGTTGCTGGAGTTAGCGAGGATTTTGTTCTGGATGAAGGACCTTCTGGGGGATCTGATGAGTTGGTGGTATTCAGTCATGGCGTTCTAGTAGGTGGTCTGATCTTCTGCAGTTTAAGTATTTCTCTATAGCTTCCCGAGATGAATGCAGGTGCGTCTGGAATTTTGGAGGTCGGTGGTGAACCAGGTGGCCTTCATGGGGCACTGTCTGTCGGGGTTGCGGAGGCGGTGAGCTTCTCTGTGCAGTTGGTGATCCATCTGTGTAGTTCCTTGGCTGTAGAGTTGGCGTTGGTTAAGGTGGGAGGGGGATCGCGGCTGTGGGTGGAGTTGAGGTGCTCCTCAGTGACCTTGGTCCAGTTTCTTCACTAAGGGCGTGGTGTAGGTTTGTGAGTGGTTGCTTTGTTGATGGAGAAGTGTACCCAGTGGTTGTCCTTCCAGGGGGATTGTGTGGTGTGGGTGAAGTGGATGTTGTTACCTCCTGCGAAGATGGGGGCAGGGTGTGTCCTACCTTGTGGGTGTCCAGGGAAATCACTGAAGGCACCAAGTGGGAATAGATGCAGCAGGCCAGTACAAATAGTCCTCGTTGGGAAGCAAGCAGACCTTCTTGCAGCCCAGCAGGTCACAGGTCAGCACAACAGACAAGGGAGTTCAATGGCGGTTCCTCCTGGCAGTATAGCAGTTCCTTCTGGCAAGGTGCAGTCTGTAGAGCCAGCAGCATCTGGTTACAAGTCCCACACAGTGCCTCAAATCATGGGGTCACTGCCCCTGTACTTATACTCACAAGGTCTTTGTTCTGGGGGTAATTCAAACAAACTTTAGAAGTGCGCCACAATCCCACCCAATCCCTAGCTTTGGCTCCCGACACATTACAGGGGTGTGGTGACAGCATTGTGAAAGGCAAGCACAGCGCTATTCAGGTGAAAGTGACAACTCCTCCCATCACTCAAGCCCAGGATGACTCACCAGGATTGTCTAGAGGGAATGCACAAAACAAGCCCCTGTCAGTCTAAACCAGACGTTGATTGGAGTAGGCTGCAAAGCACAAAGAGTCATTAGCACACAGAAATGCCAACTTCTAAAAGTGGCATTTCTAAAATAGTAATAAAACAATCGCCTTTACCAATAAGCAGGATGTATCACTAGGAGGGATTAGAGTTGAGAGTACAGCCAAGTCTCCACAAGGCGTCTGAAGACCTGGTGATCAGTGATGCAGCGGATGTGTAGAGGAAGGGTATTCCATAAGGTAGGGGCCAGTCGCCTAAAGGAGCGGCCCCCAGATCTGGTCCTTTGAAAGCGTGGGATTTGTGCCAGGATAAGGTTAGCCCAGCGCAGCACACACGACGGGAAGTAGAAGGAGCACATGTCGCTCAGAATGTGTGGGTAGGTGCTGGTCAGGATCTTGTGCAGGGTGCAAAGCGCTTTGAAGTGTACACGGTGTACAAGGGGCAGCCAGTTGAGGCGGAAAGGAAGCTGTACTTGGGGAGGGAGAAAATGGCGCGCTCTGCAGCATTCTGGACCCGTTGCAGTTGGTTCATCACAGATTTATTAGAGCCAAGGAGAAGCACATTACAGTAATCCAAACGGGCCAGTATGGAGGCTTGTATGATCAGCTGCCGTGGGTGGGCATTAAATAGACCAAGTATCGGTTTGAGTCCGCGAAGCAGCCCAAAGCATTTCCCTGCCACAGATTTGACGTGTGTCTCAAAGGTAAGATCTTTGTCAAGCATAATGCCCAGGTTTTTCACTGCGGGTCCAACAGCTGGAGGCCACCATTCATTGTTCCAGAGATGGGAGTCTTTGCCAATCAGAAGGATCTCAGATTTTGCCGAGTTCAGTTGCAAGAAGTTAGCCGTCATCCACTCTGCAATGGCCAGTATGTCTTCTTTGAATTTAGCTCTGTCCTGGCTGGGATTGTTGGACAGGGTGATCACCAGTTGGGTGTCATCAGCGTATGACACCAGGGAGATTCCCCTTGCTTTGGCCAGCCGTGCCAGAGGACTCATATATATATTGAAGAGTGTGGGGCTCAGCGCCGAACCCTGAGGGACCCCACATCGCAGAGGGTGGACACAGGAGGCAAAGGGGGGCTATGACTTGAAAAGTCTGGTCAGTCAAGAAGAAAGAGAACCATGACAAGGCTGTGTTACTAATCCCATGTTGATGGCGCTATCAGGTGGATTTGGGTTCAAGGCAGTGAGGAAGGCCTCCTGGTCAAATGTATGCCTAGGCCGTTTCAGTGAGGGGTACAGGTGTGACTGGGACTTAAGATAGGCCAGAGTTGGCCGCATTAGGATAAGAGAATGATCTGTCCAGATCATAGGGAGGGGAGTTAGAACTTCCAGCGAATCAAGGTTAGAGAAGGCAGGATCGAGGAGGTGCCTGGCGCTATGCATAGCGTAGCGAACCAATTTGGTCAGCTGGCAAGACTGAGGATATCCGGGGATTCTAGCATCTCTAGGTGAAGATTCAGGTCACCGATAATGTTGAAGTTAGCCGACTGAAGAGCTAGTACTGAGGTAGTATTTGCCAAGGCTTCTCTAAAGGTAATAGATGGACCAGGAGGGCGCTAGATTAAAAGACCACTAAGTGCAATTTTAAAAAGCTTGCTCTCACAATCTGGTAAATCTTGGGGAGTAAAGCTACAGGTGTAGACGGATTTATAAATGATCGCTATACCACCTCCTCTTCCCCTTGTTCTAGACTGCATATAGCATAGCCTGGAGAAAGGGAAGCACCGATATGGCCACCGATATTTTGGTGAGCCAGGTTTCCGTAGGCTGTTTGTCACTACTAGGACATGCCACTGAACAAAGGCACATGTCCTACCTTTTACCTACACTGCCCCCTGCCCATAGGGCTACTGAGGGCCTGCCTTACGGGAGTTTTAGACTTGTCAAACACTTTGAATGTCATGTCATTGTGGCAGTAGCAGCCGCTGTCTGTGTGGGTAACAGTGGTGGGGCAGTGGGGACGTGTTGGGGGGATTTCGAGGGATCATGCAAAGGGAAAATTAAGTAATTAATTAAGGTTCCCTTGGCATCGTCCTTTAAAATCCCGCCCAACGCTATTACCTGCTGGGACTGCAGCGGAGCAGTAAACTGCACATGCAGGCCCTGCATTGGCAGAGGCCTGAGAAAGCTTTGAAAGGCTGCCTCTGTGGGTGCTATAAGCAGTGCTGCAGGCCCCCTAGTAGCATTTAATTTACAGGCTCTGGGTGCAGGCCCCCTAGTAGCATTTAATTTACAGGCTCTGGGTAAATAGGATACCACTGTACAAGAGACTTACAGGTAAATTAAATATGACAAACAGGTGTAGACAAATCTTCCCAAGCTTACAGGTGAGAGCACATGCACTTTAGCACTGTTCAGCAGTGGTAAAGTGACCAACAAAACCCAGCCCCACTTGCACTTCAAAGGACTCTGCCTCACACACACACACACACAGAGGAGTCTGTCAACAGGCCTGCCCTGTGTTTTGTCACTTCAGACTTCTAGGAGCCTTGATAGGGAAAGGGAAGAACAATCCATAACCAGTTGTGGGGGTAATATAGGGAATACCTCCATTTCAAAGGCTGGCACCACATATAAATATTGGACCTTGAGAGCCACTCATCAGTACACTCCACGACCAATGGACATTACAGACGAAGGATCTCCCAGCCACTAGAGGACTTCTCTGCTGATACCACAGGACTGCCCTGCTTCTTGAGTATTGCCTTGCTCTCTGAGAAAGAAGACTGGACATGCTCCCTTCATCCCAGTCTAACGTGAGTGACTCCAAGGGACA
Source organism: Lissotriton vulgaris (assembly GCF_964263255.1). Taxonomy (NCBI): domain Eukaryota; kingdom Metazoa; phylum Chordata; class Amphibia; order Caudata; family Salamandridae; genus Lissotriton; species Lissotriton vulgaris. The sequence continues at coordinate 117,945,987 of NC_141690.1, forward strand.
ATTGGCTGATCTCTTGTCTGAGCTACAGAGACACAATACGCTCTACAGGCCTCCCAGTAAACTGCCTGGATGACCGGCTGCACTGGACCTGCCTGATCCGGCCTGAGCACAGCTGACCTCTGCTAGTGTGAGTACCTGATCCCAAATAGATGCGCCCCCAGATCCTACACCTTTGGTTGGCATCAGTTGAGTTTTTCCTAAGAAACAAAGTGAAACAATGAAGTTCTGGTCTCTTCGCAACCATGCCAGTTTGCCACGAGATTCCCCTGCCGCGATGACAGCCAACGCAAAGCTTTGATGAACCCGACCCTTCATGCTATATCGTTCATCAGCACATGGTGACTACCAACATGAAGAACCAGCAATGACTGTCATTGATGCCCGGCGGCTCTTCATCCTACAACACTGATAGCCCACACTGCCCGACCTGCTCTTCCGGCTACAGCGACAACAATCCATAACGTTTCCCCTGCTCCTCTGAGTCTTCCCCACCCCAAACAGAACTCTTGATGACAGACTTTGAGAAGGTAACTTTTTCAGTGTAGCAAACATCATCCCTGCATCAGACGAGTGCTGTATTGTGGTCGAATTGAACCTGTGACTTTCCCTCAGTCTAGCAGAGCCAGATGGCCGTGAGTGGTGCTTTGTGCTTTTAGGCAATATATTTATCTAAAACTATGAAGCTGCATGTCTGCAGTTCTTATGATTTTGGTATCATTAAAATGTACTCTATAAATTAGATTTAGATTTTTCTTGTGTTGTGTTTTCACCTAATAATGCTTGGGTGCTGCATAAAGGCTGATTGCTTTGTGGCAAGCTACCAGAGGGTTAAGCACAGGTTAATAGTGTAACTTTTGTGGTTCACCCTTGTGGCAAGCTACCAGAGGGTTAAGCACAGGTTAATAGTGTGACTTTTGTGGTTCACCCTAACAGTGATTGTGTTTTTTGTTGAGTGGGGCATCTCCCATCCCACCCTCAACCAATAACCCAATTTCTTACAGTAAGGCTAAAAAATAACAACAAAGTTGTCCGCTTTTCCCCCAGCATTCAAGCATTTACGTTGTTTTCAGACCCTCGCAGACTGGGCGGACAATATGTCTGCCACTACAATGTGTCATTGCCCCGCTAAAACTAAAATGCGATGAGTGGATAACTGGCAATGGGCTTAGCTCCCTGAGACTGTCTGTGGAAGAGACTTTTGCAGGCATTCCAACCTTTAACACTTCTGTATTTTGGTGTAATACCACTAGATTGAGGAGTACGCCTTGACACAGGTTTTATGCTCGCTGTGCCACAGGACACAAGGCACACCTCACCGATGAGACCCAAGAAAGACAACAAGAGTTTTAGTTGCATTTATTGTGGTCTAATGGCAATCTGTTCTGGTAGCTTGGCTGGGCTGTTCCTATTGGATCAGGGCCAAGTCTGATTCACAATAACAATAATTGATCCTGTGGAGAGTGATAAGGGGCATTCAGTCCTTTTCCAAAAATTAGTCCAAAACATATCTCCATCTCTACATGATCAAAAACTTTGTCAACATTCAAACTAAGGATCAAGAGTGCGGCCTCCTCGGTTGTAATCTTCAAATGCACTAATAACACACTTACGCCAAGTTTTCAACAGAATGCCCACCAGGTCCTAATTGTAGCACTGTGCTTTGCATAGCTTATGAATTCTACTACAACAATGCAGTTCTTTAAAGCATATTGTTTGATGCTATTCCGTTTCTTGTTTTCGTTCCATTTTCTCTGTGCATGCGTTTTGTGAAGGTTTATAAGCGTGCGTGGGCAGTAACAACTAAAGTACTTTTCATTTAAATATTGAAGTTCAATTTGGAGGTCTTTTCTATCTATGACATTCAAATAGGTCTTACAGAGCTATTGAAAGCAAAGTTGAAACAAGTCAGTACAATGAAAGCACGTTTCTTGCATGAGTAAACAAGGAGCAGTTTTTCTGTTGAAAGCAGTGTTTGCTTAAACAATACGATAAATGCGGTACTTATGCCGGGATGAAAAGAAAAACAGGGCCTTGAATAAATGAAGGTGTGAAATGTAGGCAGTAGGAGAAACATTAAGTTCAATATAAATGTTTGGAAATAATTAAGTGCAAGATCTTGACCTTATGAAAATTCTAAACGTTATGACAATACTCAGACCAATGACTCATCCTGCATTGTTTCAGACCTTCCGAGTAATTCCCTTGTTATGTGGAGGCTGAGATGTTTCACGTGGAAAGAAGAATCTGGGTCATCTATCATAGCACATGGACTTGTACAAACACACAAATTCATTTCTAGGTCTTGCCTACAGACAGCTTCATGTTAACAATATAGTAAATGAGAGTACATGAGTGTACAGAGAGAGTGGGCCTTGGGTTAGCATCCTACATGCCAGTGGCTGTTGCAATGGCTGGATGGGAAGCAATCAAACCTAGAGAATGTCAAGAATGTTCTGTCCCAGGTAACAGTCTTCATGACGAGTCCCTCGCTATTCTGTAGTAAACACAAAGAAAGTGACATTCGCTATGGTGTTGATATTACTTATGATTTTGACAGCAGAAAGGATCACATTTCAAATATGAGAATAATCAAGAGTGCTTTATTAAAGGACAGTACATTTATCGTTGGCAATACGTGCATATTTATTGCAAATCACCGTATGGCGCCCCTCTAAGTGGGTAGCAAGACTTGAACGCATCTTGCACAGGTGTCCTCAAACCTGCATACACTTCAGTGGAGCCACAGGCAGAGTTTTTGATGCAGAGCCTAGAGCTACAGCACCTCAGTTTTCAAAGCAGAAATGCACGGCTGGCTAGGTGGGAGCAGTGCACTTGCACGTTTCAGCTCCCCTGACCCTGCCTTTCCTTCTGCCAGCTTGCTCCCATGGAGGCACAGCTCCCCGGTGGGCAGCATTAAGTCCCCGCCTATCCTTATGCTGCCAGACATTATAAACTACAGACTAATGTGATGAAAAGTGAAGTAGTGTGGCTCACTGGTTAGAGGCGGCAGGCCCGAGAGCAGAGGACGGCCCGGGACCAGGGTTCGATTCCCGGCGCGGCAGGTTTCTGGACCAGGGTCAGCGGACTCGATAATTCTCTCGCCTCGGTGCCCACTCTGATCAGCGATCACACTCGGCAACTCTGGGCATTAGCTTGCCTCATCTTCACTAACGGCCCCACCAGACCGCCGGGGATGCCTGGTCTCACCCTGGAGATACCCATGAAGGGACCATCTCTCAGGGAAGCCAGGAAGGGTTTCGCAGCGGTCAAAGCGCCTTGGGACCCTACGGGTAAGTAGTGCGCTATATAAATGCCTATACATTTACATTTACATTCCCAAACCAAACATATCTACCTATCCTTCCATACCTACAATACCTTTCAGCCCTAACTTACCTATTATACCAAAGCTATCATATGAACTTAACCTAACATACCATACCTACGTTACATACCTACCAAATGGACCACACTTTGGTCTGCATGTACAACCATTTCATTTTGCAACTTGCAAATTGCGACTCAAAAAATTAGGCATACTACTGCATCTCGGACACATTTAGCGATTCCCAATGGGGTTGCAAATTACCTACCTCATTAATATTCATGCGGTAGGCCGCAAATTGCAACCCATTGGAGGAAGTGGCCTGATGGGGTCAGCTTTTTAAATAAAGCTATTTTATTTTTAAATGCAGCGTATTTACCTTAAAGGAAAATGGGATGCATTTAAAAAAAAGAAATGAAAAGTTACCTTTTCATTTTTTAAGAGTAGTCAGTGGTCAGTGGGACTACTGCCTGCTCTTAAAAAACGTTTTCTCTACCAATCACAAAGTGTAAGAGGTCGCCTTGTGACCCCTTTTCTTTTGCGACTGGCTTCCCAACTACTTGAATTAGGCGGTAAACTGTGTTTGTTTTGCGACTGCATTCTGGTCTCAAAACAATCATACATCCCTCTGCAACTCACTATTAAGAAGGGACGCCCTTGGCATGCCTCTTCCTAATAGTGACTCGGAAATGCTATTTTGTGTGTCAATAAGTTACAACTCATAAAATAGGAGTGGTATGTGGCAAAAGCTGTTTCAACAGACGCAAACAGCCTGATTCTCCATTTGCAACTGCTAAAAAAGGTCGTACATCTGGCCCTTAGGGCTTAAGGATTAGCGAATAACAGACCCTTTGTTGTATGTCGATTTAGATTCCGTATGTATTTCCCGATACATGCTCTTATATCGGTACATTTCACATTGCCCTTATATAGGCATAGAAACCCAGTCTTTATTTAGGCATCGCCCAAGCTACCCAAATACAGGCATGGATACTTCCATCCGTTCATCTATGTCACAACGAGTTCCAGGAAACCAGACTCTTAAGCTGTTAGGGACTTCCCCTTGCTTGGATATTGATTTCTCCAAGAACTCATTTATTATGCATGAACATCTATTCCTCTGGGGTTCATTCATGACGTTCATATGCCCGACTTTCAATACTGCATTCCTAAACACCTTCAAGGTATAAATATACCTTCACTTGCTATGGCAAAGCACAGTGTGGTTCGGTGCAGTTCGACTACCTACTTGCACGACTCAGCTAGCTGCAGCAAGTGCCGAAGGAAGCTAACTCTCCCGGTGACGCACTGACCAGAAGCTGTCATCCTCCTGCTGAGAGTCCAGCTCCTATGTTTCTGACACCACTTGTGGGGTGTTGGGAAATCGAGTCCAGAGAAAGAGATACCCACCTCTCTCATTCTAAGATATGGAGCTGATTAGAACTTAGAGAAACATTTGTCAATTCTTGGCAAAACTAAACCTATGCTAAAGACAGCACCTACTTCTTGCCTCGTACTAGACCTAGGTTAGGTACACTGGGATAGGCATATTTTAGTAGCACCAGTTGAGTATTTTAGCCTGTGTTATTTATGTATGTATTTTTAGATATGTCCTAGCAACAGACAATGCTATTACAGTATTATTTTATATTCCTGTTTACGCTGTACGCATTATCCTTTGCATTCTGTCTAACAATTGTAGCAGTTCATATCTCTTGCATGAGAAATAAGACTATTCAATAAACCCTTTAATTGAAACGCCTGTCCCTCTATTTTTATGCAACTCTGTAGAAACAAAGCATGCATGATCGACTAAGTGAAATAGTTATCTATTGTTTCCACGACTCTGAAGAAATTGTTCGGGTTCTAGGGGAAACAAAGTTGTCATGTTTATGCGGTTGTCAGAGACTATTCCCTTCTTGTTTATTCGAGAAAGTTTCTAGGGACCTCTAAGTTATCTGGCACACACAAATACGTTTAATATACTCAATAGAGACATATTGACCTCAACCCTATGTCAAATCTATAGTGAATATTATTCTAATGTGCAGAGGCTATTGGGAATGTTTTTGGTAAGGCACTAATTTAACGCTAGATACTGAAGTAACTCAGTTGTGATTTTCTCAGAGGCCCCTACTCATATTACTCCAATAGACATCTGGAGTGGGTAAGGGATAATATCACCCATAGCTGAGTAGGACAAAAAATCCTATGTATTCGCTTTTTGGTTTGTTCAACGTTGAAGGATACAGTGTTCCAAAATATTGTGCACCTAATCTTTGTTTCCTTGAAGCTTTCTCTGCAAACTTTCGGTCAACAAAATAGCAGACGAAGATAATCCAGAGGCCAGTGGAGCTACAGGTGACAACGCCGTACTAGCTTTTAATCAAACAGGTTTTAATGAAACCGACGTGAATGCTATAAACAATAAACATTCCTCCAAATGTAAGGAAAGGCATCACTATAAAACTTATAAAACATGGCATAACGTCAAGAGGTAGTAGGGCAGTTTTTGTGATAGAGGCACATCAATATCACCAGACAGAGGTATTCTATTCATGGATAGTCTTCCCAGAATCAAATCCAGTAACACACATGTCTCACTTCTACAAAGAAGATCATCCACCAGAGGAATACATTCCTTTCGAGGATATTGAGATTCCACTCACATACCAGGAGCATGAGCTCTGGTTTAAAGGTGCCCTATAACATTTAAATCACATTACCAGGCTCGGTCCACTAGGTAGACCGAGAGCAACATGGCCGATTTTAGCCTGTTATACACCACATCCTGACATTGAAGAAATTACAGATGTGGAGTTACTAACTTAACTCAAAGAGTTAATCAAAATTTACAGACATTTGGTTCAATATGTCATGAGGACTGTTACAGTTCAAAAGCCAGTAGTTATCCCACAACATACCTCCCACCTGGGGAATACACTAAAAATCACACCACAGACTTTAAACTCAGTCATAGGTAAATTACTTACAAAAAGTGAACAAAGTCCATTCTGGATAGCTCCAAAATTTACTCAAATCGAAGCAGTATTTCCTAATACTAGCCCTCATGAGAAATACAGGTTTTTAACAATCTGTTTACCAATGGGGATCACACCACATCTGGAGGACTGCACCACTTGGGGTACAGTCTTTGCTACTATCTACACTAAAACTCATGGTGTTCCATCCATAGCGGTAATACAAGACGTCCTGAAACAGATTCAAAATTAATACGGGCAGAGACTGCTTTAAATTTGGGTATGAAAATACTGAAAGATTTCAAACAGGTCTCGACAATAATATTAGCTAATATTAAAGGCGAAGCCGCGTCAGAAGCGATCCACCTGAAATTAAGGGAATTTGATGTAACAGAACAACCACAAGATCTAGCCAGAATAATTGAAAAATCCTATGAAGAATTAGGCAGAGACAGGTTGGGTGGGAAACCAGTTAAACCACAACTTTCTGAAAGTCCTGAAAAAGCTTCCTACTCCTTCTAAAAAGAAGTGGGAAAATGGCATACAAACTTCTCAAGAGAAGCGTACTCATTCCAGAGGTAGGTCTCCTCAAAAGAAGCCCTCTGAAAGGAGGTATAACCTCAGGAATAGGGATAGTTTGCTAAAACCTGATAGATATTCAAATACTGATACACGTTCCTCTCGTACATTTTAGGCTTCGTCACAGAAATCAGAAAGAAGAGGACAGTCAGAAAACAAAGATGTGTGGAGTACAAAGATGAACAACACGTTCAGAAAACCAAGAAACCTCAATTTACCAAAAAGAAGGTAGCAGGTCTAAAAATCAGACATGCCGAGGATCTTGAGGACGCAACTCAAGAACGGATAATGGGTTCAGACAATGTTGGACAGCACAGCAGAAGTCACAATAGCTTGCCAGAACCTGAAGGATCTTCTGGAGACAGTGGATTTGAGTGAATTCAATCAAGTTGAAACTGCAGATACCAGGGCTAGTTCGCCATATAAGCTATATAAAATAACACTCCGAATGGAGGGAGATATACCAAGAAAAATAAAAGCACTCTTTTGGGAGCGACTTTCTAAGGGCTATGGCATTCTTCTAACTGAACAAGACTGGCCACCAGAATTTGTCAGGGAGTGCTCACAAGGCAAAGACATCATTATGCCAGCCTTCTCTAATCATATTCCAATTCACTTAAAATATACTTATGCCAGGAAATGGGCAGTAGCTAAGCTCCTACATTATACACAAATCATGTTGGATGGGATGAGGATTCTCCTCACCAGAAACTCTAGTTAAAATATCAACCAACTGCGCAAAGCCAGTACCCAGTTAAGCAAGAAGCTAAAAAACAGGTCATGGAGTTCTTAGATCAACTTGAATACCAGGGGGTGATTGAAACATGCATCTCATCAATGAACAATCCTTTGTTTCCTGTAGCCAAACCAGACATAACCTATTGTCTAGTAGCGGATTACAGACATATAAACTCTTGTTGCAAAACATTTTCAGCGTTACAGCATTAATGAATAACATTGTGCGTAAAAAATATAAAACCGCATTAGATATTTCTAACGGGTTTCTTTTGTCAAAACATTGCACCAGAAAGTAGGTATTTGACCGCTTTCTTAATTATGGGGACACAGCTTCACTTCTGTTGTCTTCCTCAGGGATTCAAGAATAGTCCAGGGTTATTTTCCGCAAGGGTAACAGAGTTACTACAAACTTATGATGATGAGGCATTGTCATATGTCGATGACATCTATCTGACAGACAATGACTTGGATAGGCACTTGAACAGGGTGAACACCATTATATTAGAGTTCCCCTCTGAGGGGTACAAATTCCATTTTAAGAAATCAAGAATTGCCCATCTTAACATCCTTTTCCAAGGATGTGCATTATCAAGTCAAGGCAAAAGCCTGGCAACCAACTTTTTAGAAAAGTGTGCACTGCTCCAAACTCCAAAAACGCTGAAAAACCTACAGTCGATTCTAGGTTTCCTGAACTCCGTAAGAATTTAGGGGCATATTAACAAGGACAATATCGCCGATTTAGCTGCACTTTTTGCCGCTAAAGCATCAATAGTTGTATTGCCCTATCATCAAGCTGTTGCTAACAGCAGTTAGCTACAGTTTTCAGGCCATAGCGACTGGTTTGAGGACCGCTTTGCATGCCTGCGATATTTATCACTAATGACATGCAAAGTGGGCGTACCCAAACTGTTAGCAACTGAAAGCAGTCACTAACACAGCTATCGCCTATCAGCAACGCCGTCGAAGCAATAAAAAAAGTTGCGCTAAGCGCGATTATCGCTAGAATCTAATGCCTGCCATAAACATGACTGTTTCTTCAATGGGAGGTGGATTGTCAGGTTAAGTCCCCAATGGCGTTAATGCGTGAATATCGCTGGATTTCCAGCGATATTCAGGCATTTTGATGCTATCGCTGGATATATTAGCACAATGGAGATAAACGTTACTAATAGCATGTTTTCTCCGCCAACATATCCAGTGATAAAAGCTCTAAGCTCGTTTTGCGATAAATATCGATTGCAATTTCTTGCTAATAAGCCCCTTATATTGTAAATTGCGCAGAAAGGGTTAAACCTCTCTACGAATTATTCAAACCTGATTTTAAAACAGTAAACTGGACACCAAAACACACAGAAATTTTGCGTTTACTTCAAACAGACATGTTAGCAACAAAACATTTGCAAACACGCGTAAATGAATGCAACTTAGCGATCTGGATCATTCTAGGATAATGCGGATTCACGTATTTAACTTTTAACGTAGGTGAAAAAGTACCAATAGCTTACAAATCACACTTGTACACACAAGCAGAAATGAAGTTCACTTCTACAGAAAAAATTCTGACAGCTGTTCAAAGCTTTACATCAGAGAGGGATACAATGGTTTAATTCTCTTACTGCAACAGATGTTGAATATGTTTTTGATCCCTATTTAAAAACACAAGCATTTCTACAATACGAACAAGAATGTCCTCTGCCTACTGAAATTCTGCCTCTTGACCAGTATGAATGTATAATTTATACTGATGGATCAGCTCAACCCGCTACGGAGGTAAACAAGCATAAAGTGCTTGTTTAGTCGTTAAAGGTCGTTGGCGCGATGGCAATTTAGACCGATGGTCACTAAAACTCAATCCTTAGGAGATTGTACAGCTCAGCGAGCTGAACTACAAGCATTCAAGTGGGCACTTGAGAATACAGATCGTGAATTCCCCACACTCATAGTATGCGATTCATTTTATTGTGTTCAATCTTACAATGAATACTTACAAAACTGGCTTCAAAACGGTTTCATAAAGACACAAAAGGTGGCACAATCAAGCATAAAACGCTTTGGGAACAAGTAGTTCCGTTACAAGAAGGACTACAAAACACTCACGTGATACACACGCTCAGACATCAACATAATAGCGTTCACGTTGAAGGGAATTCGTTCATTGGCTGATGAAGCCGCAAAGGCAGCTGTGCAAACAGCTCCGTAGCTGCAATCACTCTTTCAAAAACGAAAATAGACAGTGAAATAATGCTGGCTCTCTGTGCTACATGCAAAGGCAGCGGGGCAGTGTTACCTAATAAATTTCCACTCATATATAATGGATGCAAACAGCGTTTCTTTTGCTCGAATCCCTGGAGTGGGGGATAGGGTAATTGTAAACAAGAAAAGTAGAGTACATTTGGGAGAGGGTCTGATACATCAAGGGATCTCAAAAACAATATTAACTGTAAAAGAGATGTATTGGTGGCCAGGGATGAATTATCACATTCATATGTTTGTCATTAACTGCAGAGACTGCAATAGAGATCGCAGCACAGAACGCTGCTAGATACCTGACTATAGCATAGGCAGCCCAGTACAAACACCATTGTTAGACAGTAATAGACTTTCTACACGCAGATGTCCCTGTAGACAAATGCGGTCCCACAAATATTAATACAAGGTTCATTTGGATGTGGCCTCAGCGCTAGGCTGACACTCGAACTGTTATAAAAGAAGTCTTTAACAGCACATATGCAATCGGCACGCTACATTCTGACCAGGGTCCTGCGTTTAGCTCTCAAGCTTACAAGGAGGCCATGGCCAATTAGGGTGTTGCATTGCAGTATTCTAGTCCATTCCATCCTCAGGGAAATTAGGTTGTGAAGAGAAAAAAACTGGACATAAAGCAGCTAGGGTATTAGGTTCGGGTGACGGGTGGGTCAAACATCTAATGAGTCCAACATAGTCTTAAAAACTTGCCAAGAAGTTCTCGAGGGGTTATCACTCCATATGAGGTGCTTTATGGGACAAGAATGTTGGTCTCTGACCTTGATTGTCAGACATCAGTGATGAAACAAAAAACATTTGATATCAATCAATCAATCAGGAGTTTGTTAAAGCGCAACTACTCACCCGTAAGGGTCTCAAGGCGCTAGGGGTGGGGGGCTGCAGGTTCCATTCCATCAAGGAGGGGGTCTGTCGAAGAGCCAGGTTTTGAGGTTTCTTGCGAAGATGGGGAGCGATGGTGTCTGTCTGAGGTGGAGCGGAAGGGCGTTCCATGCTTTGGCCGCGAGGAAGGAGAAGGAGCGGCCTCCCGATCTGGTCTTTCTGGTGCGAGGGACCTCGGCGTAGGAGAGCTGGGCTGATCGTAGGGTCCTTTGGGGTGTGTGGAATTTGAGCCGGCTGTTCAAGTATGCTGGTTCGGTGCCCTGGAGGGTCTTGTGTGCGTGGGTGAGCATCTTAAAGGTGATTCTCGCCTCAACGGGGAGCCAGTGGAGTGTGCGCAGGTGCTGGGAGATGTGGCAGTGTTTTGGCAGGTTGAGGACCAGTCTTGCGGCGGCGTTCTGGATATTCTGTAGTTGGCGGATGAGGTTTTTGTTTATTCCGGCGTGGAGTGCGTTGCCGTAGTCGAGTCTGCTGGTGACCAGGGCGTGAGTGACTGTCTTATGGTGTTTGAGGGGGATCCATTTGAAGGTCTTACGAAGGAGGCGGAGGGTGTGGAAGCAGGAAGATGAGACAGAGTTGATCTGGCGGTCCATTTTGGGCTCGGAGTCCAGGATGATTCCCAGGTTGCGTACGTGGTCTGTGGGGGTTGGCGGGTTTCAGAGGGCGGTGGGCCACCAGGTGTCGCTCCAGGCGTCGGGGTTTGGGCCCATGATGAGTACTTCTGTTTTGTTGGTGTTTAGTTGTAGGCAGCTGTTTTTCATCCATTCAAATATCGTTTGGCTGTTTTACAGGACTTAAATTAACTAAGAACGAAACAAAGCAACGTGTTCCTGAAGCCAACCACCACTGCGGAAAAACCAACCGTCCCAGCAAGGCCTGTCTGGATCCAAAGCTTGGTGATCTAGTCAGAGAAAAGATTGCAGACAAGAAGGAATTTGGGCCTTCTTACAGACAACCAGTACCTGTCCTAGCAATCCACGGATCAAGAACAGTTTTACTGATGCCCCTTGCTGGTAAAAAGGAGAACAGGTTTGTGTCCATTGACCTGATAAAATCACACTATGTGGCCGATACTAAGCAGTAGGCCAAGTGGACTCTGCCAATGTAGCAGACGCACACCTCTAGCTATAATCCAAGAGGTTCAAACTGAGAGACTTATCACCTTTGAGGAATCTCCAGTGCGAAAAGAAGGACTATGCAACAAAGCTATGGAACTTGTACCTCTTTTTTATTTTTATTTATTTATTTTTATTTTTATTTTTGGTATTTATTAAGCGCGAACAATTGCCCGCAGGCGTCTCGGCGCTGTACTGTTTTACCCTCCTATATGATCTTTGCAGTTTTTCAGAGGTTGAATAGCCAGGTTTTCAATTTCTTCCTGAAGGACAATAGATTTGGGCTTGATCTTATGGTTTGTGGGAGCGTATTCCATAATCTTGGGGCGGCAGCTAAAAAACGTCTGTCTCCCCAATTGACCAGTCTAGTCCATGGCACTACCAGGTCATTCTGTCCTGCAGATCGTAACATTCGGGTGGGAGTGTACGGGACAAGATGGTCGCACAGGAATTGAGGCGCTTGATGGTGTAGTGCCTTGTAGACGATACATAACGTCTTAAATTTGATTCGGTTCCTAACAGGTAGCCAGTGGAGACTCCTCAAGGATTCGGATATCGGTTTGAATTTGGGAATGTTGAGGAGAAGTCTGGCTGCTGCATTTTGGATTGTTTGCAGTTTCTTAATAGATGGCAGACAAAGTGCATTCTCCCCCCACCACACTGCATGCTTTACAAGGACCCAATCCCACATCAAACTCTGGAGTCGTACTTGATTTTCTGCAGTGTGCTTGTTTATTAAAATTAAGTTCACAGGTCAATTACCTCATTGACCTACCAATCTCTTTATTTATTCGTACATATTCCAACACCGTATTTAAGAGTAAACTTGCACTTATATACAATATATACATTCACCGCCCATTCCCAATGGGCCTTTAATTTGAGTTCAGGGTTGCGCCAGCAGGCCACAATCCAGATCACCTGCTCCCTTAACGTTAACCCCCTTCTGGTCAACAGAGCCGCAGGTGAGGAAAGCGCCCACTTGGGCAACCATAGGCCTCCGGGGTAGGGCTGAAAAGCCAAGGCCACCAGCAGGTCGGCCCCAACTCTCCCGCCAGCCCAGAGTCCATAATGATTTAGCAAACCTGTTCAGAGTTAACTGTCTCTAGACAAGAAGTTCCCGTGGTATTCTTGTCCGGAACCCCGCTACTGCCCTAACTGAATCCTTATTAATAGGGATGGGTGGGTGGGTGTCTTCTCTTGGAGACGTCCGACTCCTGGGCGATCAGCGGACAAAGAGGAGGCCTCTAGGCTGGTCGCGGGCTTTTAAGCCTCGCGCCCTACTATCACTTCCGGGGCGTACCTCGACCCTTGTTCCCATTGGTCCTGGCGCCGCGCTCACTTCCGGGTCACATAACCCGGAAGCGATCCTACTCCGGGTCGGCCCTTTGGCTGCCACTAACGACGCCATTCCCCGAGGGGGTTGGCGCCTTCCATAGATGGCAGACAAAGTGCATTCTCCCCCCACCACACTGCATGCTTTACAAGGACCCAATCCCACATCAAACTCTGGAGTCGTACTTGATTTTCTGCAGTGTGCTTGTTTATTAAAATTAAGTTCACAGGTCAATTACCTCATTGACCTACCAATCTCTTTATTTATTCGTACATATTCCAACACCGTATTTAAGAGTAAACTTGCACTTATATACAATATATACATTCACCGCCCATTCCCAATGGGCCTTTAATTTGAGTTCAGGGTTGCGCCAGCAGGCCACAATCCAGATCACCTGCTCCCTTAACGTTAACCCCCTTCTGGTCAACAGAGCCGCAGGTGAGGAAAGCGCCCACTTGGGCAACCATAGGCCTCCGGGGTAGGGCTGAAAAGCCAAGGCCACCAGCAGGTCGGCCCCAACTCTCCCGCCAGCCCAGAGTCCATAATGATTTAGCAAACCTGTTCAGAGTTAACTGTCTCTAGACAAGAAGTTCCCGTGGTATTCTTGTCCGGAACCCCGCCACAGGACGAGGAGCTTACTGGCGGACTCGACCTCCCCCCCCTGCGCTCAAGAGCTTCGGAGACGGCCCCTAGGACTGTTTCTATGAATATCTCCATACCCGCCTCCGACAGGTGAACTCCGTCCTCCGCGTATAGCTCCGGCCTGTCTGCCTGTATTAATTTGTGACGAATCGCTTTAATACTAGATTTCTGCAGGATTTCCGCCACCGACTGGTTCAGCCTTTTAACGGATCTGTTTATTGCTTTCATGGGTGCGCCCCAAGCCCACACGAGTCTAAGGATGACTTCCGACCATAGTACTATAGCTTCTGGGAAAATGTTTTTGATTGCTGCTAGAGTAGAGAACAGGGACTCCTTCACTTCTCTCCTTCCGCCCGGAATCATATCGTTGCCTCCGCAGTGCAACACGAATACGTCTGGCAAAGGCATGCCTCTGGCCAAGGCCGTTTTCACATCCCTCGGGACGTCCGCCAGGCGCTGCCCGCCTATCCCCACCCAATGATGGTCACAACCTCGCATCATGGTCACCCTGTCCCTGAGTGTCTTTTCGAAGTGCGCCCCGGCCCTGCGAATGAAGGAGTGGCCACACCAACAGATTTGGGTTCTCTTAGGGGAGGTACCTAGAGTAAATATGAAGAGTAAATGTGAAGAGATACAGTCAGCCGATTCTAACAACGGGGACGAAGGCTAAAGACATGTTAGACTAATTGCGGGCGAATATAACGTTCGTAACAAGCTGATTTCCAGCGACCCAACCTCTTGATTACCTGTTCGGGTAGGCCTAAGCCAGCAGCCGTTGTCGCTGCTCCAATTCTAAACGAATGTGATGTAAAATCGGCTGGATCAACTCCGATCCGTGCCAGGGTCATTTTAACTACTCGAGTGAACTGGAACCTGGTAAGGGGTAACCCACTCTCATGAATCAAGAGTCTATCGTCCGCTCCCTGGGGCCTGGCTTGGAGGAATAGCCTCAGCAAGTTGACTGGACAGAAGGCCTCACCCTCTACTCTACCCAATTGTAACCAGGTACCTTTACCCAGCGGATCCGTCTTCGATCTCCGCACCCTAAGCCGCAGGACACCTTTTGACTCGATTATATCTGAGCACCTCAGACCCCCTTCCCTATCCGATTTGGACGCCGGAAGTAATTCTGAAATTCGCAGCGCCCCGCAAAAGGCTAGGGTATAGGCCACCCGGAACAGTTGCGTCTCATACTGGGAGAAACAAACGAACGGTAGAGCTTCTAAGATTTTATTCAATTTTTCTACGTCTATCAGCCTCCTAGAATCTTTCTCCCCGGGTGCCAGGCGCTCCCAACCTCTCATTGCTCTTCTAACTCTCTGATCTTTTGTCGGATCAGACACCCCCCGTAGACCCGCATAAAATGCTAACGCCGACAACTGTCTTTTCATGAATGCTACCGACTTCTCTTGCTCTTTCTGCTGCACAATGAAGCCTAATACACTCTGGGGGGCAAAGATGTCCGCTACACCCACACCCCTCAGGTATGCCATATACGAATCCCATGATCTCTGATACATACTCTTAGTCCTTGGGGCCAAGGATGCAGATATCAACTCGGCGGCTGTGGGGCACCAAACTTCCATAGCTCCGCTGGGAAGGCTGACATTGACGTCTCCGCCTGGGGCCAAGGCTCCCGGAATTCTGTTAACTTAAAACGAGACAATGCATCAGCCGCTTTGTTTTCTACACCTGGAACATGCTTAGCAGTGAATTGGACATTATGGCTCAGGCACTGCAAAACCAATTCTTTCAATAACCTGAGTACCCAAGTACAGGTAGCCCTCTGGCTATTAATCACCATGACTACAGACATGTTGTCCGACCAGAATACTATACTCCTGTTTGCCAGCAGATCTCCCCACAAGTGCAAAGCTACCACTACGGGGAAAAGTTCTAGAAAGGAAATGTTAGTAGTCAGGCCTCGCTCGATCCAGTCATCTGGCCAGCACTGCATACACCATTTTTGACCGAATATAGCTCCGAAGCCAATACTACCTGCAGCATCGGTGAAAAGCTCAAGATCCGTATTAGAAGAACAGGCTGTTCGCCACAACACCGTGCCATTGAAATCCCTCAAAAAACTTCTCCAAATCAGAAGATCCTCTCTAACTTCGACTGAAAGCCTCACCCTGTGGTGTTTGGCCCGCAGCCCAGACATTGCCCTCGCTATACTTCTGGAGAAGGCCCTGCCCATAGGAATGACCCGCAGAGCAAAGTTCAGTTGACCCAAGAGGACTTGTAGCTGATGTAAGGTTACCTTCCTTGCCCCCAGGCAGCTATCGATAGCGGCCCTAAAGGCATCGACCTTGACTTTTGGCAGCCTGCACACTCCTGCCGTTGTATCAATCTCTATGCCCAGGAAGGTCAGACACGTGGTCGGGCCTTCGGTTTTCTCCGCCGCCAAAGGTACTCCGAGCGCCTCAGCCAAGCGCTGAAAGCCCAGCAGGGCCTTCCTGCACGGCTGAGAACCCTCGGGACCCATGAACAGAAAATCATCCAGGTAGTGGACTACTGAATGCGAGCTGTCCGAGGCCAGAAACTGCTCGACCGCCCTTTCCAGGAACCTTGCGAAAGTCTCGAAAACTGCACAGGCAATAGAACACCCCATGGGCATGCACAAATCCAAAAAATAGCTACCGTCAAATGTGAAGCCCAAGAACCTGGTATCGTCCGGGTGGACGGGCAGTAACCTAAAGGCTGATTCAATATCAGCTTTAGCCATTAAGGCTCCTTCCCCAAACGCCTGCAATTTCTCAATAGCCGTGTCAAATTTGGTATACTTCACCGAGCACAGATCTGGGTCTAACTTGTCGTTGACCGAAAGCCCTGGAGGACTTGAAAGATTATGGATCAGACGGAATTTACCTTCCTCTTTTTTCGGAACTAGACCCAATGGGGAGCAAACCAGATTATGGGTAGGTGGTTCTGTAAAAGGGGCCCCCGACCCGCCCCAATGCTACCTCCTTCATGATCTTCTCTCGAGCTGCCTCCATATTTCGCAACACTGAGCTTTGATTACGAGGTGGGACATTGGAAGGGGGGGCTGAAGACGGGATACGGAATCCAATTGTAAAACCATGCAGTAGGAATTGAGCCTCCTCAAGATTATCGTACTTACTGAGGAGGTGTGTCAGGACATGCCCTTTAATTGGAGTTGGAAGCTTTGTCGGGAGTCTTAGTTGGCTTTCCTTTTGGGGCACTGTGGCTGGGCTGCTCTTTGGGGTTACCAGTTTTCTTAAAACACCTAACCTCGGGATGAGAGGTACCCCCGCAGTAGGAACAGCAGTGTTTGAATTTACACGAGACCCCCCTGGTACACTCATTTCTATTAAACTGCCAACAGGCCTGTTTTTTCTCACCGACCCCTTTGTCAGTCCGAAAGGACTGGCTCTGAGTTGAGGGGACCGGGGTAGGCGTTGAAGGGGTGGAATAGAAGACTGTATGCCATAAATTAATCTCCCGCTGGTCCCATGCTATACCCGGGTGAACTGCCTTCATCTGTCTGAACATTTTATCGTATTTCAGCCACCCCTGGCCTGGAAACTCCGTTGCCGCTCCATGTATCAGGGATATGTAGCTCATCATTTGTGGGCCTAAAACCGGATACTTCTCAAGCATAACAGCGGCATATATTGCAAATCCCGTGATCCAATTCTTCATGGACCATTCCACCCACGATTTCTTCTGATTGTAATCTCCCTCTTTCCCGCCCTTGGGTTTTCCGGCCGCCACCCCTGCATTGATAAGGTCGAACACTTCTACGTATTCGCCTCTGAGTATCCTGTCCTTCATATCTGCTGGCACATGCCAAGTGATCCCCGCGGATGGCGATAAGGTCATTGAGGACGAACCGAACATTAACGGGCTGAATGCTAGTAACGGGGAACCAGCTGGTTGCCCCCCCAACCCCCCATGCATCTGGCCATTAGAGGGACCCGCCACATCAACTACGGCGTTCGCCATTGAGCCCTGACTTGGACCCCCCAGGTTGGAGTAAGCAGTCATCGCTAAGGGGGACCCGTGAGCCGTGTAGGCAGGAAACATTGAGCTTACAGGGCTGCTACCTATCGCTTGACCATGCGACCCATATAATTGCATCCCTGGTAACTGGGCGACCCCCCCGGGCTGAACCCAAACTTGCGACACTCCGCTACCCGGCTGTGCCACTACTGGCGGTAACATACCGTGCGGACCGGACCCCCCCACAGAAGTGACGGGGAACCCTCCTATCTGCGTGGGCCTTGATGCATCATACTGCCCGTCGGTGTCATCTGGGTCATTATCTGCGCCTGAGTTCGAATCAATTGTCTCTGGCACCTCCTCCTCACCTGGTGATACTGGTCGTGAATCCGTCGGCCTAGACCTCTTGCCTCTTGCCGAGCTTCTAAGCTTTTCTGGGGTATGCTTCGCTCTTTTGCCTCTCCCCCTCTCCTCCTGAGAGTTCGCATCTGCTCTAGCCCCGTCTCTCATATTCTTTAGTACCCAATCCATGCCTTTTTCCCTTGTGAATTCCAGCAGTTCCGTAAAGGCAAGGTATTCCTCATTCTTGGCTGCGGGTTGTTTACCCTTCGGCACCTTCTTCGACGGCATCCTGCACTTAAAGAAAACAACGTTAAAACTTGTCGAGAAACCCCAAAGGACTTTTAGGCCCACCGCGCCGCGGATGGGCCCGGACCCCAGGGAATCGGATGATCGAGCGCCAGCGCTCGCCCTCCCCCTGGACATGAGGATTTACCACGGCAATCCCCCCCCTGCGATTAATATTTAAATCAAGAGAAATAAACACGAAAGCTGAAAAGAAATCCAGCACGCACTGCAAGGCCCGCTAACCTACACCACGAGTCGGATTAACTCTCGCTGTATACTCCTACGCGATGTTCCCACGATGTCTTCTCTTGGAGACGTCCGACTCCTGGGCGATCAGCGGACAAAGAGGGGGCCTCTAGGCTGGTCGCGGGCTTTTAAGCCTCGCGCCCTACTATCACTTCCGGGGCGTACCTCGACCCTTGTTCCCATTGGTCCTGGCGCCGCGCTCACTTCCGGGTCACATAACCCGGAAGCGATCCTACTCCGGGTCGGCCCTTTGGCTGCCACTAACAACGCCATTCCCCGAGGGGGTTGGCGTCTTCCATTGTCTTAACTTGGGCATTTGCAAACAAGCCATTGCAGTAATCCAACGCTGATAGGACCATTGCGCTAACCAGTGTCTTTCCCACATTGGTAGGAAGAAAAGGAAGAATCTTCCTTACCAATCGTAGCTTGTAGAAGGCATTGGAGGCCGTCTGATTGGCGTGAGCCATGAAATTTAGGTTATCATCGAAGATGACACCCAAGTTTCTCACTTTCGTAACTGGTTCAGGTACAGCTCCGAAAGATGATGGCCACCAAGTGGGGGACCAACTGGGGCTGAGGTGGCCAAAGGTGACCACCTCGGTTTTGTCGGAATTTAATTTCAAGCAGTTTGCTGACATCCATTTTCCAATGGCCAGCATACCTGTCTTGAAATTTTCCGCCACTGTTTCCCCATCATTTCTGACAGCCAATATCAGCTGAGTATCATCCGCATATGAGGTAAGGTTCATCCCGTGCGCTTTGATGGTATTAGCGAGGTCCGACACATAGATATTAAATAGTGTCGGACTAAGGGATGAACCTTGAGGTACCCCACATGGCAGCGATAGTTCAGCAGATTCATATTGGCCCAGTATGACTGCCTGGGATCTCTCTGCTAGAAAAGACGCTATTAAGTCTTTTGCTGGCCCTTGCACGCCCATCTTTTCGACACGGTTGACTAAGATCTTATGGTCAACCGTGTCGAAGGCAGCTGATAAATCTAAGAGCACCAATAATGCAGTTCCACCTTGGTCTCTGATTAATCGGATGTCATCCGCTGCCTTAATGAGGGCTGTTTCCGTTCCATGAAACTTACGGAATCCAAATTGTGTTTCATCGAGCAGATGGTGTTGCTCGATGAATCCCGCAAGTTGAATGTTCATGGCTTTTTCAATTACCTTGGCAATAAAGGGTAGGTTCGCTATAGGCCTATAATTTTTAAGTTCTGCTTTATCCAAGCCTGGTTTCTTCAGGAGTGGTTTGAGTAAGGTTTTTTTCAACTGGTTAGGGAAAATTCCTGTGCGGAACATGAGATTGGTCATTTGAGTAATAGCTGGGATTACGGCGTCTATTAATGACCGAAGAGTGTTTAAAGGGCAGGGATCCAGAGCTGATCCGGATTTAATTGTTTTCACAATGTCCTGAATATTGTCGTCTGTTACCTCTGCGAAGCAAAAAAGAGTATTACTTGGAGGAGGGGTATTTGTTTTCCTGATCCATTGATCTTCGCCTTGGTTAAATGCTGAAAATATGTCATTTACTTTAGTGAAGAAGAATGCTGCTAATGAATCGCAGAACTCTTGTGAGCAGGGGGATTGAGGTTGGGGCACATCCCGCGAGATGTTTAGTTATTTCGAAAAGCTTTTCGAGATCCAAATAACAGTTCATCAAGAAACACATGTCTACAATGAAGTAACAAGTGATCAAGTGGTTCCTGTGATTTCAACAAATCCGGAAGCAATTCCAACAATTGACAGAACGGCCTCTGGCTCTTTCATTAACTTTGATAAGTTTTTTGCGGATCCCAGTGAACCTGAAACGACGCCAGTGAAATGAACTTTCAAAGAACAAGCAAATTACTTTTATCATCACCTGGAAAAGACTTATCTGGTTTTACCATTGATTGAACTTTGGATTGTCTTGGGTTTATTTTTTCTTCTACTTTATTTATTTTATTTTATTTTATATTCTTGTAAAGCGCCAGACTAGACCCCCGAAGGGGTATCTCCGCGCTATTGCTGCAACAGGGAGAGTTCTGAATAAATTGTGTGTCCCACCTAAAAGGAAACTACAGGGCATTATTTGTAGGGTACAGGTAGGTTTTTAAAGTTTTCCGGAAGGTCAGGTGGCTGGAAAGAGATCTTAATTCCGGGGGCAGAGAGTTCCAGAGTATTGGTCCGGCATAAGCTAATGCACGGCCACCTTGTCTGGTCTTTTTTACTCTGGGTACTTGCAGTAGCTGCTGATGACTGGAGCGCAGAAGGCGCCCAGGAACGTAGGGCTGAAAAATCGTGGTCATGTATTTTGGACCCTCCCCTGTCATACTCTTATGGATAGTGCACAGTGTTTTAAACTGGACTCGTTTCCTCACTGGAAGCCAGTGGAGTCTCATCAGCAGGGGGTGTGAGGGTGTCCTTGGGGGGGCGTTCAGGATAATCCTTGCAGCTGTATTTTGGATTACCTGCAGTTTACTGAGTTGTTCTTCGTTTGCTCCGAGGAGCAAACCATTGCAGTAATCAACCCTGCTGATGACAAGAGCCTGTACAAGCGTCTTTCTATGATGGTCCGGTATGTAGGGGAAGACACGTCTTAACATACCAATAGCCCGGAAGCAGTTTCCAGCAACTTGGTTAACGTGGCCCTTGAAAGTGAGCTGCTGATCGAAAAGTGCTCCCAGGTTCCTGACTGTACTCTTGGGAGTGGGGACAGGGCCCAGCTCTAATGGCCACCAATCGGATGCCCAGTGTGTCGCCGCTTGTCCAAAACACATGACCTCCGTCTTCCCTACATTACACTGCAGGCAGTTAGATGACATCCACTCTGCAATGGCTCTCATGCCATCTGCAAAAGATCTTTTTATTGCAGGTGTAAGATTTTTAAAGGGAAAAAGGAGTTGGGTGTCGTCGGCATACGACACAGGGGTGAAGCCGAAAGATCTTGCTAAGTTGGCTAGGGGGGCCACATACACATTGAAGAGTGTAGGACTCAAGCACGAGCCTTGCGGCACTCCCTTGTTGAGCTCCCTAAGGGTGGATTTGTGGGAGCCCAGCCTAACTTCTTGATAACGGTCAGTCAAAAAGCTCTTCATCCATGCCAGAGCCACTCCTTCTACTCCCACCTCACCTAGGCGGTTGAGGAGCACCGTGTGAGACACCGTATCAAAAGCGGCGGAGAGGTCCAACAGCACCAGAATCATTGAGCTGCCATCATCCAGTGCCATTTTGATGTTGTTGGTCACTGTCTGAAGAGCTGATTCTGTGCTGTGGTGTGGCCTGAACCCTGATTGAGAATGGTCCAGGCCGTCCGTCGCCTCAAGATGTTGAGAGAGATAGGTGTTCACGTGCCTCTCCGTAACCTTACCCAGGTAAGGTAGGAGGGAGATGGGTCGTAAATTGGAGAGGTCTGTCCATGGGGAAGATGCCTTTTTTCTAATCGGGTTCACCACCGCCTTTTTCCAGTCTGCTGGAACCTGACCTTTTGTTAGTGAAATATTCACCAATTCTAATATGGAGGGACCCAGGAAAGAGATCATGGGGCCAATCATCTTGGCGGGAATAAGATCATTTGGGGACCCTGATTTAATTTGGCCGCAAAGGGAGAGAAGCTCTGTATTAGTGATTGAGGGAAAGGCTGTTAGAAGTATTTTATTGTTGTTTATTATTGTCGGGGTCAGAGGATTACTATTGATAGTTTTATTTATAGCGCTGTTAGCTGCCACTATTTTTTCATAGATGTTATTTATTTTATCCTCAAAAAAAGTCGATACTTCATCACATAGATCTTGTGAGAAGTCCTCTGAGCTCTCACATGCGGTCGGTTTAATGAAATTCTGAAGAATATTAAAAAGCTCCTTAGAACAATTGCCAGCTTGTGATATCTGTTGCGTGATATGCTGTTTTCTGGCAAGTTTAATGTTTTTGTAGTACTTTGATTGAGCGTCTAAGAAAGCTGTTCTGTTACTCTCGGTTTTCCTTTTTCTCCAAGCTTTCTCAGCTCGCCTACAGTTTTGTTTTTCTGCTCTCAGTTCGGAGGTATACCAGCTATCTTGTTTGGACATAGGATATTGCTTATGCATTTTCAAGGGGGCTACAATGTCAAGGGCTAGCTTTATAGAAGTGTTAAGTTTGGCTAGAGCCGTATCAGCTGTGTCTGTTATCATAATTTCCGGATCTTTCCAAAGTTCCTGGATTTTGTTAACAGTGACTTTGTGCCATTTTCGACGCCAGATGGGGGGAAGAGAAACGCTCTTTGCAGTACTTGGAGGCATTACTAGTAGAAATTCTAACATTGAGTGGTCTGTCCATGTCATTTCTTTTGCTGGAGAGCAGATAACTTTGGCACAATTAGTAAAGAGTAAATCCAGCATATGTCCTCCTCTATGAGTGGGACCTAGATTTTGTAATTCTAGACCTAAATTAGAAAGGTCAGTAATCAGGTCAGAGGGTTCGGAGAGCATAGGCAGGTCTACATGTACATTAAAATCACCCAAAAGAAGAAAGTCTTGTTTAGATTTAATATGAGGGGCTAAAATTTCCTGCAGAGTAAGTGCAAATTTAGGGTTCGGTCCTGGAGGTCGATAGACCAGAGCACCTTTCCAGGTGATGTGGTTAGTAAGTGTGAGTTTAAAAATCATTGTTTCTAGCTGTGGGTGCATATGTTGCTCACTAATAATCACTTTTATACGATCTTTATATATAATAGCCAGACCCCCTCCAGTTTTGATGTCTCTGTCTACATGTTTGATTTTATACCCAGAGGGAATCCCCATAGCGATAGCCGTGACAGTGTGGGGTTTTAGCCATGTTTCAACAAGGAAACAAATATCTGGCTGCATAGTGTGAATCAGATCCCAAACCTCGTGCTGATGCTTGGGTAGAGATCGCACATTAAGTAAAAAGCTCTTAAGGCCCGGTAAGGGGGATTTAGAGTCTGAGGGAGGAGTGCCCTTTTTAGAAAGATGCCGACATTGTAAACATGAAAAGGATCCCTCGACACGATGCCATGGTATTTTGGTGCTACATGGCACCTGTGGTCTGAGGTTAGCTCTGATAATAATGTTGGGTTGCTGATATGGAAGCTATGTCAAAATGGACATAGCAAGTAAGAATGCCAACTTACTCCTCAAGCCACACAAATCATCCCATCGTGAACAAAGAGACTTGTCATCAGTGAACATCACAGCCGTTCCTATACCTGGTGGTATAGCTTGGGACAAAACAGATTATGACATTTATGGCCCGTCAGAGATGTTGAAAATTCCACACTAATTCAAGATTTCAATAAGTGATTTTATTTCATCTAGTACCTTTTTCTGAGGATTGGGACTTCGAGACTGTTAATAATATGATGTCAGACCTAGAAATGTCTGCAGTATTCACGAATCATGAATATGTAGAAGGTTCATCAGACTATGAACAAATGCATTGTTATAATCATTATGGTAATAATTTCTTGCACAAATCTGCAAATCCTAGAAATGTATTAATGTATAACCAATGGGATCATTGTCCTATGCCACCAAAGGGTAGCTCAACAACATTTGCTTTGAAATTTCCATACTATTCAGGATTCAATGTATCAAATGCAGAATCATTTTACTTTAGAAATGTTAACAAAACAAGACTGAGAAGTATGTTGACCAATACAAAAAAGATTTATTCTGCAGCCTTTTATGCCCATCTGGCTAAACTAGGTGTCGACTTTTGGAAAGACAACATTGAGACAAAATCTGTCAGTGTACAAAAGATTGGCAAGTACAGGGTGTACAAGCTATGTTTAGAGCCTGTATCATCCCTGAGCAAATTATGTTTTTGAATGACACTGTCCAACAGAAGTATTGCCTTGGGTTATCCATGATCAAAGACATGAACAATCCGTCTATACCTACACCTGAGAGTGATGACACTTCAGAGGGGGAGGTCGACGTACATACTATTTTGCATCACAACAGAACAGATCCAGATTGGAATAAATGGTTGATCTGGCCCACAGACACAAGCAACTGCCAAGATAGACTCCCGAACAAGACACAGGGTTTCACATGCAATAGACCAGACCCGAGATATGTTCAAAGACAGCATCCAGGAATAGTAACAACATACAGTGTAGGGAAGCTCTGCCTTGATTGGCTACAAAGATCTACACTTAAGGATGTAAAGCAACACTTATCTTTACTTGAAGATGGTGCTGATCTAGGGAATCTGCGTCAATAACATTATATATATGCCGGTATATATGCTGCTTATATTGAAGCATGGAAGATTACGCAGAACAAATATGAGAAATTGATCGTATTAAGTTAGAGAAAACTCTCTCTGTAATTGACAATGGGTTAACAACTCCGTCATCCAGGATATATTAATTGGACAGCATAGTATCTTCTGCCATAGACATCATGGAACAGGACTTGGTCATGCTGCAACATGGTCAGTCGCAACTACATTCTATCATGCTACTGGGCTGGACATTGCAAAACCTTCGTTCAGGCTAAGTGTCTTGGCGTTTGATCAATACTACATCACTTTTTTCAGAATTCAATCTCACTGATAAACAGATCACATTGGCACAAAGAGGAGCAGACTACACGGTGCTGAGCATTAAAAAACTGGAAAGGTTGCCATTCATAGTAGCAGAGAAAACAGCTACGGAATGGATTATACATGGAACAATCACTCGGCATTTTATAATTTTCCATTTTCAGTATTGACTAAAACACATACCAGCAGGTATATATGAAAGGTTGGGTAACAAATACATTGACATCCTTGGGAATACCATACACACACAGATGTTGGAGAATGCACTAAGCGCTACTCTCCTTTTTCACGGTATAAACTTACACAAGGCCTGTGATGGTTCCTCTAACAATTTAGCCTGCCACCTGCAAGGTTCACCAGCTGCAGTGATTGATCCAATTTTCGTACAACTTTCAAATGGATGTTACCTGTCTTATGTTTCATCCAGGGTCACTTGTTTTATGCAAGTATTGTTTCCAAAAACAAAGTTAGTCAAGGAGTCGCCACTTTGGCCTTCACTGAACATCTCTTCTATACGAATTGATACTCTAAGCAGAATGAAAGCCATTCTTTTGCAAAAAAACTGTGCCACTGACCTCAGCCAAGGAGACCTATGATCTACAAGTCGCAAGGACTTCTGCCGAGATGCATGCCCTATATCGGAGTGATGAAACCATTGGGGGCTCATTTAATGCTGGCCACCAAGGAACCTATTTGGAAAGGAGAATACGGTGAGCTATTGAAGCTATTGCACAGAGAGGTGGGGTCCACAGAGAGCTCTAAGAAGGAGGAATATGAGCTGGCCAAAAGGACTAAGGTGCCGGTAGCTATGGAGAATTAAATGGCAGCATTTTTAATTCACGCTAGTGTTTACTGCGAAAAGTTCCCCAAGCGCTGTGTGGCATTGTTTAAATACATGGACGTCATTAGGAAGGCGCATATCACGGGGTGGATACTCTTGGTCTCAATATGATGAGAAGTTTCAGGCCCATATGGCAAAGTGGGGGGAACTGGACATGGATTTATGATAACACACAATTAGGTCTGCCACAGCCGGTAAGATGGTGTTCACAGCTAGTGGCTTACCGCTGGTATATAGGCCCTTTCAAAGGAAGCCCACCCGGGGAGGGGTGGGAAGCGCAGCGACAACACAGACTGGGACAGGAGTGTGCTGTGACTTTAACAAAGGCCTATGCACGAGGGAATACTGCAAGTTCCGCCATGAGTGTTCTAAATGTGGAAAGCGCCACCCCATCAATAATTGTTGGGGCGTCAAGCCACAGGGTAATCAGCAATGGCAGCAGGGAAGTAGTAATACCCCTAGTCCATCACCGCAATTCCAGAATAATCGGGGAGGCAAGGGGCTGCAGGGGGCTGGTCCCAAAGGCTCCTATGCCAGTTAGGCTAGCGAAGTTGGTGGAAGGTTTGCAGGGGTACGGGGACTTGGGGGCGAAGCAGATTCTGATTGAAGGGTTTCAGTGGGGGTTTAGTTTGGGGTACCGAGGGCCGAGACAAAGGAGATGGACAGACAGTTTGAAATCGGCAGCAGAACACAAGGTGGTGGTGCATGAAAAACTGGACAAGGAGGTGCGCGAAGGGAGGATGGTAGGCCCTTTTGATGATTGGCAAACAGAGAACCTGATCATATCACCGATCGGGGTGGTGCCCTAAAAAGAAGGACAATGCAGGTTGATACAGCACCTTTCCAGGCCTGAAGGGTCGTCACTTAATGATTTTGTTGATGAGGAGGCGGCCTCAGTTTCATATTCCTCAGTTGACGTGGCCATGTCACAAGTGGTGACTGTGAGCACAACTGCAGAGATGGCAAAGTGTGACATAAAATCGACTTTTCGGTGGCTGCCAGTTTATCCAGATGATTGGGATCTTCTGCGTATCCATTTTGGGGTAAATGGTACGTGGACAAAGCTTTGCCGATAGGTTGTTCTATGTCATGTGCTTTATTCGAATGCTTTAGCACATTTTTGCAGTGGCACTTCACGAGGCGCACAGGTCATACGTAGGTGATGCATTACCTGGATGATTTCTTCTATGTCAGTTCACCAGGCGCCACGGTGTGCCGGGCAGCCCTGGACAACTTCCATGAGCTTATGAATGACATGGGGGTGCCACTGGCTCCCAAGAAGACAATGGGTCCTTGCACGGTTATGTCCTTCTTAGGGATTGCGATTGACTTAGTGGCAATGCGGGCTCGCTTGCTGGAAGACAAGAATGTTAAAATGACGCAGTTGTTGGATAGGAAGCTAGCAAAACAGACGGTGACAGTGAAAGACATTCAGGTGCTTCTGGGTCATCTTAACTTTGCATGCAGGGTGATCAGAGCTGGGAGGATGTTTTGGAGGCGATTGGGCCTCATTCTGGAGTCTTCATCCGGACAAAATGACATAGGAGCACCTAAAATTAAAAGCATATGTACATTGTCATAGTCAAACATTCTAAGGTGAACTAGTATATAACGAATTGGTATCCAGTTATATGATACCTACTTCATGAGCGGCCACACCATGACCGTCTGGGCTGGACTTAGGAAATTTCCTCCATTATTTGATTAATCTGTTGGAATACATAGAGAAAGAAAAGGGGAGGGGATCCCTGGGTTAGGTTCTGGGATATATCGTTGTTGTCTCATTACGAGCCTTGTTGGAAAATTACTGACGACTTACTGAAGTTGGTTCTAGGAAAACCTGGGTGTGAATCCTCCGGGTATTCCATATATCATTCAAGGTATCAAATTCAGTGGTAGACGTTATTAATCCACCTGTTAGGGTCATTGTGTTAATCAGGCTCTGATGGCGGGTCTAGAAAGAAAAAGAGTGTGCATGAATTGCCACTCTGCTACTTTGTAAGCTGCAGTGTTTTTAAATACATATAGACCGTCATGGGGTATAATTGTCTAGAAGAAGCCTCAGTAGAGAATATGATAGCGTGAAAAGCCACTATGGTGCCTTGCCTTACATATCATGGTATTCAACAATGCAACCAGCTGATGCGGGTGCGAATCTTGTCTGATCAGGTCGCGATGTGCCTAATCGGAACCCGGGAAAGTGTATTTTTGCTTGTCAAGCAATCACAGATTGTCATAATTCAAGCACATTTTAGAACCTTAGCATGTTGCATGGTGAACAGTATACTGTCCGCATTGGATTTGAAGGGCATGATGCCCGTTAGGTAACATTATAATATTAGCCATTTACATTCCAATGATCCTGAAGCCTTATTATACGGGTAGTGCCTCGTGATAGACAAAACGCCTAGATTACCCCGCGTTAGGGACATGCAAATGAAATCGGGATGCCGAGTGCATCTTTACTTTTGACATTTAGCGTATAACGACCCACCAGGCTAGCTAATACGATCTTAAACTAACCCAACGCCGGAGGCATTTCTTACCTGAGCGCCGCCATCGTCCCCGCTTGAATGCAAGTGAGCCGTGCAAATCGCGTTTGTCTTATTAGCGATACACAAGGTGCAGACGCTGGATGCTCCTTGAGGGGCTCATTCAGTTCTGGCCAATCGTGCTGCTCGTAGGGTGGAGCTTCGAGGGAGCATCGAAAATGACGGGTAATATTTAGACCATTGTAGGGGAAGGGGTAGAAAAGCTTCTTTTCAGCATTGATGAAAGTGGTGATTAAGGCAACAGGTTAACACTAAGATCTATCTAAAGATTGATTGTGATATTTTAGCGTTGGGCTTCGGAGACAAACACTGCCATTGATCGACCATAAACTTGTTGAACTGCATAAACAGTATCAAACCCAGTATGTTTGTGATATAAACTTATTTGGCAAGAAACAATAACATTGAGTTTTTAGATACATTTAAACTTTAGAAATCCTAGTGTCAGTGATAACAATCTAATAGTTCTGGAGAGGAATTACGATGGTATCCTGTGGCTACATAGGCAAACATCTATACACAGTAAATTATTCAGAGTAGACAAACAAACACTGTTGAGTAGTACATATATAATGCAAAAGACAGTATGTTTCTGGTATAGTCCCATTGGTGATCAAGATATAGTCAATTATAAAAGTAAAATTGAAGGATGACCCTGGGGCATCATAATCTCAATAGTGACATAGAGTATATGTTGGTCGGTCAGGCAGATAGTATCAGAAAGTGACAGACTTTTCATGATTCTGGGTTCAGACCAGCCAGCTGTGCATAGGTAGCATCCAATTCATTAAGTCCATTGTGGACTGTGCCAAAATACTGCATCCATTTACACTCCCTGACATTCATGATGGAATTTAGATTCCCACCCCGTGGTCCCAAAGTGATTTTTTCAATTATCAGCCATTTCATGGATTCAGGTGTATGATTATGTGTCGTGTAATGTTCCACTAACGGTGCAGCTACAGTGTGGCACCTGATCCTACTATGATGTTGTAAAATTCGATTATTGACCTTTTGCTCGGTTTGGCTCACATAGACAAGGTTGCAAGGGCAGATGATAGCGTAGATGACTTCACTTGTATTACAGTTAGTGAGTGACTTGAGAGTTATTGTCTTGTTGTTGTGTGTCCATGTCTTAGTCTCTTGGCATGTTGAACATGCTTTGCACTTCGTGCATCTGTAATGTCCCACCACCGCGGGCAGGTTCCATAGTTGTTGGATTGATGGCGTGGGTGGCGTGTCCAAAAGTGAGCGGACCACAAAATCTTTGATGTTTTTAGCTGTCTTAAACGCATGTATTGGTGGTTTGGGCATCTCTATTACGTCTGCAATTATGTCCCAATGTTTGTTTATTATTTTCTTAATAACATTGCTTTTGGTGCAATAGGTTGTGACATATATCATTCTCTCATCCATTGGACTACGTTCTTTGGGTGTCAACAATGTGTCCCTGTCATTGTACCAAGCTATTTTTCTTGCCCTTTTCAATAGTCTATTGAGGTAGCCCCTTTCGAGGAGGTGCAGCATCAGGTCATCAGACTCTGTAAAGTAATCATCTTTCAGGGTGCAGTTCCTCCGGATCCGAAAGGAACCGTCCGAATGGTAAGTTGTCCCTGAGTCCGCGAGTATGGTGGCTTAAATATCTCAGAAGAGGATTTCGTTCCGCCGGTTTCCTGAACAACGTGGTGTAAAGTAAGCCATTCTACACTCTGATACTGATGTTGAGGAAGTCAATAGATTCCTTATCGAAATGCATTGTGAATTTGATGTCCTCAGATTGAGTATTAAGCCACGATGTAAAAGCAGTGAGCTCCTCTTCGTTCCTTGTCCATATGATAAGGACATCGTCTATATACCTCGGCCACTTCGTGATGTTATCTCGGTATGGGTTATGTTGCGAGAGAATACATTGCTGTTCATAGTCATCCAGGAACAGAAACTGTTGACTGAAGGCAAGCACAAGCCCTTCAGTCTATGAGGAAAGCACTGCAGAGGAGACCCCAACCTGCAGGAGTACCTACTGAATTTATAATAGATCTATTGGAGATTACAATGCTAAAAAACTTTTTTATATTTCAGAATGACTACTATATCCAGTGTAAGGGTGTGGCGATGGGGGCAGCCTTCGCCCCGGATTTAGCAATTCTGTTCATGGACGACTACGAACAGCAATGTAATATATCATTGTGGTGAACTCTTGCCCTTTTGAATTCAGTATACATTTATAATGATGTTTAAACAATGACCCACATTCAACGTACTTACTCTTTGGCCCAGGTCAGGTAGTTTTTAAGGTAAACCCCTTTGAAAGTCAACATGCATTGATAAAAGTGGACGGACATTAAAGTATGTACCATAAACCTTTTGTAAAAAAGTAGCATGCTGTGCTGTATAGCATAAGATTGCAAACAGAAAGGGCCTTCCACTGGAATCAATGGATGATGGAAGTGATGACATTTACAGTGGGGATGAATAGAAAAGCACCCAAATCATGGAATAGGGCGAAAATAGTTTTTTTCTAAAGAAAGACAAACCAAAGGAAGAGAGAGGGTCATACAGGCCAATTTCATTGATAAACACAGATGCAAAAATATTTGCTAAACTCCTCGCAATCAGACTGGTACCTATTATGCCTCAACTTGTCAATATCCAGCAACATGGTTTTATTCACGGGAGAGACACTACCTCACATGTAAACACGGCTATAACGGCTTTCGATGTCGCAGAGCTAGAATCCACCCCACTAGGCATGATCTTATTAGATGCAGAAAAAGCGTTTGATCGAGTGGGGTGGAGCTATCTCTGGAACACGCTGCTTAAAATGGGGTTTAGTGGAAACTTTCTAAGGAGTATACAGGTTCTATATGACAATCCCTTTGCCTGCACTAGTTATAATGGTCTAACTTCCTCAGATTTTCCAATTA
Source organism: Lissotriton vulgaris (assembly GCF_964263255.1). Classification (NCBI taxonomy): domain Eukaryota; kingdom Metazoa; phylum Chordata; class Amphibia; order Caudata; family Salamandridae; genus Lissotriton; species Lissotriton vulgaris. The sequence goes on from NC_141690.1 coordinate 117,977,536, forward strand.
TGCGTGGCACTCGCCAGGGCTGCCCTCTCTCACCCCTCTTATTTGCTCTCTCTTTGGAACCTTTTTTAATGGCTCTTAACTCGCAAAATGTAATTGTGCCCTTTAGCTCTGGCTCTCAAGAGCTTAAACTGACTGCATATGCGGATGATATTGCTATCTATACAAACGACATAAATAAGGCCCTAAAAGGAATTAAACTAGAGGCAATTAAATTTGGGAAAGTATCTGGCTATAGGCTTAACATACAGAAGACACAAGTTGTTGCCAACTATTCCCCCTCTACGGCTACCCCAGAGATTTGCAAGGTAGTTACCTATCTCGGTGTTAAACTCACGGCGAAAATACAAGAAATAAATCATATTAATTATAATGAATTAATCAAATCCACTGCTATACTTTTAAAGAAGTGGCATAGGTTACCTCTGAATATTATCGGCAGAATTAATCTTATTAAGATGAAGGTATTACCTAAGTTCTTATATTTATTTCGATCTATTCCATTGGCATTGAATAATCGGTTTTTCCAACAATTGGATGGGGTTTTAAACAGCTTTATCTGGGGCTATAAAAAAACAAGAAGATCGCTGAAACACTTGAAAAACAACACAAGTGAGGGTGGGCTTAACTTCCCAGACTTTAAGTTGTATTTTTGGTCCTCATTTTTTTTACGATTACGTTCTTTATTTCATAAGGAAGGAACCATATTTTTTCATTATCTTATGTTGAAGCAAGAGTCAAACATGTTTTTGTTTAGAGCAAATGACCCCAATTACTTCAAGAGGGTAAGGTTCAAGACGGCCAGGGATATAACAAAGATATGGAAGAACGTATTGATATATTGCAGGACTTCGTTCTTTCACCCGATGCTACCTCTTTGGGGTAATCCAGGTCTTCCAAGAGTATTTTCTGATAATATCAATAATATATGGGCAGAGAAGGGAGTTAGTACCTTGGCTGACTTATATGGCCCACAGGGATTTGTTGATTTTAATCTGCTTAAACTTAAATATGATTTACCGGAAAATGCCAGATATAAATACCTACAGATCCATGATTTTTTAATCAATAAAAAAAAGATTCGAAGCATTGCAGACTGTGATATCTGGACCTGTTTATATTCTAAAAAAACCAAATCAGTTATTAGTGGGGCTTATAAACTATTATTAAAATATAAAACAAATGACCTGCCTAAACTAGCGGAGAAATGGGGGGTCCAACTTGGCTCTAATGTCACCCCGAAGCAAATAACGAACTCCCTTTCTAACATTAACAAGCTAGTAAGATCATCCAGCCTTAGGCTACAGCAGTTTAGAACAACGTGCATGCTCTACTATACTCCTGAAAGAATCTCCAGATGGTCCCCCAATCCCGATTTCACAGACCGCACAAAATGCCCCAAATGCTCTGGGGTAGCCGTTAATTTAGTTCATATGTTGTTTTCCTGCCCTAAGCTTAAAATTTTCTGGGACGAGATCCAAGATATCTGTAGAATTAAGAATATTTTTTTGCCTATTCTCACTGCCCACCTAGTTTTGCTAGATCATCAACCTTCCCAAATCCCATAATCTCCTTTGGCAACCATACTTATCTCTTGTGCTAAACTAACTGTTGCAAGAGCCTGGATTGCTATAGATCCACCTACGGCCTGGGATTGGTGGGCTCTAGTAATGGAAATACATTCTATGGAATCTGCCCTAGCTAACCTAAGGGGAGGCCGCTCACTGATAAAATTTGAAAGATATTGGGGAACTTGCTTCTCAACTTGATATTAATTTGTTAAAATTCTATTTCCTCTGACATTGTATGAAATTTATAAATTTATATACCTTTTTTTTTTTTTATCTTCACGTTCAACAACTTTGGACGTCTATGATCTTTCTTTGCCGTTTTGATGATACCTCTCTGTTCCCTCCTTGTTGCAATATTTGCTGTATTATTTAACTATTTCTCTAATGTATTTAATGTCCTGGATATACATATTTGTATTGTATTTTTTTCCTGTTAGCTTGTTTACAATAAAAAGTTAAAAAAAAAAAAAAAAAGAATGTTGTTTCCCCATATTTATCAATAAATAACATTCAATATAAAAAAAAAAGGATGATGGAAGTGATGACATTTACAGTGGCGGCCAGCACAGGTAATCTCTGTCAGGTGAGGGTGGGGTGGGGATTGGGTAAATCGAGTGGGCAATGCGGTGAGCGTAAGGTAAGTTGTTTTATTCATTTTTTAAATTGAATTTTACTCCTCCATTCATATGTTGATTTACCTGACTCCTGCCCCACCCAGTCTCATCGCTCTTACCTATGCCGACCGCTACTGGACATTATAACATAATCCCAGTATGGAGGGAAATAGAGCAATGGAAGAAAGGATCTAGACTACATTCACAGACAACTCTTTCTGAGTGCAATCATTCTAACCTAAAGAAATCTGTTTATTCATGGGTCTTCACAATACCACTAAAGAAGAACTGTTCACAAATATATGTTTAAACCTAACATTTATAAAGCAAATACAAGAAAATATACATAAAATACATAATGATTCACAGCCTCTGTTTTCTGCCTTTCATACAACTACTGCTTTCATTTCAACTTTGTCTTGTACTGCCTCTTAAAGAACTGTGGGCTTGGAGAGGCACTCAACTGAGACTGGATTTCTCTTTAATTTATCCAGCTTGATCTCCCCTTGATAAAGAATCATGTAGAGTTTTCATTCTCTCCAGAACATTAGTGTGTTTTTATATAACTTTTGAGGCATCTCGAGGGAAATGCACTATCTTGAAGTACAAATTCACAGTTCTTTGATCAATATAATCAGTTGCCGGATGATCCAATTACCTGTCAAAACAATGCACTCTTGTTCCAAGATGACTGTGCCTGCATTGTTGTCCCAGGTTCTCATTAAGTCTGACTCTGTTTAGAGCAGCGACAGCCTCAGTTAATTAACTTATTTCATGACACAGTGCCTCATGTGATTCGCGGATGTCATCAAAACTAGATGTGATGGCTCTCTAGATCATTAAGTTTGTTCCTATAAAACGTATAGCTCACAGTTGCTGTTTTTGTGCTAATATCCCCACCCCCTCTGTATGTTGGAATTGGTGAGCTAGTGTTATTTCTTCCCACCTGTCTCTGTTAACAGTAAACGTAGGTCTCCCTCTGCACTTTACTGAGAGTGCATGATGCATACTGTGCATGCTCAGAGATGAAGAACTTTGAATAGTTGGAGTAGGTGTCAACAGACATTATATGACTGATTTTCACGATGGTACCGGGAGGAGGGTCATATCGGTACTTGGTGACAAAAGTACATTTGAAGATATTTCTCCCTGTTGAAAATTACCCACATATTTATCAGTTTCAATGGCCTCTTTCTGACATTCTTGTTCCACAGTTTGACCTAAACAAAATAACATGAAATTTCATAGTGAATTTAAATAATAATAATGCATTGCAATGTGTTTGCATTAGCACATATACACTTCATATTATATAATTGCAATTTAATTACAATTGCAATTTGATTGTAAAACAAATAACATGCATTTGAAATATATTTCACAATTACAAATATTACCACTTCATAAATGCATTATGGATTATGTAGACTGTCAAACTAAAACTGTATATAACTGTACATAGAATTTATACACGTTATTTATTTAAACTTTTTTTAGGATTACATTCATCTACAACAATATTACATTTTCACTTCCTAATTAATGTTTATGGAACTAACCTGTGCTTGAAGTTAGTACATTAGTTCTATTAATGAATGTGACTCATGCCACGGCCTCTGTCATGAAGGTAGGTTCTCCCATTGGATTTACAGGGGGAATAGTGAAAAAGCCACCAACAGTGTGACCTGCCTCACTTGTTTATACCAGCTTCTCCTTTGAAAGTGACCTTACATCATACAAGTGCTTTCTGATGTCATCAGTTGTTTGTGTTGTGACTCAAACAGTGTTTATTGGCTGTTTGCTGCTGAGCAAAAAATGATTTGTAATTGTTTGCGATGCATTCCTCAACCAGAATTTCAAGATCCACATAAGAGAATTTGTGCTGTCATTTGCATTTACCCTCTTTTTATTGCGGCTCCTAACTGGACATTTTAGAAGCACCACAAAAGTTCTCCTGTTTCAGTGATATGTTTGGTCTTGAAATAGAAAAACTGAAATTTGCTGAAGTGTATGTCCTTGTTCTGATGTCATCAGGAACTGCCACTGTAAACTTGAAAACTGCTATTACTTATTTACACAATGTGATTGATACTGAGTAAAATCAAAGGGGAAGCGGCATTGGCAATATGCCAGCAACTTCCACAGGTTTCAATAGTGGACCAGGAGCGCCAATAACTAAAAATGATCGCAAACATCTGGACATCGATAGTTTGAGATTATGTGGGAGCCAGAATAAATAAGCCACAGCTTAAAGGTAGTTCTTGAAAGGACAATATCAAACATGCACCAGAGTCTGCTAAATAACACTGGGACAAACTAAAAATAAAGAAAAAGCTAAATCACAGGGTGGATCTCTGCACCGGAGTCTTCTAAAAAAATTTACAATCTAAATAACTGATAATATTAAACAACTTGATAGGTGTCAGTATACTGATATCCTGCTTCTTGTTCCTTTCAGGACTCATCGGATAGACAGTCAGAGAGAGGGGGCAATCAGTGTGCATACAAGAAAAGTATGTGAAACACAAAAAAGAATTCACAACACTTGTCTGACATCACAATATGAAAGGAAGAAAAACTTCCACAACACAAACCTCAATACAAAAAGAAAAGGGTTGCAGGAAGTTCAGCAAAATATGGCACACGTTCTGAGAACTCTCCTTCAGAACGAGATGTGGGCAGTGACTCTGCTAGACAGCATGTAAGAGGTTATGATAGTTCGCCAGAATATTCAAGAGTTTCTAGATGCAAAAGCAACTAATGACTTTATTGAAGTTGATATCCCAGATGAGTTTGTGGCCTCTCCAGACAGACTATATCAATTAAATATACAGATTGAGGGCAACATCATGCGTTCTATCAAAATAATGTTCCAGAAAAATGTAACACTACATTATAACATTCTTTCAGCAGAGGTTGATTGCCCCCGGAGTTTGTAAAAAACAGTCCCAAAGAGAGAGGAAGTAATTTTGCCTTAATTTTCAGTGCTTGTCCCCGTAGAGGTCAATCAAGTGTATTCCACAGAATTAGCACTTGCACAAGCTTCGGTAATATACTGCAACCATATCCCTTCAAACATGAAGCAAAAGCTCCGGTGAGAGATAAACTCTCACAGCTAGATTACCAGGGAATAGTAGGACCCTGAATATCTCCTATAAATAATCTCTTATTTCCGGTAGCAAAAGCAGATCATTCCTTTTGCACAATTTTTGCATACAGACATTTAAATAGTCTTGCACGCACATTTGCAATACAATATTCATTCAGTACGGTATTAATGAACAACATAGTCTGTACAAAACAACTTTGGATATTTCCAAACAATTTTCTGGCAAAATATAGTGACAGAAAGCAGAAATCCGACAGCCTTCTTGGCGCTCAACCTTCAACAAAGCTTTTGTTGACTCCCTCAGGGGTATTAGAAAAGTCCTGGACTGTTATCTGCCTGAGCAATATCAATTCCACATGGTATTGATGCAGAAGCATTGTCCTATTTTGATTGATATATTTGATGGATGATGATTTAAACACGCACTTGGCCAGAGTAGATCTTATAGTATTGGGGGTTTTCTCAATAAGGCTAAAAATTCTATTTTAAGAAATATAACATTGCTTTTCTCAATATCCTATTTTGAGGATACGCATTATCAAATGAGGGTAAGAGCCTGGCATCACACTTCCTTGAAATGTATGCTCAGTTACAACCACCAAATACATTACCAAAATTGCAGTCCTTCTCTGGATTCTTAAATTTTGGCAGATCATACATACCATATTATGCACAACGCATAAAACCCTTGTATGATTTAACTCATCCTGATTTCTCCAACACACATTGGGCATCAGAACATACAGAAATTCTTAGGTCCTTACAGACTGATATGTTTTCCCTCAAAACACTTACACACACGTGTAAACAAAACCAATGTAGTCATCTGTATAATTGCGGTGCCATTGGCTTTATATATGTCATAATTAATGAAGATGTCACAGTGTAATTGCATATAAATTGCAATTAATTCAAATGCAGAAATACATTTTGCGTCCACTGAAAAAATACTTACTGCTGTTCAGATAGCTGTCATAAAGGAAAATCCTCTGGCTCAAGGGAAACAAATAATTGTTGTTACTTCTGTGTCCTAACCTTAGTGGCTGTTACGAAAGCTAGTGTTCAAATCCCGAAAGCCATATATACTAGATGAATACAATGGGCCATTCCCATGGCTACTACTGATGCAGATTTTGTTTTTGACCCAACATTACAAACATTTTCTCTAATATGAACATACATGCCCCATGCATGGTAATATTTTGCCCCCCTGATCAATACAAACACATAATCTGCACTGAAGGTTCAGTCCAGCCTGCAATAAAAATGAAAGATGAGTACTCAATGGTGGACGCCTTGGCACACGTTATCATGAGGGATAGTACATTCCATCCTCAGAAAACATTGCAAAGTCCTTAGGGGATTCCACTGCACAGCTGACTGAATTGAAAGCATTGACTGGCATTAGAGAATATAGATCCTGACTTCCCTGTAGGAGAGTAGGGTCTGCTATCCTATGGTCACCCCAAATGTTTGCTTTTTGCTTCACTGGTTTCTGACTTAATGTGGCTGTGGGCCTGCTACTCAGACCCACAGCCTGCTGTTCTCTCTCTAAATTACTGCCAATGCACTTTAGGTGCATTACGAATTGGAACTGGTTCACCTTATTGGCCCCTGTAACAGTGTACCCTAGGTACCCAGGGCATAGGTGTTTCCAAGGCCTACCAGGGGCTGCAGCATGTATTGTGCCACCCCTGGCCTGGCCTCCATATTTGACACAACTGGCTGATCACTCAGCTGGGGTAAGTTGGTGTAATCACCCCTTACTTAGGTACAGTATGCCTGTGCCTAACCCTAAACTGGACACATATGTTCCTATCAGCCACTCCTATGGAAGGCCTTATCAATCCTGGAGGCAGAGTGCTTGGAAATATGTGAGATGGTGCTCTAGCATGAGCTGAGCCTGTCTGCAGCTGTCGGGAACCACTCCCTAAGCTGTTCCGGGATATTGCCATACCATATACTCTTAAGTGCATTATAATCCTCGCGGTTAAATGCTATCTTTGGTTTGGCTTTATCAAAACATGTTGAGTAAGGTGTCATACGAATTGGAATACTATCCCCTCGACAGTTCTGTCGACGGGGATAGCATTCCACCCTTCTAGAGGGACACGACATGTGTGTAGCCTTAACCCTGGTTAAAGTTAACCAGAGCCTCAGCATCACAAAATGGATGCTGCCACCACAGACACGAGTCTGGCCTCCTGCTGCTGACCGAAACTCGGCAGATGGTGGCCTGGACAAAGGGTTTCTTGCCTTGGGAGGTGCGAGCACCACCCCAGACAGGGTTTTGTGTATTGGGTAGGACAGGGCTGAATAGAATCAGACATGCCCGGGGCACACAAGGTGTCCCCGTGCATAGGCCAGTCCAAACCGGTCCTGGGACTTTCCAGACCTCGGCCTGGCGAGGAGCTGCACAAAGGAAAGGGGGTGTAACCGCCCCCCTTCCTGGTTCCTCCCAGAGGAGGGACCTAGTAGGTGATCCGCCCCTCAGATTGGGAATAAGAGTGGGAGCAGTGCCATTGCACAGCAGATCATCCTGAATCAACTTTAAACAAAGAAGAAGACTGGACTTCGACATTCTGCTGCTCAGAAGACTGAAGAGAATCTTCCTTGTGGCCTAGGAGTGGCCACCCTGTGAACACAGGCACCAACCAGCAACTCGACGTCTGCTTTGCCTCCGCCTCCCGCCGGAGCCCGAGCCCAGAGCCTGACAAGACCCAGACTCCCAGACCTCTCACAGCCCGATCCACAGTCCCTGCAAAGAAGGGACCCGTGGAGGCACCGAGTGACGTGGGACCGGAAATCTTGGAAGACACTCAAAAAGCTGACTGCGCAGCAACTGAGGCATCCTCGACATTGTGCTTTGGGGACTGAGAACCCTCACCACCGAGCAGCCCTTGCACCGAAGATCAGCCCCCCAGCATCTCAACGATCTGCGTGGGGCCCTTTTGCATTGTGCCACTCGACGCGCCATCCCGGCCACTAGCCACGTGGTCAACGGCCATCTTGGCGACGAAACCGACAAACTACACTGCGGGTCTGGTTGCTCCAGACTTGCCCAAGCTCCTGTGAAAAGGAGCCCTCGCTCTGACCTTGCTGTTCCGAGTGTTAAGCATCTTTTGATTCCTGCTTAGCTTGCATTAGCCAAGGCCTGTTTGCTCCGATCAGGTCGCCGACACCGCCAACAGTGAGAAGCCTGCGTGGGACAGCTTGTGACCGACTCCTGGACATCCTCGACCCCCGGTGTCCACGTGGCTGCAGAGAGAAGCTACAACTCAACGCCTGTTTGCACCCAACATCGCCTGGTTCCAATCTGGTTCCACGGTAGTCACAGGCTAGTGACTTTGAACATTGTCCCCTCTGCTTTCAGGTCTTCACATCTTCAGATCCACCCATGGATCCACCGGAACTCTTCACATCGAGCCGCCTGCAGCATCTTCATCTCCAAGCACCATCGACCAGCGTGACGAAACCCGACACTACTTCGACCCTGTGCACCCGCTTCCTGTGGGTGAGGTAACTCAGTTCCGCCGGTGTTCCTACACTGGTACACATCTCAAGGGCCTGTGTCTTAAGTTTCAGCGTTCTAGGTCACTCAGAAGGTTCCTAACTATCTAACTTTGTACTTTTTACGCACCATAGACTTTACATTGGAAAGTGCGTGCACTTTGAACACTGCACTCGAGTCCCGCCGGCCTTTCCCGACTTAATCATTGATAGTCTCGAATAGCACCAGCGATCTCCAAGGCCCTAGACTTGTTCCCATTCCGATTGGTATCTCTTATACCACTTTCTTAGTATATGGTTTAGGTGGCCCTAGGGCTCATCCATATTGTGCAACTTTTGTGTATTTTAAACTGTATTGTGATTTAACGCTTGTGCTTCTGTGCTCATAAAGAGTCCAGGGGATTTTATAGTTAATAAATCAATATATATTTTCAATATATATCTGTGTGGTGTCCCTTTCATTTGGTATTCAAGGGGGTTGTGTATGGTAATACAGCTGGCTTCACATGCCTTTCAGAGTTTAGCCTAAGACTGCTTTGTCCACGTTACCACTAGGATAACTGGTCTACAAGGTTGAATTACAACCAATCATCATAAGGGTTGCTTGGCATGGTACAAAGTGGTCACTAGAATTAGTGAGCATTATATACCAGGCCAACTTCTCACATTGGTGAGCAGCGGATTGGGATCTGAGCTTGCTGTTGTTTTACCATTACAATCTTTGAGATTATCATTTGAAAGATCATACAGGTACCTGCTAGGTACATATAAAACAAGACTAGTATACTTAAGTTCTACTGAACTTAGTTGTTGTAGAGCAAAGGGAGTAGCACACCCTGACTACAACTACTAGATAGGTTTAGTAGGTAAACACCAGTGTAGGTAGATTGCAACACATCCACCCACACTGGAGCGATGTCTGGAGCAGAGGGTTCCACTGGGAACATCCCTGTTGAGAGTGACCCTCCAAGGGCACCATCCAAATTTGCTATTTTTTCCTTTAAGGAATTAGGACAGCTTTGTGTCTTAAGGGGTCTGAGGACAGGGCCTTCCCCTACCACAGACCACCTTAGAGAGATCTTGGATCAGTCTGAGACTCTAAAGACCTCTAAGGCAGACCCCACAGGGAATGCTGAAGGAGGCCATCCTTCTGAGGATGACACTGTAGAAACCCCTGCCCCTATCATCCTGGTAGATGAGGAAGCCCCCATCACTGGAGCTCCTCAGGTAGATGAGGAGGAAGAGGGAGAGGAAGAAGAGACAGAAGGGGGGAGCAGTGAGTCAGATGATGACAGAAATAGTCAGGTGCTGGTCAGTAGACTGAACCAGGCTAACTTAAGCCTATTTGGGACTGAATCTGGTAACAACCCATTCAGACCCCCAGGTGGACTTAACCAGAAGCCTAGGAGGAGAAGGACTCACCCAGGTGACTCTAACAACTCCCATGCTTCTAGAGGTTCTCATGGTCACTCCAGAAGGGAGATGACTAGCCCTCAGAGAAGGGAACATGAGGCCAAAATGAGAGAGGCTGAATTGAGGATCCAGAGACAAGAGTTAGAGGTTGCCCTGGCCCAAGAGAAACTTGCTAGAGCAAGACAGCCTAGAGAGAGTGGGGTAATAGAACCCACTGGTGGCAGCAATATCCACAAGGATAAAGACAGGTCTTTTGATAACAGAAACCTGAGTAAGATTGTGCCCCCCTACAAAGCTGGGGATGACATCCATAAATGGATAACTGCAATGGAGAGAGCCTGCAGAGTACAGCAGATCCCTCAGGAGCAGTGGGCAGAAATCTTGTGGCTCTCCTTTGAAGGTAGAGGCCGAGACAGGCTCCTCACAGTTAGTGATGGGGATTCTAGAAACTACCTGGTCCTGAAGAGTGCTCTGATTGATGGGTTAGGCTTAACCACTGAACAGTACAGGTTAATGTTCAGAGATACCCAGAAGACACAGACTCAGGACTGGTCTGAATTTGTTGAGTGTGCCACTAAGGCTCTGGAGGGATGGTTGCTGGGAAGCAAGGTTACAGACTATGAAGGATTGTATAATTTGCTGATGAGAGAACACATTTTAAATAATTGTCAGAACCAGCAGTTGCATCAACATTTGGTTGACTCAGATTTGACCTCTCCCCAAGAATTGGGAAAGAGGGCAGATAAATGGGTAAGAACCAGAGTTAAGCAAAAGAACCAGAACCAGAACCAGGGTGGTGACCAGAAGAAAACAGACCAGAAGGGTGGGGAGCAGAAAGCTAAAGACCAGAAGTCTTCAACAGTGCCCCAAACTGATACAGAGGGTGGGTCCCAAACTTCCAAGAAGAAGAAGAAAGAAGGTCAGAAGAAACCCTGGTGTAAAACTTGTAAAAACACCTCTCACTGGACAAGTGAGTGTAAAAAGGGTGGAGCCCCCAGCACTGCAGCCCCTAAGGCAACTGTACCCACTAGTACAGCTAGCAGTGCTGGTCCACAAACCAAGGGGGTAGTGGGTATCACCTTGGGAACTGAAGGAGATTCTGACCTAGTCAGACCCCTTACACAGGCTGTTCTGATTTGTGAAGGGGACGTAGATTTGACCCCTGACATAAGTCCCAGTAACCTGGGCAAATACAGACAGACGCCTTTGATTAATAACAAAGTGGCTCAAGCTTACAGGGACATATGTGCCAGTGTCACTATGGTGACACCTAACTTTGTGGACCCTGGACAATACATGCCAGGTGAAAATTACCTGGTGACCAATGCCAGCAATGTCACTACTACACATAGTGTGGCACTTGTTAACTTTTCCTGGGGAGGGGTAACTGGCCTAAAAAGAGTTGCGGTTAGTGCTGATCTCCCAGTTGAATGTTTGTTGGGCAATGACCTGGAGAACTCTCTATGGTCAGAAGTTGAGTACAGGACTCATGCAGAGATGTTAGGGATATCATCACATGTCCTTGCTGTGACCAGGTCACAGGCCAAAAAGTGCCTCTCTGAACCTCAGGTCTTGGATCCTGGAACAATGGACCAAGCACCTTCCAAGAAGAAGAACAGGAGGGTTAAGGCTGTGCCTTCCCAACTGCCTGCAAGTGAGGATCAAGCTTCACAGGAAGCTGGTCTTGAGACCCCTGAAGGAACTGTCTCTGAAGAACTTGAACCTGATCAGGTTGAGTTTCTGGGGACAGGGGGACCTTCTAGGGCAGACTTGGGGCAGGCTCAGTTAACCTGTCCTTCTCTTGAACCCCTCAGACAGCAGGCTGCTGCTGAGGCTGCTGGGAATGCTCAAGGTGCCCATAAAGTTTATTGGGATGAAGGACTCCTTTACACAGAGGGTAGAGACCCCAAACCTGGTGCAACCAGGAGGCTGGTTATACCTCTGCAATTTAGGGGTTTCCTTCTCACCTTAGCCAATGATATTCCTTTAGCAGGACACTTAGGCCAGAATAAGACCTGGGACAGGCTTGTCCCTCATTTTCACTGGGCTCACATGTCTGAAGACACCAAGGAGTTTTGTCGCTCCTGTGAAACCTGCCAAGCCAGTGGTAAAGCAGGTGGAACAACAAAGGCCCACCTGATACCACTACCTGTGGTGGGGGTTCCCTTTGAAAGAGTGGGGATTGATATTGTAGGTCCAATGGATCCCCCTACAGCATCTGGGCACAGATTCATACTGGTGGTAGTGGATCATGCCACCAGGTACCCAGAGGCAATTCCACTTAGGACCACAACAGCTCCTGTTGTGGCCAGGGCCTTACTTGGAGTTTTCTCCAGAGTGGGGTTTCCTAAGGAGGTAATATCTGATAGAGGTGCCAACTTCATGTCAGGATATTTGACAGCTATGTGGAAGGAATGTGGTGTCAACTACAAGTTCACCACTCCTTATCGTCCACAATGTAATGGGCTTGTTGAGAGATTTAACAAGACCCTAAAGGGCATGATTAAAGGATTACCTGAAAAGCTCAGGCGAAGATGGGACATCCTACTGCCCTGCCTTTTGTTTGCTTACAGAGAGGTCCCTCAAAAGGGGGTTGGCTTCAGCCCCTTTGAATTGTTGTTTGGGCACTCTGTAAGAGGACCCCTGTGTCTGGTGAAGGAAGGATGGGAGTTACCTCTCAAAAAGCCTAAGCAAGACATAGTGGACTATGTACTTGGTCTCCGCTCCAGGATGGCAGAGTACATGGAAAAGGCATCCAAAAACCTTGAGGCTAGCCAAGAATTACAGAAAGCTTGGCATGACCAAAAGGCTGTCCTTGTTGAGTTTCAGCCTGGACAGAAGGTATGGGTGTTGGAGCCAGTGGCCCCAGCAGCACTCCAAGACAAATGGTCTGGACTCCATACAATTCTGGAGAAGAAGGGAGAGGTTACCTACTTGGTGGACCTAGGAACTCCCAAGAGCCCCCACAGGGTGCTCCATGTCAACAGATTGAAGGCATATGTCAGCAGGGAAGACATGGGCTTGCTCATGGCTACAGATGAGGGACAGGAGGAAGAAAGTGACCCTCTCCCAGACCTGCTCACTCAGAACCCTGAGGATGGCTCAGTTGATGGTGTGGCCTTAGGTGGCAGCCTCACTGAACATCAGCAACATGACTGCAGACAAGTTCTACAGGCATACAGGCATATGTTCTCCTTGACACCCAATCAGACTAACTGGTGTACCCATAGGGTGGACACTGGTGACAGTCTTCCTGTAAAGAGCAAGATTTACAGGCAACCTGACCACGTCAGGGACTGTATAATGACTGAGGTGCAAAAGATGCTGGAATTAGGTGTTATTGAGCCTTCAGAGAGCCCCTGGGCTAGCCCAGTGGTTGTGGTCCCCAAACCTCACACCAAAGATGGCAAGAGAGAGATGAGGTTCTGTGTGGATTACAGAGGACTCAATGCTGTCACCAGGACAGATGCACACCCTATTCCAAGGGCAGATGAGCTCATTGACAAGTTGGCTTCTGCCAAATATTTGAGCACATTTGACTTGACAGCTGGCTACTGGCAAATCAGGTTAGCTGAGGAGTCTAAAGCCAAGACAGCATTTTCTACCCCTAGTGGGCATTATCAGTTTGTGGTGATGCCCTTTGGTTTGAAAAATGCACCTGCCACCTTCCAAAGGTTGGTGAATCAAGTCCTCACTGGGTTGGATGACTTTTGTGCAGCTTATCTGGATGATATTGCTGTCTTTAGCTCCACCTGGGAGGATCACCTGGTCCACCTGAAGGAAGTGCTTGAGGCTCTGCAAAAGGCAGGCCTCACTATCAAAGCAACAAAGTGCCAGATAGGGCAGAGCAAGGTTGTATACCTGGGCCACCTTGTAGGTGGAGGTCAAGTTCAACCACTGGAGAGTAAGATCCAGACCATAAAGGACTGGTCCCCTCCAACTACCCAGACTCAGGTCAGAGCTTTCTTGGGCCTGACTGGGTACTACAGGAAGTTTGTTAAGAACTATGGGTCCATTGTGACTCCTCTTAATGATCTGACATCTAAGAAGATGCCCAAAAAGGTTCAGTGGACAGAAAACTGTCAAAAGACATTTGATGACCTGAAGAAGGCCATGTGCTCTGCACCTATCCTGAAGAGTCCTGACTACTCAAGAGAGTTCATTGTCCAAACAGATGCTTCTGAGTTGGGAGTGGGAGCAGTGCTTTCACAACTTAATGTAGATGGCCAGGACCAGCCCATTGCTTTTATTAGCAGAAGGCTGACCCCCAGAGAGAAACGTTGGTCAGCTATTGAGAGGGAGGCCTTTGCTGTGGTGTGGGCCCTGAAGAAGTTGAGACCATACTTATTTGGCACTCACTTCAAGATTCAGACCGACCATAAGCCCCTCTTATGGCTTAATCAGATGAAGGGTGAAAACCCCAAACTACTCAGGTGGTCCATTTCCCTACAGTGGATGGACTTTACAGTGGAGCACCGCCCAGGGACTGACCATGGCAACGCAGATGGTCTCTCCAGGTACTTCCACTTAGAACATGAAGACACAACTGGTCAAGGTTAGTCTAATGTCCCTGCGTTGGGGGGGGGGTTGTGTAGGAGAGTAGGGTCTGCTATCCTATGGTCACCCCAAATTTTTGCTTTTTGCTTCACTGGTTTCTGACTTAATGTGGCTGTGGGCCTGCTAATCAGACCCACAGCCTGCTGTTCTCTCTCTAAATTACTGCCAATGCACTTTAGGTGCATTACGAATTGGAACTGGTTCACCTTATTGGCCCCTGTAACAGTGTACCCTAGGTACCCAGGGCATAGGTGTTTCCAAGGCCTACCAGGGGCTGCAGCATGTATTGTGCCACCCCTGGCCTGGCCTCCATATTTGACACAACTGGCTGATCACTCAGCTGGGGTAAGTTGGTGTAATCACCCCTTACTTAGGTACAGTATGCCTGTGCCTAACCCTAAACTGGACACATATGTTCCTATCAGCCACTCCTATGGAAGGCCTCATCAATCCTGGAGGCAGAGTGCTTGGAAATATGTGAGATGGTGCTCTATAATGAGCTGAGCCTGTCTGCAGCTGTCGGGAACCACTCCCTAAGCTGTTCCGGGATATTGCCATACCATATACTCTTAAGTGCATTATAATCCTCGCGGTTAAATGCTATCTTTGGTTTGGCTTTATCAAAACATGTCGAGTAAGGTGTCATACAAATTGGAATACTATCCCCGCGACAGTTCTGTCGACAGGGATAGCATTCCACCCTTCTAGAGGGACACGACATGTGTGTAGCCTTAACCCCGGTTAAAGTTAACCAGAGCCTCAGCATCACAAAATGGATGCAGCCACCACAGACACGAGTCTGGCCTCCTGCTGCTGACCGAAACTCGGCAGATGGTGGCCTGGACAAAGGGTTTCCTGCCTTGGGAGGTGCGAGCACCACCCCAGACAGGGTTTTGTGTATTGGGTAGGACAGGGCTGAATACAATCAGACATGCCCGGGGCACACAAGGTGTCCCCGTGCATAGGCCAGTCCAAACCGGTCCTGGGACTTTCCAGACCCAGGTCTGGCGAGGAGCTGGACAAAGGAAAGGGGGTGTTACCGCCCCCCCTTCCTGGTTCCTCCCAGAGGAGGGACCTAGTAGGTGATCCACCCCTCAGATGGGGAATAAGAGTGGGAGCAGTGCCATTGCACAGCAGATCATCCTGAATCAACTTTAAACAAAGAAGAAGACTGGACTTCGACATTCTGCTGCTCAGAAGACTGAAGAGAATCTCCCTTGTGGCCTAGGAGTGGCCACCCTGTGAACACAGGCACCAAACAGCAACTCGATGTCTGCTTTGCCGCCGCCTCCCGCCGGAGCCCAAGCCCAGAGCCTGACAAGACCCAGACTCCCAGACTTCTGACAGCCCGATCCACAGTCCCTGCAAAGAAGGGACCCGTGGAGGCACCGAGTGACGTGGGACCGGACATCTTGGAAGACACTTGAAAAGCTGACTGCGCAGCAACCAAGGCATCCTCGATGTTGTGCTTTGGGGACTGAGAACCCCCACCACCGAGCAGCCCTTGCACCGAAGATCAGCCCCCCAGCATCTCCACGATCTGCGTGGGGCCCTTTTGCATTGTGCCACTTGATGCACCATCCAGGCCAATAGCCACGTGGTCAGCGGCCATCTTGGCGATGAAATCGACAAACTACACTACGGGTCTGGTTGCTCCAGACTTGCCCAAGCTCCTGTGAAAAGGAGCCCTCGCTCTGACCTTGCTGGTCCGAGTGTTTAGCATCTTTTGATTCCTGCGGGGCTTGCATTAGCCAAGGCCTGTTTGCTCCGATCAGGTTGCTGACACCGCCAACAGCGAGAAACCTGCGTGGGACAGCTCGTGATTGACTCCTGGACGTCCTCGACCCTCGGTGTCCACGTGGCTGCAGAGAGAAGTTACACCTCAATGCTTGTTTGCACCCGACATCGCCTGGTTCCAATCTGGTTCCACGGTAGTCACTGGCTATTGACTTTGAACATTGTCCCCTCTGCTTTCAGGTCTTCACATCTTCAAACCCACCCTTGGATCCACCGGAACTCTTCACATCGAGCCGCCTGCAGCATCTTCAGCTCCAAGCACGATTGACCAGCGTGACGCAACCCGACACTACTTCGACCCTGTGCACCCGCTTTCTGTGGGTGAGGTAACTCAGCTCCGCCGGTGTTCCTACACTGGTACACATCTCAAGGGCCTGTGTCTTAAGTTTCAGCGTTCTAGGTCACTCGGAAGGTTCCTAACCATAGACTTTACATTGGAAAGTGCGTGCACTTTGAACACTGCACCCGAGTCCCGCGGGCCTTTCCCGACTTAATCATTGATAGTCTCGAATAGCTCCAGCGATCCCCAAGGCCCTAGGCCTGTTCCCATTCCGATTGGTATCTCTTATACCACTTTCTTAGTATATGGTTTAGGTGGCCCCTAGGGCTCATCCATATTGTGCAACTTTTGTGTATTTTAAACTGCCTTGTGATTTAACGCTTGTGCTTCTGTGCTCATAAAGAGTCTAGGGGATTTTATAGTTAATAAATCAATATATATTTTCAATATATATCTGTGTGGTGTCCCTTTCATTTGGTATTCAAGGGGGTTGTGTATGGTAATACAGCTGGCTTCACATGCCTTTCAGAGTTTAGCCTAAGACTGCTTTGTCCACGTTACCACTAGGATAACTGGTCTACAAGGTTGAATTACAACCAATCATCATAAGGGTTGCTTGGCATGGTACAAAGTGATCACTAGAATTAGTGAGCATTATATACCAGGCCAACTTCTCACATTCCCCTCACTGATAGTGTGTGATTTATATTATTGTGTCCAGTCTTTCAATGAAAAGTTACTTTATTGGAAGCTAATTGGATTCAGAGAATCAAAAGGGAATACTATAAAGCATAAACTGCTTTGGGGAAATATGGCAACACATAAAGATGCCACAAGCTCCTGTTATACATCCATTGAGCCCCAAGCATGTTCGTTGGCAGATGAAGCTGCTAAATGTGCACTTAAGACTGAAACTTTAGCTGCAATAACTCATTCTTATGTGAGGGTGGATGAAGAAATAAAGACTGCCATCAATGCTGCATGCAACAGCACCCCTTTACCTAAAAAATAGCCAGAAAAATATTCTTACCATTTGATTACCCAAAACATTCCTTTTACTACCATTCCTGGGTGGGTTATTGTGTGATTCCTAACCAAGATTGCAGGCTAGAATTAATTTATACATATGAACATAGCATTTGCCCATGCTGGTGAGGCTGTTGCAATAAAATTGTTGCAAAAGTGCTATTGGTGGCATGGTCTGTACAACCAGGTAAAAAAGTATATCCTTAGTTGTGACATCTTCCAACAAATAAAGAGCTCCATCATTGCACAGCCACCATAGACACCACTCTCGGTTTCCAACAAACCACTCCAATACATTTACCTAGATCATTATTGCCCCCTAAATTCGGATGGTACGTTCTAATGTATTCTACTTACCAAGGATTCTTTCCCAGATTCCTGTGGGTCTGGCCACAACGATCAGCTGATGCTGAAACTGTTACTAAAGATTTGCAAGTCTTCTTCAGCACATATGCAATAGCTGCATTCCACTCAGAAGAGGGCCCTGCTTTTGTCTCCAATGATTACAGGCATACAATGGAAACTATGGGTGTAGCTGTGTATTACTCCTCTACATATTACCGTGAGGGAAATTCGATTTTGGGAAGGAAAAACAGCTAGAGTATTAGGCTTGGTCATAGTTAGGTCCATCACTTCTATGGTGACTAGAGAGCATTAAATAATTTGCCTAGATGATCTTTGGGTGGCCGGACCCCATATGAGGTCTTATTTGGGATCCAGATGTATGTTCCAGATCTTGACTTTCCTGGCGCAGTAGCGGTAGATACACCTTTTGACATAAATGAACATTTCACTGTCTTACAGAAATTATAAGACTTCAGACACGTTTTGTGTAATGTCCTACCAAAAAGACCACCACAGGCAGAGTGAGTGATCAACCAGCGTCTTCTGGTTGGATTCTTAAAGTTGGGGATCTAGTTCGGGAGAAGCTGGCAGTAAAGAATGAATTTAGCCCATCATTGCCGTGGACCGGTGCCAGTCCTCAGCATTCAAGGTACAAGAACTGTGCTCTTGCCACCGCTTGCTGGCTGTAAAGACAAACAACTTGTACCAATTTATCAAGTAAAGTTACATCATGTGGCCAGTACTACAAAATAGGTCATGAAGACACCTACGTGTCTCCCTGACCCCTCTCAGTACTCTATAGGAATTTCACCAACATCAATGGTATTTTCCCTAGGCTGGGGAGGGTGGAGATAGTAATTCTGCTCGTTCCAGTTACCACTACAAATACAAGCACACATTTTAGTACTTGAGATGCAAGTATAAAACTTCCTTCAGCGACTTCTAACAGCATAGTTTTTTATGATGAACTACCTCTGGAGGTGTCTACCAGTTCTTTTCTGCCTACCAATGCTCCTGTTTTTCAAAAAACTGCTTCTGATTATTTTGTGGATGCAGACGACTTTTCTTCAGACTCCTCTAACACTTCACGACACTGCATACATGCTTTGCTGCTTTGGTTGAAGTTCACTTATCTAATTCCTCCATCGTGTTATCTTTGGATTGCCATTGCTTTGCTTTACTTTACTTTCTTCTTTGGGTTAGATTTCCTGCCTGTTAATAAATGGACATTATCTACCAGAACGCCAAGCCGCAGAACTGGTAGTTGAGGTCCTGAAGTCTCATTCATCCTCACACAAAGTGCAAAGAGACTTGCCCCTTTTGAACATTTCTGCCTTCCCAGTACATGATGGAATTTTTGGGATTAGGACCCATATGATATTTTTGGTCATACAGAAGCACTGCAGATTCCTTCTGTTTTTAAGGTTGGGATGGGTGATGTGATTACTCCTGGTTTTATGTCTGATGATTGGGACATTACGACTGTTTCTTCAATGCTTTTGAAGCTTGAATATTACACTGTATTTGAAAGTGAATATCTGCACTTGAATTCTGATAATTACAGGGAAATGTTTTTTTTACCATCAATATGCAGATTAATATTTACACAGAGATTGTGTTTCATTCACTATTTTCAATTATACACAATAGGAACATTGCCCAACTCCCCCAGTGGGTGGTTCTAACACACATATAGACAATCTTGCATATTTTTCTCCTCATAATCCCTTAACGATGCGCAGTTGTAGAGCATGTGGCTACTCAACAAGAGTTTCCCGGCTCTAAATGTCTCCGTCTAACTGGACTTGGATCCAATCACCCCTGCACAATTAATAATGGCTTGTGCCCATCTGGCCATGAAGGAAAACTTTTTTTGTTTCAAAGACACAATCTACATTCAAACTTCTGGTACCAGCATGGGAAGTATTTTTGCACCAAGTTTGGCGAATTTGTACGTGCACACCTTCGAACAAGAATACATTTTGTAGATGAATAATCCCTTCCGTGATTCAATCCGGATATGGAAGAGGTACATCGACAATGTGCTTGTAGTCTGGAGAGGAAATTCTGATTGCATTCTTGAATTCCTTTCCTGGCTGAACCGCAGGAATAATTTCCTAAGTTTCACGGTCGAATACAACAAGAACCAACTTCCGTTTCCTGATCTAATCATTTTCTCAACCCCAACAGGCTTGGAGAGATAACTTTATAGGAAGCCGATTGCAAGAAATTCTCTTCTTTGTTAAGATAGACACCACCCAAAGTCACTCCGTGACAACTTGCCATATGGTCAATTATTTAGACTTCGAAGGAATTGCTCCTTCAAGGAGAAGTATGATGGCCATACAAAAGCTTCGTCTAAACAGCTACAAGAAAGGAAATATCCTAAGAAGTTAGTCAAACGTGCATTGAAGCTTTCAACTAACAACAATAGGGATGCACTTTTAGAGCCACCGGGCCCCAAACCTCCACTGACACAACTAATTTTTGTGAATACCTTTAGCACCTTATTGAACAAGATTCAGAGAAGTTGGCGCATATTGCACATTGGCCAAGACAAGCTCCCTGTTCCACTGTTCTCATTCAAAAGAGGCACAAATCTACGGGATCTGCTAGTGCACAGAAGGCCTAAAACATAACCAGCTCATGAGGTGGGTACCCTATGGGATCTACCAGCCATCAGGGGCCACTATCCCTGCAGACACATCACTCCAAAACAGTGAATATAGGCCCAGACAGACCATTGGTTCAAAACAGATTTACCAATTGTAACAGTGAGAAAGTGGTGTATTTGATCACACCTGTCCATGTGAACACCAGTACATAGGAATGACCACCCTCAAGATTAAATTGCGCATCCTCAAACACAAAAGCACTAGAAGGTGCAAAAAAAAAGATACAAGATTGATTAAACACTTTCTAGAATTCCAACACAAAGCAGATGACTTGGTTTGGACAGTACTGGAAAACCTTTTATTCCTAAACACATCACTAATGCATCAAGATTTTTTTTCATTAAAGAACAAAAATTGATTTACAAATTGTAGAGTGACAAACAAGGCCTTAATGATGAAATGCTGTGGTCTATTCTGTATTTTTCCAATCCATTAATTACTTCTCTGTGATTCCCGCATTACTGTGATGAGCCTAGACACACAGGAAGTGGCATTACCTTTAATGACACTTCTTTTGGTGAGCAAGAGAGTCCAAGTATCAAAATTTTTGATATTTAACATTTGAGTATATTTGACACATCTTTTATAAGCAAGAATGTCCTTCATGCTTGATGTAAACAAGCACTGGTTATGCCTGCTTATTACTCTATTGGCAGTAGTATGGAGAAAAATTGCCTTATACAACTAAACTCTTACAGTACTTTTACAGTTTTCATTATTCTTATCATGTACCTTTTTCAGATAGAGATGGGTGTGAAACTACATTGCCCATGATTCACCAGGGCGGATTGAAAACACTGTAGTTCATCCGGCGGGCGTGAAAACGCTGTGGTTTTTACACGTGGTGGCCTTGTTGCGATAGATTGCAAAACTACATTTCCCTTGCACCTTAGCGCACTAGTGATGTTATCTCTAAAGGCACCGAGCGTCTATGATATCCATAAAGAGGGATGAAATCCTGCCATCGGTGCCTCCCCGAAGAGCTTAGTTCTGATTCGAGGTACCGACGGACAGGTAAGGGTATAACTTGCCACCTGTCCCCTATTGTAGCTAGCACATGTACTTATTTAGGAAACTGTTCCTATGATTAACGGTTGTGGTGCTTGTGCTGTGATTGGGACATACACGGTTCACATAACTGCATGCGCTGGATGCTTTGAAATCTGCTGCCCCAGCGGCAGAACGTAGATATCTCGATGTGGGCAGTGTGTTGTGGTCAATTCACACTTAATTTAAGGCGTTGGCAAGCGACGCATGCTAGAAACAAACCCCTTAATTTGCAGGCATTATGGCAGGCGGGCATGCACATAACCTGATATATGAGACCTGTGTGCAGTGCACCCGTACGACTATGGACTTCTGTCTTGGGGTGTAGATCGTTCCGTACACAGCTAATAAAATAAACTTTCGTACCAGCGCTAGAATGTATATATCTCGACGTGGGCCATGTGCTGTTGTCAATTCACACGTAATTAACGCATTGGCAAGCGATGCATGCTAGGAGCAAACATCCATATTTGTAGTACACTGTAATGTATGGTAGGCGAGCATGTACAAAACCTGATATATGAGATCTATGTGCAGTGCCACGTATGACTGTGGACCTTTGGCTCGGGGTGTAGAACATTTTACACATAGCTCAAGTAACTATACGCCTTGAACGTACATTATACAAATAGCTAGGATTGTTTAATATGAGAAAGCTATAACATCCATGGACGTATGCTGTGATTTGTGGGTGGTACTGGTGATACTAGTTGAACACTCAGTACTTGGAATGGTATACTCTCAGCATAATACATATGAGAGCAGCAGAGATTTACTTGGTCTAAATCTCTAAAAGCTGTAAGTGCAAGATAGTTATGCTGAAACCGATGATTCACCAATTGACTTATAACATAGGAGATAGGTGTACCTTAATAGCGGATTTACCGCTAGTATAAGGTTGACGTGTCTGTGTTATTTGTGTCATCTTTATATAGGCGTATGAACAGTGCTTATGACATCTTTTGATGTGAAATGTGACTATATCAATCTCAAAGGACATGTTATACACATTCAATGTATTATTAAATTCTTGTTACACACAATTTCTTTTGACATTATGGACTGTCATGAAAAGAAGTCTTGGCCTTTTGTAGTTTTAACAGACAAAGCACAGACACAGCTTCAAAGATAATAGGGAAGTAGAGAAGTCACATAAGAGGAAAGACTTGGGGTCTGCCCTTGATTGTATATTTTTCTCCCTCTTTATCTACAGAGTGGGCCTCTTTTTTCTGAGCCGTGGCCAGGTGAGGTGAGGTCCGATCCCAGTGAATTACGTGTGAGCATTATATGTTACAGATATTCATCCAGGCAGTAATTGCACGCATTTTGAACAATGAAGACATCTGTTTCACGCTCTACAAGTTTGTTTACATTTAAATGGCACTGTTTCTCACAGACATATTTCTTTACAGTTGCCATCAACATCCAGTGATTTGGGGAGGATTAGTACACCTGTAGTTCAGGTTTATTGGTTGTATTTATTCCAACCTTGTTTCTAAATGTTGGTAATTTGTTTTGTGACACTATTAGTTCATTCACACTTGCAGTAGCAAAAGTTTATGCAGTGGTCCTGAAGAAAGCCTAGGACAATTTTGTGTCCAGTTGGCTGAAACATGTAGACCCGTTTTTGGCAGTTATTTTTTCAAAACAGTTTTTGTACTGTTTCTAGTTTGGACAGCAGGAGATATCTATTAAAATAACTTTTTCTCTTGGTATTCAATTTTAAATTGCACTTTTCACACTTTTTGATCTTGCACTGTGCCCGTCACTCTGATACTTTTTGTTCATCATACTGGAGAGATACTATAGAACTTGAAAGAGCTCATTTGAAAACATCTGCGAGCTCCCTTCTGGTAGTCGAAAGGTTGTCACCTGGGTGAGTGATGAGAATCCGTCCTCCTTTAGGGATTTTCTTTTAGGTGGTTTGTGTTTCTTTTTTTCTCGTTTGTTCTAGTTTTTTTCTCGTTTTTTGTTTTTGTTTAATAGAAGGAATTCTTTCTCTAAATTCTTCCTCCTCTTTAACTGTTTGTCAACATCAGATTTCTAGATTTCTTTCTGAATACCAAAAGTCAGTAAGTTAAACCTTCATCTCCCGTTAACTTTGTGAATTGGCCCTATTTGTCCATAAATAGTCTGCTGACAATGTAGGCTGTTTGACCCTCTCTTGACCAGTTTAACTTACCAGTTTTTGAGGGTGGTATGCCTTGCTCTGGGTGATGTCGGTTCCTCCAAGCAGATGCAGGTACCTCTGCTACTGTGGTTGACTGTACTCTGGCTAAATGTGTCAATAGGGGAGAACAGAGACATGTCACCAAAACAAAATGTACATGTATAACTTGTCAAAAACTTCCTCAGTGCTTCTACATGCTAACAGTATTGCTAAGTGCAGCCGCGGCTGGCACCGATAGGAGCAGTGGGGTGGCATGGAGGAGCAGGAGGAAAATAGACAGACAACAGAATAGGCAAAATCAATATCTTAAATATAATGATTCAGTCACCTTTTGCTCAGTGATGCTGCAAGCACAAGGTAAGCGATTTTTGTTTGATTATTTTATTTTAGTTTCCCTATTACGTTGTCTGTTGATTTTCACCTGACTCGCCTCATTCCCCCACAGATCTTGACTGCCCTGGCTGCGGCTGGCTAAGTGGAAGGGGTACTTTGTCAATTGCTACCTACCAGTGTTAGGTATATACGTCAGCATTACTGGGCCCATGCTTTTAACCCCTTCCACGCTGATGACAAGCTGGGCTCGTCATGGCGTAGCCTCCTCGCACGCTGCTGACGAGCCCAGCTCGTCACGTAACATGCGTTTTCGCAAATCTCAGCGTGCGAGCGTACTTAGGCTAGCGCGCATGAGGTTAATAGTGGGAATGGGGTTTGCTATTTCTATCTCAAATGATTCTGGAACTTGTGGTGCAGCGTACAGAAGGAGAAACATGAGGCTCTGACTTACTATACTTTGGACAAATTCCTTAATCACAATTAGGGTACAACGCAGACAGTCATTTTATGTACATGTTCTTATTGTTACATTTACCCGGTACCACATTGCGGACCTCACACACAGGCAGCCCATGGAGCATGTGGGGGTGTATTGTATTGAGGACATCCTCCACAAGTGTGATGAGATGGAGTCGGGTTCTGGATTGTACCCCCGGGAGAATTCTGGCCACCTCAATCCTGGTGTACTTCCTATATACATGCATCTTTTCATCCTGACACTTCTTTTTGATGTCATGGATACTGCTCACATCCTCCCCCAATGCTGTGACTGCAGTGGCTAAATGCTCCCATAGAGCTGTTTTCTGTGTGCCACTGGTGCAGTAAGGGAGGGAATATATAGCCATTTGTGGTGCCTCACAATGAACTCCAAGATCATGGTGGTCTCCTTATCTATGTAATTATTCTTCCTCCTATGGTGGAGTATTTTCTTGAAGTGATGTGCAGAGCAGGCAAGCTGCGCAGAGCAGGCAAATAGGTACTCTCTGTGAAAAAAAACTGTTCTTTGTTAGTGTGCTGCTTTTATATGGTTTGTGGTGCACGTCTTGCAGATGGTGTCAATTGACGTCATCTGATCCAAGCAAGGGGGGATGGTAAGCACCTGCACAGGTGTTTAGCATTAAAGACAATGATTATCCGGCCCGGCTGCGGAGTGTCCGGCCCGAGTCCGGAGATTCCAGCGTAGGTGCGGAGATTCCATCCTGGAAGAAGACATTTTGCCTCGAGTGCGGAAATTTCTGCCTAAGTGCAGATGTGAAGGTACAAGTCGGAAATACCTTTTGTGAATAAAAAAAGTCGGAAAGGACTTCTGTGAATACCAAAAGTCGTAAAGTTAGACCTTTGGCTCAGATTACCGTTGTGAATCAGCCCCATAGACTTGCAAGATTTCTTGTTTGGCCCTAGGATTCAGTGTTCTAAACTATGTGTTTATTAACCCTAGGCAAAGCACTACACTACGCTTGCGTAGTTTGCAAAGTTTGCGCTACTTCGCACTACGTGAACTGCACGTAGCACAATGCAAACATGCATATCGTTCCGTAGAGTAGTGCAGCTGTCATTTTTAGCTTGCTCGCGGTCCTCAACATCAAGTTGGAGGCTACGAGCAAGCAAAATGACATCCCGGCGGGGAGGTCAGGTTTCTCATTGCGAGTGGTCCCGTATGCTCGCGATGAGAAACTACCAGTCCGCGTTGAGAAAGCTGCCGCTCGAGTAAAAATCTACTCGAGCGGCAGAAACCTACAGCTTGCATTGTGCAGGATGCCGTTTACAATGATTGCACAGTGCCGGATGCTTGTCCGCACTGTGCAATCATTGAAAACGGCATCTTGAACAGTGCGAACAGGGTACTACGCAGTTCGCGTAGTGCTACGCGTAGCTTGCATAGTGCGAAGTGCACTTTGCGTAGCTTTACGTAGCGCTACTTCGCAAACTACGCCCAGCCCTAGTGTTTATACTACCTATAGGTTAACAAGGTATGTGTTTGAATTGCAGAATATGTACTTTGAGTTAGAAAAATTCTGAACAATATACTTAGTTATATATTGTACTTATCTATGTATGCACTCACTGTGATACCTATTTTGAAAACAATATAGCCTTTCATACATGTAGTCAGTGACAGAGGCCCTTATGTATTCACTCACAGACTGCCATAGCATATATGTATTGACCAGTAACAGAGCCACTTGTATACACTGAAATAAACCCCTGGATACCCTAACAGAGGTAGTAAGCAATTCATACAGCTACTTGCATACACATTTAGAGATGCAAATAGTTTCTAAACCAACAACCCATATAATAATACAGTTTGTTACATATTCATTGAGACATGCACACAGGAAATAGTATACTCTCTCATCATCATCATAATCTCTTTATTCAATTTTATGGATAAAATCACAAAAGACAGATCATTTAAAAAAACATACAAAATATCAATATCATGGTCATGCATGTTTTAAAACTCCCACCAGAAAAAGTACAAGAGAAAAACAATTAAAAGGTGAATTCAACAACTGTAAAAAAAAGTAAGGCTGGCCTACCTTGGTTAAAATTGAACAGTAATACCGTTTGGGCATATCAAATTATGTCGCAGGTAGCTATATTTTGGGCAAAACATAACCACATGTAATGTGTCGTTGATCGTTGTGTTATCACAGTTGCAGGGGGGCAAGTCTGAGTGTTTAAAACAGCTGCAGTTAAATAGGACCAGTTGGTGAAATACATTTCATATAAAATAGGTCAAGAAACAGTGATGATGGCGATGGCGGTATATCCCAGTCAACTCTAAATGGGAGCTCAGAGGGAAAATTGGACTGTGTCGCCCTCCACTCAAACATAGACCAGCAACAAAAGACCCTGTCCACCGGACGTCAACTTGTGTCAGTTACTGAAATAATAGAACAGTCTCTGTGTACTGATAACTATTATGATCCCCTACAGTTTATGAGAGGACAATTCACTGCACCATGCCCAAAAGTTTCCAAATTCAAGCTAAAAAAGGCCCATCTTCCTTGACAGATACACAGAACAACAAGTACAAGCTGTCTGACGCATCTAGATCAGTATCAGGGATCCACACCGTCAGTGTTGGGACCAATTTCTACTTCAAAAAAATGTGCGAGAAACGTATGACACCTCACGGAAACACCACCAACGGGGTAACTGGTATGTAATTTCCAGACAAGCCCCTGTCTCATCATCGGTTGTCACTCGATTCTCAAAGAAAGAGGAAGGAAAGTGTCCAAAACAAACAACCAAAAACGTGTAACAAACAGTGGAAAGCAGAAAGCGTCTGCCAGTGACAAACACACAACATAAATAAGTGCATAAAACACAGCATCCAATTCCCTTACACAGCTTTATTCGCAGAGAAATGAATGTCTGCTGTAAAGATAAAAAGGCTGGTACCTATTGCCAATTGGCAATAGATAATGGTATGCATGAATAGCTACCAGCCTTTTTATCTTTACATCTTTATCTTGTTTGTCCAATCAGGTAAATAATCCAAACCTAGTTCTTCATGCTTTGACCAATGCCCAAGAGACTCCTTAAAAATTTATTTTCTACAACTTGGAGGGGGCCAACTGGCCGTATCCGCAGATTCCACTGCCATAACACACTAAGGGGATGTATTTAGCCCTGTAAATCTCCAAAACCGATTGGATATGAGCGCGCCGCAATCTGCGGAAAAAATCCCTGCCACTAAATATCGCCCTGCTAAAAGAGGAAACATTTTGATTATTAATGCGCGAGTGCCAATTGAACTCAGAATCCATTATACTCTCTCAAATATGTACTCAGATACTGGCAGAAACATGTAACCTATCCAGCTAAGTTGCCATTTGAATATGTCGCAAATGTGCTACTGCAGAGTCTGTGTATGCAGTTTTACTGCTTGGTGGAGTAGGTATTTTAAAGTCCTTGCCAGATTTATTTATACACCCACTTACTCACCCACAGGTCATTAATGTATCTAGTGGTAACAGAGCTATTTGCACATACAGTTACACATTCCAAAAGTAAGTTGCACACAGAGTTAAATACCTTAAAACTCACTAAGAAAGCCAGCAAACAATTGATGCAGGTCCTTACCAACAGATGGAGATTCCCATAGAGTAACTAAGAGAGTCAGACATATACTCTTTTGGCATACCCACATTCAGACTGAGACACTCATTCAGGTATGTAGTGAAGAACTGATACTAAAAAGTCAACCACTCAGACAAGTATGCCTTTAAATATGTCTCGAGCCTGCTACAGTACAGTGTTTATATGCAGTTTCCCTGCTTGACAGAGTTGACATTCAAAACATGTTGGTAAGCCTTAAACTCCTTTTCTACTACATACAAATCACTTCTGAGATAGGCTATTAGTTGGCAATAGGGAAGGAGCTATGAGCTTAAAAGATAAGACATGTTATTTCAAGTTACATTGAGTTACATGCGCACTTGCAGACCCTTATCTACAGGAATGAATCCAGTCTCATACCCGTACTGGTACTCACATACCTATGTGTAAAAGAATAGAGCCTCTAATACACCTAGTCACACAGTGAAAGAGGCACTAAAACCTTCTTTCACACACACATAATGCTCCTATGTAGCTAGTATTAACAGAGGCAGTCACAAACACAGTTAACTACCCTAAAACTCACAAACACAGTTTGTAAGCAATCCATGCGGCCCCTTACATACAGTTGTACAGATGCACAAGATTACTAAGAGAGACCCTCATATACCAATATAGTTAGACATCCAGCCACATTACCACAGAGAGACTGATGCACTAGTCAGGTGGACCATAGGGACATTGTGGGCTTCACTAAGTTAGAATGCGCACGATGCAGCTTGCCTGCTGCTTTGCGCACTTTACTACATGTCTTTATTTTTTGCAATACTTTCTATGGCTGTTTTTATATGAGAATTTATTGCTGTGTTCACTCTCGTCACTTTCCTGGGATTTTGACTGCACATTATGTGCAAGGTTGAACAACAATGCCCCTTCTTATTTTATCCTGGACAGACCTCAGCCCTTAGGCAAAATCTACAGATGCAGCTGTTGTTTAGACAAACATACTTTAGTTGTATTAGAATACACGAATAGATAGCACACACTAGGAGAGGGACCTTTCCAGGGAGAAGAGCGAGACAACACCTATGATGTAGATCTAACATCTATAGGCTAAGGTATGGGGATCAGCTGGCAAAGACCAGAGATCGTCCGCTATATAATAATACTGCTTTTGAGCAAGGAGATCAAGGTTCGGCCCTATTGCCTTTTCATGATTTATGGACTAGCTGCTATGCTGACTGTATTTGTACTATGCATTTTCCTACTTGTTGTGGCATGTATACTGCATGTTAGGGCATGTAAGTTAAAATAAATATTTTAAACTGCTTTGTGTCTCTGTCAGATTTTATTGTGGACGAATACAAGAGTGAGAGCAAAAGGGTGTGTTTATCACCGCGATTCCTGAGAGATCGGGGAGTGTTGTGTTTTTGGATGTCTAATCATCATCATCATCATATATCTTTTATTCGGTTGCCATAATTTTTTAGGAACGATAAAAAGTACATTTCAACAAACGTTTTATAAAAAGAGAGTGGAGATAATTATACCAATGTACAAACTTGAGCAGTGTTACAATAAAAAATACAATTCAGGTTAAATTCAGACTAGATTAAAAAGCAAACTATTAATAAAGTGCGAGTGCATTAAAAACATATTAGTCATAGTTACACAGATATTTTATACACATTTTAAGAAAACCAGCTACACATTTAGCACTAAATTCGGAGTCTAAATATTGCCAAGCAAGGAAAGCAATGTATATTAATGCATAGTACAAATACAGTCAGCATAGCAGCTAGTCCATAAATCATGAAAAGGCAATAGGGCCGAACCTTGATCTCCTTGCTCAACTGCAAGATTTTTTTAAAATCAGCTTGGCCAATTTGGCGCAGCCGCACTGCAGCTTCCATCTGTAACAGCTTCCAAAATTAATAATATGTTGCATAAACAAAACATTTTGCTCAAGGGGACTTCCGGTCTAAAAGAAAATCAGTCACATTTATGTCTACAAAACAAAAGGAAAAGATGTGGTTTCACAGATGACAATGTAAATGTTCTAATCATTGTTGACATAATTTACCCACAGAATATTTAGTAACAGTCTGGGAATATTGAAAACGAGGGTCAGGTCTACTTTGAGAAATGCCTTTGGTGGTATTTAAAAAGCGCGATTGACATGCATTTGAGCTCGTTGGCCACAATACCCATCCTAAGAAGTCAAGAGTAGAAGAGTTCAGTGTTCTATTTTGAAACAGAACAGTTAAATCCTCAATTGTGTAGTTGGTGTGGCTTCGCCACATATGAAAAGCAGCCAAAAATGGAATGGAGAGAAAATTTAGATTTTTAGTTGTCCCCAAAGCAAGTAGTCTGTTATACCGTCTCGTTTAAAAATATGAGCTGAGACTCTATCAGACATGCACGATGCAACGACTCTGCACCCTGCACTTGCCAATTCTTACTAATCCAAATGGATTTTGAATCAACTGTGTCCTTCCAGTACTCATAACCTTTCACCGCTAAATCGTTAATGAAGGATAAGGAGTAAACTAATTTAGTGTCGGTCAGCATACATTTGGTTCCAGTGGGTATCTTTTATTTGTAAAAATAGGACTCAGGGTCAGAAAGATTGTAACCAGTGAAATACATACATTTAATTTGTTGGGTCCTGGAGCTTCTTTTAACATTGTTGGGCAATGTTCCCATTGTGTATAATTATAATATGGTTTCTGAGTGTTAGTTTTGTGTAAAGATTTATGGCCATAATGTTGGAAACATAATAAATCACTGAATTCAAATTTAAGTCTTCATTTACAAAGGCAGTGTACTATTTCAAACCCGAGAATAATGAATGTACAGCGTGAACTTCCCAGTCATCAGAGTGTACACCAGGCAAAATCACATCTCCTAATGAAACGCGGGAAATGCATGGAATGTTCCGAGTTTCGGTCAGACCATGGATATCAAGTGGTACTTTATCCCAAACAATGCCATCAACAACTAGGAATGCTGAGATATTAACTAGGGCTTGACCTCTTTTAATTTTATGTGATGAAGTGTGAGGAGCCAGAAAACTGTCAACCAAGTTCACTGCAGAGAGTTCAGGTAAATAATGGTCATTAATCAGCAAGAAAAACACAATAACAAACCCAATCCACATGAAGAGGAATATCAGCATCAGCACCATCCAGACATATGTCCAGGACGGGACTAGGTATGTTTTTTTGAACCAGAAGATGAAAAGACTGCTACGTGTAGGGAACTCTCACACAGTTGATGAAAACGTAGGGGTATCAGAAGAAAAGCTATTACGGTCTGTGTAGTAACCAGCTGAAACAACAGAGGTTGTTCTTCATTTGAAGGTGAATGAATTGTACTTTCATGAAAGTCAATCATAACCTCAGCTGGAGGAGAAGCATACTCAGTAGCCACAGTTGTGGATGTTGAAAGAAAAACAAGCAACACATTAATTAAAGACTCCATCTCCCTTTCTATTTGTTGGGGATTATTTGAAGAAACAGAAGCCATCTGATTCAGTGAGAGATCCCGGCAGGGAATGCTTGGAGGCATAGTATTCAGTATCGGCCATATGGTGTAGCTTGACATGTTCAATTGAAATGTAACAATTCTCCTTACGACCAGGTAGTGGAGGTAGAATCACAGTACGGGTGCCTTTTAAACCCAGAACTCAGACCGGTGCACGGTGTGAAGGACCAAATTCTTTTTTGTTCTCCACTTTTTCTCAGACCAGATCTACAACTTTAGAAAGTCAGCCTGAAACCAGCATTAGAACAGCTGAACCAATGGAGGAGGGCAAATGGGCATTTGCTTATGAATCACGAGCGTTTCATAGATCCGGTAACATAGCACAATGGTTATCTACATCAAAGGTTAAGGCAGCTGCCACAACATCTAGACCAACAAGGTCTGGCACAAAGATTTTAATGCCAAAGAGCATTTTGTATGGGGTCCGCCCACCCAGAGATCTTCTCGGGAGATTACTGAGTGCACCTTGGACTCTGTAAAGATGAGTCAAACAGCACCTGCCAGTACCTAACATCCTAGCTGTTAAAGATTGTTTTAAGTCACAGTTCATCCGCTCCACAACAGAATTGCCCACAGGCCGATATGGAGAGGTGAATTGCTCTTGCATCCCCTAAGACTTCATCACATCCCTGTAGGCCTTAGAGGCAAAAGCAGGACCTTGGTCAGAATGGAAGGGTGCCACAGGCAAATGTCCAGACAAAGACACACAAATCTTTTATAACAGTTCGAGCGTCAGCACTATGTCGCTGCCAAAGCCAAAGGAATCTTGTGCATGAATCCCCTGAAACCAAGACATATTTAAAAGCATTATCAGATGATGAAGGACCGCAGTGATCAAGATAAATACGACCAAACAGTTGATTTTAAATATAAAGTTGAGTGTGGGTGGACGTGAAACAGTGGAAGGCTTAATCTGTTGACAAATGTCACAGGAAAAAACATATTTATGTGCCTGTTGGTACAAACCACGCCACCAAAAAAACTGCTGTAAAAAGGAAATAATCGCTGTCACTCCGGCATGTGCAGAAGCAATGCCTTGATTTGCAGCCATTATTAAATAAAGTCTGCAGTCCTCGTTCGGAATCTACCGATCCCCAATGATGAACAAGAAAGAAATGGAATTTGAGAAGATGACAAGGGGTATCTATAACGTGAAGAGAAACAGTGGGGAAACTCTGTTCCCTCCTTCGTCGGTGGAGAAGTGTGGCTCAACGGTTAGAGGCAGCAGACCCAGACGCAGAGGTCGGCCCGGGACCAGGGTTCAATTCCCTAAGTGGCCGGGTGCAGGACCAATGTCAGTGGGCCCGATAAATCTCACCTCGGTGCCACTCTAACCATGGGGTCCCACGCTACAACTCTGGGCAATAGCTTGCTTAGACTCCACTCCGGCCCCATCACCTTCGGGATGCCTGGCTGCACCTTGGGGATGCCCAGTAAAGGGACCATCTCACAGGGAAAGCCAGGACGGGTTCCCCAGTGGTACAGCGCTAGTCTAGTAACGTAAGTGAATCCTAGGGCTCCTGGTACAATCCTTATGGCCAAATTAGCAGTATTATCTGTTGTTAACAAGAACTGAGTCGCAAACAGATCAGACTGCAAAGACTGAAGAATTGCTGTGTGTTCCCGAAGCCAAATGGAAGAGGAGAAAGAGGGTTGTATCAAAGCATAGAGCGGTTTGATACACTGGCATAAACAGGAATGTAAGGTTCTGCCAAAATTAAAAAAAACCCAGCAAAGATTGCAGTTTTCTTAAGTGTAGATGGAGGTTGCAATTGAGCAAATTTCCCCAGAAAGTGGGGGGCTAAACCCCTACATTCATTATTGAGTTTGTAACCAAGAAAAAGTACAGCCAAGAAGGCAATGTGAGACAACTAAATTAAATTTGTAACCAAAGTTTACAAAATGGGTGATAATGTGGTCTACACGCAAGAGATGCAGCTGGAGTTTGTCATCCGTCAAGTATATGTCATCCACATACCAGAAGGTACTCACTTAGGTATGCACTCAAGTATTGAGACTAGGACTGATGCACTAACTTAGGTATGTACTCAAGTACTGAGTCCAGTACTGACACAGAGAAGTATCCCTTTAAACATGTCTCAGGCCGGCTACCAGTGGGCCTGTGTGGGCCATTTTACTGCCAAGTTGACTTCCCATTTAAAACCCCTCTGCCAAGGTCAAACTGCTGTTTTCTACATATAAGTGACCTCTAAGGTAGGCTGTAGGTAGGCCACAGGACAGGATGATATGTGTTTAGACATACAGAAAGAACAACTCTTTTACTTAATATGTGTATGAGGGAATCAAATACAGACATAATACATTATGTGCGTATTGAGTGTCTTGAAGCATGGAATGCAACATATATATTATATTTTGATTTTAGATATCTAGTTCTGTTCAAATCGAACAATTTCAGATGACAAAAATGGAACAGAGGAGAAAAGCACAAAAGAAACAGTACTACCTGCAAACAACTGAAAACAAAAAATAGATGATGCTCAGGATGCACTGAGGAAAAAAACATATGCTGGTAGGAGAATGAAAGAGTTTCTTGAAACTGTTATAAGAAGAATGAAAAATGTGAAAAATTATGTGAAAAGAATGGAAGCTTTACTAAGAACTCAGAAATGAAAAGTAGTAGCTTATATTCACAGTGGAAAATGTTATAAAAAAACAACTCACCTAACAGCAAGGCAGAAACAATGCAAACCATAAGAAGAAGAATGCTTTTTAGAAGTAGGGTAATGCAAAATTTGTAAAGAAATAAAAGGCTGTATAAGAGAAGAAAAGCATCTTACAAGCAAAAAGAACTGATAGAAAGTGTATTAGATAAAGCATTTGCCTTGAAGCTTAAACAATGTATCGTAATAGTGAAGAGAATAAGAACACTGGATAAAACTGTATGTAGCGGAGAAGTCATAACAAAAGACAGGTTAATAGTACTAATTTTTGTAAAATATTCAGTGGCCAACGGAAGCATGCTTCCAGTACTGAGCCTTTCTTTAATGAAGAAAGCTACTTTGAATCATCACATTAGAGCATGCAGTTGAAACTACTGGTTGATAATATGAAGGGAAGAATGGTACTCTCATTCAAAAAGAAGAGATCATTCAAAGGAATGTAGAGGAAGTGATAGTTGAAGAAGGACAGCGAAGACATAGAAAGGCCCCTGTGTACAAATGGAACTGTAGCAGTATTTGCAGTGTCCGGCGGGAGTCAATTGAGATATTGGGACATTTTCTACCTATCTTTCAATGCAAATGTGTAAACAGAAAATTGTCATTTTTCCAAGGATTAGATCTCAGCAAAGTAAAGAAGTATACAAATTTACAGTTACATTCACTAGTATCTCTATCAAAGAAAGTGTGCCAAAGCAGCTTTTACCACTTCAGAATGTTAGCTCTTCATCACTCTAAAATGCAAGGTTAACACAGTTTCTTCTGAGAAACCAAATTATGTTTTTATATCTTGTCGCCACACTCACTACAAAAGCCAAACTTGCAATGTAGTTGTATTCTCAAAAACTTAACAGGAGACTAGAGATAAGAGGCAAGAACTTGCTGTTTATTTATTTGTAGAGAAACAGTTTGAGTTGTCCACACAGCAAGTTATATGTAAGAACTGCTACAATAAATTAGATAATAACAAATTACCAGCTAGATAGGTATGTAACAAGTTAAAATTAGTATCTATTTCACAAGAATTACAAGATTTAAATGTTTATGAATCTACTACTATATAATGTGTACATTCATTTCAGGCTATAGTTCGTATGGAGCCTAGGACAGGGAAGCTGCCACCAACTGACTTTTAGAAAGGCCTTAAAGGAAGAGCTGTTTTGTAACCTTCTTGTGTGCTGCTTAATGCAGGACACACAGAAGTTGCAAAATGGCATTTAAAAAAAATAGCTTTTATGTGCAGGAAGGAGGACCTTCCAGTAGATTAACAATCATTGGACTTTTGCTGTTTTCATGTGTGCTGCACAACGCAGCCCACATGAAAACAGCAGAAATTAAATATTTCTTCTCATTAGGTTTTCCCTTGTCTTAATTCTGGTGTTGCCTCCTATTTACGCCTCCCTTGTACATAGGAGGCAGCGTCAGAATCAATGGGTCTTGCAGTGGAATGCCAACAGCAACACCCATTGCCCTCCCCTCTTACGCTAAGCATAGCGTGAAAGGGGGCCCTATTTATAAGACAGCGCTAAGCCAAGTTAAGTGGCTTATGCTCCCTTGCAAATAAGACAAAGACCCTATAGCCACAGGAAGGTCGTAAAAAGGGACGTTCCGGTGTCGATAGGGGCTTATAAATATGCCCCTAAAACTTTTAATCACCAAGGAGGTGCACATGTTTTTTTACTTAATTCTTGCTTTCATAGACTTAAGAATGCAACACATTTTATGTTTAAAGCATTTTATTGAATGAGTACAAAGAAAGAGAAAACATTCGAGCAGTGGGTACAGTGCAATGTGCCGCGGGGCAGTCCCAAAAGAGTGCGTAACTTCCCAAGTTCGTATAATATGGCCCCCTTCGGCTTCGCTTCCGGATGCTCCATCAAAAATCAAAAACAAAGATAGTGTAATCCCTCTGTACCCTTTCTCTGTACCCTTTCTAGTTTACAAAACTACCCCCCAACTCCCTCGCCCTCCCCAAGCCCTCCCGACCCCACCCTACCCCATCCAGTGCGTAGCATGCCTCCTATGTCGTGTCCTTGCCACTGCCCGTCGTCACCCACCATGCCCAATTAGTGGGTCCCTAAGCAGTGTGAGCCAGTGTGAGTCTCAGTAATCGGAGGTACCTTGGACATGTGAGCTCTTTAAATTCCGTGGTTAGCAGTGCATGAAATGGTTGCCACAGCTCCTCAAATTGTTCCACCTCCCCAACCACCACGAGTGATAGTTTTTCCATACCCAGAACATGCCACAGTCTGTGGAGCCAACCCGTGGTGGAGGGGGTGACAGTCGTGCGCCAGTGTATTAGGATGTTTTGAACTGCTGAGCCCAGCGCTATAGCAATTTGCCTACCTCTATGGGATTTCAGAGGGTACATTAACCCATTCGGGAGGCCCAGCAGGGTGTAAGCCGGGAAGCGGGGCAGCTCTATCCCGAAGTGTGTGTCAATCGCGTTGATCGCCTCTTTCCAATAGGAGTGTAGCAGCGGGCAGTCCCATAAAACATGTGTCAGTGTGCCTATCTGTCCACACGCTCGCCAACAGGTGTTTTCAATATGTCGATTCATCTCGTGCAGCCGTTCTGGGGTATAATACCAATATGTGGATACTTTAGTAAATGTTTCGGTGAGTCCTATATGGTATGCAGAATGCCTTGCTCGGTAAGAAATCTGGTCCCATTCCCTATGGCTCAGTGTTCTGCCCAGTTCCCGGTTCCATCGCTCCCTGCCTGGGTTATGAAAGTGAAAGGGGGGAGGCTGCAACATTCTGTAGAGATCCGTGATGTGTTTCGCGTCAGAGGTGCGCGTTACCAGTCATTTTTCGTACGGCAGCAACTTTCTGTCAGGGGACTTTCTCACCTCTGGCTGCAGCGCCCAGTGCCGCACCTGCCAATTATGCATCCTGTTCGATTCAGACAACTGGTAATCTTCTTTGAGTCTCTGAAAGGGAAGGACCCCTTCCGCATCATAAAACTGGAAGAGCGCCCTACATCCGGCAATGCGCCAGTGCATAAAGGTTCCCGGCTCCATCCCTGGCGTAGAGTCTGGGTTGTCCACTATTGGTGTGAACGGGGAGGGGAACGTAGTGAGATCATGGACCTTGTTGGTGGCGTCCCACACTCTCAACGGGACCCGCGTGACAAAGGACGCGTAAAGATTAGGAGGGCGGTGTGCCCTACGCAGGAAGGGCACCTCCTGTAGCGGACGGCCTGCGACCGCCTGGTCCTGGAAGAGCCAGTTCGTGTCCGACTCCCATTTGCTCCACTTCACCAGTTACCGTAATTGCGCTGCTTGAAAATATTTGCGCAGGCCCGGGATACCTAGTCCCTAGTCTCAGGAGCCAGAGTCGAGAGAACTCTCTTTATTCTCGGTTTGCGGTCTTGCCAAATGAAGCGGGCCAGGTCCGCCTGTGTCTGTTGTATCCACCCCTTAGGCGGCTGGAGTGGCAGTGCCCGGAACAGGTACAGAATCTGGGGTAGGATCGTCATCTTGACCGCCGCCACCCTACCAAGCCAGGATATCATGCTCCTTGATCTTCTTACCCAGAGCCTCACAATTAGCGGTGACCATGGCCGGCAGCGTGGGCGCCAGTAGGATACCCAGGTACTGCACTTGGTGCGACGACCAATGCATGGGGAAGAGCCCCTGTAGCTCTGATCTTGTGGCAGCTGTTAGGGAGAGATGTAGTGCAGCCGACTTTCCCATGTTCATCCTAAATCCCGCCACCGTCAAGAAAGCCTCTAGTTCTCTGATGCACGCGGGAAGTGCTCGCCTCGGGTTTTCCAGGGATAGTATCACATCGTCTGCATAGAGGCTGACCGTGTGGACGTACCCACCCATCTTTACGCCGGTCGCGTCTAGGTTCTGGCGTATTCTCTGGGCGAACGGTTCCATATACAGAGCGAAGAGGAGCGGGGACAGCGGGCAGCCCTGTCTGGTACCTCTCTCGATATTGAATCCCTGGGAGTTACAACCGTTCACCCGTACCACCGCTGATGGGAACCTATAGCAGTTGAACACCAAAGAGCGGAACTTCTCTCCTATACCCATTTTCTCCAACACCCTTTCTAGATAAGGCAGTGCACCCGGTCAAACGCCTTCTCGGCATCGACGGATAACAGCATTCGCTCCCCAGGAATTCGGGAGGCCTTCTCCAAGATGTGTACTATTCGTTTGGTGTTATCCACCGTCTGCCTCCCAGGCACGAAGCCGGCCTGGTCCGACTCCACCAGTCCCTGGTAAGTGGAACGCCAGTCTAGCCGCAAGAATCCCCGTATATAATTTGAGGTCAACATTGAGGAGGGAGATCGGTCGGTACGAGCCGCATTTGGTCCGGTCCTTTCCCGGTTTGGGAATGACCGACACCGTAGCCTGTAGAAGATCATGTGGAATAGCTCCTGGGGTGGGGAATGAGTTAAAACGTCTAGCGAGAATGGGCGCTAGCGTGGTACTGAACATTTTATAAAAGAGTGTGGTGTAGCCGTCTGGGCCGGAGCCTTGCCATGCTTGAGCCTGAAGATGGCTGTAATCATCTCCTCGACTCGGATCTCTCTTTCCAGATACTCTGCCTGCGTTGGCGCCAGAGATGGAAGGGTGATCGTATCTAAATAACCCTCCGTGTCTCCCGCCTCCGGGAGGTCCTCTGTATATAGCTCGGCGTAGAATCGCCGGAAGGCCTCGGCTATCTGGGCATCGCCCGTAACTGTCACTCCGTCGCCAACCTCAATCTCCTTCACTCGGTGACATTGGTGCGCCACTCTGAGTTTGTTCGCTAGAAGTCGACCACACCTGTCACCTCCTGTATAATACGCGTGCCGCAGCCTCAGCGCCGCATATTCCGCCCTGTCCATGTCCAACGCAGACACGAGTTTCCTCGCTGCCTTCGACTGCCTCCAGATTCTGGGGGCCCCTGTGCGGTGATGCACTTGTTCAAGCTCCCGGACCTTTTGCGTTAGTTCGTCTCGCTTTTGACGCCGTTCCCTATTTTCTGCCGAGGAGATTGCAATGAATTCTCCTCTCAAGACCGCCTTGAGAGCTGCCCACTGAGTTGCCAGCGAGGTATCTCCATTGTCGTTATGAGACTGATATTCTTTGATCGACTCCGTTATGTGGGCCTTTCCAGTTTGCGACAGTTCCCCAGTCTGTGGGTAACTTTGAGTTGATCTGTCCATAGAGGAATCGAGCACCATGTTCAGGCCCCCCCAGAATGATGTGTCTGCCTGGGGACGCTGTTATATCCACCAGCGCAGAGTGAAGGAAGCGTTCCTGATTTATTTTATTTATTTTTATTTTAATTTCTTTTATAGCGCTGGAATCAATCCCGTAAGGGTATCTCCGCGCTGAGCCAGCTATAGAGTTCTCAGTCAGTGCATCTAGGGGAATTAAGTGGACAGGAATGCTTCTTGATAAAGAAGGGTTTTTAATGTTTTCCTGAAAGATAGGTAGTTAGTAGTTGATCTAACATCAGGTGGCAAATTGTTCCATAAGGCAGGTCCAACCGATGAAAAGGCACGGTCTCCTTGTCTGGATTTCTTTGTGACCGGAGGTTTTAAAAGCGTTTGGTTGCTTGAGCGAAGAGACCTGCTCGGCTGATATAACACCAGAGATTGAGACAGGTATTTAGGACCTACACCATAAATGCACCTATGGACCGTGCAGCAGATCTTAAAATCAATGCGCTGTCGTATGGGAAGCCAATGTAATTCCTTCAGCAAGGGTTTGGAGGGGGTTCTAGCTGGTGCGCCCATGACCAGTCTTGCTGCCGTGTTCTGGACCACCTGCAAGCGACCTATTGCATCAGCATTTGCTAGTGTCAGCAGGCCGTTGCAGTAGTCCAGACGACTGGTCACTAGAGCCTGCACAAGTGTCTTTCTGTAGGTGG
The DNA here is from genome assembly GCF_964263255.1 of Lissotriton vulgaris. NCBI lineage: Eukaryota > Metazoa > Chordata > Amphibia > Caudata > Salamandridae > Lissotriton > Lissotriton vulgaris. The sequence goes on from NC_141690.1 coordinate 118,018,151, forward strand.
CAGGGAGATACGGGAAGACACGTCTAAGTAGACCAATAGTATAAAAGCACAATCCTGCAATGTAGTTGGTGTGCTCCTTCAGGGTTAGCTTTTGATCCAACTTCACCCCGAGATTCTTTACATGATGTTTAGATGTGGGTGCAGGGCCAAGATCTACCGGCCACCAGTCAGGGGACCAGAGAATGCTTGCTTTACCAAAGAGCATGACCTCAGTTTTTGTGACATTGCATTGGAGGCAGTTCGTCGCCATCCAATGTGACACCACCCTCATACCCTCAGCAAAATTCTCTTTGACTCTAGAGTCAAGGGAATTAAAAGGGTAGAGGAGCTGGGTGTCGTCAGCGTAGGAGATCGGTGTGAACCCATACTTCCGCACAATCTCAGCAAGGGGGGCCACGTATACATTAAACAATGTTGGGCTAAGACACGAGCCCTGTGGCACCCCCTTTGTGAGCCCCCTAGAGGTGGAGCGGAAGGGGCCCAGGCTGACAGATTGTGACCTCCCGGAAAGGAAACTCTCCAACCAAGATAGTGCAGGGCCTCCGATTCCTACTCCTTGCAAACGGCTGAGAAGGATGTTATGATCCACGGTATCGAAGGCTGCAGACAGGTCCAACAGCACTAGAATCATGGAGCCACCTCTGTCCTGTGACATTTTGATCTGATCAGTCACAGAAAGAAGGGCTGATTCAGTGCTGTGGTTGGGCCTGAACCCAGATTGTGATTGGTCCAGGCCCCCTGTTGCTTCGATAAAACTGGAAAGAATGGTGTTTACATGCTTCTCTGCCAGTTTGCTGATGTAAGGAAGGAGAGAAATCGGACGAAGGTTGGAGAGTTCAGACCAGGGCAAGATGGAATTTTTGCGTATGGGGTTCACCACCGCTTCCTTCCAGGCTGATGGGAGCAAGCCCTCAGTGTAGGAGAGATTAAGTAATTTCTGGATGGAAGGTCCTACTATGTCAATAAGAGGGGAAATGAGTTTGGCAGGTAGCAAATCAGTGGGGGAGCCAGTCTTTACTTGATGAATAAGTATGGTCAGGCCCTCAAAAGTTATTTCTGGGATTACCCGAAGGGTCGTTACAGGGGTCAGTATAGGGGACATTTCAGGGACCTCGTTTCCCAAAGGATCTGAGACTGCAGTGATTTTTTTGTATATCCCTTCTATTTTGTCCTCAAAGAACTGAGATATATCATCACACAAGACCTGGGTGAAAGTATCTGGGCTCTCGCACACCTCAGGATTAGTGAAAGTCTGAATGATTTTAAAAAGCTCTCTTGTAGAGTTACCTGCCTCTTCAATTTGGGCTGTAAGGCCTACTTTCCTGGCCTTTTTGATATTTTTATAATAGGAGGTCATTACTTCCAGATAACGGGTTTTATCTTCCTCCTTGCCTGTTCGTCTCCAAATTTTCTCTAATTTTCTGCATCCCTGCTTTTCAGTTTTTAGGGCCTCGGTGTACCAAGCTTCCCTTTTGGCCATGGTAGGTTTTTTTACGTTTTTCTGAGGGGCAAGAGTGTCAATAGCCATCGTCAGGGTGGAATTAAACTTAAAGAGAGCAGTATTGATGTTGTCAGAGTTGGAGAGTGTTGGCTGTTCCCATGTTTGCATGAGTTTAGCAGAAGTTATTTTATGCCAGGGTCTGCGTTTAATATGCTGGGAATGCGAGCGATTCATAGGATTAGTAAGGTGGGTGAAGGAGAAATTAATCAATTTGTGGTCAGACCAAAAAATGTATTTAGGGGAAGAACAGTGAACATTCGGATGTGAAGTGAAAATCAAGTCCAAAATATGGCCACCTGAGTGAGTGGGTTCACTGTTTCTAAGATGGAGACCTAAGAGAGCAAGGTCCGCGAGAAAAACTTTAGTGTCCGGGTGATCCTTAATATCAACATGAAAGTTAAAATCTCCTAAGAGAATAAAATCTCCGTTAGCTTTCAAATGAGGAGCTAACAGTTCAGTGAGGGCAAGAGAGAACCCCGCATTAGGCCCAGGCGGACGGTAAACTAATGCTCCTCGCCAGTATACCTTGGGGCTGAATGCCAGATGGAAAATTAACACTTCCATGGTAGGTAGCATGACTTGGTCTAAGACTCTGATATTCAGAGTGTCCTTATATATGATGGCGATTCCACCTCCTATTTTCACAGGTCGATCAAGCCGGAGGATTCTGTATCCTATGGGTATCCCCAGAGTGATGGTAGGGGTAGTGTGGGGTTTCAACCAAGTTTCCGTTAGGAAGCAAATCTCTGGTTGAATACTATGAATGGTATCCCATAATTGTGTATGATGTTTCGGGAGGGATCTGAGGTTCAGCAAAAAACTTTTTACGCCTCCTTGGGGGCCTATATTGTGAGTGGGCCGTCCAGCAATAATATAGGAGTCCATAGCCTGAAATCCGCAAGTAAGGCATGAAAAAGGGCCCTCTGGGCAGCGTAAGGTTTTAGCGGTACAGGTATATTTCTCCTGGTGTTGTAGTGCTTTCAGAGTGTGTGAGGCGTACCTGATTACGGGAGTTGGCCTAAAACAGTCCATAGTGGCAAGGACAGGGTGGGTGGCCCCTAGCCCCGTCCAGTCGCGGACGGGCGCAGACGGGCCACTCTTTGGCTACTCTTCGGCGGTATCTTCGGCTCCCCTGCGCGCGAACGCTGCGCGCTCAGAAGGGGCGAGGGCTAAATAGCCCCGTCAGCCTGTCCGCTAGAGCGCTAACCGCTCAGCAAACCCGGAAGTGGTGTTCTCCTCCCCGATACACAATCACGGGGAGGCGGGGAAGCGAGCGAGTGCTCAGGTAATGATGTGTTTTCAGCGTGTATGTGTGCAAGTGTGTGCACTATTTTAATCTAGTGTCACAAATGGGGAAAATTCGTAAAATCAATTCTCACAATGCTTTTAAAATATCACAGTTTAAGTCATGCGCAACACGCTGTTAAGAAGAAAATAAAGCGGACTGAGCAAACGAGCGTGCTCGTTTGGACTGTATATCTTCCCGATGGTAAGCGCCAGTGACCCCAGTTTGAATCTATACGCCAAAAGTCTCCCTTTTTGCCCTGCGAATTTGTGGAGAACCTCCCCCCGGAAGGAACCAGATACCAGGATTGCAACCCCCCCTGTTTTGGAAGTGTTCGAGGAAAAGAACTGTGTGGGGAACTTGCGTGAGAGCATCTTATGGCAATCACGCGTCAGTAAGTGAGTCTCCTGCAGAAGACAGATATCAGCTTGCGTACCCTCCAATAGAGACAGGACCGCTCTCCTCTTAACTGGATTGTTGAGCCCCTTGACATTAAGGGTCACCACCTTAAGGGTCGCCATAAGTAATTAAACCAAAGGAGTTGGAGCAATGGATCAGTATCCATGAGTGACAGGTCGTGGGCCAGACGGGCATGGGCACCCCCCTCAGGGCTGCGCGAACATACCAAGAGCACTGGATGGACCCCCCCCTCCCTACCCGCAACCAACTCCCAACTCCCCCTCCCTGCTCCCCAACCCCTGCTGGAAACTCTCCAATTTCCTCCCACCCTGCCCACCCCCACAAACCACAACCAAACTGACCCCAACAACTCCCTTCTTCCCCCCCCCCTTCTCCCAATCAGGCCCAAGGACCCATTTTCCCAGTCCGGTCCTCAACGGACAAGTCTGTAGGAAGTTACTCACGTGGACGTCAAGCCACTACCCACTCACCCGCCACCCCCTCTCCCCCAGACGCCCAAACCTGCATCTTCAGTAAAGCTGTGTCGATCTCCCCGGAGGCCATTCAAGTTGTCAGAGCTACCTCACCAGCCGCAGTGGACCTTGTTACCTCCTGAATCTCCTCAGCCATGTCCGCTCTGATGGTGGGCGAGTCCGGTCGCGCCGAGGATGCAGAGGATCGCCTCCCTGGTGCCGATTGCCAACCATCCCTGGTGATGCGACGCCGGCGCGGGGTGGGAACAGCGTCGTCAGTCGCGGTGATCCCCAGGACGCTACGGTATCCTGAAGAGCGCGAAGTTGGTGGAGCGTTCCATTCCACCGAAAGATGAGCCGGAAAGGGTGGCCCCAGGAGTATTGCGTGTTGTGGTCACTCAAAAAGTCTGTTGCAATTTTGAAAGTCTTGCGCTTTTGAAGCGTGATCACCGACAGGTCCTGGAAAAGGGCTACCTGGTGTCCCCGGAATCTCAGGGGCTGTTGCCGTCATGCTTCACGGACGATCCGCTCCTTCAAGGGGTAGTCTGGCAGGAAGGCTAGGATATCCTCCTGTTTCAGTGCGTCGAAATCGTCCCGGAGCGAGCTGAAGAGAGACTCCAGGAATGATCTGGTCACAGGGAGCCCACCTCCCACGGCCCCTTGGGAGCTGCTCGCGGGGCTCGATAATTGCTGTCCCTTATCTTGCCTCGCCGGGCCTCTAGTAAGCATGTCCTGCAAAGTCTGGTCCCCCTTCTTGCCTCCTCTGTTGCCAGCCATTACACCGACGGGGTTGCTCACCAAGTAGAGCTTCGTAAAGGTAATCAAGAGTTCCGGGCCGACCCAACCCGATCATGTAGGGCGCTCAGAGTCTCAGCCTCCCTCTCACTCGACCCAGTGGGCTGCTCCTCCCAGCTTGGATCCCCGATGCTTCCCTCGCACTCGCCCCGTGGTCTGGATGGAGGATGTCGGGACCAGGCAACGTGGGTCCGTGCCGTGCAGACCAGTCATCCCACACCGAAGGCGTCAGCAGCTCACCGGAATGGCACTCAGGGCAAGCAGTGCCTCGCAGGAACCCTCCCAGGCTGGTCCAGGTCTGTGGCCGAGGCTGCTCCGGACCCCGTCTCCCAGGGCCCGCCCGTGCCGTGATCTGCGCCGGGGCAGCGGCCCTTCCGACACCTGCGGCCGCTCGCCCGTGTCTCCTATCAGTGCGATAGCGTCCCACTCTTCCACCAGGCCCAACCAGCAGTAGTAGATCCAGTCCAGGACCCAGCTCCTTCGCTATGTCGCCCTCTCATGGCACCGCCTTCTCGAGGCCCCGCTATCGCCGATCTCAAGTCCCCTTCTGGGGCGGGTGTGGGGTCTCGGGCCTCGGCCCGCTGGAGAGGCACGGAGGGCTTCCTGTCACTAGGCCGCAACCCCGGCCTTGCGCCCGGGCCCGCACCGGCGGTCGTGTGCTGGCCCCCTCTTCTGGACGCCGAGTGTCTGTTCCCCACTGCCTGGCTGTGGACCGCACTGGGAGGGGCCCCTTCGTCACCCCCTACCTGTGCTTGTGCTGCTCCGGTGGCAACCCCACTGCAGTCCGGCCTAGTCCATAGTCGCGGGCCGCGACCGAGCGCTGCTGGTCCTGCTCCACAGCCAGGTGTAACCGCCCGTGCCCCCGGCGTAGTTTAGGTCCCGTAGGTGCTAGGTAGTCCTCTGCTGCCAAGTGCTAGTGCTGGTGCCCCGGGGTCGTTCGGGCCTCTCCGGTGCCAGTCTCCCCACGATAGCCCGTTCGTGGCAGGGGCTATGTGCGCTCGCCCACAGGCCGCAGTCCTGGCCCTGCGCAGCGGCTCCCCAGCCGCCCGCGTTTCGGGATCTCCGCTGGTCACCTTTGGTTCGCCCCCAGCCTCTGACTCGGGCCCCAAAACTCACCGTGGCCCGTCCCCCAACAGCCTCAGCCGCCGCTCGGCAGTCCGGCCTCCAGCTGCAGCCAGGAAAGTCTCTGTGTCAGGCCGCGTCCCCGGCCTCACGTATACAGGGCCGGGAGCCGGAGCTCTGCCCCACTCCCTCTTCGCGTCGGCACTCCGCACCGCTCCGGCCGTTGTCAAGCTCTCGGGTCCGGCTCAGGGCTACGCCGGTGACTGCCTCCTGTTGGTGTTGGGCGGCCCGGGAGCCTCGCCGCCACTCCGTCCGGGGTTAGTGCCCCACAGTGCTTCGGCCGGTCGCCAGGCAGACTGCTAAGATGGCCGACCACCGTCTCCGCCTCTCCCAAGGATTCCAAGAGTCGGCTCCAGAGCCGCACAGGGGGCCAGCGCAAAGGCGTCTGCCGGTCACTCAGTGTCCGCCACTGCTCCGGTGCCAAACGGGGGGAGATCGGCAGTTTATCACGGTCTAGGGCTCCGTGGTCGGAGGAGCTCGCGGAGAGTGCGTCCGCTCACCTCGCCATCTTGGCCACGCCCCCGAAGCACATTTTAAAACCAAAATGATATGCTGTTCGGAGGAAAGCATTTAATTATTTTCAGTGACCTACTGCAACTTACCCCCATAAAAGGACAGCCTGTTTTCAGGACTCTTCTCCATAATGAAACAAGAAATTCTTTGGGAAGCATTGACAAGTAAATATTTGGTTAAACTTGAAAGACAAGTGACTAGTGAAGAATATGTGTCAAGCATCTGATGTGGAGTATGGACATATCTTTAAGGACATTTTTGTAGGAGTTCTGACAAAGGATGGAAAACATGACCTGAAAGGTCAACTTACAAGAAACTATTTTCATCTAACAAAACCAGCACAACTAATTAATGTAAGATATCATTGAAAAAGACAAATTCATAGTCTGTCTAATGCCTGCACTGAACTTTAACAAACAATTACTGAAGCTGGAGAAAGAAGATATTTTGGAAATTACAGCTATCGATAAAATGGAACAGCAGGGAGTAACAATACTACTAACTGAAAAACCCCAAGCAAAATTGGATTCTTTGTAGAAGTATGTATCAAGGACTGCAGGATTAGAGAAGCGGTGACAGATTTGCAAAAACTGTTAAATATTATTGCAGCGTTATTTGAATGTGGAGGAAGGGTTAGTAAATGGTGCTATGTGTAAAGTTATTGATTTTCTTAATTCTCTAAAGGGATGAGGATGAATATTTGACTATAAAATGTGATCCGATTGATGATGTGAAGCAGATTGGGTGAAGTATTGTTTGTTTTTTGCTTATAAAGGACTTATATGCGCTGTGTCAACAGTTTCAAGTGACTCTAGCATATGCTGTAACTATATAAATCTTAAGATTTCATTCGAGGCACAACTTTTATTATTCTTTGAAATACAGTATTTAACACCTTGGCTGCTAGGCGTTTTCCCCTCCGGTGCTGACTTTTGATTCTTTCCATTCTTTCATGACGAGCTCAGCTCGTCATCAGCACAGCTCAACTGTGCAACATGACGAGCTGAGCTCGTCATCAGCATCGAAAGGGTTAAAGAAGGTATGTCATATGTAGCATTATCCCGAGTTAAAGCATTGTCATGTTTGTTTTTAGTTTAATTTGATGGTAGGAAAGTCAGTGCTGATGCAGGCTGTGTAAAAGAGTGCAATCGGTTAAGAAGCCTATATGATCATCGTTTAAGCCAGTACCCTATTTTTGAAGAAAAGGTCATCTGTCCAAAACTGAAGCTTACGAACGGTTCTATTGATGTTCAGGAAAAGAAAGGAAACCAGCACAAGTTAGAAGGTGTTAAGAAAAAAAACTGGAAAATGAGGGAGTTATTTTAGGATGCCAATTGGAAAATAGTTCAGGTGTCTCATTTACCACATCTTGTATATCAAATTAAAGAAAAACTAGGTAAGACAATCTGTTCTGCACTGTATCATATGTCCAATCTTTACGCAGTAACAGAACTGTAATGCATTCTACTTAAGGCATTTGAGACCTTTTAGATATATGTAGCAGATCACAAATACTTACTCTAAAGAGGCACGAAAATTTATAATGATCATGCTTGTAGTTCTAGAAGAAGAAGAAGTGGATATTGATTACTGATTTGGACTGAGTTACAAATGGGAACAATGACTGTGAAGATTTCTTATTTACATCCAGCACTCATATCAATTCTGAGCGATTTCTGTACTCAGCACTACCAGATTGCAAAACTGTGGCTTTTGACAGAAAAACAAAATATGTTCTGCCGAAATTGTAGATCAGATGTTAGGTCTATGTTGCATCTACAAAGAACTGGGAAATACCTTATATTAATGTTACAACAATGCAGAGCAGATGGATCTAAACTGTCAAGTGAGATTACAAACTTAAAAGCTGGACAAATGTAAATTTTTGGAAGAATTTATACCACTATAGCTATTATCTTTCAAGAAGGAGCTAAAGTAACATCTGGACACTGCACTGCCTATTTAAAGAGTTAAAGTGGGTAAGCTGAATAGGGAAGAGGTGTGGCACTGTGGACAGGGCGCCTGGCTCTGAATCTCGGGGTGTTACGGTTCGATCGCTGGCAGCAGATCAGCCCAGCACCATGTGACTCTGGGCAAGAGCTTGCGTACTCTACCTGATTGCCTCCAGTGCCTTGACGCCCTTGGGTACTTGTTCGCGCTTTACAAATACTGGACATTTACATTTGGTATTTCTTGTACATGTATCATCAATGTTTCAGACTCATTCAGGGGTAATGTCTTGGAAAAGTTCTCCAAAATTCAAGAGTCTTTTTTATCTTCCACAAAGGAGTTAATGTAATGTTTTGGTACTACATTCCCTAATTAAAACTGAAACTGGCTGGACACAACAGAATCACAGCAATCTTCATTTGAAAACAAAACTATCTTTCAAACTATGAAGCTGTCATCTTTGCTCCTTACAGTATCAGCTGTCTGTGAGGAATTGAGTGACATTGTTATTCACTGAGTCGAAATGCCACATGCTTGTCGCTATATTATTATTATTATTATTATTATTATTGTTACATTTCTTATATAGCGCCAGAATCGACCCCCGAAGGGGTATCTCCGCGCTTGCCTTGGGAACCCGTCCTGGTTTTTCCCTGTGAGATAGCCCCTACAGGGCATCCCCAAGGTGAAAGCCAGGCATCCCGCCGCGGGGGGCCGTTGTGGAGATTAAGCAAGCTTAATGCCCAGAGTTGCAGAGTGTGAACCCATGATTAGGTCAGGCACCGAAGCGAGAATTATCGAGTCCGTGGACATTTGAGCTCAACACCCTGCCGCGTCGGGAATCAAACCCTGATCCCGGGTCTGACCTCTGCTTCAGGGTCTACCTGCTCTAACCAGTGAGCCACACTTCTCTGTATTCTGTGGGTGCATTCTGTGGGCGCAGTGAAGAAGCATCTTTGTGAATTTTCTGTTTTTCTTGCTTCCAGTGACTACATAATGGTTGTTGATGGTTAAAGCCAGTTGCTTCTTTGCATTTCCCCACCCTTACCCTTTTTACTACCTTGTTCACTTTTTGTTCCACAATTTTTTTCAAACTGTTAAAAAAGATCATAAAGACAAAAACTGTTCTTGTTAGAACCACCATACACTCAAACAAAGAGCTAACTGTCTGTTTTTAAAGTTTCAGTGACAGCACCTGTGTGTCAGTTTATGCATCAGTATGCACCTGGGTGTGTAAGCATACACATCAGCGCCTGGGGTTGTTATTTCATACATTACTAATTGACTGAGTGTCTGCAATGCTGTATGCCTGAGTGTATACGTTTCTGCATTGCTACGTCTCTGACTACCTCAGTGGAAATGTCAGTGTGTGCCTGGGTGTGTTATTGGATGCATTAATCTTTGGCTGGCTGTGTCAATGTCTGCATTGCTGTATGCCTGGATGTGTGAGTGTCTGCATTAGTAAGCCTCTCGGTCTGGCACTGTGTACCTGGGTGTGTTAGTTGATGTATTAGTGTTTGCCTAGATGTGGCTGTATCAGTTGGATGTGTAATTGCCTGTATAAATATGTGTCTGGGTGTGTCAGCTTCTGTATTGGAATGTGGCTGGGTGTATCAATATTTGTATTTGTGTGTGTCTGGGTAGGTCAGTGACTGTATTGATGTATCTCTAGGTATGTCAGAGGTTGTGTCAGTGTGAGCCTGGGTCTGTCACTGGCTGTATCAGAGAGTGTCTATGTGGTATTGGCTGCACTGATCTGTGCATGAATGTGTCAGTAGGTTTATCAGTGTATGACTGGGTATGTGAGTAGCTGTATTGGTATATGTGTTTGAGTGTGAGAGTGGGTGTATCAGTGTATAATTGGGCATATGAGTCACTGTATAGGTGTGTGCCTTGGCGTGTGAGTTACTGTATAGGATTTTGAGTGGCACTCTGAGTGTATGTGTGGGTGTGTCACTACCTGTATAAATGCCTCTATAGGTGTGCACATTTATGTATGAGTATCTGTGTGGGTGTTTTTGTGAACTAAAATTACTAATATACATTTTCATAATTATACAAATACATTTTATCAACACATTACAAAACAACTTAAGCAAAACAATTAACAAATAAGCATAGCATAACTTAGCTAACTATTTACAAATACACTTGTGTGCACTAATAGTTGGTGGTAAATAACGAATCCATAGAGCACATAAGCACCCTTAAAAGTGCTTCCTACATGCCAATTACCGATTCGGTAAATACCGAATCGGTAAATAATGATGCGGTAAATACCGAATTGGTAAATACTGATTCTGTATTTACCGAATCATCATCACCTACATAGCAAAGGGCTCAATACCGGTCGTTAAGCCTGAAATTTACCGAAGTTCGGGTTTACCTACCGGTAATGAGCCACCTACATCGGGCCCTTAGTTCTTACGCCGTTTGTCCATGTATTGGGTATGAGTTCTAGGGTTGCTAGACTGCACCATTTGCATTTGAGACATGAAAATAGTCCTTCTGTCAATTCAGGAGAGGTTTTAATACAGTTTGGGGCAGGTGTGTTCAGCTCAATAAGGGCCTTTCTGGAGTAGGTTAAAATGTTTCTGAAGTAAGTGTTTCGTGGAGCAGGGGTCCTGGCCCCCTGGTCCCATTCGGGTGCGGACGATCGCAGACGGGCTTGCCTTTGGCACGCCTTTGGCACGCCTTTGGCGGCCAACGACGCGCCCGCTGCGCACATCTGCTGCGCGCACGCTGACACATTGGCTTTTGGCCATCACATCCTCCACACATACAGCAATCAGCTGCGGGGACCAAGGCGGGAGCTCGAAAGATATGTAGGTGAGCGAGTACAATTGAAATTTTAAGACAATGTGCCAAATAAGCAAGGTAAACAGTTTTAAGTTTTTTAAATCGCTGCTGAGCTTTCTTAAAAGTCACTGTTGGCAATTTGTGCAAAGTATCACATCAAGCGTTTTACCCCCAGAGATTGTCTGGTGAGGTCAGGCAGCCGTCTACTCACGCGATCCCCTAAGCGCACGCTAACACATTGGCTTTTGTAGCGTGTGAGGCGGAGAGACTGCTACGCCTCCTCCACTGCCGGAAATGCCCTGCGCGTTCGAGTGCTTGGCCTCCACGCCCTCCACACAAACAGCAATCAGCTGCAGGGACCGAGGCGGGTCCCGGAAAGATGTGTAGGTGAGCGAGTACAATTGAAATTTTAAGACAATATGCAAAATAAGCAAGGTAAACAGTTTTAAGTTTTTAAAATCGCTGCTGAGCTTTCTTAAAAGTCGCTGTTGGCAATTTGTGCCAAGTATCACATCAAGGGTTTTACCCCCAGAGATTGTCTGGTGAGGTCAGGCAGCTGCCTACTCACCGCGATCCTATAGTATCCTATAGATTAGTCTTTCTCTGGGAACATGTCTCTCTCCTTTGGAGACTTTACCCACTCTGATCATGTCATGAGTGATCTAATTTGTGCGGTAATAAGCAGTGCATTGCAGGGGTGTAAGCTCAAGTAACTATAACTGCTGAACCTATATGGTTTTGTACCAGTGAAATCTGAGCCTAACTATAATGTCCATGTAACCTTTGTTTTTTCAGTGAATTTCTAAGATTTTTTTAATTACTATTTCCTACCTATAATGTCCCTGTAACGTTTGTTTTTTTTCAGTGAATTTCAAAGGTTTCTATGGTATTTTGTCCCTTTAATGTTTAGTTATTTTAGCTAATTTGTGAGGTTCATGTTTAATACTAAGTGTATTGCAATTGATTTTGAATTTTAATTTAGTTTTTTTTGTACTGTAGACATTTTTTTAACTTAATTTACTAGGAGACTTGTAAAAACATAAAAATCACATATGCAGTTATTGTAAAGTGTATGTAGCTTTTTAATGTAATTAAACACATTTTGTTTAAAGAAAAATATTTTTGGGGTACCGCGGTACCTTCGCAAGTCCGTAAAGACAGACAGACTACTACTCTCACATGATCGAGACTAATCCACCATGAGTCTGAATCTGCAGATTTGGTGAAAATGTTATAGATCACAGCAAATATGTACACCCGTTTATTGTTATTAATCACATCAGTGTGAACATATTTACAAGTATATATAAATCACCTTATCTCTGTTTCACAACAAGGTTACTTAGTTTACAAGACAGATTAGTTCATTCACTCAGAAGCACACCCAGACCTTGTCTTCTGATTGACTATATTAAAACTGCACCCATGCACATGGACAACCACACCAAAAGTAGTTACTTCTCCAGTGAAGTCTCTAGAAGGAAAACTAAAAACCAGTGGTGCTCTGCATTTACACCATGGCTGAAACTACATCATCTGTCCAAGATGAGCATCCACAATCTGTTGAGGATGAGGAGGAAGACACACCACCTCACATAAAAGTAAGTGATGTGTGGAGGCACTTTACTATATCTTCTGATCAAAAGAAGGTGACAGCAAAATATGTGCAGTGAAATATTTGTGGCAGGCAGTTAGATAGAGGCACTGCAAAGACATATTCACGAAGGACAATTTCCATGTGAAAGCACCTAAAAACAATTCATGAATGGGTCTACCACCTGATGATGTGAGAGTAAGCAGTTACAGCAGGGTAGTCCGCCTCTACAGCAGCCTTGGGAGATTCATCATCGGCTGCAATCATTACAATACCAGCTACCTGTGAAGAATTGAGTGACAGGGTGATTCACTGTTTGAAATGCCACATGCTTGTTGTTGTAAAAGTATCTTCTGTAGAGCATTCTTGGGCACAGTGAAGAAACATCGTTGTTAATGCTCTTTTTGTTATTGCTTCCAGTGACTACATAATGTTTTTTGAAGACTGAAGCCAGGTGCTTCTTTGCATTTTCCCATCCTTACCCTTTTTACCACCCTGTTTCCTTTTTGTTGAAAAAAAGAAGAAAAAAAATTATAATTCTTAAAAAAAACCCTCCTAGGAAAAAAGGTTCTTTTTAGAACCACCATCTAATCGAACAAAGAGACTTAACACTGTGGTTTTAATGTGCCAGTGACTGTATTTTTGTGTCAGAGTGTCAGTGTGTATCAGTGTGTATCAGTGTGTTATTAGATGCATTAGTATTTGGGTGGGTGAGTCAATGTCTGCTTTGGTGTATCCCTGACCATATCAGTGTCTGTATTAATGTATGCCCAGTTGTGTCAGTGTATGCATTAGTATCACCCTGGTTGGGTCACTGTATACATCAGTATGTGTCTAGGTGGCATATTGGATGTATTAGAGTTAGGCTAGGTGTGTCTTGGGCATATTTACAAGGCCCTATAACCACAAAAACGTCCTTTTTTGAGACGTTACTGTGGTGATAGTGGCTATGCCTTATTTACAAGGTGGAGTTCAGACACTTAACTTGGCTTACCACCACCTTGTAAATAAGGACCCTTTCATGCTAGACTAGCATGAAAGGAGTGGGCAACGAGGTTGCAGTAGGCATTCCTCAGAACCACCCATTAATTTTGATGCTGCCCCCTATTTACAAGAGTGACTTAATTAAGAGTGTTAGACTTGGAATCTTTTGGCGTGTTTACCCTGTCTTTTTGCCTTCTGACTTCCTGGTTTTGACTCTGTTTTTGCTGGTTTAGTGTCTCTGCACACTTTCTCATTGCTGTCCAGAGTTAAAGTGCAAGTGCTCCTGTTGTAAATTGTTGTTAAAGATTGATGATTCCATGATTAATTCCATGATTGGCATATTTGATTTACTAGTCAGTCCCTAGTACAGTCCACTGTGTGTGCCCGGGCCTGTAAATCAAATGGCGCTGGGGGCCTGCGCACTAATTGTGCCACCCACATAAGCAGCCTGTAAATGTAACCGAGGCCTGCCATCACAGAGCCTGTGTGCAGACTGGGACTGTCGACTTGGCAAGTGCACTCACTTTCCAGGCCCTAACCTCCCTTTTCTTACATGTGAGTCACGCCTAAGGTAGGCCCAAGATACCCCTTTTGGCAGAGTACAGTGTATGTGAAAGATGGGACATGCCCTGATGTGTGTGGCATGTCCTGATAGTGAAAGGTTGTCAATTTCATGTTTCACTATTGCAAGGATACCTGTTCCCATATGATAGAAAGGGGAGCTTGCTTATAACATTTGATAAGCATAACTACCCCTGGGAACAAGGTAGGAAAATAAAGTTTAGTATGCCTGAACTCAGAATGTTAAAATGCATCTTTTAGTGAGGGTGATGTTTACATTCTGTGTTTAAAAATACCACTTTTAGAAAGTAGGTATTTTCATGCTTAGACTTCCAGTCTGCCTCTGCTAGGCTGTGCCTTGACTCTCTGGCTTTGGAGTGACAGTGGCTGGGGATGTGCAGTGGCTCCAGAGAGTCTGAATGAGTCAGGGCTGGCCTTATAGACCGGGGCTGCATTTAGACTAGGGGGCGGAGATTTCCTTTCACCTGAATGGGCCTGGTCTGCCTTCCACAAAGCTGTCTCAACCTCCTGCCAGGAAGCTGGACCAGAGAGGACAGAACTGGTTTGGACTGAGCACAGACACTCTCTGCCAGAGAGAACAAAGGTATTTTGAGTACAAATATTGGGGCCCAGACCCCAACATTTTAGAACTAGCTGGATAAAGAAAAGTGCCAAGAAGAAGAGCTGGAAGAGCTGCCAGGAAGAATACTGCCCCTTTGCTGTGTTGTTGCTTTGTTGGGCTGGCTTGCAGTTGCTGCATCTGCCTTGGGCAATGAAAGGACTGGAATGAATGTCTTTACTTGTGATGAGTATCTCCAAAGTTTTGAAATAGAATTGGCCTCCTGTTCTGAAGTCTCAGGGACTGCAAAGACTTCTCCAACCGCTGGGCACCACCTCTGGAACCGCTGTTTCAGTTGCCAGAAAGAAGGGAAACACAACCGACTCCGTTTCTGGCTCTGTTTCCTGACGACACTGCAGGAAGGCATTGTTCGCATCTTGCACTGCAACCCTGGTTTCACTGCTGCCGACCCATGCCGCCTCCATCCAGCCACTGCTTGCACTGTGACCTGTGGGCACCTCACTCTGCACCGACTCGCTTCACTTCGCCATCCTGCTGTCGCTGTTGCTGCTGCTGATTCCGACATCCTTGACCGCATCGCGGCTAGGGGCACCGCTCGTAAGTTTCACAATGCACCACCTCGTCCCATACAGCAGTCTGGGTTGACCAACGCCAGTTCCCGCTAACCGGCTCTATCACTTGCACCACAACCTACCAGCACTGCATCAGGCACTGCCTCACCCTGCACCCTAAGCCTTGGTCTCACCGAGGCCGTCTGGATGATCATCACCAAGCCACTGCCTGCACCGCATTGAGTGGTCACCGCACTCTGCACTGCTCCCATTTTGCAATGCAACCACAACGGTTGCCACGACCGGCTCGCATCAACGTGCCAGCTGTAACAAGGAAGGTACTCTTATCGTGTCTATTGCATACCACGTTTTGCCAAACCATGAATAAAACTGCAAAAATACATTCGCTAGTGTCACATTGCAACCAGCTGCTTATTTACACCGAACATATCCGGTGCATCTTAAGAAAAAACTATTGGCCATGCGTTTAGGTGAACTGCTGTCCCTCTCAGACAAAACAGCGTGGAGATACAAAGGACCTGAAACGTGCAGGCTATGTGATGCTTTGAAGGAGGATTTTGTACATTTGATCACGATATGTCCTAAACTGAATAAAGCACACCACATATTCTTAAAACATTTATTTAATACGAGAGCGATACGTATGTGCAGAACAGCCATTACGAGAAGTCTGGCCCCTATAGATCCTCAGCTAAACTGCAAGCTTCTGATAAAGCAGTTAAGCAGAATTGTAAGCTGCATACCATAGCATGAGGAATTTGCTTTGTAAAATGAGTAGACAATATTTATATATGGTTACAACAGCTCTGAGATGTTGACACTTAGAGTTGTGGAATCTTTTAGTGTGGCATACGTCGATTTATAGCAACAGTGAAAATGTCTGAAATGTTTTATAATGATAATGTTTTTTACAAAGACAACATTCTCCTGAGCTGTAACATTATTAATTCATGTTGCTAAGATAAGCGATTATTTAAAAAAAGGACTATTTTATATGTATATTGTGATGGTTTTTATTAACTGATAACAATAAACTCTTATTTGATTTGATTTGATTTACTCTTACTGTGTCTGTCAATGCTTTATCTGGCCACTTCCGACGTGGTCGGCTGGAACTTTGTTGTTTTCAGCATCGCGGTAGCCCTGGACAGAGCTACTGACTCATACAAAGTGTGTTTTTGAGGTATTTCTGCAATATTAAGGATATCTTGCTAAGTATATATTTTTAAAGTACTGTCTGATTTTTATAATTTCTTGTTTTAGATATATAAAAATATTGGATATTTTTTTAAACTGTATTAATGTCCTTGTCCGCCATATCCAGGCCAACCCCCACCCACCAGGCTGCCTAGGATCCCAGGAGGCTTGTAACCTGGCACCCTTGCCTGCCCAGCCGATGGGCCCATTCTCAGTGTGGAGAGCTTACTGTCTCTCCCCTCAGTGCTGGCCTAGGGAGTAGGCAAGGAGGACTCCTGTTCACTCTCTAAGTCCATGTCAATGTTCTAAGGCCTCTTTACCGCATATCGCCCCCTCAAACTACTGATCAAAGGGACGGGTGGGTGGGAGTTGAAACTAAACAGGGCAGTGTGGGGTGGTCCGCCCGTCCGGTGCGCGAGAGGAAAGAGACCAGGGACCACAACTCCCAGAGCCTAAATAGGCCCGAGTCTCCGCCCTCTCCCGCACCGGACGCGCGTCACCCATGACCCAGAAATGGATCCCGGCCGGCCGCCACTTGGGCGAGCCGGCTCGCTACTCTCCCCTGGGCGTGGCGAGGACCCGGGACGCCGGGCCCTAAGTGCGCACTCTTCCAGCCTCGCGCTTGGCATAGAGCCCGGACCTCCTAGCATGCTCCCAGCCCGCCAAGACATTTGGTATGACCCACCATAAAATTCACATATCAGAGAAAGGGTGGGTGTAAAAATGGCCATGTTTAATTATCAACATTCATAAACATGACTAAACAATACATATTAAAATTGATTAAATCAATAACAACAATTTTCAATATTGACATTCAAAGTTCTCAGTTATACTAGTTACTTTTCCACCAGCACTAAGGGGACCTCTGACTCGCACTTCCCAAATTGAGCACCCCACGCAAGGCACAACCCACCTTCATCCTTGGGTGATGGGCCCCTGCCCTCTGGTCCTTGTCCGCCATATCCGGGGCCCACCCCACGCCCACCAGGCTGCCCAGGATCCCAGGAGGCTCATAACCTGGCGCCCTTGCCTCCCCAGTCGGTGGGCCCATTCGCAGTGCGGAGAGCTTACCGTCTCTCCCCTCAGTGCTGGCCTAGGGTGTACGCAAGGAGGACTCCCGTTCACTCTGTAAGTCCATGTCAATGTTCTAAGGCCTCTTTACCGCCACAAGGGTGACCCGGGCCCCCATGTCCGTCACCCTCCCCACCACCAAATAAGTGCTGCACAAAAGACCATATTCTTCGGATCCATATGTCTGTGCCAATGTCTGATAGATGTCCGCCAACCTGGTGAAACATCTTCCGTGATCATCCGGTGTGAGAAATGACACAAGCGACCCTTCGCTGAGCACAACTTGGCCACATCCCCATCGAGCCACCTATCTGAAACATCAGATCTTCCGTGGTCATACGGTGTGGGAAATGACACAAGCAGCCCTTCACTGAGCACAACTTGGCCAATTCCCCATTGCTGAAGCATTCAAGGTCCTAAATCATACTCCAGAACCTCCTGACCAGCTTGGAATCATGTCGGACCAAGCCGCCACATTTGCACACGTCTGACGCCCGGCCAGGAGAACTCCGTCCGGTTCCGGCCCGGTGATTTCTCCACTCGCCGCTGCTGCAATCGCACAGTGGCATGCCGCCCGAACGAGTGCCCCAGTATCCCTACCAACTTAGGAGGGCACACTAATGAACAGGAGAGAAATGGAAAAGTCAGGCATAGTCATGACCAAATTGTGAGCATTATTCCATAGCCACTCGGGCCAGCTATATAGTCAAAAACAAGCCGACTACCAGTGTCCCACTTTCCACACGGTGTCAGGCGATGAGCCCGCCCCTGCCGCTAATGTTGCCGCCCCAATTCTAGTTGAGTGGACTGAGTCCGTCGGCTATTTAGTGAAAAAATTATCCCTATCAAATGGAGCACCTGCTGCAGTACAGTGATGCCAGTTGGGCACTTAGGACCCTCCAACGGAAGGGACTAGCTTGTGTCAAAGTCCCCTTAAATGAAAATCATACTGCACCCTCATGGACACTTCCCCCTATGTCACTATCCCTTAGAGTGTATTACTGCCCATAGTTAGACTCATTTAAATACTTCATATCACTTTTTGCAGTCTCCACAGCCCTGTCCAACAGCCTCGTAAACTAATGTTCTTGACCTTAGGACTAAATACAGGGACACAGCACCTCAGCTTAGAACTCCCTTCTGCAGGCTCTGTGCCTCGCCAGGCCTTACCCGTCCCCTCCTATCCGGCAGCTTGTGATGACACCCCATTCAAGGAAATTCGAAGGTGGTAATCCCCAAACTAGTACTACAAGTTAGCAGGGCCAACTTCCATCCTGGGACAATCACCACCCCAGGAATCTCTCTAAGGTGCCCCCAAAGTCTAGATGCGTTTCCATAAAAGTCGATGACAACTCCTCCCCAAAATGTTAAATGTGGGAAGTTTATTCTTACCAAGCTCAATAGTACTCATTTTATTGATCTCAGAAGGACGAAAGGCTTAATGGACTTGCCGGGATTTGAACCTGTGACCAGAAGGCCAAAACCAGACCCCTACAATGGATGCCTTAGCTCACTGCGCCACGAGGTCCTGAACGCAACTTGGCGGTCAAACCATTAACATGGGACGTGTACCTTTAACATGCTGCCAAACATTTATGTCTGCTTCATACCTGAACATCTTATCAATTACGGCGCTTTATCTTTACTCGCAGACCTCCTACAGTAATGGAGCAAACTGGCTAACTGGAAAAAAACGGGTGAATTCCGGGTGGGCCAGTATCAGGACTCTCCAAATAACCTTCAGCATCCATGTCCAGCTAATATGGTTGATCTATAATATGGTGTGCCTGTATTTAAGACGTGTCTTACTTGGGTAACGTACGCCAGACCACCCTTGAAAACTGCTTGATGTGTTATTGATTTAAAATTATGCACAGCTGCTCATCTAGGGAAAGAGATGGGAGTTTGCAATTACCCAAGTAATCATTTATCTTATGACTTTCCATGTCTGTGTTCTTGGCATACAGTCCAGTTTCGCACCTGGAAGTCCAGACCGCCATTAAATCACTAAAAGGCGGACAAGATGGTTTCTCCGCAAAATTCTATAAATGTTTCTCCCCGGTGGTCACACAACCACTGCTTAACATGTTCGAAGAAATAAGTGAGACAGGTGAAGCAAAAGCAAAAGGTACTCTGTCAGGTGCCACTATCGCAGTCTTTCAGAAAGAAGGGAAGGACCCCACACTACCCAAGAATTATAGGCCCATCTCTCTTATAAACCTTGAATGTAAGCTCTGTGCCTCCATCCTAGCGGCGCGCCTCCAGAACATATTACCAAAACTCATCCATCCATCACAAGCGGGGTTTATGAAAAACAGGTTGTCCAGCGATAACACCAGAACTCTATCACATGTCCTAGAAAAAGCGAAGCTCCTTTCCACTCCTTCAGCTGCAATAACACTAGATGCTGAAAAAGCATTCGATAAAGTAGAGGCTGTGTTTATTAAATTTAATTTGGGATCACCAATCATAAAGATGATCATGTCCCTTTATTTCTGCCCGGTAGCGAGAGTCTGAGCAGGAGGTTCGCTCTTGTCACCTTTTCGACTACACCAAGGTACGAGGCAGGGATGCCCCTCTTTCCCCGTCACTATTCGCATTAGCTATTGAACCATTCCTTTACCATATTAGACACAACAAAAATATACCAGGAATCCCTTTCAACGACTGTATCATAAAATTAACGGCATATGCAGATGACGTACTGGTAGTCTCAGAGAAGGCGGGTGAAGCTATACCGGCTCTCCTCAGCACTATCGATGACTATTCAAAAGTATCCGGCTATAAATTAAACAAAGACAAGACAGAGGTTAAATTGCACAATAATTTAGGGAACAAAGATATTATAGGAGACTCAGGATTAACATGGCAGCCAGGCTGTTTTAAATATTTGGGCTTAGATTTTGATAGCGACCTAATCTCTACAACACGAATTAATGAGAACATAATTCTGACCAAAATAAACAAGCTACTAGAAGGCTGGTCGCCTAAATACTTATCCTGGTGGGGCAGGGCTGAAACCCTGAAGATGATGGTAACACCTCTGGTAAATTACTTGGGAAGTATGCTGCCAATGACCTTCTCCGAAGATTTCATTCACAAGGTGGAGAAGCTGTTTGGTACATTTCTGTGGCAAGGGAAGAAGCCCAGGATATTAATGAAAAAGCTACAGCTAGCGAAAGAAAAAGGCGGTGTGGGTCTCCCAAACTTCAGACACTATCAGACAGCGTTCCTTTGCAAACAGGGCACCCTGTGGCTAAGCAAAGTATCAGATTATACCCCACTATGGATAGACATCGAAAAAGCTATACAGGTCACTATTCCACTTCCGGCCCTACTCACCATGGACCTTGCGCATCTACCCCATTCTAAGTATATTCTGCAAAACACAAGAAGGGCTCTTCAGAAACTCGGCCAGTCAAACCATAAAGGCCTAAAGCTCAAAAAGTCCACTTCCATAGCCCTTTGGCATAACCCCTTACTGAAAATCAACGGGGCACCCCTCCAGTGGAAACACTGGTCTGCGAAAGGTATCAATTGGGTATGCGATCTCTTCAGGGGTACTGAACCTCTACCGTTCTCGTCACTACAAGCCACACACGCCCTCACACCAATAGACTTCTACGTTTTTTTAAACTAAAAGCACTCCTGTCTGCGCGCTCCTTGTCTCCCTCTGAGCCATGGCTCTGGAGTCCTGTACCATGCATCAATAATGCAGGGCATTTCGTTTCAAAGGTCTATAAAATGCTCCTCTCCCTTCCTCACAAAACACACAGAAGAAATGAGATGGGATGGGAAGCAGAGTCCAACGCAACGGGTATGACCTTCGACTTGGATATAATATACACTACTGCTTTCAGGAATATGGTCTCCCCTATATTGTCACAAACTAAATTCATGTTAATCAACAGAACATATTGGACACCTGAGAAGCTCTTTAGACTTCAATTAAGAGATTGCCCCACGTGTTGGAATTGTGAAGCAGAGGTGGGGGACTTGGCCCACATGTTATTTAATTGCCCCTCATTGAAGGGATACTGGAATAAAATCTTTGATTTCATTGAGCACATTTTCTGTATCAAACCTGCAAGGGAGTTTGTCTATGTTCTACTGAGGGTACAGGACCCGAACTTGCCTAATACGGTTGATCACCAACTACTTGATCTCCTTCTAACCTTAGCATGCAAAGTTGTATTATGCAAGTGGAAAAACGCTTCTGAGGTATCATTCAAGACTGGTTGTTCTTCCTAAGAGGTGCCGATAACCCAGCACTGCACTCATCTCCAGGGCGTGTCTCTCACAAACTGTAGAAGGCCCTTGATGCTTCCTCCTTCTCGTTTGACCCCCCTTAGATCACATAGATAATGTCAGGCCACATAGCTTAATTCAGTAATCACAAGTTCCTGTGTAATACCCTTCACCTAGAGATTGTTCTAGATGTCATCAAGATGAGAACCTATACTAGATATAAGACGGCTATGCAATTGCAATTGTATATGTACATGTAAATGTATGACCACCACATATGTTAACATTCCTTTTTCTTTCTTTAGGTTTGCTAAATCAGAACCTTGTATTTGGAGAATTGCTTTATTGTCTTTAATGCTTTCTTTGCTACTTATTGTATTGTCTTGTGCTTTTCATTTCTATTCTCAAATAAAAATGATTTGAATTTAAGAACAATCATGCACAGCTGGGTCATTTTACCAAAACTTATTTTCTGCTTCTGGCCTTTATGACTAGATAGAGTTCCAAAGGACCGGCCCGAGCTGGGAAACTAGGTTCGAATCCCAGCCTCTGCTCACCCACCTCATGTGCTTTCAAATGAAAGGAATATCACCACCAGGCATCCCAGGCCCCTTCATGCACTCTTCTAATGGATAGCTGGAAATCGGTTTATGAGTGCATATCGGATAGCGTATCACCCGTGCCTGGAAACAGCCACACGCATCCATATCATACATGCTCCCAACCATGTCTGAAAACTGTCGACTGGTTCATATCATGTTGAATCTGGAACCCTGGAGACAGGCACATATAACGGGTGTGTTTCAAACTCTCTGATGTCTATATATGGAAACCTGCACACCGGTCTGCCTTGTGCAGTCTTTAATCCACTCCTGAGGTCTACGGGTATCTACCATATAGTCCATCATCCACGCAGGAGAAAGGGGGTCTACCTACAAATGCGTAGTATGTCACCATTGATCCACCTCTGCGAGTGGGGATACAGTTGTCTATCATGCTGGCTGACGTCACCTCCGATAATGGGGGAGCCCGTGGGTGCGTATCATGCATTTCGTCCATCTAGTATGAGAGCGAGTCCATTGCTCCTAATTACTGGCAGTTCACCTCTTAGATAATGATCAATTAATTTGCTCCCCACTAGCCAGTCAGGTTGCTATCTTTTTCTACCATGAAGAAGACCCTTTTCCAAGTAGATGTAGACACCGACGCCAGGACCACCCTCAAAGGCACCCTTATCTACAGACCCCCAGGACCACGCACTCAATTCTGCGAAAATATTGTAGACTTCGTAAGCCTGCACGCCCTCGCCTCCCAAGACTACATCCTCCTAGGAGACATCAACTTCCACCTGGAGAACAACAATGACAGCAACACCACCACCCTGCTGGACAACCTCGCCAACCTCGGACTCAAGCAACTGGTGAACACCCCCACCCACTATGCCGGCCACACGCTTGACCCCGTCTTCTCCTCCAGAAAGCACATCTCCTTCAGCCCCTCCACCGGACTCCACTGGACTGACCACAGCTGCGTCCACTTCTCCTTCAAGAAAACCATTACCCACCACCACCCACAACAGGCCCCCCGCAGAAGCTGGAGCAAGATCACCGCCGACCAGCTCACCACCTCCCTCAGCCAGAACCCTCCCACCACCACGACGGACCCCAACGAAGCAGCCCGTAACCTCGCACAATGGCTCGCCGACTGCGCAGACAAACTCACACCACTGAAAAAACCACCCAGCGGACCCCACAGCATGAAAGCCCCTTGGTTCACGGACGACCTCCTAAACTCAAAGAAAACCTGCCGTTCCCTGGAGAAAGCCTGGTGCCAGAACCAGACATCAGAGAACATGACAGCCCTCAAGAACGCCACCCGCAAGCACCACCAACTGATCCGTACCACCAAGAGAACCACCTACAAACAGCACCTGGACAACAACACCCACAACAGCAAGGAACTCTTCAGCATCGTTAAAGAGCTCTCCAACCCCGGCGCCTGCAACAAAGACATCACACCCTCGCAAGACCTCTGCGACTCACTCCCCTCATTCTTTCACTGCAAGATCGCCGTCATACACAACAGCTTTGGCGCACAGACCAACTACCCAACCACCGAACCAGCGCACCCAACCGCCACCCTCTGCACCTGGAACCCAGTCAGCACCGCTGACACCGGCCGCACGATGAACACCACCCACTCCGGCTCCCCAACCAACCCTTTCCCACACCACATCTTCAACAAAGCCGACTCCATCATCGCACCCCAACTCCGCAACATCATCAACAGCTCCTTCGCATCAGCCACCTTCCCGGAAAGCTGGAAGCATGCCGAACTCAGAGCCCTCCTGAAAAAACCCACTGCGGACCCCACGGACCTCAAGAACTTCCGACCCATCTCGCTCCTCCCGTTTCCCACCAAAGTCATCGAGAAGACCGTCAACCAACAACTCTCCGCCTTCCTCGAGTCTAACGGATTCCTCGACCCGTCACAGTCCGGTTTCCGAGCAAACCACAGCACCGAGACCACCCTGCCTAGACTACGGAAACACCCTCTACGCTGGAACCACAGTCAAGCTCCAGAAACGACTACAGTGCATACAGAACGCCTCGGCAAGACTCATCCTGGACATCCCCCGCCACAGCCACATCTCCGCCCATCCGAAGGATCTGGACTGGCTCCCCATCAGCAAGAGAATCACATTCCAAGGCTCTCCACGACGTGGGCCCCATGTACCTCAACAACCGCCTCGCCTTTCACACACCAACCCACCAGCTCCGCTCCGCCAGCCTCGCCTTAGCCACCGTCCCACGCATCCGCAAAGCCACCGCAGGAGGAAGATCCTTCTCCTACCTGGCAGCCAAGACCTGGAACTCCCTCCCCACCCACCTTCGTTTGACACAGGACCACCTCGCCTTGAGGAAACAACTCAAGACCTGGCTGTTTGAGCAATAGCAACCACCCCCACCCCCAGCACCTTGAGACCCTAACGGGTGAGTAGTGCCCTCTACAAATTCCTTGATTGATTGATTGATTGAGTCGCAACCCCAACAATTTACAGCGTTTGTCACTTATTTAATTTCAGACTCAAGTATTCCTGACCTGATACATGTCTGGCTGCTTGATTAATTTGTATCCATGTGACCATTGCTAACTGTATATAATTTTGTATAATTTTCTGTGCATCTTGCTATTTCTTCGCCATTGCACTTGCACCGCATCTGCACAAGGAACACCTATGCTTGAATTGTTTATTGGTTTACGGTTGTTGTCTCTATTGGCATCTACGGGCTAAGGAAAGCATACTGAACTCCTGCCCAAATTCCAGTTGTGGAAAACAAACATTGGTAAAGCCAGGAGTTCTCCTTGCATTTCAGTTTTAATAAAACATCCAAAGCATGTGGCAGTAAATTATATATGAAAAAGGGCCTGCTGTATAAAATAAGATCTATAATTCAATGTGTAATGATTTGGAGTACTTTTAAAGTAAAGTGCGTCATTCTGCAGAGATACCTGTGAGGAATCTGTGCGAGGGCAAGCGCGGTCTCTTAACACGGATCTACTCCAGTAATAACAGGCAATTTGGCCCTTGAACCGTAATAATGCATGTGCGGGCGCTGCTCTATTCCGAACTTTCTCCAAATACCCTGTTTTATTGGGCATCCAATATTGTCCCAGCATTCACCACTACCTTTTCTTTCAAGAGACCCCCTGTGAGCACCCCCGTCCAATGCGAGGTGGGGTGTGATAGCGCCCACTGGTGTGTGCAGCGCTTGCCATTGCTTCATGAAAACATGGTCGCAGCCGAACCAGATACAAACCATTCGGCACCAACAGTGACTAATTTTCTCTACCTTGTGAAAATATAAAGCACGTTTAACATCGCATTATACCTTTACCACATTGCACTTCCACTTTACTTACAGTTTCGAGACAACACCGTGGATGGGGGCCAGTGGCCGATCGTGGGCTCTAATCCCGGCGTCAGCTCGTCCACTGGAAAAATTGTGTGGCTCCCGGCAACAAGCTAAATTCTGTTTGCTGCAACTTATAAATGTGAGTAATGTCCTAGAACAATTACGGCTGTAATTCTGTACACCCTATCGCAACACTTCCCAGTCCCTTGGAAACCATTTTTATCCAACAAAACTAAAGACCCCTAAAGCTCACTCTGTGTGATGCACCTCCTGCCTCAGTTCGTTGCATGACACTAAACTATCAGTGTAGTGCTTCGTAGCTGTCTTGTGCGAGGGGGAGCTGCATCAGCAGCCCAAAGCCCATCCCTCCTGTAACGTTGTGTGAGTTGCTGAAGCCCCCTTCCGTCCTGTCAGCCCCTTTCAGCCTGTGATCCAGCGGGCCATGAGAAATTCTGTCTCATATAAACAAACTCTACTCCACGATACTCACCATAATTCATAAATCTATCACTAGGCCCATATTTGACTGAGACATGAATTGACCAACTGAATCTTATGACCTAATTAATCAAAACATAATATAATACATTTAATTAAGTCAGTATCATAGGCAATGGATTAACTAATGGTAACTCAAGGAAACAAACAAGTCCAGCTTGTCATTTCAAAAACGAATGTCCGGCAGCATTCCTGGAGCACAGGAACGAACGAACAGTGCTCTTAGAAGGGGAACATTTTTATACCTTTTTCCTATCTAAAACTAACTAAAAGAATACAAATATTCAAGCAAGATGAAACACGATTGGTCTAGGACATCATCCGATGAGATCATACGACTCTCGCATAGCAAAAGTCACGTTTCCTCAAGAGCGGCATTGTTCATAGTTTTTTTTGCGTGTCAAAGGCTTCCCGAGAGTAGCAACATTAGACAAAATTGTTCATTACTTCCGCCATCTGTCCAAGCCTTTCCGCCGCTGAGCGTCTTAACTGTCCTTGACAATGGAAACTGAATCAAATGTCCTTAGCTTCCACACAGCCTTGTTTACGAGCCATTTTCAAAGAATTATTGTAGAAAAATATTTCCACATTCAAACGTTGCTGTGCAAGGCCCACTTTTGACAAAGCTTCGGACATCCATTATGGAAACAGGCCACAGGCCTCTTTTAGCATGAGACTACTATGCAAGGAAACACAAGACAATAATTAATTCAAGAAATGATCAATATTTTGTTACCCACCCCCTTTACTAAATTTAACCCATTAGTCTATGTTACTAGCTTTGCATACAAAAGGATAAACAAAACAAAAAAACACATGAAACGACATAACATAAACAAAATCACATTTTAAAGAATGCACATGCTATTATTTAAGACAGCCGCAGTTAATATACGACAAAACAAAAGACAAAGTAAATGTATTATTTAAAGCAGAATGACGAACATGACAAGAGCACAGATGATTAAACCCGCGTGTTTATGTTGGTGCACATTATTCTAGGTTGTGTCAGTACAAAACGTGCAAATCATTCAACACTCATTAGTAAATTAATATTATGGGAGTTTCATTTGCTGCGTACTTTTATTCAGAATTAATTCTGAAAGTCCGCTCCATCAACTACCTCATCTGGTGATTTAAATATCACCAAATAAACCCAAAAATGTATACTAAATTTTACTTTTTAGTAATGTCATATAATGATCTCTCTCTGTATTAGTAAATCAAAACTCCTGTTTCATCAGTCTGTCTGGAACTCTCATATTGTGCTCTGCAGAATTCATCCATTTCTATCTCCTTCTCTTGAGCTTTTCTGAGTTTATAAATCCTCTTTTTCTCCCTCACATGCTTCTTTCTCTGGTGAATCATGCAACTGATTTTTAACAAAAGTGTCACTATAACAATGACTATTACAGGGTAAAGCACTTTGCCAATGATTGAACTGCCAATGTCTGCAAACCATTCTTTGATTGCCCCAAACCTTTTTGCCAAACGTTCAGAAAAACTGTCACTTTCCATGGGTTCTACTTCTGAGTGAATTTCTGTAATATTTTTGATTAATAATTCTATATTCTGACTTTTATCCGGGATATATGTGCAGCAATGCTGAACATGCAAAATCCCACAGACTCCTCCCTCTTTTGCTAGAAGGATGTCTAACGCAAGCCGGTTTTGCATAACCATGCTTCTGGTAGCAATGAGCTCTGTATTGACCAACTGGAAAAACCTGCAGTATCAGTTGACAACCTGTCAACAATTGTGGAAACCTTTCTGATTTTAATCGCATTCAGGGTAATTCCCACCATAGGAATTATTGCACCAAATATCTCCCATAATTTCTGAAAAGCTTTCTCTTTTAAATCTATTCAGGTGTTTGCCAATTTCAAATGATCCTTCTCCATTCCTGTCAACATGGAAAATTTTAGGAAAGACAAGACCAAGGTAACATGTGCCATACCAATGGTCAGGAAGACTGAAATATGCTTTGTTTCAACAAACAAAATAAATTCCTGGGAAAATTGGGTCTTTATCACCTTTAAATCCCCATCCCCCTACAATTCGATAGGTGTCCTCACACTGGCTAGCACCGACAAAATAATTGTTGTAAAGCATGTTATCTCTTCTAATGCAAAGCTTTCCAGGAACTGGTTCATCTATATGAATAGCAGCAAATCTATTTTCACCATTAAGTTTCTCATCCTCGATTTGCCAAAACGTGGATTTAGTTTGTTTCAGCATTTCATTCCTCTTATAAATTGCTCTCCTCTCCTCAACCTGATCAAGGAAAGATCTTTCTTCATCCTTCATTTTGCAAGTTAAATTATTCTTGTAAGCGTACTCATAAGTAAGTTCATTTGTTACCAGGAAGAATTCCCTCATCTGCTTAGCAGGCCTAACTTTGTTAAGACTATGCACAATTTTCAGGTTAGCAAAAATCTCATCAAAATCTGAATAATAGTATTCCAGTCGACCTGTTTGATAGAACAAGCTTGATATAACACTGCATGTTATTCCATAAGTAAGGGGAAGCATATTATACTTGACCCCTTCAGAAACTGAAGTAGCAAGCTTAACACACACATAGCAATCCTTAACATCCATGACTCTAACATACTCTGTTAGGAGACTGGAAAATGAATTAGTAGAAAAATCTCCAACAGATCTGTCCTGACGGGTATCTGGTTTATGCTCAATGACTCTGTTAGTTTTTCCTGCAACATCATGATCAGCTTGTTTTGATTCAGCTTTGCTTGTCATATTTATCTTATAATCCTCCCTATTAATGCCAAAAGGGAAAATGACTGCTAAAACTAACCAAACTAGAATAATTAAAATCACACAAATAAAAGACATTTTAAAACATCTTCCAAGAATTGCACACCTAGAATTATCAGCATTAGGCATCTTTACTCAACTTAAACTAAAACAAAAAATGTAAACTTGAAACTTAAAATTTTAATTGAAATTTTACTAAATTAGTATGTAACACACCAACACACCCTCTCCTTTTAATTTTTTTTTTTAGTAACCTTCTAACAGCTTTTCTTCGACCTTACGTCCGTAGAAAGTATTCAGCTAACACAATTTCTTCGACCTTGTGTCACCTAACACAATTTCTTCAGCCTTATGCCAAAAGCAAACCTCAACTTTAAAAAAAAAAAAATTAAACCTCAATCATTGTCACTATTTTCTTCCAAATCTTCTTGACTGCTACTACTAACCTCAACTACTGGTGGGATAATTATGTAGGCCCACTCTGGAGACTTGTATATCTGATTTGGTTTAAATGGCCTTTTGCTTTTCCTATTAATAATTTCAATTTTCTTTCCAACTTGTTCTTTTTTGTCTGATTCACCCTTTTGACTAGAAATTTCGTTGACCTGTTCTTTCGATCTATTAACTAATTTGAATTTCAAGTCTTCTTTTGGCCAAACATCACCTTTTCTCAAAAGTTTCTTCTTAGGCTCAATTTCATTACACTCAGCTTTCCAAGCTCTTTTCCTGAATCTTCTTATTTCAGACTCTTCATCACTGTCATTCGAATCAGTTTCAGAGATTTCAATACTGTATCTAGGAACTTCTTTACTCTGCAGCTTCACTCCATTATTAACAACGCCTCTGTAGCTGGTACTTGGCAATTCGTTCTCTTCTTCCGGAATTACTTCCAACTTCCCAGTTCCAGATTTCCCGTTCCTGCTTTCAGAGCTTCCAATCTGCTTTTCAATACTCTCCAGATATTGAATCTCTTCTGACACAGTTTCTTTTTCAATTCTCTTTTCTAGAACATCCTCATCATTCTCTGAATCAACAACAACGATGTCTAGATCTTTTTCATTTGATGCTTGATCTGCTTCTAAATTTTCCAGATGTCGACTTCTCTGTCGATCTTCAGAATCTGGATTATCAGGTTCTTCTTCTGAATCCGAATCTGCTGTAGTCTCGTCACTGTCTTCGTCAGGGTTATCAGGTGCAGGTACCCGAAGGGTATGGCTTGCATGCACCCACCTTTTTAGACCTCTGCATTTAACAGTATTTGTTGTGACTAAAATCACTTGCCTCGCTTTCTGCCACCTGGGTACCAAACAGTTCCTCCTCCGATGAACTTTTGTTCTGACCCAATCTCCTGGCAATAGATCATGAGCCTGCTCCTTTTCTTTTCAAATCACATCTGTTCCCACCTGATGGAATACATAAGTCACTGCATCAGAGAGCTGCTTACAATAGTCTAAGATTGCACTGTCATTAATTGCTAACAACTTTCCAACTGGAATATAAGCCTGTCTCATTACTCTTCCCACGAGAATGTCATGAGGTCTAAGACCTGTTCTTTTATCTGGAGTACTTCTCAAAGACATCAAAACAAGTGGAAGTGCATCTGTCCATTTTATTGCTGTAGCTAAACACATTTTTGAAATTCTGTTCTTGATTGTGCCATTGATTTGCTCTACAACACCTGATGCTTCTGGTCTGTAAGCACAATGTAGCTTTTGTTTAATTCCAAATGCTTCACAAATCAATTCAATCAGTCTGTTTTCAAAATGTGTGCCACAATCACTTTCAATAGTTACTGGAAAACCATATCTAGGTATGATCTCCCTTAAAAGCAATTTTGCCACAGTGATTGAATCATTATGATGAGTTGGGAATGCTTCCACCCATCTTGAAAACAAACAGACAATCACAAGCACATACCTGAGCTTATTGTGTTGTGGCATGTCAATGAAATCCATCTGTAACCTGGTAACTGTCAGTGACGCCACCTCAGGAGTCCAGGTTTCTTCTGTCTTGTAGTTGACTAGTCCCAATACCTTCAAGGACCAGCAAATGTGGCAAGGATTGCAACACTTGGCACAACCTGCTGACCCCTAAAGGGACAGGGAAGTGGGGGACGGGAAGGGTCGTGGACGGGGGTCAGGAAAGTGAAAGAGAGAAACAAAACAACACTGGATCTCTTCTTTGAGATGGCAGTCTCTCTCTTTGATTGAAACACTCTGGACTTTCTCTTGCAGTCGTGATTCTTAGATTGCAGTACTGCGTTAAAAAAGTTTACACCAATCACTACTGATTCCTTATTGTTCTGCTGCTTTCTACAATATATACAGTAAGAAGTATTTTGTACATACCAACTTTTAGAAAGCCCAATCCTGTGCTTCTTATGCTAGTATATGAACATCATCAAGCAAACTCCGAACTGCTTTAGAAATTATAGCACCTTCAAAACATAAATACACCGAGTAAACAAATGCTTTGCTTAACTGCTTTTCCAACAACTCAGTGAACTGGTTAGTTGAACTGTAAACCTCAATCAACATGCAACCTTTGTCTTACCTTACACTGTAACGTGTGCATCAGTAATTGGGGTTCTGTGGAAAAGAAATAAAAAGAAAGAATACAGGCCCCCTAATAACTATTGTAATGAACCATCACTTTGGTTACTAGCTTACATTTAGTTTTATGCAGTTTTAGTCACTGCAGTACCACAAGGTGAATATACAGTTCTGTCACCGTTTTAAAAGTTATCCAAATGCAATACTATCAATAGGCAAATAAACAATTACAATGTCCATCAAGAGAAAATTCTACGTTTGCATTAGCCAAGGTTCGTTCTACATTGCTTTTGCCAAGGTTCGTTTTTTAATGCATTAGCCAAGGTTTGTTTTTTCAGGCTCTAACAACGGAATAGTCTTACTTCTGTGTTTTGCCGGAAATCCGAATCCTGAGACCGGAAGGGTTGAGGGGGTCCCACTTGAAACGAGCTCCGACTCGAAAACCGGAAGTATCCTGATCGGTGTCCGACGGAGCTTGAAAGATCAGCCAGGTCGCTCCGAGGGTCGGGAAATCCCTCAGGGTTGTTCCTGTTCCGAGGAAGGAAGCAGGCGAGTCAAGCGAGTCGCGCTGCGATCTGGAGAGCGGGCGGGGCCGGGTCCTGGGAGACGGGTCCTGGAGGCTCCTGTGCGGCGCTTAAGCTGAGAAGCGAAGCGTTTTGCCTAGGAACCGGCAAGCCTTTTATAGTCTTTTTTAACACGTGTGGGGAAACGTCGGTTGAGCACACCTGCTCAACGTGCTTGCCTCATGAATATGCATAAGCACCTACCAATCTGATGGAAAAAACATTGCGCTGTACAAATACAATTTCCTAGGAAAATAACAAACAAGCTTTGCTACCTCCAAGCATAATTCTGCTGCATAAACATGATTAATTCTGCTGCATAAACATGATTGATTCTTTCTGCATTAAAATGTCCTTTCCTGGAAACCATGATCCATGCTTAAGTTTTCCTGACAGTAAAAGGACCACCCTCCCAACCTACGGTTCCCATGCTTACAACTGTTTTTCTATTTGGATTGATGTGCTGGCAGATCAAACAACGTTGGCAAAGCGACTCTGCAATAACCCTAAATTTTGGATTATACCAAGTCTCCCTGAACTGATCATTGTGTCTCTTCCTAAGTAACCTGGTCCATGGTACATCCGTGCCATGTCAGCAATCATGCAATTAGGCATAACAGGTCTCCCATCTTTGTAAACCCAAATTCCATCTTCCTCCTGCTGTCTACAACCTTCCTTGAGCCATGTGTTTTTCTCCTCATCATTTGCCTCATCTTGTAAGTCTTTTACTCCCTGCCATGTTTCTACCACATATATTAGCATGAGAGAGTTCATTATATGCTCATTGTCCTTCTCCCGATTGAGTGAAAGATTATTCTTTGCACAGTATCGTGCAGTTTCATCTGCAAAGGCATTTCCTTTAGTAATGAAATCTTTTCCCTTTTTATGTGCACTGCATTTAACCACAGCTATTTTCTCTTGTAATTGAATGCCATCGATCAGTCTTTTAATAAATTTTGCATTCCTGATTGGAGTTCCTGCAGAGGTTAAATAACCTCTCTGAGACCAGAGCTGACCATAATCATGGACTACGCCATATCCATACTGACTGTCAGTCACTATGGTAACTTTTTTCCCTGCAGCTTTTTCACAGGCACGAATTAAAGCAACGAATTCTGCTACTTGTGCTGAACGAATTCCTTCAAGAGTTGAACCCTCAACTATCTCAGAAACTGTGCAGACTGAATATGCTGCTCTCAGAATGCCTTCATCTGTTCTTAAACAAGAGCCATCAACAAAGTAAACAATGTCCGACTCTGGTAAAGGCACATCTTTAATGTCTTTTCTTGGTTTGGTACAGTATTCTAAAACATCCAAACATTCATGATCCACATCATCATCATCAGGAGCCACATTATCTGGCAAAAGTGTAGCTGGATTGAGATTAAGACATCTCGCAATGGATACATTATCTGATCCCAGAATAACTTTTTCATATTTTGTCAATCTGTTGCTTGACAGGTGTTGCGTTTTACTTCTGGCAAGAAGTGTTTCAACTGAATGAGGTACATATACTTTTACAGGGAACCCCATTATTATTCCTTCACTTTGCTCAAGGCTTACACTTGTTGCAGCCACTGCTTTTAAGCAACCTGGCAATGCTTTAGCAACAGGGTCAAGAACAGCTGAAAAGTAAGCTATTATCAGGAATCCAGGTGCTCCAACGCTTCGCAGAGGCAGTACTGACGAATGTCCCGATCACCCTTCCACCGGTACCCTCGCTACAAGAGCAAGACCACCAGCAGCAGGGAAAGGGGAAGTGGACAGAGAAGAGAATACCTGTACTTTGACTGGCACCCTACTTCCAGCGACTGCTATTCATCTTGCCGCCATTTCGAAAGGTGCCTAATACACAGAAGGGGGAGAGAGAGAGAATATACCACCAACCTTCTCACACTGTGCTGACTATTCATAAATGATAAACGAAACTTGTCCTACCAGTTTCTGCCCAGGTATTTGCCTCTCTTCTATATTTTGGAATGTTATCTGACTGAACTTCCTACAGGGAAGACATATATGAACATTAGTATCTCTCCTCAGAATAGCTCGACCCAGACACACGCTCTCTCTATGAACCCAAATTGTACCTGTGAAGTTCTTCGTCAGACTTTGTCTTGGGGTTCTGTGCAGAGATATCTTCGGGTTAGAGGTGCAGGCTAAAGTTCACAAATTCCATGAAGCACGCAAAAAGGAAAAGGGTAGGTACAAGGGGAGGAAAGGTAAGGAGAAACGCACGGGGGAACGACTGCGGGGAAATGCGAGTGAAGCAATACAGTTTGGATATTGGTTGACTTGACGAGAAGATGAAACACCTTACTTGTAGAGTTCAAGTTTCTCTTCAGGCTGAATACTCAACTACGTCTTGTCAGGTTGAATCCTCGTTGACACTCGTCTTCTTCTGACGAACCGCAGGATAGTGGATGACAGCTGTCACAGCTCTGGAACTGCGACGGAGAACTTCGCTTGACCAAGGTGCCTCTCTGAGTAATGAGAGCGCACGACAAAGATTTCTCTCACGAAAGTCTCTGAAAACTCTGATACTATGGTACTTAGAAGGTCTTTGATAATTGCTGTTAATCTCCCGTCATGAATAGTTGACGCGGAGCAGCGACAAGAACAAGCTTCTAGAACGGAATCTTCGTTGAAGTGCGCAGTTAGGAGCGCGCGTCTTCCCGAAGTCCACTAGAGGGCGCATCGATTGGATGCAGTAAATGGAACATTGAGCGGCCATCTTAGGGAGGGAAACTATATACAGTCTTAGCAGTTCATTAGTTCATTGACTCGGATTACCTCTGGAATTTCTCAGTCTGCCGGAGGGACAAGGAAACCACACATTAGCTCGTGCAGAGCGGGGCCAAGGCAGGGAGCTAACCCACAGTCTTGGGGAAACTACAGTGGCTACTCGGTGAATCCTGACAGTACCCCCTCCCGAGGACCGATTTATCGGTCTTGGTTTGTGTGGAAATCTGGAATGAAAGCGTTTCAACAGTTGTGGGGCGTGAATGTTGCTGACCGGTTCCCAAGACCTTTCTTCTGGGCCAAACCCTTTCCAATCCACTAAATACTTCAAATTCCCTTTTACATACTTGGAATCTAAAATGTCCTTAACCTCATATTCTGGATGCCCTTGGACTGTAAGTGGATCTGGAGGTTTGGTAAGCCGTATAGGCAATTGGACCTTTTTCAGCAAGGATACATGAAAAACTGGGTGTACACCTATCTTGGCTGGGAGTTTCAGTTTTACTGTAACTGGTCCTAACACCTTCTCAATAGTATAAGGACCCACAAATCTAGGCTGAAATTTTCTGTTACCTCTCAAATGTAAATTTTTAGTGGACAACCACACCTGATCTCCTGCTTGGTACTGTGGGGGTTTTTTCCTATGTGAATCTGCAAACCTTTTATAGGACGCCTTAGCTTTCTCTAGATTCTTTTCAGCTGATTTATGCAAAGAACTCAAGTCTAAAAGGGCCCTCTTGGCTGCAGGGACGTCTAACTCCTCTTGTAGCACCATAAAGTTTGGATGTCTACCAAAGTTCAAATAAAACGGAGAGTAACCAGTAGATGCACTCTTCGCATTATTGCAGGCAAACTCGGCCATCCACAACTTTTCGGACCATTCCCCACCTTGATCCAACAAGAATAGCCTCAAGTACTGTTCTAATTCTTGATTGATCCTCTCTGTCTGCCCATCAGATTCTGGGTGGTAGCTAGTGGACAATCTACCCTCTATCCCCATCCCCTTTAGGAAGGCCTTCCAGAAATGGGAAATAAATTGGGGACCTCGGTCTGAGACCACTATTTTAGGGACACCATGAATTTTGACAATATTTTCACTGAATACTCTAGCTAATTGGACTGCCGTGGGAATTCCTGACAAAGGGATGAAATGACTCATTTTCGTGAATGTATCTACCACCACCAGGATGGTATCAAATCCCTTGCTCAAAGGTAAGTCTACGATGAGGTCTAAGGAAATCGTATGCCACGGGGAAGGGGGAGTGGGCAAAGGCTGAAGCAACCCTTGGGGAGCCTGTCTAGTGGGTTTACTCCGAGCACAAGATTCGCAAGACTGAACATACTTTTTGATCTGATCGGACATTCCAGGCCACCAAAAATAACGTTGCACTAATTCTTGAGTCTTGGCAATTCCTTTGTGACCCGCAAGAGGATGGTCATGACAATTTCGCAAAGCTTTTTCCTGAAGCTCGAGGGTTGGAAGATTTAAGGCTTCCTTGACATATGGTAACTGTTGTCGACACTGACGCTCTTCTCCGAGTAACACCCACTGTTGAATTTCTTCTGAGGTTAAACTCTTACGGACCTCTTCTTTGAAATTGTCCAACGTAAGCGCCCCCACGATCTTTGTTTCTGGGATGATTGGTTTCGCTTCTACGGTATGCTCAGATTCTTCGGTTTGAAGTCGAGACAGCGCATCCGCTTTCCCATTCTTGGGGCCAGGTCGATATGTAATCACGAAGTCGAAGTCCGCGAAGTAAAGGGACCAACGCAACTGACGAGGAGTCAAGGTCTTAGCCGTCTTCAAAAATTGCAGGTTCTTGTGATCAGAATAGACGGTGACTGTGTGACGTGCTCCCAACAGATAGTGTCTCCAGTCCTCAAAAGCATCCTTTACTGCCAATAGCTCTTTCTCTGTGATGGTATAATTTATTTCAGCAGAGTTCAATTTTCTGGAGCGGTACGCCACAGGATGCAACTGCCCAGTCTTTGGATGGCGTTGAGAGAGAACTCCCCCGATGGCCTGATCTGAAGCATCAGCTTCCACGTAAAACGGTTCAGCAGGATCCGCATGCAGTAAGATAGGGGCAGAGGTGAATTGTTTCTTCAAATTCAGGAAAGCGGAGTTTGACTCATCAGTCCATTCAAATTTTACTCCTTTCTTCAAGAGAACTGTGATGGGAGTAATCAATTGTGAAAATCCTTGAATAAATCGCCGATAGAAATTGGCAAACCCCAGAAACCTTTGAATTTCTTTCACATTCTTGGGAGCTGGCCAATCTTCCACTGCTTGTACTTTTCTTGGGTCCATGGTCACTCCTTGAGGCGAAATAACGAATCCCAAAAACTCCACTTGAGACACATGAAAAACACACTTTTCCAATTTAACAAATAGCTGGTTTGCTTGCAATCGTTCCAGGACCAAACGTACATGCTGGGTGTGTTCCTGGGGATTCTGCGAGTAAATCAAGATATCATCCAGATAGACGATGGCAATCTTATCCATAAGATCGCTCATAATGTCGTTGATAAAGTGTTGAAATACTGCAGGAGCATTACAAAGGCCGAATGGCATAACACAATACTCGAAAAGACCAAACTTGGTTCGAAAGGCGGTCTTCCACTCATGCCCTTCCTTCATTCGAACCAAGTGATAAGCTCCTCGTAAATCCAGTTTGGTGAAGATTTGTGCTTCCTTAATCTGATCCAGTAGAACTGAAATCAACGGCAACGGGTATCTATTTTTAATGGTGACCTGATTCAAGGCACGATAGTCTATGCAAGTTCTGAGACTACCTTCTTGCTTCTTCGGTATGAAGAACAGAGGTGAGGAAACTGGGGACTGAGAGGGCCGGATAAATCCATTCGCAAGATATCGATCCAGGTATTCTTTTAAATGCACATTTTCGGCTTCAGTCAATGCATAGATTCGGCTACAAGGAAGAGCAGCTCCCGGTTCCAAATCGATGGTGAATGAATGAATGAATGAATGAATGAATGAATGAATACTTTCTTTTATAGCGCATGGCTACCCATGGGCATCCCAGCGCTGTAAGACAAAGGAAGGTGAAGACACTATTGGAAAAGGTGCGTCTTTAAGCGCTTCCTGAAAGCAAGATGGTTTGACTCATGCCTAATGGCATCTGGGAGTGCGTTCCATTCTTTAGCTGCATGCACCGAGAGTCGACGGCCACCCATCCGGGCCAGCTTTATCCTGGGAACTACCAGCAAATTCCGCTGGTTGGATCTCAGAGATCTCACTGAATGGTGGCGACGAAAAAGGGGATCCAGGATAGGTGGGCCAGCACCATAGATGGATTTATGCGCCATGCACATGGTCTTAAAAGTTATCCTTCCCTTGATGGAT
Organism: Lissotriton vulgaris; assembly: GCF_964263255.1. Taxonomy (NCBI): domain Eukaryota; kingdom Metazoa; phylum Chordata; class Amphibia; order Caudata; family Salamandridae; genus Lissotriton; species Lissotriton vulgaris. The sequence goes on from NC_141690.1 coordinate 118,056,209, forward strand.
AGCCAGTGCAAAGATTGAAGTGCGGCTTTTGCAGAACATCTTTTTGGGACTTTCATAAGTAGTCGAGCAGCACAATTCTGTACCGATTGCAGAATTTTTATGGTGCCGACCGGGGCCCCCATATAGACGGCATTTGCATAGTCCAGCCGTGACATAATCAATGACTGGACCAGCAATCTTCTGGCTTCGAAGGGCAGAAGGTCAAGCACTTTTTTTAAGACTCTCAGCAGCCCATAACAGGTTCCGGCTACCTTTTTTGCTTGGTGTTGAAATCCTAGAGAGGAGTCTAACCAGATCCCTAAGCTCTTTATGTGAGTCTTAGGTGGTGGGGGAGGTCCTAGGCACTGAGGCCACCAAGGATCAAGATTAATTGGGGCCTTGTAACCTAGGAGCATGATGTCTGTTTTGGCTCCATTTAGCTTTAAAAAGGAAGACGTCATCCATTCCAGAACCTTGGTGAGACATGGGGTCAGATTGTTGATCCCCAGATTTGAAACATCGTTCCTCACCAAGGAAACCACCAGCTGCGTGTCGTCGGCGTAGGTAACAAGTTGGATTCCCCAGGGAAGAACCACCTCAGCCAAAGGTCTCATATAGATATTAAACAGAGTTGGGCTGAGGGAGGAACCCTGGGGCACGCCGTGATTCAGTTGCAGCTGGCTGGATGACACCTCTCCCTCAAAGACAGAAAAGCTTCTGTCGGATAAAAAAGAATGGAGCCATTTAATGGCCAATCCAGAGACTCCTGTAAGATGCAGCCGGTGCAGCAGAAGAGAGTGGTTTACTGTATCGAAGGCTGCGCTGAGGTCCAACAGGACCACCGCAGCACAGCCTCCTGTATCCACTATACCTCTAACTGCTTCCACTACTGCCACCAGGGCTGTCTCCGTTCCCTGTTTTGCTCTGAACCCGGTCTGGGTAGGGTGCAGTCCTTCCGTAGATTCAATGAAGGAAGAAAGGACCCGGTTCACATATTTTTCAGCTATTTTGCTGATAGTTGGTAAAAGTGAAATCGGCCTATAGTTGGCCAGGTCTTCAGAGTCTAAGCTAGGTTTCTTAATCAAAGCTCTGACCTTCGCTTTCTTCCATTTGGGGGGCACTACACCGGAGGCCAGTGACGCATTAATGACCTGCGTTATCACAGGGCATACTGTCCCTGATACCTGTTTAAGAACTGCCGGGGGGGCAGCGTCTACCGGGGAGCCAGATTTAAGCTTACTAAGGAGACTGTCCACTTCAGCCAAGTCCAGTGGAGGGAAGGCTTTGAGAACTACTGATGGATTGGGGTCCTTATCCAAGTCCTCCTTTTTTTCTCTCTTCCAATTATCTGGGATGTCTGTCACCGCTGCAAAGCCGGAATAGATGTTAGACACCTTAGATGCAAAAAAGATAGCTAGCTCATCGCAATGTTTCTGTGGATTCTCAATAGGACTAATAGTCCTAGGTGTAGTTGCCAGTGATTGAAAGATTTTAAAAATTTCCCTGGGGGCATTAGCTGCTTCCGTAATTTTGCTCTGATAGTATGCGGCTTGTGTAGTTTGTATTAAAGTTTTATAGGATCTCAGGATTGACCTATATTCATTTTTCGCAGCAGCTGCGTAATTCCTTCGCCACCTCCTTTCCGCACGTTTACACAATTGTTTGTGTTCCTTGAGTTCCCTAGAGTACCATGGTTGTTTATTGGGACCCTCTCTATGGTGCAATCTCTATGGTGCAATCATAAGCACGATGGGGGGGGCAATACTTCAGCTTCCTGTTCACTGAACACCGTCTTGAGATCTCGATACTCAGGAGGAATCTCTTCAGTCACAATTGCTCCAATAGACTGTCCGCCAAATGACAATAGCATGGACGGCGTAGGCTCTTTTTCCGTATTCTTGGCTCCGTAACAGTGGGACAGGCAAAACTCCGAATGCAGACTGACTGTCCGGTTTTCCCAATCTATAGTCGGGTTGTGGAGGGTTAACCAGGGCAGTCCCAGGATCAATTGAAATTGGGGAGCATCGATCAAATTGAACTGCAACACCTCCCGATGCCCCTCTCCTTGAGTAATTTCCAATTCTTCAGTGTGACTAGTAATGGGTCCGGAGGTCAAATTAGTCCCGTCTACAGCACGTACTGGCTCGGGATGTTCCTTTGCGATGGCCTTAATTCCCATCTGTTTAGCATAGCGGATATCACAAAAGTTTCCAGTGGCCCCAGAATCGAGCATAATGGCCACTCCACCAATCTGGTGTTCACGGAATCGCATGGTTACATGAAGGATGACATGAGGAGTCATGGTCTGCAGCGTATTCAAAACCAAATGAGACTTTGGAGTCGTCTTATCTTCTGTCACCACCAGAGCGACCCCGTCTACTGGCGGCTCGTCTCGTTTCCCTTAAACGGAGTCTTCGGACGCTTCAAACAATCCTTCACAAAATGGCCGGCAGTACCACAATACAAACATAACTTCTTTTGTCTCCGTAGTTCTTTTTCTTCGTTGCTCAAAGGGCCTCGAACAGCCCCTATTTGCATGGGTTCCGCCTCTGAATTTCCTCCGGGTCCTTTTTCGCTCTTCGCTCGGTCAAAGCGCGGGAAATTTATCTTCCAATCTTTCTTCTTCTCACCTTTGCGTTCCGAGTTCCGAAAATCCAATTCCAAAACCAAATCTACCAACGCTGACAACTCGGTGGGTCGATTGGGAATTTGAGCCAGGGTGTCTTTGATTTCATCTCTTAAACCACGATAAAACAAGGCAGCTCTCTTTTCTTCTGGCCAGTTAGTCTCTAAGATCAATTTATTAAACTGTGTGAGGTAAGTAATTAAATCTTTGGATCCTTGACGCAGTTCCAATAATTCGTTATCAGTGGCCTGAGATATCCTTCTCCGATCAAAAATTCTAAGAAATTCAGCCTTAAATTTAGTGAAGTCACTAAGCAAAGGATCATCCTCACTAACTAAAGGCATAGCCCAGTTGGCAGCATCACCACTTAAGTATGACAGGATAAATGCCACTCGAGATTGGGCGTCTGGAAACAAGGTGGGTCGGCACATGAAATGAAGGGAACACTGGGTCAAAAAATATTGAGCCTTTTGAGGATCTCCCGAAAACCTTTCAGGAGTTGCCAACGGGATCAACGGAGATACCGAATGAATTACCTGAGCTACAGATTTTGGATCCACTGCAGCACCACTAGTGGTGGGTACCGCAGGACTCTGTACGGGATTCCCCATAGCTAACCCATCTACCTTTTGTGCTAACAACCTAGCCTCTTGACGGGAAGCCACTAACTCTGACCTTAAACTTTGGTTTTCATCTCTGACGGCTCCCAAATCTCTCTGAATCCCTATTAGAATAGCGCCTAATTCCTTCAAGTCCATTCCCTCAGCCATACTGCCCGGGCGAAGGTAAAATACGTGGGCACTTCAAACTATCAGGAATCCAGGTGCTCCAACGCTTCGCAGAGGCAGTACTGACGAATGTCCCGATCACCCTTCCACCGGTACCCTCGCTACAAGAGCAAGACCACCAGCAGCAGGGAAAGGGGAAGTGGACAGAGAAGAGAATACCTGTACTTTGACTGGCACCCTACTTCCAGCGACTGCTATTCATCTTGCCGCCATTTCGAAAGGTGCCTAATACACAGAAGGGGGAGAGAGAGAGAATATACCACCAACCTTCTCACACTGTGCTGACTATTCATAAATGATAAACGAAACTTGTCCTACCAGTTTCTGCCCAGGTATTTGCCTCTCTTCTATATTTTGGAATGTTATCTGACTGAACTTCCTACAGGGAAGACATATATGAACATTAGTATCTCTCCTCAGAATAGCTCGACCCAGACACACGCTCTCTCTATGAACCCAAATTGTACCTGTGAAGTTCTTCGTCAGACTTTGTCTTGGGGTTCTGTGCAGAGATATCTTCGGGTTAGAGGTGCAGGCTAAAGTTCACAAATTCCATGAAGCACGCAAAAAGGAAAAGGGTAGGTACAAGGGGAGGAAAGGTAAGGAGAAACGCACGGGGGAACGACTGCGGGGAAATGCGAGTGAAGCAATACAGTTTGGATATTGGTTGACTTGACGAGAAGATGAAACACCTTACTTGTAGAGTTCAAGTTTCTCTTCAGGCTGAATACTCAACTACGTCTTGTCAGGTTGAATCCTCGTTGACACTCGTCTTCTTCTGACGAACCGCAGGATAGTGGATGACAGCTGTCACAGCTCTGGAACTGCGACGGAGAACTTCGCTTGACCAAGGTGCCTCTCTGAGTAATGAGAGCGCACGACAAAGATTTCTCTCACGAAAGTCTCTGAAAACTCTGATACTATGGTACTTAGAAGGTCTTTGATAATTGCTGTTAATCTCCCGTCATGAATAGTTGACGCGGAGCAGCGACAAGAACAAGCTTCTAGAACGGAATCTTCGTTGAAGTGCGCAGTTAGGAGCGCGCGTCTTCCCGAAGTCCACTAGAGGGCGCATCGATTGGATGCAGTAAATGGAACATTGAGCGGCCATCTTAGGGAGGGAAACTATATACAGTCTTAGCAGTTCATTAGTTCATTGACTCGGATTACCTCTGGAATTTCTCAGTCTGCCGGAGGGACAAGGAAACCACACATTAACTCGTGCAGAGCGGGGCCAAGGCAGGGAGCTAACCCACAGTCTTGGGGAAACTACAGTGGCTACTCGGTGAATCCTGACAGCTATGGGTTTTCTCATTTTTCCATGTTTCTGAATGAGAACTGATAAAGCACAACCGTCCCTTTCACTGCAGTACAGTTCAAATTCCTTATCATAGTCAGGCATACCCAATGCTGGTGCTTCACCAAGACTTTTCTTTAGCTTTTCAAAAGCCTCCAATTCTGTTTTTGTCAAAACAATCGGGTCCTTTATGTCTGCCTTTGTTAATCTTTGCAAAGGTTTTGCAATTACTGAAAACCCACAAATCCATTGGCGACAATAACCAACCATTCCTAGAATCACCCTGATCTGTCTTTGAGTTGTTGGTGGTTGTATTGCTCGAATCATTTTAATTCTCTCAATTGTCATTTGTCTAATTCCTTTTGAATTCTGTGACCAAGGTATTTACCCTCTTGTTTGCAAAACTGTAGTTTTGCAGGTGACACTTTATGCCCTTCATCTGCCAAGCGATTCAGAAATGTAACGCTGTCAGTCACACAATTTTCTCTTGTTTTTCCTGCAATCAGGAGATCATCAATATACTGGACCAATGTTGACTCTCCAGGTAATTTTAAATCTTCCAGGGATTTCTTCAATAACTGATTAAAGATAGATGGACTCTCAGTATACCCTTGAGGGGTACGACACCATGCTAATATGCGATCCTGGAACCGAAATGCAAACATTTGCTGGCTATCTGGATGCAATGGAACTGTAAAGAAGGCATTACATAGGTCAATAACCGTGTACCATTCTGCATCATGCGGGATCTGATATAGAATTACCGCTGGATTTGGTACAACTGGACAGCAAGGAACAACTACCTTATTAACCTTTCTCAGGTCCTGATCTATTCTGTACGTTCCATTTGGCTTTTTAATACCCATAATCGGAGAATTACATGAGCTGCTCTCAATTTCTCTCAAAACACCTTGCTTAATGAATTGTTCAATTACGGGAATTACACCTTCAATTGGTTCAGGTTTCATTTTGTACTGGGGAATGTTTGGAAAATCTATTCCCTGTTTTACAGTAATTTTTACTGGGTCCACATGTTTCATTAAACCCATTTCATCACCAGTTAGATCCCAAGTTTTCGGATTTACTGTCTCTTTCAATTCCTCAGGTAAATTATTTTTATCAAAAGCAAGAAACATTTTATTTTCTTCATCAACCATTAATAGTGTCAATTGGTACAAACCATCTTCTTCTAGAGTTTGAAGCTCAATACCCTCTGGTGAACAATACATTTTGCAATTCATCTTGCATAGCAGATCCCGTCCTAAAAGATTAAAGGACTGCTGTTACAGACAACAAATCTGTGTTTTTCTATGTAATTTCCAATTTCTACATCTACTGGTTTTGTCAAATTCGTTTTAATCTGCTGATTAGCTACACCAACTACTTGAATAGAATCACCCGAGAGAGGAAGATTTTCACTTTCCAATGATCTAACAGTAGAATGGGTAGCACCAGTGTCCACAAGAAAAGTGATATCTTTGTCATTCACTTTACCATTTACAAATGGACCTGACTGATCTACCTCAAGAGTAGCTCCAAGCACACACTCTTCTTCCCCCCTCAGGCACCGTCATGAGTAATCCTCTGAGTCACTGCTCTGGTTTTCCTTTAACCAAAATTGTTGAGAGACATTTGACACATTTGCTTTTTGTGATCTTTTTACCTGTTCAGCTCCACAGAAACCCGTCTCTGGATTATATTTCTGTGTATTCATGCAATTTGGCAAAGGTGGCTGTGGAATTTGGTTTTGTTGAATCAATTGGTTCTGCTGATTCGCTAACTGTCGCTGTAGCTGCTGACTTATTTCATTTAACTGTCGCTGAAGCTGTTGCTGTTGCTGCTGATTTACCTCACTCTGCATCTGTGGATTCAATGATGAATTTTTAAAATTTCTGGGCGGATTTTTACACTCACGCTTCCAGTGTCCAATTTCGCCGCAATTAAAACAAGGTAGCTGTTGTTTTAGCTCTTCAATATTTATATTAAATTTTGGCTTATTTGAAAAGTTCCCTTTGAACTTGCCTGGATTCTGGTTCTGCTGAACATTTTTATTTTCTAATGCTGCTATCTGCTGCTATCTGCTGCTCAGCTACCGTCACTTGTGCCCACTTGAGTTTCTCTGCTTTGCATCTAATTCATCACTGCAATATTTTGCCTTTCTCAGGATGTCATCAACTGAAAGTGCTTGCCAACCAACAATTCCAGTCCTAATCATATCCCCTATCTCAGGTCTCAGGCCATAAACAAACCTATAAATGAAATGGCTCATGTCACTTTCACTTAATTTTTCATAGCCACTGTATTGTTTAAATACCAGGAGCAATCTTTCATAATAAGAATGAACTGATTCTTTTGGTTCCTGGTTAGTTCTGTCAATTTTAACCCAATCTACTTCTTTTGCAGGAATCTTGTCTTTCAGCCAAACAATTACTTTGTCAAAGAAATCCATGACAATGTCTGAAGGAGCGCCTGTTACTTTATGCCGCTGCGGTTCCTCCTTGGGCCAACTAACAGAAATTTTGCATTCTGTCCAAAGATCTGACGGGACAACAATGTCAAAGAAACCATCAAGATCAATCCACAGAACTTTTGAGACTTTAATAAATCTGTCAACCTGACGATACAGTTCCACTGGCTTTTCTCTCACCGAGGAAAATCATTTGTGAACAGTAATATGTCCTGTCTTGTCCATGGAACATAACCCCCACCAGCTATTTCCCTCATCGGAAATTCACCAAAAACTTTTCCCCTGTCTTTCTTTTCTTCTTCTCTCTTCTTTGTCCATTTAACTCTCCATTTACTTAAATCACCCAATCTTTTTAAAAACACAATCAATTCTTTTATATGGGTTATTCTGCCTGTAGTATTTAGATTCTATATCTTTTTCAGAAAAATCCACTCTGTAATGTTTTTGTAACTGTTTTTGGCGAGTCAAATCTATTTCTAATTCAGCAGCCACCTCTTCAAACTGTTCATATTTATTTTTAGTTTTCCACTGAATACTTTTGCAAATGAAAAGCAGTTCATCATCCTGATATTGCTTCAAACAGTCAGTACCAATTGTGCCAATAATTAATTATTCTAAATCTGCTTTTAATTTTGCCACATCAAGCTGTTTAGACTCAGGAACTTGTGTTAAATCTGTTCTATTTATAGAACCAGAATCTGATTCTGCAGCTGATGGTGTGACATTTGACAATCCTTGATTTAAAGTTAAATTTGGCATTGTTTTATCTTTATGAATTTCTGTTAACTCAGAACAAACATTTTCCGCCACTTTTTGAATTTCTGCATTTAAAGGATTCGTTATAACAGAATACCTGTTCTCACCCTGATCAAAAACTGGTACGACAGGACCAATTGTAACTGGAACTGTCACTGCTTCCATGCCTTTTGTTAATTGTTGAATTAATTCTCCCTTTGCTTTAAAATAATCTGTTATATTTGGAATATCCTTAGGCATTGTTCTTTTATCATTTCTCGGGAAATTATTACTCAAATTAGAATTTTCCCTTGGGAATTTGTTTAACTTCTCGATCTCCCTCTATCAGGTAATTTCATAAATCTAGGTGAATCCTCAATTTCCCTAGGTGCACTAGGACCTGGAAGACTCTTTGGAGTAGAATATGAACAACCTGGCTGATAAGGTGGAGGACTATTTAACATATCCTCTAAAACTGCATCATCTAATTCTTGATCAAGATTATCTTCTTTCTGAGAATTCTTTTGACCTGATTCTACCACCATCTCCAGTACCGGATACAATCCTTCATGCATGTCTCCTTTCCTCCAACGTTGCACTTTATCTTGATGGGTTTCCCTATATAAACCTCTCGTGCTCCCCAATTTTCTTGCTCATGTTCCATCATTTCAACTTCCCATTCAACTACAGCTTCAAATTGAGTGGGTCTGGGTCTTGGTGAAAGAGCCATCATTTTATCTCTTAAGTTTCTTAAAACTTTAACATTAAATGAACCATCCTCCGGCCAGGCTAAAACACCATCACCTCTAGAATATTGCATCCAATTTTCAAACCAGAGAACGGTATGATAACCATATTCTCCTTCCATATATGCTGCGGGTGTTTTATAATTATGAAGTAATTTTCCACCACGTGCTTCAATTTTCTTGTCATGATTAAATACATATTTAATTTTATGAAAACATGAAGGCTTTTTCTTTTCTTTATACCAATAACTCATGTTTTAAAATCAAATCGTATAATTTAGAAAAGATCGTAAATATTTTTCCGTTGTTCCGCTGCTCTGCCCAATCCGTACGCGAAACTCACCAACAAGCCAATCAGGTTAAGCTATGTCACCACCTTGCTCAATTAATGAGAAACCAGTTTCCAGAAATGACCAATCAGCTAATAGCTCGGTTTGATCATGTGAACCACTCAGCGTACTTGCTGTGACGTATGTCAACCAATCACAGCGCGAACCCTGTGACGTATACTACCACTGCAGCGAAGCTGCGGGTGTCAGTGTCACTCCGTAAACTCACCCCTCCCTTACAAAATATTTTCACAGCGCCATTTTAAACAATTCTTTTCAACAAATTTTAGTTAATAACTACAGAAAAACAAACCATTTGTTCGTTTCACTAAACAAAGTGATAGTTTTATCAAACATTCAAGAATTCACTCTCGTGAAATAGACGACGCTATTTTCACAAAAACAATTTTTCAACTTTCATACGAGAGAAACCTATTCATGCAATCATGAAATCTTCGGTGGGACTTTAACCAACCAATAGAAATCCAGAAACACTAGTAAGAATAGACAACGCTACTTTACCCTTCACACAAGCTCGGAAAAATCCTACTACTTTTTTCACAACGAGTTTTAAAACGGGCTCCTAGTCCCTATACTCAGAGCTACGATTTCATAGGCAAACCTCACTATTCATACAATCTATCATACCTAAATCCCTAAACTTGTGTTGTACGTCCACAACACTTAGTGATATTTCCGTACCACTATTCTGATACGAAACAAATGAACTGTGTAACTTCAGCTGTCACACTACTCTGCCGGCACATAGACTTTTCACACTGCTGGAAAAACCTTTCAACAACAAATAACAACTAGACAAAACTTAACATATGTTAAACATGTATCCTATGTAATTACCATGTAATATGTATGTTACCATAGTAACCGAACTCTGCTACCAGGAATTTGATCCAACGGGCCAAGAGAAATTCTGTCTCATATAAACAAGCTCTACACCACGATACTCACCATAATTCATAAATCTATCACTAGGCCCATATTTGACTGAGACATGAATTGACCAACTGAATCTTATGATCTAATTAACCAAAACATAATATAATACATTTAATTAAGTCAGTATCATAGGCAATGGATTAACTAATGGTAACTCAAGGAAACAAACAAGTCCAGCTTGTCATTTCAAAAACTATTTTATTAACTTTATTTTTAAGCAGAATGCATTTTTAAGCGAAAACTCTTTTATTAGCAATTTTATTAAGCAAAATTATTTATTAGAAAGGCACATTTGTCGGGCAGTTCGAACCAAACTCAGTATGAGAAAATGCTCAAACATTTAGATTATTTCTCTAAAGCCCTATTTCCCTATCTTAAAGAAAACCTAATGGGAAAAAGTAAAGTAGCAATGGATCTTACGTGAACGAATGTCCGGCAGCATTTCTGTAGCACAGGAACGAACGAACAGTGCTCTTAGTAAGGGGACAATTTTTATATCTTTTTCCTATCTAAAACTAACTAAAAGAATACAAATATTTAAGCAAGACGAAACACGATTGGTCTAGGACATAATCCGATGAGATCATACGACTCTCGCATAGCAAAAGTCACGTTTCCTCAAGAGCGGCATTGTACATAGGTTTTTTTGCGTGTCACAGGCTTCCCGAGAGTAGCAACATTAGACAAAATTGTTCATTACTTCCTCCGTCCGTCCAAGCCTTTCTGCCGCTGAGTGTCTTAACTGTCCTTGACCATGGAACCTGAATCAAATGTCCGTGGCTTCCACACAGCCTTGTTTATGAGCCATTTTCAAAGAATTTTTGTAGAAAAATATTTCCACATTCAAACGTTGCTGTGCAAGGCCCACTTTTGACTAAGCTTCGGACATCCATTATAGAAACAGGCCACGGGCCTCTTTTAGCATGAGTCTAGTATGCAAGGAAACACAAGACAATAATTAATTAAAGAAATGATAATTATTCTGTTACCCACCCCCTTTACTAAATTTAACCCATTAGTCTATGTTACCTAGCTTTGCATACAAAAGGATAAACAAAACACAAACACATGAGACGACATAACATAATAGAAGCACATTTTAAAGAATGCACATGCTTTTATTTAAGACAGCCGCAGTTAATATACGACAAAACAAAAGACAAAGTAAATGTATTATTTAAAGCAGAATGACGAACATGACAAGAGCACAAATGATTAAACCCGCGTGTTTATGTTAGTGCACATTATTCTAGGTTGTGTCAGTACAAAACGTGCAAATCATGCAACACTAATTAGTAAATTAATATTATGGGAGTTTCATTTGCTGCGTACTTTTAATCAGAATTAATTCTGAAAGTCCGCTCCATCACCTGCAATACCCGTTGTGCTTGATGGAGTCATGGGGCCATTCCAAGTGAGTCTGCGAACCCCTGATCAACTGAACTCCATACGCTATTTCCCAGGTCAAACACCTCACCAGCAGGTGGGCAAAAACACATGCCCACACAAAGCAAGCACAATTCACTCCCAGCATGGTCAAACAAGACCCCCGCCAACCCCGATCGCACTGCGGTGCCAGCCACTCACCACGAGGCACGCCTGGTTCTCAAGAAACAACCGGCCAAACCAAATCAATTATACCTTAGCACCCTGTACCAATCGGCTCCGCTATACGCTCGCCCTGGGCTCCACTCAACTTATTAGCTTGCAATTGATTATCCCGCCTATGATGCAGCAAGCACACACCATTGCCCCTGGTCCCTGGTCCCCCTGGTTGGAAGTGAAGATGCCGGTGCCCGATGCGCACCGACAGAGACGCGGAACACTGCAGGCAGCCGTGGGCCACAGGAGACGCCCCAAAGCCCAGCGGCTTCTCAAAACAGTCCCTCACCACCCCCCACGGCTGCCCACAGCTCCCCAGGACTCCCGAAACCCTACCTGTTGAGCTGGTTCCCACTAGAAGGACGCTGCACCTCTTTGCCACCACGTGGTCTGGAATCGCGCCTCTCCCGCTAGTAGACTTCTCCGAAGGACGCTGCTCTCCGCCGCCGCGTGGTCCGAGACCGCACCACCACACACCAACTCAGGATACCATAACTAATTAAAGTTTAAAACTCAATAAAGTTAAAACTAAGTAAAGTTAAAACTAAATAGGGCAGTGTGGGGTGGTCTGCCCGTCCGGTGCAGGAGAGGAAAGAGACCAGGGACCACGACTCCCAGAGCCTAAATAGGCCCGAGTCTCCGCCCTCTCCCGCACCGGACGCGCGTCACCCATGACCCGGAAATGGATCCCGGCCGGCCGCCCCTTGGGTGAGCCAGCCACCTACTCTCCCCTAGCCGTGGCGAGGCCCTAAGTGCGCACGCGTCAAGCCTCGCGCTTGGCAAAGTCTTCTGTTGTATTTAGTCTATGAGTACTTTTACTGTTGAGTCCAAAGATGTATTTGGTCTCGAGTTTGCGTAGGAGTGCCTCTCTATCTCCGCCTCTTCTTAATATATCCAAACACAGCCCTGGGGATGGGATCCCCAGGTCAATAATAGACTAGGGAGGGGCCCCTTGTTTATTGGTATGGCAGCTGGAGAGGGATCATAAGGGTGGTGTTCCTGGGGCTTGAAGGCTAATCTTATGCTCTGCACAGCAAAGTCTGTTTGAGTGTGGGGTTTACTACTTTCAAGTTATCACAAAGGTAAAGTTAGACTTTTGGTCTAAGTTTACCTTTGTGAATATCCTAAAGTAGCAAACCAAATTGAGGCACTTTTAAGTGAGAAAGTATAAACCCATTATTTTTATTATAAATATGACTTGGCATATATGTATCATGTCTGGCTTGATAGTGCAGGTTTCTGCAACACCTATTACCTTTGTCAAGAGGAGCATTTCTATCTTTTCTCTTGCTATGGGCTGTTTTGTTTACCAAACCACTTCTCATGGATTGTTTGCATTGCAATGCATGAGAGTGCATCTCAACAGTGCACTGAATCATCGGACATTAAATTATTTATGCCAGACATGCACTATGTATGGCAGGCAATAATTTTTTTGTTTTGTGTTTCTTTTTTCAAAGCAGCGGGCTCATGTTTCAGTCTCAGGACATCATATTTTGCCTGCTGGACTTCCCCATACACTTAATAAACAGCACTGGCAGAGCCAATATCTGGCTTTCATTTCCCGCGTATCCACAAAGCCTATTTGTATCACGTTGCACATTCAACTCGGATGTACCGGCTTTGCCGACATTGTCGTTTCGGAAAGGACTTCGTATAAACTAGGAATCATTTTAAAGATGTATCGCTGCATCTATAATATATAATCCACATTTGTAAAGCGCACAACCACCAGTAAGGGTCTCGATGCGCTGGGGCCCGTCGGGAAGATTAAGCAAGCTATTGCCCAGAATCACATGGTGCTGGGCTAATCTGCTGCGCGTGCCGGGATCGAACCGTGATCCCCAGATTCCGGAAACTGTCACCCTAGCAGCAGCAGCACCACACCTCTTCCAAAAGTAAACACGATTATAAGCATGCGGACCAGGTTCGTCCTTGTTATTTAATTTACATCGCGACAGCAGAATATGCAAGCGCGTTTCCGTTGCTGTAAATGAAGGGTATTGTTCAAGGAGGCCTTGGGGCCGATGCTGGGGCGTTGGGGCTCCAGCAGATAATGACCCTGGGCTCACTTTGAATAATGATGCTGCCGAAGGCTGTTTGCGGTTTGAGGTACATTAGATGATGTCACAGAGGAAGCTGAGCAGCTCACGGCCCTGATTGATTTCTCACCTTCAGTGAATAACACGCTGTGTCGCTGGCGCGAGAACAGGTTCGTCTGCCCCTGCTTACTTTAATTTAACCTGGGAGTTAAATCATCAGAGTAGAAACAAAGTTGCGCAAAAGCCATTAGCTAAATTCATTTCTAATTACAGCTTAAGCGTAATGGGTCATGCACCACGGAAGAAGTTGAAGCCGAGCATCATCCCTCTTCATTTGTTCCGGGTCATTGCTTTTCCCTGCCGGATTGGAAAATCTTAATGGTCCTTGGAGATGCGACGGGGCTTCTGCATCCGTCGGTTACACTGCTTTGAATGCTCCAGTTTACTACAGCACTTTGGTCCGTCCCACTTTATTTGCAAAACAAATGTATTTCCCTGGTATGAAAATGTAACCTGCACTGTAACGTCGCCTCATGCAATGGCTCACACCTTCAGACAGTCTTGGCATTTTAATCAACAGCATACTGGGACTTGTAGTTTCACTTTGGTCTATATAGGTATATACAGTATTCATATCCCACTCACTCCTCATTCCTTACTCTTCATCCCTATTTCTCATTTTGCCGGGCCCCGGGGAAAGCAGAGTCGCAGACTAGTCTTCCCCCGGGGTCTTTCGCACAGGGGATAGGCCAGGTAGGGGAAGGGGAGGAGTTAGGGGTGGGTATTTAAGCGCGGGGGAGGAAGGGAACTTCCTCTTTTCTGCGCCTGGCACCATCGGGAGGGAGCTCGAAAGGAGATAGTTAGGACTAGTTTCTGTGAGGCCTAGTGCTAATTTTGGTTGGATTTCGTTCGGAGCTGTTTCACGGCAGCTGGGTTTCATCCTTTTCACTCTGTTGGCATCTTTTGATTGGGTAGGATGTCTGGTGTGTCTGCGGAACAGGTCCGTGAGGCCTTGCTGCTGCTTGTGAGTGCCGGCCGGGATGACCTTATTAGGCCGGGGGTCCTGGATCAGGCCTGGGTGGGGGCCACCAGGGGCACGCGTGCTGCCTTGGCCGGGGTTCAGGCGGCGGTGTTCGCCTGCATGGAGGACGATCTGGACCCTGTGGGGGGGTCAGAGGTTAGGAGGGGGGGCGGTGTTCCCAAGGATCCAGCGAGGGGCGGGAAGCGCAGGAACACCTCCGTGCGGCCTTTCCCCCCGCTAGAGTTTTTGCCTGGGGCCTCGGGAGCGGCCGTGAGGGCCGTGCCTTCCGTGCTTCCGCCCCACGGGCCCCTGCCGGTGCCGGCCGGCGCCTTGCAGGGGGAGGGGCGGGCGGGTGCCCAGGCCGGGCCTGCCTTGGTCCTGGTTGGGGCCCCGGGTGGCAGTGGGGCCCATGGGCCTGTCGGCCACCTGGTCAGTGACTCTTTTCAGGGGGATGGGCCTGGGGTTGTGCTGCAGGAGGCGGGTGAGCTGGTGGAGGAGGCCCCCATTGACTTGTCCAGGGGTTCCAGGGCGGGCACCCTGGCCGTTTTGAGGCCGGTGGCGCCCGGGGTTGTGATGGGTGGAGCGCATCCCCCGCTCTAGTCCCCATTGGCGGGCCGGGTTGGGTGCAGGGTTTCCAACAGGTGGGTTTCTTTCCTCGAGGGGGTGATTTCTTTGGCTACTGCCCGCCCCCTCCCCCTCAGATCTGGGGTTCCGTTTCCTGGGAGGAGAGGTCCCACGGGGAGCGGATTTTGGAGCAGATTCAGGAGGTCAGGTGGGCGGAGGAGACAAGGGCCAGAGTGGGTGCAGTTTGGGGTCATGAGATTGAGGGTCCTCCCACCCCCACCTCTGAGGAGGAGCGGGAGGCGGAGAGGCATGAGGAAGAGGCCAGGAAAGCCAGGGCGAAGAAGGCAGGGCACGCCGCCCCCCCCCGAAGGGTGCGGCCGGAGCAGGGACGGCCGGGACGGCTTTGAGGCCCGATGGTGCCGGGGCCCACTCAAGTTCGAGCGACCTGAGGGGCGGGAGGGGATCCAAGTCGGCGGCTGTCGGCAGAGCGAAGAGGGGCCTTGCGGGGCACACCACGGCTCCGAGACGCAGGCCGGAAGAAGTAGGGCAGTCCGCGGCGGCTGTCCCTCCTCCGCGGGATCGGGCGACTTCGGCACGTGGCGCCTCTGGAATGCGTGGTCGAGGGAGCGTGCAGAAAGGTGTGAAGCGTGCGGTGAAGGAGGTGGTCTGCGAGGGTGTGGATCTGGAACCGGTGCTTGAGCTGGATTACAGTGATGAGAGTGAGGAGTTGGAAGAAGGGGAGGTGCGGGATGACTTGGAAGGCGTAGGCGGCGCAGCGGGAGACAACGACCTTGGTGTGTTGCAGGTCGAGACTGGAACGAAGAAGAAGGCCGGATCGATGGCGGTCCGGGGGAAGGAGTCCAGAGGAAGGCCCCGAGAGCGGACGCCGGCACTCACAGGTGAGGGAGCCTGGTGGGCAGCTTGGGATGACGCTCCTCGGGGGGGGGGGAAGGCCGGAAACGCACCTGCCGGTCGGTGGGTGTGGGGGACGGTTCTGTGCGGGAGGGGGAGACGCCGTCCGGCGGTCCACCTGCGGATGGTAAGAAGGTGGATGGTAATTCGGTGACTTTGGGGGTGCAAACGGATAAAGGTGATGGCAAAGAGGACAAAGGGGTGAAGGTGCCTAAGAAAATGCCTTATATGGGGTTGGCGATGCCTCTTGGGTCGCACTTGTCGGAAAAACTGAAAGAGAAAATATGTAAACATGAGTTTGTGGACGTTTTTAAGTTGCTTCATCGGGAGGTTCAGGCCAAGGAGGGCTCCAAGGAGGAGGAGTGGGAGTTGACGAGGCGCCCTAGGGCGCCGGTGACTATGGAGAATTGGACGTCGGCCTTTCTGATTTATGCCAGTGTTTATTGCCAGAAGTATCTGGACCGGGCGATTGCGCTGTTTAAATACATGGATATCATTCGCAAGGCCCAGATGCAGTTTGGGGGGTTTGCGTGGTTGAGCTATGATGAGGAGTTTCGGGCCAGGGTTAGCGCAGATCCGGAGAAGAGTTGGGGTGAGGTGGACCAGGAGCTTTGGATGCAGTGGATGGCGTCTTCGCACTCGTCGGCGTCCACACACACTGCCAGCGGTTTGCCGGTGTTGTATCGGTCTTTTCCGCCGCGTCCCGCCCAGGGCAGGGCGGGGGGTGGAACAGTGCCCAGCACCATTGTGTCAGGTCAGCCGGCTAGGCCCGGGGGTTCCTCCACGGGGGCATGTTGGAGCTACAATCTGGGTTTCTGCTCTAGGTACCCATGTAAGTTCAAGCACGAGTGCTCGAAGTGCGGCGGTAAACACGCCCTTACGCAGTGCCTCGCGCTCACCACCCCCTCCGAACAATGGAGGAACGCGAGGGGGCGGGGCCAGCCTGGTCCGAAGGGCGCCTACTCCGGTTAGGGTGGAGGCGATGGCCCCGTAACTCGCGTGCTATCCCGATCGCGAGGCCGCGCCGCGGCTCTTCTGGGGGTTCACCGAGGGTTTTCGGGTGGGCTACCAGGGTCCCAGGGAGCGTCGTTAGGCTGAGAATTTGAGGTCTGCGAAGGAGTTGCCGGGGGTGGTTGCTGCGAAGTTGGAGAACGAGGTGGCGGAAGGGAGAGTGGCTGGCCCGTTTACTGACTGGCCATTGCCGGACCTGATCATTTCTCCGTTGGGGGTGGTGCCCAAGAAAGAGGAAGAGGAGTTCAGAATGATTCACCATTTGTCGTGGCCGGAGGGTCGTTCGGTGAATGACTTCATTGCGGAGGAAGACTCGAGGGTGCTGTATGCGTCGGTGGACGATGCGGTCTGGCTGGTGAGGTCGTGTGGGCCGGGTACGGAGTTGGCGAAGTGTGACATTAAGTCGGCTTTCCGTCTCCTGCCTATTCACCCGGCGGATTTTGCGCTTTTGGGCATGCAGTTCGGTGGTGCCATCTACGTGGACAAGGTTTTGCCCATGGGGTGTGCCATTTCCTGTGCGCTGTTTGAACTTTTTAGCACTTTCTTGCAGTGGGTCATGGTGCGGGTCAGTGGGTGCCGTGAAGTCACTCATTACTTGGACGATTTCCTCTTCCTGGGGAGGGCGGGGTCAGGTGATTGCGGCAGGGCCCTGTCGCGTTTCCAGGTCTTTGCCTCGCGGTTTGAGGTGCCGTTGGCCCCGAGAAGACGGCTGGTCCCAGCTGTTGCCTCACTTTCTTGGGGATTGAACTGGACTCGGTGCAGTGGTTGGCGCGCCTGCCTGCGACCAAAGTGAGGGAGATTCTTGCATGTCTGGAGTGGGCTGTGGGGAACGGCGGATCCCTTTGCGGGCGATGCAGAAGCTTCTGGGTTTCCTCAACTTTGCGTGCTGGGTGGTGCGGGCAGGGCGGACGTTCTGCAAGCGGCTCGGCATGGCCATGTCGGGGGCGGTGCTTCCACATCACAGAGTGAGGATTTCCCTGGGGGTGAGGACGGACTTGAGGACTTGGATTACCTTCTTGCAGGATTTCAATGGGGTGTCCTTGGATTTTGACGAAGAAAGGGCGGTCTGGCAATGCCAAATTTACTCTGACGCGGCTGGGTCAGCGGGGTTTGGCGTTTTCTGGGATGGAAGGTGGTGTGCGGAGAGCTGGCCGGCCTCCTGGATCAAGCAAGGCAGGAGCATTGCCTTTCTGGAGTTCTTCTCATTGCTGGTGGCACTGGTGGTGTGGGGGGAGGACTTTCGGAACCGGTCTGTGCTCTTTCACGTTGACAACATGACAGTGGTGGAGCTGGTCAATAATCAGAGGGCGAGGGACCTGCGAGTGCTGCGGCTGTTGCGCAGGTTCATGTTGGCGTACCTGCAGCTGAATGTGGTGTTTCGGGCTAAGCATGTCCCTGGGGCGAATAATGACATTGCGGATGCTTTGTCTCGTTCGCAGTGGCAGCGGTTCCGACACCTGGCGCCGGGAGCGGACGCCTGCAAGACCGAGCTGCCGGCCGGCATCTGGGCCTTGGGGGAATGAGGATGATTGGTCTGGTGGAGGGTTCATTGGCTCCGACCACAAGGAGGACTTATTGTCTGGCATGGTCTGAATTTAGTACTTTCATGGGCTGGACGGGGGATGGTGTCGTGAGTGGGGAGTCGGCTGTGGTGGAAGGTCTGAGGGGTTACGTGTTGGCTTGTATGGACCGGGGGTTGACTGCAGCTACGATCTCCGGGAAGTTGGCTGGAATTTCCTTTTACTGTGTTTTGTTCTTGGGTTTTGACCCCACCAAGGATGTGGTGTTGGCGCGCATATTGCAGGGGTGGGGTCGGGGGAGGGGGGCTGGGGGGGTCGGCTGCGGGAGGCAGTGACGTTTGAATTGTTGGTTCGGCTGGTTGGGGTGTTGCTGGAATGCTGTTATGACCCGGTTGAGGTGGGCCTGTTTCGTTTATGCATGGTATGGATGTTTTTTGGGGCGTTCCAGGTGTCTGAGCTGTTGGGCACGAGACGGGGGGCGGGTAGGTTGTTTGAGGAGGTGCGTGTGGATGCGGGACGTTTGGGGATGTGGCTGGGTCGCTCGAAGACGGATCAAGTGGGCAGGGGCAAATGGGTGTGGTTGAATGAGTCTGGCGGGGCGGTTTGCCCAGTCCTGGAGTGGAGGTCTTTCTCGGGGTCGGCTGGGGACCGAGCTGGCGAGATTTTCTGCCATGCGTCTGGTGCGAGAGTGACGGCTGGCCAGCTGTTGGCGGTGTTGGGTATGGCTTTGGGACGCTTGGGGATGGATGGAGCTGGTTTCGGTACTCATTCCTTTCGCATTGGGGCTGCGACTGCGGCGGCCCGCCTGGGTTGGTCCTGGGACAGGATTAGGAGGATTGGGCGTTGGAAGTTGCGCTGTTGTGAGAGGTATGTGAGGAAGTAGTCTGGTCCCAGGCAGGTTGTTGGTGGTTGCACTGTTTTTTGTTGCCTGTTCTAACATCTTTTTCTTCGTAGGTTGCGTGGGTGGCCCGGGCGGTAGGACGGTGACTTGGATCGTTGGGCACTCATTCGTGCACTGGGCTTCCAAATATGCGGACCAGCAGGTTTACGGCCGTAACCTGGGACTGAAGGGACAATTGCACGAGGTGAAATGGTGGGGAAAGAGCGGAATGCGATGGGGGGCCCTACTGCCCTGGCTCGCAAAGATGGTCCCACAGAGGGGATGCCAGGATTTGCTGATCATTCATTTGGGGGAAAATGACCCTGTGCAACTGTCTGGCTTGGCATTGTTACAACTTATGCAAAGGGACTTGGAAGTGTTGAAATCGAGGATGGTGGGGGCCTGCATTGCCTGGACGGAGCTGGTCCCCAGGAAAGTGTGGAGGGGGGCTGTGAAACACGGGGCCATTGAGAAGGCCCGGAGGAAACTTAATCGAGCGATGAGACTCTACTGTGCGGACAGGGACGTTAAGGTCATTGCACATCCGGGGATTCGACTGGAGGAGCCTTTAGCTTTTAGGGAGGACGGCGTGCACTTGTCTAGGCTGGGCAATGCGTGGTATATGATGGAGTTGCGTGATGTGGTGAGCAAGTTGTGGAACAAGTCTATCTGGTGTCGACGGGAGTGACTGGTGCGGTGACGGACGGGCAGCCCTGTGGGGGGGGGGGGCAGTGAACCGCCCTACAGGGGGTTCATTGGTTGGCAGGATTCGAAGGGACAGGGGGTCAAGAGCGGGCACACCCATGCCTTGGGGGGGGAGTTTGCATAGGACGGATGGAAGCGTGAATGGAAGGTTGCAATGACTGGGGGTTGGAAGACGGTGATTGACGGGCAAGAGAAAGGTGTTTGGAGCCTCTAGGGCTTGGTGATGACGCGGAGTGAATAAAACGAATGGGGGGGAAGTATGAGTGGGGGTTTGCTGTTACTGTTATTGTTGATTTATTGTTATGTACAGATCCGCAGTTCTGGTCTAATAAAATAGCCTTTTATGCTGACACTGAGTGGTCTGTTTTATTGCGCGAATAACCCTCACTTCTCATCCCGCATTCTTCATTCCTCATTCCTCACATCTCATGTCTACTTCTCACCTCTCGCCTACCATCCCTTTCCCATCAGCCCTCCCTCCTCATCATCTACTTGTCATCTCTAACATCTTGAACATTGTAAAACACCTCTCCGTACTCTTCAGACCGCCAATCAAAGTTAAAAACAGTGCGTTGAGTTCTGTTGGTCTAGTCACTGAAAGACAGCCTTCCCACCTGCAATTGTGGTTAAGGACAGGTCAAAAGAGCCTGTGTGTTTGAGAGTGGTGAGTGTGTCTTTTCGTGTCTGTCCTTTCTGTTTCCTCTGATGAAAGCTCTGATAGGTCTGGGAAAGGGGCGGGAATTTCAAGCATACGTCACATATTTACACTAAGAGCTACCCTAGGAGCAAGGGCTATCATAAACTGTATTTGTTTTCAGTTCTGAGGTTGGTTAGAGGTTGGTGGAAAGGGTACTCTTTCACAAACATGACAGTACTGAGTCAAAGATAGTTCCAAGATTTTGTACTTCTTTTGCATCTTAACAGTGTGTTATCATATTGTTTCCATTCTTCACAAGTGAGTGTTATGGTTTCCATTTTCAGATAGTTCGATGTCATCCACTGGTCTAGTGCATTGAAACCGTTTTTGAGTTTCCTATGGCTTTAGAGTGCTCATGTTTTAGTACTACTTGTGTGTTGTTTTCATAACTGTAGTAGATAGCATGAAAGCAGATGGGATGAAAACTTGATTAACTCCAGTACTGGTTTCATGTATACGTTGAAGAGGAGAGAAAAGATGTTAGATTTTTGTAGTACTTCTACTTTGTTAAGATGTTGAAAAGAAGAGAGGTATTTCAGGTTAGCCATGTCTTCAAGGTAAGAGCAGATCGATGCAAGAATTTTACCGTCAATACAGAGTTCTTAATTCATGTTTGATGGTTGACTATCTTGAAAGTCAACTAAAGAGCTAGAAGTAGTAATTAATGATTGATATTGAACTGCATGAGAGGCAACTAATGATGTAGAAGTAGCGCTGCTGCAGAGTTTTTTCCACCTGTATGTTGAGTATCGTTTTCAATTCTGCGCTTCTTTCCAGGCAGAAGCCTGTTTGGTAGTTGAGGAAAAGCTGACTGTCTTCTGGGACTTCTGAGATCCATAGAAATCCTGATGTTTCAATTTGTTTACCAAGTAAGGGTCCATTAGAAACTTGTTTATAGGA
The DNA here is from genome assembly GCF_964263255.1 of Lissotriton vulgaris. Taxonomy (NCBI): domain Eukaryota; kingdom Metazoa; phylum Chordata; class Amphibia; order Caudata; family Salamandridae; genus Lissotriton; species Lissotriton vulgaris. The sequence goes on from NC_141690.1 coordinate 118,077,987, forward strand.
AGTCTTTTCGGTTCAGGTCACTCTTCTTGTTTAATAAGCATACAAAAGCCTTCTTTTTGGAAAAAGAGTGCTGGGAATATTATGGGGCATATTATCAAGGCAGGCGAAATGGAATTACCGCCGCTTTTGCAGCGATAATTTAATCACCCTATTAGCAAGCTGTCGCTAACATCAGTTAGGGATAGCTTTTAGGTGATAGCGAGCGGTTTGGGGCCCGCTTTGCATGTCAGCGATATTTATCGCTAATGACATGCAAAGTGGGCGTACCCAACCAGTTTGCGACTGAAAGCAGTCGCTAAATTTGCTATCGCCTATTAGCAAGGCAGGCGTAGCGGTAAAAAAATGTGCGCTAAGCATGAATATCGCTGAAAACTAACGCCTGCTCAGACCAGTTCTTAGCCTGTATATCCAACGGAAGGTGGATATTCAGGCTATGACCCTATTAGCGATAATGCCTGAATATCGCTGGATTTCCAGCGATATTCACGCATTTCGCCACTATCGCCGGATATTTTATCGCTTTGGAGATAAACGTTGCTAATAGCACGTTATCTCTGCGATAAAATCCGGCGATAAAAAGAATGTTGCTAAGCTTCTTTAGCGATAAATATCGCTAGTTGTTGATAATATGCCCCTATGTCTTTCCTATCATGGTAATTCCCTTGTTCGAGGTACTTGTCCTAAACAAGTATTCAAAATAATGAACAAGCATGATTCATATGACATACATTTAGTTTATATTATGTTCTGCAGTGTGATAATCAATCCTTTTGGGAAGGAGAATAGGTGGTGATCATTCCAGGTGACCAGAGAGTTTTCATGGATTATGATCAAGTATCAATACCTTGTTATACTGACGGGTGGGACACGGTAAAAATTCCAGTGATAGGCCACTAATTATCCACTCTGTTAAGTAAGAGACCCATATTACTGGAATGAATCCCGTAAAGGTTGTGACTTCCCAGGAGAAAAATGGGGTAACAGGAATTAGAAATGCAACACAAGATAGCCTGGTCTTCGAGAAGGCACTGGCCTCTCGGGTTAGCACGAAAAAAGCAGGAATACAGCATTGTACCGGATACATAGGCAACAGCCAAGCATTGACCTCAGAAGCCTAACACAAGGAAAACGTTCAATAATTACTTTAAGTGAGGAGAGATAGTGTAGCAGACAATTAAATATCAGTACTAATGACTTACTTAAGTATGCTGCTTGTATTACTCTAGTGTTCAAACACACATTCTGTAACTGGCCTCAAGATGTACCTAGAGACGCTTCGCTTCTCAGATGGTAAACACTAGTAGTACCGCTGCCTTCAGAGGAACAGACTGTATAAATATCCATAAGGTTCTCAAGAGACATAAAAAGGATCATCTTATGAAGAAATGCAGAACTGGGAAGAGGAAAACAGCAAATGTGCAAGGATATGGAAACTATGCAATACTTTCCGCAGTGGGACCCCTATACCTGAAGATGTTGTGAAGCATTAATTCCCTACTGCGTCCAGTACTCAACCTGCCCAATAAGGAATCACAACTAGAGCCGGAAGGATTGTGATCCAGATGGCTGTAATTGGTTCTCTTCCTCTGATGACCCCAGATATACATCAGTCTCAGCCCTAACCTCCAAAAGCCTGTCCTCCACACTCTCCAAATAAATCTTTGTCTATTTCCCAAGCATTTGTCTATTTTTAACAGTCCCTATTTATGTACTTCCACTGTTTGTCTGTTGAACCACTCTTCCTCCATCACGTAATCCTCACATCATGCCTCTGTTGCAGAACATGGGGTCTAATGTATATCGAGCTATGTCAAATTCAAATTCAAATTTAACATTTTGATTTGGTTTATAAGCATAAAACCATTAAAGGACACAGTAAAAACATTACAATCAAAAGATACATTTAAACAATCCATGTTCATATGCGAATATTGCTTTCCCAAGCAGATTCCCCATGACAATTGTGGTTTGACAGCATGGAAACCATCTCTTTTGAGCTGGCCGAGGCCTATATAGAGGTCCAAGAGTTACTAATCACATGGCTTCAAGTCCCACCCAGTTTTTATGCAATATAATCAATAGAATTCATAATATACATTCAGACTAAAAGGTAATACATTTACTCTGGGGTCTCATATGTTAGGGTGTCAGGGTATACCAGTTTTTTTCATCTTCCTAAGACCATTGCAATAAATGCTATGAAAGATACACAAATATCGCTATTTTCCAAAGCACATAAATAGTTAAAAGCATCCTGCTAATAAATATATTTATCATTTTTAAAAAGCGGAGCTAAAAAACGTTTCCTAAGGTCATTATAAAAACTGCAGAATAAGATAAAGTGCATTGGCCTTTGTCCTGAGTTGCCATCGCATGGAGATTTTGGAAAATTATTAGTCCATTCCCCACTTTTTGGAAAAACAAACCATAAATGTAGTATTCGTAATTGTAATCTGGTAAAATAGAACCTCTGTTGGCTGTTCTTGACATATGTCAGGTAGTTTGGCTGACCCTCAAGTACATGGTATAACAAGAATCTATCTACTGTGGGCCTTTTGCTTTCTTTAATATCTCTCTCTTTTTCTCTCTGTCCCCTGAGTATAGTCCTAAGTCTATTTTAGAATAAGTAAGGGCTTTAACTGTAGCATTGACTCCAATGGTGGGGTCCATTTTTCTTGAATAGGTATCTAAATAGGACATCAATGTTATTTTCTTCCAGGCATCTAGCCTGAGGCAATCTAAGATTAATGCCTTTGTAAATTGTGTCCCTGTTTTGGGCATATATTTTACCACAGAATAATAGGTCTAATATATAGGTCATCCGCTATGAAAAGGAACTGCCTCTTCCTTATGTGTTATGTACGTTGAGCTTGATTTTGAGACGGCTAGTAATCAAGCCAGGAACACGTTCTTTAGTGTTTGCAGCTTGGCACAGTTTGCATAACCCCATAGGGCAGCACCAAATAACCAGCGCTTGGGAGGCATTTGCTATTGTAGAATGTCAGCATTTCTCTGATTTTGCCTTTTTTACTAGAAAACCTATCAATTGATTCTATCACTCTTAAAAGTTTCATTTTAGATATATTTAATTGGCTTTCAAATTTAATTTTGGATATATTTAATTGCCATTCCCAAGACCCTGATGCAGTGAACTGGATTCCCAGGTATGTGAATATTTTTCTCTTCACTAGCCTCTCCCCTTTATATGATGTATCCTCTTTTTTGCTCTTCCTTTTCCAGCTACTATAGTAATAGCATTCTTTAAGTTACCTTTTATACCTTTGTTATCCATAAATTTAGCACAATTATCTATCAAGAGCTGCAGCCTGTTGGCTGTTCTAGATAAGAGGACTGCATCGTCTGCATATAATAAAATGGGGACCTGGTAAGATCCGACCACGGGGACATCAGCTTTCATTTTTTGTAGGCATTCATCCACCCCATTTATGTAGAGTGAAAAGAGCAAGTGGGCAAGGACACAACCCTGTCTAATACCTCTGGTAACATTAAAGCTTTCTGTGCAGTCCGTATCGCACCTGAGTGATAAGGTAAGAGTACCATTGGGACAGGTAGTTGATAATACCCCCGAAGGGCTCCAATGTCCGCATGTGTAACCCAATGTTTGTTATGATTTACCAGATTGAACGCATTGCTCGGATCTGCCAAACATAGGTGCACCTGTCCTGTCCTTGCTACTGTATATTTATTCATTAAAAAATGTAGGTTAACACATTGTTCTATTGTTCCAATATCACCCCAGAACCCATATTGTGTGGGTCAGTAAGTATGTGTTTTTCCTCCACCCATTGTTCTAACCTACCCAGGAGGATTTTGCACAATAATTTAGCGCTGGAGTCCAAGAGGGATATTGGACAATAACATTTCGGGTCACCTCTGTTACCTTTTTTGAATATTGGGACTATTGTACTTTCTGTCTATAAAGCAGGGAGGAAACCGTTTGCTACAGAATTGCAAACTTGGGTCAGCATCCGGGCCCATAAGGTGACATGTGCTTTAAAAATATCTATTGGAACGCCATCCGGGCCTATGGCCTTCCCACTTGCTGCTTTATTTATGGCGTTAATAACCTCTTTTAGACTTATGTCAGGAATATCCATGGCATCAATTTGATCTAAATGTGTGCTTGGCAAATTTTAAATGCTTCTTTCCGGAGTAAAAATTGTATTAACGTTCTATCCAGTCTCCCTATTGTACTAGTGCCTCAATCCTTTGTTCTCCTCTCTCTTTTAGAAATGGATGATTTATTATTTTCCAGAAAAATGAATTATCTTTTGATTCGGCAGCCTGGAGCAGATCTTCCCAGATTTTTTCAACTCTCTTTTCCTCTTGTCTAAGGTAGATTTATACATAACTCTTCGTCTATGGATTTTTTCCCTATCTCTTGGGGAATCCCGTAAGATTTTCCTTAGTTTTCTATTTATCTAGGAACATTCTTTATTAAACCGAACCCTCTTTCTGTTTCTTTTCCCTTTGGTCAGACATATAAGTTTCTCTGAGATTCTAGCCATAACTTTACAGAAGGCTTCCATAATACACATAGGGGAGGACTTAAAATCTGTCCATATATAGAAATCTCTAAGAGTTTATGCCACAAGTTCCCCTATTATTCGAATACCATCAATGTTTGCCTATCTTCAAGTAAGACCATTTCTACCTTGTATTTCAATTTGATCCGTATTTTGTGAACTATTTGGCCTTGAGATATTCATATTAAGGACCAATGTCAGGGTAGCATGGTCACAATGGGCACATGGGGTAACATTAAAGGAATCTATTAGGCATTGCCCATTTTCTGTCACCAAAATATGGTTAATGACAGAACTTCTGCTGTTCCCATAATATTTTGGTACTGACATTTGGTCTTCTTTTACATTGTTCCAGGAGAACCAGTCTATATTTAAAAATCATTTCATTTAATGTTTCTCCATATTAATTGTGTGAAAATGTAACATGCTATCCCCATTTGTTTTAACATAACCATAGCTTTCAGATACCTGCCTATAGCATTTACTCAGAATAAAATCTCCGAACCATAATAAAATATAGTCATCCACAATATAAGTTAGGAATAATTCAATCTCTCTGCTTAAATCCATGATAAAAGTTACTTTGGTTTTATCAAAAACATTGTTATAAAATTATTTATAACCAGATTAACCTTTCTGCTGTTGTTTAAGTGGATACATTGAAAATAGGGAGAAGGACAAGTAGGACCTCATTACCTTTAATGAAGTGCTTATAGATATTATTACTGCTAGGTTTCTATTAGCCCACCCTCCCTCTGAAGGGGTTGCCAGGGTTAGAAATGAGACAAGACCCTCCACAAAAAAATGACTTGGTGACCATGTCTCTTGTAAGCAGACTAGTTGAGCTTGAATGTTGACCTTCAGCCACTACGGGTTTGATAGCTTGTTCTATATTCCTGCAATATTCCAAGTCTTAACTGCAAAATTGAAATTTCCCCTATTTGGGCAATTTGAAATACCAGTGTCAAGGATCTGTGCTTCATGTTCTATATCATGTATTTCAATAGGCCGGTTAGCAGACTCAGTCGTTGGGCGGGTTGGTGTACCTGAACCAAGTATCTTTGATTCATAGTGTAACTGATAGATATCTATGTATGTCCTTGGACAATTTGAGATACCCAAGTTGGGGTTCTGTGCTTCAGGATCTACATGATATAAGTTGGTGTGATTACTGCTCTTGTCTTCCTCCCCCACCTGTTGTCAGTCCTGATCAACGAGGTACAAAAGGGAGAGGAACCGGTTCGTTGTTGGAATTGTGATCTGTGGCCTATTGGTAAGTTCTGATTGTTGTCGAGTAACATTCTGCCCAACTGGTAGTGCTGCATGTATAGGAGTATCAGTCCTACCTGCAAACATTTCTGGCCTGTAGTGAAAACCCAAAGGCGCAGCTCGAATATTTCCAGTGGTGTTCTTGGCACCAGATTTACATGTCAGTCAAGAGAGGTGGGTTCTTAACACAAGGGGGGTACGGAAATTCACCACAATGCAGCCATCATCGCTAGTTTTAATTGAAGGACCTATCCATCCAAATCTTCTAATCATTATGATTTCTTGGGCAAGACAGTTTGTGCTCCACGATTGTTTGGCCAGCCAGTGTATCACCTTGTTTATAAGCTCGAACCAGCTCTCTGTTACATTAGGCCTTAAGATAGGTACGTTTCTCAAAACAATTACAAAAGGTGCAGCTTCCGGCGGAAGATGTAAGGATATCAAGGGTCTTGTATTTTGGGGTTGATGATAATCGTCGTTTGCAGTCAAAACTGGCGGTTGTTGGGTAGGAGTAGTGATTAAGGTTGCAGTTGCCACAATGTTGGTTTGTGCAGCTTCCCTTATGGTAGACTGCCCAGAGGGTGATTTTAGATGATCAAGTATTTCCTTAACAGTTACCTCAAGTAGGGAAATCCTAGATGTTATGGCCTCCAATTCCTTTTTAAATGATTCCTCTAATTTTGTCAATCTATTATGTACATTCTTTAGAGAACAATCTGTTGTTTTACCAGGTTTTAACGATTTATCATAGGCATTAGATCTAGGTGTATTTGTTTTAAAAATATTTCCTTTACCTCCTGTGGTTACCTTCTTCTTTTTTGAGTCTGTAGGTAGTGTGTCTGCCAGCTGGATTTTCTTTGCTGGAGGAGAAGATGGCTCCCCGGGCAGGGAGTCCTTGCTATGCGTCAGGGAATTGTTAAAAACGCATGATGTCACAGTCTTTTCTGTGATAAGAGACTTCCCTGGCTCCGTCATGTTATCTTTCTGAGCCACCTTATTCATAGCATTATGTAGGGCGGATTTAGTTGCGGCCAATCTTTCCTCCGCTTAATTGATTTCGCTATTCAGTTGGACCATAGAATTCGTCAAAAAGTTGGTAATTGATTTAGTGGTGATAGTCGGTTTTAGAACCCCCTTTCCTAGTCGCTGCAGTAATTTACTGTGGGCTGGTGGGAGAAGCAGACCGGAATAACAAGCGTGGAGGCCGTATGTAGTGGGCTATTTCGTAGCCGGTGTTTATTAATGTACAAAGGTGCAATGGTATGATACAAGGAAATAGAGAGTTCCCAAAGGATTGCGGGTTCCGGGTCCGAGGTAGGGAGTCTTCCGGGTGTGGTCTTCCAGGGACAGCTGTTGGTCTTGACTGTAGTCGGGCCGATCCTTGAGGTGTCAATAGGCTCAGCTCCCGGACGGTGGTTCCTCGGAGGGGGGGGGGAAAGGAGAGAGAAAATAGGGCCGTTCCTTCACCGGAGTGTTGGGGCTAGAACGACTGTGAGGAAAGGGAGGGGAAGGTAAGAGGGGTGCAGATATAGCGCGGACAGGGAATAGGGTGACGTTGGTGTCGGGACGTGCAAGGGTATTTATCTACAGTCGTGATAGTGCCACTCTCACACGTATATACAGTCTATTCACAGTGCACGGTGAATCGTGAGGAGGGGACTATCTTGTACACGGAGGTATTTACAGACTACTTATTTACAGACTCTCGTAACGCCTAATATTTACACACACACGGAACTGGTACTCACTTGGCCCGCCGCAACTCCGTCCTTGAGTTGCGGCCGCTCTCCAGCGTCCTCCTCTGGACTCCACCAGTCCTCTGTCCAGACCTCGTCTCCTGGTTCCGGATCGTCTCTCTTCTCCGGGGGTTCTTCGCACGCCGTCTCCTGCCACGAGTCTTCCTGCTTGAACGCTGTGTTGTTGGTTCTTCTGGCTTTTCTGTGATCCGCCTCCGGAAAGGGGGAGGGACTTCCGGGGTCGCGGGGATGTACTTCCGCTGTGTCCCGCGTTGGTACTGGTTCCTGCAGGGAAAGAGAAAGGGGTGGAGTCCGGGTTGTTTTGGTAGTCCGGGCAACAGGGGATTGTGGTGGTGATCGGGAGGGGAGACGTGATATCTGTGCTGACGGGCCGTGCTCCCATCACATCCCCTTCCCCTAGCTGTCTTTCTTGATCGGGTAATCTGGCAAGGATATCGAGAAAGATAGTCAGCGTTGGCTTGATCCGCGCCCTTCCTGTGGAGAGTCTTGAACCTGAAGGGTTGCAGGGAAAGGAACCAACAAAGGACTCTTTCGTTGTGTCCCTTGTTACGGGCCATCCATTCCAGTGGGGCATGGTCAGTGTACAGTATGAATTCTCTGCCTTCAAGATAGTAGCGGAGGCTGTCTACCGCCCATTTGATGGCGAGGGCCTCCTTCTCCACTACAGCGTAGTTTCTCTCCCGGGGAAACAGTTTTCTACTTAAGAAAAGGATGGGCCGTTCGTCTCCATTAAGATCTTTCTGAGAGAGAACTGCTCCCAGCCCCTGCTCGGAAGCGTCAGTCTGGAGTATAAAGGGCTTTGAATAGTCTGGGCTGATGAGAACGGGACTGGATAGTAGGATGTCTTTCAATCGGCGGAAGGCATCCAACAAGGAGGGGTGTGGTTGTCTCAGGGCTTCTTCGGTTTTTATGGTTTTCTTTAACAGGTCTGTGAGGGGAGCTGCTATCTGGGAAAACCGGGGGATAAAGCGTCTGTAATACCCTAAAAGGCCTAGGAAGGCTCGTAGCTCTTTCTGGGTCTGGGGAAAAGGAAAGGAGTGGATAGCGGCGATTTTGTTGTTTTGAGGGCGGATCAATCCTTCCCCCAACAGGTAACCCAAATATTTCACCGTCTGAGCAGCCAAGGTGGTTTTCAAGGGGTTGATCGTGAACCCATAGGACCCCAGAGAGTGTATTACTTTACTCAGGTGACATAAGTGCTGGTCCCAGTCATCACTATAGATGATTATGTCATCCAGATAGGCCCCGGCGTAAGAAACATGGGGCCGTAATACCAAATTCATAGCCCGCTGAAAGGTGGCTGGGGCCCCGTGAAGCCCAAAGGGCATCACCGTGAATTGGTATAGGCCTTCGGGGGTGGAGAAGGCCGTCTTCTTCTTGTCTTCAGGACGTAAGGGGATCTGCCAATAACCTTTACAAAGGTCTAGCGTGCTGATGAATTTGGCCCTACCGATACGCTCAATCATTTCATCAACCCGGGGTAGAGGGTATGTATCGAAGGAGGAGATCTTGTTGATTTCTCTGAAATTGATACAAAAACGGACCGATCCGTCTGGTTTGGGGACTAATACTATCGGCGAGTTCCAATCGCTACTGGAATGCTCGATGATCCCCATGTGGAGCATCTGGGCTACCTCGTCTCTGATAATGGGTCTACGAGCCTCAGGGAGCCGATAAGGCCGCTGACGGACCGTTTTCCCGGGTTCCGTGATGATGGCATGTTCGACTACTGAGGTGAGGCCAGGAGAGGAGGAGAATACCTGCTGCAAGGGGTGAAGGGTGGACCGAAGTTCCTGTTTCCGTTGATCCCCGAGTTCTGAGTCTATACAGACCTCATAGGGGAGTTCCTGTTCTGGACAGTTGTTCAGGAGGACAGGACGGGGTCCCACCCACTCCTTTAGTAGATTTACATGGAAGATTTGTGTGGTTCGACGGACAGGGTCGAGCTCGATTTCATAGGTCACGGGAGTGACCTGTCTCAGGACCGGAAAGGGACCTTGCCATTGCCCTAACAGTTTGTGGTCGGAAGAGGGCATTAAGAGGAGGACCAATTGGCCAGGAAGAAAGGAACGAGGTTTGGTACCCTTATCATATTGTTGCTTTTGTTTGGCTTGGGCTGCTACCAGATTCTGGCGTACAATGTCTCTTATTTGCCCCAGGTGGGTTCTGAGGTTTTGTACGTACTCCGGCAGAGGTCGGGTACGGTCGGGTTCCGCCTCCCAGGCCTCTTTGGCCATATCCAGTAGGGTCCGAGGGAGTCTGCCATACAGAAGTTCATAAGGGGAAAAACCCGTGCTGCTTTGGACCTTGCAGCGGATGGCAAAGAGAGCCAGCGGTAGCATTTCCTCCCATCTCTTACTCTCCAAGGCCAAGAGTTTTTTCAGGGTAGTTTTTAGGGTGGCGTTATACCGCTCCACAAGACCATCAGTTTGGGGGTGGTAAGCGGATGTTCTGATTTGTTTCACACCTAGTTGGGAGCATACCTGCTTCATGAGGGAGGATACAAAGGGAGTTCCCTGGTCAGTCAGGATTTCTCTAGGAAAGCCTACCCGAGAAAAGATGGATATTAGAGCTTTAGCAATATTCTGACTGGTAGGCTGGCGGAGAGGTATGGCTTCAGGGAAGCGGGTGGCGTAGTCCACTAGAACTAACGCATACCGACAACCGCTTTGGGATGGGAGCATGGGACCTATAATATCCATCCCTACCCTACTGAAGGGGATGTCTATCAGAGGAAGGGGTTGTAGAGGGACTCTAGGAGGGCGATACCGGCTGTTCTTCTGGCAAATGGGGCACGCCCTACAGTACTGTTTGACTTGCTGGTGGATGCCTGGCCAATAGAACTTTTCTAGGATGGCCTGACTCGTCTTTTCGTCACTGAAGTGACCCCCGAGTAGATGGCTGTGAGCAAGAAACAATACTTTGTCGCGGAAGGGTCCTGGAACTATTAACTGGGACGGTTGTTGGGGTCCCCCTTTTCTGTACAAGAGACCGTTCTTTTTATAAAAGTGGGGACCTACATGCAGTGGATCTTCGTGGTCCAGGGCCCTTCCCCAGGCTTCTTGCAGAATAGGGTCTTCCTGCTGAGCAGCCCGAAATTCCTGGTCGACTTCCCAGGGATGTTCTTCTACTCTTACTGGGAAAGCTGTAGAGTAGTTCGTTTTTTCCTTTTTCTTTTGGGTTTTCGTCTTGGTCATCCGAATGGGGTTTGTTCCGACTACTGGGGAGCTGTCGGAAAAAGGAGCCTCAGACCACCACTTCTCTAAGCTGGGGGTGGTGTCCTGGAAAAGGCGAGGAAGACCAGGGTAGTCGCTGCCCAAGATAACCTGTTCAGGCAGGGAAGGAACAAGCCCGACCTTCAGGGTACTTCCAGGATCCAAGGAGTGTTGTACTTGAACCTCGGCCGTCGGGTAAACCTTTGTGTCCCCGTGCACACACTGAATGGCCACTGTACCGGTTATGGGCCCTATCGGGTGGGGTATCTCTTGAGGCCTGAGCACACTCTGTCTACATCCCGTGTCTGCAAGGGCCGACACCCGATGTCCATCTATTCGCACAGGGCGATGGAAAGCGGGAGGAGACGGTCCAGAGGATAGACACACATAGTTTCGGGCCATTCCCACCTCCATCGGCTCTTCTTTTTGAGGACAAACCCGAGCAATGTGCCCGTAACCTCCACAATGGTAGCACTGGGGACCAGGCGGTGGGGGTCTGGACATCACTGGATAAGGGAACAACGGGGGAGGATCAGGTTTCTTGGCCAGGAATGGTCGGGGCCCTCGGGGTTGGCCATGGGGCTGTGTTCGGTGACCATGATCTTCCTTAGGTTTCTGTAAGTCCTGGGCGCGACTGTACGCGCTGGCAATTTCAATAGCATTGTCTAGTGTCAGACGTGCATGCTGACGGACCCACTTTTGGGTGGCAGGATGGAGGGAAGCCAGAAACTGCTCCAAATAAATTTTTGAAAGTATTTCTTCTTTAGTAGCGGTCGCGGACTTCAACCACCGGTCAGCCAGATCTTTAATCCTGAAGGAGAGGGCTCTTGGTGTCTCCTGTGGTCCCTCTTTTGCTTGGCGGAGCCGCACCCGATAGGTCTCATCATCGATACCTAATCTTTCAAGGATACAGGTCTTGATGTCTGCATAGGGGGTCAGTCCCTGTACATTAGCCTGTTGGAAGGCTGCCTGCAGTTCACCAGTCAGTAAAGGACCCAGATAATGACCCCAGCGGTCGGGTGGCCAGGCAGCGGCTAGGGCCAGCCGTTCAAAATTAGTGAAAAAGAAATCCGGGTCTTCACCCGGTACATATTTCTGGAGAACCACTGAAGGAAGAGACGCGGTGGGTCGCTGTTGGCCTAAGACATCTGTGAGCTTCCCCAGAGCCTGGTCCTGAGCGGTTCCCCGACTCTTCAAGACATCGTGCAGTTGCCCACGGTCTTCTTCGGCCGTCTTCAAGAAGAGCTCCATCATCTTCCCGAGTTGTTCCTGGGAATCTGCTAACTTTTGCACCGCGGCCTCCATGCTTCCGGTTAATCCCACTTCTGACACCACTTGTGGGCTGGTGGGAGAAGCAGACCGGAATAACAAGCGTGGAGGCCGTATGTAGTGGGCTATTTCGTAGCCGGTGTTTATTAATGTACAAAGGTGCAATGGTATGATACAAGGAAATAGAGAGTTCCCAAAGGATTGCGGGTTCCGGGTCCGAGGTAGGGAGTCTTCCGGGTGTGGTCTTCCAGGGACAGCTGTTGGTCTTGACTGTAGTCGGGCCGATCCTTGAGGTGTCAATAGGCTCAGCTCCCGGACGGTGGTTCCTCGGAGGGGGGGGGGGAAAAGGAGAGAGAAAATAGGGCCGTTAGCTCTGTCGGTGGATCTAAGGATAAGATCCTGTTCCTTCACCGGAGTGTTGGGGCTAGAACGACTGTGAGGAAAGGGAGGGGAAGGTAAGAGGGGTGCAGATATAGCGCGGACAGGGAATAGGGTGACGTTGGTGTCGGGACGTGCAAGGGTATTTATCTACAGTCGTGATAGTGCCACTCTCACACGTATATACAGTCTATTCACAGTGCACGGTGAATCGTGAGGAGGGGACTATCTTGTACACGGAGGTATTTACAGACTACTTATTTACAGACTCTCGTAACGCCTAATATTTACACACACACGGAACTGGTACTCACTTGGCCCGCCGCAACTCCGTCCTTGAGTTGCGGCCGCTCTCCAGCGTCCTCCTCTGGACTCCACCAGTCCTCTGTCCAGACCTCGTCTCCTGGTTCCGGATTGTCTCTCTTCTCCGGGGGTTCTTCGCACGCCGTCTCCTGCCACGAGTCTTCCTGCTTGAACGCTGTGTTGTTGGTTCTTCCGGCTTTTCTGTGATCCGCCTCCGGAAAGGGGGAGGGACTTCCGGGGTCGCGGGGATGTACTTCCGCTGTGTCCCGCGTTGGTACTGGTTCCTGCAGGGAAAGAGAAAGGGGTGGAGTCCGGGTTGTTTTGGTAGTCCGGGCAACAGGGGATTGTGGTGGTGATCGGGAGGGGAGACGTGATATCCGTGCTGACGGGGCCGTGCTCCCATCACATTTACATTTGCCAATTTTCTATACCTCGTTATCTAATAATTACTATGTATAGAGGTAACAGAACAAATTAGAGGATGTAAAAAATAATAAAAGGAAATTGTACACAGACCTGTCTGGTCTTCTATCTCTTCTTGTTGTTCCACTTTGGAACACACCATCAGAGTTCATAGCTCTATCACGGCCAGAAACAGAGAGCTAAAAAGGGGGGGGGCCAAGCCCAGCCTTGTCTGGCCACAAATGGTTACGCACATGCCCACCCTTGTCCAGCTCTGCAAGCAGGGGGGTACGTTTAATAGGAGGTAGGCCCCTCCCTCTCCTTGGAGGTGTTTCGGCTGGGGAACCGAGTCCCACCCCAGATATCAGGAAAGGCAATTGCGGGTCAGTAGAGACCGTTCATTGTGTCCTGTGCTGTATAGTCACTATTATAGTGCACGAGTCAGGGGTATTGAAAATTCTCCTCCTGCCTAACTGGCACATCTGTTGTCTGTGGGTTGAAAAAGCACCTGCTTTCCCCCATTTCCTCAGATGTATGATCAAATTGTGGCCAGTCCACATGTTAGTGATGTCCTAGGCACACCACAGCAGGAAGCTCAAGGTGTGAGGTGAGTGGGGGGCATTTACCGGTACTACCTTTATGTCCGTGGATCCAGCCCGAGTGCGAACATAATTATAGTACTCGTTAATGCCCATTCTGAATTTCCAAAGTCGGAAACATAGACATTTGATCTAGGTTCAGAACAAATGCCCAAATTTACCTTTGTGAATTGGGCTCCGTGTTTCTGTGATAAACAGTAGGTCTAGTTTTGAGTGAGTAGGTTAAAGATATTCCATTGCCTTTGATCTTTGATCAAGCATTGATCAGAACACAATTTTAGAAGGGTGTGTTGACGATTGGTTGATGTTTGTATATTCCTTTGTGATCACCATCGATCTATCATGATTGATAGATGCTTGCCCTTCTTTCTGTGAACAACAATGTAATGAAAGTGGTTGATGGGCATGATGTTCAAGGCCCAGAGTTAACATCCTGAATATCTTGGCTGTTACTGTCCTGCACAAAGAAGTTAGAACCAATTTGGTGAGTTTGCTGCAAGTGGGTAGGAGTCTGGGGAAACGGTATTAGCAGACAATTGTAGTCTGGCATTGTTCTCAGTCCATCAATCAATCAGGGTTGGTAAAGTGCAGCTACTCACGTGCAAGGGTCTCAAGACGCTGGGGGGATAATCGTTTTTGGCCACTATAGGTGTGGCAGGGTATACTCAGACATGAGTCCCTTTCTCACTGCTCCATCAGGATTCAAGCAAGCCGGGCCGAAGAAGGCTGAAATGCCAGAAACCGGTCCCCGGTAGCTTGTCTCCTTTCTGGTGAAGAATTGGCTTGGTAGTTTAGTCTGCCCTGTTCCCATGATGCACTGGGCCAGGGACAGACTGATTTGCATATAGCCAGGTTCTGAGCTGGGATGGGGCAGTGAGATAAATAACGGTGATGGATCAAGCCCTGATATTTGGACTGGGTAAGAGTGGTCTGTTTAACTCAGACACTCTGTTCATCACCACCCCCTTTTCTAAATCGTTTTTGGCCACTATAGGGGTGGCAGGGTATACTCAGACATGAGTCACTTTCTCACTGCTCCATCAGGATTCAAGCAAGCCGGGCCGAAGAAGGCTGAAATGCCAGAAACCGGTCCCCGGTAGCTTGTCTCCTTTCTGGTGAAGAATTGGCTTGGTAGTTTAGTCTGCCCTGTTCCCATGATGCACTCGGCCAGGGACAGACTGATTTGCATATAGCCAGGTTCTGAGCTGGGATGGGGCAGTGAGATAAATAACGGTGATGGATCAAGCCCTGATCTTTGGACTGGGTAAGAGTGGTCTGTTTAACTCAGACACTCTGTTCATCACCACCCCCTTTTCTAAATAGTTTTTGGCCACTATAGGTGTGGCAGGGTATACTCAGACATGAGTCCCTTTCTCACTGCTCCATCAGGATTCAAGCAAGCCGGGCCGAAGAAGGCTGAAATGCCAGAAACCGGTTCCCCGGTAGCTTGTCTCCTTTCTGGTGAAGAATTGGCTTGGTAGTTTAGTCTGCCCTGTTCCCATGATGCACTGGGCCAGGGACAGACTGATTTGCATATAGCCAGGTTCTGAGCTGGGATGGGGCAGTGAGATAAATAACGGTGATGGATCAAGCCCTGATCTTTGGACTGGGCAAGAGTGGTCTGTTTAACTCAGACACTCTGTTCATCACCACCCCCTTTTCTAAATCGTTTTTGGCCACTATAGGTGTGGCAGGGTATACTCAGACATGAGTCCCTTTCTCACTGCTCCATCAGGATTCAAGCAAGCCGGGCCGAAGAAGGCTGAAATGCCAGAAACCAGTCCCCGGTAGCTTGTCTCCTTTCTGGTGAAGAATTGGCTTGGTAGTTTAGTCTGCCCTGTTCCCATGATGCACTGGGCCAGGGACAGACTGATTTGCATATAGCCAGGTTCTGAGCTGGGATGGGGCAGTGAGATAAATAACGGTGATGGATCAAGCCCTGATCTTTGGACTGGGTAAGAGTGGGCTGTTTAACTCAGACACTCTGTTCATCACCACCCCCTTTTCTAAATCGTGTTTGGCCACTATAGGTGTGGCAGGGTATACTCAGACATGAGTCCCTTTCTCACTGCTCCTTCAGGATTCAAGCAAGCCGGGCCGAAGAAGGCTGAAATGCCAGAAACCGGTCCCCGGTAGCTTGTCTCCTTTCTGGTGAAGAATTGGCTTGGTAGTTTAGTCTGCCCTGTTCCCATGATGCACTGGGCCAGGGACAGACTGATTTGCATATAGCCAGGTTCTGAGCTGGGATGGGGCAGTGAGATAAATAACGGTGATGGATCAAGCCCTGATCTTTGGACTGGGTAAGAGTGGTCTGTTTAACTCAGACACTCTGTTCATCACCACCCCCTTTTCTAAATCGGGGGGATAAGAGGGGCGGCTCACTTGAGTGCTGGGGCCATCCGAAGAGCCAGGTCTTGAGGTCATTTCTGAGCTGGTGCAGGGAGGGGGCTTGCCGGAGGTGGAGGGGGAGGTCATTCCAGGGCTTGGTTGCGAGGTAGGAGAAGGGTTTTCATCCCGTTCTAGCCTTGTAGATGCGTGGAATGGTGCCCAGAGAGATGTTGGCTGATCCAAAGTTTCTTTTGGGGGCGTGGAAGGAGAGGCGGTTGTTCAGGTATGTTGGTCCGTGTTCTGAAGGTCCTTGCATGAGTGGGTGAGGAGTTTCGAATGAGCAAAAGGGTGCCTAGATTGAGAGTGCACTATGTTGCCATAACATTGGTCGTAAGCACTATACAAATGCCGTAAAATAACATATCAAATGGAGTTTTGGCAAATATATTTAGGCTTAGCTTTTTAAACTTTAAATAACTAACGTATTAATTAAGACCAACTAGTTAGATAGGTTACTCACCTGAATTGCTGCACTGTATTCAAAAGAATAATGGAGCATATGTACAAGGGGATTGCACTTTAACTGACCATCCGGTGGCGCAAATCCCTGCTCCATATTTACAAAGTGGCATTAAGCCAGTTTTTGTGGCTTAACTCTGCATTGTAAATATGGTACCCTTTCAAGCAGGTATCTGCGTGAAAAGAGCATGCAATGGGTATTGCTGTGGGCGTTCCACCGTAACACCCGTTGCTTTTTGACGCTGCCCCAGATTGACAGATTTACAAGTGTGCAGAATGCAGCACACAGAGCAGTAGCAAACCACCGTTATTGATTATTTATGTACAGGAATGGATACCTTCCTGCACATCAAGATGGGAAATGATAATGAACAAAAGAAAATTGGAAACAGAATTTTCCATGTTAAAATAAAAAAAGTTAATCATTCCAAATGTACCACTGCTTTACATTTATGAGTCAAATGCACGTTTGCTTAATTTGTGCATGGATAGATAATCAACATGAGAATTTAGGACAGCGTAATTTTCCCAGGAATACTCCTCAATTTCTCTTTTGAATTCTATAAGAATCTGTATTTTTGTGTTTTTTTGGGCAAATGTTTCCACATTGTAGAAAGCAGTGCTCATGGGCCAGAGAAAATCTAATTCTGGACCTGAGAGAATCTGTGAGATAAAATTCAGAGAGAGTTCTAGAGAAAAGGAGTAAAACTGAATTTACTTTGCAACAGCCATTCGCCAGGTTTTCTAATTCTGTGAGACTGTGTAGACTGTGCATATCTTGAACACCTACCTGTGATGGGTTCTAAATCTCAATGCCAATCCGTTGTGCCTGTCATGCCCTCTAGGAGAAATCTGTATCCATCTGTGAGTAGAAGGAGTCATGCAGCAGTAGTGGTGTCAGGTGGAGTATTGCCATATCAGAATTCTAAGCCTAGAGCTACCCAGCTCAGCTGCAGACAAACTTCTTATCACAATGAAAGACCTTTGAACCATCTGCCTCCAAGGCGAGGAGATCTTTATCTCAGTGCTCATGCCTTGCTCCCATCTAGGTTTAGAAACTCATGTCGGTCTTGGGAGAGTGAGAGGATCGCCATAAGGCAACAGTTCCTCCAGCGTGCCAAGATTGCGTTTCTCCAGTCCATTAAGAAGTGGGTGAACCATCCTCAGAGACAGCAATAACCCTGGACCTGCAGTCCATTTTCCACAGGTCTACTGGACATAGTGGTGGTCACCCTACATTGTTAGAGCAGGGCAATGGTCACTGATTTCCCCATCCAAGGTCGTCTTATGAGACACAGCATGTTAGGGTCTGGAAAATGTAGACTAGCCCTGGGGTACATGGAGAAAACTCCCCACACATGTTTTTGATTGGCAAAAACAAACTTTTGCCTCGGGAGTCTGTTGGCTATGAATCAAAAACGAAAGCTGCCTCTTTAAGATGACAATTGCTCAGCAATGCACCAGTGCTGTGAACGACGTGGCTCCAGTGAGAGGTTCCCTTTAGAGCACAGTGAGCGCCACCAGGCACGGCAGTTGTATTACTATCACAACTATTTTAATTTGTCAGTGCTACCGGCCAAAAATCATAAACAGATTTGTTTCAAAAGTATTTTAATTTACAGCAATTACATTTATGGGCTATAACATGTGAAGTGTTTGACAACAGTAGCATACTGCCCTATACTGTGTCTTTAAGGTATCTTTATTGTTGACATTGGTTTTTCAATAAAGAACTATTTGTACAACAATTGAAAAGTATTGAAGACACCATTTACCTCCAATAATGAGAGAAAATATTTCTTCGAATTCCGCCAGTAGAGCTGAAAATGGTAAATGCACTGAAACAAATCAATTTCTGTAATGTAGAACTCAAATGTTAAGAAATCAATAGGCAAATAGCTGAAATCACTCCAATATGATGAAAAAATATTGCTTAATCTGTGTAAACGCTGAAAGAATTGATGTAAAATAATTTAACTTTGCTGGGAAAATCTCAAGAAAGATCAGAAAGCAGATGCTGAAGTGGCTAATTATGAATTAAAGAGAGCATGGCAGGAAAAAAAGGTGATGCAGGGAGAATACAGAGACGGTGAATGGAGTAAACGAATCAATTATGGGCTGCAATGCAAGATGGTAAAGTCAACATTGGAAGGATACAACTCATCAAATAAAAACTTAGTAATACCGAAATACTCTATGGGTGGTTCAAACTGGGGGTAGGCGTAACTAGTGTAACTTCGGTGTAGCATAATCTTATTGAATTACCCCGCAATTCAGCGAGATTCTGGGGAATTATGTAAGAAGAGTAATTCTGCATTTAGAACTACTTTCTCAGCACAAAAATGCCCACTTGCTTCCAAAATGGACACAAAGGTGCATTTTGCGCTATGAAAATAAAAAAATGCAACAGAACATGAATAATAAGCGCAAAATGGGGATCTTAGATAGGATTTCCCCCAACAAAGTTCTGGCAGTTATGGCAATTTTCTAAGTGCAAAATGAACCGGTGCATCAAAAATGGATGCAAGGATGCATTTTGCACAAAGAAAATAGTGCTAAATGCAAGAGAACATAAACAGTAGCGTAAGCAACTGCTCTTGTGGTAGAATTCTTTCCCCAAATTACGCAAGAGGGGAAAGAGTAATGAGAAATGATTGAAATTAATCTGATTTCTCCAGTGTAATTGAAATTCCGCCAAGACCTAGACAAACATATTAATATGGTGCAAAGTAATCAAATGAGACACAGAAACAAGCATGCTAGGTCTGGTTTAGGGGTTTCACCGCTCATCTGCCAGGATAGCTTGATTCCTGTGGCACAGTGAGCCCGAGACCCACGTCTGGGCATACCCGGTGCATTTAGGGCAAACAAGTCCAGCAGATTCCTATAGTGCACCTATAATTGCCACAATATGAATGTCAGGCATGGAACCCAATCCCATTATAGACACTGGCAGAGCCTAGCAAAGCAGCATGCTGAAAAGGACACCATAGAAGACAAATCCACTCAGGGTTCAACACAAATAATCCTAAAGATTGTAGCATCGCAACTAGTAGCAGAATTAGTACTCCGAGATCTAGTAGCATGTTGCCCAAAACTATGTTACGTCTTGCATGAGTAGCTTCAAGAGGACGTCTCCAAAGATGATATTTGACAAAGTGGCTTGGGGCCTGATTTAAAATTCGCTGGATGGGCTACTCCGTCACAACTGTGATGGGTTACTTTATCACAACAGTGAGGGATAACGCATCCACCGAAATCTAAATGCCATTATTTCCTATGGGATTTTGATTTCGGCAAGAGGATATCTTTCTAAGTTGTGATGGAGTAACCAGTCAGAAGAAATCTAAATCAGTGGAGTGGGTTTACGAAAGGACAAACTGGAGGCAGTACAAACTGAGTATTGGTTACTGCACAGTATGTTGATTGTGGGGGTATGCAGTACCATCCTCAACATAGCTCTAACATGGGTGATGTGAAAACAGAATGCATTTTCATTCAATTGGAAAAATTAATAAGTAGAAGAATGTAGGAGTGATGAAGTGTAACAGATCAGGTTTGGGTAGACATATATTATAGTCCCTTTACATGTTCTGACGTATCCTCCAGTTGCATCATCATAGGAGGCAGTAGTCATCTATTGTCACATTGAAGTCAAATTCATTTTGTCCCTAAATCTAGTAAAAGCAAGCATTTACAAATGTGGTTGGGCTTGGCGCCAGTGACGGCTCATCATTATGACTTCTGCTGGATGTGGGACTGAGAGCCAAATCTTCCATATCCCAGTGGCCTAGGTGCTCTCGGGAAGGGAGGGGGATGAGACAATCACATCCCCAGAACCAGTATAACTCCTTGCAGAGCCGGCAGCTTAAATTTGGCCTGTGATGTGCCAGATGATTTTCTAGTCACACACTGCTCCACCTGCAGACCCCCCAAAGAGATGATGATCCAGACATGCTGTGTCTGACTTCACCAATGCACTCAGGACGATCCATATGGAGTATATGTACACAATCCTTGAAGTATGGGGGTTGCAGAGTGCTGGTGCCTGGTGCACTGTTAGCTTTGCACTGAGCTGCTCGGCTTGATACCACCCCTGATGTCAGTACCCCAGAACGTCAGTGAATGGTGCAACTAAGGTGCAGAACTGGCGGGCTGGAGGAGGACAAACTCCTGCTGCCAGGGCTATTGTTGGTGAAGGCGTAGAAGTGAAATGAAACTACTAGTGTGGCCACCATCTTGGAGTGGGCACCACTAGCCTGAAATTTACATTCTACATCTGATAAGGGATAGCAGAGCATCAGGCACTACATGCACACAGCTGCTGCTTTACTGCTAACAATTGTGCCGCCCCTCTAACACGTTGCACCATAATCCAGCAAACATAATACTTCTGAGAACCTTGTGAAACTATAGATGACCAATATACATTCTGTAATCCTGTGACATATCATAGCCCCTACTGTTAACCACCTAACTGTTGCTGTAATTTGATATTGCCCTTCCAGTGCCTTAGCTCTCTTCCATTGCCATATGTCAAAAACCAAGCCTATGAGGCAACTCCTGTTCTCTGAAGCTGTGGCTAAATGTCAGCAAGCAAAAGTTGTATCTTCAGTCATGGCTACTGCCCTAGATGTCCCAGACTCAGCTATAACAACACTCCTGAAAGTATGAATATGGCATAACCGAAACAAGTGAGTGAAGTCCAATGTCTGAGGGGAGATATTCCCAAATTTCAAACACAGCTAATGTCTATGGATGGCTGCTTTCCGGAAGTGAAAAGGCACCTGGAGAAAATCCTGAACTGGGGCAAGAGAAAGCTATTAATTTGGAATACTGTAGCCCGAGGGACAAGATAAGGGTTAAGGGAATACCAGAAAGCTCCAAGAGAGATGCCATGTTTGTTTATTTGGGCTCTTTACTCCAGTTTTCCTGAGCCTCACCTTTAACCCAATCCTAGAATTTCAAAGAGCACACCAAGTATGATCCTGCATATGGCACCAACAGACCACGAAGATGATACTGGAAGAAAAGAAACATAGCACTTACTAGTACCATTACTCATAAATTATCATTACAGTAGACTTTTCAACACCTACGAATACCAAATCGAAAACATTTCTAGCCTTAAGTCCCAAACTACAGAAGAGAGGCAATAAATATGGTTTGGTCGCTATCATGATTATGCATTTTGGGGTCGCATAACAGAATATCATGATCCAGGGACAATGGAAAAAGTTCAAGATGTACTAGGCAGCACTTTAAGGGATTCCCTACAAGAAAGGTCTACTGCACCAAATTTACAATATGAAGTCCTGAATCGAGGACACCCATCAGACCAGGATGAATGCTACTACTGGGATTTTGTGACACAGAAGTGGTCTCAAGGCAGCAAACCAAAATCATGGAAACCATTGACAATTAGGGGCAAATTGAAATCACCCATTAAGACATAATTCAACTCTGATCCAGGGCCAGACACTGACCTTCTGTAATGTTTAGGTTTTAAACTTTATTTTCTTGCAGAGCAGGGATAGATCTTGCTTTTATACAACCTGCACAGCAACCACAACCTTTACCTGATATCTAATATATCCTCACCATGGCTCGCGGTCAACTAGTATGGGAGGCTCTGTAACTTCGCACACCATAAGTGACGGTGCTACCTCTTTCCTCTACTATGAAAGATCTAGATCCCAGTTATAAAACACTTTGAGGGCTTCCACTGAGACTTTTAATCAGCTTAGAGCCACACTCCCATTCATAGTGTGATTGCTTACCATCCACCCTTTGTACTCCATCAGATATCACCTAGCTGGACTCCCTAATGTACTTGTTTACCCTCCTTCTTGATTCTGTAATCAGGCCCCATCCACACAAACAATCCGTATAGTACATGATTACAGGCACCTATGAATGCAGAACCCTTTAAAAATAACTTGCACTAGCACACTTCATTAGATGGAAGAAAAAACGTACTAACCTTAAGCATAATAGCTCTGAAGTAGCTCCCTTACGGGAAGCCTAACTTTCCCAAGATGAGTGTGACAAGCTTAAAAGGCACTGGGTGCATAAAGGCATATATGCCTGTGTAGTACCAGAGAAACAGGGTCTACTGAGAGAGCTACAGCACCCCCAGAAACAAGAGTTTGACATTCTCTTGCACAAAAATCTCCCCTTTAAATGGTTACCCACATGGGCGGATTCTGACAGGAGGTATGTATTCACGAAATTACAAATCTAAGATACTTACATTATCGTTAGTTCCGTCTAAGCTCTGATTGAGTCCAAATCCAATGTTCTCTCCCAGATCAATAGACTTCTTACACCTTTTGGCTCCACCAGAGTTGTTATAGGTGTTGATTGGAACATAACCACTGATCCCATCCCAGACAGATCAGGGAAACCAGACCTTCAACACAATAGAGACAGACAATGCCCTACAAGACCCCTGACAGTTACTGCACCCACAAGAGAGAGACTAAACTTTTGTCTCCTGACAGCACAATTTCCGAACCAGGATTGATTATTTTTTCTTCACACACACTTTTCTCCAGCAACTGTTCAGTGGATCAATCAGTCTGTGTGGAGTGTCTAGTCATAATCCTATTGATCTCTTTATAGACATGGATTTAAGAAAGCCCGCTAGAAGTCTCTGGTGCATGAATCCTCTCATTAAAGTATCTCCCAGGACAAACAGCATTTGTATTCTCATGTTCATTGAGAACAACAAGAACTCAGTAATGTTGTAATAGTCTCTCTGGGGGGCACAGGAATGTCATGGTGAGAGGCATGCTCATGAGGGACTTGGAATTGGCCAAACTATAGGTGGCTCATACCTGGCTTCAACCAGTGTCCAGCATTAAGAGTTTGACTGCCACCTATTCTCATAAGCCGTCACATGAAGTCCTGGGAGGCCTCCGGACCTCTAAATTCAAATGAAACACATTATACACAGAGCAATGTCTTTTTCGCATTTGTTAAAGATGTTATGAGAGAGAGGGGAAAACAAGATGCTCATTCAGGACAATCACAGCATTTTGTAGCTCTATGGTAAATCCCATGATATTCCTGACCGATATAGTAGCAGAACTTCAAAGGTACTATGACCCCCTATATCTTATTGCAAGTTTAAAGCTTTTTCAATAGACATGAAGCAGCATTTTCAATAGGTCTAAAATAAAACTTGCGAAAAACCATATCATTTGAGCAATCAGCACATTTAAGAATATCATTTTAAGATCCTCCTTGTAAAAAGGCTTGAGAAGCTGATGCACCATGGACAGAGTGTGCGCCACACATGCTAACATCAACATTAGACAATCTCATATAATCTTTAACCCATCTTGCTAGAGTTGAAGGTGAAACACCTTTGTGAGGTTTCCTGAAATAAGTCAGTAACTGTAAAACGTTATATCTTAATGGAGAGTTTTTCAGTTCATACTCTTTAACACATCTGACAACACATAAATTGACAAAATCATCAAAATAAGGATAAAAAATTGTTTGAGAATTAGTTTTTGTTCTGTTGTTTAAATAGAAACAAAAACTTTCGGGAGAAAAAACTCTGTTAGAAATTTCTAAAACTTTAACATCAGAGACTCTTCTGAAAGAGACTAAACAGAGATGGGTTGTCAGTTTGAAGGAAAGTAGTTTAAGAGATAGAGAGTTGTTAGAACCCAAGATATCAATAAATTCCAAAACTTTAGAAACATCCCACAGGGAATTGTACCTAATACTTCTTAACAGTCTTTTAATAAGAACATTTTTACCTACAGAATAATCATTAACCAAAACATGACCAGCAGCAATGGAAGAATGGGGAACATTGATAGTTATATAAGCTATACATTTCCCAAACAGTTCTGAAAGATAGTTAGCTACCTCCACTACATCCACTGAAATGGGATCAAGGTTCCTCTCAACACACCAGCAAACCCATTTCTGCCAAGCCAATCAATCGATTTTACGTGTCCTTGGTGCCCAAGATTCTTTGATGAGGTTTTATGCCTCTTCAGAAAGTCCTGACACTTCCCATACATTTCTGAAATTTTCCAAACCGTCATTCTCAGATCCCCATCTAAAACCAGATAGTGGAGTTCTCCCGAAGGACCTAGAAGAATTTCTGGGAATACCGGCAGTAATACCGGGTAATGCACTAGCATAGGGTACCATACTTGAGACTTCCAAAGGGGGTTACAAGAACCAGAGAAACATTCCATTTGTGGACCATTGCAGCTACTCGAGTAATCATCGAAAAAGGAGGGAAAGCAAAACCTTTCATAAGACTCCAATTTTGTCTAAAAGCATCCTCTCCGCGCGGAATCTGGGTCCGCATGCCAAATGAAGTAAGTTTGAAGTTGGGTAATGAGTCAGTCTGCAAAGAGATCAA
The DNA here is from genome assembly GCF_964263255.1 of Lissotriton vulgaris. NCBI lineage: Eukaryota > Metazoa > Chordata > Amphibia > Caudata > Salamandridae > Lissotriton > Lissotriton vulgaris. The sequence continues at coordinate 118,102,965 of NC_141690.1, forward strand.
CCTGGCAAAGGCCCAAAAGGTCCGTCAGACCAAGAAAAACTTCCCTGTTTAAACGCCAATTGCTTGAATCCCTGTGGTTTCTTGAAAACCAGTCTGCTTCTAAGTTACTCAAACCAGGGATATGTTCTGCCTGAACTACAATATTCTTTGGCCAAGTCTGCTAAGTCCTTCGATTTGGGACCCCCAAGCTTGTTGATATATTTTACAGCTGAGACATTGTCCATCCTTAAAAGAATGGAACATCTTGGAGACTTCACTAAACTTTTTATAGCAAAGGAGCCTGCTGTTCGCTCCACGTCCTGACAAACTCGCATCTGACTCTATCTTGAGGTCTGGGAGAGACCCAAAAATTGCTCTCCCATTCCAAGCTTCTATATTTTTTAACCACCAGATTATTTCTTCCCTCGCTTCCTGAGTGAGAAGTATTTCTTGCAAATAGTGTAAGCCATCTCTTAGGTGTTTGCTCTTCAGACATTGGAGCTCCCAATATTTCAAAGGACGAGGAAAAATTACTTGAATCGTAGAGGAGAGCAAGCCTATTACCCTTGCCAGCATTCGAAAAGAGATCTTCCCCAAGGATAGTACATTCCTAATTCCATTTTTATACTTTTTAATTTTTCTCTTGGGAGTTTGAGTTGACCTTGGACAGTGACTATCATGAAGTCTAGAAATTGAGCAACCGGGTTTGGAATTAAGCAGGACTTTTGTCTGTTTACCATAAAACCTAGAACCTCTGAAAGATTTATTGCTAAAGTATTATGATCTACCACTCTTGATTTGACCTAATCCCTTATGAGTATGTCGTCTAGATAGATATTTAGATGTGCACCTAGCCCTAGTTCCCTTAAATAAGCTGCCACTGGCCTAAGGACCTTGGTGAAACACCAAGGGGCCGAAGAGAGACCAAAGTGTAGACATACACACTCCCACAGTTTTCCACCTCACCAGAAACGGAGATATTTCTGTGATTTTTGCAAATAGGTATTTTAAATAGGTATCCTTTAAATCTTCTCTTGTTAGCCAATCCCCTGGTTGAAGATTATCTCTTATTAGGTGAAGACCTTCCATTTTGAAGTGGTGGTACTCCACTTAATGGTTGAGACTCCTCAGATCTATAGCTGGTCTCATAACATTTTCTTTTTTCTGGACCAGAAAAACATTGCTTATAAACCCTTTTGTCAAACCTAGAGACTTCCTGATGGCACCTTTCTCCAGAAGGTCTTGAACCTCTTTGTCTACAAATTTTGATAATTCTTCGTTGAACCTTATGATTTCCGGGACATGATCTTGAACCGGATCCCCTACAAAATCTATTTGGTATCCTATAACAGCCTCCAACACTGAAGGGTCTTTGCAAATTGCACTAGCCTCCCACCTAACTTTACAGAGGGGTAACAGAAGGAGCTTAACTTACCTGAACCTCTGGAGCGACGGACACCTCGTGAGCCTCTTCCTCCAAACCCCTGCCTCTGAGGGTAGAAACCTGAGTATGAGTATTGGGGTTGGAAGAGGTTAGGTCTAAATCCTCTCTGGAATGAGGTCCTAGAAATTGGTTGGCCCCGGCCGTGGAATCGACCTCTTGATCGCCCGGCCCTTCCAAAAACACATCTATCGAAGACCTTTTTGATGTCTATCTGTGATTTTTTAATCGAACTAAATGGTCCTACAAATTTGGACATTTCTTTGATGAAGTTATCTCCAAAGAGAAGGTCATTAGCCTCCTGCCCTCCTTCATTGTTTACAAGCTCCACCAGTTTCGGATACATTTTTAGAAGGATGCTCTTCCTCCTTTCAACATTTAAGGTGGTATTAGCATTGCCTAGGAGGCATACTGCCCATTGTATCCACTGTCTTAGCTCTTCCAGATTAAGAATTGAATTGCCAACGAAGGCCTCTTCGGCCATGTCAACATTTTTTGATAAGGGGCAAGACAGGTCTAGGAGTCTGTCTTGGCACATCTGTAAGCCTTTGTCAAGGCCTTTCCTGGGATCTCTACCACCTTTAGGGATGAATGTGATTATTTTGGGATACAAATCAGGAGTTTGTGCAACCTCATTGAGAAGTGATGGTCTAGGACATTCAGATCTGAGACGCAATCTCATGTCCTTCGGTATTTGCTTTCTTAACCAGAACTACACATAATAGGCTATGTGTGCAGCTGGAGACCATTCGGGAGACAAGGGGTGTTTTAATAAGGATGGATCAAACATGAGTTCCCCGAAGGGGTCAGTTAGTTCCCCAGAATCCTGATCCTCCAAACCAGCCTTAATGCTGTCCTTTTAAGGCAACGTCTCAGATCCATCTAAATTGAAATCGGAGGAACAACTCAATGCGATCTCAGCGCTCCCCGATGAGTATCACATAGCACATATAAAAAACAAGTGTGCGGAGGGTCAAAGGGGAAATAATTTAATGACCTGTCAACTCATGCCCCTATACTATAGATACAAAACACAGAAGAAAGGAGACCAGGTCAATTAGTAGTGTGCTGTCCTGAATGGAGAGCAGGAATCACAAGGATACCCGTGTGGATAAGTATGTTGGGTCACACTGGGCTAGAAAAATCCCATCAGACCACCCTCTTGGCGGCATATCATCATGTGGGGATGGGCAGTCATTCCATATGCCGCCCATGTAGCGGTGCGGAAATGGAAAACAGCGTATTTTGCCACAGTTGTGCCCAAAATAAAGTGCAAGAAAAGTGCAGTGCTATGAAAAAGGTGATACCTAAAAATGACAACTGTGGCAAAATACGCTGCTTTCCATTTCCGCAACGCTACATGGGCGGCATATGGAATGACTGCCCATCCCCACATGATGATATGCTGCCAAGAGGGTGGTCTGATGGGATTTTTCTAGCCCAGTGTGACCCAACATACTTATCCACACGGGTATCCTTGTGATTCCTGCTCTCCATTCAGGACAGCACACTACTAATTGACCTGGTCTCCTTTCTTCTGTGTTTTGTATCACATAGCACAACCTTATGTTTGCAAGCGTTAATAAATCACGTTTCTGATTCAAGAGATGGACACTTTCTACGGTCCCCTTGTGTGTCCTTGACACTATCGATATTCATTCGAACAGAAATGTTCTTAGAATCAGAAAGTTTACCCGTTTTTTAAAATGAACCAGCAGGTTGTACATTTTTACGCCTTACCGCCATTCTTAGTTAGGGGGTCTTCATTGGCTGACCAAAAGCTTTCTTCGTCCAAAGTTCTATTTTTGTCTAGAGTAATTTTTTCTAACTTTTTATCCATTTTCTTTTCAAGGTCTTTGGAAAATGAATCTAGCATTTCTCTTAATTTATCATCAATGGACTTGTGGGAGGTGGAGGCACTTTCTTGGGAAGGTAAATCAGGTTGATCCACGGGAAGGGAAAAATTAAAGGCAGGTACGGGGATAAATCAGATCAAAAAGGTTTAAAAGCAAGAGTAGGGCAGTTCAGCAAAGGAATTGAGGAGGAGCCCAGAATTAACCAAAAGCGTAGCGAAGGGTTAACTGACAACAGTTGAATAACTGTCAGCATCTTTTAAAAGGTCGGCATGACGTGAGGGGCATTGATACTAAAGGGAGGCATCCCAATCTCTCAAAATGGCCGCCAAGATTACGTGACTATGTAGTCTCGGCATCTGATATAGTCCTTCAACTGTTTTACCCTTTTAACAAGACCGATTCAAGGTCGCAGGCTACAAAATTAAAACTAAATAAAATAAGCAGTCAATTAGCATGAAGAGAGATGAAAGGGCATAGAGTACAATATTAAAACAACATCAGAATATTAAATAACATGGTATTAAAGAGCAGAGAGCAAAAGAAAATCAAGCTAGAGGAAAGTATCACAAAAGAGTGAGAAATAAGCAGTATAATAGTAGAGCTCAAGGGAATACTTATCTAAACTGCAGCAGCCAAAAAAAGAAGGAAGAGTTATTAGGGTTCTGGCCTTTTATTAGCTTAGAATTGTTCTTTGTGTTACAATGTTCGAAGCTCTATAAAGTGGCTGTGGTATGAAAAATAAAAAAGATTGCAATAAGATTAGCCTCCGGTCTTGCCATAAAATGACTACGGAGAAGTCATGAAAGTCATTGATGTTATGGCCACTGCTTAGGCACTTGGAGAGACTGGTTTCCTAGTGGAATTTAAAGTGAATACATCCTTGACTATTTCCATCCTAATCTAATTCTTCAATGAGGCACTTGAAAAGGGGTGCTTGTTAGAATTATTTTTTATAGCTAGGATCCTAGTAATCCCAAAACTGAGGGTTATCTGCTAGAATGCTACAGTTACTGGCACATAAAACTTGAAAATGCAGGTGCAAAAATACTGGCCAGACAAAGTCATCTGTTCATTAATCCACCCTTCACAAGTGGGGTTATTGTTATTGTTAACTACAGCTTATATAGCGCTGAATCACCGACAGGTCTCTAGGCGCTTTTCAACAGAAGGAAACAATATCCCGGATCCAGGTATCAAGCAGAGTTTAAGACTTCCCTAAACAGGAGTGTTTTTAAAGACTTCCTGAAACGCAATAGATTAGTTTCCTTACGGAGGGACTCAGGGAGTTTATTCCAGCACTAAGGAGCCACCACTGAAAAAGATCTACCACCCTTCGTTGCTAGTTTGTACCGGGGACAGAACAACAATTGGGTATTAGAAGACCTTAATGATCATGTGGGGTTATATACCCCGAGGCGTTCTTTTATGTACGCAGGTGCCTGGCCATAGACAGCCTTATGAGCAATGCATAGGATTTTGAACTCCACACGTTGTTTTATGGGGAGCCAATGCAGCTTACGCAACAGTGGGGATGCATGAGTCCGTCTGGGTAGCCTGAAGATCAACCTGGCTACGTCATTTAAGACAACTTGCAACCTGTTGATCAAAGTTTTGGGCAACCCCAGATGCAGGGCATTCCCGTAATCCAGTCTTCAGATTATTGTGGCGGAGACAATGGTACGAAGCGTGGAAGATGAGAGAAGGGGAACTAGCTTGCGCAGCTGTCTAATTAATTTAGTACAGGTCCCAACCACAGATGAAATCTGACAAGTCATTGACAGTTCGTGATCAATATTTATACCTAGACTTTCTACCTTAAGGCAGGGTTTCGGGTGGGGCCAAGGTCTTGAGGCCAAAACAAATCGCTCCAAGGAGAGGCTTCAGTCGAAACCACCAAGACCTCCGTTTTGTCTGGATTAATTTTCAGCAGGTTTGCTGTCATCCAGCTCACCGTATGTCTAAGAATCTTTTTGAGCATGGGTCTGTGCACAAGCTGTGTTATCGATGCTCAGTAGCAACTGAGTATCGTCGGCATAGTTAAACGTTTTACAGCCCATGCTTGCCAGAGAGTTAATTAAGGGCTGCAGATAAAGGTTAAAAAGGAGTGGGGACAAAGCCGATCCCTGGGGGCTCCACACTTCAGAACACCCAAGTCTGATATACAATCCCCCAGTTGAATCCTTTGAGTTCTCCCTAAAAGAAAAGATTTTAGCCATTTATAGGCTGTGTCCTTTATTCCAAAAGCGGTTAATCTGTCCAGAAGCAGGGCCATACCTCTGAGCTCATCCAGCACTGAAAGCATCACTAATTCAGTGCTATGGTGAGCACAAAACCCTGCTTGCCGCTCATGGAGTAGATGGTGTGACTCCAAGAATGTTGGGAGAGATCTCAGAACATGTTGTTCCAAGAGTTTGGACAGAAAATGCAGCTGGGATATGGGCCTATATTTTTTAAGTTAGTGGAATCAGCTCCCAGCTTTTTTATTAGGGGCCTAACTCGTGCTTCTTTGAAACTAGAGGGAAACTGGCCAAGATCTAATGATTTATTGAATAGGGAGATGAAATGATTCTCTAAAGTAGGAAGCGCCAGACGGGAGATACTAGGAGGGCATGGGTCTGCTTGCGAACCTGACTTAATTTGATTCATAAATTGACCTAAAGCTGTAGAGTCAATCAAAGGAAATTTAAGGATGGTGTGTTCTGAAGAGGGGGTTTGAGAGTGGAAAGAAGAAGGTAGAGAATAGCAGCTAGGGGAGTTCTGAATGTCAGAAAGAATAGTTTCTACCTTATCAAGAAAGTAGTGTTGGAAGATGTTACAATCTATCGGCGTTTCTACTTTTTCTACCTTCTTGCTCAATTCATTTAAGATCTTAAAAGTTTCTTTCTGGACATTCTCTGTGTTATTAATTCGTGATTGGTAATACTCTGCTTTTTCTAATAGAATGTAATTTTTATACAGCTTAAGGAACATTCTATAATGATCCCTGTCTGTGGAATCCTTAGTTTTCCTCCAGCGTCTTTCTAAGTGGTGGAGCTTTATTTTGTATTCTCTCAAGGAAGGGTTAAACCATGGAGCTCCTTTCACTGCTCTACTTATCTTTTGATGTTTTTTCAGGAGCGATTAAATCAATAGCCTGACTAAGATTTTGCATAACATTCGCAATTTCCAGATCTAAATCTCCAGGTGTATCATATAATTGGATATTATTTTTAAGAAGGGTATTTGTCAGAATATCTGAGTCAATTTTCCTCCATTGACGTACTTTCTTGAATTTTTGGGGTAATGATTGAGACCGATGTCCCTCCATAGGGACGTCACAGTTTATCAAATAGTGGTCTGACCTTATGCAAGGTAGGACACCGGTTAGGACAACATCCGGGTCTGAGGTCCAAATAAGGTCGAGAGTATGGCCTTTATCGTGAGTAGGTACATCCACTAATTGTTGGAGTCCCAGTGTGGTCATAGAGGTCTCGAAAAGTCGGGTCGCCGCATCCTTAAACATCTTATCCCAGTGGACGTTAAAATCTCCAGTTATTAGTACTTTTTGATAGCGCGTACAGACGTCTGAAATAATGGGGGTTAATAAATCATTAAACAAAGAGGTGGATTTTGGGGGGCAATAAACTGTAAGAACAGCAAGGCTGGTGTTCCTCTAGGTAATTTTTACCCCAAGTAAATCGGCTAAATCGACTGTTTCTGCCATTAATTTAGTGACAGTTAGATATTTTTTGAAAAGAATAGCTACGCCGCCACCTCGAGCATTGTACGCACGATTATGCCACATAGCATCATATTCATTAGGGAGGGCGGCTATGATATCAGGTAAGGAGCTATCGCCCATCCACGTTTCTGTAAGCGTCAGGACATCTATGTCTTCATTTTGTAGGAGAGTAAAAATTTCAAGGTGGTGTTTTTGTAATGATCTAGTATTCAAGCTGGCTAGTTTCAAACTGGAATAGGTCACAGGCGTTCTCCTATTGATACGTAGAATGCCAGTCTCTTTAAACTTAGTCAGAGTGGCAGGAGTTAAAATAAGATTACTAGAATCTAACCCGTGCAGCTCACCAGAAGAATATATTACTCGACAATAAGGGAGAGAGACCTCTGTGCCCGGTTGTGCACGGACGGGCGCAGATGGGCAGGACTCTGGCACGACTCCGGTGCAGGTACGGCGCGTCCGCTGTACGCGTCCTCTGCGCGGAGGCATAGCCGTCCCCTTATAAGCGCAACTGGAGCGCGTCCCTGCCCCGCCCACACCCAAAATGGCCGCCAAAGCCAGGAAACCGACCCTCGGCGTCTATGCTCGGCTGAGAGCGGTCCAGTGTCAAAGGGAGGGGGGGGAGTCACAGAGCACAAGAGAAACACATAGCTCTTATGAAATCAAGCACAGGGAGTCTCAGGACACGATAAAAAGCTTATTAAATCAAGCGCAATGAATGCAGTATAAGTACAGTATTTAAAACACGCAATTAGTAAAAGAGTTAAAGTAAAAAAGAAGAGACCTCCCGGCTTCCGCCTCAGGAGGGGGAAAGGATCCTTCTATTAAATCAGTCGTCGGGCTCACTAAGCCCCTTATAAGCGCAACTAGAGCGCGTCCCCGCCCAGGTCACACCCAATATGGCCGCCAAAGCCAGGAAACCGACCCTCGGCGTCTATGCTCGTCCGAGAGCAGTCCGGTGGCAAAGGGAGGGGGGGGGGAGTCACAGAGCACAAGAGAAACACAAAGCGCTTATGAAATCAAGTACAGGGAGTCTCAGGACACGATAAAACGCTTAATAAATCAAGCGCAATAAATGCAGTATGAGTACAGTATTTAAAACACGCAAATAGTTAAAGAGGTAAAGTAAAAAAGAAGAGACCTCCCGGCTTCCGCCTCAGGAGGGGGAAAGGATCCTTCTATTAAATCAGTCGTCGGGCTCACTAAGCCCCTTATAAGCGCAACTAGAGCGCGTCCCCGCCCAGGTCACACCCAATATGGCCGCCAAAGCCAGGAAACCGACCCTCGGCGTCTATGCTCGGCCGAGAGCAGTCCGGTGGCAAAGGGAGGGGGGGGGGGAGTCACAGAGCACAAGAGAAACACAAAGCGCTTATGAAATCAAGTACAGGGAGTCTCAGGACACGATAAAACGCTTAATAAATCAAGCGCAATAAATGCAGTATAAATACAGTATTTAAAACACGCAAATAGTAAAAGAGTTAAAGTAAAAAAGAAGAGACCTCCCGGCTTCCGCCTCAGGAGGGGGAAAGCTTCATGCTGGTATGCTCCTCCACGTACCACATATGGGCACTCACTCACTTACTAAGACAGGTAAAACTCAACTGGTACAGGAAAGTTATCCTATCTCTGAATGTCGAAAAGGCTGTTGATCAGGTGAAATTGAGCTACCTATTTGGGACAATGGAGCTTATAGGTACTGGCCACGACATTCACACACTGACCAAGGATGTGCACCACAGTCTCACTGAATCTACCAGATACACGGTGGACCTTGCAACAGTGTATAAATACTGTTGAGATAAATATCAGCCCATAATGTACTTAGGGATCTATATTAGCTAAGGGGGACATGACATGAATCATGCCAATATTATCCAGATGATTGACAAAATGAAACAGAATTATCAAAAATTGACCTACCTGAACCTTTCTCTATGGGGAAAGACAGATCATCGAAAGGAACATGGGATCTAAATGTAATTATATCTTCAATATATTGCCCCTTTTCATACCCCAATCACTTTCCCAAGGAAATATCGCACAACATTTCCCAATTTATCTGGGGAAAGGATACATCAAGGATAAACTACATGCATTCACTGAGAAGGAGGGCTGCAATTTACCTCATTTGAAAAGCTACTGGTTAGCACAAGAACTGGCCCACTCTATGTACATGTTGAATAACACTCCATGGGGATTTATTGAACAGACATTTTTAACATGAAACATAGCCTTGATGATTATTACTCCACACAGCCATGTATCACTGAACTTACCAACCCCATTATATACAACTCTCATTATGCATGGAAGAGGGTATAAAACTACTAAAAGTCCATGATCACCTACATTTTAGAACACCAATATGGTGCAACACTGACATCAATGTAAGGAAAGGAAGCATTCTCTTGGTCCCTCTGCAAAACCCACAAAATCATCATATTAATGGCCTCACAACTCATGGAACCCCAAAATCATTCCCAGACTTAGAACAGGAATATGGTATACCCACTGCTGAAAAATGGAGAGACATCCAACTGTTACACACGCTAGGGGTAATTCAAGTGTGTTAGAATGCTTTTCTGTAGACCAATATTTACACACTTGAAGGCCGTTAACAAGGTCATATCAGAGTTGTGCGCCATGCTGATCATTCATCACTTCTCCAGAGATGTATCCTCTTCGCCTCGTACATTGTAGGAGTTGTTTGAAATATAGTTTACTCAAAATCCTAGATCGTACTAATCACCAGTAAAATGGCCCGGGGCCAAACCAGTAATGACACCCGTTGCTGGAAATGTGGTGATTCGGAGAATAACATTGTTCATATCCTGTGGGAATGCATATCATTCTAAGGATACTGGTACCAGGAATTGGATCATCAGAGACCTGAACTCAATACACCAGTTCAGAATGTTGATATTGTTTTTGTTTGAATGGAAATCTAACAGAGAGAGGCAATAAAAAATGATGTATCTTTATTGATGAAAATGTCCACTTTTCACCAGCAAGATTAAATCTTTAAGCACCACATTTGCCCTAGTTCTCGCCTGTGCTTCAATCATGGTGAAAGGAACAGCAGATATATCATTTGTGCAAGAACTGCAGTGATACCGGGGGACTCATGTGCGATGGATCCTCTGTGCCCCAGTAATGACTGTCATCTGCTATCCAACCAGGAGAAGGTGTACCTATTTTTCTTGCTTGCATTAGGATCTGTGGCTCCTTTCATATGCCAGTGCTGGAAAGGCACTGATGGAAATTACCTATGTGGGTAAAAACCTAGGACATCAGCAAGTGTGAGTGACCAATTAACATAAATCAGTAGGTGTGAAGGAAAAACGAAAAAATAAACTTGTATACAAATATATATTTAATAAGAGTTAAATAAAAATCATATAGAGACGCAAACTATATGATCAAGTAAAAATGCAATTCATTAAAAACAGACACACACATCATAATGCAATACAGTTCCTAAAAATCATATACATGGTGAAGAACAATACATTCATATACTTCAATGACATAGGAATACAATTGTGAGGCAACTCAACTGATGGAAATTACCACATTTTATTTAGTATTCACTAGATATGTGCCTTCTTTATATGAACCCGTGTTTTTTGCTGCCCATAGAACTCTGCACACTTTTCTTCTGTTAACCAGTGATAAGAGCATATTTTATATGGTATAATTGGTATATGGTATATGGTACCACTAGCATCCAGGGCATTTACATCAAATTCTACCAGTGGACTGCAGCTCTCATTGTGCAATCCAATTAGGTAACCCTGTAAAGCATATCTCCAGGCCTGCCACTGTAGCATGGATTTGCAGTTTTAAACTGCTATTTTGACCTGATAAAACAAACTGTTTACCAGGGATAAAACTTCCTTTTTAATGCTTACAAGTTAACCATAATCTTGCACCAGCACTCAGTCGCCCACAGCAATCAGGCTCTCTTTAGCATTTCTCTTCAAGGACGCTGCTTTATTGTTCTTCTCACATCAGCAGTCGGAATAGTTCGGTGGGTTGGGTGTTTCTGCCCACATGGGTGATGCAGTATGGAGTCAGTCATTACCCAGCCAAAACACCGCCGATTCGGGGAGATACCCATAGTGCAGTGAGCCGGTATTCACGGAGGAACTGGTACCCTTCTTGCTCCAGGTTGAACCCATCGGCTAGGGCAATTTGTATTGTCTTGTTCACAGTCCACCTCAGCCGCTCCACTTCACCATTGGCCTGTGGCCATCTTGGTGTGATTTTGCGGTGCTTCACTTTCTGGGATGCGAGGTATTCAGTTAATTCTGCACTGGTTAATGGTGAACCGTTGTCTGTGCGAATTTCACGAAAGAGTCCATGGGTTGCCATTGGGTTCTCAAGTTTAGGGATTACTTCTGCAGCTGATGTTGATGTGACAAACTCCACTTTGGGGTATCGGGAAAAATCATCCACTGCCACAAACATATGCTTTCCGCCTGGTAGACTGCCAAAATCAGCATTCACTCTCTCCCACGGGGAGCTTGGAGCGGGTTCAGTGATGACGGGCGCTGGTTTGTTCGGCAGGCTCGTTGCTAGGCACACTGGACAGTGCTGAACTACCGCTTCTATCTGTTGATCCAGGCCTGGGAACCAGACTTTGTTGCGAAGTCTGTTTTTTAACTTTACAATCCATGGTGAGCACCATGTGTTAAAAGTGCTGCTTGTCTAGTCAGGCTCTCCGGTAGGACGAGGCGCGGGCCTCGTAGTAGGCAGCCATCGGCGGATACAGACAGTTTGTGTCGGACTTGGTGGAGGGCTTTCAGTGTTGCTTGAGCTGACACTATTCTTCGAGGTGAAGGGCTCTGCAGGAGCATCCAGTCACCGGAGTTGACTGCTTGGATGGGGATTTGGAGGCAGTCATCGTCTTTTGTGGCTGCGATGACCTCTTGTAGGGACATCGGGAGAGGTCGGGATTGTTCTTCCAGTAGCCGCACGTAGTCCTTCGTGGTGGACGCTTCAGCTGCCTCTGGAAGTGTGGCTAGCCGGGAGTGTTGTGACAAAAAGTCTGCTGGATTCCTGGTGCCTGGTCTGTATTCCACGGTGAGTTGGAACTCTTGCAGCGGCAGGATCCATTTCTCGATTCGTGGGGGAGGACGAGATGCTGAGCCTTAGAACAGCGGGATCAGCAGTTTGTGATCCGTGATGACGGTGAATGGGTTGCCATACAGGTATATGTGGAAGTGTTGGCACCCCCCACAAGATCGTGATGGCTTCCTTCTCAATTTGAGAATTCCGCTGCTTGGTAGGTGTGAGGGTCCGGCTTGCCTATTTGCTACAGTCTTGTTGTTGTGCTAGAACAGCACCCAGGCCTGTGGGGCTGGCGCCGACCACTAGCTGGGAGTCGTGCCCCGGGTCCAAGTAGACGAGCGTGGTGTCCACGGACAGTGCTGCCTTCGTTTGCTGGAATGCTGTCTCTTGCTTTGGGCCCCATGTCCAGGGGCAGTGGCCTTGGTGAGGTCACGCAGAGGACCTGTCAGATCTGAGAGGTTCCTGAAGAAACGTCCGCAGTACGTGACCATGCCCAAGAAGCTGCGGACACCGGACACCGATGCTGGCACACCCTGGACATCTGTTACTTTAGCTGGGTCGGGCCCAATGCCTTGGTCCGAGAAACGGTACCCAAGGAAGCTGATGTCTCATCGCAAAAACTCGCATTTCTCCCTGTGCAGGGTCAGCCCACAGTCGCGAAGGCGGGTGAACACTGCTGTCAGGCGGATGATGTGTTCTTTCAGGGATGGAGCTTGTACCAAGATATCATCGCTAACGTTGAACTCCCTCTAGCCCTTGCAGGACGGTCTTGATGATGTTTTGGAATACCTCGGCTGCGCTCGAGATTCCGAAGTTGAGGCGTACATAACGCCAGAGACCGGCGTGGGTAGAGAAGGTGGTGATTGGGCGAGACTCCGGGTGCAGGGGGATCTGGTGGTACCCTTAGCGGAGATCCATCTTTGAGGACCATTTGGACCCTGCGAGTTTGCCAATGATGTTGTCTACCGTGGGTGTCAGGTGGCGCTCCCGCTTGATGGCGAGGTTTGGGATTTGCATGTCCACACAGATGTGGACTGCGTCAGGCTGCTTCTGCTTTCTTGTGACTATGATGGGAGACACCCACGGGGTGGGGCCGTGCACTCGCTCGATGATTCCAGCTGCTTCCGACAAACGGAGTTCAGCCTCGACCTTAGGGCGGAGATGGAAGGCGATCCTCCCATGCCGGAGGGCAATCCAGGCTACAGACGTGTCTATATGCAGCTTGACGGCCGGACCTTTGAGGCATCCAATCCCATCGAAGAGGGGTGTGAACTCGGGCAGTAGGCATTCCAGACCGTGGGCCATCACGGTAAATGCAAAGTGGATGAGGTGAAGGTCTTGTGCTGTACGGCAGCGGAGTAAGTATCTGGATCCCTCCTGAGAGACGTAGACCTTGGACCGTTGGTGAATCTGGTCATGGGATAGATCGGCTTGAAAGACACCACATATCCTGAGCGGGGTGTGGGTCCCAAAGGTGTACACCTGGACATTAGTGTTGCGGAGGGCTGGCAGGTTGGGCAGGGGTCTGTAGACCCTGGCAGTCATGAGGTTGATGGTTGCACAGTGTCGATGAACGCTGCTACTGGGTGGTCCTGCACCTTGATGGTGTACATGGGTGCAGCCTGTGGGGAGCTCGAGAGGGCATGTAGCATGTGTACCACATGCACAGTGGCAGCCTCGTCTTCGTCCATGTCGTCGCTTGAGGAGTCATCTGGGAGTAGTTTGAGTGCACACACGTGGCGAGGTGGGCCTTGAGGTTGTCGCTGTAGCTTTGAGTGGCAGACTTTGGAAAAATGGTTGAGTGTTCCTCATGTGCTGCAGGGTTTCCCTTGGGCCGGGCAGACGCCATTGGGTGGAAGGGGGCTGCCCCACCATCCACCGAGGCGAGTTTTTGGGCTCTGTCTGGAGTTTTGGGCTGAAGGCCTCCTGGGTCTTTGTCTGGAATCACAGGATTCAGTGCGGACGCCGCAGACTGGTTCCTCTTTGACGGTCGCTGTAGCTTTGAGCTCCATATGGGCTGCTCTGGCCTTAGATAGTTCCTTTGAGCGTCCTAGAGTTAGGATATCCCTCATTCGCATGTTGCGTTCCTGTAGGACGCGCTCACGTAACTTGGTGGAAGTGGAGCCCTGAATGATTTGCACCTGCTGCGCCGGGACACTTCCGTTGGAGGTAGCTGTGCGAGATATAAGTGTCTAATAATAATAATAATATTATCTCGTCATCCTCACCAGGAAGGGTGCAGGTGCTAGCTAGGCGGACGTAGAATACATCTACGGATTCGTCGGAGTTGTTTTGCTTGGCGGAGGAGGAAGCATTCATAATCCGGGCTATAGTAGGGCTCAAAATGCACAGTGATTGCTTTGCGCATCGAGGCATAATTCCTTGGGGGCCCAGCTTCACGGACAGTCTTTGCAATTTTGTGGATCTCCGCACCCCCCAGGTGGAGACCATGGATCTTCGCCTTGGGGCAGGGATGTCAGGGGCATCAAAGAAAGTTTCTAACCGCTCCACCCATGCCTTCCATCGCGCGGCTTGGGACGGCGGCGGTCTGGTAATGGTGAAAGGCTCTAATGGCAGGATAGACGACTTGCCTACCAGCAGGGGGGTGGTGCCGAGAAGCCACTGGCGTGTGCGACAGACAGGCGTACGATGGCGCAGTCACCTTGAGGCGTAGGGCGCAGCGGTGTGCCTCTCGTGAGGCAAAGGCTGGTGAAGTGGGCAAGGTCAGGCAGCAATGGTCTGGTGGCTGTGTCCTAGCGCCGGAGAGATTGTGCTGGCAGTGGAAGCAGGGGGCCTGGGCGGGGGGAAAAGCAGGCGGTGAGAGGCTCCAGGAGTGGTGGGCCACATGGGCAGCGGCAGTGAGGCTCCAGGAGCGGGGGCCATATGGGCAGCAAGCAGCAGTAGTGCTACCGGTGGAGCGCGAAAGCACAGTCCTCTGACTGGGTCAGCGGAACTGAGGCAGACAGCTTGTGGGCCGGGAGGCAGCAGGGCCAAGGTGTGCACCTTAACAGTGGTCCGCAGCGGTGACGTCTGGCCCACACTGTGGCAGTGAGCGCTGCGGCACATGCCGGCGGAATGCCAGGACTCTTCTGCGTGTTTCGCGCGCTCATGTTGTGCCGGCGGGGGGGCTCAAAGCAGCAGACAGGCTCACGCTGCGGAGGTTCGGGCTGGAGGCAAGGCCATTAGCAGGCCGCCAGGATGTTGTTGCTCTCATCGGGCCGACCACACGGCCCAACCACACGGCCCAACCACACAGCAGGGGTGCGTACATGGCCACGTGCATGTGAGGCACGGCAGGGGCGCTCACACCGGGCAATGAAGCTGTGCATGGTGAGTGAGAGGGGAGGCAGGGCAGCAGGCATCCACACCACCTCGTCGCCAGTGTGGAGTCCAGGCTGGGGCCTACCCTGTTGTAGTGGCCAGCTCTCAACTGCCACGCCCCGGGCCTCTGGGCTATTTATTTATTTTCTTATCATAGCAAAGGGTACCCCCAATTAATATTTCTTTTAGGTCTAAAGGAGGGGGAAAGATGCTCCTTAGACGACGCTAGCGGTGGAAAGAACCACTCACCCACATGAGTGAATATACGCTCTGGGTGGAAACTCCCGCAATTACAAGATATAATAACACTCTGGTGACATCTATCAACAGGATCCTCCTCTACCTGAGACAGATTGAATTAATAATAATCTTCCTATCAGTCCAAAAGAAAAAAGAAAAAAGAGACAAGTCCCTTGTCCCTATACTTGCCACAAGACACGATTAATTGTTAGACAGAACAAGATATTGCCTTTCTGGCTCAGGGGAAAGCAGAAAAGAGCTTCTTTTTGGCTTGGACAGCCATATGTTTGCAGGTAGAATAAATAATTTTGACCCTTTCATGTAACCTGCAACAGTGCAGCTATTACCAGATTAGTAGATTTGAAGATACCCCTACCTCCAAGGATATTGTATATTTACCTGCCCTGATGAAGGTGGCATAGTTTTACTTTTTGCACCGAAACGTACGTGGGTCACTCACAGAGAACCGAAAATCCAACTAAGAAGGATCCCCAAAAGAAGGATAGCATACGATAATTTTGGGGCAGGCATCTGTATACAACATCTAAACAACATCCCCCTTGGGAGCTTTTGCAAACTTGGTTGGTTGTCTGTTTTCCTAGATCCCTTGTGCGTAGTATGTAAGAGATAGTATGTATGAGTAGTTTGATTGGTGAGACTGACATGGATGAATGAACAAAGCTGCCTTTTTTAGCTTTACTTTTATTATGGAATGTTTAGGTGGGGGTGATACATGAAATTTTGTATTGTAAACTAATTGTATAAATCACTTCTTCTGATAATACAGGAATGATAACATGTTTATTTTTGTCTTTTGTATGTATGAAAAATCTTTTTTTGAAAAATAACAAAAAAATGGCTTTTTGAAATGCAAACTAAGAGAAATAAAGGACTAATAAAGCCTAAAATATTGTTTCTTGTATGTATTGGTAAAGTTTTGCTGTGTCCGTGTAGAAAACGTTTATTTAGAGTTCTACCAATTTGTTGAAACCAGATAGGTCAGTCCAGAGGTTTCATACAGACTATTTATTCATTTTACACACATCATGCTGGCGTATGCTCAGCCGACACATTCTGTTACGATGGCGGGGGAGGCGGCCAACAGGACCACCCCCAACAATAAGGGAGACGTGGACTCTTCTAGTCTCCACAACATTATAGACACGAGGTACAGAACTAGAACTCTCAGATAATATGAACCCGCTAGATTTTCTGTAAAATATTAAGTATGGTTTGGGTAGTACAGTCTTTAAGGCACTGTCCCCTAAACAGGTGACACATTTTGAGGCCATCAGATCAGAGTATGTCTTACTGGATGATCAAAGTGAAATAAAGTTGTAAGAACAAGAAGAATATAGAGGTGAAAAGGGAAAGGTAAAACCAGCAAACAATACTGAAAACAATACTGCTGTAGATGGAAGTAATTACTCAATTGAATCTGTGATAGATTTACTTAGTAGATTGTCAGAATCAGATTAAAGACAGTCCACGCGTTGGCTGCCCAAGTGCTTCTACTTAAAAACTGGCATCATGATGATGGCCTCACAACCAAAGTGTGTCTAAGCCCGAGGAAAGGAAGGCTCCTAATTCTGACACTTAGATTCCAAAAGTGAATCAACAATATCTATTGAAGAAATGCCATTGCTATGGTAACCAGAGTGCTATTGAACGAAAAGCATGTGAAGATGTACATATCAATATTAGAAAGGAATTACTGAAACAAAACCGTAACAAATGTCTAGAGCAATGTGCTGAACTATGACAAAAAAAACGAGAATTGTCCTTGCAGGACAATGGAGCAATGATACCAATAGTAAATGATAGGATTAAAAAACTTGTGTCAAAACTAGGCAGGTTAATATGCAGACGGCAGTCTTCAGCAAGGGACTCAAGACCTGACTCTTCAACTGACAGCGTGTAGATAACCCTGGTGTGATTATCTGCGCTATACAAATACTAATTGACTTGATTGATTGATAGCCTTCATCCCACAATCTGGTGTCTTATATAAAGGCTTTTCATCTATATACTAGATGGTGCAAACAGCATTTCAGTGTTAATGGTGAACCTCCACAGTCATACTATACTCTAGTTTAAGAGCAAACCTGGTTTCAATGACAACAGTTTCTCAACTTACAGAACCCTAAATTTAGTGCAACAGACCACAAATTATTTTAACCCCTTCCATGCTGATGACGGCCCCCGTCCATCATGCATCACGATGGGCGTGTGCTGATGACGGCTGGGGGCTGTCATGAACCCGCCCACTCATTAAAACAGACGCACAGGTGCAGAATCGCGGCCGCACCCAAGGGTTTAAGCCAAAATAACTTTCTGTCTTTTCCCCCGTTCCACTGATTTTGGCTTCATATTTTACAAAAAGTGTGCCAAATATTTTTTTCATTTTGGGTATAATTTTTAGACCCATTTCCATCCATTACTCAAAATTAACTCAAACTCTGCTATCCTCAGAGTGAGACTACAGGCCTGATTTAGAGTTTAGCAGGCAGAGGCAAGAACGTCGATATGGTGGAAGACTTTACCCCACCATATCGGGGATCCTCCACGTGCCAAATGTAGAGCTGTCCACCAGCACCGCAGATATCTCTCAGCATTGTCAGGAACTGTCGTCATAGTGGTTCCTGTATATGTAAAATGTTTCCTGACGGCTCTGTCAAACATGATGGCTGCCCCTCAAACTTTTAAAATGTTTTGCATTTTTCATAAACAAACCCCCAAAACTGGAGTGCCTTATTGAAAAATGTAGAACTGAAGAGCCCCACATTATGTGAGTATATCTCTTAATTTGTATTTACTATCCTTTACCCGGTTACCTGGCTGTTATGAACAGCAAAAAAAAAAATTAACACCGTCTACTCTCAATAAAACAATAATATTATATGTGAATCTCCAATGACCCGTTCCCCGCCAGGCTGTCGGAAGTGTATATCAGAGATGGAGCCTAAGGATGCTCTGTTGCTGACATACTTAAGGTACACTTTGCCTGTTAATCAGGCAGGTGGACCAAGGGTTTGGCTGAAAGGGTTCTCTATCGTAGTTGAGACTAGGTACCCTCCCCATCAAACTTTAAATCAGGCTTAATGACCGAATCACAATGAGGCTCTGTGTTTCTGAAAGTGGCAACTCCCTTCAATTAGCATTGGAGCAATTAACCCAAATCATAGAAGAGAGGAGGGAGTGCAACATGTGCACTTTGCTTCCAGATGAAACCTAATGGGAGATACAGTCTTCAAGTCCTGTGATGTCATTGCGCATTCTTAATAAAAAATGTGAGGCTTGTGTTATGACTGTTATCAACACAAGCACACACATCCAACAAAAGTTAGTTAGGCATACTTAATGTAATGTAATGTAATGTATGTGTTCTTGTAAAGCACACTGCTGCCCTGAGGCGTCGTGGCGCTGTAGACCGCTGGGGAACCCGTCCTGGCTATCCCTGTGAGATGGTCCCTACTGGGTATGTCCAAGGGGAAACCAGGCATCCCCGGCGAATGTGGGGGGCCGTTGTAGAGATGAGGCAAGCTAATGCCCAGAGTTGCCGAGTGTGATCCCTGGTTAGAGTAGGCACAGTGGCGAGAATTATCGAGTCCGCTGACCCTGGTCCACAACCCTGCCGCGTCGGGAATTGAACCCTGGTCCCGGGCTGTTCTATGCTTTTGGGTCTGCCGCCTCTAACCAGTGAGCCACACCACTCCACTTACAAAATATCTATGTACAGTGGCATGTAACTCTTCTATAGAGTGGCATGTAACTATACATGCACCTGCTATACTTAGTTGGCTTTAAATGAAACATCTGAGACTCAGACCAACATTTCAAAATCCTTTCCAGAAAAGACACCCATAATCAGTATCCCTGGAGTGGCAAAGGGGCAAAGCTGTGCCTCCATCTTCCATCGATGCCATGAATTTCATACAGTGTTCACCATAAAACACGAAGATTGCCTTTACTCATCATTTCACCACCTCCTATGAGAATCGGAGGTTTGTTTTAAAGTACAATGTGGTCACTGCTAAAGCAACTTTACATCATGTTATCATTATTGTTGTATGTTTCCTGCACGACCCATTATAGTTTCCCTTGTGCTATCCTAACTGGCACGTATGTCGGCCTCATTTTCTTTCGCACACTTTACTATATACACACGCTTGCTTTTGTGCCACATTGTATTTTCACACAAAACCTGCATATGTCTTAATGTTCTGTCCTTTTCCTAGGATTCGGTCTGAACACCACAGACAAGGTCAAACAACAATGATATATGTTATCCTTTCTGGACAGACACTAGCACTTAGACATAACACGAGAATGCAGCTGATGTTTTTGTGCACACGTCTAGTGATATAGATGAGCACATAAGCCAAAAACACACACATGAACAAGAGTTCGAAGACGAAACACTGCGTCTGCTGAGATGTAGAAAGTCCATCTGTGGAATTTCAGAGATCTTAAACATATAATCATTTAGCTTCAGTAGTTCAGTAGCGGGGGGGGGGGGGTGGTTTAGGCTACTCTGTCCTATAAAATGACAGGGCTTTCCGAGGTATACAGATTATTAACCATGCTAACAATATTCTTGACATGCATTTGTTTTCTAATGGTGGCCTGTATACTGCCTTTCAGAGCATGATAGTTTAAATACATATTCTAAACTGTCTTTGGGTCTCTTGGTTATCTTATCATAGACAAGTACAAATGAGAGAGTGATAGGGTGTGTCCTTTTACCGCAATCCCGGAGAGGGTTGAGAGGGTTGTGTTCTGGGGTACTAATTAATTCATTTGTTTCTCTGGTAAGGTTAGGAGGGCAAGTGAGGCACTATAGCTAGATGGACTCAGACTCAGACACTGAGGTGGTATGATGACTCAGTCCCTACAAACTGATATTCTATGGTTCCAAGCATAGTTCTGTCCGAGAGCAGAATCCCTGAGACATTATTAAGGTTCTAATGTTAATAAGGCTGTAAATTGCGAGTGATAGTCACATCTATTTGGGACAAGTTTGGCATCATGTGAAAACTCCCCAACAGTTTTTTTGGGATATTTTTATTTTTGTACAGCGCACGTCCACCAAAGTATCAAGAAGAAACACAAAAAACAGACAAAAAAATAGATGGAAAAGAACATCAGCAAAACAGAAAACAACAAAGCAACATAGCGCATCCTAAACAGGAGGACGTGACTAGTTTTAAGCACGGAATAGGGAATGCATGGCCTTCTTAAATGCCCCAAAACTGTAGCTGCGACGGATATTCAATGGCATTCATTCTAGACTATAGGTCCGATGACACCGAAGGATGATAAATGATAAAATGCACCTCCATTCCAAGCAAGCTCTTAAATAGCGATCATTGGGCTAGCTGTTTATCAGTTCACGTGGTGACATTTCTCTGCAATATTATGGTGTACCTCGTTTTTTTGCTCTCCTCCTTACACAGCGCCTCTGACGCACGCATTTGCAGGCACACTCGTAAAACCATCAAATAAATCGCCGAACTGCTGAATTCATCAGATAATGCTCTGCCAGGGTAAACGTTATCAAGGAAAAATAAAAGATGAAATATTGCATTTCTTCCAGCCTCATTTACAATCTCATTACTTTAAATCGCAGTGTCTATTGGCAGTCTAGGCGCGCAACCAACCCCGCGTCTATTATGGATTTTAACTGTTGTTGACAGAAAAGGTCGACATATTTCTGAGTGTTTTGAAATCTGCAATTATCCTAGCACGTGGAAAGAGAAAATGTGACCACTAAAGCGAATTATCAAACTAAGCTCAGATATGAAACTTAGTGTGCACGGTATTGGAATCAATTTGAGAGCAAGTGGGTAACTGTGCGGGCGTAACTAGAAATCTGTTAAAAAGGCGCCTGGTTTTATGAGCCAATTAGGCCAATTTAAGATTGAAAACCAAAACAAGCTTGTTGGCTCTGAAAAGAAACAATTGCTGCAAAATAAACTACACTTTGCTGGATAATGACATTTGGTTTAATGAATGAACATGAGTGTTCTCTGTACAGGTGTAGGCATTGTGAGCAGAGCTGCAGGAGCGGAGTGCAAGGTTTAAGCTGCATCTGCTGGTATAGTAATTGGTGGTGCTCTTTGTGAGGAATTGGGGTACTGGTTGGGGGGGGAGGGGTGAAACCCCTACTCTAGCAGCAGCTGCAATCTTTTTCAGGGTGAGGCACAAGCAAACCCCAAAATAACCTGTGCTCAACATTCTGGTAACTTTGCATAGAGCAGTCAGGCTTAACTTAGAGGCAATGTGTAAAGTATTTATATAGCACTTCAAACAGCAATAAAGTAAAAACACAACACAAGAAAAATCCCACACCAATTTAGAAAAATGGAGCAAAAAAGTTTAATCAATAAATCAAGATCAAAATGACAGGAAAGTCACAAGATCAGGCCAACGGCAAAGGATAGTGAGTCGGATACAGGGGCCAGGTTAGTCCCATTGAAAAGTTTACTTCTCAGTCCAGCGAAAAGAGTCCTGCACACAATGGAGGTGGCCAAAAGGAGCAGCGATGCATCACTAACGTTCAACTATGTAGCACAAAGAGCAAGCCTAGCATCGCATAGGGTCAACGCTGTAGCATGAAGATCCTATTGTCGTCACATTCGGGTGGGCCAGAGCTTTGCATCAGTGCTCCACGAAAGCAGTCGATGCTGCTGCATGAAGACTCTGCTTGGAGGAACTTTGCATTGGTGGGCTGTGCAAGTGACAAGATTTTGGTACCAATGAGCCTTTTCAAGGTTCTGCAGATCCCAACAACTTCACTTTAGCCTCTCTGAGGCCAAACCAAGGGTCCAGAACCAGAGAGGCACCACTTTGTTGTCAGGGGCTTGCTCCAGCTGGATCTGAGTGCTGGTTCCGGTGGTTGGGAGCCTGTTGTGTCCCTGAACAGGAGGCCGGCAGGCTAGCCCTTGGAGTCACTGTGGAAGTCCCGGGTTCAGGTGCAGGTACAACCCCTCTGAGTCGGGCAGACGGGTAGGAGGGTAGGAGTTCAGCAAGTCAGCAGTCCAGGAGAGTGGCAGTCCTTTCAGCAGCACAGCAGTCCTTACTGGCAGAGTCTCCACAGGTCCAGAAGTGTACTGAAGAGTTGGAGTCTGAGATCCAATATTTATACTTAGCTGCCTCCTTTGAAGTGGGCAAAGCTTCTAAAGGTTTCCCGTTGAAGTACACAGATTTCTTGCCTCCTCTGCGCTGGCTCTAGACTAACTATAAGGGGTATGAAGCCCTTTGTGAGGAGTAAGTGCACAGCCTATTCAAGTATAAGTAGTGCTGTGCCCTGCTACACCCTCCCATCCTGCCATTGATGGCTGATCCAGGCACAACTACGCTCTCTGTTGTGTGTGGCTGTCTAGGAGGAATACACAAAGCCAACCTGTAAGCTACACCCAGTCATGTGTGCCAGAGACTGACTGTAGACACTACATGTCTAAGGCAGGAAAATGCCAACTTCCTGAAAGTGTCATTTTCAGAACTGTAATTTAAATATCCAACTTTACCATGACGCCAAACATGAGCTGGGTACCTGTTCCCATTTGAAAGTTACAGCTTATTAAATGTAATAAGGTAGCTCCAATGTTATCCTATAGCAGCGGTAGGCCTCACATTAAAGAAAAACAAATTTAAGGGGTTTTCACTACCAGGACATTTAAAAGTAAAAGGTATGTGTCCAGCATTTCAAAACCACTGTATCCTGCCCTGTGGTCTGTCAAGGGCCTACTCTAGAAGGGACTAATATGCATAAGAAGGGAAGGTTTGGACCTGGAAAAAGTTTTATTTTGCCAGGTCGAAATGTCAGTTTAAAACTGCACACACTTCAATAGAAGACCTGAGACATGTTTAAAAGGCTGCTTATGTGGGTCGCACAATCAGTGTTGAAGGCCCACAAGTAGCATTTAATTTACAGGCCCTGGGCACATGTAGTGCCGGTTTACCAGGGAATTACAAGCAAATTAGATAAGCCAATTGGATATGCCAATTGGATGTAAGCCAATTATACCATGCTCCAGTGAGAGAACAAGGCCAGCAAAAATAAAATCAGCAAAATGGGAGGTGTGAAGGCAAAAAGGAAAACCATGACAATGATGTCAGATCAGCACTGGTAAAGAACAGTCTTAGCTAGTTTGATGACCTGACAGTTGATGCAATGACCTTTGTTCCTACCAGAATACTGCATGACTGAAGTAAGTCATACATTCTAAAGTAGCTCAGTTGGTCGTAGCTACCTCATATGCAATATTGTGCTGTTCAGTGGATGAAATGAAAGAAAGAGTATTAACATTAATTCTCAAGTATTTAGCAAAGCTTATTTCATCTGCATAGGTAGGAAGAATTTGAGTATTGCCTACAGTTTTATAGCAATATGATTGTGTTCAATGCAAACTCATATAAATCAACTTTTGATAAACAAGGCATACCTTAACTTAGAAAGAAACTAAACCTATAAGTCTGCCCTTTCTCCAGCTCTGTCCACAGATTCATCTGAAGACCCTACATGTATTGATCAATGTAAAATTTAAGCTATAATTTTGATTATGTTTAATAAGAAGATATATTCTGAAGCAGATTGGCAAATGTTTGAGAGGATCTGTTGGACGCCGGAGACCCCATCTCGCACCACTGTTACTAAATGCTCAACGTTAGGCCAAGTAAGGAAACGTTTGAAATAGCCCTGCTCACCTCCTTAGTAGCTTGGCACGAGCAGCCAGGCCTATCTCCAATGCACGCGTGTACAGTATATGCAGCCACGCCCACAGCAACACCCTGGTGAGACCACAAATGGACTCCACACAAGTTTGATAAAAACGAGTATAATCTTCATATAAAAAGATATACGATCAGACCACACAATACAAAAGCCAACATATAATAAAGTGTAATATTCATTCCGGCTAGCTGGTAGGTTCAAATCCCAACCACCGTTTTCAAAATGCTATGCTGGTCGCAACGCTAGAATGACACACGTTGTAATGGACAAACAATAATGCACTGCCTAACGATACAATCCTGTGCTGAGCAAAGGCGAGATAATACAATGCATAACCATGCACCCCAGTACCTTGCAATGGGAGAAATATTGCAATGCATACCGCTACAATCATGCACTGCTCAATGAAGGAATAATGCTTGGCATCACACCCCAATCACGTACGTTGATGCAATGCGTGCCGCTACAATCATGTACTTTGCAATTAATGAATAATGCAGTCCATAACTACAATCATGTATTTTGCAATGACGAAATAATGCAATGCGGGCTGCTACAATCCTGTACTTTGCAATGGAGAAATAATGCAATGCGTAGCACTACAATCGTGTACTTCGATATGCAGAAATAATGTCAGGCTTCATAAGACAGTCAGGCAGTTCATTAGCAGCAATATTGGCAATATGTAATACGACAATCAGCCTCTTTGGAAACAGTGACCCCCCCACATGCATCCACGATGACATGAAGTACAGCTTCTTACTCTTTCCCCAGTACTACCGCTCCTTTCATCAGTACGAGCCGCAATCTGAGCCGAAGCAAAGGCTCACGTCGTCAGAAGGACTGAGAATCCGAGAGAGTGTCCCTCTGAGCCCGCACCCCGCCTAGGTAGTGATCCACATTACCTGGGGGCGCGACCCCACTCTCCTCTCCTCCTTCAGCGACTGCCTCAGCGGCTCGGCCTGGCAACTCAGCTCCTCCGGGGCTCCCGGTCTGGGCTGCTACTGTTAGGAAGGTCTCAGGCAGCCGCAGGGAACACATACCCCACGCCCCTGAGATTACTTTACTCCGAGTGCACGTTCACTACAGCACCCTCCGTGTCTACTTTTGCACAAAGCAAAACACACAACGCAGCTGCGACTTCACATTGACTCCTTCCTGCGGTCTCAGTTGGCACCAAGACATACACCCTGCACTTTAGAGACTCACTTTCTTGCGGTGCACATGATGATCGGCCGTTCACCTCCACAGTCCCAGGTTGCACCAAAGCACACACACTGCTTCACTGAGACTTACTCCAACTCTGTTGCCCCAATTTCCAGGCGCTCTTCACCAGTGTCTTCGGCCGCACCATGACAGCCTCAATTCTCCTCCGGTTCTCTTGAGTATCAGGAGTTCTTCACCAACGCCTATGGTGCACCCGAGACACCCCCTGAGTGCCTGAGACTCACTCCACTTCCGATGCACATGATGATCAGTCACTCCTCACCAATTCCTCTTGTGCACCACAACACGCACCCTGCGAATCTGAGACTCACTCCACCTCCGATGCACACACCGACCAGGCGCTCTTCACCAGCACCTGTGGTGCACCACGACATGCACCCTGTGCACCTGAGTCTCACTTCAGTCTTCACTAACGCCTCCTGTGCACCACAATACACACCCAGCGCATCCGAGTCTCACTTCTCCTCGGTGTGTTCAAGATCAAAGGGCACACCTTCACCTTCTGAGGATCTCACGCTGCCACAACACGTGCCCACCGTGTCGCTTGAAACTTCTCTGGAAACTTTTATGTTCCTGTGTTTCCAAACAGGGAGCCAGCTTACCTCGGGCACTTGGGGTAACAAGACACAGCACAGTCTTCATCAAGCAGGGGGACCCAGCGCACCAAGCGTGGGTCCCCCTGCGGGCGCCTTGGTTTGTGGAGTCCCGCAAGGGTCTGCGCTCTCAACACTTTTATTTAATCTATACCTACAGCCACTGATAGAATCCTTGGCAAACATGGGCTGTAAAGTTTTTAACTACGCCGATGATACTCAGCTGTTGCTGAGTATCGACAACACAACATCGGCTCAGTCCATGGCCCAAAATATACTACGGTTCACAGTAAATTGGATGTCGTCGAACCTATTAAAAATCAATCCAGACAAAATGGAAGTCCTTGTAGTCTCAACCTCTACTTCCCCCTGGAACGATTTGTTCTGGCCACAAGAACTCGGACCTACCCCAAAACCGTGCCCTAGTGTAAAGAGCCTCGGTATGAAAATCGATCAGGAACTCTCGATGACCAACCAAGTGTCCGCTGTGGTTGGCTCCTGTACCAACCTGATCAGGCAGCTACGTAAACTCGTCCCCCTACTCTCAAATAATATGCTTTGAACCATTGTTTCAGCCACAATAGTGTCCAGAATCGACTACGGAAACGCGTTATACCTAGGCCTCCCAAAAAATTCCATCAATCGTCTTCAGGTCATCCTGAACGACGCAGCCCGTCTAATATTCGGATTACCCAGGCGGACCCACGCCTCCCCCCTGCTTTATAGGCTACATTGGCTCCCTATGAAGCAGAGAGTCGAATTTAAGAGCATGTGCATCTGCCATAAAGCAATTCATGGACAGGCACCAGCCTATATTAAAGATAGGCTTGAAATGTATGAACCTAAGCGCGCCCTGCGATCCTCCGACTCCTTCCTGCTATCCTGTCAACGCTTTAAACTGGCAACTAAAGGAGGCAGATCTTTTTCAGTCCAAGCTCCCACCATCTGGAACAAGCTGCCGGAGGTGCTTCATAGAGAACCCAATCTTTTCCGCTTTAGGAAATCCCTGAAGACCTTACTTTTCAAGGACGCGTTTAAATCCCCGTAAGATAGGTCGATATTTCCACACTTTTCCATCTTGTTTCTTGTTGCTGTACTTGGTCAGAAGCGCTTTGAGACCTGTCGGTGAGTTGGCGCGATATAAAACCCAGATTAAAAAAAAAAAAAAAGCACAGTCCCAACAGCCTTTTCCTTGGTTAAAGCAGTAAACTGCAGACCAGCCCTTGATTATGAAGCAAGGGTTGGTCCTTCCCCAGCAGGCTCTTCAGTTGTTTATTCCTTAGCAGAGGTTCCTCTTTACCACAAAATGGATCCAAGCCTTTTCAGTCTAAATCCAATTCAGTTCCATTCCAACATTCAGGAAAGATGTGTTATGACACTGTGATTTCATACATACTAAACGTCTCCTCTCCATTTTAGACTTATAGGAAACTAGACTAATGAAACACAATACCCAGCCTCCCATAAACATTACCATTACAGAGGGAACACTTGTACTTTGACACTGATCAGCAGTGGCAAAGCACCCAAAGAAAATAATTTGCAACTCCATGTCAGGAAAACGGTTTAGGGGGAAAGCAAAACATTTAGGAAACTTTAGCCAAAAAGGTCAAGTCCTACAGGATCAATTAACAATTTTAGCGTACAATGACCCATGCAATTCCTATTAAGGGGTACAGTTGGGAAAGGGCAAAGATGGAAGTCTACTTCTCAAATGGTGTCAGAGATAAGAACTGCAGGCATCTTTTTTTAATGGGAATAAAACTTGTATTGACTATTTCATGCACTTTCCAGAGTAGCAATAAAAAGGCCCCTTAGCACATTCTACTTTTGCAATACACTGGCAATGTAGACAACTGCAGAACTACTAGTTCATGATAAGTTGTGGGAAATTTGGAGGGTTCCTCAGGGATGTGGGGGTACACTGATGGAGAGGTGAAGAGGGTGCACTGCGTGGAGAGCATAGGTGAAAACAAATTGAAAAATACAGTCCTCATCACCACCAATAGAATAAATAATAGTCTGCAGGGTGTTAGTATGAAGTGGGTAGGGCATAGGGTGGCAGGAAAGGACAGGTACAGAGCAAACTGGGGTTAAGAATTGTCAGCGGCAATGCATTAAATTAATGTCAGAGTTAGAAGTAGACAAATGGTGATTTTCCAAGAGCTAAAAGACCTTAGAGCTGATGTTGTCGTATTTGGAGTTAGATCTGTCAAGTAGTGAAATGAGGAAACTTGTGGCAAAGCAGAGGTGGAATCAGGAGGTGATTTGCATGACGCAGACATTTGTAACAAAAGGAGTTGCTATTCAAGTGCCTACTAATCCAGAGCTACAGGTGTTGCGATCAGAGGGGGATGAAAAAGGAAGAAGGATAATGGTGGAAAGGATGCTTGGCCGGGTTAAATTTGTTTGTGGTGGATACTACGGCCCAAATCTTGATGATCCGGTACCTTTAAGAAATTTATTTGGCAAATGACTGCAATATAGAAGCCCCATTATATTGGGAGGTGATTTTATTATTTTGATGGACACCAAGATTGCTAGTGCTAATCAGAGGGCTCTTGTCTGTTCCCCAAAAATGGTGGGTAGCCTGAAGGCTCTGTTGAGAAATTTGGGACTAAGAGATGTTTGGAGGGAGAAAATGGGCAGTCAAAGAGCATATTCCTTCTATAGATTAAAATACGGACATAGCTCAATATTGGATTACTGTTTTTCTTAACATTGGTACACGGGAAAGGGGACTCAGATCAAATGTATCCCCACAGCGCTTTCACATCATAAAATCGCTTCGTTACAAGGGGAAGGGGAAGAATATAAGATGGGTGATCAATGGCGGCAGTGGACGCTGGATAGAAGGTATCTTGCTTACCCGGAACTTTCAGAAATTCTGCTGGTTCATACAAAGGAATATTTTGAAATTAATAAAGGGAGTTGCGAGGAGAGGATATTGTGGGATTCCTATAGGGCTTATATAAGGAGATGTGATCATCAAATGGGAGAAAGATCAGAGAAGGGAAGAAAGAAGGTTAGAAGTAGTCCTACAAGCAGAGAATCAGTAACTAGATGACTTGATTTGCAACCCATTAAAGACTAGCCATGAGTCCCTGAATAAAGAGTTAGCAAAAAACGAGCAAGACTACAGGGGTCTGGTGAAAAAGAAGCATCAAGAGAGTTGGGAAACTGCTGGGAGGATGAAGCAGTCAAATGATGGGGAAAGGATTGGTAAGTTGCTAGCATGGCATGGTAAAACACAGGCCATCCATAATGCTATTAAAAGTATCTCAGTAAACTATGAAGAACCAGCTGGAGAGGAGCAAAAACTAAAGCAGTTGGAGGAAATTAGAGATGATTTTCAGAAATTCTATCAGGATCTTTATAAAGATGGTTTGCTGTCCCACCCACAATCTATCAGGGAATGGCTGGATGCAATGCATTTGCCATGTTTCTCAGAGGAAGCTAAAGAAGCTGGTGCAGGAGATAATGAAAGAAGAGGTTAGGGAAGCTATTAAGGGTATAAGTGGTGGGAAAGCAGAAGGGCCAGATGGGATTCCTGTGGAATTTCATAAAGGTATATGAAAGGAGATTAGCCCAATTTTAAGAACACTCTTTAATGGCACACTACTTTTAGGGCAATGTTCTCCCTAAGCATAGCATGAGGTAATTATCACAGTAATTGGGAAACCTAATAAAAATCCAAGGAAATTTGAATCATACAACCTAATTTCACTATTGAATTCTGACTATAAAGTCCTGGTGGAAATATTGGTAAAAAGGCTTGGGTGGGATCCAGATGAAGTTATCCACCTGGATCAGCAAGGCTTCTTGTAAGGGCTGATTAGGGAAGTCATCCCGAAACCCGAGACATGTCTCGGGCGATATCCTAAAACCCGGGACATGTATCGGGTCTAGAGATTCATCAGTCCTACAAGTACCGACTTGCACCCACCTGGGTGATCCACTGAAGAACTGCAAGTACCATAGTCCCGAGGGGCGATCCAGAGGAGGGGCTAGCGGTGTGCGTTCCATTTATGATGAAACACATTACGGCTCCCTTGAGCTTTGGGCCGACGGGCTCTTGGAAGACGCACCTGCGTGCCGGTTCTGGCATCGAGGCCTTTGACTGTTGTGTGGCGGCCTTCTCTTCCACCCCTAAACAATCTTTCTCTACTGATGAGGGAAGTCATCCCGAAACCTGAGACATGTCTCGGGCGATATCCTAAAACCCGGGACATGTATCGGGTCTAGAGATTCATCAGTCCTACAAGTACCGACTTGCACCCACCTGGGTGATCCACTGAAGAACTGCAAGTACCAGAGTCCCGAGGGGTGATCCGGAGGAGGGGCCAGCGGTGTGCGCTCCATTTATGACGAAACACATTACGGCTCCCTTGAGCTTTGGGCCGACGGGCTCTTGGATGACGCACCTGCGTGCCGGTTCTGGCATCGAGGCCTTTGACTGTTGTGTGGCGGCCTTCTCTTCCACCCCTAAACAATCTTTCTCTACTGATGAGGGAAGTCATCCCGAAACCTGAGACATGTCTCGGGCGATATCCTAAAACACGGGACATGTATCGGGTCTAGAGATTCATCAGTCCTACAAGTACCGACTTGCACCCACCTGGGTGATCCACTGAAGAACTGCAAGTACCAGAGTCCCGAAGGGCGATCCGGAGGAGGGGCTAGCGGTGTGCGCTTCATTTATGATGAAACACATTACGGCTCCCTTGAGCTTTGGGCCGACGGGCTCTTGGAAGACGCACCTGCGTGCCGGTTCTGGCATCGAGGCCTTTGACTGTTGTGTGGCGGCCTTCTCTTCCACCCCTAAACAATCTTTCTCTACTGATGAGGGAAGTCATCCCGAAACCCGAGACATGTCTCGGGCGATATCCTAAAACCCGGGACATGTATCGGGTCTAGAGATTTATCAGTCCTACAAGTACCGACTTGCATCCACCTGGGTGATCCACTGAAGAACTGCAAGTACCAGAGTCCCGAGGGGTGATCCGGAGGAGAGGCTAGAGGTGTGCGCTCCATTTATGACGAAACACATTACGGCTCCCTTGAGCTTTGGGCCGACGGGCTCTTGGAAGACGCACCTGCGTGCCGGTTCTGGCATCGAGGCCTTTGACTGTTGTGTGGCGGTCTTCTTTTCAACCCCTAAACAATCTTTCTCTACTGATGAGGGAAGTCATCCCGAAACCCGAGACATGTCTCGGGCGATATCCTAAAACCCGGGACATGTATCGAGTCTAGAGATTCATCAGTCCTACAAGTACCGACTTGCACCCACCTGGGTGATCCACTGAAGAACTGCAAATCACAGAGTCCCGAGGGGCGATCCGGAGGAGGGGCTTGCGGTGTGCGCTCCATTTATGACGAAACACATTACGGCTCCCTTGAGCTTTGGGCCGACGGGCTCTTGGAAGATGCACCTGCGTGCCGGTTCTGGCTCGAGGCCTTTGACTGTTGTGTGGCGGCCATCTCTTCCACCCCTAAACAATCTTTCTCTACGGATGAGGGAAGTCATCCCGAAACCCAAAACATGTCTCGGGCGATATCCTAAAACCCGGGACATGTATCGGGTCTAGAGATTCATCAGTCCTACAAGTACCGACTTGCACCCACCTGGGTGATCCACTGAAGAACTGCAAGTACCAGAGTCCCGAGGGGCGATCCGGAGGAGGGGCTAGAGGTGTGCGCTCCATTTATGACGAAACACATTACGGCTCCCTTGAGCTTTGGGCCGACGGGCTCTTGGAAGACGCACCTGCGTGCCGGTTCTGGCATCGAGGCCTTTGACTGTTGTGTGGCGGCCTTCTGTTCAACCCCTAAACAATTTTTCTCTACTGATGAGGGAAGTCATCCCGAAACCCGAGACATGTCTCGGGCGATATCCTAAAACCCGGGACATGTATCGAGTCTAGAGATTCATCAGTCCTACAAGTACCGACTTGCACCCACCTGGGTGATCCACTGAAGAACTGCAAGTACCAGAGTCCCGAGGGGCGATCCGGAGGAGGGGCTTGCGGTTGCGCTCCATTTATGACGAAACACATTACGGCTCCCTTGAGCTTTGGGCCGACGGGCTCTTGGAAGACGCACCTGCGTGCCGGTTCTGGCTCGAGGCCTTTGACTGTTGTGTGGCGGCCTTCTCTTCCACCCCTAAACAATCTTTCTCTACTGATGAGGGAAGTCATCCCGAAACCCAAGACATGTCTCGGGCGATATCCTAAAACCCGGGACATGTATCGGGTCTAGAGATTCATCAGTCCTACAAGTACCGACTTGCACCCACCTGGGTGATCCACTGAAGAACTGAAAGTACCAGAGTCCCGAGGTGTGATCCGGAGCAGGGGCCAGCGGTGTGCGCTCCATTTATGACGAAACACATTACGGCTCCCTTGAGCTTTGGGCCGACGGGCTCTTGGAAGACGCACCTGCGTGCCGGATCTGGCATCGAGGCCTTTGACTGTTGTGTGGCCGCCTTCTCTTCCACCCCTAAACAATCTTTCTCTACTGATGAGGGAAGTCATCCCGAAACCCGAGACATGTCTCGGGCGATATCCTAAAACCCGGGACATGTATCGGGTCTAGAGATTCATCAGTCCTACAAGTACCGACTTGCACCCACCTGGGTGATCCACTGAAGAACTGCAAGTACCAGAGTCCCGAGGGGCGATCCGGAGGAGGGTCTAGCGGTGTGCGCTCCATTTATGACGAAACACATTACGGCTCCCTTGAGCTTTGGGCCGACGGGCTCTTGGAAGACGCACCTGCGTGCCGGTTTTGGCATCAAGGCCTTTGACTGTTGTGTGGCGGCCTTCTCTTCAACCCCTAAACAATCATTCTCTACTGATGAGGGAAGTCATCCCGAAACCCGAGACATGTCTCGGGCGATATCCTAAAACCCGGGACATGTATCGGGTCTAGAGATTCATCAGTCCTACAAGTACTGACTTGCACCCACCTGGGTGATCCACTGAAGAACTGCAAGTACCAGAGTCCCGAGGGGCGATCCGGAGGAGGGGCTAGCGGTGTGCGCTCCATTTATGACGAAACACATTACGGCTCCCTTGAGCTTTGGGCCGACGGGCTCTTGGAAGACGCACCTGCGTGCCAGTTCTGGCATCGAGGCCTTTGACTATTGTGTGGCGGCCTTCTCTTCCACCCCTAAACAATCTTTCTCTACTGATGAGGGAAGTCATCCCGAAACCCGAGACATGTCTTGGGCGATATCCTAAAACCCGGGACATGTATCGGGTCTAGAGATTCACCAGTCCTACAAGTACCAACTTGCACCCACCTGGGTGATCCACTGAAGAACTGCAAGTACCAGAGTCCCGAAGGGCGATCCGGAGGAGGGGCTAGCGGTGTGCGCTTCATTTATGACTAAACACATTACGGCTCCCTTGAGCTTTGGGCCGACGGGCTCTTGGAAGACGCACCTGCGTGCCGGTTCTGGCATCGAGGCCTTTGACTGTTGTGTGGCGGCCTTCTCTTCCACCCCTAAACAATCTTTCTCTACTGATGAGGGAAGTCATCCCGAAACCCGAGACATGTCTCGGGCGATATCCTAAAACCCGGGACATGTATCGGGTCTAGAGATTTATCAGTCCTACAAGTACCAACTTGCATCCACCTGGGTGATCCACTGAAGAACTGCAAGTACCAGAGTCCCGAGGGGCGATCCGGAGGAGGGGCTAGAGGTGTGCGCTCCATTTATGACGAAACACATTATGGCTCCCTTGAGCTTTGGGCCGACGGGCTCTTGGAAGACGCACCTGCGTGCCGGTTCTGGCATCGAGGCCTTTGACTGTTGTGTGGCGGCCTTCTCTTCCACCCCTAAACAATCTTTCTCTACTGATGAGGGAAGTCCCGAGACATGTCTCGGGCGATATCCTAAAACCCGGGACATGTATCGGGTCTAGAGATTCATCAGTCCTACAAGTACCGACTTGCACCCACCTGGGTGATCCACTGAAGAACTGCAAGTACCAGAGTCCCGATGGGCGATCCGGAGGAGGGGCTAGCGGTGTGCGCTCCATTTATGATGAAACACATTATGACTCCCTTGAGCTTTGGGCCGACGGGCTCTTGGAAGACGCACCTGCGTGCCGGTTCTGGCATCGAGGCCTTTGACTGTTGTGTGGCGGCCTTCTCTTCCACCCCTAAACAATCTTTCTCTACTGATGAGGGAAGTCATCCCGAAACCCGAGACATGTCTCGGGCGATATCCTAAAACCCGGGACATGTATCGGGTCTAGAGATTCATCAGTCCTACAAGTACTGACTTGCACCCACCTGGGTGATCCACTGAAGAACTGCAAGTACCAGAGTCCCGAGGGGCGATCCGGAGGAGGGGCTAGCGGTGTGCGCTCCATTTATGACGAAACACATTACGGCTCCCTTGAGCTTTGGGCCGACGGGCTCTTGGAAGACGCACCTGCGTGCCTGTTCTGGCATCGAGGCCTTTGACTGTTGTGTGGCGGCCTTCTCTTCCACCCCATAACAATCTTTCTCTACTGATGAGGGAAGTCATCCCGAAACCCGAGACATGTCTCGGGCGATATCCTAAAACCCGGGACATGTATCGGGTCTAGAGATTCATCAGTCCTACAAGTACCGACTTGCACCCACCTGGGTGATCCACTGAAGAACTGCAAGTACCAGAGTCCCGAGGGGCGATCCGGAGGAGGGGCTAGCGGTGTGCGCTTCATTTATGATGAAACACATTACGGCTCCCTTGAGCTTTGGGCCGACGGGCTCTTGGAAGACGCACCTGCGTGCCGGTTCTGGCATCGAGGCCTTTGACTGTTGTGTGGCGGCCTTCTCTTCCAGCCCTAAACAATCTTTCTCTACTGATGAGAGAAGTCATCGCGAAACCCGAGACATGTCTCGGGCGATATCCTAAAACCCGGGACATGTATTGGGTCTACAGATTTATCAGTCATACAAGTACCGACTTGCACCCACCTGGGTGATCCACTGAAGAACTGCAAGTACCAGAGTCCCGAGGGGCGATCCGGAGGAGGGGCTAGCGGTGTGCACTCCATTTATGACGAAAAGCTTCTTGTAAGGACGCCAAATTGTATTTATTAATAGACATTATTGATTTGGCCACCAATAGCAACGGTCCCTTAGCAATACTTGCTTTTGATGCAGCCAAGGCATTTGCAGCAAGTTCATTGGAATTATTTGTGGATCTATCTAGAGAGTTTTGGTATCCCTAAATTATAAATACATACTTGGGGGACTATACCAGCAGACCTTGATTAGAGTACTTGTTCATGATATTTTGACAGATCGCTTTCCTGTTACTAGAGGCACCCGGGAGGGGTGTCCCTTGACACCCTTATTGTTTAATTTCTATATAGAACCCCTAGCTCAGAAGGTTAGGAAGGATCAGGATCTTACTCCTTTACTATTCCCTGCCCTTTCAAAGACAATCTGTCTCTATGCGATGATCTGATGTTATTCACATCTGAGGCTAGCACCGCCCTATGTAGGTTTAAGAATTTGGCATATTATTTTGGGGCAATCTCAGGCTGTCTTATTAATCAGGATAAAGCCGAGATAATGGTGTGGAACACTGATATACAGAATATCTGAGTTAAAGAGGAAATGCGCTTTCTAGGTTTCCTGGTTAACCTTAGATTGGATGCTATTGCAGAGATTTCCCTAAGTAAAGCCTTGGTAGAGATTAGTAAAGCCCTCAAAAGATAGCAGAACCTTTCCCTTTCAATATACAGCAGGGTCAATCTGATTAAAAAGAAAAAGAGTATCCTTCCAAAGCAAATGTTTTTGTTTAATTGCATCCCATTAACATTTCCAAAGACAATAATATAACAGATTCAGATGGGCATCAATAGTTTTATTTTGGGGATAAACAGGAACTAGGATATCATGGAAGAAGTTTAGACAAAAGCTCCAGAAGGGTGGCCTGCAGCTTCCAGAAATCCGACTCTATTGTAGGGCATTTCAGCTAAAGTTTTTCAGGGTTCTTTTAAACACATCAACAAACTCTGGTAATGAGAATATAGACAAGATGTTTCGGACTATGTTTGGATCATGGTCTGATAAAATCAGGTACCTGTATACGTTTGTGAACCCCAAATATTAAAAAAAGGGAGGCTGAAGATTTTAACATCTACCACAATCTTGTGGATCAGGCTTCGGAAAATATGTTCAATATTGTATTTTTCCTCTTATGCAATGATATGGGATTCATCGAGTAGCCTGGAATGCCTACAAGACAGTCTATGTGCCCCACTATGAGCAGCAGGGCTTCAAATGTGTGGAGATCTGCTGGAAGACAATACTTTGAAATCCTGGCCAGAGCTGAAAACCAAGTGTGGAGGGGATCTGTCTACATTTAAATATTTACACTTAACCTTTTGGAAAGTGGTATATAAAGACAAACTGCAATCCCCAGGAGATATTGAAACTGCCCTACAATTTCCCATAAGCAAGAAAGAAGTAACAAAGTGGTATGAACTGATGTGTCAAGCAGAAGATCTGGAGCTGTTTACATGCAACAAGATCTGGGACAGATGCTTGTCGATCGATCAGTTGGAAACATTATGGCAAGTATCCTTTTGCACCCCATATAATGTGGTCAGGTCAACTGCTCTTAAAAAAAATCATTTGTTTATATTACACGTGGTGTCCTGGACTACATATAAACTCTTGAAAATTCATGGTATATCTGTAAGGTGCTGCAAGAAGTGTAACCTGGCAAGGTGAGATGATATTCACATGATCACGGATTGCCCTGGATTGAAAACATTCTGGGAGAAAGTATGTTCAGCTATGTCAGAAAATATTAACAAAGAAATCAAGGTAAGCATATCGTTGGTTTTGTTTGGGATAATCAAAGAGAAAAAACCCATTAACTGGAAAAGAAGAAATGTAAATTTTTACTTGATAGCGATTGAGAGGCATGTAATCTGTTAAAAATGGATTGACCCTGATACCTCTGAGCTAGAGGATTGGTTGGCACATGTAAAGTCTGTCTGTTTAATGGGCCTATGGTCTCCAGTGGTTTAATGGTTATGGAACTGATACGATGATAATGTCCTATTACCCTTTGGGCGCTCTCTCCCACTAGCCGGGTTTTGTGCACCTCAATTTGACCCCTTGGAGAAAAGGTATGCCCCCCTTCCATGACTCAGCTGGTGTAGAGATGTTTGTGCGCCTATAATTGATGATTGGTTCAGTGGGTTTGGTGATGAGGACTTTAAAGGGGGAAGTTTAGAGGCCACTGGACTTCTTTGTACCAGACAGCACCCCAGACAAACCACAAGCTGAAAACGCAGGGTTCATTCACCAACAAGCTAATGATGTGCATGCTGAGATGTGGAAGGGAAGTGCCTGCTGACCACAGTGCAGACTGTTTGACACCATAAGCGCTGCATGCCGGTATTTGGTAAAAAATGAAAATAATATGAGGGTCTGCAATTGAGACTCCTCACTTCTCTGGGACAGACTACCCATACTACACACAGGTAAGGGCTCAGCCAGATATGAGCCAATGTCATAGCTGAATAGAACAGAAAAACCCTGCCAAAATAGATAGCTAGGTCCCTTGGGGGGATCCTAAAAATAATGGGGGTGGTGACAAACAAACTACATATCAGAGACAATGGTACATCACATAAATTCAGTACATCTTTGTTATGAAAATAGAATTTATTTATTAATAAGTCAGTGGCTCAGACATGAGTCCATGTGCAAAATTCAGGGCAAATGTGAAGAGATAAATAAAACATTAGATATAAAACAGGTCAAAGTTGGTCTCCACAGAAAGCAAAGCAAAGTTCATGTCCCACACTCTTCCACAAACATTCATTCAACAAACACTCACTTTCACGCTATTTCACTATGATCAAGCACTCATACGTATTAGTTCATCGAGGTAAGCATGGGCCTGCAGAGAGAAAATTTATAGACTGCTAGGGCTAACATGGAGGCGAAATACTAAGGGTAGAACGTTTTTACAACAGCCAATGTCATAGCCTGAGAAGCCTGCGGCTCATATATCTGAGCCACCTGTAACAAGGGCAAAAGAGGTGTGAGTCCTGTGCAGTACTGCAGAGATCCAGTAGTGCTGCGGTGCTCCGTTGTAGTGAGGTAGGGTCATAGCTTGGACTTATGCCCATTAATTAATACTAGATATGAGCTGCCTTCTTTTTAGACATAGGTACAGTAGCTCTTCAGGTTCACCAGTCGAACACCCTCTAACCCCAGACACTGGATGACTGCTCTGTGGGCTAATCAAAAGTGGACTACGGCAAAGACAGGTAATGGCCGACTGTAGAAGGCCCGTTTCCCCACTCTTCTTTACTCATGGGCTATTTTAGAATGTGAATGACACTTCAAGCAAGCAATGAATGAAGGATGTTGATCCGAAGGCCCCTCATGCTTTATTAGTTTTTTGCTATTTTGTATTATTTATGTTCTATTTTATTTAAAGTAGCACAGAGGGGAAACATTATTTGTAATTAGTTATATGATATTTCCAATCAGTATGAGAACAAATATAGTCATCTGTAACCCAGACCTAAAAAACGGCACCCATGAAGTTCCCTTTATTAATTAAAGGGTACTCCACAAACACTCTACAGCACAAATAGAGGAAGACACAGAAAGAATCCCAACAATTCTCTATGACATAATTACATGAAGACAGGAAGCACATTGTGTGCCAAGTTAAACTTTGGTAAGGTTCAAAACAGTGATGGCCATGATATTTTAGCCTAGTTATAAAGTCTATACCCAGTAGTGGCTGGAGGGGATTGGGGTGTCGGGGCGACGGGGTGGGGTTTGAACAAAAAAGAAAAAAAAAACACCTTTCCCCACTGCCTTTTCATCGTTGTTGCTTCTATTCCTGGCAGTCCCGGAACCAGGAAACACCCAGGCTCTCCTAAGCCAATCGGAACTCTGCAATGCAGCGTTGTGATTGGACTGAGTGCTGTGATTTGGCACTCAGACAGGGAATGAGAGCCTGGGCATCTCCTCACCAGGCTGTGTATTGCCCAAGATGGCCGACCACACTGTCATGCGCACTTAGTGTGGGCACACCACTCCTCCCCCGGTGCCACCGGACCCGCCTGCTCGCCCTAACTCCACCCCATAGCAAAGAAAAATAAAATGATAATAACAAGGGTATGATCATTTTATTTGTATTTCTTACTGCTCTGAGAGAAGTGGGATGACGCTCCTCCGCCTTAGCGGAGCCGCACCTGACCGGATATAATGAGCCATGTATTCGATGAATTTTAGCAATTTTAATAGTGATGGCACACTGATCTAATCATTTTGAATAATTTATACTCATTTGATAATGTAGTTTACTACATGTGAGGTTCCCTAATCATAATCCAGCATGTTACATGTACTGTTCAATGGCAAGCTCTGCTCTGGTGGGCCAGATATTTATATCAAAATGTGCATGCTGCATGAATTGAGAAAACACAAGGAGAATTACTCTTGCCCCATGATATCTTCAATTGTAACTGGATTGCAACTGGCAGAGGTAAGAAAGATTCAGAAAATGGACAAAAGAGCTTGCAAAGATATACAGGAATATGTTAGATTAGTGCACTTCAAAGGCATCATGTACATTCTGTGTTGCTTATTGCACCCAGTAATTACCAGGGGCGATTACGTTTGCACCCTTGATTTAATTTCAGCAAATCATCCCAGAAAGTTAGTAGTCATCCCTCAAATAACAATTTGTGACAAATATCACTATAAAGAAATGTTAGTAAAATAACAAATTATTTATAAATTTAGGGCCTAATACGAGTTGGCCCCATCGGGGTGTATTATTATTACATACAATAAAAAAATCCAACACCAATATATATGTTGGGAGTTTATTGTATGCAAAAAATATTGCATATTCAGAGGTTTTGGAAATTAATTGTGGATTTTGGATCATACCGGGCGATTTTCCCTTTCTAAAATTCTGGCAGGGATGACTCGCTGAAATGTAATGAAGGGTGCAAACTTCATTGTCCCTATCTTCAACAAGGAGCTACAGGAGTTTGATAGCAGTCAGGTCAAGCCCCCACTCACTAATTCAACACAACTGTATTATCTGACGCAGTTTTTTTAACAGTTCTGTGTGGATTTCAATGTCTGTTATAGCACCCGCTCTTTGGCGTGCTACTTGGGCAGTTAGTATATTTACTCTGTCCCTCGTCATAAATCCCTGTTCAATTTTAATATTCTGTTCCCTTAACATACATCCTATTGTGTGGTGTAGTGTAGTGTATGAATAAAAAGAAGAAATCACCACAGATGTGAGAACAAATGTGAGGAAAAGATGTGGAGTGGCTCATGGAAGTAACACCATGGGAATCCACTGGTTGGTTCTCACCAGTGGACTCTGGTTCTCATCATCAGCACTACCACATCAAAAAGAACAAAGAAAATAAAATGTAGTGATAGTGAAAGAAAAATGTGCACCTCTAATAAATGTACTGGTGCTACAGAGAGGTGTCTCCCTAGTACAACTCTGTAATGACCCAAAATAAGGTGGACCGATAACTTAGGACCACTTTATTTGAAATTAAAAACGAACTAAACCACCACTAGCTTTACCTTTTTATTCCTTGCAGTGGTGTTGCTCACTTTAAAAGGCACTGTGTTGCCTTCTAACTCCTTAGAGGGCCAACCTGTTTCATTGCCTATAAGATTTTGGCAATTTCGTCAGGGCGAGGGTGAACATTCACCACACTGCTCGTATTTCATATCCATTGAACCTGGGGAACAGAATTAAAACAGACAACACATATGAGTACAACCTTTAAAAAATGACCAGTCCATGGTCATTAGTCTTTCAACACTGGTATAGTCCTGAACATTAGTTTACAGTTTGATGCCCAACTGTGGCATACCGGTGACCCCCTTCTTTGTCACTCATACGGTAAAGATCCCCATGCTGCTTCCTGTCAGCCTGCCAAAAAAATGTACACAAGTTAACTTTGTGATCAGATATTATGCCTTGCTGCCGCATTTCACCCGTGATATATTCTCCCTTTGTTCTAAAGTGAATAACGCAGTGGTCTTAATACACGTTACTCGGAGGGGAAATATCTTGTTTTAAAATACCTTCTACTGTGTTTTGCATTAGAGATTGTCTAACTTGCATTAGAGATTGTCTAACTTGCGCTAAGTTTTTGCGCTGTACCAATTAAAAATTCGTATTCCAATGGTGCTCGAATCTGTGTGGTACATTGCACCGCCCTAGGAAAAAGTGCTCGCCCCTGGGCATTCTGCTTGTTCTGGTGTGTTAGGAAAAGAATGGCGTGGAGGCCCAGGTCCATGTGACAAATGCAGGAAGTGTGTCAGCGGCCCCCACCCCCGCTCCTTACCGGATCTATGAGCGCGTCTCACTTGAAATTGTCTGCACGGCGAGTCTCCTCCAATTTTAGAGGGACTCGTCTCTCTCCCGGGTGTCGGCTCTTGTGGTAACTCCTCCAGCGATCTCGGCCTAGTGCCGGCCCTTGGATTGAAGTCTATCGTGAGCACCGTCTTAACACCCCCTACGCGCTCAGTGAATTCCTATTTTACTTTGTTGGCAAATGCATTATAGTAACCAATGGATTAAGAGACTTTAGAGAGATTTTTCCCACATTACACCAGAGTAAATAACCAGCTGTGTAATGAGGACTTTAAATGATAATTTAACACCGAAGTAATATTAAAATGGTTGTTTTACAATTGTAATGTATTCCATGTTGGTTCTATTTTTTTTTTATACAGATTGTCTCTAATATATCTGTATTTAGTTCTAAAACTTGCAGGTTATATCTAGTAATGGAATGGTGTGTGGAAATGACATACCATCAGTGACAAGAGAAAAAGGTTGTTAGATGTACTGTCCTCATGTAGTGAAATTAAACAAATGTGCACCCCAAGAAGTGTAGATCATACTGTCACCCCCTGTACTTCTATAATGAGATCTAATAGTGTGTTATAATGTCTCATACTGGTTCACTAAATTCCAGCTACAGTTTGTAGAAGTTAATACCAGCGAGCAATTGCATGCATCTCATGCTGGTTAATGAATTGCCCTGCTGGTGATATGGGGAGCACAGATAATCTGTATGTGCGCCCCTGCATGTGCCAATCCTATCCACTCAATTACATTGTTCAGTCCCCATCGATCTGCTCCCTCTTGATAGATCCAGCGTGCCTCTTTTATTGCCTATCGTAATTTCATATTGTGTCTGTCTCCCACTACTTTTTTCCAGTACCACCCATTTTATGTTTTTATAATGATGTTTCTGTTCCTGGAAATGTTGCACAAGCTTGGTTGACAGTTTCCCAGCTTTCAGGGTGCTAAGATGTTCCTGTATTCTCACTTTCACCTTCTGTATGGTCAGACCAATATGTAAACTTCATTGTACCTGGTAATTACTGGGTGCAATAAACATTGCACCACTTGCGATCCCTGCACAAACAGGTGTTTAACGGGCCAACTGCAACAAGGGCTCAAGTGCCCACTATGCGGGAAACTATTAAAAAAATAATCCCAAGAGATTCCTGCCAACTGTCAATTAAAGATACTCAAAATCCTGGTACCACAATTATCTGCTATGACCCACCTTCACTTTCAACCCCCATGCTTCCCTCATGGCTGCCGAAGGGACACTTCAATGCATTTTTTCACCACTTAGAGGGGACTCCATCTCCCAGGAGCCACCACCGCACCCTAACCACTAGAAAATGACCTCGACAGTGCCATTAGGCTACATAAACCCTCTTGCTGTGTTGGACGGTTCAACGCATCTTTGCATTACCGCTAGGGGACTCCATCCCCAAAGAAGGCACCACAGTGCCGTACCCACTGGGAGATGGCCTCGACAGTGCCAATTGGCTACATGAGCCCTCTTAAGGGTAGAGACTCTCCTGCAGCATGGGATGCGCAAGGGTGCATCCGGACCATGCCCAAGTAAAGCACAGGCAGGCAGAGACTCTCCCACAGCATGGGCGCTTCAGTGCACCTTTGCACCATCGCAAGGAGATTCCACCCCCCAGGAGGCACTACAGCACTTTACTCACCAGGAGCCGGCATCGACAGTGTATGTTGGCTACCTGAGACTTCTTAAAGGGAGAGAGTCTCCACCAGCATGGGGGTTTGTCAGTGCATCATTACAACACTTCAATGGGACTCCATCCCCCAGGAAGCACTAGGACACTACACCTGCAAGGAGGCAGCCTTGACAGTGCTTCTTGGCTACCTTAGCCCTCTTTAGGGCAGAGACTCTCCCGCAGAGTGGGACGCGGGAGGGTGCGTCTGGACCATGCCCAGGCAAAGCTCAGGCCAAGGGCGGGCCTGTCTGCGCCCATCCGTGGCTGAAGGAGACTGGGTTGAGCCCACTCTCTTAGCTCGGGCACTTGGACACTCGTCACAGCCCCTAAGGTCTGAATTGATTTAAGAAAGATCCTTTCTCCCTATTACTCTCTTGTTGGCTACCTGTCAAATAGAACAATGGGGGAAAATAATCTGAGCACTCAAAAGAAATCGGGGACAAGGGGAATCTCATCCGCCCACCAGTGACCCCCTTCCTGTCATCAGCTATAGGAGCATTCTCTGTGGATAGAGATAGTTGAGAGCCATATTGACGCTGTCCAAACGTTAGTTCAGACCATTGATTCTCCTGGGATTGCTAACTGTCCACAGGCAGACAACCTGATTAAGACAGTCAAATCTTAAACTTTCCTCTAACTCTGGATCAGCAAGACTCACAGGGCCTGCCCTCATACCAAATCCATGCATCATTCATGAATTGCTGCTAAAGTCCTCTGTTGTTAAGTTAAGCATCCATCCTTCAGCAGTGCAAAAACCCTCACCGGCTAAGCGGAAAAGATGCGATGACCATGGCCAAAAGGTCGCTACAGGCATGAAAAAGTTGTGTACAAAACCTGAAGCCTCTGCTCTGCTAACCAAGCTACCTTAACTACGGCAGACACTGGGGCAGTATTACAAGACGTGTGCAAACCTGTCTGATAACTTGGCATCTCTTCTGAAGGACTTCTGACATTTCGATGCAGACTAAGTCCCTGGAAGACAGAGTGTAAGCACTTACGGATTTCTGTCACACCACTGGTCACACTCGTGCAACTAATTTTCATCCTGAGGCTGTATCAGTCATGCCTGGAAATATCCAGTATTCTTTAAACCCATCAATTCCCTCCCACCCTCAATGA
The DNA here is from genome assembly GCF_964263255.1 of Lissotriton vulgaris. Classification (NCBI taxonomy): domain Eukaryota; kingdom Metazoa; phylum Chordata; class Amphibia; order Caudata; family Salamandridae; genus Lissotriton; species Lissotriton vulgaris. The sequence continues at coordinate 118,147,372 of NC_141690.1, forward strand.
CCAAACCATCCCCTACCTGGTAACTCATCCACAGCCCGGATCCTCTCCCAAAGGTTAATAACATTCGCTCTCATGAGCACGATGGTTTAAAGAGCAACACAGATGGGGTCCAGGAGTGTGAGGACCACCTGCAACTTCCGCCCGAGTTCATACCATATGTATCATACTCTAAGGCCTCCCTCCTTTGAATTCTGGTGTGTATGAAGACTGGCACGGCTTAAAGAATAAAGTCGCCTATTGGTGTAAATCAATCTCAGGCTGGCTGTTTGACCTGGTGGATGAAATCCTTACGGTTATGAGGGTTGACTGGCTGGGCTATTCTCCTAAATCTTCAAGGGGCAAATGTGTGGTGGAAAATCTCAGGCATTCCACCCTTGTAGGTTGGATCATCGTGTGAGCAGGATGTGTAAGATTTGTGCACTTCCATTGGGCTTCTTTTATCGGCCCTTGACCGTGCTACCGAGGTCTTACAATATGCTGGGGCCAGGCCTCAACGTAGTTGTTCAGCTCATCAATCCCTTTGTTCATGAACAAGTTTTTGCTGGATCTATGACAGAATATCGCCTACAAAAATATCGACCTACAAGAATATCGAGTCAACAATATCGAGGGCAAAAATATCGACATCCTATCTACAACATGGTAAGTACAAAAATATCGAAAAAATAATATCGTTGTAAAAAATATCGATGTTAAAAATATCGATTTTTTTTTTAATATATATAAATGTAAAAGTAAGTATATAACACTAATAAATAAAATAAACATATTTAAAAGTATCTAATAATGTTTAAAATTAATAAATAAAAATATATACAGTAAAGATATAATATATATGTACTAAACAATAAGTATTAATAATTAATTTACTAAAAATACCCCTTTACCCAAAAACTGAAAACTGACCCTGAACCCTAAAAATACCCCTTTACCCAAGAACTGAAAACTCACCCTGAACCCTAAAAATACCCCTTTACCCAAGAACTGAAAACTGACCCTGAACCCTAAAAATACCCCTTTACCCATGAACTGAAAACTGACCCTGAACCCTAAAAATACCCCTTTACCCATGAACTGAAAACTGACCCTGAACCCTAAAAATACCCCTTTACCCATGAACTGAAAACTGACCCTGAACCCTAAAAATACCCCTTTACCCAAAAACTGAAAACTGACCCTGAACCCTAAAAATACCCCTTTACCCATGAACTGAAAACTGACCCTGAACCCTAAAAATACCCCTTTACCCAAAAACTGAAAACTGACCCTGAACCCTAAAAATACCCCTTTACCCATGAACTGAAAACTGACCCTGAACACTAAAAATACCCCTTTACCCATGAACTGAAAACTGACCCTGAACCCTAAAAATACCCCTTTACCCAAAAACTGAAAACTGACCCTGAACCCTAAAAACACCCCTTTACCCAAAAACTGAAAACTGCCCCTAAACACTCAAAATACCCCTTTACCCAAAAACCCAAAAATGACCCTGAACCCTAAAAATACTCCTTAACCCAAAGTTAAATAATATTATTTAATTAGCAATTAATAATTAATTAACAATAACAATAAAGTAAATATATTAGCACATAAGCTGTAATTAATATAATTTAATAATTATTATCATTTTCCCCCAATTAATTAATTAACAGTAACTAAAAATTATATATAAATAAATTACTCTAATAATGTAATTAACTAACTAATATTATTTAATTACCAATTAATTACTAATTTAAAATATGTACCAAATTATATTAATTAATTAACTAATTAATATTAATTATTTGCCAATTAATTACTTATAAATATTTAAAAACATATATTAATTAATTAATTATTATTAAATTACTCCCCACCCTATTCCCCTATAAACCCACATCCCGCTACAGAAAATATATATCAATTAATCAATTAATTATTTCCCAATTAATCAATATTAATTAGCAAATAATTATAATTAATTAATTAATCCTACTAATTATTAATCAACTTACCATAATTAAATTACTTCCCACCCTATTCCCCTATAAACCCACAACCCGCTCCGGTACTAAAATATCAAATTTACTTATAAATTTCTATATTATTATAGAAAATGTATACACATATAATAGTAATTATTTTAAATACTTAAATTAAACATATAACACATACATAATAAAAAACTATAAAATAATACAAATATCGATATTAGTGTCATCGAAATTATTAACATCGATATATATGCTATCGATATTACTAACTTCGATATTACTTACATCGATATTAAGTATTTCGATATTACTTACCTTGGGTCGATATTCTGTCCTACGATATTCTTGCCTTCGATATTATGCTCCTTCGATATTACAGACTCGATATTATGGTAAGTCGATATTTACAACTCGATATTTTGACTGTCTACCGTTTTTGCTACCATTTCATACATGTCGGATGTGGAATGACTAGTTGCATCTGCAATTAACTCTTCTTTTTCCCCTTCTTCGGATGCTGACCTCAATGTTTGCAGGGGAAAGACTTCGACCAACCCAACTATCATACTTGACACTGCCAGGCCAGATAGTCTTCGTTTGCTGTCTTGGGACATAGCGGAACTTGGGACTTAGCCAGAAAGAAAGTGGATAATGAGTACTGGTTGGAACTCATTAAGAAGCATGATATTGTATGCGGCCAGGAGAACCGAGACCTTGAGGATTTTCACTTTAATGGGTTTCGACCCTTCTGCGTAGCTACCACACCATCCACTTCAGGCAGGCCAAAGAGTGATTGAGGGGTACTCATTTCTATTAGAATAAGCAATTTCAAAGTTGAAAAGGTGCTGTGTACCCCCTGTTGACAAGTTTTATGCATGGTATTTACTGGGTTCTTGTATGTTTTAATAATTAACTTATATTGTAATATTTTTGCGAATCATCCTGTTGTTCTGATAAGTTAACTGGACTAATTTTTAACTAATTTTTGCAAAAGACTCCCAGACAGCTGGGCCAATCTCTGGATGGTGGCCCTTTCAAAGGTGACTGTGTGTCTGTGGGGTTGCAGTTTGGCAAGAAGAAAATGTAGCACATTTTATCCATATGTCAGATGGGCCTGCGGTGAACCAGGTGATAACCAAACATAGTTTACTTTTCAGTCCAGATTTATTTTTGTTCAAATCTGGTTTTATTTTCTATAGAAAGAACAAAAGGAGGGTCCAGGTGTACACAGCGTCATGCCCACAACCCTATACAGCGCCGGCCGCGTGGTTTGAAAGGGTCTCCAAGATGTTCAGAGAGGCATTAGTTGAGCATTTTAAACACAGCATGTCGCCTACAACCCTTGTTGGGTCAGCCGTGTGATGTATTATGCATAACAGTATTTTACTATTGTGGGAATTCTAAAGACCCCGTATAAACAAAATAGTGCAGTGGCAGAGAGCCTAACTGAGAACGTGGGCAAGAGGCCCACAGAAAATGAGTAGTGGTGAGCAGACAGAGAAGTATCAAAGAAGAGAAGAAACAGTAGAAATAAGAGAGACAGCAGTGAAAAGGGCCGTCGGACGGGGGGAAGGGTTCAGTGGGACCATTGTTACATGTTACTTAGACAAAGAGTCTGAATACTTGTCAGGTGAGACTACGCACAGGATTGGTTTGGATGCATGAGTAATCTGTTGGGGTCAGTCGGGAGTATAGCGTCCTCAAAGAGTCGTAAGGCACTGTGTTTTGAAGGAAGGTAGCATGCATGTTCTATTTTCAAAGGATATTTAACTAAGGGTTGCCAGATGGCGGTGAAGCGGGTGTCACATGATTGCAGTCGTGCTGTAAAGAGTTCCTAGTTACTACATGCCATGAGTGCACAAACCAAGCAGCGATTGGAGGGGTCTCAGCTTTCTTCCAATATAACGCTATAAGTTGTTTAGTAGATCCAAGCATGTATAGGGCTGTCATCCAATCATTGCGAGTAAGTGCTTTTAAGGTGTCAGGCTTGATGCCTAAAAGGACCGTGTCTGTGGACTCAGGCAGAGGGAAGCCTAATACCTCCTTAATGTGACTGAGAACGTCCTTCCAGAGCAGGGTCAGGAGTGCACAAGCCCACCAAAGATGAATGAAGTCTCCAGATGCATTGTAACACCTCAAGCACAATGTGGGGGTGGCAGGGATCATTTTGTGCAGCCGAGTAGGCGTGTAATACCATTGCGTCATGATTTTGTACGCAGTTTCTCGCTGCAAAATACTGCGATTGACCTTTGGAATGTCGCGCCATAGGCGGCTCCACTGTGCGGGCATGATTTCAGTGGGGGACGTCAGTTGCCATTTGTGTTGATATGGATGTGTGGTTATTAACGGGGGATGTTGCAGGATCTGGTACGTCCGAGAGATAAGGCCCTTGGCTTCGTCAAAGGAAAGAACCAATCGCTCAGAGGGAGTGAATGGATGAGTGGCTGCCTGTTGCATCTTCGACAAGGACACCCAATGTCGCAGCTGTACGTACTGGATTCCTGCTCCCACTGGAAGGTGGAATTCCTCTCTGCATTGAGCAAATGTCTTGAGCGTTCCCCCTTCGTACAGATCACTGATCACTCTGCATCCCCCTTGTAGCCATTTAGCGATTTCCTGTGGGTTAAGGGCTGGAGGAAATAGCGGGTTGCCTGCAATGGAGGTGTGGGGGAGGGAAAGGTCATGAGTCCCTTACGTATGGCCACTTTGTCCCATATATCCAGTACTGTCTTTGTGAGCACTGCAATATAGGCGCTACGAGAATGTGCAGTACGGTGGAGCCAAGTAAGATCCCAGATGGTACACCCAGTTACCATGTCCATATGTAACCAGATCTTTTCACTTTCAGGGGTTGTCCATTCTGAAACATCGCAAAGATGGGCGGCCCAATAATATTCCAGGAGGTTGGGGCATGCTAGTCATCCTTTGTCTCGTGGGAGCATGAGGACCTTGTGGGAAAATTGTGGTCTACGCCCTCCCATATGAAGCTGGTAAGGTCTCGCTGAAGGCCCTGAATCTGGTCCTGCTGGATAGGGGTGGGGAGGCATTGAAATAAATACAGGAGTTTGGGAAGTATCAGCATTTTTACAGCGTTAAGACGGCCCAGCCAGGACAGTTTAGAGATTTCCATCCTCTCAAATCCTCCAATAGAGTTCTCCTGCACTCCTGCCAGTTTACTTGGGTCCACGTGTCAAGGGAGGGGGTCATTTGTAGCACTGGATATCGAATGTGGTCAGTTGCCCATTGATAAGGGGCGAGCGTTTTCAAGACTGGTATCTCCTCCTCAGGAATTGTAAGGTTCAGAGCCCAGGATTTTCCATGATTAATTTTAAGACCTTAGGCCTGCTCTAAAGACTTTAGTAGGAAGTGGAGCACCGGAAGAGATATATGTGGACGTGACAATGTGAGGATGAGGTCATCCGCAGAAAGCACCACCTTTTTCTGCCGACCCAGAGAGAAAGACCATGTATGTCCGCAGCCTGTCTGATCATCTCCGCTAAAGGCTCTACCGCGAGGGCAAACAGCAGAGGGGACAGAGGGCAGCCCTGCCGTGTACCCCTGTGAATGGAAAAAGGGTCAGTGAGCTGTCCATTGACCCGTACTCTAGCTTGTGGAGAGAGGTAAGGGGCCATGACCATAAAGATCATATTCCGGCCCAGTCCGATTTTCTTCATCACTGCCTAGAAGGAAAGTCCAGTCCACCCGATCAAACGCCTTCTCCGCATCGAGTGATGGAAAGCATGCTGGTATGTTCCAGTGTTGCGCTTTCCCCACCAGGTGAGCAATTCTACACACATTTTTCACCCCTTGTCGGTTTCGGATGAAGCCAACCTAGTCCAGCTCCACAAGGCCTGGCATGTGGGGGTCTAGGCGTTTAGCAAGTATTGTAGTGTATACTTTAAGGTATGTGTTCAACAGAGCTATGGGGCGATAGGATGCACACAACGTGGGGTCTTTCTCCGCCTTGGGGATAAGGGCTATTTCTGCCATACCCACACCCATGGAGGGGGTCGGCCCTTCCGTGTCAGAAAAAGAATTATACAGCCGCAGGAGAAAGGGCTGGAGTTGCACCAGAAACATGCAGTAAAATGTCAGCGGCAGGCCGTCTTGCCCCGGTGAATTCCCAAGAGGGCGGGCTTTTAATGCTGCCATCAACTCCTCCGCAGTGAGAGGATCCTCCAGTTGTTTGGCGTGGTGGAGGTGTATTGAGGTCCAAGGGCATTGCTTGCAGAACTTCGTTAATGTGGTCTTCGGACTGCGCTTCCGCCGTGTAGAGGGCAGCATAATAGGCCCGAAAGGCCTCGCGTTTGGCCTGTTCCATGGTGACCCTCTCCCCGTCAGGCAGCTGGATGTTAACTATATGGACCTTCCCAGCACGCGCTCACAGGGGTTTCGCCAGCAATCTGCCCACTTTGTCCCCCATTCAAAGTATTGTTGTTTTAACGCTAGCAGGGATCCCTCAGCCTTATTGGTACGTAGGGAGCGGAGTTGTCCCCGAAGGTTTGAAAGACGTCGGCTACATGCGAGCGAGGGATGTTCCTGGTCTTGTCTCTCTAACTTTTTAACATCCTTGGAGAGGGTTGAGGTTCCGTGACAATTGTAAGTGGTGTTTTCGACTCGCACGAATATGGTCGAGTCTGGTATCTATGAACCGCAAATGACGAGTTTAGTAAGTGTGCGCAGTTTCGCTGTGCTAACTTAAACCGTTTGTTTGTTATGTGGGTTTTTCATCTGTACCCACGGGTTCCATCTTAGATACGGCATCCATTTTGTCTCTTGCCCTCAAGTAGCCAGCGAACGGACACTGTCCGCTTCGCGACCCTGGGACTCCCAAGATATTTGCGGAAGACACATGTCCTTTGTAAATGTCTTTATGACGAGGGGGATGATGCTGTAAGGCAGATGGCCCCGCTCGAGGCTCATCTCGCCGTGCCGGTTTATTGTCTCAGTCGTGCATCTCATTAGGCACGTCCCTTTGATGCCTGTATCTCGTGTTTCTCGATACCTCCCCTTTTACACCCTTTCCGATCTCCCCACTGTCTCCGTCTTCCTCTGAACCTGTCTTTGTTCCTATTTCGATCTGTTTTACTGCCGATTGGAATGCACTAATGTTGGGAAGATGGGTTTTTACAGTTGGGAACCGCCAAATGTTTCCGCACTTATGTTCTGGACCTTATGTGTATCAAAGTGACTAAAGCGACCCCTCTGGGGGATAATGGTGGGAACCGGGTTGTAAACCTTTGTGTACCATGTTGTCCTATGGGTAAAAACTGTATAAAAGGAGCGATCCACAGAACCAATTTGAAGCAGTCTCCCCAAGTTGCACGAGTTGTACTTGTTGTGATATCTGTGTTCCCTGCAGCAAATAAACCTTGAATCTTTGACGTCGAAGGAAGTGTCCCATGTCTCTGTGATTCGTACGCCGGAGCAGGTTACCCACGAAGGTTTCAGGTGTTGTGCCCTGGCACCGCTGGGTCTTAAAGAACCCAGTCCTTCAGTTGGCGCACAACGTGGGGCTGCATCAGTGGTACCGGTCCAAGCCCGACGATCGTGAGGAACTTCGTGTGAAATCTCCGAGGGAAGGTGCACTCCGCTTCATCGATCCTGTTGTCGAAATAAGTGGCCCGAAGACTTTTCCCGCGAAGATTCCCGCCTCCTGACGGCTGCGACGGACTGCTGCCCTGACTGTAGACCTGTTTTGGCGCCTGGCGTAGACCTTGGTATAGCGAGACGACTGACGGGCCTTCCTGGAGACGCCATCGATCTTTGAGTTAAGTATTTGTGGGTCGCTCCCAGAGTTCTTGGTTGTTGACACTTTAGCGAGTGTTTTTGTTGTTGACGCTGTGTGAGTGTTTTTGTCGGTGACACTTTGCTAGCGTACTTTGTTGTGTTATTTGACGACTGCAGCCGCCAAAAACCGAGGGTTTTGTTCTTTGCTGGGACTTGGTAAATCCCGTAACCCTTGAAGTTTGTGAAACTCGGCTAGTGTGCAAGATGCCTGGTCGCAGTACTTTGTTTAGTTGTTTCAGACCTTGTGGTACGGATTCCCGACTGGAGGACTCGTGTTCGATACCTCCGGTTGGAACTCCCACTTATGAACTGTACAGCAAACATGGGCTAGGCCCGATTACTTTTAATGAATACTGGATCAAATACACGAAGAAAGATGGTGACCTTCGCTGGCCACCACATGGTAGCTTCGAGGCCCCGATCTTAGATAATCTAGAGGTTAAATTGTTCGCGAAGAAGTCAAGGCCGGCCATGTTTGATGCCTTTCGGTTGTGGCGTAAAGAAGCCCGACAGAAAGAAATCAGACAGACTAAGCGAAATCAGAGAGATAGTGCTGGTACCATTGTAAAGAAAGCAGAGCAGTTCCAGCATGATAAGGAGGTTAGGGAGAAGGAAGTGTTTGATAGATTACAGCGTATGACTATAGATAAATGCTATCCTACTTTGCCTACGGAGCCGGAAAAGAAGGATGAGTCAGTTGAGGATCCTTTAATGTCCTATCTTATGAAATCGCCACCTCCGTACGTACAGGGTACCACAGCCCCTGTGATTCCCCCTGTACCAGTTCCTGCACCTATTCTTCCTTTGCCTGTTCCTCAACCTGCACCCGTTCTTCCGACTGTTCCTGCTCCTTCGTCTGTTGCTATTCCTACTGCTCCTCCGCTTCCACATACTCCTGCTCACGCTACTTCTCCTGCTTTGTTAACCCCTGCTGTTGTTTCTGTTTCTACTCCTTCACTTGTTAGTCCTGTGTCTTATACTTCTCCCTCTACTCGTAGTCGTAATTCTCCTCTTGCGGCTAGCTTCTTTCATTCGCTCGGACCTGTTCTTGGGTCCGCTGGTTCAGATGGTCCTCAGAGACGTAGTCAGCTTCCAGGTAATAGGGAACGTGCTTCGCTATATAATATGGCGATGGGTTGGATGACGCACCCCCTTAGAAATCCACCCCGTATTGTACTCGACACGTTTTGTCAGTTCAATATACCAACCCAGAGATTTGTGTTCGAGGAAATGTGTAAGGTCCTTCGCGATCAGATATCGGCCGACGCACCTGACGAGGTGCTGACCGCTTTGTCTGATCTACAGCTTCAGTTCTCGACTGGACTGATAGCGGATACCAATGTTCGACGTGCCGTTGAACGGTTGCTATCTTTTTGTCCCACTCCTATACCTCAAGCCTTGTTTGTCGAGGATGTCGAAAGACAGACAGATGAGTCTGGTCAGTTTCCTATGCGAGAAGTTCCGCCAGTTTGGATGCCAGGTAATCCTGCAGCTAACCCTCCGATCCCGCCGTTTTTCCAGAGAGTATGGATACATCTCCCATGGAAAAGATCAGAAGTGTTACAGGTGAAGCAATCTTTGCCTGACCCTCGCAAGAATCCTGCAGGGTATTATAAAGAATTATCGCAGCTCGTAGATGCTACGGTAATGAATCTTGCCGATATCGATATGTTGTTCGGCAATGTCGTACCGCAACCGGTATGGGCTAAGATTCGCCATGAAAACCATCCGAATGAATTAGGTGGTGCTTGGGCTGCCATTGTAGCGGCGGATGCTCGACAAGTTGGTGGTGCTAAACCCGAGCAGCTGATTGCTGACCTTCCTCAAAGAATTATAACATTAATGAAAACTCTTATGCCAGCTATGAGGGTAAATTGGGACAAATTGTCAGCTTGTAAGCAAAAGAAGGACGAGAGTGTTTCCGACTTCTTTACGAGGTTCGAGGAGGCATTCATCGACCATAGTGGTCAGGATATGAGCACTGAGGGTGGTCAGAGATTGTTCGTGGATAAATTTGTTTCGAACTTATTGCCCGATTTGAGCAATAAATTAAAGAATTCGGAAAGTGCATGGGCCGTTTCTACTTCAGCTCAGATATTGGCTACGGCACAATATTATGAGAACAGAGAGAAAGAAGAGAATGACCGTGCTGATAAAAAGACGAAAGAGCTAAAAACTAAAGTGCTGCTTCAGCAAGCGTATCCTCCACGTTCGAATCAGAATAATTCGCAACAAAATAGATCGCAGCCGCAATCGAACCGATCCCAAACTCGTAATGACTCCTCCTCCCAAAGATCATCGTTAGGGTACAATCAATGTGCTTATTGTAGACAAGAGGGTCACATTAAATTCAATTGTCCTGTTCTAAATGAACGTAATAGTGGTAACTCGTCTAGAGGAGGTTGTGGTGGTTCACAGCAGGCACCACGTGGTAGAGGTCATGGTGCTCAGAACGATCGCTCAGATAACTCATCGAATTCCGATAATTGTTTTGATCAACGTGGATCGTCGCAAGGACGATCTGCGCAGTACAATGTAGACGATTATTACGTCGATCAGGGAACTGACGACAGTAATTACTAGGACAGCCAAAGACAAGGAGAGGGAGTGGTATCAGTTCCGGTTGATCAGAGAGGGCCTTACGTCGCAGTTGCTACATCGGGCGTCGTTGAGCCTTTTCTGTTGGACACTGGTGCAGCGAAAAGTTCCATTAAGCATTCGAAACTCCCTGGCGCACCTTTGTCTGGCTTAACAAATGTTTCCGTTGGATTCTCTGGCGCCCCCGTTAGCAATCCAGTTTCGTGCCCTTTGCCCCTTAAAATTGGGCCACGTGAGCTAGAAGCTCCGTTGATTCTAACCACAGGTTGTGGTGAAAATCTTTTGGGCCTGGATTTGCTCAAACGTTTGTATGCGACTTTGTATTGTTCTCCTGCGGGTGTAAAGCTTACGTTAGGAGAGAGGGTTGTCTCTCCCATGTACTTGTCTCTCGATAAGCTTCCACTGGAATTGAGTTCTCTTCCTGCGTCTTTGTGGGCGACGGGTCCCAACGATGTGGGCCTACTTGACATCTCCCCATATGTTGTTCAGTTGAAATCTAATATACGATTGCCACGTATTCCCCAATATCGTATCTCCCTTGATGGTGAACGAGCACTGTTAGCGATCATCTATGATCTGATCGAGAAAGATGTTATTGAAGAGACTCGGGGAAACGTGTGCAACAGTCCTGTACTGCCTATTCTTAAACGTACTGATCCTTCAAAACCGCCTGTTTATCGTTTTGTTATCGATTTACGGGAGGTGAATAAAATTGTGGTTCCTCAATTTCCTGTTGTGCCTGACATCACGGCGCTACTGACTCTGATTCTAGCTTCTGCATCGTGGTTTTCGGTGATTGACTTGAAGAATGCGTTCTTCAGCATCCCGATTGCCGAGGAGAGCAGAGACCTGTTCGGTTTCTCTCTTGGTGGACGCAGCTTCCGGTTCAAACGCGCTCCTCAGGGCTACTGGGAAAGTCCATCGATTTACAGTCAAGCCTTGAAGGGTCAACTGGATGCGTTTAGGTTGCCGGCTGGTGCGGCTTTGATCCAATATGTCGATGACCTATTGGTGGCTGCTGATACTCAGGACATTTGCAAAATTGCTACGGTATCGTTGCTGCAACATCTCTGTGAGTTAAATCATAAGGTGTCCCCTTTTAAACTCCAATATTGTTGTCAAGAAGTAACCTATCTAGGTCACTTATTGTCAAAGGAGGGAAGGAGGTTGACCCCAGAGAGAATTGCAGCAATTGCGCGAATGGCTGTGCCAACAACCCAAAGAGATGTGCGTGCCTTTTTAGGTATTACGTCGTACTGCAGGCAATGGATTCCTAATTTTTCATTGCTAGCGAAACCATTAGTGGCTCTTACGTGCAAGGATGTTTCGACTCCTTTACCATGGACGGAAGAATGTCAGAGCAGTTTTTCTGAACTGCGTGACTCATTATGTTCGGCTCCTGTGTTAGGTACTCCTGACTATAGCAAGCCGTTTACATTATATGTTCACGAGAGAGAAGGTTGTGCTTTGAGTGTCTTAACGCAACCTTTTGGTGGTAAACAACGTCCATGTGCATATTTTTCCTCGACCTTGGACCCGGTAGCTAGAGCATTGCCGAGTTGTTTACGAGCAACAGCGGCAGCTGCGGTCTCCATCCGACAATCAGCAGGATTGGTCATGGATAATATGCTTACGGTGATGGTTCCGCATGCAGTCGATACTCTTTTGAATCGGACGAAAACTCAGCACTTGACTAGTGCAAGGTTGTCTGGGTACGAGTTGACGCTGTTGGCAAGCCACATTCAAATAAAACGTTGTAATGTCCTGAATCCGGCAACTCTGTTACCAATTAGCACAGAGTCAGATGAAGTAGCAGAACATGTTTGTTACTTGAGGACTGAAGAAGAAACAAAAGGTCGAGTGGACCTTAAAAACACCCCATTGGAAGATCCGGATGGTACGCTGTATGTGGATGGGTCATGCTTTAAGTTGCCGAATGGCGATGTGACTACTGCTTATGCTGTTGTAACGTTGAATACTGTTGTTGAGACTGCAAGATTAAATCAGAATTCTGCCCAAGCTGCAGAGCTGATTGCTCTTACTAGAGCGTGTGTGTTAGCGAAAGGGAAACGTGTGAATGTGTTTACCGACAGCCAATATGCATTTGGCGTCGCACATAGTTTTGGACGATTGTGGAGAGAGAGAGGTTTCTTGACGTCGCATGGTACGAAGATTCAGCATGGACAGCTTGTGAATGATCTCTTGGATGCACTGACGTTGCCTAAGCAAGTTGCGATTGTTAAATGTAGTGCGCATCGTAAGGTAACGGATGATGTTGGTCGTGGTAATGCGTTTGCGGACGAGATTGCTAAGGAGACTGCCCGGAACCTTAGCACTCGAATGTATGTGACGAGTTCGGTTAGGTGGCCTATAGAATCGAGTATGTGTGAGGACACTATCGAGAGTGTGAAAGCAATTCAGAATGAGGCCACCGACACTGAAAAGACGAAGTGGAAAGGAAGTACGGAAAAGTTGGATGCGAATGGTTGTTGGATTGATTTGTCTGATCAGAAAAGATGGATGTTACCGGATGCGTATGTGCTGGCCGTTGTGACAATGGCGCATGGGTTAGCACATATTAGCGCGAAAGGTATTTGCAAATTGCTGTCCCCTGTGTGGAAGAATGATGGTATCACGAAATGTGCTGAACGTCTGGTGAAGAACTGTATGGTGTGCATGATGTACAATCCTGGCAAAGGAACCCCAACTCCTCCTGGCAGTTTTGCTCCCCCTTCATGTCCCTTTGAGGTGATTCAATTGGACTTCATCCATATGGAGCGATGCAATAACCTGAAATACGTTTTAGTTGTGGTTTGCGCATTCTCCCGATGGATCGAGGCTTATCCTCTCAAAGACAATACTGCTTTGTCTACTGCGAAAATCCTGCTCAAGGAATATTTTCCTCGGTATGGAATGCCTAGAGTCATGTGGTCAGATAACGGAAGTGAGTTTGTGGGTAGTGTGATGAAGAGTGTGTGTAAGGGCCTTGGAATTAATCAGAAATTCCACAGCGCCAATCATCCCCAGTCAGCTGGTTTGGTTGAAGGGTATAACGGCACCCTTAAGCTAAAGCTAGCGAAGATTCAGGCTACGACTGGTCTTTCGTGGCCTGACGCTTTACCTTTAGCATTACTGTCAACTAGGGCGACTGTACACTCCCGAGTAGGGCTTAGTCCCTACGAAATAGTGTTTGGTCGTCCTGCGAATGTGTGGGGGGTTCCTAGGCCAGGTATTTTCTGTGATCTTGAGTACCCAATGTTGATCGATTATCTTCATGACTTGACTGCTAAACTGAGGTTAATTCACCAACAGGTTCACGAAACATTGCCGACGCAGACGGAGGGTCCAGGCCACCAGCTCCAGCCCGGAGATTGGGTGGTGACGCGGAACTTTTCACGCAAGAACAACTTGGACCCGAGGTTTACCGGACCCTATCAGGTCCTCCTTGCCACGAGAACTGCAGTTCGTCTTGAGGGGCGGAAGAATTGGGTGCACGCCACCCACACAAAGAAAGTCCCCATCCCGTTGCCAGCAGACTCGTGGGTGAGGAAAGGCATTGCATCAACTGAAACCGAAGGATTGCCGGCGTTTGTACCTTTTAGCGACGCACAACCTGTCGGAGAATCCTCAGTGCAGCAGAGAGACACTGTTGAACAATTGTCAGCAAAAGACTCAAGACCAAAACATTCAGCTGATCAACAGGACGCTGTCCCTCCAACGGATCCTTTGTTTGACGAACAGACACGTCCTGGGAAAACTCGATACTTTTTGCGATCTAGCACTAAAGACTAATAAAAGATCCTGCTTTGCTGTATTGACAACTGCATTATCCCGTTTTCCGTGATCAGTTTTGAACATTCGTACCATTGTGATTATTTTGTATATATACATTGAGCTTTATTCCTTATACTTTTTGCTTCCACAGCTGAGAGACATTGTTTTACATATATATTGTGCATTAAAGGCCGTAGGGCCGTGCGCGTACTTCCTTCTGGATAGTAGGTCTTGACGCTAGGTTAAAGGCCGTCGGTTCCTGGGAACTCCTGGGGATTGACTATTGCTACACAGAACGAAGTGCGTCAAGAAACGTTGCGGACGGTCGTAGGGAATGGCATTCTCGAAGTTGAAGGATTTGGAAGGAGCTCAGGCTCATAGATTCAAGCTGCAGCAACTCAGTCGTACCAAATGTTTTATATTCCAACTATTCGTATTGTTTTTGACTGCTTCTGCATTATTGGCGGGTGGGGTGTATTACACGATGTCTTACTTCTTACCTTCTGCTACACCTACTCCTACTCCTGACCCTAAACTTACCTCCACTGTTTCTCCTCATTCTTTTCATATCTTACCCGAACACGAACAGGCTAGACGTGTAGAATTCCGCAACAATTCCTTTATTCAGCTCCTTCATCAGCATCAGTTAGTGGTTAACACTACTAATTGTTGGGTGTGTGGGTTGATGCCACATACTACGGATAAGGGAATTCCATATCTGGTGTTACCGTATAGTTCCCAAGGGTCTGCTCGAGCATTTCAGACAATGTTTCGAAGCGCACTGGGTTTCCACCCCATTCGAGAACCACGTTCTCCCTACTCTGGTCCTACCTCGTATCAAAAACCTTTGTCGATAGCAATAGAGGATTTAGATAGCGATATCTATGATCCCTCGCTTATTCCCGAAGAAGAGGTACAAGCCTATAGGGTCCTAAGTAGAGGCGAATATAGTGTGTTCACCAGTGAAAAGCAGCTTAAAAGCTCGCCTCCGATATGGGTCGTACCCCACATTGGTAATTTTTGTCTCATGGGTCGTGGCCGAAGATCGCAAGCCCGACTTGGAGCGAGTGCTTGCACTGAAAATTACATTCTGCCGATGTTCTCGTCCCCTGTGTTTCTGGCTGCCAAGGGTACATACTTTATCTGTCATGATCGTGCATATGCATGGTTGCCCGCTGACTTCATGGGCTCATGTTTCATTGCAAATCTGTTGCCTCCGACGTTCACTGTAGATGCCGATTATCATAAGACTAGAGTTGTGCGAGGCGTAATTAGCGAAGAGGATACTGCCGGTCAAGAGGCAGGAGACTTTTTCAAGGGTTTCCTCCCGTTTTGGGGACCTATGGTTAATAGTAGGAACCTGAGACAGTTGACTCGAGTGGTAGAATCGACAGCTAATATTACTGCCAGTGCCCTTGGTAATATCACCACTGAACTTCAGGCGGATAGACTTATGACGTTACAAAACCGTATGGTTTTAGATGTCATCTTAGCAGATCGAGGTGGGGTATGTAAGGTGATCCATTCGAGCTGCTGCATTTTTATTCCTGATAACGCTCCAACTGTCTATCAAGCCATCTCGAGGTTGCATAAGATCTCCGAATCCATACACGTGGATGTAGGGGATTGGACGCTACTTGGATGGTTTTGGGGCCTGATGTCGACTTGGGGTTGGAAGATTCTGATGATCATCGGAGTCGTTGTGGTGTTCCTGTTCACGTGTTGCCTTTGTGTACAGTGCGGTCCTGCCTTATGTGGCCTCTGTGCTACAACGTGTATGAGACAGCCACCTGTTACCAAGGGGACTCGGTTGGACAGAGCTATGCTACAGCAACATCTCGATGGTCTGATGAATATCGAATATGATTCCGACTAGTGCTTGCCTACATGAGGGCAAAAGGAGCGTCTGAGGTTCCGTGACAATTGTAAGTGGTGTTTTCGACTCGCACGAATATGGTCGAGTCTGGTATCTATGAACCGCAAATGACGAGTTTAGTAAGTGTGCGCAGTTTCGCTGTGCTAACTTAAACCGTTTGTTTGTTATGTGGGTTTTTCATCTGTACCCACGGGTTCCATCTTAGATACGGCATCCATTTTGTCTCTTGCCCTCAAGTAGCCAGCGAACGGACGCTGTCCGCTTCGCGACCCTGGGACTCCCAAGATATTTGCGGAAGACACATGTCCTTTGTAAGTGTCTTTATGACGAGGGGGATGATGCTGTAAGGCAGATGGCCCCGCTCGAGGCTCATCTCGCCGTGCCGGTTTATTGTCTCAGTCGTGCATCTCATTAGGCACGTCCCTTTGATGCCTGTATCTCGTGTTTCTCGATACCTCCCCTTTTACACCCTTTCCGATCTCCCCACTGTCTCCGTCTTCCTCTGCACCTGTCTTTGTTCCTATTTCGATCAGTTTTACTGCCGATTGGAACGCACTAATGTTGGGAAGATGGGTTTTTACAGTTAGGAACCGCCAAATGTTTCCGCACTTATGTTCCGGACCTTATGTGTATCAAAGTCACTAAAGCGACCCCTCTGGGGGATAATGGTGGGAACCGGGTTGTAAACCTTTGTGTACCATGTTGTCCTATGGGTAAAAACTGTATAAAAGGAGCGATCCACAGAACCAATTTGAAGCAGTCTCCCCAAGTTGCACGAGTTGTACTTGTCGTGATATCTGTGTTCCCTGCAGCAAATAAACCTTGAATCTTTGACGTCGAAGGAAGTGTCCCGTGTCTCTGTGATTCGTACGCCGGAGCAGGTTACCCACGAAGGTTTCAGGTGTTGTGCCCTGGTACCGCTGGGTCTTAAAGAACCCAGTCCTTCAGGGTCTCCCCCAAGAGTCGGGACTCTCATGCCCCCGCAATCAATAAGGATGTTATGTGGCCGCGGATTGTAGCCTTAATAGCATCCCACACCACAGAGAAAGGCGATTTGTGTACATCATTACTCACGAAATAAGAGTCAATGGCAGTCCGTATGCTTTCCACGTCGACTGGGTCCCGCAGGATGTGCAGCGGCAGGCACCACCGCGCAAGACAGGTGGGGCAAGCGGCCGGGTCCTGCAGGAGAAGTTCAACATGGGCATGATCGGAAAGCGATATGGCGGACATATATGCTGCTAATACGTTCCTCATCAAGGCATGAGAAATAAAAAGATAATCAATGTGCGATGGATGTGCGAGTAGTATGAGAAAACCTGCATCTCAGGGGAGTGGTGACACCATGAATCTATCAAGGTCCGCTATTTGTCTCTGGAGGGTGGAGGACATGGCCCCTGTCCCGTTTGAGGAGGTTTCACAGTGGTCTATCTTAGGATCCCAAGTCAGGGTAAAATCTCCCCTCAAGATCAATGACGGGTCACCCTGCGGCACATGCTCCGGCAACATCGTCCGGAGGTAGGAGTCCTGCATCTGGTTAGGTGCATACACATTACACAGCGTAAAGAGGCGTTGCCCATTCTTTACCCCGCCCTAATGAAGCGCCCATCCGAGCTGCGAAATACACAGATTTTCCTGTGCCTGATGCCAGTTCTGCAAAGGATTGCCACCCCACCCGTTTTTGTGGTTGCCATAGCCCAGAATTGGAGGGGATATTTGGGGTGTGCCATGCAAGGAGTGTCTACTTTCAAAAGGTGGGTTTCTTGAAGGAAGATAATGTCTGGGTTGCGTTGGAGGTGGTAGCGCTATGTTTGTCGCTGCTTATTGGGAGAATTAAGCCCCTTAACTTTAAGGGATACAATCTTCAAAGGGCAAGGGAAAGTCATAGGTGTGTCCAGTCCCCAATTAGTCCATCATGCCACTGTAGAAAGCAGGACGGAGTAAGGGGAAGAAGGTGCGAGGGCTTGCCACTCCTGTCTGAGGGAGAATGCCGTAGCATTGGGGGTTCTCCGTCAGCCACACCGAGTAGACAAGAAAGAATAGGAAAAAAGGGACAGAAAAATGGGAAGGTGTATGATCACAAAATAGATAACCAACATTGGCCAACCGGGCCACAGTGTTCTGTTGAAGTTGTGAGTCAGCCTACACCACAAGGTTCAGGTGATCCCAGAGATGTCACTCTCTCAAGAAAGGTCGTCTGCTGCTCTCGGGACCAACCAAGTGGGGGATCCAGCACCATCAACACTACAGACGGGGAGCTGGGGTGCTATTCAGGTCTTAGAACAATCACCGATCCCAACAGTGCAGGAACGCATTCCCAAAGGCAAGTCCTGTAATCTGCTGCAGGTGTGAGGTCTAACTATCAGGGGGTTGGAGATTGCGAGTTTGCCGCCGATTTGTCCCCTTCCAGGGACTTGATGTGTTGGATGATGTCCTGCTTGGCTTATGAGGACGATTGTTCATTAAGAGGTGGCGAGCGTCTGCAACGGCGCACAGTAGACTAGGATAGCGTGGCAGGGACCCGTGTGGGAAGTGGGAGTCCAGTGGGGCTGGAAAGCTGTGAGGAGGAGAGTCGAAGTAGTTGAGCCGCTTCTTTGTAGGACCGCATCACTCTACGTTTGGATTCCCACTGGAAGATAGGGGCGAATGGGTAGCCCCACTGGTAGGAAATTTCATTGCTTCTCTGTTTATCTGTCGCAGGCTTGAAGTCTTGGCATCGTCTTAAGGTGTTGGGTGCAAGGTCTTGAAAGATCAGAATCTTGTTCCCATCATAGTTGAGATCCTGCTCAGTTCGCCCCGCTCTGAGTATAGCATCCTTTTCTGTGAAGAAGTAGACCCTAGTTAAGATGTCCAGGAGAACGCCCGGACTGCCCGTGGGGCGGGAGACCTCATGGGCCCTGTCCAGGGCCGGCGGGGAGGCGTCGTCTTTCCCCCAGACCTTGCGTAGGAGTTGCGTTACGTAGGTCATAATGTCCTTCGCCTCTGCCCGAGGGGTACCCCCCAGATGCGGAGGTTATTCCGGCAACTCATATTCTCCAGGTCCTCTTGTTTCAGTTGCAATTCTTTGTGCTGTTCTTCCAGGGTGGCCAGGTGCTGCCAGAATTGTTCCTGGTCCTCGGTGCGAGCGTCAACAGTCTTTTCCAACCCGTCCACTCTTTCTCCCAGGTCTGTAACCTCCTTCTTAAGTCCCAGTACACAGGAATGTATTTCAGTGCTCATGGAGCCTATCTCGGTCTTGAGTTCGGACATGAATGAGGCCATAAAAGCTTGCGTGACAGGTTGCGAGTCCCCTCCAGTTTGTGAAGCCACCTCGATGGGGACAGACGTACCCGCCTTGCCCCACATTGCCGCCACAGGATTGTCCTTGGAGGTCACCGCCAAGGAGTCCTTGCCCACCTTGGTACATGTCATTTCCGATCTATAGACGTCCTTCAGTAACACCAGTCGCAGAGCCCAGTGGGGATCCGTACAATTGTCCGCAGGCATGCCTGGGTGCCAAATATACTTGTTTTGCATCAGATGGAGGAGTTTGAGGTAAGTCGCTGCAGGTTCCACAGCAACACTGTGGTGTTTGTCGGACAAAGTAGGGCAGAACCCCCTTTTTGTATGTGGGGTCCTGTCCCTGCTCCCTGTCCGTTCACGAAGTGCGCAATCACGCATGTCAGAAGAGGCCTATTGGTGCAGCTACTCCAGCGCCCTGTCGGGAGGCAGCAACCCCTGGGGTTGGGATTATAGGGTCATCCGAGACCGACCGCTCACTGTTGTCCCCCCTAGCTCACCGCACGCAGGGTAGTAGCTGCGATGGTCAAGCAAAAGGGGCGACATAGTGGAACTCGACCAGGAGGGCCCCCAGGGCGCGCCAAATCCTGTGTCCCTGTGCCCAGGGTGTTAGTGTGCCCGTGTTATAACTGTCCACCCAGGATCCACCAGCGGGTGAGCAAGAGCCACAGTCCACGCAAATGTCTCAGCCAAGGTCACAAGACACCAGCCCCCCTACCCCTCGAGGGGGAGAGAACTGTGGCAGGGCTGCTAGTCGTCATGGCCCCCTACCGGTCATTTAAGCTTATCAATGATGTGGACGTCAAGGTCCAGATCATGTGTGTACCTCACAGTCCTCATGAGACAGCAGAGCCCAATGTCCAAGGAGGGGGGGACAGATTGAGAAGTCAACAGCAGGGTTAGCCACACTCCACTCCCCCCACATGGCTGGTGTCCCCGCAGCAGGGCCCTCAGGAAAGGCACCACCGCTACGCCAGCAAATCAGCAGTGGACAAGGGAAGCCCAAGGCGATAGTCCCAATCTCGCTGGGGCCAAGGCTTTACACAGTACTACAACAAAGCCTGCTCCCCGGACCCCCCACTAGACCCACAGCGTTTTCTCAGGGTCCACGGCACTCTCTCAGGGTTGTGCGGCTATTCTTCACAGGCTCAGGATGGCGACCGAGTCAGGCCCACTACCCGTCCTCTAAGGGGGCGGGCGGGTGGGACCCAAGACAATCGCCCCAGTCATGCGGGAACTGAGGTTCCACACAGGGCGGAAGAAATTTATGTTTCCGGGACCCCCACAAAGCCCACAGCATTCTCTCCGGGCCCACAGCGTTCTCTCAAGGCTGCGCACCCATCAGTCACTGTCTCAAAATGGCGGCCAAAGCACCAGTGGGCCTGTAGGCCTGTCACCCGCCCGCGCCAGCTCCAGGGGGACTGGTGAGGCCCAAGGTGTTAGTCCCAGTTATGCAGGGGCCGAGGCATTACCCAGGGCTGTAGAAATGTCTGCTCGACGGACCCCCAACAAGGCCCACGGCGCTCCTTCAGGGCCCAAAGCACACTCCCAGGGCCGCGCGCTCACCAATCACAAGCTCCAAATGGAGGCCATCATTGCACCAAGCTTCCCGAGGCAAGGGGTGCACACTCACCGATGGGGTCTCCCACGTCATTCCCTACCGTGCTCTAAGCAGTGCCTCCTCCCCTGGCCAGCTCCGGTGAGGTCGGGAAAGGCATCCCGCATGCAAAGATGGCTCCCCTGCGCCAGCTGTAGGGCCGTTCGTACGTTCCTGGCCAGCTGCTCGCGTCTTTTCTTTTGGGGTCAGATCCCCCGATGTTCTGCTGTCCGGGCCAGCGCTGGATTTGGCCACAGGGCTCTCAGGCACACAGGACCAAATGTCACCGCACCTCAGGAGCACCTCGGTCCGGTAGCCTCAAGACGGCTGGCCCTCTATTCTGTAGGCCAATGCCTACCGCCACCTTCAGGCTGTCTCCTGCACCGCCGGAGGTACCCCTCAGTGGCCGAAATTTTCTTTGCTTCCACCCTCCCCAGGGTCTTGGCGTCACAGTCACCTGTTGGGCAGCAGCAGGAGGAGCTATATCAGGCCGAGGGGAGGCCGCCCACCAAGTCTCGCTCCGGGGAACGCTCCCGCACGGACTGTAAAATGGCGTCCCAGGGCCCACCTCTGAGCCAGTCACTCGCTCCCAGCCAGCCACTCACTCCCAACTTCCCGGTGTCTGGAGCACCAGGGGGGCTCTAGAGGCACAGAGGACAGCCCCTACCGCATCGCTGAGAAGCTCCGCTACAGGTGCCGTAAGATGGCGGGCATCCCTGCCCGCCGGCCGATGTCGCGCGATGGCTGCACCACTTCTGTCATCTCCAGTCGGCTCTCCACTCTGCAGGTTATGTCCCACGCTGTCACCTACATGGGCCTCCCCAGGAACGGCCACAGGGAACCCCCCAGCTCTGCTAAAATAGCTTTCTTTGGCAGTGAATGGCCAGAGCTCCCACCAAAGTGCGTCTTACAGCATTGCCAGCAAGACCACGCCCCCCAGATTTTTTTAAGGAAGCTGATTTTATTCCACCAACTTATACCGGGAAGGAGAAGAGATCTACAATAGATTTTATATTGTTTTCCCTTTAAATAGTCCCATACTTTCAGGACGCTTATATTTTTCCCTCCATAATCAGCAATCATAATCCTTTTGTTGCTAGCTTAAAATGTACTTTGTCCGAATATCAAAGGTGCAGTCTTGCCTCTGAATTTCAGATCTCTAAAATCATGGCATTTGCCTCAAATGGGCAAATGTGGATCATGTAAAATTCTTTGAGAGCTTAATCACACTAAACCTAGAGGAAATAATGTTCTGTCTATCTGAGGAGGCATTGGTTTGGGAAGTTCTTGAAAGTTGTTTGAAGGTCTCTGGTTCCAGGGAAAAAGCAAATGTCACCCACATCCCCATTGAAATGGCTTAATACTGTTCGCAGTGTTGCTTTAAAACTGCTAAAAAAGGTTTCCAATGCATCACCCAGCAATGTTGAGGAGGTTAGATATGCTAGGGTTGCATGTAAATCCACTCTAAATAAGAGGAAACACGAGGTATGGAGGTGGGCATGGGAGGATTTGCAAGCAGTTTCTGAATTTAGGGACTCAAGGACCTTTTGGGTCTTACTGATGACAAACGTTTTCAGACAGAATCCCACTTTTGGGGCACCTCTGCTAACAAATATTTATTGTGCTAAGAGGTGTAATTCCAGATTCCTGGAAGAAGTCTATCATCATCTCAATATAGAAAAAAAAGGATATGAATTTTCCAAGCTGCTACCGACCAATTTCCCTCCTGGACTACTTTGTAAAGATCTGTGGGAGGGTAATCCTGCTAAAATTTGAAGATTGGTGTTGGACTTGGCCCTTCTGGCAGGTTCACCCTTGAACTTTTTGCCTTTTAATGTTACATCAGTATAATGATTTCTGGTCTTTGCGCACTTTAGCACTGTGGCGCAGTGTAAAGTGCGTGCGCTCTCTGAGTGCGTATGTGAGAGTGGCCTGCCCTCCCATAGGAAAGCATGGGGAATATGTGTGTCCATGGTAATTCCTGATGCGTGGGGAGTGCTAGGTTGAGTTTGGCATGTGTGTTCTCGTGAGATTGAAGGCTATGCGATGATGTGTGAGGCGTTCATGTGTCTAGTGTGGAAGTGCCACTTCTAGAAGTTGGCCTGTTTGTGCAGTGACTGTCTGGCTTGTGATTGGCTGGAGCTGGCTGGTGTGCCTGGCTCCAGAAGTCAGGATGGGTCTGCCCCAGTGGTGAATGGGGAGATCTGCATGTTGATGGCAGGGAGGGGCTGCACCTGGGACCTGAATAGGGCTGGGCTTTCCCTACACAATGCTGGCTCCGCCCCCTGTGGTGCGACTGATGACCCTAGCCTGGCCAGTGTATGGGAAGAAGGGCTGAGCAAAACAAAGTGCTCCAGAACCAGCTGCGTCTGGTTTTCCCCCACCCTGCACCCTAAAGACAAAGGGATTTTGTGTATAAAAAGAGGCTTTGACCTCCTGTAAAATGTTCTTGTTTCCTAACTTGAATCTACCAGGGGCGTGCTGCTGCTGGGGCCCAGGGGAAGGCTTGCCTCCCTGGGCCCTGCCCAGCTCCTGGATGCCCTTCTGCCTGGCCTGAGGATGGCTGAGAGACTTTCCTTGCCCTGAAAGCCTTGTCCTGTGAGGCCCTGCCTGTTGCTGGGCCCTGTTCTGTTTTGGAATCCTGGCAGGGGGGGGGGAGCTTGCTGCTGGTGGGATCCCAGGAGGGACCGCCATGGGGGCTGCCTACTTGCTGGAGTGCCCTGTGTGCTGGCCCCTGGGCCCTACATTTTTTCCTGATGCCTAAAAGACTTACTTGGAGCTCCTAGCGCCCTGGAGCGCTTTATTTCCGCCTGGCAGCGCTGAGCTGCCCTTCGCCCTGAGGGAATCCTCGGTGTAGGGATTCCCCCAAATTTGCCACAGCGCGGGTGCCTACCCTGCTTATTTTTAGTTCTATTTACGGGTGCCCACCCCGTTTATATGCACCCTAGTGAGTTCCCACCCCGCTCCTACGTTTATTTTTAAAACTGAGGGTGCCCACCCCTCATTTTCCCCCGTTAAATCACCGCCCCAGCCCTCTCGCCGCAAAATAGGAAGTCAGGCACCGGAGTGCCTGACTCTGGGCGGGACTTCCGGTTTTGGAAGGAAGTCCCGCCAGCCGCCGCGCTGTGATCTGCCAGCGCCCGGTTGGAAGAGGGGACTGCTACGCCCGGAGCCACGAAGGCTCCACACAAAGTCCCAGTCCCATGTGAAGAGCGGGCGCATGGTGAAGGCAGGGCTCACATGAGGAGAGAGAGCCCCGCCGAGCACTACCGCCGCCAAAGGAAGAGGAATCCTGCCGAGCCAAGTAAGTGAGGGCTGGGCATGGGGGAGCACTGTCGCATGAGTTCTTGAGCAGCCCCCGCCTGATAGGGGTCTGCTCCAACGAAAGGGGGCAGTGTCCGTTTTCTGAGTCCGAGCGGCCCTTGTGCTGAGTGGGCCGCTCCAACGATGTGCACAGTAGCAGGGGGCATTTAGGGCGGCCCCGGATGGCAGTGGGCCGCCCCAACGTTCTACTAGTCCTTTACTGAGCCTGAGGGCCCCAACGAAGCCCTCATTATTTCTAGAGCCTAGATGGCTCCCGGGGCATATTATTAATTTAAAGGGCCAGAGGAGCCCGTGCTCTGCCTAGGTGGCTCCTACTCCCCATCAGGGCTCCAAAATGCACATTATTTTTCCCCAGAGCCTAGAAGGTTCTAAAGTGTACAGTTGGTTGCAGAGCCAGATGGCTCCAGCATTTTGGCACAGTCTTTGTCCTATGGCCAGTGAGGGCCCATGTCGCAAGTTGCTTCTCAGCTGCCCAGCAAGTAGTGGGCAGCTGCACCGTTTAGGTTTGCCCCTCTAGGGACTTGTTCTTTGGACTCAGGCGTGAGTGGCACTCCTTCATCCCTACTTGGCCTTCCCCAGCTGCGCAGCACTTAGTGCCAGCTGCAGCCTTTAGGCCCTGTTCTTGTCCTCAGCTACCCAGCAAGTAGTGGGCAGCTGCTACGTTTAGGTTTTGGCGCAGTGGCGCAACCTGGACTTTGATGTGAGTTATGTGCTAAATGTGATTTCTGCGCTAAATGTGATTTATCTGCTTCTTAGGGTGCTAGGAAATGTACTGTGTGTAGAATGTTTTGCGCACCATGTTCTGATACCTCTAAACATATGTTTATGCTTAGGAGGTTGTTTTATCTAGTATGGGTTATACTAGTGTGTTCAAGGTTCCCTGCGTGATATATGCCTAAGGTGGTTAGGATTGCGTAGGAGGTACTTACCTTTTGCCAGTGGTTACTGGTTGTGTGCTACATTTGCTATTTTATGCTACAATTGTTCTATGTTCTAAGTGCTAGTTATACCAAGTGCTTATTCCTGACAGTGGTCCATGTGGCCCTGTCCTGTACATATAATCCCATTTAAATTCAGCCCGTGCTTATGGCACAATGTACATCCAGTGATTATGATTATGATGTGTTCTGATAATACAAAGGCTATTCTTATATAACCTTGTGTGGAGTTCCTTTTGTGGGGGGCCTTGGATGTTGTTGCTGGTGGGTACGTGCGCAAATACTTAACTTACATTGCCTCCGGGATAAGCCTTACTGCTCGTGTCACGTTGCCTAGAGGGTGAGCAGGAGTTATCTTGGCGTGTATCTTCCTTGCCCTGACTAGAGTGGTGGTTTCTGCCTGGCTTTGTTGCAAGCCTTAGCCAACCGGAAATTGCCATTTCTAACAATTGGGATGTTGAGAAAATTATTTTTCAAAGATGCAACATGGTTTTCGGCCCGGGTTTGGTACAGTCTAGTAAACCCTGAATCTGCTTTTGCTGTCTGGGAAATATATCCAAGCAAGGGGAAGAGCTCTCGATATGTGCTTTATGGACCTCTTCAGTGTGTTGAACCTGGTTGACAAGGTTATGTTGTGAGTTATGAGGGGCAAAGCAGGGATTGATGTAGCCCTAATTGACCTTTTGAAACATATGCATGTATGATGGCTCAGGTCCGTTTTGATACCAACGGGGTGTGCACCCCTGCCTTTTAATTCAGCAAAGGTTTGAGAAAAGGATGTATTCTAGACCCCTTTTTATTTATTTTTTATATTAATGCTCTTGAGGTGGAGGTTGTGGCAAGAGGCAAGGATCTCCCTATGGTTTGATGTTGTCAAGTTTCCATTTTACTTTACGTGGATAGCACGGTTTTAATCCCCCACACCCCAAACGGACTGCAGTTTTTACTACCTTCTTTTATTTTATGGGGGGATTACATTTGAGAATAAACCACCAAAAATCAAATATCATGATCTGTGGACCTAAAAAAACCTGTTCAGGTACACACCCTAGATGGTAGCCTAACCACCAGTGCAGAGTTTTAATTACCTTGCGGTCTTGCTGAGGGATAATTTGAGATTGGATAAGCTCCTGAACCAGAGAGCTTGTAAATTTGCCGGTTCTAAAGATGCGATTTTTAAATTCTCCAAAAAAGTAGGTCAGAAGCCAATCAAGAAGCTAACGACTTTGTATTAAAGCAAATGTTTTTCTCTGGGAATTTATGGAGGTGGCGTTTGCAGCCATACTTCACCTGGAAGCTTGAAATCGATTGAGAATAAAATTATGTGCAGATTGCTGGCTTTGTCCAAGAGTACCACCAGTCTTATCGTCCATCTGGAACTTGGACTTCCTTTATGGGAGGACATTGGTAAGGTTGCACTGTCGCTTATTTTTATTAACATCTGGCACCCTCCCCACACCACATATACCCAATTGGTTGATAAGGACTGCTTGAGACAAGACTGTTAGGACCTCATTGCTTGGTCAGCCTATTTTAAGAGGAATATTTCTGAACTTGGTCTTCCGAATCTGTTTCTCTCACATAAAGTATTTGATAATAGCATAAAGAACCAGCTGAAATCTCTTTTTTTTCAACATAGAGATCAGGCCAAACTCATCTATTTGTTTAGTCTGCTGTCACTTAGATGTAACACCCGCTGAAGAAATTGGAACCATATTTACTGTGGATCTTGAACCCTGAACATGGATTTCACTTAACCTGTGTTAGATTAAGCACCTTGCACTTTCTGGTGGCTTATCCTCAGCAGGTCACTTGGTTCCCTACTCTACCCCATTGTGCTTGTGATAACATGTCCTAGCAAACGTTTGTCTATTTTATGCTCTTTTGATATTTTTATGCTCGCCCCAGATTACAACTTTTATGTCCATTATTGCGTTCTTATGGTTTTAGACCACACATTTTAAGTCTGCAACGTTCTCAGCTTTTAAATTAGGAACACTGTTGTTTAGCTGTCATAAGTTATACTCAACAAGTGTTCAGAATTACAAAAGTGGAGAACTTTTACATTTCTTAAGCAATCTCAATTTTCTAGCCCAGGCTAGAGCTTCTGCCTATGTTGTAAACATTACTAGACAAACAAATGATGGGCGGAATGCTGAATAAATCATACATTCACCCCCAGTCAAGAGATCTGGGTTAAATCCATCCTTCTTTTGCTCACCATGCCACCCCAGTTTAGACCCTGCCATATGCAAATTAGTATTGACTCTTTGCCTCATGGGAACAGTCCAGACCAAACTTCCAAGCCAGGTCCTCCGTGGACCGGAAACAAGCATCCTGGGACTGGTTTCTGGGTATTACTCATCATCAGCCAGGCTAGCTTGATTCCAATGGAACAGTGAGCAAGGGACCTCCATCTGGGCATACCCATCCCAACTTACGGTGAAAAGTGCTAAGTAAACAAATGATGGACGGAATGCTGAATACATTACACATCCACACCCAGTCAAGGGATCTGGGTTAAAACCATCGTTCTTTGCTCACCATGCCACCCCAGTTTAGACCCAGCCATATGCAAATCAGTCTTGACCCTTATGGGAACAGTCCAGACCAAACTGCCAAGCCATGTCTTCCCTGGACCGGAAACAAGCATCCTGGGATCCAGCCTGTAAAGTATTTGCCAAACTGATTTGTTTTGTTGACTTTTACAATCTGGTCCGTTTTTTGTGTCATAAGATTGCATTATGTACACCGAGATATAAATGTATTATTTTTATTGTGATCTAATACTGTTTATCTGTAGGTATGGGTTTTTATTTTTTTGTGGCTATCAGCCGAATAAAAGTATTCCACTGACTGACTAACTGCTAAGGAGTTTAAAAACAAATCACCATCACCGCCTGACAGAACTACTCCAAATGGCTTTCTGTCAGTCTGTCAAAACAACATACGCGATATATTTATGTGGTTCATAACACTGC
The DNA here is from genome assembly GCF_964263255.1 of Lissotriton vulgaris. Taxonomy (NCBI): domain Eukaryota; kingdom Metazoa; phylum Chordata; class Amphibia; order Caudata; family Salamandridae; genus Lissotriton; species Lissotriton vulgaris. Next base: position 118,175,508 of record NC_141690.1, read on the forward strand.
AGCAAGATTGGTGACTGAAATGATTCTCTGAAATTGCTTTTGCCTGACTCCAAACTCACTTCATCACTAACTTCATGTCATTACCGAAATTACCTCAAAACTCTCAGCTTCAATGCATCCATTGCAAAGCCCAAACAATTTTTAGCAAGAACATACTAACTTACATTCTCAGTCAGTGTCTGCCCTCATCTCACAACAATTGGCTCTGGATCTCTCAATGTAAGGCAGACTTTTCTTAGGACAAGACAAATGCCTCCTCTTTTACTACTTACAATGACACATAATACCTCGTAGTCAGAGCCTGGAGGATCCACGCATTCACTCCAATAATGGGTTGCTTTTATTCTTTCATTCATTAAAACGTTTACAATTGTTGTCAGGAGACGAAGAGTAATGATTTTTTCACGGTATGACAGTCCGTGTTTGGTGACGTTTATTGAGTTGATAAGGAATGCCTGTAGTTACTGAACTAACTTCTTGAGGCGAGCATTTCTGTAGATGAATACACTCTTTAAGAATACATTAACTTTTGGAAAGTTAGTAACCTTTGTTGTAATGTACATCCAGGGTGCATGTGAAAATGTACTTCGCTGTGCAATGACTAGTGTGTGATATACTGAAGTGTTGTTATGATGCTATATAATTCGCTCACACTGCACAAGGCCAGGTGTCATAATACATCTCCGCCCTGATGTCAGAAAAACATGTCACTAAACCTTGAAATAAAGCAAAAGGTTTGTGGACTCCTTTGAAGTCATTGTGTTACATGCCCACTTATTAGCCATTTCAATATTGTTTTGTTGGTTAGGATCTTCTGTTCTATATGCTGTTAGTAACTCAATAACAGGTGTAACAGAACCAAACAAGTAGCAGGCTAGCAAGTCTCCACTAGAACTCATTTATCCATGAAGAAGCTCTCCCACAGAGGTGCCCTGTAATAGCATAAACGCTGGTACGGGTCACATCACTGGCCTGTGTGTGCAACATCGCCGAAAACAATCATGAATTAAAACTAGCCACTGGAGAGAGAACAAGAAGCCTCCAAGGCTGCAGGGGCGTTTGTTGCAGACAGGGCCAGGATAATTTGCTTTAAACAGTGGGAGAGCAGTTATATACCTAATGAGGAAATATAATTTTTGATCGAGTAGTGTTCCCCAGCGAGTACCCCACCGTCTCCATGTACTAGCTTGCAGTGCATGTAATTTCCCTCCTGTGCCAGCTATGAAGACGCAAATACATTTGCGTCCATCTTTAACATGTCCTCTTTCAGATCCGCCATGAACGGATTGTATATTCAGTTCCTATATATGCTGTGCCACCGTCTTTTTGTGGTGCACTTTGCACGTTTTTCAGCTCTGGCGAAAGTAGGCCCTGATTCTGCCACCGAGCCTTTTTCCTGCTTCCCGACTCTGAGGGCCTCAACCCAGGCTGCCTCTGTACCAGTAACCCCCGCCTTACTCCCTGCGCGGCTCCGGCGCGTAGCCTGACCTCTGCCTGCCAAGACTGTACTCAACCTTCGAATTATCTGCTCCGCTCTTCGAAAATACATTCCTGTCTCGTAGCTCAAGTAAACATCCTTCCAGCTGCAGGAGCAGAGGGCCCGGTTCTTTCTGTCTCCGTGCAAGTAATTCATAGACTCCGTTGCCATGGTAGGACCATGCCCCCTCACCCCGCATGCCGACACGTAGACGCATATACACGCAGACAGTATAGAATAGTCTCCGCCCGAGAGACCTTTTCCCTTCCAGATACTACAGTTCCTTAAACATATGATATCAGATACGATTTGGGATCAGGTTGATCTGACATCCTAGACTTATGTCTACATTTGCACGGCTTATGTCTACCCTTGTAGTGCTAAATGTCAAGTCCCCTTCGCCCTCCAGTTACACGTCAGACTCACGTCAAGCTGCTGCGCGCGCATCTCTGCCATATATTTCTGCTGACATTGCAGGATTCTCCTATGGATCCACCTACTTGTGACCTCATGATAAGTGACGTTTCTAGTACACGCCTTCATGCACACCTATTGTAACGCCTTTTTTATGACGTTTCCATGTTTTATCTCTTCTTTTCCAGCTGTTACGCCTACTACATGCTCATACATTGTAATGCATTGACTATATATATGTACTTCTGTAAACAATATGTTGTCTGTCTGCCCCTTCCTGAACCTGTGTGGTGATGGAATGGTTATGCCACCTTGGCTCGAGCCAATAACCCAATTCCTTTTACAGGAATAAAACCCTTTTGAGTTAACCTCAATATCCCGGATTTTGCCTCTTATTTCTCTGAGTTATTCTTATTGATTATTGATTATAAATTAAGTATAGGTAATTGATTTTACCACACTGTGATGAAAATAAATGGAATGGAGCACAGCTTGGTGATTTGCAGTAACTCGATTGTTCAAAATTGATTATACAAATATGAGACACACACTGCGTGTATTTGTGTTCAGGTAGGAGGTTGTATGATTTTTCATTAGTGTCAATGTGTCTGAATAGCTCCGGTTTGTTTGCATGTTTGAGCTATCACGGGGCGTGATCAACCAACTTCTTAATGAATATTTAACAATAGTACTTATTTTAAGATTAGCATATACCTGGTTTGCGTATTTTAACAGTGCATTCCTGTGTGTGCTTTATTTATGGTACTAATATATTAATGATGCATGTGCAATGATCTATAATGCAATATCTTGGAAATACTAGATGATAAATATGGGGATTTAGACTTGACGAGGTAGCATTCTCTGTTTGCTTTATACCTATGATTTTGAGCTCAAGCCAGCTCCTCAGAAATAAAGTGTGAGCTGTATTTTATGTATGGTTAGACTTCATGTCCTCAAAGTTTGTGCCTCACTCTCGTTAAACCTCTTTGCACAGCTAGCCATTTTGTGTGGACTACTCATTAGATCACCTTCCTGGGTCCTATAAATAGGGAAGTAAACATAAAACCACCCGGCACTGCCTGCTGTGTCAAGCTACAATGGTAAAATACTTCACAATGCCTTTTTCATAGCTGCCCGGGTGTGTTCAAACCATCATCCTGACAGCTACAGGAACAACTATTGAAACATTCAGTGAATGGAGACCTATCTTTTCTGATTCCTTTCAGGTGCCCTTTCATGTGCAGTTGTGATCAGAAAGTGTGAACACATTAAAGACTTTCCTTAAGGGATTTTGTACTTTTTATTGTATAGAAAACAAGATGATCAAAACGCAATACATGTTGCTAGGCAGGAGTGACACAGAAATAGAAAAATGAAAATCATGCCAAAAGTAGTTAATTAGAGAAGAGTTGTCTACTAATGCCACCTGCATTTCAATCATCACTACCTACCATGTATTTAGACATTTGGCTCTAGTTTAATAAACTATATTTAATAACATGCTAGTGTGTCAATTGAGAGAACATAACTTTCAAAAATCAACTTACTTGAGTTTTTAAAGTCTAATGCTCAGTTTTCGATACTCTTGAGTAAAAAGCAAGTTCCCGAAATTTGCAAATATTTCACTTTCCAAATTTTTCCCTGATATGTTGAAATCTTCTAGTAGCTTATCTTTGGTCGTTTTGAAAAAACATTCTTGTATGGGTACCTCTGCTTTCATGAGCAACTGGCATTTTCGGTAGATTGATTGATAAACAAACTACTCCTCATTCCATCCAAACCAGATCCCGTGTCCAGGAATGGTTTGGCTCTACTAAAGTTGGATGCTCCTTATCCATCATCATCAATGTGAATTCAATGGATTTTACTTTGCATTAATGTCTCAATCTCCACAAACACATTAATGTCAGAGCTGGTAGCATTAATGATCCGTTCAGACTGATTTGTGGAATCAAATCTTTTCTTCTGGAACATGATTTTAAAAAAGTGATTCAAACACTTGGTCAATTAGACTTGACTATGAAAACATCATTCACGTTGGCATTTCAAAATACCACCCTGCCCCTTACAGAGCCTCCCTGTATGATGTTGCATGTCTGATCTATGAGATCAGCCCGTAAGACAATACACCCCACCCCATCAGAGGCGTAGCAAGGTCAGGTGGTACCCGGTGCAGAAAATTTCTTGCCCCCCCGCCAGACAAAATGGGATGAATATGTGTTTAAAACATGTATTTTTGCCATTTTGTCACCCCCCTCAGTGATGATACCCGAGGCGGCCCGGACCCACCGCGCCCCCCTTCTTACGTCACTGCCCCCGTACTGAACTGACTATGCTGCCTGCCAGTTGACGAAGGGTCAGTATTTTAACATACTTACTCACTAATTACTCACACTTTAAATTTCGAGATCTCGCGGAGCTGTGGACAACTTCACAGCTTAGAGTCTCTCTTGCTGGAAACCTAATTATTTAATAACAAAAAATGTACATTGAATAAGTCATTCCCTGGATGTGCTACTGGAATTTGGAATGATATTTCACCATCCCTACATATTTTCCTCTTTTGCCACTTTTAAAGAGAATTTAAAAAGTGTCCCTTGACCAACATTACCTTCCAGCCATAATATAATTTGGGTCTTTTTTGGGGATGTTTTATGTAGCTCAAACTCGACCCAATGGTATCAGAGAGCTTTACGTGCACACCAGTTGGGTTACAGACGGACAGATTAATTTTGTTAGGCACAGGATCACAGAATGTTGAGCGTTCCAGCCGAGACTCAAACCCAGTTTCCTAGCTTTGAGGTCGACTGCTCTAGCTAGTAGACCTGGCTTTTTCCTATTTGGGGTCACTTAGATCATAGTGAACTACAGGGCCGGACTTGGAACCACAAGCAGCCCTGGCAAAGTGCTCTGCCGGCCCCCCCTGGGAGGGGTTTGGAGGTGCCGCCAAGCTCTTTGCCGGGGCCGGTTTTTTGGCCGATTTTGGTACAGGGACGATGTTGCAGCTATGCTGCAGAAACAGCCCTGTAACAAAATCGGCCCCCAGGGGCCCAAAACCGGCCCCCACCCGTGCGACGCACCGGGGGATTGCCCGGTACCGCTATGGCCAGTCCGGCCCTGGTGAACTAACTGTTATGGCTGTTGAACTGTACATAATTTGTTTGGTTTGTCTGATTTGTTTTCTTAATACTGTTGTCTATTTGTTTTGCTACTAGTAAGCACGTTTTTCACTTGATCTTTGCATGTCGCCACTTTTCTTGTACTGTGAAAAGCTCTCTGATACTCTAGGGCCTTTTTAGCACTACATACAAATTCTAATAAATAAATAAATGTAACCTCCACAAACACATTTTATGAAAACAAGACAATGTGATATGTCGATGGAGTCTGTAATAAGGATTATCTTAGCTGCTGACTATGAATTGCTCTTGTAGATCTAGTAGTTCTAAGCTGCAAGATAACCAGCATGTACAACAACTTTAACCTCCAACCGACACGGTGGGCCTTGCAACGAGACTCCACATCTTGTTCAAGGAAACCGCACTGACCACATCCATCATGAGTCCATTCGCTCTGAGACCCTATCGGACACTTGCCCCACCATTTCTTCACCAAAGGACTCTACAGCCCATAAGCTCAGCACTCACCTCAATCCTGGACACCTCTATCCGAAAAGCCCCCTACTCAGACACCTGAAACCAGGCCACATTACTCCCTCATCTCAAGAAGCCATCTGCGGACCCAACAACACTTGCCAGTTACAGACGTACCTCCTTTTTTTAATAAATTGTTTTTATTGGCATTTATAAAGACATCAATCACATTACAACAAAACAATCATCAGGTATCGCTCGACGTCACCAAGACAGTGGTGATATGTCCTCAAATTCTTATACGGCATATAGTTGATATAAACAACAGCAGTACTTTACAGTATTGTTACAGTGGCAATCGTAGGCTTTCATATGTCCGGTCCGTACAATAGTTAGGGGCGGTGAGACCGCAGCCCTTAGTGGCAGTAGAGTATTGCTATTCTTTAGGCACGTTAAAGGTCGTCTGTTTTCACTGCATTGAGCCAGTTTACAAACGGCTCCCAGATATCCCGGGGCGGGACTGCGCTGGCATCAGTTCCCAATACGTCTCCAGTTGTGTCTTACAGTGTCTTACACGGGAAACAGCATTTACCACGAAGGCATTACCACTACTAACGTTTACCACGTGACACTTACCACGCAGGGTGCCTTCCACACAGGGTGCCTTCCACGACGTCTTTACCACAGGCTGGGGGGGAGACGTGGCATTCCTTTAAGTCGATCTGCGTGGGCATGGGGGGGGCAGGGGGGGGGGCTCGGAGGGGGGCTGGGGGGGGTCTCCCCCCCCAAAAATAACAAGCAGGTTACTTTATATAAAAAACGAACATAAATTAAAAAGAAAAAGGAAAGAGCCTCCCCCAAAGACGTGCCGTGTACGTCAAAAAAGCAGTCCTTTTTTTATTTTGGTATAAGTGTTTTGACGCTTGTTTCAATGGAGGATGGAAGTAAGGGCTCGTAATTTAAAGTAAAATATGTGTGTAAATCAGCTTAAAAAACGGGTTGCAATCGTGACTGAAAGTGTATTTTAAAATGTACATTTAATTTGAACAATTGACCTTCTTCGTTGTATTTTTCATCCATCTTGGTTGGGGACACGTCTTTGAAGGGTCAGTGAAAGTGATAAAAGACAAACGCTGTCACTACGCAACATATTTTTTTGTAACCTATTACTTTCATTGTGTTTACTTATGCGTCGTTTCTGCTTCAAAAACGTTTGGTGCATCATTACGTTATATGCGTGGTAAAATACTTCGTTTTAATTTTCAGCGTGTTAAAACCTCTTGCGTTGTTAAATTCACGTAGTATTGGCATGCGTGGAACTTGTTTGCGTGCTATAATCATATATTCGTGTTACACTGGTGATCCAATTCCTAGTGGTCGGCGGGGAAACCGCCAGTGAAGGGCCACCTGGGGCTTAGCCATAATCAATAGCATAGCAGTTCATTTCTTTCTTTTTGGTGGAACAGAAGTGTTGTCGCCCAGCAGCGCCACCAGTGGCATGCATGGCAGTTCGTGTCTAGTTATGTCATGTATGTGTTGCAGTGTATGTACCCAGAAGTGAGCTACCAGGTGGCATTGCCACGTCTCGTGTAAGAAAGTAGCCTGTGTGTCCCCACATCTCCAGCAGCGATAACCAAGGGGCAGTCCCGTTCGGTGCAGTTGCACCGGGGTCCGATAAAGGCATTGTTTGTATTTGAAATGAATTAATCTCAGCCGGTAGTTTGAGGACACGAGCCGTAACTGACCGCAGATTAACTTCCACTGGTCGTCCGAGATGTCCACCCCCATATCCGCTGCCCAAGTCTCTCTCGCCCCAGGGGTGAGAATTGGGGATTTCCGTTGCGTGGTGTTGTATGTATGGGTGATCAGCTTGCGGCCGTGGTCAATTGCAAGCACATTTTCTAATGCCGGTAGTGCAGAGGGGGGTTCATGAAAGTGTAAAATCGGCTTCTGCAGGAGGAACGCAACTGAAAATAAAAATAGCATGTCCGCAGTTGAGGGAGGCGCCTATCTGCACATTTGTTGTAGTGTCAGGAAAGTGTCTGCGGGAATTAGGTCCCTGCCCGTGTGTATCTTAAGCTGTGCCGCCCTCTCCCTCGCCCTACAGTCACTTAATGGGGGTATCTGTGGGTGGTTTGCCAATTGCATAGAGGGGGTGTACAGCATGGCCAGTTTTGCTCTCTTGCATAGCCCTGTCCATGCCCATCGCAACGCTTCCACTGTGTTCACTTTGTCGCATGGCCTCCTATATATGTGAAATATGGCCGTTACAAGTGGTGTTGGTGCATCTTGGTCTGTTCAACGGCCACATGCGGCTGAAAGGGTGTAGTGTGTACCCATAGTCAGGTGCTGCAAGGCCTCACAGGCATTGGGGCAGGGTGAGTGTCCTCCCATGTTATTCTGGGTTGTCACCCCCGCCCATACTAGTTTGATCATCAGGGAGCGTAATGTTTTGAAGAAGTGGGTTGTTAGAGGAATGGGAATGTTAACAAACAGTTTGGGCAGAATGATCATTTTAGCCAGCGCAATACGTCCTATCAGAGACAGGGGCAGTGTTTTCCAACAGTGTACCCTCTCCGTGATCCAGTCAACCACTCTGCCGTAATTTTAGGACCATAGTTCATTGAGGTCATTGCTAATCCATATCCCCAGGTAGCGAGTTGGCCCTGTCGCCCATGTGATCGGGTTTTAAAGGGTCGCGTGCCGGACGTCAAGGGGATATTAACAGATTAACTCCAGTTTATTTGCACCCCTGAGAGTTCCCGGTAGCAAATCAATTCCCATGTCATGGGTGCTAGGAGGTTATCTATAGGGTCAGTCATGTACAGCGTGATATCGTCTGCATATATTTATATTGTCAGGCCCCATGTCATGAACCCAATGCTGCGATGTGAGTGATGCTGTCTGATACGCACTGTCAGCGGCTCGGTGGCGATAGTCAAAAGTAGGGGCGATAAGGGGCAGCCCTGCCTCATTCCCCTGGTGATAGCAATGGGTTCGGAGTGCGCGCTGTGGCGCAGTGGGCATAGCATAAAGTAGTTTTATCTGTTGGATAAAGATGGGGATGTGACCTATCCTTTGGAGCAGCAGGAAAAAGAAGACCCATTCCAAGGAGTCGAACACTTTGGTAGCATCGAGTAAGGCCACGATCGCCGGGACGTGTGGTTCCAGATAATGCATTAGAGCGAACAACGTCTGGAGATTTTGGGACGTGGGTCTGCCCAGTATAAAACCAGATCGGTTCGGTAGTATTATGCGGGTGAGCTGTGGTTGCATTCTGGTAGCTAAAAGTTTGGCAAAAATGTTTGCGTCTATATTTATTAACGAAATTGGGAAATATGAATCGCAATTAGTGGGGTCTTTGTCTGGTTTTAAAATCGTTATGATAAGGGCTTCTCGCATTGAGGCGAGCAGATGGCCTACCTCCATGGCTTCTTGGTATACTGCAAGGAGGCGAGGCACTAGGATATCTGCGTATTCCTTATAAAATTTGTCTGTCGGCCATCCGGCCCTGGAGCTTTGTCTGCTGGGAGACCCCCTATGGCCTGCTTGATATACACTACCGTGAAGGGCATCTCCATGTATTTCCGGTGTGCATTGTTGAACCACACTAGTGCAATGAAATCAAAGTAGTCACGCAATAATGCCTTTGCCGGGTCGGAAGTGGACGTGTATAGTTGTGTGTAAAAGCTGTGCATAGTGGATAAACTGTCTGGTGGGGAGCGCACTGTTGTACCATCTGTGGTGGACAGTTCTGTAATGAAGGGAGAGCCCCTGGGCTTACGCAGGAGATTGGCCAGCGTTTTGCGCGGTCTATCTCCCTCTCCGTATCTACGCGATGTAGCTTGTTTATGTAGGAATTTGACATCTTGTTCAGCTTCTTCCTGATATAGCGTAAGCATGGTGTGTATATTTGCCAAAAGGTTGGGTGTTGGTGTTGTGCAATATTGTGCCTCCAGGTTTTGTAATTATTTTTCTATTCTTTCCAAACTGTTCCATATATCCCAGGGGACACCGGACTGACCTGCTATGCAGTGCCCACGGTTCACCACTTTAAACGCCTCCCATAAAGCGCCCATAGTCGACACCGTGCCTATGTTGTGTGTAAAGTACTCTTGGATATGTGTACGAAGGCTTTCACAAAAAAGCTGTGTCTAGTAAGGCGTTAGGGGGGAGTCGCCATGAGAATGGCTGTCGATAAGGTTGTGGGAACAGTAGGGCGTGGTCTGACACTGTCCTCGCTTGGTGGATGGCTTCCTGTATCCAGACTTATAGGTCTTTAGTCAAGAGCCAGGAGTCTATTCTGGACCAGGCTTGGCGGTGGTGTGTGATGCAGGTTCCCTCCCGTGTCACGGGTTGGAGCACTCGCCAGAGGCTAGTTAGGCAGTAGTCTTGTATGATACCGTGCAGTGTGCTGTGGCCTGCAGATGGTGAACCCTGGACGCCCACTCCCTGTCCATATGGTGGACCAGGGCGATGTTAAAATCTCCACCCCAAAGTATTTCAGAGTCCCCCATGGATTAAATCTTGTGACGGAGGTGGCGAAAAAATTTAGAATCGTCTATGTTGCGGCCATAAACATTTACTACAATTATTGGCCGTTGATATAGGGTTCCCTTTAGGAGAAGAAACTCCCCCTCTGGATCTTTTATCAACTGTTGTGCATGCCAGGGAATCCCTTTACTGATAAGAGTCGCTACCCCGCGGGAGTAGCTCTCAAGTAGCCTGCAGTATGGACCTCGCTCCAGCGAGCGGCCAACAGTCTTGTACTGGCCATCTCTTGTAGGAGACAGATGTCCACAGGTAAGATTGTACAAGCCGGGATTTAATGTGGACCTCATACATTCCAAGTGAGGCAGTTGAGTTAAGACAGTTGGCTGCAGCAATAGCTTAGGATCTAACTGTGTTGTGTCACTATCTGCCCTCCCTCCCTGCCTCGACCTCCATCTTCAGTGTAGCCATTGTTGCATTTTATCTGGATGCCTGCACTGTGTGCTGTTTGTGACTCTCTGCGATTAGGATAACTTGTCAAACGGACTGACCTCCTGTGGGACACCGTGCCATTCTGCTGTTCTGCCCGCATTGTTCTTCTTCGACCGGGACTTGCTGCAGCGCCTTCCCGCACCAGCTTCGCGGGAGCCGCTTCGTGGCGCTTTTCTGGGAGCTGCTTCCTGGACTGCCAGCTCGAGGAGGAAGAAAGAAATCCGCCTCAGGTGTGAGCGCTGCAGGGACTCACTTGTCCAGGAGTCCCTGCGTGACCCGAGTCAGCTGGTCTGCTCACCCTGAGAGCCCCGCCCCCAGGCCGGTAACCAGGAGTAAAGTGTCCTCCATCCTGATATCTGTGGGCTACTTGTCAAACGGACTGACCTCCTGTGGGACACCGTGTCATTCTGCTGTTCTGCCCGCATTGTTCTTCTTCGACCGGGACTTGCTGCAGCGCCTTACCACACCCGCTTCGCGGGTGCCGCTTCGCGGGTGCCGCTTCGCAGGTGCCGCTTTGTGGCGCTTTTCTGGTAGTTGCTTCCTGGACTGCCAGCTCGAGGGGAAGAAAGAAATCCGCCTCAGGCGTGAGCGTTGCAGGGACTCGGTTGTCCAGGAGTCCCTGCATGACCCGAGTCAGCTGGTCTGCTCACCCTGAGAGCCCCGCCCCCAGGCTGTCACGTACTCTATTTAATTAACTTACATTTCCGCTGCGCGGGACGCCGGGCGGAGCCCGGGCAAAGGGCGGGCCCTCTTAGGCCCTCAGAGGCCAGAGGAGGCTGGGCTGGGCCTATACCCTAACACTTTTTCAAGGACTATTTGTTGTATTTTCTGCTAGTGTACCATGGCCTTGACCCCGGAAAAACTTGTACCCGCGAAGCCAGGGGAAATTAGTAAAGGTATACTAGATAGTTACTTCACTAAGGTTGCCCCAGATATAGAAAGGGAGAGCGTACTGGCTGAGCGCCGTGCTGAGCGGCGTCACTCTGTTGAGGGTATGAAAAACAGACCTCCCATGGACCTCTTGAAACAAACTACTTCACTTGATGTAAGCTCCCATATTGAAACTGATGATCCTCTTTCAACAGATAGCGTTCCTATGCTCTTGCGAGATATATCTCCTCTACCTGATATGTCCAATGACCTGCATACGAACATCATATCTGTTCCTAGGAGTAATTCTACCATAGGAGCAGATGTGACGGCCACCTTTACTAGTAGTTGGGACTGCTAAGAAGAAGACCAAGAAACCAGTGATGCCCAAAGTTCTTGGCCCACCACCAAGTAAAAGAAGAAAGAGGGGTGGTGATCCGCAAAGAAGCAAGATTAGCCATTCCGACTTTGGTAAAACCTCAAAGGCTATTGTAACAACTGTGCCAACTTTAACGGCCCCTATAGCAACTGTACCAACTTCAAATGCACCTATAACAACTGTACTAACCTCACCAGGTCTAGTCACTCCTCTACATTGCCCGCCAAAGGAAGCACTGCCTGCTGCTCCTTTGGAAAGTCTGGAACACTTAATTAGGTCATTCATATTACCTATAATAGAGAGGTTGAAGAGGGTTGAGCAACAGTTGGGGAACTTAGAGCTGGCTATTAGTAATAATGCTGGATTAATTAAGGACCTTGCGAAGCCAGCACCGCCCCCTGCAGCAACAGTGTTATCTCTCACTCCAGTTGCCCATAAAGGTGTAAACAGAACCAACAAGACTATAAACTCTAAACAACACAGGGCAATACCCCCCAAATTAGTTCAACAATCGGCACCGCCTGTTGTCAGTGAAGTTCCGAAGGTTGACAAAAAATCTTACACAGGATATATGCGAGATGAGAGGGGAAGTACTAGCCCCGTTAGGGCAGTGAACCATAGTGGGCGTCAAGTTGAATTACCTCCAGAAGCGGTTCCTTTTGTGGTTGTTCTTACGGGAGTCCCCACATTAGCGGATGGCAAGAGGGAAGGGTTTTCTCAGTTAAAAAACAAAACCATGCACTGGCTTAGCCAAAACTGACCACTCCCTTATAATATTAATGGTGAGATCCTGCATGTCTGGCGACTCCAATGGTTGGGAAGCAGAGCAAAAGATATAAAGGGGGACTTAATTGTTATCAACTTCAGAGATCCTGGAGCTGTTAGATATATTCTAAATTGGTCTCCAGGGAATGCCGGTAACTCCATTGTTCCCTGTGAATTGACCTATTTTTATCCAAGACCTCTAGTGACCCCTATAACATACCCTGGGGCTTTATCTTGCCTGCAGACTAACCCCTCTATACCTTTTAATAATCGGTATATGACGCATGCATCTAACCCTATGAATTTTGAAAACTTACCTGTGTGGGACACTGTACCATTTAGGAGTTATAGAAATAGAAATAGGAGGATGGACCACCTGTTACCGTTCACCCCGCTGGAAGTTGCAAATAGATTTGATGCCTTTTCGGGCTTTGATAACTGCGATTGACAGACGGGGCCCCCTACCAATAGGCTACCCACTACTGATAACCTAGTTGTAAATGCAAAATTAAGCCCCATTAGTAAAAATCTTGGTAACAGAACAAAGCACTCAGCCTGCAATTGTCTCTTCTTCTGATGATCGACATCCATCGAACTGTGAGCCTGAGCAAGGTGTAGAAGCTAGCCCTTCTGCTACTAATGATCTCCCTGGTCCCTTGGATTGTGAACAAATCAAGCAAGATCTGGTTGTTGCCCAAGTGAAAATCTTATCCTGGAATGTGGCGGGACTTAAGAGTAAATTGCCCATTCCAGAGTGGGGCTCCTTTATGGCTTCGCATGACATTTGTATGCTGCAAGAAACTTGGGCGTTAAAAGAAAGTATTGCCCAGGGCTTTGCAACATACGATATCCTGGCAAGCATGGGTGATAGGGGCAGGCCCTCGGGCGGGTTGTCTATATGGGTTGGCATGCACCTGGGATTGAAGGTAACACCAATCTTAACTAACTCATTGGATGTCCAGTGTGTTTTGCTGACCTTGCCTAATGGGCCAAATATTGCCTTGATCAATGTATACTCAAGGCCAGTTAGGCGGGGTCTTGAGTCAGAGGCTATCGAAACTTTGTTAACCCTCATACAGTCGATTGACTCCTCCACTGTATTAATTTTGGGTGGAGACTTTAATTGTCACTTTGACCCCCTTATGGACCCGAACTTTGGTGATCCGGATGATGTGGATTTGCATTGGGCTATCCCAGAGCCATTGACTCCTCAGGTCAAGGTATGGACCCCTCTTGTTTTACAATTGCAGTCATTTGCGCTAGCTACATCATTAGGAGCATGCAATGGGAGAGTGGAGCCTGATAGACCAGGGAGAGCCACGTTTAATCGATTAAATCAGACCTCAGTAATCGATTATATTTTCATTGAGGCTAGGCACTGGGACAGGCTGTATGAATTCAGGGTCATTGAAAGGTTTGACAGCGACCACAATGCCCTAGTTTTGTCCCTTAAACCAGGGAGCTTTGGGTTGAAAGGCTCAACTCCGGTTGAGCACTGCGCCACTGTGCCATTAATAATAACAAACTGTAGGCGAAGGCTTAAATGGCCAGACTTACAAGCGTCCACCGGTAAACTCGCTGAATTATATGAGACCATTATTCCGTTCATTGAAGAGATGGGGAAATCCGGCCATTTGGGCAGGGCAACTGAAATACATAATCAATTGGTTGCCATATTAAAAGATATTTTGTACCCTGTGAGAAGGGCAAACCACCCCCGGACCACGATCCTTCGATGGTTTAATACCTCCTGTCGGAAGGCCAAAAAGGCCTTGCTTACATTACTAAAAACCAATGATAGTGAGGCCATCATTATATACAAAAAGGCAATCTGTGATGCTAAGAAGGAATGGGAAGCCACAATGTGGGAGGAGTTGGGATCTGCACTTAGGTGTAAGGATTCCAAATTATTCTGGTCCATTGTTGCAACTGGACTTAATGGGCATGTCCAGGCGCTTGCTCCCAATATTGCCCCTTCAATCTGGGAAAGCCACTTTGGTGCTCTATATGGTACCTCTGAGTTTGATGCCTCGCCTGTTAGTACTCTTGAACCCCAGCAATTCCAAGGCATCAACGGGACTGAGGAGCGTGGATGGTTGACTGTAGTCCCTACACTCCTCGCTCCAGTTGAACCCTTCACTTTGATTGAGGTCGAGACAGCCATAGGCAAATTGCTCCCTAACAAGGCTCCGGGATTGGATAAATCGCCGGGGGATTTGTTTAGGGCACAACCTAAAATCTGGGCCCCCTATTTGGTCGTTCTATTTAATGGCATTTTGCAGGGAGACGACCTGCCCCCTACTTGGCTAGGAGCAGAAATTGTCCCTATTCTAAAAAAGGGCTGCCCGCTAACCCCCTCCAATTATAGACCCATCAGCTTAACTGATACATCACAAAAGCTGATGGGGAGGGTCATCCTTGATAGGATTCTTGGGTGGATCGAAGAGAATGGGATCCTTTCTATACTCCAGGCAGGCTTTAGGTCCGGCACATCTACCTTAGATCATATATTTCGCCTGCAGGTCCTGTACTGGAAAACAGCAAAGGTAGAGGGTGGCAGTCTCTACCTTGTGTTTGTGGACCTGCGGGCGGCATTTGATCTGGTTCCGCGTGAAAAATTGTGGAAGGTGCTAGCAGACCTGGGACTCCCGCCATACTTATTAACCGTTTTATCTAGGCTCCACGTAAACAACTTTGCCCAGGTCAGGTGTGGTAGGCATGGCAAACTCACAGACCAATTCCCTGTCCAAAAAGGAGTTTGCCAAGGGTGCGTGCTGGCACCCACACTATTCAGCCTCTACATTATTTGGCCTTGTGGAACATTTGATTGGTGTGGTAAACAATGATGCCCCTAAATTGGCTACGGGTAGAGTGCCCGCTCTGATGTTCGCAGACGACACTCTGTTGTTGTCTAGAACATCATCGGGCATTCAAAAAACACTTGATGGATTTGTGGAGTTCTGTGAGCTTCGGGGATTGGAAATCAATCTGGGAAAAACTAAGTTTATGATTTTTAACCCCCCTAAGCGGGTACGCCCAAATCCGGTTTTACATAGTACCCCCCTTGAAAGGGTTAAACCATTCGTTTATCTGGGTGTTACTCTAACTGAGAATTTTGATTGGAACACGCAGATTGCTAAGTCAACACTTAAGCTATCTCAGCTTGCTGGGGGTAAAAGCAAAGTTTTTAGGGAGTCAACTTTTAGGCCGGTGTCCCCAGCTCGGGAAATATATTGCCGCCAGGCTAGAATGGCAGCAATCTATGGCGCTGAACTTTGGGGACACAAGCAGATAATGAACCTCAAAAAGGTAGAGCAGTCTTTTGTAAGAAACTTAGTTGGGCTACCGCCTTGTTCTCCTTTGATCCCTCTTAGACTTGATCTTGGCATGGCTCCAATAGAGGAGATCATACGTGCAAGGCCAATTATGTACTGGAAGAGGTTGGGTCAGTCCCTGAACTGGCCGCCTATAAAGCGGAATTTTCTGAGATTTTGTCTCTTCTTATAAACAAAAATATCCCTTGGCTTCAGCACATTCGTGCTGTTAGTACCCGGTTAGGTCTTTTGGAACTGTGGGAAACCCCTGAGACCTAATGCCTAGGGATATCAAAGAATGAACTCCTTTCTCATATACGTATGCAGAAAGTTCAAACGCTATTGAGCTCTGCAACATTGGGTAGGTTGACATCTGAGTTCCTACTAGTCAAATCTGAATCCAAAATTGAGGAATTCCTAGATTTAATTGAACCCCCGCTTGCTCGAAAGCTATATCTCCAGCTAAGGTATGGCACTCTACCTATTAGGTCTTTTACATCTAAATGGCTAAAACCTAATAATGAAGTTTGCCCTGCATGTAATTATAAAAATGAGGATGTAACTCATGTACTGTTTTTCTGCCCTGCCTATTCTGCAATTAGAAAATGTTGGCTGATTCGTATTTGTAAGAATTTGGGATTCTTGCATTTTACACAGGCCTGCATGATACTGACCTATGATACCCATCCTCCCATTGTGTTTGCGGTTTTACTCTATCTATTCAGCATGTGGTGTAGGAGACAAACCTTTTTTAACCTAATTGTTGTACCTATTGCTTTTATTTTTGTATCCTGATAACTTGTAGTTTAATTCTCTTTTAACATGACTATTTATTGTTTTATTGTTCGTGCTGATGTATTTTATGTGCACTTTTATGGTCATTTGACCGAAATAAAGTTATCAATGAATGATAATCCAATCCAGTGTCTAAGCTGTCTTGCAACCAACAACAACACACAATAACATTCCCGCACCCCCCTCCCAAACCAAACCCCCAATCAGGTTGTGTATTCCTTACTGAACAACACCCCTTGTGAGGTAACCCATTTATCTTAGTGTAACAGGGAATCATCTCAGAGGGGATGGGGTTGCCTGCTTTCTGCCCTGTCACTTTTGGAAAGGCCTGGCTCAGAAGCATAGTAGCAGGTGGCAGCCCTGGTAACAAAGAGTGTATTGCCCCATCATCAATATTATCAGTCATTATCACTCATCTGGTTACTGGAGGCAGGCAAAGTCCCTCTCTTCTGATTGCGCTGTTTTCTGGCAGTTTGTTTGGCCTACTTCAAGGCAGCACTGTCGTCAGTGAAAAATAAGGGTTTCCCGCCAGTGTGGACTCTTAGCTTGACCGGATACATCACTGCGTATTTCGTGCCTGCCTGTTGAAGTAGTTTTTTGACCGGTATACATTCTCTTCGTGCCGACTGTACGGCTTGAGTAAAGTCTGGATAAAGCGCTATTTTGTTTCCTTGATATTGGGTGTCCCCTTTTTCTCTGAAAACTCTCCACACAGTTTCCCTGTCTCTATAGTTGAATAGGTGAGCTAAGATCAGTCCCAGGTGGGTCCCGGAGGTGGTCTGGGGCCCAGGGTGCGATGTGCATGCTCCACCAGGAACATCGGAGTAAGTTCTTCGGCACATAATTCACTGAGCATTTCTTCCACATATCATTCCATGTTTGAGATGTTGGTTGATTCCTGTACTCCCGTGATATGGACATTGTTCCTTCTAGAACTCTTGTTTCCTACCAATCCTCCGAGTCTGAAATCCGCTGTTCCAGTGTGTTTATTCGACTTTAATGCTTGTCTATTTTTTGGGACATGTGGTCCATGCCTTCCTCCATATTGTCTAATTTCATATCAATTACTCTGAGACTGCCTCGTACATCTCGCATCAGTGCTCTGATATCATCATCTTGGTCAGAGTCCATTTGTGTCTCAGGGACTACGGTCATTGGGGCAGAAGTGGGGTCTTGGAGACATGTTGACCTTTTTTCAAAGGAGATCTTGTTTTGTTTACTGTCAGTCATCCCAATATCTGGGGTTGATTTGTTTACCTCTGTGATATGTCTGCACAGTGCGTATGGTGGTCTGTTTCTGCTGCTGCAACGTGTTTAGTCAGCGAGCTTGGAGGGATATTACTGTGTCTGTATACAGTTCTCGTTGCCCACGTATGTCCCACTCACTTTCCTGTCAAGGTTCTCACTCCTGGTATCGGCCACTTAGCTGTATTCTAGTAGTTCCCCTCGGCCTGTCTGTGGACAGTATTACTGATGTGTAGCCCTCCGGAGCTCGAGCAGGTTGCACTGTCTACTCACTGTTATTGAGAGGTCCAATTAACTTATCACATCGCAACACTTCATGGGTCCTCGATATATATATGCAACACACTAGCCATCCGCAGAACCCGCACAATCTTTCCCTCCCTGCGGTACTTCACTCATCAGTTTCGTCATTACCACCAGGCTCCAGGATGCATCTGCTTAGGCCCAGATGTCCCAACCAGCAGGCAACACAGTTGTCGGGCCGGTCCACTGCCAGTCATCATTTTCAGGAGGTTCGTGATCTCTATTACTCCTCATGTGATCCTCTTCACTGTATTGTCCCCAGAAGATGTCTTTCGCAGTGTCTTGCTATTGGGCCTTTCCCCGATAGTCAGCCGCTACTCGCTGTGTGGGTCCTGGGAAGGCCGCGGACTCCCTGTGTCACACACGATATTTCCGCCAGCCCTCGGTGCATCGCAATGAGCTGGCCCACCAACTGTGTCTTCTTACTTGACCTTAAACTATTGTCGCTGCCTGGATGATCACTGTCAATAATAGGCTGCAGGTCGCCGCCTTAACATGCGCAGGTCTTGATGGAGTCTAGGCGCTAAATTTGTGTGTCGTTTGTGTTCGATCTTCTATGCTGTTACTCGCCAAGGGTCCACGTCCACCGTGTGGCGGTTTGTCCACGCTAACCCGGGGCCTTTCTGCGCTGCGCCTGCCCACAAATTGACAGTCTGGCCCTGCCAGTTGGGCCGTTACTGTGCACTGCTGTCTGTGTACCGATGCTACAGGTCATACGCGTTATCCGGCGGGGAAGGGGGAAGAAGCTATTCGGCGAGACTCACGTTGGTGGTGTGTGCATTCCCTTCACCGCTACGCTCACCGGCAGGTTCCCGGCGGTTGAGGGCCGTCATTTTGAGTCTTTATTTCTTCCGTCCCCAGATGGCTGCGGTCTTCCGTAGGCACCTTGTCTGATCCCCTTCCCATATGCGGGCGGTCGAGTTACGCAGTCCCAGGGAGCTGGTAGCTGTGCACGGATAGCGATCGCAGCAACGAGCCTCCGGTGTTGTTGCACGGCCTGTGGTAAGCTGCGTCTCACCGTCACTGGATCTGCAGCCCTTAGCAGAATTTCAGCCCCCGTAGCCTCACAGATGATGGCGCGGGGGTAAGTCGTATTTGTTCTCTGCTTTCACACCATAGATTGTTCATCAGGCCTCGGATAATATTCTGATTATCTTGCTCATCTTGCTGCTTGGCTTGGCCACGCCACAGACCCACATCCTTGATACCATACCTGACCAAAGTCCTGGAGAAGTTTGTCCATGTCAATGCGCCACAACTACCCTGTGCCATACAGTCAAGTTTCAGACCTAACTACAGCAGGGAAACAGCTCTCATCACTGCAACAGGTGAAATATGCACAATCCTGCACCAAGGGGACATGTTGGCAGCATTCATCCTCCTGGACCTCTGCGGCATTCAACACTGTCTTCCACCACATCCACATGACCATCTAAGCCAATGCCATCACAGTCTCTTGCTTCCGCACCATGAAGATGCAAAGGAAAAATTTCAAGTGGCTCCTCGCCAACATCTGGGAAATCTTCACCCAGACTCTCATTACAGGAAAGTTGGACTACGGGAACACCCTTTATACTGGTATCAGCAAGCAACTCACCAAGCGACTCCTACCTCCTAAATTCATCATCCAGGATCACAATAAACCTTCCACACCATGCCGCACGCACATCACACTACACCATATGAAGATTCTCTGGCATCAAATACACAAATGAGTCTTTAAAGCCCTACACAACAAGGGCCCAGCTAACCTAAATGATTGAATCTCATTCCACAAACATACCAGCACCTTTGCTCTGCTGGAATCCTACTCAGACACATTCGGCACATATGCAAAGCGAGAGCCAATGGGCAGACCTTCTCTTACATCCCTCCTAAAGCATGAAATGACCTGCTGTTTTACATCGGAGCTATCTCTTCTTTTTTCAAATTCCACAAGAAACCGAAGACATGGCTCTTCCAACAAACTTACACCCACCAACCCTAGGCCAGTCCAGACTTGCACCTGCTTTCAGTGCTAGGATACCCCACTGAGTCATAATTCACTTTACAAATACTGATAACATGAGATTATAGATATTAATGACATCGGAGCCAATGATGATACAACATTTTAGCATTCTTCATCTCTCTGATTTGCATCTGTTGGTTTATGACTACTATGCTGGCTTTCCCATACTCTAACTGCTAGGACCTCCAGTGACTTCCCTTTTCTTTTTTGTTTTTCGTTGATCCTTTTTATCTGAATGACAGTTCTAGCCACAAATGCTGGTGTCTAGCAGGTTCCCTCTGCTACTGATTTGCACATGAGACAGGTTAACCCCCCTTCTCCAGCTACAACTTTTAAATGAAGGATAGTAGCCACAGGGCCATGCTCGATGACAATGTGTGAAACCTTGTTGTAAATGTCAGTCAGGTACAACAGGCTGCTGTGAAGAGAGAATGAAGCACTTAGGGGGTGCTGGGGTGCTTACAATGTCTTTGCTCCCAGCTCCACAAGAGTTAGATTAGAGAGCTCTCTACTCAACATGTACTATGTTCATTCGCATGATAGCTTAGCTGGAAGCAGCGGGTCAGAATTTTAAGGCATATTCGGATGCAATTCACAAAGCCTTAAATATGACGTAAATATGAGAAAATATGAATTTGTGGTTTGAAATCTCATATTATGATTGACAGAATCAAGATTTAATAGTTGTTCAAAGTGCAAAGCCAACTTATGACTAAGGAAAATATTCAAATACGGCAGATTATCCATAGGTTTAAGATTAAGTGTAAAGTAAAACGTGATATTTCCCAGTGGGGGTACTAAGGGTGTAACAGAAAATCGATGATCACCCTCTGGCTGTTAACGTTTTAGATATTCACAATCTTCTGATTTCTTTTTGACATCCACTTTGCAAATTGAAACTTGTGCCAGAAAATATTGTGCAAACTGGATGTCAAAATACTTGAATGCTACACTTAAAAGTGGGGATGAGAGATTCCTTAATTATCCAACATGGAGACAGCGATTCACATTCCTATTCCGCAATACTCATAGGATAAGTTGGAATGTTACCGTAATTCTGCACTTTGGACTTATCGTACCTGAAAGAATATTAATAAAATATTGATTAAACGGCTTCTTTCGGTAGTATTCATTGTTCATATGAAAGAGTATTACAGTTATACCTTCCTGTTCAGATGAGGAACCCAGATAACAGCCGTAGGGTCAAAATATCCACAAGTTCCGAGAACTGAGTACATGTCTTATCTCACAGGATATTAGTTTCTGAAAACTATAAATTCATTCATCTAAACGAAGGGCCATATTTATGACCCTTGAGGCATGGGGCAGCGTCACAGGGAAAGGGCAGGAACGCAGCATATTTATCCAATACGGTGCATTTCTGTCCTTTCCGTTTTCGCGGGACCATTTTGATAAACTAGCACCAATGCAGGCACCCTTTCACTATGGTGCAAGGTGTAAAGTGCGGGGTGGTGATGCACTTTTTGGAGCTATGGGGAGAAGACCAACACACATGGACACCTGATGGTGTGGTTGGGTGGACTGGCCTCAAGCGACCACTCCACTTTTATTTTTCACCTCTGGCCACGCCTGGCCCGACACTTGGGTGCGACATATCTGGCTTACACCAGGCAGATAACAAGGCCGCTGACTCATTACATCCCATCTCAACTCAGTCTCGTTTCCTTTTCTTCGTTTCTTCGTTGGCTGGTTGGGGGCTCACCACCCAGCATGCAAACTCCTTTAGAGCTCGGGGGAGGGTTTCTTTGCAAGCAGTACCTGGGGGGTTGACTTCGACCACTTGGTTGGGCACCTGACCTCGAAGACGTCGCTCTGGGTTCATGGTTGACATCCCCGGGTGTTACGGAGTGGCTACCCGGCAGAACGCCCAAACAGACCAGCTCGTCATCCCTATGCCCGCTTTGGTTGGGGACACCTTCTCCATTCCTTTGAATCAAGAGATGTTCCCGGTCACCGTCTCCCCTTCTTTTGATGCGGTGACCATTGTCTTCTTGATTCCTGTCACTGTCCAATGGCCTGGCTCATAGGGAGTCTGGAATTTGGCCCCTGGTCTCCAGTCCTTTACTATCACCTCATCCCCTGGCTGTAGTTCATGAGGCCTGGCTCTTCTCATGTGGCTGGCGGCTAGGTTTTGTCTTTCGCGCCATTCCAGGGTATCCTCCTCAATGTCGTGTGTTGGGGCCCATCCTGGGCATACAGGGATGGTGTCTTGGCACGGGCCATTGAACATTAGCGCCCAGGGTGCCTGAGAGTGGTGCTGTGTGGCGTGCTTCTGTACTCCTAGAGGAACAGTTGTGGTTGGTGCTTAGGGTCCGCGTTTTCGGCCACTGCAATGTGCAACATCTTGTTGATGGTTCGCATAATCTTTCAATTTCTCCATTGGCTTGTGGTCATTGAGGGCTGGTCCGGCGGTGTTGTACCCTGTAAAGTTGCATGAAGTCACAGAACTCACCTCCCTGCAATGGGGGTCCGTTGTCACTCTTAATTTCTTCCGAACATCGAAAACATCTTCTCCAGCACCGGGGCGAATCAGGAGAATGCGGTGGAGCTGACGCCTTCCACTACTGGGTACTTGGAATAACTATCCAACATGACCTGGGTCATCTGGCCGTCAGGGAAGCTCCCGAAGTCGATGCTCACTCTATCCCATGGGGTCTTCCCAAGGTCGTCTGTCGAAACAGGTACTGACCGTTCTGGTGTGCTTGTCAGCTGGCATGCTGGGCATCTTCTCACAGTCTCTCCTACCCGCTCTTCCAGTCCTGGGAACCACTCAGTTCATTGCGTATCTTCAACATCTTGGTGAGGTACTCCTTTTCCTGCCCTGACCAGTCGTTAGCAGTCTGTAGGAAGTGTTGCCAGTTGCGTCTTTGGACGCCTTGCACACCTTGGTGATGACTGGGTCCCCCTCAGATGCCGCTGTGATGTCTGCCAGGGTCAGTGCTTTGGGGCAAACAATTGTTGAGATCATGCTGATGGGTACCTCAGGTGCTTTGACTTCTTGTACCTCTTCTCAGTGTTCTTTTGGGGCTGGGTGTTGAGAAAGAAAATGTACAGGCGGTAATGCCGGCATACCTGCCGAATGGCCAAGGCCTCCCGTTCAATTTGCGTGTAGTGTGTTTCGGTGGGAGAGAGAGACTTGCTAGCATAGGCTAAGGCGGTCCACCTTCTAGATTCTTGCTCCTAGGCAAGCATCGCTCATAGGCCCACCAGGCTAACATCCACGAGGAGTTCCATGCGCTTGGCAGGGTCAAAGTACACCAGGGTGATATGGTCGATGAGAGCACTCTTGACTCTCTGGAACACTGCCTCCTTCTGGTGTTCCCATTTCCACTTGGCGTCAGAGTGAGTGAGGTTCCAGCGGTGTTTTGTGATGGTGACCATATCCAGGATGATCCGGCCACAGTATATGGCCATCCCAAGGAAGCTCTACACTTCTGACACTGTTGTGGGTGGTGGTGCGTCCTTTATGGCTTGGGACTTTCGTGGGTCCACCTGGATCCCTTCCTGGTTAAAGATGTATCAAAAGAATTCTATCTCCCTCTGGAAGAAGAGACACATTCCCGGGGCAGGGGGATGTCATACTCCTGAAGGCATTTTCTTGTGGCCCTGAGTGGCTGGTAGTGTTCATCCGCAGTGGTAGAGTAGATGAGGATGTCATCACTAACGTTTAGTACACCTGGCAGTTCTTTCAGGATCTC
The DNA here is from genome assembly GCF_964263255.1 of Lissotriton vulgaris. Taxonomy (NCBI): domain Eukaryota; kingdom Metazoa; phylum Chordata; class Amphibia; order Caudata; family Salamandridae; genus Lissotriton; species Lissotriton vulgaris. Next base: position 118,199,379 of record NC_141690.1, read on the forward strand.
ACGTACTGTGTCCTGGATCCTGGAATACCTCGGCTGCTGAGGATATTCCAAAGTTGAGGTGCTTGTAGCACTGCAGCCCCAGGGGCATGCTGAACGTAGTGATGTACCTACTTTTCTTGGCCAGGATCAGCGGGTGGCACCCCGCGTTTAAGTTCAGCTGTGAAAACGACCGGGCCAGTTGACATCAGCCATTTATTCGTCCATTGTTGGTGAGATGTGGGGTTCCAGTCGGATTGCTTTGTTGGGTGAGGTGCATGTCGATTCACAATAACATCTCCAGTTGTCATGGTTTCTCTGCTATGACAATGGGGGACACCCAGGGGGTTGGCCCGGACCCCTACTTGATGACCCCTTGGTCCTTCAGTTTCTGCAACTCTTGCTCTACTAGCAGCCTGATGTGAAAAGGGATTTGCCTGTGGCAGAGAGCTGTCGGGGTCACCACAGGGTCGATGTGTAGTTTTACTGGGGCTCTCCTAATGCATCCCAGGCAATAAAAGAGGTTTGCAAACTGACTCAGCAGCTCCTCCATCTGATTTGCTCGCACGCTTCTTGCGAAGGTCACGAGGCCCAGGTCCTCAACGTAAGCATGAGCGAATTTTGCGGATCTCGCGTTCGCGAATTTTGCGGATTTGCGGATTCGCAATCCGCAAAATCCGCGAATTCCCGCGAATTTGCGGATTTTTTTTTTTTTTGTGTTCGCCCGTGTTTCTGCCAGTTCGCGAGGGTTTTGTACACTTTCGCAAATTGCGAACTTACCTGTCGGGTCGCAAGTTTCGCGAACTTGTTGTTTCTACGTGTCCAGCCTGTTTGGGACACTCTTCTTCATCACTGCCACTCTCTGTCACCACTGCCACTCTCTGACTACTCATGCCACCCTCTGGCCCACCCATGCCACCCTCTGTTTCATCACCACACCCTCTGGTTGTCCAGTGTACATTATTTTCGGCAAAGCAAAGCACACCTTCCCTGCCTCAAGTGACCTGAATTAATTTGGGGCTGATTCATGTGTCACAGAATATTTTTTTAGCTGGCACCTGCTTCCTTAGTGCGCCCTGATTAGTGATCTTTTGCACTTGCTAAGTGCTTTCATTGTTGCAAAATTAGTTACAACACCTGCCCTGCCCCAACTGACAATAATGAATTAGGGGCTGATTAATGGATTTTAACTTCCAGCCTGGCTCCTGCTTGTCTCCCTTAGCTGTAATTCAGGACCTTTGTGGCATATGTGTAACTATTCTGAGGTTCAGAGCAGGGTCACATACTAGTTTCAACTGGCAACTGAACTCTGGAGGGGCCCCTCAGGAAGCACTCCAGGAAATGGCTACTAATGATGAGCCTGAACTTTTGAACCTGGTAAGTAGTTACTTTCAGTTTTGCTAAAATCGTATTTCTGCAATTTTGCACTTATTCGCGGGGCGCGAACTCACGCGAACAGTGCGAGCAGTGCGAGCAAAATCCGCTGCTCGCGGATTTGCGGATTTTGCGGGAAATTCGCAAATCTCGCGGATTGCGGATTTCCCGAAAATCCGCAAAATCCGCGAGCGGAACGGATTTTCCGCCCACGCCTACCTCAACGGCATGACTGCTGAGTAATGTGTCAGCCTCTCGGTCGATTACATAGACGGTTGTGGTGATCTCATTGTCATCCAACCGGATTGGCATGATCATTTTCCCTCATAGAGGCAGGGGTGAGTGGCTTCCGTAAGCGAAGATCCTCATCTTGGGTCGTAGTCAGATATATTGCTGGATCCCCATGACGTTTACGGAGGCCCCTGTATCAATGACTGCCTTCACTTCCGATCCGGCTATCTTCACGGTGCATATGGGTTGTGGCATTCTCTGTTTTTTCAGCTTCTGCATGATGAGACCAGGGAAGTCTCGACTTCATCATCTTCTGTGGAAGTGTCTTCAATCCGGTAGGTGGCCTGCTCGGTCCCTTTGGCACTGCTCGTTGGTGCAATGGAGGCGCTTAATAGTTGGTTTTCCACCTCTGTTGTCTTTCTGTTAGTTCTTCTTTCGGCACACCAACGCAAAATGGTTCGGAATTCCACAGTGGGAGCATGTCCGACCCTGCATGGGGCATGCCTGAATAGGGTGTTCCTCACATCCACAGTACCCACACTGGCCTTTCGGGGTTTGGGATGGACGGCCTTGCTGCCTGCTTCCTCTGTCTTGTGTTCTCACTGCCTCGGCTCGCTTAATCTTAATGGCCACATTATTTTCTGTTGTTTGTGTTAGGGCTAAGTCCGTCTCATCTGCCCTTGCCGCAGAGAGGTCTTGCATTCTGACTAGAACCAGTATGTCATTGAGGGGTATGTTCGGTTTCCTCAGGATCAGTCCGTGTAGTGTCTTGCTGCGGCAGCCCTGGATTATTTGTGCGCGGATCTCCTCTGTAGCCCTGCCATCCGTTGTGTAGGTGTGTGCCAGTTCTCGCAGCCCTGCATAGAACGCATCAGTTGATTCCCCTTCAATTTCTCTGGCCTGGCATAGCTTGAATCTCTCAGGAGGTATACTTCCTCTCCTGTATAGTGGAGTAGTAAAAAGCGTTTCACCCCTCCGTCTGTCTCTCTCATTGCCACAAAGTAGTTCTCTAAGCGCCCTAGCCACGTCTTTCATCATCGGGACATGGTGGTAGGGTCAGTTTCCTCACTGAATGGGAGTAAGACCCTGTGGGGGCATGTTGTGGGACTCTGCGAGTCGGTGGCAGGTTCACATTGGGGTCATCTCCCATTTTGTCTGTGTGGGTCACCCTCTCTGAGCCGCTGTAGCTGAGTTAGAGTGTTCTCTCTCTTTCCGTGCTGTGCCTGTGGCATTGTGGTGTTTCAGGTGTTGTCTACCGCCCCTTCTGTGCTCTTTTCCCTTTTCTTCTGTTTTTATTGACAATACCCCTTCCTTTCTTTGTTGGCTCAGTAGCGCGAGGGCTTCTCCCCCTTCTTGGTGCTGCGAGGAGCTGGGTCCGGTGGCTGAGAGGCTCCACCGCCACAGCCTAGCCGCGTGTGCAGTGCATGTGGCAGCATTGCGCGCATCTTGCGCAGGCCAGGACAGACTTATAGGCAATGCAGGGGCTAAGCTCTTACCGTCCTTTTTCAGCCACTCACCATCACCCCGTGCAGGTACTTGACCCGTGTACTAGCAACAGCGTTAGAGGCCGAGGTAGCGCAGATGATGCTTCACCTCCCGGATGGAGTGGTGGTGACAGCAAAGCAGGAGTCGCGTCAATGACACCTCAGCGTTGCTGTGGGCGCGTGGGCTTGGATCCGCACTCGTCACCAGTGTAATGCGAGGGGTGGTGACATACTTTGGGAACAATGGGGGGGTAAGATGAACAAACATTGACACTTGGTGGTGTGGTTGGGCGGAGTGGCCTCGAGCGGCCATTCCCCTTTTATTTATCGCCTAGGGCCACGCATGGCCGGAGCTCTTGGTTGCTACATGTCTGCCTTGCGCCAGGTGGACAACAAGATTGCTGACTCATTACACCAGGGTGCCTGCGTTGTAGGCAGGGTTGTTTTCTTACAGAAAGGGGGACCGTCCTGCTTTAAAACAATCCTGATTGGCTTTTTCCTCTTCTTATGTGTGCTGCAGAATGCAGCGCACAATGAAAGAAGAAAAAAATAAATAGAAAAAAGTGATTTTTTTCCTGTTGTGCCTCACCTGGGGAGGCATATCTTTTTGTCACATTCCCAGGTTTACCATGTTTGGTAAATCTGGGAAAGCGCCAAAAACCATGGGAGTTACCTGGGAACACTCACATAACAACCATGGTAGGCCTCCCTCGATTTGCTCTGCCTTGCCGTACTTCATATTTTTGAAGCTCCCCACAAAGTGGCTTTGCATGACTACAAAAATATGACTTTAGGTCTGCGTCACTCTTGCACCACCTTGCATGATCCAAGAGTGACACAAATCGGGTCATAAATATGGTCCTGCATGTCTCTACCTGATGTGTTTTGGTGGTTGTTGGAAATTCTCAGAAACAAGCACCTTGTGGTTTTTCTACACACCTCCAAGCCTTTTGTGGAATGTGAATAATTAATTGACTTTTTCGATTTTTTTTTATAGCTTTCATAAATAGGCCTCTGGGCTAAGTTTCATTAAATAAACAATACCAAACATTGCTTGTTGGCTCAATAATAGAATGCTCTTTCTCTTTAAGAACAGTATCAAGATGCCCTTTTTGAGCAGAGGGGCAATGCCACTTTTTAAATTCAATACATCTCACATGACTCCTCGAATAGATGTGCTCTTATTGATAGCCATAACTTCCATAACTTCCTCAATGTTCATAGTGACAGGAGTTTGAAATACTACCTTAGGTAAGGTAATCATACGTTATAGCATTTCCCTAGCGAGATAAGGCAGACCCTGTCTTAGAATTACTCTAGACATAGCAAAGTTAAGATTTGGGGAGAACCTCTAGGAGCTGAGGAAAATCAGATACAGGGGTTCATCAGAGATGGTTGATGCCAGTGCCCCAATCAGATGATGCAAGAAGTCACCAATGTAGACAAAACTCACACAATGGCGTTATCCCATTCTAAAAATGGTAGACCCAGATATCACGACACTGGTGCATTGCTTTCAGCAGAAGTTTCAAATAATAGAACAATAAGGAGAAAAGGAGATGTCACCTTTGAGCACCGTCCCATTCTTTTGTTTCAGGATTTGTCAACCATCACACTGCAGAAGAGAAGGGCCTTCCACTACCTAACCAAGTTCCTGCTGGGGCACAATAAAATGGATTATTTGGGTCATCCCTTTCATTTGATTTATCAACAGCAAGGTCAACATTACAAGTTAAACTCATTAATCAATACAAAGATGATCCTAAAGATATCAGATGCCCAGCAGGAAGAGGCCGTCACACAAGAAGAACATTCAGGGAATCAACTCCCTCGGTAGAAGAGGTAGCAAGGGAGGGAATTTTAGAGGAGAACACAGCAGAAATAGTCAGATAAAGGAAAGTAGTCATTGATCACCTTTGTGGCACAGATCAATGTCCAAGGAAAAGGTCTTCCTCTGCATCAACATTCTCCAATAAAGATAGACGGTAACATAACAGGTGTATTTGTAAAGCACACGATTACCCGAAGGTGTCCTGGCGCTGAATAACAGATGTTTATTATTACCCAACTAAATGGTACTCATTTTATCGACCTCAAATGGATGAAAGGCTGAGTGGACCCGCCGGGATTTGAACCTGTGACCATGAGGTCGAACACAAGCTCCTGCAGTGGCTGCTTTAGTCCACTGAGCCACCAGACCCAGCTTGTGAGGTAAGAACCGGTGCCTTATGGAGTGCTCAGGCTCCACTCTGGCGCCTACATACTGTTTATTTAAGACATCATTGAAGGAGCGCTGAGGAAGGATCTTGTGCCACAAATCGTCCTGGAATGAGCTCAACTTTGGTTAGGTTTGGGAGTGGGCAATAGATTAATGTTTTTACTGTTCAACAGTTGTCATGAATGAGTTCACAAGTGGGATGGACTGTTTGGTATTTGCACTGCAAGGTTCTATTGCTATAGGATATTTTTATATTCCAAGGGCTAATGATCTAGAACATTTTAAATAAGGTCAATGTGCCTCTTGCTACAAGGGGTGACAACAATTTGAGGACTGATAGGATCCGAGATGTGTCAACACAGAAGTTCATAGTAAGGGGATTCGTACTACGGTAAGGTATAAGTGGGCCACTGATTTGGGGCTGGTATATGTGTGGTGGTGGAGGCACCCTGGGTGTACGAAATTGGGTTATTGGTTGAGGGGGATGAAACCTTGCTGAATAAGCAACCACAATTCTTATGATGGCTAAATACAAGTAAACCACAAATTAACCTATACTCAACCCTCTGGTAGCCTGGTGCAAAAGCAGTCAGACATAACTTAGAGACAATTTGAAAAAGTATTTATGCAGCACACAAACAGAAATAAGGTGAAAATATCACACATGAAAAATCCCACACAATTTTAGAAAAATAAAGTAATATTCAATAAATGATTCAACACCAAAACAACAAAAATCCTATAAGTAGAACGGAAGATATGTCATTTTAAAGATGTGGTTATGTGCTCACGCCGAACCAAAACAAAGTCAAAGGTTCAGGCCAACTGTGATGGAGCGCAGGCCGGACACCGGGACTAACCTTAGCAATGCACCTTAAATCTTCGTTCCAGAACATTGCATTCAAACAACAGTGGCCCGAGAGGCGATGCAAGGTCTACGTCACAGATGCACAACAGTAGTTCCAAAGAGCTGCGAGGGCTACAATATGGGCATGCGTTGAGGATGTGTTGTGCAATGGCATTTCCCAGGAGCAGCAAAGCAGATTTACATTAAATCTGCATCATGTTGCATCGCTTGTGGTGAAAGGCTGCGAGGTTTACATCAGGGATTTGTTGCACAGCAGCAGTTCTAACAAGCTGGGCAGGCTGCAATGTGCACTTCCGTCGAGGTTGTGTCATGTTGTGTTGGTTTTGAGGAGGTGCTGTGTAGAGCTGTGTCAGGTTTGCACTGCCATGCATTGGGTCTGATGAGAGCACAGCTGGGCTTGCAGAGAACTTTAGCCCCACTTCCAAGGATCCAGGCGCGGGGGGCACTGATACCAAGGGCGTAACACAGGGCCCCCGCAGACCACGTGGTGCAGGGGGGCCCCTCGCACTCCAGGGGCCCCCTTCATTTATCTTACATTTCAGTTTAGCTCCGAACGTAAACTGTTCAACTACATTACTTTCACTTTATGGCAGAAAAAGCGAAAAGCGCGCACTAAAAAATACAATATTTAATCAATATTCAAGCTTGGACTGTCCAGGCAGCCGCAGAACACACAAACGGAAATCGCTAACCCGCGCCCCTCCCTCTTCTGTGGAAACAGAAAAAGTTCAATGCTGGTGCAGTGTACTACTCCGTAGTAAGAGATGCTAACTTTATAAGGGAAAACGAGTGCAGGTGAGTGACGTTCGGGTTATCCCAGCGGCTGCAGTTTTGTAGAGGCAGTCTTGCTGTAGACTCGCTTTTGTTGACATGCTTCCTGTTATGTAGACTTGGTTTTATCCTGGCATTTTGTATACGGGAAGGGATGTTTAAAAAAATAAATCAAAGCTAGAAATAAAACATTATAGAAGTCGAAGGCAGTCTGTATTTTCAGTGTTCTTCTTGTGGCTGAAAAGGGCGGCTATTTTGGAGTAGCATTATTTTATTTGGTACAATTTCGGAAGACTTTTTATTTTGTTTTAGGAAGGGTCGTTCTAGACTACTAACCATCTGACTTTAGTCAAACATTACCAATATAGCTGCCGACTTGTTCCATATCACGGTGAATTTAGGCCAGTTTTAACTGTTTAAGCCTACCACACCAAGCGTTACTGAGATTTGTACGACCATATTTCTAATGCGCGTGAATCTTCAAGTCCCTGCAAGGTTATTATGAATGCTAGTCCACAGACACGCCATTGACCTATGGAATCTACTGGACACCATCTCTCCGGACGTCGCCTTCCTAACAGAAACTTGGATGAACGCCTCTTCCGCCCCAGACATCACCATTGCCATCCCAGAAGATTATAAGATCATACGCAAGGACCGTACCGGCCACACAGGAGGAGGAATCGCTATCGTCCATAAGAAGTCAATCCGCATCTCAACCAGCTCTGACGCCAATCTCACCAACTCTGAACACCTTCACTTCCAGATCCAGATCGACCCCAAGACCACACTCAGAGGCACCCTCCTCTACAGACCACCTGGACCCCGCGCAAAATTCAGTGAAGACATCACGGAATTCATCACTCCTCACGCGATCCCCTCCAAAGACTACAGCCTTCGGGGAGACCTCAATTTTCACCTTGAAAAGATCAACGACCGCAACACCACCACCCTCCTGGACAATCTCGCCAACCTCGGACTCAAACAACTGGTCACATCCCCCACCCACATCGCAGGTCACACACTCGACCCCATCTTCACCTCCAGCAATCTCGTCTCCTTCAACCACACTACGGAGCTCCTCTGGACTGACCACAGCTGCGTTCACTTCACCTACAACAAACCAAAACCCACCAACCACCTCCAACCAACTCTGCAAAGAAACTGGAACAAAATCACCACGGACCAGATCTCCGCATCGCTCCTTCTAAACACCCCAGCCCACTCTTCTAACGCAAACGAAGCCGCCGCCAACCTCACCCTATGGTTATCCAACACCGCCGACACCTTAGCACCACTGAAGAAACATCAAAACAAACCTACCAGCAAAAAGGCCTCATGGTTTAACGATGATCTTAAGAAGTCCAAGAAACTCTGCCGCTCCCTCGAAAAGGCCTGGAAAAAAGACCCAACTACTAGCACCAAAGACGCCTTCAAAAACGCCACTCGCACCCACCACCAACTAATCCGAAAGGCCAAGAAAACAGCATTCAAGGATCGACTTGACAACAACGCCCACAACAGCAAGGAACTTTTCAACATCGTCAAGGAATTTTCCAATCCCTCGGCCAACTCCAACGACATCACCCCCTCTCAAACCCTCTGCGACTCCTTAGCCTCATTCTTCCACAACAAGATCGCAGACATCCACAACAGCTTCGACAACCAACCCGGAAACCAACCCACCCTACCTTTTGCTGAACATTCTCCCCCCGTGAACACCCTTAACGACTGGAACCCAATCTCCACTGAGGACACAATCCGCCTGATGAATTCCATCCACTCAGGATCCCCCACAGACCCATGTCCTCACCACATCTTCAACAAAGCAGACTCCGTCATAGCACCGCACCTCCGAGACGTCATCAACAGCTCTCTCAACTCCGCCACCTTCCCGGAAGACTGGAAACACGCTGAACTCACCGCCCTTCTGAAGAAACCCACAGCGGACCCCACCGAACTCAAAAATTACCGCCCCATCTCGCTCCTTCCATTCCCGGCCAAAGTCATCGAGAAAGCTGTCAACAACCAGCTCGCCGCCTTCCTTGAAGCCAACAAATCCCTCGACCCCTCACAATCTGGCTTCCGAGCAAAACACAGCACTGAGACCGCCCTCATCGCAGCAACAGACGACATTCGAACTCTACTGGACAATGGAGACACAGTCGCCCTCATCCTCCTCGACCTCTCTGCAGCATTTGACACAGTCTGCCACAGCACCCTTTTACAACGCCTCAATAACATCGGAATCCAAGGAAAAGCACTTGAATGGATCACCTCGTTCCTCACCGGAAGAACTCAGAAAGTCCGCCTCCCACCATTCAAGTCCAAAGCCACTGAAGTCATCTGTGGAGTACCACAAGGATCCTCACTCAGCCCCACCCTCTTCAACGTATACATGAGCCCCCTCGCGACCATCCCCCGCCAACACAACCTCAACATCATCTCTTACGCGGATGACACTCAACTTATCCTTTCTCTCACCAATGACCCCAGCACCGCCAAAACTAACCTACACGAAGGAATGAAAGAAGTTGCCGAATGGATGAAACAAAGCCGTCTGAAACTGAACTCAGACAAAACAGAAGTCCTCATCTTAGGTACATCCCCCTCTGCATGGGACGACTCCTGGTGGCCGGAAGCCCTCGGAAAGGCACCCATCCCGACAGACCACGCACGGAACTTAGGCATCATCCTGGACTCTTCACTCTCAATGAATAGACAAGTCAGCGCCGTATCCTCTTCCTGCTTCAACATTCTTCGCATGCTTAGAAAAACATTTCGCTGGATCCCCACCGAAACAAGGAAAACAGTTACCCATGCCCTAGTCACGAGCCGACTGGACTACGGAAACACCCTCTACGCAGGCACTACCGCTAAACTCCAGAAGAAACTCCAACGAATCCAAAACGCCTCAGCCAGGATCATATTAGACATCCCACGCAACGAACACATCTCCGGTCACCTTAAAGACCTCCACTGGCTACCCGTCAACAAGAGGATCACTTTCCGACTGCTAACCCACGCACACAAATCACTCTACGACATCGGACCAGAATACCTCAACTCACGACTGTCCTTCTACACCCCCTCCCGCCAACTACGGTCTTCCAGCCAAGCCCTCGCCACTGTTCCTCGCATCAACAAGACCACCATGGGAGGCAGATCCTTCTCATACCTGGCTGCTAAAACATGGAACTCACTCCCCGCTTACCTTTGCCTTACCCAGAACCACCTAGCATTCAGAAAGCAACTTAAAACGTGGATATTTGACAAGTAATCCCCCTCCCCTTTCTAAGCGCCTTGGGACCCTCTGGGTATGTAGTGCGCTATTTAAATTCTCTGACTTGACTTGACTTGACATTCTTAAAAACGCCGAATACCTGGGGCTTTACATTGATAGGGAGTTTGACCAAGTAGTTAGGATTAATTATGAGTCTTACATTGCTGCCAAGGTTTCAGATTGCTTATGTGTGACATTTTCATAATTTCAGTGTAATTATGAGTGACATTCAACGACTAGGAGTGGCACTTTCTTGCGAGAAAAATCAAGTACTGAAGACGAGTAAAACACAAATATCAGAAATTACACCCATTGAAGCAATGAGAAACTCTAAGATAGTCTCAAAACATCTGCAAAGCACCAAAAATGGAAGGGCACTAACTTCGGAGGAGGACCCGTAGTGATGAATGTAAAACTGACAGTAACATTTAACTGTTTTAATATTAAAGTAAAATAGCTTATGAAGAAGTGCACCACAGCTACAGACTCCGGACCGCTGCACACTGACATTGCAGGAATAGCCTTGCAGTTGAGCATTCTCACGCGCACGCCCCTTTGCGCAATTTAAAATGCGAGTGCGGTGTGAGGCCGCTGAGAGGGACCGTGCCACCTAGGACGGACTGGTGCGGCATTAATTTAATTATTCACAGTGCTAACCTTGCTGGTCCTGGGTAATTGCTCAAACCATAATTTCATTGGTTTACAAGGTTTTCCCTTTTGTCTATAATGCAATGTTATCTTGTTTTTATTGTTTGTGTTCGGGCATGATCATTACCTACTGGCTGCCACTAGCGCACCTTTAGATTGTCTTCTGTTCTTGGATGAAAACCAATGGAAGCTCGGCCACAGCATAGAAACTCATGGCTGCGCTCGTATTTTGGTGAAGGAATTATCTTCACCAGGTTTTAAATGTTTTTGATTGCGAAAGAGGGTTTTGGTGAGGAAATATGAAGTTTAAAGGAAACACATTGCGAGGTGTTTTCCCGTGGCTGGCAAGGCGTTTTTCCGTGGCTGATAGGTTACTTGGAGGGAGCCCATGCGACTACACCCCCGACAAGAGTTAAACGCTTAGAGAAGTAAAACCGCATTATTGGCACATACTTCAAACAGCAAATACAAATGGAAAGCATTTTTACAGGGCTTCTACATCAGCGTCAATTATCCCTGATTAGTAATTAGATGACACAAAGAGCAGGAAGTCATTCTATGAATAAAGCAATACAAACTTGTTTACAGGTACTATTTAGTATCATGAAGAAGTTTTAATGTGCAAGGGGGTCTTTTTTCACAAAATGTGGGTACAGCTCAGTGTATTTTCAGGCATATGCCTTCCTGTATTGCTTGGTGTCATCTGGCCCCTGTATAGTTAAGGTTCACATGCAGTTCTTAATTTGTAAACAATTAGGTGCCAGGGCTCTTGCCAGAAGGCTTCTGCAACTTAAACTATCCATTGTTGCTGCCAATGACAGTACCAAGACAACTACTAACCATCACACTTTTGCTGGTATTACAATTCATACTATTCCCGGCACCCAAAGCTCTAAGAATGGTTTGCAAGGCGGTTATTAATCATTGTTAACATATATTGAATTAATCGCCGGCTGCTGTTGTGGTCATCCCTATTTCAGCCACCTGATCTGCCATGGAGCAGGCAATTGTGTGTGCAGGTGCTGACAATTTAGTTCTGGTGCTGAGCACCGGAAATCACAGGCTCAAATTAAGCATTGGATTCGATATTTCGTTTTTCACATGAGAATGGAAATTTATGGGCTTATTATCAGTTGCTTATATATATTCAATAGGGATAATTTATAAACACATAGCATACCCTTTGAGTACAGCAATGATAATGGGTGACAGCTCTAGCAGATGAGAAATCACTAATCCAGTGATTCAATAATTAGATTATCTGGGTAGGCTTAATGTTCACATTTGGCTCTTCCCCATTTGCTACACAGCTTGTGAGGGGCATTTAGACAGACAAGGCACAAGTTGCTTTTCTGCCGAAGTGTCGTAAAGCACGGTGTTGTGGAGTAGAGTGGACTGTTATGGAGTAGGCGTAGAGTCATGGAGTGGTGTAGAGTTGAGTTGAGTGGAGTGTCATGGAGTTGCATAGAGTGGACTGTCAGAGTGTTGTGGATTGTCATGGAGGTAGTAGAGTGTCGTAGATTGGAAGGATGTAGAGTGTATTAGAGTGTCATATAGTTGAGTATTGTAGAGTGAAGCAGAGTGTCACAGAGTGGAGTGGCACTGAGTGTTGAGGAGTGGTGTAGAGCAGAGTGGAGAGACAAAGTGTGTTGCGTAGAGTGGAGTACAATATTATAGAGTGGTGTAGAGCGGAGTAGATTGTTGTAGAATAGTGTGGCATAGAGAGGAGTAGTGTAGTAGAATGAAATGGCATAGAGTGGAGTAGTGTCGTAGAGTGGAGTGGCATAGAGTGGCAGAGTAGAGTGGCATGGAGTGTAGCGGAATAGAGTAGTGGTGTAGACGAGTGTGGTGTGTAATATAGTGGAGTAAAATGGCATGAAGTGACCTAGAAGGAGTAGCATAGAGGGTCGTAGAGTGGAGTAGTGTCGCAGAGTGGCATAGAGTGGATTAGAACATCATAGAGTGGAGTGTTGTAGAATGGATTAGAGTGGCCTACAATGAAGTGTCATAAAGTATAGTGGTGAAGAGTAGACTGGCATTGAGTGCAGTGGCTTAGAGTGCATTGGTTTTGAGTAATTGGCATACAGTGCAGTGGCGTAGAGTGGTGCAGTGTAGAGTGGTGCAAAACAGAGTGGAGTGGAGTGGTGCAGAATAGACTGCAGTGCATAGAGTGCAAAGGCATAGAGTGGAATGGCGCAGGTAGTGCCATAGAGTGACAGAGTGGAGAAGAGCGTGAAAGAGTGGAGTTTAGTAGAGTGGAGTGAAGTGGCCTAGACTGAAGTGGCATTAAGTACAGTGGTGCAGAGTAGATTGGCATAGAGTGGATTGGTTTTGAGTAAAGTGGAATAGACTGCATTGACGCAGAGTGCAATGGTGCCAGGATATAGAGTAGCGTGACGCAGATTAGAGGGGTGCGGAGTGGTGCAGAGTAGACTGCAGTGGACTAGAGTACAGTAGCTTAGAGTAGAGTGGTGTAGAGTTTGGGCCATCAGCACAGTAGTTGTAGCGCGGAGCTGCAGCATGGGTGCACCAGTTGCCTCATATCAGTCCTTCGGCTAGGCGGCCTGCCTCATAAATTAAATGATGCGCTTCTGAGCCTCTCATTAGTAAAGATCGGTTCGCCCTCTCGCCTGTTTACCAGCCCAGCATCATCGTCTTTGTTGTAGCACATTCTGATGACCAAGTTATAGATAGAGCTATACTACTATTTGGGCAGCAATTACATATTATGTTACTTTATGTTTATATACTGCATTCTATGGAAAATATGGTCCACTGCCCAAATGCCATGCCTGTGCTTAGTTAGATTTAAGCAAAATGTTCTATTTAATGTGTTGTGTTGGAAGTTTGTGTGTGTTCCATGCTATTGAAAAGTGCTCTTCGGGGCCACATTGCAGCCAGCTGTATTGCATACCTGCACTATGTGGGGTGTACGCAAGGTCTGTCTAGTGCGTTCTGTTTGATGCTTGCGTGTGTTTTAAACTACTTACAATGCTCTTGGGAGCTGCGTGCCATCCCGCTATAAGGTATTTGTGAGCTATGTGCAATATAAGCTCTACCCAGTGTGCGCTATTACATGTCTGCGTGTGATGTACATTATCGAAAAGTGTTGTTGGGTTCTACAGTGCACCACAACAGTCAGCTGTATGCTCTATCTGATGTGCGCAGTCAACATACCTTTGTACATTGGTTACCAAGGCTAAGTTTTTGTCTGGTTCCACTACCCCCTGAGCCCCCACTCTGCCTATTCCTTGCATTTGAAATTTACATTTACTGCCGTTGTGTGAAAATGCATTTCAAGAAAAGGAATATAAAGTAGGGTGCCAAAAGAAAAATGCCAGCCATGTGTTTAAAGAGCCTGGAAAGACCTGGCATTGGCACTAAATAGGGTTATAAAAAGTATGTATTAATTTTTAATGTGCCTTTTTTGTCTTTGTTCCCTTTAATTATCAGTCATGAATCTCATCATTCAGGCAGCCCTTGAACACAATGAAAGTGCTTTCTATTTATATTTGCTGTTCGAAGTATGCACAGATAAGTACAGCTTTAGGTGACAGCTTATTTTTGTCAGTGGGTCAAAGTGGTAGGTGGTGGTCCGGGCCGCTGGGGGGTCCCCTCCATGTGCTTTGCGGGGGGGCCCCCTCCATGTGCTTTGCGAGGGGGGCCCCCTCCATGTGCTTTGCAGGGGTGCCCCCTCAAGTTTTGTTACGCCACTGACTGATACTCATTGTCCGGGGGCCACAGGCCCTCTCTTGAGGCCCTCATTGTGAGCATTTCATTGTTATTTAAAGCCTTGACCAGTGAAAGCAGCCACTTTCATGTCAGAGTGCTTACTTATTTTAGTATAGAAATGTAAACATTCATTACACACGAAGGCCACTGCAGAAAGACACATACATGGAAATTAACATATTTTTAAGGCAATTTAGCATATCATATTAGCATTTTAAAACGTAGCTCAATTCAGGATTTCTTTTCTAAGTGAACTTTTCTCAACTTTTTCTCTCTGGATTGTAAGGCACACAAAGAATAGTAAGAAATAAAGTATACAGGAATGCATGCTTTAAGTGGATTTCAGAGGGAAGCATACATATGATGTTTTTGGTCTTACTTTACATCTATGATTGCTTCCCCAACCAATGTGGCCCTGGTCAAAATCTAAAACTTTACCTGTGGCCCCTTAGTAAATATTTGTGAGTACCCCTGACTTAGGGTGTTAGGACTCACAGCAAGCAGAGTTCAGCTGCAGGGTTCAAGATTTTTGGAGCTTTTTCTGTCTCTGAGGCTCTGGTCAGGAGACATGGCAACTAGCCCTTGAGTCACTTGGGTGATCATGGGTTCAAGATGCAGGTCCAGTCCTTTTCACTTAGGCAGCAGGGTAGCAGAGTAGGAGGGCAGCAGAGAAGTTATTCTTGCCTCACAGCAGAGCAGTCCTTCTTCTGTGTCTTCCACTGGTCCAGAGGTTCACTGAAGAGTTAGATCTGGGGATCCACAACTAATACCTGGGGCCCACTTTGAAATGGGAGAAGCTTCTAGAGCCCATCCCCTGCACAGCTGTCTGGAAATTCCTGCATCTCTGCGCTGGCCTTAGCCTGTCTGGGAGCATAAAGGACTAGTATGAAACCCTTTTTCATTGTGGAATCTGACAGCCCCCCCCCCCCCCCCCACCATCATTATGATAGAGAATGCCCATCCTGCCAACACCCACTTCCCCTTTGCCTCACTGTCTGAGGGTAATACACAAAGACCAACTGCCAGCTACTCTAAGTCATGTTACTCAGGATACAGATTGCAGGACAAGAAAATGGCACCTTTTTAAAAATGGCATTGCAAAAATTGTGAATAAAATCAAAATGTACTATTAAAGAGGGTTTTAAATTACAATTCATATTTATAGACCAAACTTGAGATTCCTACCTGTTCCTAATTGAACGTTTTAAATCAGATTTTAAGTTACAATTGTGAAAATGCCACTTTTAGAAAGTTCAAAAGCTGGGGGGATAGGCCCAAAGGACCAGAACCAGGCAGGGCCGTACTAAATTGAAGACAAAAAGAGGAACCTGGCTTCGTTTTCCGTTATGCTCTTATTATTTTTGAGCAAAAAACAGACTGCTATCTTTTCTGTTTGAATGGAATTTTTTATTAAACCATCCCTTTCTTTGCAATTGTTCTTATTTTACCAAAAAGATTTTAGTTGCTTGAGAAGTAAAGAGACATATTTTTCAAATTAACATACAAAACATGAAAAATACTTATGGCGATTCACAATAAACATGAGGGATTTGCATTGCTTTTTTAAAAAAAAATCTTTTTATTAGCATAGTATGTAGAGCAGTAACATGCATACATATTCATATTCGAGCTCAGTAGTAATCATGGTGGTACATGCATGTGCTTGCCCAGAACATATATAGACATAGTTACATTGATTTTCCATTTTGTCGTCGAACCAGAGCAAACGAACGAACCCCAATCGTACCCGGACCCACCCCCCACCCTCAAGAAATCCCACCCGACACTCTCTCAACAGGCATATAACTGAATTAGCGACAATTGGGTCACCCCTGATACTGTAACACGTAGCTTAATCTATACACACAGGTAGGATGAGGTAGTATGGTCGATGGTTCGGGTCTCCCCGTACCCCATCGCAGTGCACCGCAGTCAGTGTCTGTGCATGGAAGAGTGAATCAGGACACAAGTGTTCCACAAGTGGCTAGTCATGTGTATCCCCGTCTTCCTCGTCATCCCCAACCTCAAACGTCCCCAATGTGTCAAACCATTCCAGCGAGATCGGCGTTTTTCGGAGGCCTCTGCGTTCCTCTCGCTGTAGTGCTTCGCCTTCTGCCTTACCCCACCGCACTACCTCCACTTTCCATAGTTTAGGGCTGGGTGGTTTGGATGATTTCCATCTCATCGTGATGGCACGCTTCGCCAGTAACAGGGCTAGATCTGAAAAGCGTGTCGCCACGGTTCTGGTGCGTGTTGATGGCCCCAGCCCCAGGAGTGTATGTTCTAGTGCAGGTGATCGGGACAGTGTACCAGCCCTCTCAAGCGAGTCATGGACAGTGGTCCAGTAATATCCCATTCAAGGGCATTGCCACAGCATATGTACTAGCGATGCGTCATCAGTATCGCATCGGGGGCAGTTGCTTTTCGATTCAGTGAACATCACATGGAGGCGGTGCGGGGTAAGGTAGGCTCTATGTAGCAGCATCAGTTGAATGAACTTGAATTTGGGGTTTCTAGCTACTTTTTTGGGAAACTGAAGTATGCGCTCCCACTCCTTGTCTCTCAGTGGCCTTCCAATATCTGCTTCCCATGTCGCCCGAAGTGGCGACAGTGTGAGTGCCCTCCCCATTTTGATGCTAGCAGTGAGCCATCTGGTCAGATGGTCGCCTGTGCCCATGAGGTAGTGCATTGTGATTAGAGGGTTTGTAACAGGCTCCTGGCCCTCAGGTGACCATTTGTGTGTAATATAATGGCGGAGTCCGGCGTGCATAAGGAATGAGCCTCTGGGGACGCCCTGTGTGGCTCTGAAGTCTTCGAAAGATAATAGGTGCCCCTCTGCAAACAGGTCACCCACATGTGTTACACCTGCGTCATGCCAGGGCTCCAGCTAGGTTGTCGTGAGTGTTCCCGAGCCCAGTGGTATACCCAAGAGTGGGATAGTGGGAGCATAAGTTGTCTCGGGGGAAGTGTACTTCAATGCCTTCCGCCAGTATGTTATCGCCAGCCTGAGGAGCGGCGGGGTGTTTCTCGGTAGATCCGAGCTGGGTAGGAGCAATATGTGCACTCTCCCTTTCGCATGGTCGTCCTTTGAAACATTGATCTCATGAAGATTGCGGCCCGCCACCCAGTAGGTCAGCCACTGTAGCTGACACGCATAATTATAAGCCCTGAAGTCCGGTAAGCCCATGCCACCGGAGGCGGAGGGGAGCTGCAATTTGGCCAGACCTATGCGTCTGCGGCCATGTCCCCACACAAGTTCCGTGAGTAGGGAGTCGAGGGTCTTAAATGTTGCTGCTGGGATCAGGAACGGCAAATTGGTGAAGTAGTAGATGAGACGGGGGAGCATCACCATCTTGGAGATTGCCGCCCTGCCGGGTATTGAGAGTAGCAGCGTTAGCCAGAATTGAATTTGCGACTTCAGCGTTCTGATGGCCCTCCCCAGGTTGCCGTCTATCATCATGTCTGCCTCCCTGTAGATATGCATCCCAAGGTACCGGGAAGTGGTTTCTGCCATCTGTAATTCATAAGGGGCAAATGGTAGGGGGGTAGGCACGCCTGTGGCTGCAAAGGTGAACCCATAGGACTTAGACTCGCTGATGGTGAGGCCAGAGATCGCTCTAAAGTCCTCAAAAACCTGGGAAATAGGGCTCAAGTCGCCCCTCAGGTCACGAAGATATAATATAATATCATCCGCATATGCGGATACAATGTGCGCCGTCCCATGTCTCTGTACGCCATAGCGGGGGGCCATCGACCTGAGCCTACAGAGCAGTGGTTCGAGGGCAAGGACAAAGAGGAGGGGGGAGAGCGGGCAGCCCTGCCTGGTGCCTCTTGCTATAGCTATGGGACCTGATATTTGGTTGGAGGTACGCACCCTAGCCATGGGGATGGTGTACAGTAATCTGACCCAGGCAATAAATTCGGGTGGTATCCCGAATTTTAACAGGGTGGCGAACATATAGTCCCATCTTAAGGAATCAAACGCTTGTTTCAAATCCAGAGATATGCAGCCTTCGGAGCTCGTGTCCACATGGTCTCCGAGCATGAGCTGGGCTAAGCGCCTGAGGTTCATGGCTGTATTACGGCTCGGTACAAAACCACATTGATCCGGGTGGATCAGCTGTGGCACGTATTGCACGAGCCTCGACGCCAGCACTTTGCTCAATATCTTGGAGCCAGTATTGAGAAGGGACAGGGGTCTGTAATCGGCCATCTGTAGTCCGTCTTTGGCTGGCTTCAAGAGGGACGTGATTAATGCCTGCATGGATGATTGCGGTAGAGAGGTTGTACGTAGAGCTTCCAGATAAACAGTGTGCAACCGTGGGGCCAGGAGGTCTATGAATGTTGCGTAGAATTCGGCCGGTAGGCCATCTGTTCCGGGGGCCTTACCCTTCGGGAGAGCTTGTATTGCCTGCCTGATTTCTGCTACTGAAATAGTACGCTTCAGGTCTTTGTTCTGCTTGTCAGTGAGTTGTGGTACGTGTAGACCCCTCATGAAGGCCTCGAACGCGATCTCTGATAGGGGCTGTGGGGGGCCGTACAGCGTGGTGTAATAGTCCTTGAACGCTGCATTAATCCCTATTAGGGTGGTAGCCGAGCTGCCTGTCTGGTCTAAGACCCTCAGGATGATCGGGGAGTCTCGTAGGAGGCGGGCTAGTAAGGGACCGGCTCTGTCTGCCTGTGTATGCTGCCTATTCGTGTATTCCCTATAGTCTAGAGCCGCAGGTCTTCCAGTAGTTCTGCGTGTCTAATGTGAGCCTCTTGCAGTGGTGTAAAGGGTGCATTTGTGCCCGCTGCTTCATTCTCTAGGGACGCTAGTGAGCCCTCCACCTCCTTCAGTTGGCTGATCACCTCCCGTTTCCTGCCCACCCTAGCGGTCATAGCAGTCCCCCTGAGACAGACTTTGAAAGCGTCCCATTCTATCCAACGGGAGCTGGCTGTGTTCGCGTTTGTGGAGAAGTAGGTTTCTATAGTGTCGGATAGGGAGGACCGGAAGACCGAGTCTTCAAGGAGATCAGGAGACAGTCTCCTGCCCCACTGCCATGTAATCTCTACGGGGTTGTGGTCGGGGTTGTGGTCGGATAGGGTTTTTCCCATATGTTGGGTCTGGACAATCGAAGCTGTAAGGGAGCGGGAGCAGAAAACATGGTCAATTCTGGTGTGGAGCTGGTGGGGTGGGGAGAAGAAAGTGTATTCCCTCTCCTGTGGGTGTGTGCTGCGCCACGCATCTGCCAAATCCCAGCCCTCAGCCCAACTTGTAAGTGCGTCTGCCTGTTTCTTGCTCTCACTAGCCTGTAAGGAGGGGGTGTGACCTATCCAGTGTAACATCAAGCACAGCATTGAAATCACCCCCAATGAACCAGCGGTGATCAGCCCAATCTGCAAGTACCCTGTTTACAGTTAACAAAAATTCCGATTGGTTTGAGTTCGGTGAGTACACACATCCAAATACAACCGCATCCCCGTCCAACAGTCCCCGTACAAATACATAACGACCCTCTTGATCAACCCTTTGCTCCAGCATCTGGAAGGGGAGAGAGCCGCGGAGCCAAATTGCCGCCCCCCTGGAGAATGCAGAATAGGAGGTAGCAAAGAGCTGTCCTCTCCATTTCTTGCGCAATTTCACGTTTTCAGCAGCGTTCAAATGTGTCTCTTGCAAGCAAGCAATCTGTGTCCCCCTGCGGTTAAGTTGAGCCAGGATTCTATGTCGTTTGTGCACTGATCCCATGCCACGTACGTTCCAGGTGCACAATTGGTAATTATTAAGAGGCCCCATATCTATCTGTGTGGTGTGGCAATGTGAGATATCCGGGTGACCACATTTGTTCTGCTGTGCTATAAGGTGAGAGTGTCCTGTAAACATGTAACCCCTTAACAAAAAGGTCCCCGAGCCAACGTGCCCAGGAGCCAAACCGTGGTGCCCAACGCATAAGTCAGTTAAGTTCGTGTGCATACCGGGTGTCGTAGGCCTAAGTCGACTGTCACTGAACGGCCGGCATGGACATGATTGCCCTCGATATAATGGGCCCCTATGCAACCCACCATATGTGAAGGAGGGGATCAGTTATACGTTACCACCCGGAGGGGATCAATCGTGTCGTGGTTCAGAATTCCGCCGCCATCTGGGCTGAGATCTTCGGGAATAGCTGCAGGCTGTCTACTGAACCAGATACCTCTGTGTGGGTGTCGGTGGTAACGGTGAGTCTGTCTCCGGTTGCTCCCACGTTATGAGCGGCTAGTGCCTCCTCTGTTAGTCGTTGCTGTGGAGATGATGACGAGTGGCCCGCCGTCTGATGTCCAGGGGAATGCGTCTTCGTCAATGTTCCGTGGGATGAGTGATGTTCGGGGCTGTGAGTGCCGTTCCGTCGGCCTGGTGAGCCCCTGTGGGTTTCGTTGCGGTGATCTGCGAATGGGTCCTGTGAGGCCGGTGGGGTCAGAGTGACTTCCATCCATTCCTCCGCCTCCTCAGGCGAGTCAAAAAAGTGGGATTTGTTGTCATGCAGTATTTTGAGCCGAGCGGGGAACAGAAGTGCGTATTTCATATTCCTGTCTCTCAATTTGCGTTTCACTCCCATGAAGGTGGACCTGGCTCGCTGCACAGTGGGCGTGAAATCAGGGTAGACCGATATATTCTTATCCTCAAAGCGTATTGGTGCTTTCTCCCTGGCCGCTCGTAGGACAGTGTCTCGGTCTCTGAAGTGGAGGAGGCGAGCGATCAGGGGGCGAGGAGGTGCCCCTGGTTGTGGGGGCCGCGATGGCATCCTGTGGGCCCGTTCCACACTGTAGAGGGCGGTGAGATCTTCTTGGCCCACCAACTTCCGTAGCCAATCCTCCACGAACTGGGTGGGGTTCCTCCCCTCGCTTCTCTCCAGAATGCCCAGGATGCAGACGTTGTTGCGGCGGGCACGTCCTTCGGCATCGTCCACTCTATCCCATAGTTGTTTGAGATGTTTCTCCACGTTTTCCAATTTCGTGGAGTGTTCTGTCTGCTGTGGAATGAGGTCACCCAGTGCTATTTTCTGCTCCGCAACCCGTTCCGCCAACTTGTTATGGTCAGCCCTCAGTAGGGACAGGCCAGTCGCCATATTGTCTATGCGCGATTCTAGTGCTTCGCGCGACACGCGTATTTCATTCAGGATAAGGTCTAGCTTGGCGTCCTGCGATCCCTTACCGGTCGGTGGGATGATGTCCATGTTGGAGGAGCCCAGCGGGTCTTCAGAGCCCGTGGACTGCCTGTCAGTCGGAGCGCCCTGGTCCTGAGTCTTGCCCCTGTGTTTACCCATGGATCTCGTTAGCAGGGTGGCGCTGTAGTGGATGCAGCAGACTGCCGCTGTCTTCCTGAGTGTCCGCTCAAAGCGCCGGGCAGTGGTTGTGGAGGGTCCGCGTTGTGTTGGGGAGAGGCGGTTGCGGTGAAGACCCCAGGGCTGGCAGGGACAGTGTAGGCTCTCCAAGCGAGGCGCCAATGTAGGGTGGGGCGATGCTCCACTGGTGTCCCTGTGGGTAGGTGTGATCCCGGTCCTGTAGAGGTGGATGGGGGGAGAGATGGTGGGGCCCAGGTCACTGCAAAGCGAGTGTATTGTACAAGCCGGGAGCGCGGCAGAGGTCGGGGCTGTAGCACTGTGGCAGGGCGCCAAGGCGCGTGGCGCACTCCCTTACCTCGGGCTCGTGTACCTGGGGTCCGCGTCTCGCTTCAAGGTGCGCGGGTCCCCGATGCGCGACACCCCGTGCTGAGTCCTCGCTCTAGGCCCGCCGGCCGGTGGATCAGGGGTAGGCGAGGTGACACTGCCAGGACCCGAGGGTCCCATCCTAGCCCTGGCGTGGAGACAAGATGGCGCCAAGAAATTTGCGAGGTCGGGCCGACCCATGTTGCTTTGTGCCTAGTGTAGTCAGGGTGAAGCCGGGCTCACGGTGGCGGAGACGGATTGCATGCACCGCCCACACCGCAGTCCTCGCCTGTGCAGCTGAAGGCAGGAGTCCCACTAGCTTCGCGGGCGGGCGGCGGGCAGGTCCGGGAGTGCTCCCGTGTCCCAATGTGCCTCACAGCAGGGCGGTCAGCCAGGGGCGAAGCGACTGAGAGGGGGGTATCGGAGCCTCAGGCAGGGTAGGGCACCTCTCTGCACTCCGGAGTCTCGGCTGGCGTCTCGGGATTATGTCCTGTCCGGGGTCCCGACCGGACCGCGATGGCAGCTGGGGGTAGGTCGGGCAGGCCACTCACTTTAGGCCAAGGCTTCACTCTGGCTCATAGGCCGCAACAGGCTCCGCCGCTGGAACTCGCATATGGTGTGGTTTGAGAGGGGTTACACCGCACCGCTACACGCCGATCACTCCCGGAGGCAACCTGTACAGGAATCAGGTGGGCTGCAGGCTGGGGAATGCAGGATATTCCGCTAGTATTTAGGGCTAAGGACGGAGCTGGAGAACTACACGTCCACCATTGCCGGCTCCAGGCCACGCCCCCCCTGGGATTTGCATTGTATTGTATGCCTCATTCACACACTCTAAACATTTGTTTGGCACATGTTTGGCCCCAAAAACAAGATAGCGATAAGAGTATTCTAGTTTCCAATGTTAATCGTGCGAAAGTCCAATGTTGTTGTATATAAGTATTTCATGCACTGTCTATTGTTAATCGTCATAAATATTTTATATATTTTTTTGTATGTTAGTTTGAAAAATATGTGTCTCTTTACTTCTCATGCAACTAAAATCTTTTTGGTAAAATACAAACTACTGCAAAGAAAGGAATGGTTTAGTAAAAATTCCATTGAAACAGAAAAGATAGTGGCCTGTTTGTTGCTCAAAAATAATAAGAGCATAACGTCAAACGGAGCCAGGTTCCTCTTTTTGTATTAACTTTTAGAAAGTTGGCATTTTCCTGCTTAACCATTTGGTGCCTGCAGCAGGTTCCTGGTGCACCTGACTAGGTGTGAGTGGCAGTGGCCTTTGTATAGTCCTACCCAGTTGCTGCTGGTACGGCTCACCGGTGGGAGGGCGGGGGGCATACAGGATGGGGGGTCGTGTGGTGGGGTTAATTTCATAATATAAATAATTAAAAAAATTCAACTTACCTTTCTGCATGCCGGGTTCCGCATATTCTCTGCTCCTGCTCTCCTGTCTACGGCAGGAAAAGGAGGCAGTCAGCCAGGCTCCCACCCCTAAGCCAATCACAACACTCCAAGTAACGTTGTGATTGGTCGGGACGCCACCAAGCCAGGGGCTTATGGGGAGGCCATTTTCTCCATGCAGGCTGCATTGCACATGACTAGTTTGGGCAGCTCCAGAGGGCTGACCACACTGTTTTTGCACAATCAGGAGAGGGCACATCACTACTCCATTGCCCTGCTCGCAGAGCAGCCCCACCCACCCACCTGCCACCAAACATAAAATGTTTACGTTTCTGCTTTTCGCACTGTGATAAACCAGTGGGGTGATGCTCTTCCCCCCAGTGGAGGAGCCACCTCTGATTCTAACAGACAGCCAAAACAAAGTGGTTAGGAGTGCTTGGCTGGGCTATCTCACGAAGCCTGGCGGACTGGAGCTAAGCACAGCCCCATTTACAATTTAATAGGCTATGGCCTGCTACCACAGAAATAATTTCACACTAAGCTATTGTACCTGTAGCCAGGCTTGGGTTTGTGTATAAAGGCAGGGAATTCCAAACACTTTTGAAAGGGAGACTTCTAGAAGCTTCTCCTACTTTAAAGAAGGCACTAGGTATAAAAAGAGACCCTCAGACCCACGCTTCAGTTTACTTTCTGTACCCGTGGAAGGACTCTTAAAAGACTTCCTGCTGTTGTCACCTGCTCTGAAGTTCAAGACTGCTCTGCTGCACTAAGAGGGATTGCTCTGCTGCCTGAAGCCTGCCTTGCACCCCAGAGGTGTGCCCTGTTGCTTGAGCCCTCCACATCACCTTGAAGCCAGGACTTCCACAGTGACTCCAAGGGCTAGTTAGATGGCCTCCTGAGCAGAGTCAAAGGGACACAAAAAAGTCTCCAACCATTTTAAACCTGCACCTGGATCCAGCCTGAGTGAGTCCTGTCTCTGAAAGTGGTGCTTCACCAGTCCTGGACCTTTGGGAGTCAGTCCCTGAGGCCTGTAAATCAAATTCTGCTAGAGGGCTTGAAGCACTTCTTTTGCCACCACAGAAGCAGCCTGTAAATGTAACTCTGGCCTGCCATTGCAGAGCCTGTGTACAGTCTGATACTGCCATGTCGACTTGGCAAGTGCCCCCATTTGCCAGGCCCTACCCTTCCCTTTTCTTACATGTCAGACACCCTGAGGTAGGCCGAAGGTACCCCTGTAGGTAGGGTGCAGTGTATGTGAAAGGTAGGACATGCCCTGATGTGTGTGTGTGTGACATGTCCTAATAGTGAATTACTGGCAATTGCATTTTTCACTATTGCAAGGCTACCTGTTCCCACAGGACAGAATGGGGAATTTGTTTATAAAATCTTATAAACATAACTGGCCCTGAGAACAAGGTAGGGAAATAAAGTTTAGCATGCCCGAACTCAGAATGTTAAAATGCATCTTTTAGTGAGGGGAATTTTTACATTCTGTGTTTCAAAATACCACTTTGAGTATTTTCTTGCCTAACCACCCTGTGTGCCTCTGCTAGGAGTGTGTATTGCATGTCTGTCTTTTGGATGACAGGGGCAGGAGAGGGGCAATGGCTACAGAGAGCCTGATGATACAGGGCTGGGCGGAATAGACCTGGGCTGCATTTAGAGTAGGAGGAGGAGATTTCCTTTCATTTCATTTCAAAATGCTTTATTCGGTATGTATGAATACAACCATATAGCAACAAACATAAAAATAGATACAGCATACATTTGTGTCAGTTTTGGTTTGCCAAATGCCTTAATTAGTTGAATACAATATACATTTAACAACACATATCCGACAATCTTTAAAGTGCTTTTTAGTACATTTGTCTACTAATGTATGAGCAAATTTAGCAATATTAAAGTGCAAAATTAATTATATCATCCTAACAGATGTATAGATTACATTGGAAAATACTGCTACTAGTACATGTGCAAAATGGCAAATAAAGTGCAAAGCAGCTAAAACCGTTCTTTCTGTGTACAATATACAATAGCGGCACATGTCCGGCATTTTTTATTTTTAAGCAGTTTGTAAAGCGTGCCTATTTAGTGCATACGTCTGGTAGTAGATGTGCAAATTAGCATAATAAAGTGCAAAGTGACTGTACCATCCTTTCTAAAGTGCAGTATGCATTTAGCAGCACAAATACGGATGCTTTAGGAACGTTTCTCACTACATTCTACTACCAGGACGTGTGCAAATTCGCAGTATAAAGTGCTGTAAGTGATATAAGTGGTAGAGGTATTCGATTTCTACATAAAGGTTCACTATGCTAAGCAATTTAATCAAGTGCTAAACTGTCATTGAAATGCATCATTGGTTGAGTTCATACAACATGGAAACATACATCTGGGGTCTCTAAATTAAACATCAATTGCATCGCTGTTTTTGTACTGCGCATATTGTATTTTAAAATGATGGGTTTCAGGTAAAATTTCCTAAAAGGAGTATAAAAGTTACAAAATAGCAAAAAGTGACAAGTACTCTGTTTGGATTTACCATCACAGGGACAAAAACATGTACCGGGTTTCTTAATTGTAGGGAATGCCACTAGGTGGTGCACAATTCCCAACCGTAGACGGGTCAGTACAAATATCTTTCCATTCTAATCCCATCTGTATATTTAAGGAATGAAACTTTGAGCTCCCGCTTCGACAACACGGACCCCGTTATTAAATCTTTAAAGATGTTATGACCATACAGTGTCTTATACCAGTGTTGTATGTGGCTTAGCCAGGGGATATTTGAGCGGCGATCGAGCTTTAAACAATCAGTAATTACATCCTGAGTAAATTTTGTCTCTTCCTTTGCCCAGATTGAGCGCCTTAGGGACAAGGGTCGTAAAGCAATTAGATCATTAACATAATTCATGTCAAATTCCCCATGTACTATCTCAATTGAGGCCGTAGCCGGGGCACAAATTAATCGTTTTAAAAACACGTTCTCCTCGCGCTGAATCAAGTTAGCACTTTGGGCATTATATCCCCATATCCCGGCCCCGTATATGGCTGATGTTATACATCTGAATTATATATTGACAACATTTCATGAATTCTGCGACCCCCTAGTTTAGCAGCAAATCTAAAAACACAGCTTGTATTCCTAGCCATTTTAAAAAGGACAATTTTTTGTTCACTGGCCCATCTCCCATCTCCTGAAAAAGTGATGCCTAGGTAACAAAAACTCCTGACGGATTCTAATCTCTCCCCATCTAAAAAAAGGACCTGCAATTTCTTGGTTTCCTGCCACATGTCATTGTGACCGTCTTTCCTTTATTAATTTTCAGCTTCCTACTTTCAGTAAATATGTGGAACCTATTGATTAGATGTTGCAATCCATTTTGGGTCCTGGAAAGAAGGACCGCGTCATCCGCATATAAGAGGATTGGGATTGGGTTACCATTAATGATAGGTACATCTGCATTGGTTTGTCTTAAAATTTGGTCTACTTGATTTATAAAAAGGGAGAACAGGAGTGGGGCAAGTACGCATCCTTGTCAAATACCTCTCTTGATTTTAAAAAAGCGGGTGCACTCTCCATCTGTTCCAAATCTGACTTTGCTGGACAGGTTGTCGTACAGCCTGGCAAGGGGATGGATGATTTCAGTAGGAGCACCCATTGCCAGCAAGATGGGCCAGAGCAGCGTGTGTTCCACCAGATCGAATGCTGAACTCAAGTCAGCAAAGCACAAGAATAGATTACTGTCTTTAGCTTTAGTGTACTTGCTGACTATTAGTTCCAGGTTCACGCACTGCTCCATTGTTCCCATCCCTTAGCGGAACCCATACTGCACTGGGGATAAGATGTCATTTTCCTCAACCCAGGCTTCCAATCTCACTAATAGGACTCTACTAAGGATTTTGACTGTCGAGTCCAGGAGTGAAATGGGACGATAATTTCGTGCTTCAGACCTGGATCCTTTTTTATAGAGCGGCACGATGATTGACTGTCCCCATGTTATTGGTAGACTATCTTCTACGGCCACGTTAAAATAACATGTCAATATTGGTGCCCATAGAGTCATTTCGTGTTTATAAAAGTCCATGGGTACCCCGTCAGGCCCAGGTGCTTTCCAACCCTTACTAATTTTGATTGCCTCTGTGACTTCATTTAAAGTTAAAGATAACTGCATTTTCTGCCATTTAGGGCATGGTACTGTATCAACACTTAAAATGGACCCATCTGGATTAAAATCAGAATTAAAAATCCCAGTAAAATGGGCAATCCATGCGTGGCAACTGACATGCAAACTAATTTCAGGAATATTATCATTCTTTAAAAAGGGGCAATTTACAATTTCCCAGAATAATTTGTGGTCTTTTGCTTCTGCAGCCATATCCAATTTCAACCATGCATCATTTTGCAACTCTTTTTTTCTAGATGCTATGGAAGTCTTATAGTTAAGTCCATCATCTCTAATTTTGTCTTTATCTCTCAGTTTAACATTGAGCGCTATTTTTAGCTTTTTTAGTGACTGGGCACAGTGCTTGTCAAACCACACAGCTTTATTTCTCTTGAGCTTTCTGTTTCTTCCTACCAGGGAATTCTCAACAGTATTAGTTATTTGCAAAAAATTAGAAAGTAAAGGGGACGCAATCACATTAGGTGCTAAGCAATAGCCTACCTCTCTACTACATTTGCGGATAATATCCACCATTAATTTATTGGGGTCTATTTTGGTCCACTTGATCCTCATGCCATTTGGTCTCTCAGCCATAATCCCTTGGATGGGTCTACCGTACACATTTATTTTTGGGCCCCAAACCATTAATTCCATTGATATGCTATTGTGATCACTCACTGGCTGTTCTATTACCCAGACATTGGAATAGACAGAACCATTGGTACACCAAGATATGATCAATGTTTGAGTGGGCATCTCTCCCTCTAAATGTTGGGCACTTCTCGTTATTTTTATTCTTTGCACATTCTAGTAGTTCCAGATCTAATTTAGCTACCAGATTGTTCAATGCACTTCCGTAATAATTGTGGGGGAAATGATTAAAGATAGTGCTATCACCACCAGGGTACTCCTCTCGATGTCCACAGATCCCCTTCTGAGCGTGACTACATGCTTTGATATTAAAATCTCCTGCCCAGAGTTTTACAGAGCATTTGCTTGATAATGCAAGTATTTCTTCTATTGCCCGCTCAACGTCCGATACAATCATACCCTGGTTGGGCCCCACAATGTTATTATAAAAATACACAATAACTAAATCCCTACATTTGCTATGTGTCAATCGCAAAACTGATGCATGCTCACCCACCTCCACATATCCACCAGTACTGAATTCCGTTAATTTAGTGGATACCAAAATCAATAAACCGCCCTTTGCTCTGCCTGCCTTGGATGCTACTGCTGCCACACTATAGGAGGTATATCCTTCGACTTGTATTTGATCTCTATGCCACGTCTCTTGCAGACATATTATGTCGTAACCCTGTATGATGAAAATATCCCAGAACGGAGTAGTTAGTTTAGCAGCAATTCCCGCTATATTCCAAGTAGTGACCTTTAGAAAGTCGACAGGGTTGCCTTGTTTAACCTCAGAATGGTCAATCAGTGACAGTGTTTCTAGACTCACATTCATGTTTATATCTGTAAGTGTGGTTACATTTGGCATAATTACATTGTTATTTTTACATTGTTCAATGCTAGTCGTATTTAACACAGTTGCATCTTCTACCCCAATTTCACCCCCTAGCCCTTGTTCAATTGTAGCTATTTCACCAGATACAGTAGATTCAGAATGTGGAACCATAGATAATACATTCAGTCAGTCGTTCTCCTCTAATGAGTTAAACACCTGAAATCTGTTGCAGATCGGAATTGTGAAATTGTCATATACATTATACAATGATGCTGGTACAGAGGGTACATTGGGATAGTTGAGATGTACTGCTCTAGGGTGCTGGAAAGACTGCGTTGTTGTCTTCCTAACTGGTTCCTATAGAAATAGTCAAGTGGGAACAACGTGGTGTTATATTCATGATTAGATGGTATAGGTGCATTTAGAATCGAGTCTCTTGCTCATTCAGTAGCCCTGTAGTTTATAACTATACAGTCCCCATTTATCTCCTTTTTACTTGGTCCCACCCATCCTAATCTCTGTGTGGAAACAATCTGATTTGCCTCTCGTGTTGGAAATCCACAGTTTTTCACGAGCCAGTGCAAGGTTTTATTTTTCAGGGTTTCCTGATTTTCAAATTGGGTAGGCTGCAGTTTAGGGACATTAGCAAGGATAGCTACATACGGTCTACATTCCGGTGGAAGGTTAACCGTAGCAGGGATGATATTGTTAGTGTGGCGCCTAGGTGCTGGCAAGGTCTTGTTGTTATGAATGGGGCCAACTGTCTCCCTTTGTCCCACAGCGACTTTCTGGCCCGTTGTTACATTTGGGGCAATGGTGGGTAACATTTTCGTTCCACTTGTGGTTGCTACCGAGGTCGCTACCATAGTGGGCATACTAGGGACTCTGGTTACACTGCTTGGCGTGTTTTTGCTCGGTCTCCCAGTTAGTGCATTAATTATAGATGACTTAACTTGTGTGCCCAGATGTTCTAAAATATCTAAGTTGGCTATGCCCAGTTTTTCCAAGTTCTCCACTTTTTTACTTAAGTGTTTCTAAAGTTTCAGTCACTGCAATGTAGGATTTTATCATATTCTCTAGATATTGCGCCAGTCCCTCTATATTAGTTAGGGTTAGTTTTTCCTTTAAACGTTTATTTCCGCTATGTTGCAGTACCTCTCCCTCCCTTCCATGGTCTATTGAAGTTTGGGTTACTTTCTTTCTTTTGCATCTATATCTCTTGCCCAGCTTATTAACTACCAACAATTTCCTACTGTGAGTGGATTTCCATTTGGGCCGGGTAGACCCGTGGTCGATCGCACTACTTAACAGACTGGTGTTAGTTGAATCAGCAATAGGGATAATGTCATTGATGTACCAGCCATCCATCTCCCCTATATCATTAGGCACATCATTCAATGTTGTGGGTTGGGGTATGTCACTTGTTATCAGATTGGGTGTTAATGATAATCTACTCTCCCTAGCAGAAAACACAGTAGGTTCTAAAGGTTGCGGTACAACAACCTGGTTTGAATCATTCCCTGGCAGACCTGCAAAAGATTGTAATAAAAGCGAGTCATGTGATAATGTTGTTACATTTGTAATATTTGCAGGTGAGTTTGCTACTTGTGGTGATTGAGTCATTAAGCACATGCTAGGTGGTAAAGATAGTCTTCTTTCAGTATTTTCAATCACATTCACAACAACCCCAATTGTTTGCTGCAGCATTCTATCAATAGCGGTTAGGGTAGGTAGTGGGGTTGGCACCAATGTTAATTTTGTGGTTGCAGATCGTGTATGCATAGGGGTCTTTTTGGCCGCAGCCCTACTTTTAGCCTCCAACAGAGCTATCGCTGGCCACTACCTGTTACACTCAAGCGTGGGAAGTGGTTACCTTAGTTGGTGTGATTACAAAGCCAAGGGCGGGACGAGGGTGCACTCGATGATTTATGCGCCTCCTAGCGCTGGCTGATGACGGGGGGCGGGGTCCCAGGTCCAAGGCTGCTGAGGGTTGAAGTCCTGACCGGCGGAGCCAAGCCCGGCCAGTCAGGAACTTGGTTACTGCCCTCCTTGCAGCTCGGCGGAGCAAAGCCCGGCCGCCACCCACAGACAAGGGATCTCCAGAACGCCTCAGCGGAGCACAGATCAAAGCAGCTCGGCCGGCGTTAATTACCCCCAAGGTGAGCCACAGAGTCCTCGGGCGCACTCAATGATTTATGCGCCTCCTAGCGCTGGCTAATGACGGGGGGTGGGATCCCAGATCCAAGGCTGCTGGGGGTTGAAGTCCTGACCGGCGGAGCCAAGCCCGGCCGGTCAGGAAGTTGGTTACTGCCCTCCTTGCAGCTCGGCGGAGCAAAGCCCGGCCACCACCCACAGACAAGGGATCTCCAGAACGCCTCAGCAGAGCACAGGTCAAAGCAACTCGGCCGGCGTTAATTACCCCCAAGGTGAGCCGCATTTCCTTTCACCTGCCTGGGACTGGTCAGCCTTCAAAAATGCTGTCTCCAACTCCTGCCGGAAAGCAGCACCAGTGAGGACAGAACATGTTTTGGCTGGGTACAAACACTCTCTGCCTTCAGAGAACAAAGGACATTTGTGTATAAAAAGAGGGACCCAGACCCAAGACTTTTTGATCACTTCTGGGAATCAAGAGGAACCTTTGCCAAGGAGAAGAGGCGGAGAAGCTGAGGAGGAATACTGCCCCTGTACTGTTTGCTGTCTGGGGTTAGCGAGCAGTGGCTACTTGCTGCCAAGGAAAGGAGAAAAGGACTTTGCTGTTTGCTTTGGCATCTGCTTGAAGGAAGATCTCCAAGGGCTTGAAACAGAGCTTGCCTCCTGTTCTGAATTCTCTGGGGCACACAAACTTCAACACTAGCTCCCCTAAATTTCCTTGCTGGGAATTGCAACCTGCAAAGAGTTTCTGGCGCATCGCTGAAGAAACCGTTGCAGTGCCTGCCATGGCTTTAGAAATCACTGCAAGCTGCATCGAGTGCACCGATCTCTGAAGTCCTAGATCATCGCACACAAGGCCTGCTGTGTGGCTGCACGAGTTCACACATTGTCTGGGATCATTGCTTCGCATCGAGGCTGCATTAAGAAACTGATGCATCACCTCCTCATGCAGTAAGAAACTGACGCATCTTCTCTTCTTCGGTTGGAATTGATGGTCAACTCCCCCGAAGCAAAGAACCAACGCATCACCTTACCTGAGTGTAAGGAAACTAACACATCACCTTCCCTGCGTCCCGTTTTGTTTGTTTGCGTGACGCATCCAAGGTACTTTGTGAGAAAAGTGTTGCACCAGCAAAGTGCTTTGAACTGAACTATTTCTACCATCTGAAAGTCATATTTCTATTACTGTATTGTGTATTTTTGTCTTTTGGTCTTGTTTTGGTTTAGTTAAAGATTACCTTTTTTTCTAAAATGGTGTGGTGTCCATTTGTAGTGTTTTCACTGTATTACTGTATGTGTTCACAAATGCTTTACACACTGCCTCTGAGATAAGCCTGTCTGCTCATGCCAAACTACCAAGGGGGTGAGCAGGGGTTACTAGAAGCAAGAGTGCTTATTTGGACAAAGGTATCTATCTCTGCCAACTGGAGACCCCCATGTTTTTGTGCTGTCTTCACTTTATCGCTGTTTGTGTACTGAATATATACTTTACACATTGTAGTTAAGTCTAACTGCTTTTGTGCCAAGCTACCAGAAGTAAATAGTTTGCTGTGATGGGGATTGTGGCCTTTGCTTGAGCATGGTTTTACTTCCTTTTTGCCAACAACCCAATTTATCACAGTAGTGCTGCAACCCTTCCTATGACCAATGCAGCACTGAATACCAGAACCAAAATTTAAGAGAGAGAAAAGGGGCCAAATCTCAAGGTAGGTGGAAGAAAGACTGTGTTCTGAAATTCTAGAGGAGTATAATATTTAATAAATTACATTACGTCAGTAAGCACATCTCAGTGTATCATCACTACGATAATGTAACATTTGTTAAATTTTTACCCAAAAGGCTCACAACTCATACATTACCTTCAACTACTCTAGAGAATGAAAGGCTTTTGAAAGGATTTTGTTAGACGGGAACAAAATCAACTTTTATTTTTAAAATTGCAATAGTGGCAGCTTAACCCTGACAAGATTGATGTACCTTTCCTGTAAGAGTTTCACTCTTGTCCTTCAGGGACACTTCCTAAGAGAACATAAAATCAATTTAACCTACTGTCTTGACTTTATTTTTGAACTTCCACTATCACAAAGTGTTCTTAAACAGATTTGTTCTTTCCAGACTGTTTTTACAAGCCAAGTTACCTACTCTACTACGGAGTCAATTGTACAGTATTAGCAGTTAATGGTGCCGTTCCTTGTTGTAATAGACTAGTACCAAAAGCCTTGGCATTGTACTGTGTATTGTGTTGCTGAAGTGCAGATAGCTGTAGTGAAGTGATGGGGATAGTGGTCAGTGGTGTTATGCTGGGGTTGTCACTGTGGTGAAGGTTGTTATGTGCACATTCTGCAAAATGAGGTACAGGAAGGGAACTTATGATAGTGTTACCGTGATGTGTGTTGTGGGATGGCGCTGCAGGTGGTAGTGCAGTTTAGGAGGTAGAGTATAGTGCTCTGAGTGCTAGTACAATGAAAAAGATATGTGGTGTGGTGCTGGGTTGTAGAGGTGTGCTGATAGTATGTAGGAGTATGTGGTTTTCATCTGGTGCCGCAGTTATACTTCAGCACCATGTGAATAGTGGAGGTGTGGTGCTGGAGATTGTGAGATGCTTGTGGTGCAATGATCAGGGCAGAGGTAAGTCATTGGTTAACAGTGGTTCCATGCTGGAGCTGTGGTCAGTGCTATGCATGGTGGTACAGTGTGTTAGATGTGCAATAACTTGCAGTTGTGGTGAAGCACTTGGAGGTTGGTTGAGTAACCCTGGGCGGAGCTGGCATAGTAAGTACACAGAGGTCACAGAGTTGGGGGGAAACTCCATGAAAATCCGCTCCACCACCCGCCTCCACAAAAAACAGTTAAGATTATTTTAAAATTAAATACAAACACACTTACCTGTCCTGCGGTGTACCCAGGCTGCTCTCCTCCTCCTCGGCGTCTCTCTCCTACCTGGGTAACAAAATGTCTTGCGAGAAATGCGCATGCGCACACACACGCGCATGCACACTTCTCTTAAGATGTACCCCATGTAGGAGAGAGAGAGAGAGAGACGGCGAGGAGGAGGAGGGCAGCCCGGGGACGCCGCAGGACAGGTAAGTGTTTTTATTTAATTTTAAAATAATCTTTAACTGTTTTTCAGGGGGGTGGGCGGGCTAACTCTGCTCCGTAGTCAGTGTTTTGCCCTATACTCCGCATTACCAGCAGAGAAGGCAAATCTCCGCAGACACTGCTGGCGAATCAGAGTATATGGCCCAGGGTAAATAATTAGTCCTGAGAGGTAGAGGAAGTATTGCAGCATAGAGATGAAATCCTGGTGGCATTGGGCTAAGGGAACCCTATCAGCAGATCTCAAAGTTATGTGATCCCCACGGACAGGCATGGAAATGAGTAAGGAGCTACTCACTAGCTGCATCACAATCCCTGCCATGCTTAAGAAGTCTAGAAAAATCTCATAAGAACAATTGTTCATTCAAGATTTCACCTGGAACTGCTCCACAGTGTTCTGCCATCTGCAAGCCCTCCACAATGATGTCGCTCTCTGCAAATTCTCATGTTTGGCGCCATGGGTGCTCTAAGGACAATGTTGAGGCCTGACTCGTTGTTTCATCAGATATTTTATATATCATACATACATTTGTTTTGCTGCTTCTGGTAGAGACCCCATCTTACTGCAGATTCCTTACCTTTTGAATATTCCACAGGTGCCTGACTGGATCTGAAAACTTTTCAGCAGTACCTCGGCACACTGTTAGGTAGTCCATGCGGCTCCGAACTGACACAGTTCTGCTCCAGAAATGATGGACAGAGCCTATGTAGGTGCTGTTGTACAGTTCATAATATATCAGTAAGACTGTGCATTTAGACAACATAAACATCAAAACTGTGCGAGATTGAGTCCATGAACACCATCAGGATATGTTGGCTTTAGTCCTGTCTACCTCACAGTGCACCATCCGGACCTCCAACCTTACAAGGTACTAGATGGTATGAGCAACCTCAGAACATGACAACCCTGACTCCCCAAGGAAATTGTGGAAACAGGTCTCTCTCTCTTTCCTTAATATCTTATGCATGCCTAAAGGGGGACACAAGAAATACTCAAATTGGTATTTGAAATATTTATTGAAGCAATAATATTCTTTTGTGAAATATATGTGCCACAATGATTAATAGAAGAAAACAGAAGAGAGTAATCAGCATTACTAGAATAGTAAAAAATATAAACAGTTCAACCATTGTGCTAGTAACTTCACCCGTGTTACCATGTTGGAGCTCTAGTCAGGCCATCATTATTGGTTCAACCTTTGCAGAGCTGACGCCGCGCTGACAACAACAAACAGTAACATTTTGCTCAGTGAACTTAAGCCTGGTACTGAAAGTTCAAGGCCCTGATGATATGCCTATGGAGAAGTGTAAATGTAAGCAAATGAATTTCAGAGAATATTATCCGATACGGGAGAGCATGCAAATATTTGTCAAGAGTCAGCATTTAAGAAAGACATCAACTTTAAACTTGAACATGTAAAATGGTGATGTTCCCTGGCTTAGGCCTATGTGACCACACAACAGGTTACTCCTGCACTCAGTTATTTTCTTTCCACACCACCAGATACAGATCTGTATCTTCTTTTGGGTCTCTCAGAGACATCTTTTTGTGCTGCTCACATTTGCCTGAACAAGTTCAAGGGCAGGCTATCTACCAGTGGTGCAGCCAGTACAATGAACCAGGCCCAGCGGAAGGAGGGGCTAAAATATAACAGGTCCTTGATCTCTTAGAGGGCACCTGAATAATCATGCTGCAATTCCTAAGGAGAACAACTATTAAAGATGATTTTCAAATGTATTTTTGTTTTGTCACATATGGCGTGCCTTCAGATACAGAGGTCAAATATCAGTCTAGTCTTCTGACAAACTGCTGCTTATTCTTATAACTTGGAAAGTGATGTTAACTTTACTTTCACATACTACAAAGTGTGGAGAAGTGAACTATGTGAAAATCCTGCTGGTGTTAAAGGAAAGGTGTTTTCTTCTAACTCACAACAAAATGTAAATACTTATAAATTACCTGTACAAACATTTCAAAATAAATAAACATTAAAGCACAAATAAAACACATTTTTTGTGATGGAAAAAGATTGTGATTGGGTCAAACAAAATCAAGAATCTTTACTTGGGGATGCACAAATGACAAATATTTGTTGAAACTCAATTTCCACACTTAGTAGATACATGCTATATAGTTTTATCAGTAAAATTGTATGTCTGTGCAAATGTAGTGGTTATTTTAATGGAAATTATAGTAGTTACCGAAACATGCTTTAGTGATATATTTGCGACAATTGTTCTCCTAAATGCAACACCCTACTGCACATTTACCAAACTTCTGCTGATGTGGCGTGATTCATTTGTGGCACTTGTTCTTTGGGTGATGTAACATTGATGGCAGTACCACCACTCTGAGAAATTGGTCCAACAGCAATTCCTACTAGGTCCACATGAGCTCTTACAACACTGGGAGCTTGTTGTTATAGCTGTCTGATTCCCTCTGTTGCAGGAGTCAGACTCTGAGCAGCAGAATCTACTGAAGCACCTATGGGCGCATTGCTAAGGCCTCATTGCATACATACTGAATGGCTGAACAGTGTGCATGTGCCACCTTTTTAAATGCAGAGTCTGCGATCCAGGCTTGGCCGCCTGACACCAGAAGAGGTCACTAAGAAGTTTTGCCTATGCTGCTGGCGGTTTCTGAAGACAGGGCAGTCACAGTAATCACTGTGTTCAGCCTGACTGATGGCGAGCAGACAATTGCAGTTAGTAAAATAACAGATTTATTTAGGATGGAGTGCTAAAACTGGGAACATTCATGATTTAAGGGTTGTTTGTTTCATTTTATGCTAATAAATTGTACAGCAAACTTCAAACAATTTCTCAGTGCTGCTAAAGCATAAAACTTCCTCATTAAAACCAAAAGTATGAATATTTATCCTTGGAAACCTGTGGAAACCAGTCAGAGATTTGGTAAAGTAAAAGTTATTCCCCAGGGCAAGATACTGAGAGAGGGGTATTCGGATAACTGTTATACACAGTACAGTGGTAGAGATGGGCATGACAACAAATTAATAGGGAGAGATGACTTAAGGTTTTGTCTTGTCCCTAACAGCCCATCTTGGCTCTAAGAGCCCAGGCTCAAGCTGAGCCATGGGAAAATTTGGTATGGAAATTGCACAACAAATATTATATTAAAACATGATACAGTGTGAAGTATCTCAATCAATCAATCAATCAGAGAATTTGTATAGCGCGCTACTCACCCGCTAGGGTCTCAAGGCGCTGGGTGGAGGGGGGAGTCGCTACTGGTCGAACAACCAGGTCTTGAGTTGTTTCCTGAAGGAGAGATGGTCCTGGATCAGCCGTAGGTGGGTGGGGAGGGAGTTCCATGTCTTGGCTGCCAGGTAGGAGAAGGATCTTCCTCCGGCGGTAGTTCTGCGAATTTATGGGACGGTGGCGAGGGCGAGGCTGGCGGATCGTAGCTGGCGGGTGGGCGTGTACAATGTGAGGCGGCTGTTGAGGTATTTGGGGCCCGTGTCGTGGAGAGCCTTGTGTGCGTTGGTGAGGAGTCTGAACGTGATCCTCTTGCTGACGGGGAGCCAGTGCAGGTCTCTCAGATGGGCGGAGATGTGGCCGTGACGGGGGATGTCCAGGATGAGGCGTGCCGAAGCGTTTTGTATCCGTTGGAGTCTTTTTTGGAGTTTGGCTGTGGTACCGGCGTAGAGGGTGTTCCCGTAGTCCAGTCGGCTGGTGACGAGGGCCTGGGTGACCGTCTTCCTGGTTTTGGTGGGGATCCACTGGAAGATCTTTCGGAGCATGTGCAGGGTGTTGAAACAGGATGACGAGACGGCGTTGACTTGCTTGGTCATCGTGAGGGAGGAGTCCAGGATGAAGCCTAGGTTGCGTGCCTGGTCTGTTGGCTTGGGGCCAGTACCCAGGGCAGGGGGCCACCAGGAGTCATCCCAGGCAGAGGGGGATGGTCCCAGGATGAGGACTTCCGTCTTGTCTGAGTTCAGTTTCAGGCGGCTGAGCCTCATCCACTCCGCAACGTCTTTCATTCCTTCCTGGAGGCTGGCTCTGGCGGTGGCGGGGTCGTTGGTGAGGGAGAGGATCAGCTGGGTGTCGTCAGCGTAGGTAATGATGTTTAGGTTGTGTTGGCGTGCAATGGCTGCGAAGGGGCTCATGAGACGTTGAAGAGTGTGGGGCTGAGTGAGGATCCTTGCCGAACGCCGCAGATGACTTCGGTGGCCGCGGATCGGAACGGGGGGAGGCGGACTCTCTGGGTTCTTCCGGCGAGGAACGAGATGATCCACTCCAAGGCCGTTCCTTGGATTCCAGTGTTGCTGAGGCGCTGTATCAGGGTGCGGTGGCATACGTTGTCGAAGGCTGCTGAGAGGTCCAGGAGGATGAGGGCAGTTGTTTCCCGGTTGTCGAGCAGGGATCTTATGTCGCCGGTGACTGCGATGAGGGCGGTCTCGGTGCTGTGGTTTGCTCAGAAGCCGGACTGCGAAGGGTCGAGGGATCCGTTAGTCTCGAGGAAGGCAGAGAGTTGTTTGTTGATGGTCTTCTCGATGACTTTGGCAGGCAAGGGGGGGAGCGAGATGGGGCGGAAGTTCTTGAGGTCCGTGGGGTCCGCGGTGGGTTTCTTCAGGAGGGCGTTGAGTTCGGCGTGTTTCCAGCTCTCTGGGAAGGTGGCGGATGCGAAGGAGTTGTTAATGATGTCCCGGAGTTGGGGTGCGATGATGGAGTCGACTTTGTTGAAGATCTGGTGAGGGCAGGGGTCGGTTGGGGAGCCGGAGTGGATGGTGTTCATCGTGCGGATGGAGTTGTCGGTGCTGACCGGAGTCCAGGTGCGGAGGGTGGTGGTGGGGGAGCTGGTTCGGAGGTTGGGTGCGTGGTCTGTGCGCCAAAGCTGTTGTGTATGTCAGCGATCTTGCGGTGAAAGAACGAGGCGAGTGAGTCGCAGAGGTCTTGCGAGGGTATGATGTCGTTGTTGCAGGCGCTGGAGTTTGAGAGCTCTCTAACGATGCTGAAGAGTTCCTTGCTGTTGTGGGTGTTGTTGTCCAATCGTTCTTTGAATATTGTCCTCTTGGTGGTGCGGATCAGCTGGTGGTGTTTGCGGGTTGCGTTCTTGAGGGCTGTCATGTTTTCTGTTGTCTAGTCGAGGCGCCAGGCTTTCTCGAGGGTGCGGAAGGTTTTCTTGGAGTTTTGGAGGTCGTTGGTGAACCACGAGGCTTTTTTGCTAACGGGTCTGCTGGGTGGGTTCTTCAGTGGTTCGAGTTCATCTGCGCAGTTGGTGAGCCACTGTGCGAGGTTGCGAGCTGCTTCGTTAGGGTCCGTCGTGTTGGTGGGATTTCGTCCGGCGTTGAGTGCGTGGAGGGTGGCGGTGTCGTAAGTCCGTCGTGTGGGCTGGCGTTGTCGGGGTCCAGGGGTCCTGGCGCTGGGCGCGGTCCAGGCGCGGACGGGCGCAGACGGGCTTGCCTTTGGCGCACCTTTGGGGGACCAGCGGTGGAAGCGGGGAGCGGGGGGGGCACACACAACGGGCAGGGATACAAATCAGCAACTATAATATGAGGCCAAGTGGGAGGGAGGAGCAGCTGGGAGATGGGAGCGGGGCGGCCAATGGGCAGGGGGTACAGAAGGAAAGGGAGCGGGGCCACGGGGGACCAGCGGTGGGAAGAGGGGAGCGGGAGGGACACAACACCCAGGGCAGGGATACAAATCAGCAACTATAATACAAAATGAAGGGGGGCGCTAGAGGGCGCCGAGCAAGATGGCCGCACGTAAGTGAGGCTCCGCCGAGACCATCCAACATTTGATCATTTATCCTCTACAACCCGATACCTGAACCCCATAAACGGGCTGCGCACCACCCTCTGTCTCTGGGGGTCTGATGAGGAGATTTTTGCCTGGCCGAAGCTGCTGAGAGCTTCCCCGGAGCCGAGCTGCCCCGCGCTGGGATCGCGCCTGCGGAGCACCGGCCCCTCGTTCTGAGCCCGCCCGCCCTGCTGCCAACCGGACTGGAGGCCTCCTCTGCTGCCTGCGGGGAGAGCCCGGAGAACGCGGCTTCCAGTGCCTGCGGTAGCGGCACTGGTGTGGACCCCGCCGAGCGGCGCCTGGACCTCGAACGGCCTGACCCGGCCCTGCTGGTTGCGGTGAGTGGGGCGGGGTACTACGCGAGCCCGGGGCTGCGGAGGTGGCGCAGGGCCGCACTAGGCCGCGCTGCGCGAGCTGTGGCCTGCGGGGGCACGGGGGGAGACCTGCATAATGGCGGAGTGGCGGCGCTGAGATCACCAATTGGCAGGGGGGCCGTCGGACTGGCATTCTCCGCATAAGCTTGGCGGCTGGGTCATAAACGTTTTGGCGCGCTTTCACCACCAGGCGCCATTGCTGTGTCTGTCCCGGGCTGGGGATAGCTGTGGAATCACGAACCCATTCTTTGGTGCGGGGCAACTGGTGTGTGATTTGCGACTTCCTGGGGCGCCTTTCACGATATATCTCCTCTGTAATTACGGAGACTCGGCAAGGGTGCTGCACCGATCGCCGCCATGGGCAGGCCGTAGAGAAACCAGCCGAAGATCACGTTTGAAACCAAAAAAACGGCGCTCATGTCTTCCCAAGCGCCGCCTGACTCTGAACAAGGGGGGGCAGTTGGGGGCACCCCGAATTTAGAGACTACATTGGTAGCTATGCAAAAGACCCTACAATCCATCGAAGGCACCATGGAATCTGTTAATCACCGCCTTGACCAAATGGCGACTCAATTTGACCGCCAAAACGAGCGGATGGGGGAAGTGGAGCAGAGAGTGTCTGCCATGGAGGGTGGCCTCGCCACGGTCTCGACTAAGGTTTTCAATATGGAGAGAGTGTTGGCGGTCATACAGGCGAAGAATGAGGAGTTAGAAGGGAGGTCCAGAAGGAACAATATACGGGTCACAGGCCTGCCAGAGTCCACAAATGTTGGCCGGATGGAGGACTACATGGAACGTATGCTGATAGACATTTTTGGGGCGGACCAGTTATCTTGTGTCTTCTTAGTGGAGCGCGCCCATCGCTCCCTGGCGAAACGTCCAGTGCCTGGGGCGCAACCGCGTCCTATTGTGGCCTGGATCCTGAATTATAGAGATCGGGATACTATACTACGCCTTGCAAGGGAGAAGGGCACCATTGAGTACCAAGGTAACAAAATTGAGTTCTATCCTGACTTTACCATGGCGGTTCAAACGGCGCGCAAAGAATTTGCCCCAGTGAAACAGCTTTTGCGCGCCGAAGACATCCAGTACGCCATGTTGTATCCTGCACGACTTCGGATAGGGCCTCCATCAGACAATAGGATCTTTTCCTCCCCTAAGGCGGCCATGGACTACGCCAAAAAACAGAAAAAACGTAAAAGAGAGTCAAATGGGCTTCGGGATGGGGAGGATGAAAGGCAGGACGAGGTTGCCTAACTTGTTACATACAGTCCACCGAGGGAGAGGCGCAACCATGATGTCCTGCACTGGTACTCACTAACTGCTATCCTATTTGTAACTATTGCACATCCCTGAAGCGACCTGTTATCTGGATTATCACTTGACGTCCCCGCGCATGCTGTCGCGGGACGTGCATACTGGCCCGTGTTCTCGACATTTGCTAAGCAATATGTGCTATTGTTTGGGCCATGCATCCTATAGGGATTGTCGGGACCTGGCTTGATGGCTACGGCCAAAGTGGGACGTGCACGCATACTGTGCTGTTTGATTGTGACACTGTCCACATATGTTGGCGCCTCTACTGAACCATGAGTGTATAGATAGGAGCCCTATGGCGGTGTATTGGTATTTGGCTGCTATTTGTTTTTCCTGTGACCATGCAGATGGGGTGAAGAGGTCGGGGTTGTTCGTTATTGAGAATGGTCTGCACTCTCGTTGGATCTCTAACGGGAGTTGTGTGCCGCTGCGCCCCCGGATATGGGAGATCCCCACACACAGTTGTTTGCATTGTTGGGGGTTGTAAGGGGGGGGAAGGGACGGCTTTGGCAGGTTGGGAATGCTGAAGTGGGTGGAGGGATGGGGGGGGGGGTTCTTGAAGTTTGGAGTAGGGTTGCTGTATTTCCTGGTCAGTGGTGGGGGATCTGAGATGACTGAAAGATGTTTTGAGCATTGTAGGTATATGTACGGCTTAACTTGCAAAAACGTTCATGACCTTTCTGGGTTGCTGGGTAATGGATGCTGGGTTATCAAGTGGGGGTTGGGAGGTGTCTACTGGCTGCTGGGTAGCTTGAAGGTCTGGAAGTATGGATAGGGGGGGTAAACTCACTTGTATTACTTGGAATGTGCGGGGACTTAATCGGCCGCAAAAGACTAGACAGATGCTTGCGTTCCTGAATAGGCATAGTGCTCAGGTAGTTTTTCTTCAGGAAACGCACCTTCGGGGTAAGGCGGCTGAAATTGTGGGTAAGCAGTGGGCGGGGGTACGGCTGACTACGGCCTATTCATCTTATGCACGTGGGGTGATGATCTTGATTAGGAGAAATGTACCATTTGAAGTGCTCCATGAGGAGATTGACCAGGATGGTAGGTATATCATTGTGCAGGGTAAATTGTGCGGCACGCTGGTCACCCTTCTTAATGTATACGGGCCAAATGTTGATGATCCTGACTTCTATGTTACGCTTTGGAACAAAATGTATATGCTTCCCCCGTCGGCTGTCCTCTGCGGAGGAGATTTGAATGTCACGTTGGATGTTGAATTGGACAAGAAACAGGATAGGCCCTGCGTGAGAAAGAAAGCTGCGGATGCGGTCTGTGAGGGTATGCGTGGGCTAAAGTTGTTGGATGTCTGGAGATTGAGGCACCCGAGCAGGCGAGAGGGAACATGTTACACGTCGGCGCATGATACGTGGTCAAGATTGGATTACTGGCTGGTGACTCGTGATGTGAGTGGATGGGTACTGGATGTTGAGCATCTGCCACGCACTATCTCCGATCATGCGCCTGTTCGACTGGTGCTGCAATTGCAAACACATGCGCCGGCTCCTTTTACTTGGCGTCTCTCCCCTGGTGTATTATCTGATCAGGTACTGTGTGAGCGATTGCGTCAGATTATTGAGGAGTTTTTCACAAATAATGTGGAGTCTGTTGATACTATGAGTACAGTGTGGGAGGCCTTTAAGGTGACTGTGAGAGGGGCGTGTATTGGCCTCCGATCAGGGGTGCTTACGTCACTTAGGGGATCCATGGCCAGGCTGGAAAACGACTTGTTGGTCCTGGAACGCCGGTTGGAGGAATGTTCGGAGGAAACATTGTTAGCTGACATTAGATCGAAAGTCACTGAATATAACGAGCTGGCGGAGCAGGAGGTGAAATTCCTGTCCAAACACACTACAGCTAGATATTATGGTGAAGGGGGTAGGCCGGGGAAGGGTCTAGCGGACCGGGTAAGGGATCCCTGGGCCCGCCACTGCACTGTGCAGGAGATTGAAGATCGTGGGGACGTAGTGATTAGCACGGATGGTATTCTGGCTTGCTTCACGAAACACTACGCACAGCTATATGAGCACAGGGACACGGCAGATGAGGAGGAAATAAATAGGTACTTTGAGGACATCGCTTTGGTATGGTTGTCCAAGGGGCAACAGGAATTCCTTATGCATCATGTCACAGAGGAGGAGTTTAGAGAGGCAATAGCTGCTCTCCCGAATGGCAAGGTGGCTGGCACGGATTGTCTGCCCTCTGAATTCTATAAAGAATATGCAGATTTGTTGATACCGCACTTGGCGATGGTTCTAGAGGAGGCGTTTGACTGCGGCCGGCTACCAACGACAATGAGAGAGGCGCTACTAGTAGCGTTGCCAAAACCGGGAAAGCCCCCGAATAAATGTGATTCGTATCGCCCTCTCTCCCTCATGAATACAGATGTAAAAATAATAGCCAAAGTTTTAGCCACGAGATTGCGCTTACTCCTCCCAGTCATGGTACTGCCGGATCAATCGGGATTCGTACCTCTCCGGTCCACTACTCATAATCTGAGGGCTCTATTTGCTGTGTTAAGTCTGCTTAAACCAGAGCTAGCTGCGGTGGCAGTCATGCTTGACGCTGCCAAGGCCTTCGATTCGGTGGCATGGAGATATATGATGGCCGTCTTACACCGAATGGGGGTGCCCTTTTTTTTTACGTCGCTGGTAACTCTCCTATATACTGAACCCATAGCGAGAGTGAGGGTCAATGGTCATGTCTCCTCCCCATTTCCGGTTCAGAGAGGAACGAGGCAGGGCTGCCCTCTCTCGCCCTTGCTTTTTGCTATTATGATGGAACCACTGGCCTGTATATTGCGGCAGAG
This sequence comes from Lissotriton vulgaris, assembly GCF_964263255.1. Classification (NCBI taxonomy): domain Eukaryota; kingdom Metazoa; phylum Chordata; class Amphibia; order Caudata; family Salamandridae; genus Lissotriton; species Lissotriton vulgaris. Next base: position 118,244,176 of record NC_141690.1, read on the forward strand.
GTATGCAGAGGCGGCGCTGAGGTTCCCTCTTAGGCCTTTGGCAGTGTCCATGTATGCTGATGACATGGTCCTTTATATACGAGACCCCGCTCTGCACCTAGAAAACATACTCCGAGAGTTCATCAAGTTTGGTCGTCACTCCGGTCTGACCATCAACTGGGACAAATCTGTTGTGCTGCCCCTCACGGATGCTACCCACCAGGTTCTCTTAGAATTTCCGTTGGAATGGGCGACAGAGTCAGTTCGGTATCTGGGCGTCTGGGTGCACAGGGACAGCCAAGAAATTAATAGGGCTAATTATGGAGTTGCCGTCTCTAATCTGGAGGATCAGGTGGCGCGTTGGACTCGTCTCCCTCTGACTCTGGCGGATCGAGTGTCTTTGATTAAAATGGTGGTATTACCGAAATTCCTTTATCTCTTTGTCAACATACCTGTCCCACTGAAATCGTACTTTTTTACCAGGCTACGATCCCTACTGATTACGCTCACCTGGGCTGGTAAGAAACCGCGTGTAACATGGGAGGTATTAACCAAGCCATACGAACAGGGGGGCTTCGGTGTGCCAGATATGAAGCTATATGTAGATCTGCATCTAAACACGCTCTAGAAATCAATCAGCTTATCCAAGATATGACACTTGATGTCCTTTTCCTCACGGAAACTTGGCTGACTCCCCACTCCGAAGCCGACATTGTCAACATGCTACCTACAGGCTACCTTACACTGTATCAAAACAGAACAAAAGGAAAAGGAGGGGGGGGTAGCGATCGTTTATAAAAATACTCTCACTTGCAGGATACAAGAGGGAGGAATCGAAGATTGTGAAAGTATCTACTTTTCACTCCAAATAAACTCCAATAAATCCCTTTCGGGATTTCTTATTTACCGTCCCCCCGCCAGCGTAGGAAACTTTGTCAGCTCACTGTTGGAGGCCACAATCTCCACCGGCATATCGACCTCCAGCTTTCTCCTTCTAGGAGACCTAAATCTCCATTTTGAGGATAATAAAGATAAAGCTGCCGCAGACATAACTTCAGAATTAAAAGCATGTGACGTCCTACTCAAAAATTCTGAAGCAACTCACACCAAAGGACACCTCTTAGATCGCCTTTTTACTAATCTTCATAATCTAGAAGTCTCTCTCCCACTCCCCCTTCCATGGTCTGACCATTTTCTTATCCCTTTTATATGGCAAACCACTCTGGACACTCCCCAGATCCCAACCTCCAGACAACAGGAAAGAATCTGGTCCAAATTATCGTTCGAAAACTGGACGCAAAAATTAATTCTCGCTGCCCCCTCCGCAGATCCCGACCCAGAAAAAGCAGACAAAAATTTTAACATTTGGCTCACCTCCACTCTAGACCAAGTCGCTCCCAAGAAAAATCTTAGGAAAAAAGGCCCTTCCTTTAAATCTCCCTGGTATTCCCAAGAACTTAGGAACCTACGAAAAATTTGCAAAGTTCAGGAACGCAAATGGAGAAAAAACTGGGACCCACTTATCAAAGAAGAATATAAAAAATCAATGAAAGTCTATAAACTAGCCAGGAAATCAGCACAGTCCTCCTTTTACGAGGAAAAAATTAAATCCGCCTCAAACTCTTCCCGTGAGACCTACAAAATATTCAAAGACCTATTAAAAGTTCCCAATCCCCCCCCCCTACTCAGGTACCTTCAGCTGCCAGATGCAATCAAATAGCAACTTTTTTCCAGTATAAAATCACAACCATTTTACAAACCCTCCCCCCCAAATCTGATAAAAACCCAGCAGAAACCTCTTCATTTCCAACGGCTGGTCCTATCCTTGACAGTTTCAATCAGTTGACTATTGAAGAATTTCAAAAAACCCTTTCATGTATGAAAAGTGGCTCTCCAAACGATCCAGCCCCCATTCACATCCTTAAACAAGTGGGACCTACCATCTCACACCTGGCCACCAACCTTATTAACGCTTCTCTTAGCCAAGGAGTGGTCCCCCATAGCTGGAAGCATGCAGTGGTCAAGGCCCTGCAGAAAAAAACAGGCCTTGACCCACATGACTTCTCCAATCTTCGGCCAATTTCCCTCCTGCCAGGGATAAGCAAGATCACAGAGAAGGTTGTTAACCAGCAGTTATCAGCTTTTCTCGAAGCCAACAACCTTCTTCGCCCTTCCCAAACTGGGTTTCGCCCTGGTCAGGGGACCGAGACCGCCCTTTTACAAGTGGTGGAGGAAGCCAGATGCATCTTGGATTCAGGGGGATCAGTGTTACTGATCCTCCTGGATCTAAGCGATGCATTTGATACGGTTGACCATGAGATCCTGATCCAGCGATTGTCCAACTTAGGAGTAAGAAACATGGCGCTTTGTTGGCTCGCCTCCTTCCTTAGAGACAGAACCTTTCAGGTTTGCGAAGGTAACGAGCAATCTGATTTTTTCCCCCTCCAGTGTGGGGTCCCTCAGGGCTCTTCATTGAGCCCTACACTATTTAACACCTATATGGCCCCCCTGGAGGAAGTGGTTACCCCCTTCGGGATAAAAACCATCACATACGCTGATGATACCCAAATGGTGGTCTCATTCTCGCTAGAAAGTGCCCAACTCAAAAACCTTCACGACTGTCTCGAAGGGATCTTCCAGTGGATGTGTGACTCAAGGCTGAAATTAAATGGCTCTAAAACCGAGCTTATGCTACTGGGACATCAAACATCACCTCTCCCTAGCGCTATGTGGCCATCTTGCCTGGGTACCCTTCCGCAACCCAAGACTGAGCTTAAAAGTCTGGGTTTTTGGCTGGAACGGGACCTTTCACTGAAAACCCAGGCCAAAAAAACATTGGGTACTTGCGTAGGCCTACTCCGTTCGGCCAGGCAAATCCTCCCGCTGCTCCCAGCACCTTCTCAAAAACTTCTCATACAAGGTCTGATATTATCGCGGCTAGACTACGGCAATGCCCTCTTTCTGTCAGCCCCTGAAGCAACTATGAACATTCTGCAGAGAACTCAAAATGCCGCCGCAAGGCTCCTGACAGGCACCCCCCGTAGAACATCAGCCAAACCTGCCTTGAGGGCACTTCACTGGCTGCCGATCCGTGAAAGGGTCAAGTTTAAGGCCTTGTGCATAACACACAAGGCTCTACAAGACCAAGGTCCCTCGTTGCTTAAAATCATGCTCTTCCCATACAAACCAAATAGGTCTCTGCGATCCTCCCATGGCAACCTGGCCACGGTTCACAGAATCAAGAAAGCTCGAACTGGAGGACGCCGTTTCTCAGTTGCAGCTGCAACATCTTGGAACACCCTACCAATCCATCTACGCGCCGAACTTAACCACAATAAATTCCGCAAGCTACTCAAAACTCACCTTTTCCCTCAATAATTGTGCACACCTTTCCTTTTTTTCTTTGTTTTGTTTCCTTTTCCGTTTCCCTCCTCAGTTGTTAGTACAATCCCAGCGCTGGGACGCCCCCGGGCAGCCATGCGCTTTATAAATCCCGTTTTCATTTCATTTCATTTCATTATTTATGTGCGCAAGCACATTTCGCGACCTACTGGATGTGTGCTCCTCCATATACCCCGCATGTAGCGCTTGAAGCCAGTGCTGTTCTGCCACATCCGCTGAGGGCCATGATAGTTAATGATCATTCGGTGTTTGATAAAGGAGAGGTTGACACGGTGAAATCCACGGCGACCGCCTGGCGGGAACTAGGCAGACGGGCAGCCAGGTTGCCATTATATGCGCCTGCTATGCCACTTCTCTATCACTCAGAAATTTCGGTATCGGGCGAGATTGGAGGGTTACAGGTTCTGCGGGAAGCTGGGCTACATACTATGGGGGACCTCTTCTCTGGGGTCTCGTTTCTATCCTTACAGGCTATGACAGCCCACTCAACTAACAAAAACAATAGTATTTGCCAATACTGAAACTTATTTGTTGTTTGTAATGCTCAGAAGAACTGAAATAAAACACGTTCTTCGCCTTGATTGATTCTTGATTTAATCTATTTATTTTTGCTGCAAGCTTATTTTCAATTATTTGAGCTGCAATTTTATATTATTTAAACATTCAAAATTGAATACACAGGAGAAAGAAGGGAAAACAATCCTTTTTGTGTTATTTACATACATTTAAGGTGCAACATAGAAAGTGGATTCATAACATTCAGTCATACTCAGGCATACTTTGTGAAGACATTGTGATGGGAACAAGGGGGGAAAAAAGGAAAAAATTGAGTTGAATTGGTAATATAATGAAAAATTCCGATTAAAGTACATCAATGGTTGTTAGCATTTAAATATATTTACAGATAGATTAAATCAAGAATCAATCAAGGCGAAGAACGTGTTTTATTTCAGTTCTTCTGAGCATTACAAACAACAAATAAGTTTCAGTATTGGCAAATACTATTGTTTTTGTTATTATAGGCTTGGCCTTACTGTGAACAAGCCAAACCCCTCCTTTGTATACGAGCCCACTCAACTAATGCAGCTATGTCTACCTTTACATACGTTAGGCTTCGGGCTGCTGTTCATGCTCTGTATCCTACATATCCGGAGGAGCCGTTGACACTCAGAGCCTTACAATTGCTTTACACCACTACGGACAGGGCTAAGTTGCTTTCTAAACTGTATCGGGCTGCGCAGGAAGATGAGGGGGGTGGCGCGGTTCTAGCCAGGGCTCGATGGGATAGGAGTCTCCCAGAACCACTGAGTGATGATGAATGGACCGAATGTTGTTCTATGACTGGGGGATACGTGGTTAACGGCAATTTTCGTCTTCTTCATTATAAGTTTGTGCATCAGTGGTACTACACACCGGTTCAGCTGGTTCGGTATGGCCTTCGAGTGACTGCTCAATGTGTCCGGTGCGATGAGGATGACGCTGACTTTGTGCATCTGGCCTGGGGATGTTCACATGTGTATGACTTCTGGAAGGCTGTCTCTGAGGCACTCACTGCCATGACGTCGACCGAAGTTGCGTTGGATGTGCGCCTATGCCTCCTGGGAATAGCCTCTGGTATATCTGCGAAGTCGAGACGTTTCATTGTGTTGGCACTCCAATTGGCTAAGCGGAGAGTTGCTATGGGGTGGGGGGGAGAAGAGCACCTGATGTACAACTGTGGCTGAATGACATGGCTTATTGCAGAGATCAACTGAATTGTTACTATGAGGGACTGCCAGCGAAGGCGCGACCGCGGGATATATGGGCTCCATATACGCAATATATGCTTTCCCTAGCTGATAATGATAGCGACAGGAGTGAGAATACCGGATTATCAGACGGAGGGGGTGAACCTGAATGAGTGCTACCTGCGAAAATGAGTGCCGTATGTCATGCTTAGCCTGAGTAAACCACAGGTCTATCTAGGAGGTCCACATGGACCATGAGAGATTATCACGGTCCGGAAGCCATTTGTGTACCTGCTATTTTGTGTAACATGATGGGAGTACTTGTCAATGACTGTATACCCTGTTTGATAATATTCTTGCCACTTGGGGGTTGAGAGAATCTTTGGCACTCTACCTAACAGATTCGGAATGCTCACCAGGACCGGGAACCAGGATTGACTGGGTGGGAGTTGGGGATTGTTGTTGCTTGGGTTGTTTAAAAAAACCTGTAAAATGAGACCGAGATTCCATAAGGGCGATACGGCCACAGTCTTATAGTGTACGTTGAACATTACATTTTGATGACCTGATGTGCCTTCACGTGCTGTGCCTTTCTATGCTGTGCACTTGTGCTAATGATGGCTATTTATGAGCTCAGCTACCTCCGCTGGTACACTGATTGCGGATTGCCCTACCAGTGGGTTGTAGGCACACCGCTGTGTATATGTATAATGTGCAATAAAGGTCTAACAAAAAAAAACAAAAAAAAAATAATACAAAATGAAAATAAATGCACAAATAACAAATTACAGTGTGGGCAGACAGCAGTAGGAAAGGAGAAGGCAGCAGCAGGAGGACACCGAGGTCAAGGGCGAACCTTCGGCGCCGGGGGCAGAACGCGGTCACAGCTGAGGAGCCGTGCGGCGTGGGGGGTGGCCTGGGTACAAGCATTTCATATTAGGGCATCAGATTATATCATTGCACTGAGAGGTGTTTATTAAAAATGATTAGACATGATGTTTATTAAAAATGATTAGACATGAACTAAGAACATACATGCCTCCATCCCCACTCAGATGACAATACCATTAACGAACTAAAAGGCAAGCCAGTTGTCATGTGCACCCCATTTGTGAGCTAAATTCTATTCTTAATTTACAGAGTGCAATATTAGAGTCTGCAAGGCAAGTATAAGAGAGGTTTTTGTACAGCAAACATCCCAATATTTCAAGATTAGATTTTCTCATGTGCAAAAGGGACAATATAGGAGGCAAGATCAAATTAAATAATTTCCTAAGATCACACAGTTTAGTCAAGTAGCCAAGTCAAGATTGATCCCTAGTTTTCTTGTCTCACACCTTGAAATTCAGCCTCTAGAGTGGTATCCCTTTCTCGCTCCAGTTTGACATGAAAGTTTAATTTTTCGTCTTTCATTCTTGACACTGGAGGTTAGAGGGGATAGAAGGCAGAAGCCTTAAGAAAAGTCAGCTCATTTTGGCCGTGATGGCTAAAGTGGACCTTGAGCTGAACCAGAGCCTAGCAACTGGCTTGAGCCTACAGTTGCTCACCCACCTCTGTATTTTACTCTGACTATCCTATGCCTTAAATAAGCTCTGATGCTGCTGTCAGTGCGATACCTGTTTTGTATGTGAGGATACTTCAGCTTTTACTGTTGATGGGCATCTAGTACCTGGGCTGTGTCTATGGGGAACTAACACTGCTGCCAAATGCTCCACATTTTGTGTGTGTATTTACACACAGACTGGGACTGCTGCTACAGATGCTGTCCAAGTGCAGCATGTGTTGAGGGAAGCCTCAACACAGTTTCTGACATATTGGTGTGTGTTCTATGGATGTGAGGGAAGTGTACTCCTGACTGGGGCTGTATCTCTATTTGTGTGTGAAATCTAGCTATGTTTGGGAATGAAGCGTACACTCATATGCCATGCTGTTCCTTAAACTTGAACAAAATCTGAATTCTGCTTCTTGCTTGTATCTAGGGGGTGTGTAAAATGATGTTGCCTGGTGCCACATGTGTTCTATGTGTTTGTACAATGCTTGCAATGTCTGGCCCTTCAATACTACCCTTGTTCCATGTCATTGAAGCAAGCTTGCACTAGCACTGTGTACCATACTTGTTCTATTACTTTGAAGAAAGTTTGCATTGGCCCTGCAGTGCCATACAAATTCTGTGTCTTTGAATGAAGCTTGCACTTTCTCTGCAGTACCACATGTATTCTATGTCTTTAAAGGAAGCTTACACTGACCATCTCTGCAGTGGCATAATTGTTCCATGTCTTTGAGGGAAGATTGCACTGTCTGGCACTGCAGTACCACACTTGTTACATGTCTTTAAAGGAAACTTGCACTGGTCCAGCAGTGCCACACTTGTTTTATGTATTTCAGGGAAGATTGTGATACCAAGGACTCTCTGTGCTGCTGCTCCATGTACTCAATCTATTACTGTGTGTTTAACCGCATCGCTGCGGGAGATATTTTCCTCCTGTGCTGGGCCCCTATGTAAATGGGTGTGGTCGTGATGGAACCATTCCGTCATCAGCACAGCCCAACCGTGACTGATGACGGAATGCTTCCGTCACAGCATCGAAGGGGTTAAGGTCTGACCAAAAGACTATTTTAACTTTCTGACCAGCCTTACATTTTCTTAACAAAAAATAAAAAAATCATAATCTTGCTTGGAGACAATTAGCTTTAGGTAAGGCCACTTCAGCTGGTTATCAAACACAGTGACAATTAGATGTTAGCACAGCCCATCAGAACAACATCCATACAATTAGGCAGTAGATCAACCCTCTTCAATCATTGGCTTTGACTAGTATACAACTGGTGATCTTTTGGATGTCAGGTAGTCTGACTAACAGTATTTTGCCTGCTTACTCTGTGCTACTCTGCGTTTAGAGAAGTGTGCCCTTAAGAGGCATTTCTTTGAGTTCATCCACCAGACACTCACCTGCAAATGCAGACTGATTCTAATTGAGTAACGAGATTATCAGCAGCTCCGCTGCCGCTTCTTTTCGGCCATAACTTTCTTATACAGAGCACCAGGCATAACTGCTTCAAAACCATGCCACTATCTTGAAACGATATTCTGCATACTCTATCATTTTTTACGGTTCCAAGATGGCAGACCAGTTTAAAGCTTTACTTTTTAGTTTTTTTATTGAAGCACATGCCCTCCACATTTAGTTGCAACAACAAGGTAATGCATGGAATATATGAATTAATCACAATGTGTAATTCAGCCACTAGATTGGCATCCCTTTCTAATTCCAGTTTGACATCAAAGTTTAAAGTTTTTTGAAGTGCATGAAATCTCCTACATCCCCTGGCTCCAAGCTGGCTTCAGTGACAATACAGGGTTATTAAGCCCTTTGTGTGAAGGCAGAGCACAGGCTATTCAGGTGTAAGTTGGGTTGTGCTTAGCTCTGCCCCCGACATCCAGCCAGCAGATGCCCCATTGAGGCACACCTAATCTCTCTATTGTGTAACTGGCTAGGAGGAATACACAAATTCAAACTGTCAGCTACACCCAGCCATGTGACCCTAGAAAGACAGCAGGCAAAAAGGGTTTACGGCAGGAAAATGCTAACTTTCCAAAAGGTGACATTTTCAAAATTGTAGTGCAACATAGGACTTTAGCATTAAATAAATGTTATCATTACAATTTCATAGGTATCAACCATGACATATCTAACTGCTCCCAATTAGTAAATACATCTTATTAAATGTAATAATGAATCTCCAATGTTATCCTATGGGAATAGTAGGCCCCAGAGTAGTAAAAAAAACAAATTTAGAGGTTATTTACTACCAGGACATGTAAACCTTAAAAGTACATGTCAACCTTTTAATTACGCACCACCCCGCCTTATGGTCTGTCCATGGCCTACTTTAGGGGTGACTTATATTTAACAAAATGGGAGTTTAAGGCTTGGCAAGAAGATTTAAATTCCAAGTTGAAATATTTATTTATTTATTTAAGAAATTTGTAGAGCGCGCAAATACCCGTGGGTGTCTCGGCGCTGAGGACGGCGGAGGCGGTTGGAATAGTTTGCTGCTCATTGTGTGAATAACCATGTTTTTAGGAGTTTCCTAAACGCCAGCAGAGTTGGACAGGATTTTATTTGTGCTGGGAGCGTATTCCATAATCTTGCCGTGGCAACGGTGAATCTTTTGTCTCCCCAGGAGACCTTGTATGTGCAAGGGACTGTAATGAGGTTGGCGGATGCAGAGCGAAGGTTTCTGCCGAGAACGTGAGTGCAGAGGGCTTTTGTTAAAAATATAGGACCTGTGTTTCGCATGCCCTTGCATGCTATGCGCAGGGCTTTGAATTTGATGCGCTTGCCAATTGGAAGCCAGTGCAGATTGCGCACCACTGCAGAAATGGGTTTATGTTTGGGGGTACCTGTTAAGATTCTGGCTGCCGCATTTTGTATAAGCTGTAGTTTATTAATGACCTTTTTCTGTGCATTCAGAAACAGTCCATTACAGTAGTCAACTTTAGACATCACAAGAGTGCTTATTATAATTTTACCAGCTCTGGGAGGGAGGAATGGGAGAAGTTTTGTGATCATTCTTAGCGTTTAGAAGACAGAGGAGGAGACCGCATTTTGCCTGTGCTACGAAAGTGAGTTTGTCATCAAATATGACGCCCAGGGTCTTACTTTCTGTACTGGGGATGGTGTAGGGCCAAGGGCGGCGGGCCACCAGGTGTGGGACCAGGTAGGCTGTAAATTGCCAAAGATCATGACCTCCGTTTCATCGGAGTTGAGTTTCAGGCAATTTTTAGCCATCCAGGAACTGATGTCAAAAATACATGTATGAAAGCTAGTAGCCATAGCTCCTCCATCATTATTGATTGCTAGCACCAGTTGTGTGTCATCGGCATTGGTAGTTAGCCCCATCCCGTGGGTTTTGATGATCTTGGCCAGGTCCGACACAGATATTAAATAGTGTCGGACTTAGGGATGATCCCTGTGGTACCCCGCATGGGAGGGTGAAGGAAGGGGAATTAAATTCGCCAAGGCTCACTAGCTGGGAGCGATTGGCCAGGAACGAGGCCAGTAGCTTTTTGGCCTTGTGTTTAATGCCCATGTTTGCGACACAGTCGTTCAGGGTGGCATGATCGACCGTGTCAACGCTGTTCCTCCTTGGTCTCGGGTGGCTCTGATCTCGTCCGCAGCTTTAATGAGGGTGGTGTCAGTGCCGTGGCCCTTCCTAAAACCAAACTGTGAGTCATCGAGGAGATTGTTTTCTAACACTGCTTTCATACTGCAATGGAAGCCTAGGTTGTGTTTTAGAGTGCTTCTTATGTGCATGGCACAAGAAGTGCTGCAGGCCCACTGTTAGCATTTAATTTACAAGCCCTGGTAGATAGTACACCACTCTACAAGGTATTTATAAGTAAATTATATATGCCAATCAGATATATGCCAGTCAAACCATGTTTAGGGGAGTGAGCACAATAACTTCTGCACTGGATAGCAATGGCAAAGTTAACAGAGTCCTAAGGACAACAATAAACACATGTAGCAAAAATTGGATGCAAATAGGTAAAAGGATTTGGGAAAGACCACCCTAAGGCTGACACGTCTAATACAAGACATAGCTTGCTTCCAGTGGCACAGTGAGCACAGGCCCCACACCTTGACATACCTGTTGCACTTAGGGCATCAACTGCAACAACAAGGTGATGGAGTGAATGTTTGGAGTAATCTGAGCCACTGGATATCGCACAGGGGTAAACCCCAATCCATTGTTTTTCGCCCTCCACGCCACCTCAGTTTGGGCCAGCCATATGCAAATCCGTGCTGGCCCTGCTCCAATGAAAACCTCAATCTTATTTTCAGAAGGCATGTAGGAGTTTTGTTTTGATGTGGTAGCTGCAGACTCTGTCGATATAGTAGGTTGAGGAGTATCCAGTACAGCTGGCAGACTAAGATGTTAAGGGTGCCAATGTACTCTGCATGCACTAAGGCCCATGGCAATCTAACTACACTACTCTCAATCTTGCTTCTGAAGTCAGCCAACTTCAGAGTGGATCCTGCTGCTGACTCTGGCACAACTCAAGCTTCTGAGGCCAACAGCCATGCCACATCAGACAAAAGAGCTAAATACAGCTAGTCTCCAACTCTTCGAATCCCTACCGACTTCCCTTGTATCCCTATGGGCTGTATGGAGACTACAGGCTTTTTATCTATAGTACCGCTGGCAGTTTTGCTCTCAGCACCAGATGGACCTAACAAGCCCATCTTGCCTCTGGCTTCAGACCTGATCCTGCTTCTGGAACCACGAACTACACCGGGCTCGATTCCACCAGAGGTGCCACTTCCCCCACTTGAATTACCACCTACACAACAAGGGAAACACACACTCTGCATTTCGTTTTGGGTCTGACACCTAGTAAATTTTCAAAAGGTGAGGAATCTGTGGCTAGAAGTCTATATAAGAAAAGTTATTTACTATTGATGCATGCCTCATTCATTCACAGCATATGAGACTCCTTTTAGTATCTACCTTACACTGCATCCTGTACAGTGTGACTAATAGTATGGCTAAGGTTAGCAGTATTTCTTTGTAGACTTTTGGGCATAATTCAGACTAATTATTTAAAATTCAGGAAAGAGCTAAAGACTTGGGTGTTTAGGCAAGCCGATTAGTCATTATTCCCTTTTAATGTGCATTAGCCTCGGTTTGGACTTGCTGCTGTTGCTTAACACCAAGAAACTGTCTGGTGAACGTGTGCACTACAAGTTTACTTTAACATAACATGACATACTAATGTCAAAATGGGTCGACTTGGTCTTAATGCAGTTCTTGCCAGCTTGAATAGCCTGAAACAGACCTTTTACTGCATCCCCAAGGAAAATAGAGAGGAAAAATGCCCATGCATAATACATTATAGACAACATGTTTATATATCTAAACAGAGGAAGGTGGCCTAATGACGAGGGGCAGGAAGGGACATTTTGGCTCCAGGTGGAAGGGAGTTCATTCAGGCCAGATAGACAAGTCAGAGATTCCCACCACACACCCTGTCCAGGATCTCATACTGCTGTGCACCTTCATGGGGTGGAAAGGGCACAGCCCTTGAGGTATTGAGGCTGCAGCGGTAAGATCGCACAAACATCAGACAAGCTAAACTGGGGGAAGTTTGAACCACTTGTGGGTCACATGACATTCTCACATGGAGTGGCAGTGACCAATATTGGTACCAAATAGATGTGAGCCCTTGCAAGCTTGGGAGACACGTCCAAGCTTCCTGCTACACACCCTATTCACATCCTTCTATATTCAGATGCTGCCACTGTAGGGTGGAAAAAATAACATTACTGGATATGTGGAGGAGGCTGAGGAGGACACACAACACCATAAGCAGTGGGACTCTGGGAAAACAGTGTTCAGTTGAAGAACATAGAAACCTTCTCAGTGGTCTCACTGATACTTGGTCCTTTTAAACCAACAAAGAAATTGGCACAGAAGCTGAGATATTAAAAGAATGCATTTATTCACCTCAGATGAGGGAGACTAGGTCACACAGAAGTCTTAGCAACTGAAGGAGGCAGTCTAAGGAGGACAGAAAACAGGGGCCTTATATATGCTTAGGGTTACATGGTCAGCATAAGACCAAGGGGCAGTCCTGGCTCATGTAAGCATGCAAAATGACTAATATGGGCATACAAGATCTGCTTGCTCAACAAAGTGGGAGCAGCTAACAGTTGCTAATTCTGGTGAACACATCCTGACATTTACAGACTAGGAACATCTGCAAAGACAGCTGCAAGCTCAACTGAGCATGTGTGAAGGTGGAAGATGCTAAATATTGTTAGTTTCTAGGCAGATTACAAGATCAGTCAACACTGAGGGAGGACAGAGCACATGGCGAGCACGTGGCAGCACATGGCAAACAAGATGGCTGCCAGAAATACAAAATGGCTTTCAGCTCATGCTAACAAATCCCTCCAATCTTTAACACAGTCATAGAGGCTGTCATGAGGAGGAGGTGGCAGGATAATGTTATTTCTTCACAGATCCCTAGGGACTGCAGCCCAGATATGTGACATCCGCAGCAGTTTTGAGATCTGCGCAGGACCTTGGTCACATGATGAGTAGTAGTGTGGTGCTGGTAGTGGCGGTGCATAACATTGGGTGGTGGCTCATTGCATGGGGCAGTGCCGCATTGGTTATGGTGCCATGCCGGTGGTTTGAGGTGTTGGGTGAAGTTTTACAATGTTGGTGGTTGCAGTGTAGCACCAATAACTGCTGTTATGTGATGTTATGGCAATGAGTTTCAGTGTTGGCATTGCAGTTTCCGGTGGTGGAACAGTGCTGGTAATGGTGTATTGATATAATGGTGTGATACTGGCTGTGATGATGTACTGCTCATGGATAATTGCAGCACTGGGATAGTGACTAGGCTGAGCTGATTGTGCAGTTTTTGGTGGTGGCACTGTCATGAGCTGAGGTGGTAGTTCCATGCTGAGACGTCAGCAGAGCTCTGTGAAGCACAAATATGTGAGTGGTAAATTAATGCTGATGAGTGATGGTAATATGTTTGGAATTTCATTTTGAGTTGGTAGTGTGGAGCTTTGAAGTGGAGATGCGATGTTGGGAACAGTTAGTGTTGGACTGAGGTAGTGGTTTGGTGTTGCAGCAGTAGTGTTCTGTTGCTGGGAGTGGAGATACTTTGTCATTCTCTTTCTTTGGGGAGTACAAAACAAAATCACATGCACGTTAATTCACAGTATCTGTGTAAGTAAAGGCCCTGAAATATGTGACAACATTCGTGGTCTTTCCAGGGCAGATGTTGAAAGCCAGGTCAATTCCCAAAGTAATCTACCATGTATCTGTAAACATGATGATATTTCCCATAAGAACCCTCACTACTATCACTCTATGGTGGATGTACACGTGGTACATCAGGCAATCTGCCTAATGAACAGTCGTTAAACTGCTGAAGCTTTCTTGTAAATGCATTACCTTGAAAACAGGCGCTCGGCTCTGCGCTGAGCAAGCACAGCTGTTCATGACACGGACCCGTTTCGGAACTGTGCTTGCTTTCATGTTGACACAATTGTTCTCTGCGTTGTAGGTACTTTGAAGCCCAGCGTCAAAGGAAGTATTTGATCAGAAATCATTTGGCTGTCAGATGTTTCTGTCCTAGGAGAGTCATGAGTGTTCCTCAAATTCAGGGCTAAATATGTTCCTCTCATAAGATGTCCTTTGAGTAGACTACATAAATCCAAACGAGTTTATTCATTCGTTACGACACTTAGATGCTCAAAAGTCTGAGAAAACCTCTGAATAATTGTGATGAAGCTGTTGTTGCCTACAGCAAGGATTCAACAAGCACAGATGGACTTGGAGGAGCAGAGAATTTCAGGACTGAGTTGCTGTTTGTTTAAAAGTAATTTTAATCCGACCCGAAAATAACTGTTGCTGTTTGCATTTTAATTCTAAGTAGCTATAGTGAGGTCAAAATTTAGATATATGCTTTTATCCCCCAAAAATGTGAACTAGATTTATTTCCGAGTTGTACATGCTTTCAATGATGTGCGTCGCAGTATGGCTGTTCTGCACAAATATCTGAGAGAAGTAATTTTTTGGTGTCGAAAAGAAAACATCTCTCAAAAACTGTCAATTATGTACACTTTTCAATTCAATTTTGTAGGAAAAACGACTGCCTCAGAAGTTAATGTCAGGAAAAATTAAACATTCAATTTAGTACCTCAAAAAGAAGGCACAAATAGTAACGTTATGTTTTAGAATCTTCCACTTTGATTTCCCTTTTCACTCGAAACCCAGGCTGTATTTGACACTGCAAAGTGTTTTAACGGGCAGAAAACCAACCCCACTCAATGTTCCAGAAGCAGCAAATTGAGTTAATTCATGTTTATAGAGTATTTTTAATAAAGATAAGTTCTCTAATGCAAAAAAATGGGTTACTAATTGAAGAGGGTGAAACCTTGTCAGAGTGAAGTCAAAGCAAACCCCAAATATACTGTACTCAAGCCTCTTGTAGCTAGACACAGAGAAGTCAGGTTTAACTTAGAGGCAATGTGTAAAGTATTTATGCAGGACTTCAACAGTAATAAAGTGAAACAGAACACAAGAAAAATCCCACACCAATTTAGAAATATAGTTAATTGGAATTTATAAATTAAGACCAAAGCAACAAAAATCCAATCACTAAACCCAGAGATTGGCAATTTCCCCCGGTTTTGACACAGGGCTACAAACCCAAACTAGGCTCACTGCTTTAGAACCTTTCTTGTATCCTTTCTCCACCCTTTTTTTTCCTATTCTCTCTCTTTCTATCATCCTTTGCCTAATTTCCCAGCAAGTCATTGTAGAGGGGATTAGCTAAACATGTATACCAAAGTTCCTGTAACTACTGCAACACAAGCTATGTTTGGCTAGAACCTCGTAACAGAAATGCTAATGTACTTGTTTATAAAATTAATAAAATACTTTGAAATAAAAATATTTCAGCAAAAATAGCGCCAAAAATCACTAAGTGCCAACTGTGGTCATCTGGATGCGCCAGACCAGGACAAAGTTACAAATTCAGGGTGGCTGTGATAGAGTGTGGGCAGGCTACAGGGACCCTTTTAGGCCTGTTGAACAAGAATACCTTAAATCCTAGTTGCAAAGAGATGCAGAGTCCCCTGTCAAGGATGTGTAGCGCAGCCGAGGTGATGCAAGGTCTGGGCATGGAGATACGTCATGCAGCTGCAGTTCCGGGGAGCTGTACAGTGCTCTGTGGTACTCCTGTGTGGAGATGTGATGGGCAGCGGTGGTTCCGATGGCCTGTGTTTGGTGTGGCGATATTCTTGCGTGGAGGTGTGTCACACAGTCGCAGTTCCGATGGGCTTGTGATGGCAATGCAAAGTCCTTACATCTGGAAAGTCCACATAGCATAGGCCATATATCAGTTCTGAGGCATCGAGCAGCAGAGGAGATACAATGGTTCTACATGAGATGCCCTGCTGCGGAGATGCGTTGGTTATGCTGCATTCACTGATGGGCTGGCACAGCACTTTCAGGTCCACTTCAAAGGGTCCAGGACTGGGATGGCACCACTTGGAAGGGCAGGACTCACAGATTGGAGAGGTCAGGTGCTTGTTTATAGGTTGTAGGATGCCTGTTATGTCTCTGATACTTCTGGTCAGGATGCCAGACAGCTAGTCCTTGGAGTCACTCTGGGGTCCTGGGATGAGAGATGAAGGTCTAGTCCTGCTCACCTATCTCTCCTTTCTATCACTGTCTGGGAGCAATACACAAAGGCCAACTTTGTAAAACTGGCATTTTCAGAACTGTGATAACAAATCTGACTTTTTCATTAAGGAGGTTTTTTTACACCAAACTTGACCTGTATACCTGCTCCCAATTGAAAGTTGCATCCTATTAAATGTAATAACGTAACTCCAATGTTATCATATTGGAGAGGTAGGCCTTGCAGTAGTGAAAAACAAATGTAGGAGTTTTTCACTACCAGGACATGTAAACCTTAAAAGTACATGCTCAACTTGTTCAAAAGTACACTGCACCCTGGCCTCTGGGCTGTTCAGGGCTTACAAGTAGGGGTGACATATGTATTAAAAAGGAAGGTATGGGGAGAGTGGCCATGCAAGATGGCCGACTGGACGTGATCTGTTTCTGCTCCGTTACAGAGAAGCTGTCTAGGCCACTTCTGCAGCCCCACCGTAGTGCCTAAATGACACATATGCATGACTAAATATCCGGAGATCTGAGGAGGCGCAGTGGGAACAACTGATGGGCGCCCACTGCCGAAGAAAGAACCGTTTGAGGAGACGGGGGCCACGAGCCACGATGGCGCTGAGCTAGCTGAAGCGGAGCTTGTTGTTACTCCTAGGAGCCCCAGAGTGTGGATCGACACCTCTGGCCCTACGACGGAGAGCGGACTAACGGGGGAGCTGGCAGAGGGTATACATAAGCTCCGGGAGACACAGCGGCGAGCTCTGTACTTTGCGGGGAGGCTTGGAGGAGCGGTGAAAAAGAGGAGGTAAGTGGGGGAACCTTGCAGCGAGACACAAGAACCTGACCCCCGCAATGGTGAAAGGGAGGCATTGGGGGACACATGAGGCATTGGCAAGATGGTGGGGGGATTCAGTTCCGCCCCACCTGACTTCAAAGTGGCTGCAGGGGCCCACATGGACATTCCTCTAAAAGGATATCATATGGAACAGTATTGAAGCCAACAAAAGAGCTAGTGGGGTGCCTGGCAATATTAGTGTGGAAAATGGCTAGTGTATGCGGCCCACACCATTAAGAACAGGAGCAATGTCTGTTGCCTGACCTTAAGATGGCCTCCATCTACCTCACTCTGCATAAGAAGTCTCCCAAGACTCCTCAGAGGCTAAGCAGAGAGGCGCAGTGGAAGTACACTGAAGGTGCAAGGGAACTGTGGAGTCCCTAGGCCACAGCAGAGACCACATCTATGCCACCAAAGAAGTCGACTTCTAAGGTATCCAGCTATTTCGCGCCTGCAGAAAAGAAATAAGTACAGGAGAGAGAGAGAGAGAGTCTCGAATTCACCATGCCCTGACCAAGGAAGATTTACTATTGTCCCTAAAAGACTTCAAGTTGGAACTATGCACGGAACTAAAAGGAGACCTCCAGGACTCCAAGGACCAACTGAAAGCGGATCTATCAGAGAAAATGGCCTTACTACAACAATATGTGCATTCCATTAGAACGCGATTGATGGAAACGGAGACCCAAACCCATGATCTCGACAAAACAGTAACGTAAGCGAGCGACAAGGTACAGCTTCTACACTCACAACACCAACTGGCCCTATTGAAGAACGAAGAAAACAAGTCCAGAAGAGACAATATTCACATCAGAGACCTGGAGGAGGGGGCAGAGGGTCCTGTTCTAGAAGCTTTTGTAGAAGGCCTGTTTGCAGAGGTTCTTGGCCCAAACAAATGAAAAATCGAATGAGCCCATAAGGTGGGTCTGGCAATGCCTGTTGAGCGTTGTCACACTCGAGACATCTTGGTCTAGCTCCATTCATGTAAGGTCAAAGAAGCCATATTACAAGAGTCCAGAAAGAAAAATTCCCTCTCATTCAAAGGATTTCGCTGTGCGCTCTTGCAGGACCTGGCGCAGGTGACTCTTCAGCGATGACAATCCTTCCGTTATCTTACAGAGAAGCTATAAGAGGAGCAAATACGATACCGATAGACATATCCATTTTGGCTGGCATTAGAATTTAAAAACAGACAACATCATGTCACAGAGCTAAGGGAGGGCATGGAGATTCTAGGGATACTGGTGCCAGAGGACGAATCCTCCAGCTTGCGGGCCGGAAGAGGGTAACCCCCTCGATCGAAAACAATACTTTAGAAAACGACCACTGAAGGGCGCCAAACCAAGACCTGACTCAAGTAAAAGGAAAGAGGCCGCAGTAGCAGATGATGGGACTACATGACATCACTTTCTATTCACAAGAGTTTAATAAAAGGATACGCGCCAACTAAGTGAAAAGAGGACATGAGACTGAACTAAGTTTTTTCCACACCCGCTCAGGGATTGCCTTTAGTGGACTATGGCTACGTTGGATTATGCTACATGGACAGCGAGGTGACGGGCGAGGGTCAGAAGCCCTGTTCAACGCCGGCAACACGGAGTGAAGTTACAGCAGGACACGTGAGGGTCCCGTGGCCAAGATTTATTTTTTCTACTGGTTATGTTTTGAACTTAAAGGGGAGGTTTATATTAAGGGCGGTGGTGGAGAAGAGCGGGGGAGGAACGTTGGGGGAACTGCAATGCAGAATTTCAGAATGAGAATGTGGAGGGGAGAAGTGGCTAGAGAAAAGTAGCTGGTGGAACTGGAAAAAAGGGGGACTTCAGGGGAGAAAAGCAGCGAGAGGGAGGGGGTACCCAATAAGATGGTATCGATCATGTGTTTGAACCTGACTGACCTAAATTTGCTGAACAAGCGACATAAAATTTGGCAGTATCTAGCAAACCACCAATTTGATGTGAAGGCTCTTCAAGAGATGCACATTAAGAGATCGGAAGAACTGAGGCTCCGACATAAAAGGTATTCGCTCCTATACAGATCATCTGACAAAACAAAACATACTGGGGTAGGATTAATGTTCCACAATAGCGCCAAATTTCAGTCTGAAGGTATTAAGACATATAAGGAGGGACCGGTGGTAATGGTAAAAGGGAAGCTTAAGGGAAGAACGGTTACCTTTGTCTTGGCCTATGTCCTCAGCTCGGGTCAAGGGACATTTATGAATTCACTTTTGAATTTGGTGGAGGCTTTGCTGAAGGGCAAATATTTGTTTTGGGGGACTTTAACCTCACTTGGCATCCTACAGATGAGAGTTCACATCTGCATAGGTCCACAGGAAGTAGTTTCACTAAATTCCCGAAGCATGCTTTTCAGTACTTAGAGCTGTTTGACGTTTGGAGATTTTTCAACCCAACTACAAAAGACTATACATATTTTTCACATGCCCACCAAACATACTCCAGACTAGATTATATTTTTATGTCCCAGGAGCTACAGGGATCCTTTCAGGAGGCTAAGATCTTTTCCATCTCGCTATCAGATCATAGCCCAGTAATGGTGGATCTACACTGGTGGGAGGGGGAATTCAGGGATTCTCGAGATGGTATTTTCCCACCGCATTGACACAGGACAAGTTACTTAGGGATGAATTACGGGTAGCGATTAAAGAGTATTTTCAAACAAATGTCCCTGGTGACACTTCTCCACAAAATAATTGGAACATTTTCAAAGTGGTAATTCGGGGAACATGGTTTGCGTTGGTCTCCGCGCTAAACAAGGAATGGGCAAAGTAAAGGGTGGAACTGGAGGCACCTCTGTCTCAGGTAGAAAGTGAATATAAAAAGAACCCCACATGTAGCCTAAAAAGCCAGATGGGCACACTAAAAGGGAAACTGGGGGCAACATATACTAACAGAGCTGAATTCACACTTCACCGACTGCGAGCAACGCATCAGTACAGAGAAACAAAGTAGGCACACACCTGGCAAGACAACTTAGGGAAAAGAGGATGAGGGAATACATTAGAGGAATAAATAAAGGCGAGGGGGAGATAGAACTAGATGACGTGGGTAAAGCTAATATTTTCAGCGCTTTCTATCAGGACCTCTACAAGGTGGTTCCCCCTGATGCTAGGCCCCATTAGGAATATTTAGACACTCTTGCACTCCAAAAACTCCCAGTCACATGGAAAGACCAACTAGACTCCCCAATATCTGAAGACAAGGTGAGACAATCAATCAGGGTTCTTAAACCTCATAAATCACCAGGGACGGACGGACTAACAGCTCTATTTTATAAGACCTATGCACCGAAATTGCTGCCCTATCTGACAACCTTATTTAATAATATAGTGACGGCAGAGCAGGTGACCCCATCCATGGCTGTGCCGTTTACTACAGTAATTCCAAAGCCTGGGAAGAACCCTCAACAATGCGCCTCGGATAGACCGATTGCCCTACTAAATCTCAATGCCAAGCTCTACCCGGCTATCTTGACGTCACGCTTAGATAACTAAATACCCGACATTATCCACCCGGACCAGTCTGGTTTCATAAGAGGGAGACAGACACACAACAATATCTGCAGGACTCTGCATTGTAAAGAAAAAGCAAACAAGTAAAAAATCCCAGCAATATTAATGGGGTTAGATGTAGAGAAAGCCTTCAACATAGTGGATTGGCATTTCTTGTTTCTCACTCTGGAAGGTTTTGGCTTTGGCAATAAGATCATACAAATGACTAAATCCAATTACACGGGCCCGCGCTCCAGGGTACAGGTCAACGGGGTAAGTTTAGAGTTCTTTGAGCTTGGTTGAGGCACACGACAGGTGTGCCCTCTGTCCTCATTGCCATTCGCTCTGAGCATTGATCCACTGGCGGCCTGCCTCAGAGCAAATTTGGACATTCGGGGGATTAGGTTTGGTGGGGACGAGCATTAGGTATCGCTATTTCCGGGCGACATTCCGTTGACTCTCACAACTCCTAGATCGTCACTTTGGGCGTTACAGTCAGAGCTGAAGGCATTTGAGGGGATAGCGGGCTTCCAAGTTAATTTATCTAAGTCATCGATAATAAACCTCATGCTGTCAGAGGGGGATTAAATACAAATTCAGGGGGAATCCTCATTCAACACAGTTTAACATATTCTGGGACCCAGATCACCACACGCATAGAGAGATTGTTTCAGGCAAACTTCTCACCCTAGAAAATCAATTGGGGAAGTGTAGAGGAGATGATACAATCACCCTCCTGAGCTAGACTTGTAAACAATGGGATTCTATCAATGTGAGTGGTGACTAATTTTATATAATTTTGTATATTTCTCTAAACTCGTGAATACACTGCAATGTGAAGATTAGGCCTCTCTGCGGGTGGCAGAATGAGGGCACTGTGTGTTTTTAAAATACCCCTCACACACTATGAATCCCATAGTGTCATTCTCCCATCATTGGGGCGTGCTTCGACCAAAGAGTGACGCGGGAGCACTTATATTTTTGACAATAGGCTATGTGATGTGATGAGGATAGTGATATGTGTTAGGGAGTGTAGGGACCTATTTACGTGAATGGTAGTGTAAAAAAGGGTTAACAATTCCCTGGCTAGTCGAAAAAAGTTAACTTTAATGGTTTCGCAAGCTGGGAACATTAAAAGGGGGTTAGTAAGTAGAATTACAAGTATGGTCTACTTTGTCAACATGACATGTTTCATAGGCAGACCCCTCCTGCCTACTCATCAGGACCTCTGTTGATCCCTACAAAAATACTCAATACTAAACTAACATGTTAAATGCCTGTGGTCCTAAAACGTAACTGCAAAAATCGGCTGCTAGGTTTAGCCTCCGGGCTTGAGTTGGCCCTTAGTGAGGCATTATCATGAAAAATGACCTAATATGGTCTCTGTGGAAAGAAAAGGAGAGAATGGGTACATGGTTGTAGAATTACAATATGTAAAGCACAATTCATACATGGCTCATTTTTGCGTGAGTCACAATGTGGCTTAGCATCCCAAAGTATTCTCAACATTAATTAGGTATATGACCCGATGAACTGCCATTCGCCATCATGGCCAAAGGGTATGAACCCTTGGAAAACTTCAACACAAAGCCTGATATACACTTCAAACACAAACACATCTTCACAATCCAAAACGACCCATCTGGTGGTGGGTTTTTAAACAAGCAAGGATGTGGACCTCCTTGCAGTTCCAGGACTAGTGTCTAGTTAAGAAAAAACGTCTCACTAGCGGAGTGACATCAAAACATCCACTCATCATACTGATAAATGGGTCATTATCACACATGACGGTTGATATATTATTCGTGGATAAAACGGCAGATGATGGCTTAATGCCTCCCAGACATCAACTCCAAAATGCGTCATAGTCAAACATGCTGGTTGAAATAATGATCGTGAAAACGAGCGACAGCAAATGATGTCAAATGCCTCCAAATGTGCAAGCATGCTACAATTGACACATATATTTGAAGCGTGGTGATGGGGCCTCATGAGCCTGCGTCTTAGGGTGATTAGTTGACTGGTTAGTGAGCACATGCCTAATCTGGCTTTATTCCATGCCCTTCAGCAGCTCCGTAGATGTGGCCGGAGTCCTGCCTCGGCTTGTGTTCTTATACCGGAAGAAAAGCCTAGTCATGATTGCCTCTGAACAAAAACTAGAGAGCTGACCCAAAATGGCGGCGCCCATCAGGACATTGCTGGTCTATAGTCTGTCGTCTATTTTTCTTCTCTTGATCGCATTTTTTGGAAAATTTGCGCAGTACTTTCTAAATAAATCTCATTCGTGCCGAAACATATTAAATTAATTTGAAAGCGATTTTTATTTTATTTTTATTTTAATTAGCCTGCCAGGAGGCTCCCTGAATGTGATAGGCGGGCTCGAACTTTCTTAAAAGTGAAAGGTGTCATATTGAATGCATGATCAATATTCCCAGCGTGTTCAGAGTCTATGCACTGTCTTTATGAGAAATGGGGAGCTTTTCATGGGTCCTTCCACAAGACATGTTGCACTGTGTTCGTCAATATTATGCTGAGTCTCACATTAGCCCATGTTCCTATTGTTTGTTTCTATCTGCAGAAACTATAATACGGATAGCCTAATAGTTTACGATCTCAAGGTCTCATTGTTCTCGTGTCATCATGATTACTGTTGCTGTGGCATGCCATGGGGTGGGTGTATGGCGCAATCATTAATGTGATGGATGGCCGTTCCAAACGTCAGAGTTGGCCCCATGGAATATCATCATTAAGGCCGCAGTTGTTAGTGTCCAAGCGGAACACCCACCTTTGTTCTTTCTCCAAGAGCATATGTTCCCTGGATACCTGCTCTATCACTGTCCATGAGATATCATCAGGCTTGTGTCCTTTCTCCAAAAAATGAGCAGTCAGTCAGCTTAGTACTAGCTCTTTGGCATATGATTGTGCTCTTGAGTTCCCCTATCCTGGTCTTGATTGCCCTGCTCGTCATTCCCACATATTCGAGGCGGCAGGGGCACGTGATGAGGTACACTACGTTGCAACTGTTGCACATTGTAAAGTTTCGCTGTTCCCAGGTGGATCCATTTCTAAAAACCAGGTTGTTGGTCATCCTTGTCAGGTAACATACTTTACATTGACCACATGGATGGTGGCCTTTCACAAAGTTAGTGTCCCGTCCTTGGTTATTGTTGATGGACTTTGGTCTAGTGTGTACAAGGATGTCCCGTATGCTCCTCCCCCTCCTGTGGGAGAACATAGGTTTAGGTAACTGGAGTCCCCCACTGTTTAGAATACTCTAATGTTTGTTGATGACTTTCGAAACCCTGTCTGAGCAGGTATTGAATGTGGTAATGCATATGGGTCTCTGTTCCTCTTCTTTGGGTGTCTTTTCTTCCAGGAGGCTCTCCCTGCAATTATTCCGTGCCCTCTTACATGCCTGATTTATTATCCTTTCTGGATATTGGCGGACTGCTAGTTTCTTCTTCAGATCCTTTGATTGGACCTTGAAACTCTCAATTTCCGTGCAATTCCATCTTAGACGGAGGAATTGTCCGTAGGGCAGGTTATCTCGGAGATGTTTGGGGTGGAAACTCTGGTACAAGAGGAGGCAGTTCCTGGCTGTACTTTTGAAATGTGTTGTCTTAATTAGCCTTCCATCTCTTGGGAAGATGTTCAGGTCAAGGAACACCAGACTGGTTCTGGAGACCGTGCTGGTGAACTTGAGAAATTTGTCTTGAAAGTTCAACCATGTCCGGAATTGTTTTGATGTATCCTCATCCCCATCCCAAATGATCAGAATATCGTCGATGTATCTCTTCCAAACTTTTATCCTTTGTCTGAATGGGTTATTGGGGTGTAGGATCCTCCTGGTTTCCAAATTGTGTACGTAAAGACCAGCTATGCTGGGAGCAAATGTGCTCCCCATGCTGGTCCCATGTTTTTGTAAGTACAGAGTCCCCTCATATTCGAAGAAATTCTCCTTTAAGGCGAGGGAGCAGCACTCCATCACGATGTTCCTTGGTGTCTGGTATTCCCAGTCGTCATCAAATAGGACGTCTTCAATGATACTGAGCGTCTCATTGTGGGGGAGACTCGTATAGAGAATCTCCACATCACAACTGATCATTAGTTGGCAATTTGGATCAAAAGGGAGGTCTTCCAGAAAATTCAGTACATCCGTAGTATCCCTAAGGTATGTACTAGTGCGTTGCACCATCGGGCGTAAGAAAGCATCTGCAAATTTTGAGATCGGTTCCAGCACTGAACCGATGCCAGACACAATCGGTCATCCTGGAGGGTTATCCAATCGTTTGTGTATCTTGGGTAACGTATATAGGTATGGGGTCCTTGGGTTTTTTTGACACAGAAAATCACCTTCCTTCTTTGTTATCCAGCTGTGGACCAGTGCTTCTTCCACCATGGTGTTGATTTTTACTTGGATCCTCTCGGTTGGATCAGTCCTGAGTATTTCATAGTTTCGTTGGTCCTGAAGCAATCTCACGCATTCATTATTGTATTGTAATTTGCTCTGTATGACCGTTGCTCCCTCTTTGTCCACTGGTTTTATTACCAAGTCGGGGTTGTTGCTCAGTTCATGTAAGGCTTCTCGTTCATCCCTGGTGATGTTTTGGAAAACTTTCTTTTCCTTTGGGTCCATATCCTTGATGTCTTTCATAACCGCCTTCTCAAAAGTAATAGTTCCACAGGTAGGGTGCTGTCCAAAGGTGTGAAATTAGACTTGGGTCGGAGACCTGTGTCTCCCAAATCCGACGGAATTGAGTATTTTTGTAAGGATCAACAGAGGTCCTGATGAGTAGGCAGGAGGGGTCTGCCTATGAAACATGTCATGTCAACAAAGTAGACCACAATTGTAATTCTACTTACTAACCCCCTTTTAATGTTCCCAGCTTGCGAAACCATTAAAGTAAATTTTTTCGACTAGCCAGGGAATTTTTAACCCTTTTTTACACTACCATTCACGTAAATAGGTCCCTACACTCCCTAACACCTATCACTATCCTCATCACATCACATAGCCTATTGTCAAAAATATAAGTGCTCCCGCGTCACTCTTAGGTCGAAGCACGCCCCGCCCCCTAGAGGGACGGGAAGACCCCAATGATGGGAGAATGACACTATGGGATTCATAGTGTGTGAGGGGTATTTTAAAAACACACAGTGCCCTCATTCTGCCACCCGCAGAGAGGCCTAATTTTCACATTGCAGTGTATTCACGAGTTTAGAGAAATATACAAAATGATATAAAATTAGTCACCACTCACATTGATAGAATCCCATTGTTTACAAGTCTAGCTCAGGAGGGTGATTCTATCATCTCCTCTACACTTCCCCAATTGATTTTTTGGAATTACAGTCAGTGTGCAGCTGCGGAAGTCAAACTACCAACTTCTCCACAGAGAGATATAACACCTCCACTTACCTTTACACATTCCGCTACCACGGAAGTTCCATACGACAAGTGAAATACGAGTTGAAACATGTCTAATCTAGGACTTGCCTTTACCGAGGAAGAAATTTCAAACCTCATGTCATCACTAGGCACTTTTGAGGGGCTTAACACGGCGTTGCCTAGTACGAGTAACAGCGACTGGGATGAACTGGAGGAACTGAGGAGAACCCAGATCAAGACTGCGCTCCATGGCCTACTCATGTCTGAGTATCTAAGAGTAAATACAGCACCACCAGGCTTGGTGGTCCATAATGAACCGTTCATTTTCCTTGAGGATAAAACTTTCAGAATCTACTGGTCCCAGATCTTGTGGCGATGCACCCGGGACTGGATTGTACTAATTAAAAAAACAGCCAGCAGACTAGCATCTGATTTAAAAATTGAAATTCAAGCCATTGAAGTTCGACTGAAGAACTACGAGTCCCCTGCCGCACTCAAAAAACACCTGGAAGAATTGAATAAAACACTCAATGATTTCGAAACATCCTTGAAACTGAGCAAGTACGAGAAATTCAAGAAGGATACATCTAGATGGACACAAGAGAAGGTCTATCCCTACATCAAGGATGATTACCGTTCCACTAGAACCAACACAACTGATGGTGACTCCTCAGACAGCAGTTCCACCGGCTCAAACTCAAGCAGAGGAAGAGGACGAGGATACCAAGGTACTCGCCAGAACTATCGACGATCACACTACCAGGGGGTAAGAGGTAGGAACAACCGTTCGCCGCCAATGATGTACCCACACCAGCAACACGAGCCCCCACCATTCCAACACCCACAAGGACCATACCCACCATGGTCTTACCAACAACAAGACTATGGCTATTACAATCAAAAACCTTTTTTAGAGGTGTGCCATGGTGGCAACCGGGGGCGCAACCGGAGGGGAACGACCGTACACTGGACTGAAGGAGAAGAAGATCCTCCGAGAGTGGCAACAAGGAGCATGACAGGGGCATCCAAGAACAGGAAGTAAGCCTCGTTGTAAACCGGACCGATTCAACCCTGACAGAAGCCCAGAAGAGAGTTTTGGAAAAAGGCCTGAGGTATGTCCCACCAGCCAACATGGACAAATTCCTTCTCTGCAAGGAAATCCAAGAGTTCATACGACGTTTGAAGATACAGGTTTTCTTCAGGGACAAAGAAAAAATAACGGATTTGGGAGACACAGGTCTCCGACCCAAGTCTAATTGCACACCTTTTGACAGCACCCTACCTGTGGAACTCCTTACTTTTGAGAAGGCGGTTATGAAAGACATCAAGGATATGGACCCAAAGGAAAAGAAGGTTTTCCAAAACATCACCAAGGATGAACGAGAAGCCTTACATGAACTGAGCAACAACCCCGACTTGATAATAAAACCAGCGGACAAAGGGGGAGCAACGGTCATACATAGCAAATTACAATACAATAATGAATGCGTGAGATTGCTTCAGGACCAACGAAACTATGAAATACTCAGGACTGACCCAACCGAGAGGATCCAAGTAAAAATCAACACCATGGTGGATGAAGCACTGGCCCACAGCTGGATAACAAAGAAGAAGGTGATCTTCTGTGTCAAAAAAACCCAAGGACCCCATACCTATATACGTTACCCAAGATACACAAACGATTGGATAACCCTCCGGGACGACCGATTGTGTCTGGCATCGGTTCAGTGCTGGAACCGATCTCAAAATTTGCAGATGCTTTCTTACGCCCGATGGTGCAACGCACTAGTACATACCTTAGGGATACTAAGGATGTACTGAATTTGCTGGAAGACCTCCCTTTTGATCCAAATTGCCAACTAATGATCAGTTGTGATGTGAAGAGTCTCTATACGAGTCTCCCCCACAATGAGACGCTCAGTATCATTGAAGACGTCCTATTTGATGACGACTGGGAATACCAGACACCAAGGAACATCGTGATGGAGTGCTGCTCCCTCGCCTTGAAGGAGAATTTCTTCGAATATGACGGGACTCTGTACTTACAAAAACATGGGACCAGCATGGGGAGCACATTTGCTCTCAGCATAGCTGGTCTTTACGTACACAATTTGGAAACCAGGAGGATCCTACACCCCAATAACCCATTCAGACAAAGGATAAAAGTTTGGAAGAGATACATCGACGATATTCTGATCATTTGGGATGGGGATGAGGATACATCAAAACAATTCCTGACATGGTTGAACTTTCAAGACAAATTTCTCAAGTTCACCAGCACGGCCTCCAGAACCAGTCTGGTGTTCCTTGACCTGAACATCTTCCCAAGAGATGGAAGGCTAATGACGACAACACATTTCAAAAGTACAGCCAGGAACTGCCTCCTCTTGTACCAGAGTTTCCACCCCAAACGTCTCCGATATAACCTGCCCTACGGACAATTCCTCTGTCTAAGATGGAATTGCACGGAAATTGAGAGTTTCAAGGTCCAATCAAAAGATCTGAAGAAGAAACTAGCAGTCCACCAATATCCAGAAAGGATAATAAATCAGGCATGTAAGAGGGCACGGAAAAATTGCAGGGAGAGCCTCCTGGAAGAAAAGACACCCAAAGAAGAGGAACAGAGACCCATATGCATTACCACATTCAATACCTGCTCAGACAGGGTTTCGAAAGTTATCAACAAACATTGGAGTATTCTAAACAGTGTGGGACTCCAGTTACCTAAACCTATGTTCTCCCACAGGAGGGGGAGGAGCATACGGACATCCTTGTACACACTAGACCAAAGACCATCAACAATAACCAAGGACGGGACACTAACTTTGGAAAGGCCACCATCCATGTGGTCAATGTAAAGTATGTTGCCTGACAAGGAAGACCAACAACCTGGTTTTTAGAAATGGATCCACCTGGGAACAGCGAAACTTTATAACGTGCAACAGTTGCAACGTAGTGTACCTCATCACGTGCCCCTGCCGCCTCGAATATGTGGGAATGACGAGCAGGGCAATCAAGACCAGGATAGGGGTACATAAGAGCACAATCAGATGCCAAAGAGCTAGTACTAAGCTGACTGCTCACTTTTTGGAGAAAGGACACAAGCCTGATCATATCTCATGGACAGTGATAGAGCAGGTATCCTGGGAACATATGCTCTTGGAGAAAGAACAAAGGTGG
This sequence comes from Lissotriton vulgaris, assembly GCF_964263255.1. NCBI lineage: Eukaryota > Metazoa > Chordata > Amphibia > Caudata > Salamandridae > Lissotriton > Lissotriton vulgaris. The sequence continues at coordinate 118,273,416 of NC_141690.1, forward strand.
GTGTTCCGCTTGGACACTAACAACTGCGGATTTATTTTGATGATATTCACTGGGGCCAACTCTGACGTTTGGAACGGCCATCCATCACATTAATGATTGCGCCATACACCCACCCAATGGCATGCCACAGCAACAGTAATCATGATGACACGAGAACAATGAGACCTTGAGATCTTAAACTATTAGGCTATCCGTATTATAGTTTCTGCAGATAGAAACAAACAATAAGAACATGGGCTAATGTGAGACTCAGCATAATATTGACTAACATAGTGCAACATGTCTTGTGGAAGGACCCATGAATAGCTCCCCATTTCTCATAAAGACAGTGCATAGACTCTGACCACGCTGGGAATATGGATCATGCATTCAATATGACACCTTTCACTTTTAAGAAAGTTCGAGCCCGCCTATCACATTCAGGGAGCCTCCTTGCAGGCTAATTAAAATAAAAATAAAATAAAAATCGCTTTCAAATTAATTTAATATGTTGCGGCACGAATGAGATTTATTTAGAAAGTACTGCGCAAATTTTCCAAAAAATGCGATCAAGAGAAGAAAAAATAGACGACAGACTATAGCCCAGAAATGTACTGATGGGCGCCGCCATTTTGGGTCAGCTCTCTAGTTTTTTTTCAGAGGCAATCATGACTAGGCTTTTCTTCCGGTATAAGAACACAAACCGAGGCAGGACTCCGGTCACATCTACGGAGCTGCTGAAGGGCATGGAATAAAGCCAGATTAGGCATGCGGTCACTAACCAATCACCCTAAGACGCAGGCTCATGAGGCCCTATCACCACGCTTCAAATGTATGTATCAATTGTAGCATGCTTGCACATTTGGAGGCATTTGACATCATTTGCTGTCGCTCGTTTTCACGATCATTATTTCAACCAGCATGTTTGACTATGACGCATTTTGGGGGCTTGATAGGTTGATGTCTGGGAGGCATTAAGCCATCATCTGCCGTTTTATTCACGAATAATATATCAACCGGCATGTGTTATAATGACCCATTTATCAGTAGGATGAGTGGATGTTTTGATGTCACACCGCTAGTGAGATGTTTTTTCCCAACTAGACACTTGTCCTGGAACTGCAAGGAGGTCCACACCCTTGCTTGTTTAAAAACCCACCACCAGATGGGTCGTTTTGGATTGTGAAGATGTGTTCGTGTTTGAAGTGTATATCACGCTTTGTGTTGAAGTTTTCCAAGGGTTCATACCCTTTGGCCACGATGGCGAATGGCAGTTCATCGGGTCATATACATAATTAATGTTGAGAATACTTTGGGATACTAAGCCACATTGTGACTCACGCAAAAATGAGCCATGTATGAATTGTGCTTTACATATTGTAATTCTACAACCATGTACCCTTTCTCTCCTTTTTTCTTTCCACAGATACCATATTAGGTCATTTTTCATGATAATGCCTCACTAAGGGCCAACCGAAGCCCGGAGGCTAAACCTAGCTGCCGATTTTTGCTGTTAAGTTTTAGGACCATAGGCATTTAACATTTTAGTTTAGAATTGAGTATTTTTTTTAGGGATCAACAGAGGTCCTGATTAGTAGGCAGGAGGAGTCTGCCTATGAAACATGTCATGTCGACAAAGTAGACCACACTTGTAATTCTACTTACTAACCCCCTTTTAATGTTCCCAGCTTGTGAAACCATTAAAGTTAATTTTTTCGACTAGCCAGGGAATTTTTAACCCTTTTTTACACTACCATTCACGTAAATAGGTCCCTACACTCCCTAACACATATCACTATCCTCATCACATCACATAGCCTATTGTCAAAAATATAAGTGCTTGCGCGTCACTCGTAGGTCGAAGCACGCCCCGCCCCCTAGAGGGACGGGAAGACCCCAATGATGGGAGAATTACACTACGGGATTCATAGTGTGTGAGGGGTATTTTAAAAACACACAGTGCCCTCATTCTGCCACCCGCAGAGAGGCCTAATTTTCACATTGCAGTGTATTCACGATTTTAGAGAAATATACAAAATTATATAAAATTAGTCACCACTCACATTGATAGAATCCCATTGTTTACAAGTCTAGCTCAGGAGGGTGATTCTATCATCTCCTCTACACTTCCCCAATTGATTATTTGGAATGACAGTCAGCGTGCAGCTGCGGAAGTCAAACTATCAACTTCTCCACAGAGAGATATAATACCTCCACTTACCTTTACACATTCCACTACCACGGAAGTTCCATACGACAAGTGAAATACGAGTTGAAACATGTCTAATCTAGGACTTGCCTTTACCGAGGAAGAAATTTCAAACCTCATGTCATCACTAGGCACTTTTGAGGGGCTTAACACGGGGGTGCCTAGTACGAGTAACAGCGACTGGGATGAACTGGAGGAACTGAGGAGAACCCAGATCAAGACTGCGCTCCATGGCCTACTCTTGTCTGAGTATCTAAGAGAAAATACAGCACCACCAGGCTTGGTGGTACATAACGAACCGTTCATTTTCCTTGAGGATAAAACTTTCAGAATCGACTGGTCCCAGATCTCGTGGCGATGCACCCGGGACTGGATTGTACTAATTATAAAAATAGCCAGCAGACTAGCATCTGATTTAAAAATTGAAATTCAAGCCATTGAAGTTCGACTGAAGAACTACGAGTCCCCTGACGCACTCAAAAAACACCTGGAAGAATTGAATAAAACACTCAATGATTTCGAAACATCCTTGAAACTGAGCAAGTACGAGAAATTCAAGAAGGATACATCTAGATGGACAGAAGAGAAGGTCTATCCCTGCATCAAGGATGAATACCGTTCCAATAGAACCAACACCACTGATGATGACTCCTCAGACAGCGGTTCCACCGGCTCAAAGTCAAGCAGAGGAAGAGGACGAGGATACAAAGGTACTCGCCAGAACTATCGACAATCACACTACCAGGGGGTAAGAGGTTGGAACAACCGTCCGCCGCCAATGATGTACCCACACCAGCAATACGGGCCCCCACCATTCCAACACCCACAAGGACCATACCCACCATGGTCTTACCAACAACAAGACTATGGCTATTACAATCAGAATCCTTTTTTAGAGGTGCGCCATGGTGGCAACCGCGGGCGCAACCGGGGGAGAACGACCGTACACTGGACCGAAGGAGAAGAAGATCCTCTGAGAGTGGCAAAAAGGAGCATGACAGGGGCATCCAAGAACAGGAAGTAAGCCTTGTTGTAAACCTGACCGATTCAACCCTGACAGAAGCCCAGATGAGAGTTTTGGAAAAAGGCCTGGGGTATGTCCCAACAGCCAACATGGACAAATTCCTTCTCTGCAAGGAAATCCAAGAGTTCATACGACGTTTGAAGATACAGGTTTTCTTCAGGGACAAAGAAAAAATAACGGATTTAGGAGACACAGGTCTACGAACCAAGTCTAATTGCACACCTTTGGACAGCACTCTACCTGTGGAACTCCTTACTTTTGAGAAGGCGGTTATGAAAGACATCAAGGATATGGACCCAAAGGAAAAGAAGGTTTTCCAAAACATCACCAAGGATGAACGAGAAGCCTTACATGAACTGAGCAACAACCCCGACTTGATAATAAAACCAGCGGACAAAGGGGGAGCAACGGTCATACAGAGCAAATTACAATACAATAATGAATGCGTGAGATTGCTTCAGGACCAACAAAACTATGAAATACTCAGGACTGATCCAACCGAGAGGATCCAAGTAAAAATCAACACCATGGTGGAAGAAGCACTGGCCCACAGCTGGATAACAAAGAAGAAGGTGAGTTTCTGTGTCAAAAAAACCCAAGGACCCCATACCTATATACGTTACCCAAGATACACAAACGATTGGATAACCCTCCAGGACGACCGATTGTGTCTGGCATCGGTTCAGTGCTGGAACCGATCTCAAAATTTGCAGATGCCTTCTTTCGCCCGATGGTGCAACGCACTAGTACATACCTTAGGGATACTAAGGATGTACTGAATTTGCTGGAAGACCTCCCTTTTGATCCGAATTGCCAACTAATGATCAGTTGTGATGTGGAGAGTCTCTATACAAGTCTCCCCCACAATGAGACGCTCAGTATCATTGAAGACGTCCTGTTTGATGACGACTGGGAATACCAGACACCAAGGAACATCGTGATGGAGTGCTGCTCCCTCGCCTTAAAGGAGAATTTCTTCGAATATGACGGGACTCTGTACTTACAAAAACATGGGACCAGCATGGGGAGCACATTTGCTCCCAGCATAGCTGGTCTTTACGTACACAATTTGGAAACCAGGAGGATCCTACACCCCAATAACCCATTCAGACAAAGGATAAAAGTTTGGAAGAGATACATCGACGATATTCTGATCATTTGGGATGGGGAAGAGGATACATCAAAACAATTCCTGACATGGTTGAACTTTCAAGACAAATTTCTCAAGTTCACCAGCACGGTCTCCAGAACCAGTCTGGTGTTCCTTGACCTGAACATCTTCTCAAGAGATGGAAGGCTAATGACGACAACACATTTCAAAAGTACAGCCAGGAACTGCCTCCTCTTGTACCAGAGTTTCCACCCCAAACATCTCCGAGATAACCTGCCCTATGGACAATTCCTCTGTCTAAGATGGAATTGCACGGAAATTGAGAGTTTCAAGGTCCAATCAAAGGATCTGAAGAAGAAACTAGCAGCCCGCCAATATCCAGAAAGGATAATAAATCAGGCATGTAAGAGGCACGGAATAATTGCAGGGAGAGCCTTCTGGAAGAAAAGACACCCAAAGAAGAGGAACAGAGACCCATATGCATTACCACATTCAATACCTGCTCAGACAGGGTTTCGAAAGTCATAAACAATCATTGGCGTATTCTAAACAGTGGGGGACTCCAGTTACCTAAACCTATGTTCTCCCACAGGAGGGGGAGGAGCATACAGACATCCTTGTACACACTAGACCAAAGATCATCAACAATAACCAAGAACGGGACACTAACTTTGTGAAAGGCCACCATCCATGTGGTCAATGTAAAGTATGTTTCCTGACAAGGAAGACCAACAACCTGTTTTTTAGAAATGGATCTACCTGGGAACAGCGAAACTTTACAACGTGCAACAGTTGCAACGTAGTGTACCTCATCACGTGCCCCTGCCGCCTTGAATATGTGGGAATGACGAGCAGGGCAATCAAGACCAGGAGAGGAGAACACAAGAGCACAATCAGATGCCAAAGAGCTAGTACTAAGCTGACTACTCACTTTTTGGAGAAAGGACACAAGCCTGATGATATCTCATGGACAATGATAGAGCAGGTATTCAGGGAACATATGCTCTTGGAGAAAGAACAAAGGTGGGTGTTCCGCTTGGACACTAACAACTGCGGCCTTAATGATGATATTCTATGGGGCCAACTCTGACGTTTGGAACGGCCATACATCACATTAATTATTGCGCCATACACCCACCCCATGGCATGCCACAGCAACAGTAATCATGATGACACGAGAACATTGAGACCTTGAGATCTTAAACTATTAGGCTATCCGTATTATAGTTTCTGCAGATAGAAACAAACAATAAGAACATGGGCTAATGTGAGACTCGATTCAGAAAAGGAGGTGGTGATGAACAGAGTGTCTGAATTAGGCAGACCACTCTTACCCAGTCCAAAGATCAGGGCTTGATCCATCACCGTTATTTATCTCAATGCACCATCCCAGCTCAGAACCTGGCTATATGCAAATCAGTCTGTCCCTGGCCCAGTGCATCATGGGAACAGGGCAGACTAAACTACCAAGCCAATTCTTCACCAGAAAGGAGACAAGCAACCGGGGACCGGTTTCTGGCATTTCAGCCGTCTTCGGCCCGGCTTGCTTGAATCCTGATGGTGCAGTGAGAAAGGGACTCATGTCTGAGTATACCCTGCCACACCTATAGTGGCCAAAAACGATTCAGAAAAGGGGGTGGTGATGAACAGAGTGTCTGAATTAAGCAGACCACTCTTACCCAGTCCAAAGACCAGGGCTTGATCCATCACCGTTATTTATCTCACTGCACCATCCCAGCTCAGAACCTGGCTATATGCAAATCAGTCTGTCCCTGGCCCAGTGCATCATGGGAACAGGGCAGACTAAACTACCAAGCCAATTCTTCACCAGAAAGGAGACAAGCTACCGGGGACCGGTTTCTGGCATTTCAGCCGTCTTCGGCCCGGCTTGCTTGAATCCTGATGGTGCAGTGAGAAAGGGACTCATGTCTGAGTATACCCTGCCACACCTATAGTGGCCAAAAACGATTCAGAAAAGGGGGTGGTGATGAACAGAGTGTCTGAATTAAGCAGACCACTCTTACCCAGTCCAAAGATCAGGGCTTGATCCATCACCGTTATTTATCTCACTGCACCATCCCAGCTCAGAACCTGGCTATATGCAAATCAGTCTGTCCCTGGCCCAGTGCATCATGGGAACAGGGCAGACTAAACTACCAAGCCAATTCTTCACCAGAAAGGAGACAAGCTACCGGGGACTGGTTTCTGGCATTTCAGCCGTCTTCGGCCAGGCTTGCTTGAATCCTGATGGTGCAGTGAGAAAGGGACTCATGTCTGAGTATACCCTGACACACCTACAGTGGCCAAAAACGATTCAGAAAAGGGGGTGGTGATGAACAGAGTGTCTGAATTAAGCAGACCACTCTTACCCAGTCCAAAGATCAGGGCTTGATCCATCACCGTTATTTATCTCACTGCACCATCCCAGCTCAGAACCTGGCTATATGCAAATCAGTCTGTCCCTGGCCCAGTGCATCATGGGAACAGGGCAGACTAAACTACCAAGCCAATTCTTCACCAGAAAGGAGACAAGCTACCGGGGACCGGTTTCTGGCATTTCAGCAGTCTTCGGCCCGGCTTGCTTGAATCCTGATGGTGCAGTGAGAAAGGGACTCATGTCTGAGTATACCCTGCCACACCTATAGTGGCCAAAAACGATTCAGAAAAGGGGGTGGTGATGAACAGAGTGTCTGAATTAAGCAGACCACTCTTACCCAGTCCAAAGATCAGGGCTTGATCCATCACCGTTATTTATCTCACTGCACCATCCCAGCTCAGAACCTGGCTATATGCAAATCAGTCTGTCCCTGGCCCAGTGCATCATGGGAACAGAGCAGACTAAACTACCAAGCCAATTCTTCACCAGAAAGGAGACAAGCTACCGGGGACCGGTTTCTGGCATTTCAGCCATCTTCGGCCCGGCTTGCTTGAATCCTGATGGTGCAGTGAGAAAGGGACTCATGTCTGAGTATACCCTGCCACACCTATAGTGGCCAAAAACGATTCAGAAAAGGGGGTGGTGATGAACAGAGTGTCTGAATTAAGCAGACCACTCTTACCCAGTCCAAAGATCAGGGCTTGATCCATCACCGTTATTTATCTCACTGCACCATCCCAGCTCAGAACCTGGCTATATGCAAATCAGTCTGTCCCTGGCCCAGTGCATCATGGGAACAGGGCAGACTAAACTACCAAGCCAATTCTTCACCAGAAAGGAGACAAGCTACCGGGGACCGGTTTCTGGCATTTCAGCCGTCTTCGGCCCGGCTTGCTTGAATCCTGATGGTGCAGTGAGAAAGGGACTCATGTCTGAGTATACCCTGCCACACCTATAGTGGCCAAAAACGATTCAGAAAAGGGGGTGGTGATGAACAGAGTGTCTGAATTAAGCAGACCACTCTTACCCAGTCCAAAGATCAGGGCTCGATCCATCACCGTTATTTATCTCACTGCACCATCCCAGCTCAGAACCTGGCTATATGCAAATCAGTCTGTCCCTGGCCCAGTGCATCATGGGAACAGGGCAGACTAAACTACCAAGCCAATTCTTCACCAGAAAGGAGACAAGCTACCGGGGACCGGTTTCTGGCATTTCAGCCGTCTTCGGCCCGGCTTGCTTGAATCCTGATGGTGCAGTGAGAAAGGGACTCATGTTTGAGTATACCCTGCCACACCTATAGTGGCCAAAAACGATTCAGAAAAGGGGGTGGTGATGAACAGAGTGTCTGAATTAAGCAGACCACTCTTACCCAGTCCAAAGATCAGGGCTTGATCCATCACCATTATTTATCTCACTGCACCATCCCAGCTCAGAACCTGGCTATATGCAAATCAGTCTGTCCCTGGCCCAGTGCATCATGGGAACAGGGCAGACTAAACTACCAAGCCAATTCTTCATCAGAAAGGAGACAAGCTACCGGGGACCGGTTTCTGGCATTTCAGCCGTCTTCGGCCCGGCTTGCTTGAATCCTGATGGTGCAGTGAGAAAGGGACTCATGTCTGAGTATACCCTGCCACACCTATAGTGGCCAAAAACGATTCAGAAAAGGGGGTGGTGATGAACAGAGTGTCTGAATTAAGCAGACCACTCTTACCCAGTCCAAAGATCAGGGCTTGATCCATCACCGTTATTTATCTCACTGCACCATCCCAGCTCAGAACCTGGCTATATGCAAATCAGTCTGTCCCTGGCCCAGTGCATCATGGGAACAGGACAGACTAAACTACCAAGCCAATTCTTCACCAGAAAGGAGACAAGCTACCGGGGACCGGTTTCTGGCATTTCAGCCGTCTTCGGCCTGGCTTGCTTGAATCCTGATGGTGCAGTGAGAAAGGGACTCATGTCTGAGTATACCCTGCCACACCTATAGTGGCCAAAAACGATTCAGAAAAGGAGGTGGTGATGAACAGAGTGTCTGAATTAAGCAGACCACTCTTACCCAGTCCAAAGATCAGGGCTTGATCCATCACCGTTATTTGTCTCACTGCACCATCCCAGCTCAGAACCTGGCTATATGCAAATCAGTCTGTCCCTGGCCCAGTGCATCATGGGAACAGGGCAGACTAAACTACCAAGCCAATTCTTCACCAGAAAGGAGACAAGCTACCGGGGACCGGTTTTTGGCATTTCAGCCGTCTTCGGCCCGGCTTGCTTGAATCCTGATGGTGCAGTGAGAAAGGGACTCATGTCTGAGTATACCCTGCCACACCTACAGTAGCCAAAAACGATTCAGAAAAGGGGGTGGTGATGAACAGAGTGTCTGAATTAAGCAGACCACTCTTACCCAGTCCAAAGATCAGGGCTTGATCCATCACCGTTATTTATCTCACTGCACCATCCCAGCTCAGAACCTGGCTATATGCAAATCAGTCTGTCCCTGGCCCAGTGCATCATGGGAACAGGGCAGACTAAACTACCAAGCCAATTCTTCACCAGAAAGGAGACAAGCTACCGGGGACCGGTTTCTGGCATTTCAGCCGTCTTCGGCCCGGCTTGCTTGAATCCTGATGGTGCAGTGAGAAAAAAAACGGTGATGGATCAAGCCCTGATCTTTGCGTGGAAGGGTATACTCAGATGTGAGTCCCTTGCTCATTGCACCATCAGGATTCAAGCAAGCCGGGCCGAAGACGGCTGAAATGCCAGAAACCGGTCCCCGGAAGCTTGTTTCCTTCCCAGTATAAGAATTGGCTTGGTAGTTTGGTCTTCCCTGTTCCCATGATGCACTGGGCCAGGGTCAGACTAATTTGCATATAGCCAAGTTCTGAGCTGGGATGGTGCAGTGAGCTAAAAAACGGTGATGGATCAAGCCCTGATCTTTGGACTGGGTAAGAGTGGTCTGCTTAATTCAGACACTCTGTTCATCACCACCCCCTTTTCTGAATCATTTTTGTCCACCATAAGCGTGGAAGGGTATACTCAGATGTGAGTCCCTTGCTCATTGCACCATCAGGATTCAAGCAAGCCGGGCCGAAGACGGCTGAAATGCCAGAAACCGGTCCCCGGAAGCTTGTTTCCTTCCCAGTATAAGAATTGGCTTGGTAGTTTGGTCTTCCCTGTTCCCATGATGCACTGGGCCAGGGTCGGACTAATTTGCATATAGCCAAGTTCTGAGCTGGGATGGTGCAGTGAGCTAAAAAGTGAGATTTCTAAACCTGTACTCAGGAAACCTGTGGAAACCCCTAGATGGTTCGATGCCTCTTGCTCTAGAGCAAACCGGAATTTAAGGGCCGCACTGAAATCTGAACCCAGGGATTTTCCCCAAGTAAGGTTGCTTAGAGCAGAGTATAAATCTACCCTACGCGTTAGATCAAACAAATTAGTTAAGGCCCACTGGGAATCTCTCGCACGTATGGCTGACCTAAAAGACACTACGGGGTTTTGGAAGGAGGTAAAGAACCTAAGATCTTTAGGTTCGAATTTAACATTAATTAATTGTAATATCACCGGGCCTGTGTGGGTTGATCATTTTTCTAAAATCTATGCCGCACCTGGCAACCACACAGCAACCCCTTCCCCTCTAACCCCTTTGAACATCTCTTTGCCTGAGGTCGAGGATGCCATCGTAGAAAGTGCAGGTAATAAAGCGCCTGGCCCTGATGGGCTTTCGATCGATCAACTAAAATGTGAACTTTAATTCTGGGCCCCACTGTTATGTAACGTTTTTAATAACTTAACAAACGAATCTATCCCCGAAACGTGGTCGTGTAGTACTATTGTACCTATTTTTAAAAAAGGCGACAGGTTGGATCCTGGGTGTTATCGCCCTATATCGTTAATCGATAATACCCTGAAAGTTCTGGGTAGGGTCATCTTTAAAAGAATAAGAACTTGGGCAGATGAAAGTAAAATCTTACACCCAAGCCAGCTTGGTTTCCGCAGTAGTGTGGGCACGGTGGAACAATGCCTGAACTTGAGTTTGATAATGGCAAAATATAATATCGCTAAAAAATCCCCCTTATATTTTGGTTTTATGGACTTAAGTTCTGCATTTGATTTTGTGAACCGTTCCCGTTTATGGTCCATCCTTCTTAACTATGGTTTGGATAATTATGTGGTTCATTTATTTGCCTATTTTCATAGCGACTTAAGAGCACGTGTGCGCATTAATCAATCTGGCGAAGTTTCCAATGATATCAGCATTGGCAGGGGGGTCAGACAGGGATGTGTGCTGGCCCCCCTGCTTTTTATTCTCTATATTAATGATTTGAGCAGCTGCCTGAGTACCCTAACAAAAGATGTACCTTACATAAATGGGACCCCAATACCCACCCTTCTTTACGCAGATGATGCGGTCCTAATGGGCTGCACACCAAAGGCACTGCGCACCTTAATCTCAGGTTTTGTCAGTTTCATGGCTGATCTAGGCTTAACCACAAATTTAAAAAAATCTCTTATTATGAGTTGTGGCCCCAAAAAGTATAAAATCATTGAGATTAAATCCGGGACAAACGTCCTAAAAAGTACCTGCACCTTTCCCTATCTGGGGTTGCTATTTTCTAACACTGGTTCCTGGCAACCACATGTTTCTTATGCAAGGAACAAGTTGGGTAAAGCGATAAATTGCATCATTTCTTTACGACAGCCCAACCATGCTGATGTGATTGCCCCACTAGTAAAGATTTATCAAACCCAATGCATCCCAACGGGTACCTATGGCGCAGAGGTATGGGGCTACACAAACTGTATCCATATCCAGACCGAAGAAAATAGGTTTTGTCGGAAGGTGTTGGGTGGGGTTATCTGTTCCCCACACTATATATGCCATAGTGAACTAAACATCTCATATATAGAGGACTTCGTTAGATCAAGACCAGCACTCTTCTGGCTAAAGATATGGATGAACCCGGCCGCCACACTGACCCGTGATATAATCTTGGATTGTTTGAATTGTGATAGGGCACACTGTATTCCGTGGTTAAAAGCTGTAAAAGAATGTCTAGTGAGTGTAGGGCACGGTCATTTGTTTATTTCACCCAGTTTAATAAATCGCTCACATATGACCCTCATTCAAAGTGCCCTATATAATTTATACAGAGAGGAACGGGAAAGGAAGAACTTTTCAAAGTGTACTGTTATAAAATATATGGGCTATTTTGAACCCTCAAACAGTCACCCAGGCCCTCCACAGAGAAACCTACGTTTACACCTTGGTAGATGGAACAGGAGCCTACTCTTTCGCTTTCGGGATGGGAGTATTGTAAATCTATTAAACTTCCCCCTGGGTTACAATAAACATCTGGAAACCTTAAGTTGTCCATGTAATCCAAATATGAAACAGAGTCTTATGCACTTTCTGTTCTTCTGTGATTTTTATAAACTGTTCACCGCTCATTTTCTAATGCCTTACTGCTGAAAATATAAGTTGTTGAACTTTAGGACAGCACTGAGGATCCTATTACTGTTGGGCTCAGATGAAGTAATACTCAGAGTGAGCTGTTTTCTTAAAGCTGCTGTTCGGTCACGAGCCACTTTACACATTGATGTATAATATTTTGCACATTGCACTATGCACTTTATATTTTTACTTTGCACATTTGTATTTTGCACGTATATTGATCTTGATTTTATTACTGTTGTCGCTATTTTTAGCCGTTTTAAATTTTAAATTGTATATACCGCTGTTTTCAAACAAAGAGAAATTTTTGTGTTTTTGTGGAATTGATTGGATTATGCTTCTTGTCGGCTGTTATATCATGTTATATCATTGTACTGTACTTTCTGAAATTATACTCTGTATGCACTTTTATGGATGTTTTATTCTGAATAAAGATCTTTGACTTGACTTGACTTTGGACTGGGTAGGAGTGGTCTGCTTAAATCAGACACTCTGTTCATCACCACCCCCTTTTCTGAATCATTTTTGTCCACCATAAGCGTGGAAGGGTATACTCAGATGTGAGTCCCTTGCTCATTGCACCATCAGGATTCAAGCAAGCCGGGCCGAAGACGTCTGAAATGCCAGAAACCGGTCCCCGGAAGCTTGTTTCCTTCCCAGTATAAGAATTGGCTTGGTAGTTTGGTCTTCCCTGTTCCCATGATGCACTGGGCCAGGGTCAGACTAATTTGCATATAGCCAAGTTCTGAGCTGGGATGGTGCAGTGAGCTAAAAAACGGTGATGGATCAAGCCCTGATCTTTGGACTCGGTAAGAGTGGTCTGCTTAATTCAGACACTCTGTTCATCACCACCCCCTTTTCTGAATCATTTTTGTCCACCATAAGCGTGGAAGGGTATACTCAGATGTGAGTCCCTTGCTCATTGCACCATCAGGATTCAAGCAAGCCGGGCCGAAGACGGCTGAAATGCCAGAAACCGGTCCCCGGAAGCTTGTTTCCTTCCCAGTATAAGAATTGGCTTGGTAGTTTGGTCTTCCCTGTTCCCATCCCATGATGCACTGGGCCAGGGTCAGACTAATTTGCATATAGCCAAGTTCTGAGCTGGGATGGTGCAGTGAGCTAAAAAACGGTGATGGATCAAGCCCTGATCTTTGGACTGGGTAAGAGTGGTCTGCTTAATTCAGACACTCTGTTCATCACCACCCCCTTTTCTGAATCATTTTTGTCCACCATAAGCGTGGAAGGGTATAACTCAGATGTGAGTCCCTTGCTCATTGCACCATCAGGATTCAAGCAAGCCGGGCCGAAGACGGCTGAAATGCCAGAAACCGGTCCCCGGAAGCTTGTTTCCTTCCCAGTATAAGAATTGGCTTGGTATTTTGGTCTTCCCTGTTCCCATGATGCACTGGGCCAGGGTCAGACTAATTTGCATATAGCCAAGTTCTGAGCTGGGATGGTGCAGTGAGCTAAAAAACGGTGATGGATCAAGCCCTGATCTTTGGACTGGGTAAGAGTGGTCTGCTTAATTCAGACACTCTGTTCATCACCACCCCCTTTTCTGAATCATTTTTGTCCACCATAAGCGTGGAAGGGTATACTCAGATGTGAGTCCCTTGCTCATTGCACCATCAGGATTCAAGCAAGCCGGGCCGAAGACGTCTGAAATGCCAGAAACCGGTCCCCGGAAGCTTGTTTCCTTCCCAGTATAAGAATTGGCTTGGTAGTTTGGTCTTCCCTGTTCCCATGATGCACTGGGCCAGGGTCAGACTAATTTGCATATAGCCAAGTTCTGAGCTGGGATGGTGCAGTGAGCTAAAAAACGGTGATGGATCAAGCCCTGATCTTTGGACTCGGTAAGAGTGGTCTGCTTAATTCAGACACTCTGTTCATCACCACCCCCTTTTCTGAATCATTTTTGTCCACCATAAGCGTGGAAGGGTATACTCAGATGTGAGTCCCTTGCTCATTGCACCATCAGGATTCAAGCAAGCCGGGCCGAAGACGGCTGAAATGCCAGAAACCGGTCCCCGGAAGCTTGTTTCCTTCCCAGTATAAGAATTGGCTTGGTAGTTTGGTCTTCCCTGTTCCCATCCCATGATGCACTGGGCCAGGGTCAGACTAATTTGCATATAGCCAAGTTCTGAGCTGGGATGGTGCAGTGAGCTAAAAAACGGTGATGGATCAAGCCCTGATCTTTGGACTGGGTAAGAGTGGTCTGCTTAATTCAGACACTCTGTTCATCACCACCCCCTTTTCTGAATCATTTTTGTCCACCATAAGCGTGGAAGGGTATACTCAGATGTGAGTCCCTTGCTCATTGCACCATAAGGATTCAAGCAAGCCGGGCCGAAGACGGCTGAAATGCCAGAAACTGGTCCCCGGAAGCTTGTTTCCTTCCCAGTATAAGAATCAGCTTGGTAGTTTGGTCTTCCCTGTTCCCATGATGCACTTGGCCAGGGTCAGACTAATTTGCATATAGCCAAGTTCTGAGCTGGGATGGTGCAGTGAGCTAAAAAACGGTGATGGATCAAGCCCTGATCTTTGGACGGGGTAAGAGTGGTCTGCTTAATTCAGACACTCTGTTCATCACCACCCCCTTTTCTGAATCATTTTTGTCCACCATAAGCGTGGAAGGGTATACTCAGATGTGAGTCCCTTGCTCATTGCACCATCAGGATTCAAGCAAGCCGGGCCGAAGACGGCTGAAATGCCAGAAACCGGTCCCCGGAAGCTTGTTTCCTTCCCAGTATAAGAATTGGCTTGGTAGTTTGGTCTTCCCTGTTCCCATCCCATGATGCACTGGGCCAGGGTCAGACTAATTTGCATATAGCCAAGTTCTGAGCTGGGATGGTGCAGTGAGCTAAAAAACGGTGATGGATCAAGCCCTGATCTTTGGACTGGGTAAGAGTGGTCTGCTTAATTCAGACACTCTGTTCATCACCACCCCCTTTTCTGAATCATTTTTGTCCACCATAAGCGTGGAAGGGTATAACTCAGATGTGAGTCCCTTGCTCATTGCACCATCAGGATTCAAGCAAGCCGGGCCGAAGACGGCTGAAATGCCAGAAACCGGTCCCCGGAAGCTTGTTTCCTTCCCAGTATAAGAATTGGCTTGGTATTTTGGTCTTCCCTGTTCCCATGATGCACTGGGCCAGGGTCAGACTAATTTGCATATAGCCAAGTTCTGAGCTGGGATGGTGCAGTGAGCTAAAAAACGGTGATGGATCAAGCCCTGATCTTTGGACTGGGTAAGAGTGGTCTGCTTAATTCAGACACTCTGTTCATCACCACCCCCTTTTCTGAATCATTTTTGTCCACCATAAGCGTGGAAGGGTATACTCAGATGTGAGTCCCTTGCTCATTGCACCATCAGGATTCAAGCAAGCCGGGCCGAAGACGTCTGAAATGCCAGAAACCGGTCCCCGGAAGCTTGTTTCCTTCCCAGTATAAGAATTGGCTTGGTAGTTTGGTCTTCCCTGTTCCCATGATGCACTGGGCCAGGGTCAGACTAATTTGCATATAGCCAAGTTCTGAGCTGGGATGGTGCAGTGAGCTAAAAAACGGTGATGGATCAAGCCCTGATCTTTGGACGGGGTAAGAGTGGTCTGCTTAATTCAGACACTCTGTTCATCACCACCCCCTTTTCTGAATCATTTTTGTCCACCATAAGCGTGGAAGGGTATACTCAGATGTGAGTCCCTTGCTCATTGCACCATCAGGATTCAAGCAAGCCGGGCCGAAGACGGCTGAAATGCCAGAAACCGGTCCCCGGAAGCTTGTTTCCTTCCCAGTATAAGAATTGGCTTGGTAGTTTGGTCTTCCCTGTTCCCATGATGCACTGGGCCAGGGTCAGACTAATTTGCATATAGCCAAGTTCTGAGCTGGGATGGTGCAGTGAGCTAAAAAACGGTGATGGATCAAGCCCTGATCTTTGGACTGGGTAAGAGTGGTCTGCTTAATTCAGACACTCTGTTCATCACCACCCCCTTTTCTGAATCACTAATGTGAGACTCAGCATAATATTGACGAACATAGTGCAACATGTCTTGTGGAAGGACCCATGAATAACTCCCCATTTCTCATAAAGACAGTGCATAGACTCTGACCACGCTGGGAATATGGATCATGCATTCAATATGACACCTTTCACTTTTAAGAATTCAGGGAGCCTCCTGGCAGGCTAATAAAAATAAAAATAAAATAAAAATCGCTTTCAAATTAATTTAATATGTTGCGGCACGAATGAGATTTATTTAGAAAGTACTGCACAAATTTTCCCAAAAATGCGATCAAGAGAAGAAAAAATAGACGACAGACTATAGACCAGCAATGTCCCGATGGGCGCCGCCATTTTGGGTCAGCTCTCTAGTTTTTTTTTAGAGGCAATCATGACTAGGCTTTTCTTCCGGTATAAGAACACAAGCCGAGGCAGGACTCTGGCCACATCTACGGAGCTGCTGAAGGGCATGGAATAAAGCCAGATTAGGCATGTGGCCACTAACCAGTCAACTAATCACCCTAAGACGCGGGCTCATGAGGCCCTATCACCACGCTTCAAATGTATGTTTCAATTGTAGCATGCTTGCACATTTGAAGGCATTTGACATCATTTGCTGTCGCTCGTTTTCACGATCATTATTTCAACCAGCATGTTTGACTATGACGCATTTTGGGGGCTTGATAGGTTGATGTCTGGGAGGCATTAAACAATCATCTGCCGTTTTATTCACGAATAATATATCAACCGGCATGTGTGATAATGACCCATTTATCAGTAAGATGAGTGGATGTTTTGATGTCACGCCGCTAGTGAGACGTTTTTTCTTAACTAGACACTTGTCCTGGACCTGCAAGGAGGTCCACACCCTTGCTTGTTTAAAAACCCACCACCAGATGGGTCGTTTTGGAATGTGAAGATGTGTTTGTGTTTGAAGTGTATAACACGCTTTGTGTTGAAGTTTTCCAAGGGTTCATACCCTTTGGCCACGATGGCGAATGGCAGTTCATCGGGTCATATACATAATTAATGTTGAGAATACTTTGGGATACTAAGCCACATTGTGACTCACGCAAAAATAAGCCATGTATGAATTGTGCTTTACATATTGTAATTCTACAACCATGTACCCTTTCTCTCCTTTTTTCTTTCCAGAGAGACCATATTAGGTCATTTTTCATGATAATGCCTCACTAAGGGCTAACTTAAGCCCGGAGGCTAAACCTAGCAGCCGATTTTTGCTGTTAAGTTTTAGGACCATAGGCATTTAACATTTTAGTTTAGAATTGAGTATTTTTGTAGGGATCAACAGAGGTCCTGATGAGTAGGCAGGAGGGGTCTGCCTATGAAACATGTCATGTCAACAAAGTAGACCACACTTGTAATTCTACTTACTAACCCCCTTTTAATGTTCCCAGCTTGCGAAACCATTAAAGTTAATTTTTTCGACTAGCCAGGGAATTTTTAACCCTTTTTTACACTACCATTCGCGTAAATAGGTCCCTACACTCCCTAACACATATCACTATCCTCATCACATCACATAGCCTACTGTCAAAAATATAAGTGCTCCCGCGTCACTCTTTGGTCGAAGCACGCCCCGTCCCCTAGAGGGACGGGAAGACCCCAATGATGGGAGAATGGCACTATGGGATTCATAGTGTGTGAGGGGTATTTTAAAAACACAGTGTGCCCTCATTCTGCCACCCGCAGAGAGGCCTAATTTTCACATTGCAGTGTATTCACGATTTTAGAGAAATATACAAAATTATATAAAATTAGTCACCACTCACATTGATAGAATCCCATTGTTTACAAGTCTAGCTCTGGAGGGTGATTGTATCATCTCCTCTACACTTCCCCAATTGATTTTTTAGGGTGAGAAGTTTGCCTGAAACAATCTCTGCTACCCGCAGAGAGGCCTAATTTTCACATTGCAGTGTATTCACGAGTTTAGAGAAACTTCTCACCCTTCCTCACACAGATACAACAGGATCTAAAGCCTTGGAAACGTTGTTTATATCTTGGCTCGGACGGATACATGCAGTCAAAATGACCCTCCTTCCCAAGCTATTATACCTGTTCCAAGCACTCCCAGTAGAGCTTGATAAATATTTTTAAAGGGGGTTCGTTCCATGATACTATGCTACATTCAGCAAGATGGAAGAGCGCGGTATCCCTTTCATGTGTTACATAGAAGTAGATCGAAGCGGGGTGTGGCGTTCCCAGACATCGGGCTTTATTATAAGGCAGCACAATTAAGAGTGGTGGCAGAATGGTCCATGAGGGAGTCAGACAAACACTGGCTTCACATGGACCATGCCATCATGGGAAGGACAATTGGGGATGTGCTATGGAAACCCAAAAAGGATAGACCCTCTAACGCATACTTAAGCACCCCTACAAGGACTACTCTCAAGACTTGGGACAAGGTGAATTGGAACCTGGGATAGACCTCCTTTCCATCTCCATATACACCTATACACTTCAATCCAGACTTTCCTCCTGTGTTGAAGGAGGGGCCGGTTGATGTATGGCAAGAGGGGGGATGTCTGGTTCTTTCAGATCTATTCCATAACTATGACATTCTCACCTTTAAAAACTTTCAGCGAGACTTTAGGGTTCCCCCCACTGAACACTTTCATTACCTGCAACCTAAGCATTGGGCACTACACCCACCAGTAAGGGAGGCGGCAACCAGAGATCTGACACCAAAAAAACCTTTGTGCGGAGGGCAAGTACCTCAAAAGGCACTATCTCTTTTTTATATCAGCTATTGGTCTCAACTACGATGGCACTGCAGCATCAATACAGGTATACATGGGAACAGACTCTAGGACGATAAGTGGCAGAGGGGTAATGGAAACAACTGTGGTCCAACATCCCCAAACATAACTACTCACTTGAACTGAGGTAGGCGCACTACTAAATATTATTAGATTGGAACCTATTCCCTTCCAAACTCAAAAAGATATTTTCCATCACCACTGATCTCTGCTGGAGAGGATGTGGTCTGTTGGACTTTCGCCATATTTGGTGGGACTGCCCAACTATTAAGCCATTCTGGGAAGAGTTTCTGGCCTAAATGAAAGACATGCTGGGGACCCCTTGCCGAGTTCTATAGACGTGATCCTCCTGGGTCTAAGGGACACCTCATTAGAGCACCAAACTAAGGCGGACAAGGAATTATGTGGGCATGTTTGGGGGCAGCTAAGAAGGCTATAGTGGCTAATTGGAAGAAGAAAGAAGTTCCATTGCTGGGGCAATGACACTCACGTTTATGGAAATTAATTACAATGGAGCGTATGTCTGATATTTTCAGAGATGAATATACGAATTTTGAGTATAAGTGGGGCCCTCTGGTGTCATATCTTACAAAGGGTCTCCAGCTGGCAGTATACCCACCTACATTAAGAGGGCTACACTTGTTTCAGTTTTAAGTACCATAACGGGGAAAGCACAGATGACACTCAGCAACAGAGGGAATGGCACAACTCTGAAACCGCACAAGAGGATTCCACTCCACAAGTCGGAGTAAAGCAGCAGGCAGGAAACAGGCAGCTATTGCTGCTCCACCACAGGAGGAGGGAGTTTTTGTTTTTTGTGAGTTGTAATTTGGATGGTCCAATGAGTCAGTGGCTTGTTTTGAGCTTTGAAAGATTATCATTCCAGCAATGTAGGAAACTGTGATTGATTTAGCGGAGGGTGGCATGTGGGAATGTTGATTTAGCTACATGCTGTGACTGTTTGGAAATGTTTTATACAAATTCTGCCAATAAACACACAAAAAAAGGAAGGTATGGACCTGGCAAAGGTTTGTTTTGCCAGGTTGATATGGCAGTTTACAAACTGCACACAGAGGCTATAATGCAAGGCTTGAGGCCTGTTTAAAGAGCTGCTTAAGTGGGTGACACAATCAGTGCTGCAGGCCACGAGACGTATTTAATTTAAAGGTCTGGGCCCATTAGTACCACTTTAAATGTCAAATGGGTGCAAACCAATTTTACCATGTTTTTTAGGAGAGAGCACACGCACTTTAACACTTGGTAGTAGTGGTTAAGTGCACAGAGTCCTAAGGCCACGAAAAGTGAATTAAGCAAAAATAGGAGGAGTGAAGGCAAAAAATGTGTAGGTAGACCACCCTAAGGCTAACAGGTCTAACAGCTACTAAATTGTGTCATTGTAAAATTGTAAAAATTGATATGTGCCAATGATTCCTAAAGCCATAAAAAACTAGGCCAACTAAACAGGTTGAAGGCAAAAAGATAGGAGAGAACCATGTCAAGGGTACTAGATCAAACAGGAAATATATTTCTTTATTTCGTATTTCATTCTAAATTATTTAGAACAAATTATTAAAGCATCCTATTAAATGTTAACAAATGCATTTTTGTGTAATGCTTATTAAGTATTGCTGGATATGGTATGTGCTGGTTGGCTCAGGACAGGCCCTAGACAGTCAGAATCTACCACTTAGGAGTGGGGAATTATATTCACTGTATAACCTGCACTCCTCCTTGGGTAGCTTGGCACTGAGCAGTCAGGGTTATCATGGAGGCAATGTATAAAGCATTGGCCAGGCACTCTCATACAATAAATACACTGAGCATCACAAAAGAGACTTCATTTCAGCACACACATTAACTAACACAACATGAACATCACGTATTAGGCATAAATCACATGTTCCCATGATGCACTGGGCCAGGGTCAGACTAATTTGCATATAGCCAAGTTCTGAGCTGGGATGGTGCAGTGAGCTAAAAAACGGTGATGGATCAAGCCCTGATCTTTGGACTGGGTAAGAGTGGTCTGCTTAATTCAGACACTCTGTTCATCACCACCCCCTTTTCTGAATCACTAATGTGAGACTCAGCATAATATTGACGAACATAGTGCAACATGTCTTGTGGAAGGACCCATGAATAACTCCCCATTTCTCATAAAGACAGTGCATAGACTCTGACCACGCTGGGAATATGGATCATGCATTCAATATGACACCTTTCACTTTTAAGAATTCAGGGAGCCTCCTGGCAGGCTAATAAAAATAAAAATAAAATAAAAATCGCTTTCAAATTAATTTAATATGTTGCGGCACGAATGAGATTTATTTAGAAAGTACTGCACAAATTTTCCCAAAAATGCGATCAAGAGAAGAAAAAATAGACGACAGACTATAGACCAGCAATGTCCCGATGGGCGCCGCCATTTTGGGTCAGCTCTCTAGTTTTTTTTAGAGGCAATCATGACTAGGCTTTTCTTCCGGTATAAGAACACAAGCCGAGGCAGGACTCTGGCCACATCTACGGAGCTGCTGAAGGGCATGGAATAAAGCCAGATTAGGCATGTGGCCACTAACCAGTCAACTAATCACCCTAAGACGCGGGCTCATGAGGCCCTATCACCACGCTTCAAATGTATGTTTCAATTGTAGCATGCTTGCACATTTGAAGGCATTTGACATCATTTGCTGTCGCTCGTTTTCACGATCATTATTTCAACCAGCATGTTTGACTATGACGCATTTTGGGGGCTTGATAGGTTGATGTCTGGGAGGCATTAAACAATCATCTGCCGTTTTATTCACGAATAATATATCAACCGGCATGTGTGATAATGACCCATTTATCAGTAAGATGAGTGGAGGTTTTGATGTCACGCCGCTAGTGAGACGTTTTTTCTTAACTAGACACTTGTCCTGGACCTGCAAGGAGGTCCACACCCTTGCTTGTTTAAAAACCCACCACCAGATGGGTCGTTTTGGAATGTGAAGATGTGTTTGTGTTTGAAGTGTATAACACGCTTTGTGTTGAAGTTTTCCAAGGGTTCATACCCTTTGGCCACGATGGCGAATGGCAGTTCATCGGGTCATATACATAATTAATGTTGAGAATACTTTGGGATACTAAGCCACATTGTGACTCACGCAAAAATAAGCCATGTATGAATTGTGCTTTACATATTGTAATTCTACAACCATGTACCCTTTCTCTCCTTTTTTCTTTCCAGAGAGACCATATTAGGTCATTTTTCATGATAATGCCTCACTAAGGGCTAACTTAAGCCCGGAGGCTAAACCTAGCAGCCGATTTTTGCTGTTAAGTTTTAGGACCATAGGCATTTAACATTTTAGTTTAGAATTGAGTATTTTTGTAGGGATCAACAGAGGTCCTGATGAGTAGGCAGGAGGGGTCTGCCTATGAAACATGTCATGTCAACAAAGTAGACCACACTTGTAATTCTACTTACTAACCCCCTTTTAATGTTCCCAGCTTGCGAAACCATTAAAGTTAATTTTTTCGACTAGCCAGGGAATTTTTAACCCTTTTTTACACTACCATTCGCGTAAATAGGTCCCTACACTCCCTAACACATATCACTATCCTCATCACATCACATAGCCTACTGTCAAAAATATAAGTGCTCCCGCGTCACTCTTTGGTCGAAGCACGCCCCGTCCCCTAGAGGGACGGGAAGACCCCAATGATGGGAGAATGGCACTATGGGATTCATAGTGTGTGAGGGGTATTTTAAAAACACAGTGTGCCCTCATTCTGCCACCCGCAGAGAGGCCTAATTTTCACATTGCAGTGTATTCACGATTTTAGAGAAATATACAAAATTATATAAAATTAGTCACCACTCACATTGATAGAATCCCATTGTTTACAAGTCTAGCTCTGGAGGGTGATTGTATCATCTCCTCTACACTTCCCCAATTGATTTTTTAGGGTGAGAAGTTTGCCTGAAACAATCTCTGCTACCCGCAGAGAGGCCTAATTTTCACATTGCAGTGTATTCACGAGTTTAGAGAAACTTCTCACCCTTCCTCACACAGATACAACAGGATCTAAAGCCTTGGAAACGTTGTTTATATCTTGGCTCGGACGGATACATGCAGTCAAAATGACCCTCCTTCCCAAGCTATTATACCTGTTCCAAGCACTCCCAGTAGAGCTTGATAAATATTTTTAAAGGGGGTTCGTTCCATGATACTATGCTACATTCGGCAAGATGGAAGAGCGCGGTATCCCTTTCATGTGTTACATAGAAGTAGATCGAAGGGGGGTGTGGCGTTCCCAGACATCGGGCTTTATTATAAGGCAGCACAATTAAGAGTGGTGGCAGAATGGTCCATGAGGGAGTCAGACAAACACTGGCTTCACATGGACCATGCCATCATGGGAAGGACAATTGGGGATGTGCTATGGAAACCCAAAAAGGATAGACCCTCTAACGCATACTTAAGCACCCCTACAAGGACTACTCTCAAGACTTGGGACAAGGTGAATTGGAACCTGGGATAGACCTCCTTTCCATCTCCATATACACCTATACACTTCAATCCAGACTTTCCTCCTGTGTTGAAGGAGGGGCAGGTTGATGTATGGCAAGAGGGGGGATGTCTGGTTCTTTCAGATCTATTCCATAACTATGACATTCTCACCTTTAAAAACTTTCAGCGAGACTTTAGGGTTCCCCCCACTGAACACTTTCATTACCTGCAACCTAAGCATTGGGCACTACACCCACCAGTAAGGGAGGCGGCAACCAGAGATCTGACACCAAAAAAACCTTTGTGCGGAGGGCAAGTACCTCAAAAGGCACTATCTCTTTTTTATATCAGCTATTGGTCTCAACTACGATGGCACTGCAGCATCAATACAGGTATACATGGGAACAGACTCTAGGACGATAAGTGGCAGAGGGGTAATGGAAACAACTGTGGTCCAACATCCCCAAACATAACTACTCACTTGAACTGAGGTAGGCGCACTACTAAATATTATTAGATTGGAACCTATTCCCTTCCAAACTCAAAAAGATATTTTCCATCACCACTGATCTCTGCTGGAGAGGATGTGGTCTGTTGGACTTTCGCCATATTTGGTGGGACTGCCCAACTATTAAGCCATTCTGGGAAGAGTTTCTGGCCTAAATGAAAGACATGCTGGGGACCCCTTGCCGAGTTCTATAGACGTGATCCTCCTGGGTCTAAGGGACACCTCATTAGAGCACCAAACTAAGGCGGACAAGGAATTATGTGGGCATGTTTGGGGGCAGCTAAGAAGGCTATAGCGGCTAATTGGAAGAAGAAAGAAGTTCCATTGCTGGGGCAATGACACTCACGTTTATGGAAATTAATTACAATGGAGCGTATGTCTGATATTTTCAGAGATGAATATAAGAATTTTGAGTATAAGTGGGGCCCTCTGGTGTCATATCTTACAAAGGGTCTCCAGCTGGCAGTATACCCACCTACATTAAGAGGGCTACACTTGTTTCAGTTTTAAGTACCATAACGGGGAAAGCACAGATGACACTCAGCAACAGAGGGAATGGCACAACTCTGAAACCGCACAAGAGGATTCCACTCCACAAGTCGGAGTAAAGCAGCAGGCAGGAAACAGGCAGCTATTGCTGCTCCACCACAGGAGGAGGGAGTTTTTGTTTTTTGTGAGTTGTAATTTGGATGGTCCAATGAGTCAGTGGCTTGTTTTGAGCTTTGAAAGATTATCATTCCAGCAATGTAGGAAACTGTGATTGATTTAGCGGAGGGTGGCATGTGGGAATGTTGATTTAGCTACATGCTGTGACTGTTTGGAAATGTTTTATACAAATTCTGCCAATAAACACACAAAAAAAGGAAGGTATGGACCTGGCAAAGGTTTGTTTTGCCAGGTTGATATGTCAGTTTACAAACTGCACACAGAGGCTATAATGCAAGGCTTGAGGCCTGTTTAAAGAGCTGCTTAAGTGGGTGACACAATCAGTGCTGCAGGCCACGAGACGTATTTAATTTAAAGGTCTGGGCCCATTAGTACCACTTTAAATGTCAAATGGGTGCAAACCAATTTTACCATGTTTTTTATGAGAGAGCACACGCACTTTAACACTTGGTAGTAGTGGTTAAGTGCACAGAGTCCTAAGGCCACGAAAAGTGAATTAAGCAAAAATAGGAGGAGTGAAGGCAAAAAATGTGTAGGTAGACCACCCTAAGGCTAACAGGTCTAACAGCTACTAAATTGTGTCATTGTAAAATTGTAAAAATTGATATGTGCCAATGATTCCTAAAGCCATAAAAAAACTAGGCCAACTAAACAGGTTGAAGGCAAAAAGATAGGAGAGAACCATGTCAAGGGTACTAGATCAAACAGGAAATATATTTCTTTATTTCGTATTTCATTCTAAATTATTTAGAACAAATTATTAAAGCATCCTATTAAATGTTAACAAATGCATTTTTGTGTAATGCTTATTAAGTATTGCTGGATATGGTATGTGCTGGTTGGCTCAGGACAGGCCCTAGACAGTCAGAATCTACCACTTAGGAGTGGGGAATTATATTCACTGTATAACCTGCACTCCTCCTTGGGTAGCTTGGCACTGAGCAGTCAGGGTTATCATGGAGGCAATGTATAAAGCATTGGCCAGGCACTCTCATACAATAAATACACTGAGCCTCACAAAAGAGACTTCATTTCAGCACACACATTAACTAACACAACATGAACATCACGTATTAGGCATAAATCACATTCGGTAATATCACTAGCAGTACTAGGCCCAATCGTGTTAATATGACATTTATAATATGCACACTTGGGAAAGATCCCATTTCACCTCGTCTTCCCCCAGCACCCATATGTGGTGCGAAACGTTGTCATAGTGCAGTCCACCCTGGCAATTATTATAACATGCTAACTCAAGAACAAACAGTTATAGGGTACACCCAAAATCACACTGACATAAGAAATGTGTACACACAGATAATTACAACACTTTTATACAACACCGTGGGCCAAGGCTGCACGGGTAAAAACGAATGCCAATTTGTAGTAGTTTAGTATTTTAGTTTAGTATTTCCTGCTCATGTAATGCTAGACCCTCTATAATGATGTACTGCATTGCAGAACCTTTGAGAGTGTTCCCTAGGTAGCGTGGAATGGTGAGGTTCAAATAAGGGTTTGGCTGTTGACCCGGGCTGTTTATTAAGTGGATGCTTTACCATGTAGCTTGTTACAAGTAAATGCAACAAGAAATATTGAAGAGCCTATGCGTACTTACTACACATTTGTGGCGATGATTGCCTACATGGTGGAACCTGTGTGCCTGTCCACCCTGTTGTGCTGCTGATGACTTTCCACATAGTAAGTTGCGAGGTATGCTGTGGATCCTCTCTTCATCAGCATTGTCTGCCATGCGGTAATCCTCTCAGCACATCCCTTCCCACAGAAAGAGTTGTGCTGCCCAGTTGCGAAGTCGTCCAACATTAGTTATCAGTGCAGCGGTAATGTTATCCAACGCGCTTCTCTTGCTCTAGTCGTTTCCTGACACAGTGTTCACAGCCATATTGGGGGTATATGGTCACATCCAGCTATATGCCCCAGTTCTACAATCATCTCTCCTGTACAGCACATAGGAGTGTCGTCCTTCTTCTTTGTGTGCTAATTGTTCTTCATGAAGTTTGTGTTCTGCGGTGAGCTATCCAAGAGTCTCAGCAGTCTGTGCCATGCCAGCCCGTTGAATTTAGGTATTTTGTGCAAGCAGTGATTTGCCCACCTACACTAACTGTGTTTTGCAAACCTCATGGCACCTTCTGTATGTTATGCTCGTGCACTCAAACCAAATCAATCACTCATTTGAGGATCCATAGTTTACTTGTGGTTTGGGGGCATTTTCTGATCACACATAGTACGCATATCCATTGTATTGCACTGGTGTCAATATTTTGTGACTAAGGGAACAGTTTTATTACTGCTTCATTGTGCACACTTGGAGTTATTTTTCCTTGAGTTCTTTTGCGCATCAGATTTTTTTTTTGTTCACGTTTCTTGTGCTTGTCTGTTGCGATAGTTAGTCAACTAATACCCTCCAGTAAATTATGGTGTTTCACCATCATTCATTATTTTGTCTTTTTCTAACATCTGCCCTTTGGACCAAATCTCTATTTGTATTACTACTTGGTTTATGCAATCTGTACCATGCATGGGTAAATCCTCCACCTGTATTTTTAGAGCATCCAGAAGAACCGCCTGTTAGGTGGGAGATTTGGCACAATGCATTTGAGACCTACTTAGGAGCAATTGGAGCTCTCAGATTGTGGGCTGAAAGAAAAAAATGCTTACTACTTCATCTCCTTGGATTCAAAGGTCGTTCCATCTATAAACATCTACCTGACCTACCACAACAGGAAGTAAGTGACATGGATGAATACCATGAGACTGTCTTCAAACTGAAGAATAGATTTGACAAACAACCCAATCAGATGGTCATTAGAAATACGTTTTTCAAAAGAAAGCAAGGTGAGGTTGAAAATGTAGATACTTGCATGTCAGTGCTACGCAGATTGGAAGCTGATTGTCGTTTTTAGGCATTCACAGAACAATTGATCAGAGATCAGTTTGTCTTTCACTGCCGAGACAAACAGATCAGGCAAAAGTTATTGAATATGGGTAATCCCACTTCAGATGAGACTATTAATGTTACGAAATGCTTCAAGACTTCATTAGTTTCCTTAAAAGAGTTAGATGATAAACTCATAGAAAGTTTGAATACTGTTATGGGGAGTAAGCCTAAACAAAGATCTGTATGCAACTCCAATGCTAACAGTTTTAAACCTTGCAGGTTTGATAATACTGGGCATGTTAGTGGGAACATGTGTTTGCGTGGTCGTAATTCACCTCACATCAAAGTTGGTAGATGTCCTGCTGTTAATGTTATGTGCAACTATTGTAGAAAAATAGGACACTTTGCCAAGGTGTGCCTAAAAAGGAAATCTGACAAAAGGAATGTCGCAGTTGCACGTGAGTCTGATGAAGAGTCTGATTCAGAAGTAGTCTCCTTGGTGTTGGATGAGAATGGATGTTCTGGGGACCCACCAGTTAAAGGTGATCCATCCTGCAGTGTGGATCCGATTATGGAAGTCAGTGTCGGGGGCAAAACTTTGAACCTGGTGATAGACTCAGAAGCCAGGATCAGCATGATAACAAAAACGTTTTGAGGACACGTGGGGTGCAAGATAGCTGTTTCCTCCTGATCAATCCCCTGTGTCATATGAAGGGCACAGGATAGAATTGTTGGGATACCTTGAGGATGAATTGGAATTCAGGGGGAGGAAAATCAGAGGGCAGGTTCACGTAGCTGTAAAGGGCCTTAACATTCTTGGGTTGTTCCACCAAGGTCTTTTTTGGATGATTCTTTGACCAGAGGCTAGGTACCAAGTCCTCATTGTTGACCGCGATAGTGATGATGGTCAGAGATGGAGGAGTCAATTTCCTATGGTTTGTGGCAAGGATCTTGGCAGCATTCCGGGTTTCATTCACAAAATCATCACCAAAAAAGGCACTGTCCCCATCAAACATAAACACAGAGGGGTGCCTTTCAGCGTGTGAGAATATCTCAACAATGAATTAAAGAGTTTGTCTACTAAAGGCATCATTGAGCCTCCTCAGTCTTCATTGTTGCTTTCGCCACTGGTAGTTGCACGCAAGAGGAGTGGGGCATTATGTGTCTGTGTGAACTTAAGATGCCTCAACAAAGAGATCTGGGTGGAATCATGGCTGTTGCTGAAAATAGCTGATCTAGTTTTTGGTATCGAAAGGGCATAGTTTTTTAGTAAGTTGGATTTATCCAGTGCCTATCACCAAGTGGAGCTTCATCCAGAGTCATGACATCTCACTGGATTCACTTCTCCCCTTCGTACATTTCAGTACCGATGCATGCCGTTTGAGGTAGCTTCAGCAGCTTCGGTTTTCCAAAGGATAATGTTGAATCTGCTCAAGGATGTGGGTGGTGTCCTGGTTTTCCAGGACGATGTCTTGATCCATGATACTGTCTTACAAAAAGTGCTTACCATCTTCAAGAAAAAGGGAGCTGCTCTCAAATCTGAAAAGTGCAAGTTTTGCTGTCCACGAGGTGGAATATCCACTCTGTGACTTCCAGCACCAGTCTAGTTCTGCAAAGCATATAAGGGCGCCAAGCAATCTCTTGACTCACTTCCGATCGTTCCCGGAAGTGCTGCATAGCCAAGTCAAGATACTCTCATCACCCAGGCCCAGTCTTGCCAATATTACCTGGCAACACAAAGTCGTCGGGCCGGGTGAGGAGAGGGCAGTTGGTCTGCTGCACTGAAGGCACAAAAGGAACAATTGATGAATGGGGGATGAAGCAGGGGAGCCTCTCAGAAGAAGGAAGCAACCTGTCAAACACATATCGATCAAAGTAGCACCCAGGCAATTAGGGTACCACGGAACACAAATCCCCTCCTCCGCAACTCTCTGGAAATGAGGTACAACGTCTAGTGCGCGTTGATATGAGTCCCACCAGACACTTACGGTCACAGACAATGAAGAGTTTCAAATTCTGTACCTCCCTGGAAATGAGGCATAACTTCAGGTGCACGTTTATACGGGTGACACCAGACAATTCTGGTTACACACACAGGTGCTAGTTCAGCAGTGCTGCACGTGGTATAATGAGGCACTATGATGGGTATCCCCTCTTCTCCAAGGGTAGCTACCAGTGAATCAGACTCCATTACAATGAGTATGCAGTCAGCATGTCGCACGAGCGAGCTACTGCATTGTCGACCAAGTGGGCCACTTGGGGTACCACAATCGGTTAATCTGTTCATCACCAACAAGACACTTTATGGGTGTTGAGGCCCCACAATGCAGGGGCCACACTATTTATATATGGGCAGTATTTTTGGGGCTCACACCGCACTACCAGTTATGATCCAGCAGATGATGCGAGCACTTAGGAGGGCACCACTATCCAGGTGTCACAAGTAGTTGGTGTGGAACACTCGCAGGAGGTCTTTGATGTCCCTGAGACCTCCATGGAGAACAGGGGGCAAGCCAACAAACCCTTGGAGGCACACTTCAGGGTGCCACACAGCAGCAGGTAGGGTGCACGTCCCCTTCCAATGGCAGTAATCCTCCTTGTACACAATAGGGGGCATATTACCAAGCAATAGCGATAATTATCGCTATTGCTTGGTTAGAGACAAAAAATTACCGCTGAGCTGCGGCGATTTTTATCGCAAATAAACCTTGGTATTACCAAGGTTTATCGCAAATGCGATAAAAATCGGCCGCAATGCATGAATATCGCTGAAAAGTCAGCGATATTCATGCATTACCAAGCTAATGCTCTTAGAGATGTTATCCACCTCCCATTGGATAACATGGCTAAGAACTGCTCAGGGCAGGTGTTAGCTTTTGGAGATATTCGGGCTTCTTGGCACGCCCACTTTGCATGTCATTAGTGATAAATATCACTGACATGCAAAGTGGGGTCCAAGATGGTCGCTATCTCTTACTAGCTGTCGCTAACTGGTGTTGGCGACAGCTAGGTAATAGGGAGATAATTTTATCCCCGCTTTCTTGGCTTTTAAAGCCAAAAAAGCGGAGATAAACCCCCTTGATAATATGCCCCTAGATTCCTCTGGCAGTGTGCGCCATGCAGTTCCAGGATCTCCAGTCCCATGTTCCCACTGGTGTATCTCTACCCTGCTGAAGTATCAAATGGGTAGTTGTACTGTAGTGTGCGTTTGAAGTTGGGGGTGGTTTAGAGGGGTTCCCTTTGAATCAAAGACGCCTCCCCTTAATTTCAGTTCTGTCTGCCATGGGGGCATGGAATGCAAATCTTAGTGGGGCCATTATCTGGCTTCCAGAGGCCAAGTGTCAAAACCTCTCCCTCCAATCTTTTCAGCCAGGCCCTCAAATAGCAGAGGTCTGTCATTCCAGTTGCATGCCCAATTTTTATTGTTGTCTCTGGGAAATGCAGAGGTGTGCTCCCCTAGCCTCCAGTGTGGACTGGAGTCAAACTAAAAGGCACACAAATAGTTTTAGAGCAGAGAAATGCCCACTCTCTACAGGTGACATTTCTAACCTATTAATGTCAAATCCCCTTTTATCACAGGAGAGAGTTTGCCAATGTGGATACAATGATAGCAAACATTATGAGGCTGCTCCACTGTAAGCCACTATTGCAGCTTGAAGTAATGTCAACCATTCCCCGTGTTTAACAATGGGAAGAGCAAACCTCAGGTAGTGAAAGCACACAGGGGTATTCTTTGCTACTGGGACAGTGAACAAATGCATGTACTTCCCCTGCCTTTCACCTACCACTTGCTTCACCCCGTAAGACTTACCCCAGGGGTGCCCTTTTGGTAGTGAAAGGTCCCCTCAGGATTGGCCAGTGGTTTAGAATAGCTAACTTGAGCATAAGTGCAATTGTGCACACACACAGGCCTGCATTACAGCACCACTTCCTAAAGTGTGTAGGAAGGGCGCACACACTTTCACAATGCATTTCAGTTGAAAAGTGCCAGAGCCCTAAGGCCACTATCACAGGAGAGAGTTTGCCAATGTGGATCCAATGATAGGAAACATTATGAGGCTGCTTCACTGTAAGCCACTATTGCAGCTTGAAGTAATGTCAACAATTCCCCCATGTTTAACAATGGGAAGAGCAAACCTCAGGTAGTGAAAGCACACAGGGGTATTCTTTGCTACTGGGACAGGGAACACATACATGTACCTCCCCTGCCTTTCACCTACCACTTGCTTCACCCCGTAAGACTTACCCCAGAGGTGCCCTTTTGGTAGTGAAAGGTCCCCTCAGGATTGGCCAGTGGTTAGGAATAGCTAACTTGAGCTTAAGTGCAATTGTGCACACACACATGCCTGCACTACAGCACCACTTCCTAAAGTGTGTAGGAAGGGCGCACACACTTTCACAATGCATTTCAGTTGAAAAGTGTCAGAGCCCTAAGGCCACTAAAAGTGATTCAGCAAAACCCCAGTGTTGTCCCATAGATAGGGAAAACCCACATGGAAGTTCTTCACTACCTGGGCAGAGACACCCATGTGGGCCTACCCTGCCTTTCACCTACCACTTGCCTTACCCCTCAGGGCATAACCTAGGGGTGCTCTAGTGGTAGTGGAAGGCTCACTAAGGATTGGCTACTGATTTATAATGCCAACTTGAGCATAGGGGCAACTGCGCACCCACAGGCCAATAATGGCAGGCTTGATACATGTTTGAAAGGCTAGTCTGGTGGGTGGTACAATCAGAGCTGTGTCCCACTATTAGCCAGTGCAGCACCTGCCCTGGGTATGTGATCTACCTTTTTACAAGACACTCACAGGTATAACACCTGAACAAATCAAGTAAGCACCACTTCTTAGCATGGATGGGAAGGGCGCATGCGCTTTCATATATTGCATTACAGTGGGAAAGCACACAGAGTCCTAAGGCCATGAAAATAAAATGATCAAAAACCAGGAGGAGAAAAAGCAAAGGGGTTTAGGGAAATCCCCTAGGAAGGGCCATGTCTAACAAGTACTAACAATCACAGCTTAAAAAGATATTTCATTGAACTTCTTTTCTTCAACTAATTGAGTTTGGTAATAATAGCAAGTCTCATAATTTACATGTTCCTTTTGATTACCTTCCTGGAAATGCTTCTATAACATTTAGCCTTCATTACAAGTGCGCTAAAAATGGACCAGTAGTTCATAACCCCATAAGTTACAGATAATGTGGGTTCTGGTTGCTTGGGGGCATAGAAAAATCAGCCCAATATGAGTTGGACCCGAAGGACCCACTATGAAAAGAGGAAATAACTGGGTGGGAATTTCTCATTTTGTCCCAGACTTTCTCTCAGGGATTTTTGTCCTCATCGAAATTAAGTGACTACTCATAATTTAAACATCCATGCAAACAGTGAGATTTTTTTTGCCAGATTTGGGGTCTGATGTAATAATCCCTTCTGTGTTTTCAAAGCCTGCTAGTCTCAAAATCACAGGTTTTGCAATCTCAAAAGTTCAAGTCACAATGTACAAAGGACACAATGAGGATGAGGAATGGCTTTTCAACTTGGAAAATGCCCTTTTCAACTGATTATGATCCAGTGGGACAACAGTGCTTGAAACGGGCATCTCTTGCCTCCTATTTAATTGCAATGAAAAGTATAACAAGCATTTGCAATGCAATAGGTCTCGCATTTACGAGAGTTTGAGGTATTGGCATTGTAAACGACAATGCCTTTTATTTATGTGTTGCTTTTAAAACAGATAAATAGAAGGAATTGTCATTTACATTGCCAATAGCTTAAATCTCGCAAAGGTGAAACGTATTGCTTTACAAATGCGTTCGTGCTATAAAAAATGTTTTTAAAACATTTGGAGAGAGTATGTCTTGCCTGCAACACCAGGCAGGACAAAGCTATTTGTGTGTTTTTGAGGCTGAAATGAATGTCTACAGAGTAACAACACACTTAACAGGGGGTGTCGCCATGGCAGGTTACAAAATGAGATAAGACAGTACTAAGGAGGGACTACTAAGCCTATTGACCCATGTACAGCCGCAGATTACAGTGGACAATGACACAAGCCAATGAAAAATATGGGAGGAGAGTGGATGGAGCTTCAAGACCTTACCTGAGTACAGCATGCCTTGCAGAGCAGCGCATGCGCTGTCCATGCTCGACCTAATATTATAACATTATCAAAGGCTTTTTCTGCATGTGTTTAAAAGTGAGTTGATGTAACTATGTGAGTTATTTGGGGTTGTGCAAAGCACTGCACATTGACTGAGCTCCTGCCCTACCAAGCCCACAAGTTCGCTGCCCTTTTGGTGGTGGGATCAGCTGAGGGACAGCTGTTGAAGCATCAGGCAGCTTAGCATTGACAGGGGTCACAAGGGGCCTCATTTATGAAAAGTGACGCATCGCTGCTTGAAAACAGCAATGCATCACTTTTCTCTGCGCCCTCCTTGGGACACCAATGATGTGTCATATTTACAGTATGATGCATCATTGCGCAAGAAGTTACAGATACGTCAGAATTTCTGACGTATCTGTATGGCGCAAAAGTGACGCATTGCTGGAGTGTGTCACAAAAGTGACGCAACTCCAGCAATGCGTCCTTTCACATGGGGCAAGCCCCATGTGAAAGGGCCTGCGTTTCCGTCCTAGAAGTGGACAGTGAAATCTCATAGATTTCAATGCGTTACTTCTATGACCTTTTCTTGCGTCAGAACGCCCCCCTGCATACATTATACCTGGCGCAGGTATAATGTAGCGCAGGGGTTTACAAAGTGACGCATCTACCTAGATGCGTCACTTTGTAAATATGGTGCAACAAGGCACGTTTTTTACACTGCTGGTGCGTCACAAAAAGTGACGCACCGGCGGAGTAAAAGTGACGCATGGCCTCATAAATGAGGCCCAAGGTCTTTACAGTGTCAAGGCCAACCATATGTGACCCAAGCCTCCCAACATGGATTTTCCCTGCTCAGATCCATTGTGCGATGGTCTGTGATAAAGCTGTGCATGGAAAATGATCAACAGCCCCTCACTTAAAAATAAACAAGGGAGTTAATGGGGCTAAGCTTACAGCTGGAGGCAGTCCACCCCTGTCCATTAAAATGAGGTCCTTCTATCCCTCTCTGCCCGCAAAACGTATGCCACTACATCAAATCTCTTTTAAACTTGAGGAAACTTAAATAGACAACACTTACTGACCCTCAGCAAACACATTTTCTGCACCTTAGCAAAGTTTTAAATGTAAAGTAAGGTGCAAAGTGAAACCACAGGTCTACCTGTCGCATAAATGGCAGCAGTAAACCTTTACTTTTAGACAACAGTTTCTAGAGTAGAGGATACGTTTCTCATCCACAGGACCACTAATAAATATGGCTAAGTCACTTGGCCTGAAGAGTGGGACTGGTGTAGGAAAGTTACAAACAAGATTTCAGTTAAGCTAACATTTTCAATTACAGGCGACTGGGTGTTTTTTCTGCTGTATTAGCAGATCAGAGCTACGCATTTACACGCAGTGTATTTCTCCATTTAAAACCTCAAGTATAAACATCAATTTAATAAACTTGTCCAGCTTTACTATCTACGGGATCACTGCCTTTGGATTACACTTCACATAACCATCATCTGAAGTTTAAAAGACTGACTTCACGATAGCAGTTTTAGCTCTACCAACGACCAAACAGACCAGCAAAAGTTCAAATAAACTTTCACTGTTTTAGAAAATATCCCGGAGCTTTAGAAATAAACTGATTATAACATTGAAAATAAGTGGTTTTATAAAAATATAAATGTACCAAAATAATAGATCAAACAATTGTAGAAGAACAGATTTTTGGGTGGGATGCGAAAGGTTCCCACCACGCATACAGGTACTAACTAATAAAACAACTTCCCTAAGAGTTCTCCATAGTACCTCATACATTCTGCAACTTCACATAACACAAAGTATCATTCACTCAGGAATAAAAGAAGCAAATAAAAACTAGACCCATACACTTTTACGAAATTACAATGTTGTTGTGCTTCCATTGTTTTAGACTACGAACTGCAAAATCGTTTTATTTTGGATGACACTTCTTGACAGAACTTTGGTTTACTGATTCTTACTTCTGAAACACCATATCCTAGTCTTAAAATGGTATCATCATCGTACTTTGAGACATTTCTTAATTAAATCATATATGCAGACAAGTGAGAGGGCTGCTGGAGAATACTCAAAGCAATCAAATGAGCAGCCTGAAGAAAGATCTGGCGCTGCAAAAGTTTGTAGCCTTGAACCACAAATGATAAAACGTGGAAGAGTAAAGAACAGATCGATGAAGAATGGGTCATGAGAATAAATTGCTCTGAGGTGGGGCCCCAAAGGTTTTCAGTGCACATACAGCGACTTACTAATCAAACTCTTGATTTATTTGGCGTTGTCTAATATATCTTATACTTTCTGTAACTCCACATAATACAAAGTATAGAAAATCCATGGCAAAAAACACAGTTGATGGACAGAATGCAGAACAATGTCATACATTCACCCCAGTACAAAGATCTGGGCCTAAATCCATCGTTTTTTTTTTGCACTCCACACCACCCTAGGTCAGCCAATGGCTATATGCAAATCAGCCTTGACCCTGTGCCTCATGGGAACAGTCCAGCCCCAACTACCAAGCCATGTCTTTCCTAGACCGGAATCAAGCATCCAAGGACCGGTTTCTGGCTATCAGTCTTCTTCAGCCTGGATAGCTTGAATCCAGTGATGTGGAGTGCCTGGGACTCACGTCTGAGCATACCCAGCCCACTCGGGGTGAAAATTGCAAAAAACACAGTTGATGGACAGAATGCAGAACATGGGCCATATTAGCAAGGAATAGCGATATTTATTGCAAAATGCGCTCAGCTGATTTTTTTTATCGCTGGATATTTTAGCAGAGAAAACATGCTATGAGCAGCGTTTTTCTCCATTGTGCTAAAATATCCAGCGATAGCGGCGAAATGCGTGAATATCGCTGGAAATCCAGCGATATTCACGCATTAACACCTATGGGGACTTAACCTGACAATCCACCTCCCATTTGATAAACAGGTAAGTCATATTTTTAGCTGGCGTTAGATTATAGTGATAATCGCGCTTAGCGTGACTTTTTATATCGCTAAGCCTGCCTTGCTAATAGGCGGTAGCTGTGTTAGCGACTGCTTTCAGTCACTAGCAGTTTGGGTACACCCACTTTGCATGTCATTAGCGATAAATATCGCCGACATGCAAAGCGGGCCCCAAACCGGTCGCTAGTGCCTAAAAGCTGTTGCTAACTGCTGTTATGAATCTTTGGACAAAAATGGAATTTATTTATTCTGGGAATACTTTTGGGCTTTATCTGATTAAAGTGCAATAGGAATATGTTCATACAACTATATTGAAAAGGAAATGTATAGAATGGGACAATGTGAGATTGCCTTGTTTTCTAAAACAACTATTTAATTGTGTTTGTCTACAGGAATCAAACGAAAGTGGCAACCAACCAGTGCCTATTAAAAGAGAGACATATATAACTGTCTTGATAGAGATGGACTATCATATACAAACCATTGAAACGCGTCGACGCCTTATTGTACACAATCAAGGGAAATAGTCTATCCTGTAGATATGAAATATTAAGAATATCTAGGAAAAGCTAGGAAGTATTGTTAACCCTGATGTGTGATTTCATGACAAAAAATAGTGTCTGTCTTTTGTCTCTCCCTGTAGTCTAGTGCATGTTAGTATTCAGCTTGGGCAAATTAAGTGTAGTATTGTTTAGGTTCTACTTTTTTAATTGAATAAAGTGTTTTTGTTAGATTGATGAAATACTGTTCAATGTAAATGGAATATTACTGCATATGTTTTTAATGGCAATTAATTTTTAGTACTGACTTATCATGTTTAGGATGCTGATTTTAACAAAAAAATAAAGAAATTACAGTATTTACTTACCCTGTAATCAATGGTGTTGGTATTAGGTGTAAATTCTAATACATGGGCTGTAAACTGTGTGGAGAGCACACAGATTAGTTTAAGAAAGTTTTTGTCCACGAAGGGATTTCCTTTTTCTACTGTCTGAAAGTACCCTAACCCCCTGGTTTGGTTAAAAGGGTCTCTCTCATTTGTTTATACAATCAATAAAGGCATAATAGTGCAAATCATGAAATTGCGACAGAATCACAATTTATGGAGCACTGTTTATTGGATGATAGATATCAAATTCACAACTATATGTAAAGTTTAAAACATTTTTTTTTTAATTCTCAATGGCCTAAGCATACCATTGTTCCAAGTCAGACCTCCCTTGTAAAGGAGTAGCGAGAAAATAATATTCCCCTACTTGAAACATACCTCTAATTAAACCGAGTGTGCAAAGAGAGCAAATGAAACCCTCATTGGAAGAGTTCCTTTGACCCTCCTCAGCCTCCTTCCGTCTAGCCATCCATTTACCCTTTTGTCTGCTCATTCATCTGTCCATCTTTTACCTTTCTATCACTCCACCCATCTCCCCATTCAGCCATCCATTCATTTGCCCAAACTTTTTTATTCATTCACCCATCAATATGTTCATGTATACCTCTGTCTATTAACCATCTACCCATCTACTCATTCACTCTTGTCCATCTGAACATACTTCTGCCCATCCATGAATGCACCCTTTTTACCAGTCAATCCTTTACTATTCCATCCTACCTTTCACCCTCCCAACTATCAATCCTTTCACACAGCCATCCAGTAGCACTTTCACCCTTTTACCCTTCCTTTTACCTTACTTCAATCCATCCTTCCACCTTCCTTCCTACCTGTCACCTTTCCTTATTAATCCGGTTCTTTTTCCGCCTTCTTTCTACCCTTCTTTTTTTCTTATTCTTGCTGCGAATGCCGGATGAAATCCCACAGCCCTCATAGTATCGCCTAGTAGTGTGATTTATTAGCATCTTCAGACATGAGAGGTCCATAAGCAACTAATTAGTGTTTATATGTACTGAATTATCAAGCTTATCCGGCTTAGTTACAGCCTCCGCATAAGCTGCTAAAATGGGTGGGGTAACCTATGCCACTGTTCCCTTGCATTGACTAGCTGGACAGTAGAACAATTGGTTTGTCAGATTGTTATCATTTGTTTTTCTAAACATGCCATTTCCCTCCAGCCCCCATTGTGCAGGAACATACCCCTGCCAAGGTTGGTCCTCCAGATATTCTCCTTTGGGATTTGTAAGCTTGGTGGTACTAGGCATGAATGGGTTTTCCATGTGTACAGGGAGACCAGTGGTTATAAATTGGTGGTAATGAAGTTTTGTATATTTGGAAAGAACTGCTAATTAAATCCTGATTTTAGACACCTTTCTTTTCATCAGATATCATCCCTGCATTGTATGGAAACAGACCACAATAATATATTTTTAATATCTACACATACTACAATGTCTATTGTTAGGTGTCAGGACTCCTTCACCATAATTTGCTGCTCACAAAATTACACTGAACATTATATTTGATTTTTATCATTTTTTCCAAAACATGATAGTTCCCTCCAGTTTTTCTTGCACAGGAATACATTACTACCAAGTCTTGACCCCCATCTTTTTTCCTCTGGGTCTCTTGGGCGTTGACGTACCAAACATGTATGGGTTTTCTATGGGTTCAGGGTGCCTAAAGGAAAACCGTGTGCCGGTTTAGATTATCTGTCTTTTGGTTGCAGTTGTCACCCTTGGGCTGTATGGATACAGAAAGGTGAGGTAATAATTTTTTTATCCAATGTCTGACTTTTACAGGGTATTCTGGGTAATAAGAAAATGGTGGCATACTTGAAAATCATCAAAGTAACACAAGAAGGGAGTGAAGAGGTAATGTTCAAAATAGCAAAAGAGCAGAAGAGGGTTCCACTGAGTTGCAGCGAGGCAGTGTCCTGGTGAGGAGGTGGCCTTGATATTTGTGTGACTATAGGTACCTCTTCCCTCCAGTTTTGAAGGCTCTTGAGGCATTATCTGGGCAATATAACAAACCCATCGAGCAATATACCTACTGGGGTATAGTAAACTGTGCATGTAATATTTATGTGAACAACTTAGTTACGATTATATGTCAATGCACAGTTGTTTTGAGTTGAGTGTAGAAGGGATCTCTTCTAGGTCCTGATGAGAAGCCAGGGGAGGGCTTCAAACATGCCGACACAGGAGACACTGCTCATTAAAGCATAGTATCTCCATCTCATTCTCCACCTTTAACGATACCAGCTCAAAGGAACATTACAATTTATTTTATCCACTGAGCCAGGTATTTTTTAATTTTTCACCATTCACCATTCACTCACTTCTGACCCTTCCACTCACACTCCTACACCACACATAGTATTGTTTTTCATAACCAATGCTCCCACGTAGTCGTAGGTCGCAGCACGCCCCGTCCCGCAGCGGGGCGGGAAGACCCCGATGATGAAGCATGCCACCAAGGTTCCTTTTGGTGGCTTAGGGGTATTTAAACAAAGATGTGTGCTTTCCAACATTGTAGGAGACACACGTAGTCTGGAGGAACACTTCTATACTTTCCCATAAGGGCGGATCCCTTTGTTTTTTGACAATACTTGCAAATCATACCACCCAGGACCCTTTTAGTTATCTATTGTTTAGAAATGCCTGGGGTTGGTATGTTTTCCTAGGTGCTTGACAGCCTCAGTCCCAGCTGTATTTTTCTGTGCCCCATTGAAGAGAAAAGTGCTGTTGGGACGTTTTTCTGAGGCTCAGGATCTATCCCAATAGTGCCTGGGATCCTCACCAGAAGCAAAGATACAGAGAGACAGAAAGAGGAAGAGGTAAGAAAAGAAAATGACCTAGGGCCATATGTATGAAGGTACCGGTTTGCGATTCTGAAAAATTGGTGTGTATGTACAAATTCTTAGTATTCATTAATTGCGATAAGCAAATTGCGAATCGCAGTTTAGGAATACTTTCCCATTCATTCCTCTGGGCCAGGAGGCCCATAGAAATTAATGGGAAGATATTCTCAATTTTGCGATTCGCAATCTGAAAATCGCAAATTGAGAATAATTTCAAGGGTGCAGGGGTGTCCAAAGGACACCCTGTTGCACCCCTGAAATATGCATGGGTGCACATGTGGTGCACATACATGCCCTAAGCGCATGTATGTGCGTCACATGGCACTTTGAAAAATGCTGAAATGTGCATTTTTCAAGGAAATCGCAACTTACCACCAACTAGAAGTTGGTGGTAATTTGCGATTCCTTAAGGGAATTTTGGAATTTTTTTTGGCTTCATACATTGCATTTAAGGAATCGTAAAATTTGCGATTCCTTAAATGCAATTGCAAAATAAGGAATCGCAAATTTTGCGATTCCTTATTTTGGACCAGATTTTACTTCATATATATCATTTTGCTAATTCGCTTTCGCAAAGGCCGAAATTCTGCAAATTTCGGCCTTTGCGAATGCGAATTTGCTTCATACATATGGCCCCTAGAGAGACAGTTAAGATTTTGGATTGGGACAAGGAACAATAAAGATAGGTTGAAAAAATTTGTAGAGAGGGGTGCTATACACAGAGGTTTGATTGAGAGAGGTAAGATACAACGTTAGGTGAGTTAGAAATAGATTGAGGAAAAGTAGAAGTAAACAGGTAGAGAGGTGATGTAGTGAGAGAATTATAGAGAGAAATGCAAGGTAGAGGAAGAGTGATGAGATAGGGAGAGGCAAAATTAGAATATGTATAGAAAGACAAGTGAGCTAAAGAGAGTGGTGAGGCAGGAGAGGAATAAAGATTATAAACTGCAATATAGTGAAACTGATACTTTGGAAGGTTTAGGGTGAAGTAGAGGTGTGCGGCTAAAAGTGGTGTAGATACAGAGGTGAGGTAGAGATATTTAGAAAGAGGGAAGTGAGGAAGAAGGTGAATTAAATTAGAGAACGTAGTAGATAGACATGATACAGAGCAAACATATATCCTGTTGTAACAAAACAACAGTCAAGAA
Organism: Lissotriton vulgaris; assembly: GCF_964263255.1. Classification (NCBI taxonomy): domain Eukaryota; kingdom Metazoa; phylum Chordata; class Amphibia; order Caudata; family Salamandridae; genus Lissotriton; species Lissotriton vulgaris. The sequence goes on from NC_141690.1 coordinate 118,314,905, forward strand.
GTAGCTGTCCTCGTCTGATTTGATGTTTGCTTGACAACCTATAAAGGCTGGTGGATCATGGCAGTTTTACTGCCTTGGACTTTTCTGCCACATTCAATAAAATGTCACAAGCATTACTGATCTGCCATCTCCATGAGGCTGGCATTACAGGCATTGCATTGTGATGAAGTCCTATTTGTCCAAATGCTCCCACTTTAAAGCTTTTACACATGGAGTTCCGCTGTGCTCCTCCCTGAGTCCTATTCTTTCTAACCTGTATATTTTCCCTTTGGCAGAACTTGTTCACTCAGCTGGCCTTCGTTTTGTGTTAACTGGATGACACCTAAGAACCAGGTCCCTTTTAAAGATCATTTTCGGAACAGTGGCTTCACTTTTCATGACTGCACGCCTAAGGAGGCTGATTAGATAAGGAAGAACTCTTTGAAGATAACTACAGGCAAAACCAATATAATTACCTTTTCTGGGAAGAATAGGCCTCAAATGTTAACAGTCTGCCTCTGTGACACTGTGGTAGCGGTGTGCAATATAGGGTCTGCCCCAACAAGTTCACTTGCCAGGTCATGGTTATTTTCTCCCTGCTGTAAGGTGCGCCACTTTGGGAATCTTCTGTGTGGGAATAGACATGGTTTCCCTGGCTCTGTACGCTGCAATGACAATTGGAGATTTTGACTTTGCCACATTTAATGTGTTCATGTCTGCTGTTTTCCTTTGCACATTAATTCCAATACAGGTACTACGGGAAACAACCTTTACAACACAGTAATCACATCGCACTACATTTGCAACGCAGTCATTACATCGCAACATCCTTAACAACGCATGTCCCTACAATGCAACCATTACAGTGCATGTCACTACAACGCATGACACTACAACGCATGACACTACAATGCAGGCTTCACATCCCATGTCATTACAATGCATTCCATTACAATGCATAGTACCCCTACACGATCAACCACTTGCCCTACTGTTGCACCCCCTGGAGTTAGAATAGTAATATTTACCCCTACACTATCCAACACTTACCCCACTGTTGCCCCCACTGGAGTTAGAATAGTAATTGTTACCCTTACACTATCCAACACTTACCCTACTGTTGCCCCCCCTGGAGTTAGAATAGTAATTGTTACCCCTACACTATCCAACACTTACCCTACTGTTGCCCCCCCCTGGAGTTAGAATAGTAATTGTTACCCTTACACTATCCAACACTTACCCTACTGTTGCACCCCCTGGAGTTAGAGTAGTAATATTTACAACTACACAATCCAACTCTAACCTTAAATGCAATGTAATGGTATGCATTGTGATGGTATGCATTGTAAAGGTATAATCCGATGTAATGGAATGCGTTGTAAATGTAGTTTTAAAAAATGTGTTGTAATGGCAAGCGATGTAAAGGTAAGCGCTGTAAGGGATGTTGCGGTGAAAAAACTGCGTTGTAAAGGCATTCGGTGTAAATGTATGCGTTGTAATGTCATTCATTCCCGTACTACATATTCCAGATGCACTCGATAACGGCCAAGTTGGATATGGATGCAAACATAAAGAGCGGGCCCACCCTCGGGGAGACGCTCACTATCGCCCCAGCTCTCTAATTGAGGCTGGCGCGCCCGCTTCCATTGGTGTTCGGAAGTTCCCATCTACCGTCACTCCGACTTCCTACTGTGTGGCTCCGCTGGTCGACCAGCGGCTTTTCAAGCATTCATTCTTTATTGCCAGCTGCCGCTCCCATTTCTGACTCACAGTGGTCCCTGCTGCTCCTGGAACTCTTATAGGGCCCGCCCTGCCCTGTATAGTGAGCTTTCAATTCCACCAGAGCAAGGGGAAAAATCAGGATATACAGTCCGCGTAATACTATTCCAAAAGCTATTTTTGCAAACGCAGACTTCTAGTTCCGGCCTGTGTTCAGGTCACATTTCAGATTGGCCTCAACCATGATTGCCCACGCTGGAGCTTGAATTCTTGTTGGCATACATAGTGAAAATGTTAAGAAAGGAGATGCAGAGTAATAATATTTTAAGCAGTGATTAAACTGTCTATCAGTTTGCATTGTCTAGCGTGCATGTTTTTTGAGGATAGTGTGATGTTGAATGTGAGGTGAGCCATTAAATCATTCTCTTCTGCAACACAAAACTATTTTGCCAGTAAGCAGACATCTCCCTTGTGAAGATCTGCATGTCATGCATGTCAGAAACAAGTATAGTCAATGCAACTTACAGAAAGCATTCCACTGAAAAAGTATTTTGTGATGTGTAGTTAGAGTATTAACCTCTTCTCTTTCAAATCTCCTTCCACGCTCTTCCCTTCTCAAACCCTTTCCCTCACCTGGCCACTCCAATACTCAGCACTACCACAGCATTCTGAGTTGGAGGTGCCTGGAGGTGGACCGGTTTATTTATTGTATTTCGGGCACTTGGTATAGCGCCTAACTCACTCCTGGAGAAGTATCCTGGTGCTACGCTGCTCATGACGAGGATAGACATTCTAAGGAATAAGCTACGTTTTTAACATCTTCTTAAAGTTGGTGAAATCTGGGCAGGAACGAAGATGAAGAGAAAGTTTATTCCAGTGATATGGGGCTGTATAGGAGAAAGATCTGCCCCCATTTCTTTAGGTACGAATGCGTGGAGTCGCCAGAAGTGCCCTAACCAAGAACTAAGACATCAAAGAGGTAGGTTGAGATGAGCAGTGTGGACAGATAAGCTGGGCGGGCTTGTGAAGAGCCTTGTGTGTCAGGCAGCATAGCATGAAAATGACACACTTTCTAGTAGGCAGCCAGTAAAGTTTACTAAGGAGCGGGTAGGAAGGCGAGTGAGAGGGAAAGTTATAAATCAGCCGTACAGCAGTATTCTGGACCACCTGTAGCTTACACAACAAGGTGTCGTTTATCTATAAACGCATCATGCAGATTCCAAAAAAGACAGCCAGCATGGACATTTTGTTTTACCCAGATTGCCCGCCTTAGCCTGTACCTGCAGCTTTTGCTGAAACTTGGGTGTCCTATTTGAATTGAAACATCCTCAATTACCACTCGCTGGTAAATTATCTGAGGCCTGAAAGCCCGAAACCATGCTAATTCTTTCGGTATCCTATCCGTTCTCCATGAAGGCAATATGGACTGTTGCGCTGTCCTAAGTACAATAGTTATGTGTCCACCTGTCACTGACTTGAGAGGCTAGGTGAGTAGATTGGGGAGACCCAAAACAACATAGGCGGGAAATCTGGGAAGCTGAGTATCTAGGTAGTTGTCAATTTCTGGGAGAATCTTGTTGCAGAAGCGTGTTAATTTAGGGCATTCCCAGAGGATATGGGTTGGTGTCCCCGTGGATTCCCTGCATCTCCAGCACCTGTCCCCCCGTGCTGGATTTATTTTGTGCAATCACTCAGGGGTCAATTACCAATATGTTATAATCTCTGTTGCGGTCTCTATACTAGTTGTATTGGGAGCTATATAACTAGCCTTATAATGACTATGCCTCCATTCCTTCTGTGATAATTGTCGCCCTAGCTCTTGTTCCCACCAAATCTGTGCCGTTGATTTTGTCTCTGGTTCAGGGCCCATTACTCAAAAGCCATTTCTCAAAGTCAGTTAATGACGTTATGCAGCTGTCTTCATCTTTTGATCCATTACCCAGTGTCTAATTTGAGTGTATCAAAATCGTTCATCTTCCGCGAGTGTATAGTCCCTTCTCAAGATATCAAACAGAATAGGGCCCTCTGCATCAAATAGATGACCAATAGATCTATAATATGACCCCAATCAGGCGCTAAATGCCAGTCAGTTCATCCTGGAGGTGAGAGCGGGGTTTTCTACTATTGGGGTCAGCGAGGATGGGAAGAAAGCGAACCGCTTAGTCTCTCCCAGTACATCCCATGTTTTAAGTGTGGGCGTGGTGATTGCTGAAAGGTACTGGCTAGGTGGGTGGTGAACTTTCTTTAGGAACGGGATCTTCCATAGAGATGTCCCCACCAGAGCCCTATCCATAAAGAACCAGGATTTCTCTGATTCAGGACGTGACCATTCTACTAGGTATCTAAGTTGGGTTGCTTGAAAGTATCCCGCGATAAATGAAACCTCTAATCCCCCCTCTCCCGGGCTACGCCAGGTTAGATCGCGTCTCATGCAGGGGCGTTTAGTTGCCCACACAAAGGGCAGGAAGGCTCTCTGGAGAGTCTGAGCACCCTTTTCGGAGGCCATAGAGGCAGTGTCAAAAATATGTATAAAATCTTAGGTAGAGCTACTATTTTCAATGCTGCACACGCCCTTGCAAAGAAAGAGCATATGGTTGCCAAATCGCTAGATCCAATTTAACTCTATCAAATAAATCTCAAGAATTGAGTATCACTGTCTCTTGAAACGTAGCAGCCAGATGGATCCCTATGTATGGCAAGGTTGGTCGCCAGTTAATCGTGTCTGTGCTCCCTCATTTATCATGGTTGAATTGATATACTTCTAACTGGCATATTTAACTTGCCTATAATTCCTGAAAGTTAAATCCCACTAGTGGACTGCAGTATATATTCTGCCATTTACTACAGTGGCAGTGCAAACATGGATTCAGACATATAAATGTTGTCTAACTGTAGCAATGTAACATCTGCAATTTGACCTAGAAAATTTAACCCTTTAGCCAAGTCTAAACTTTTCTTTTGAACATCATTAGGTCGCCTCTACATAGGAAATAAAGCTTTATCCTGAGCAATTGCGATGTTGTAAAAACTTCTTCACTCTCCAGTCTTGTATTTTTCAAATTCAACTTTATAACAGCAAATCCAACTATAATAACCATAGCAAACAGGTGTTTTGTCATGTGGAAAGTATCCCACTGACTTCCTAAGGGCTACACAAAAAAACAAGTAAAGCCCACATTTTCTTGAACACTACCTCCCACCAAGGTTAGTATAGTGCCAGTTCAACCATGCTGAAGGGAAAAAAAGGATAAAAGAGAGAAAAGCTAAAGAAAGAATGGTGATCACAGGTAAAAATCAAAATACCAGAAAATTGAAATCAACAATAGAGAAGATGATGCAAATATAATATAAGGTTTGGACCTATGCCCAGCGTACACATCAAGTGTCATCCCTATTGTGTCACTCAAGCAATGTAAGAGAAATAGAAACTACAGAGAAAATTCCTCGTAAGTGAATGAGAAACAGGTGAACACTTCCAAAACAACAATAAAACCTGTTGCAAGTAATAATGTCAACTCACCAAACATTTCAAGATAAGGATAAAAATTCAGACATCAATAAATGTAAATGGAAATCCTCTTCAACTCCTAATCATTAATGTGTATCATTAGGCTGGCTATAAAACGTAGTAAAAATAATAAACGGCACACAATATCAAAGAAGCGTGTATTCATATCATACCTACAGTTTCATAGCCGTTTTTCCAATCAGTGCTTCCAGTAGTGGAATAGCAATACCCACCCTGTGATAAATGGAACCTCAAATCACCTTAAGCCTCATTTCAAGGGATAGCCATTATCAACAATTCAAATAGAGACAAATATTCTGATGCCATAATCAGCATAGTAATGCAAAACAAACGTGAGCCACAAACATTGTTTGAAGAAATTGCAAATGAATGCAAACTAGATTCATCTAGTTGATAGTATTATTATTATTAACAACCACAATGAAATATTCTAAAAAAACGGCATCAACGTGATATGCCACATGGCTGTGTACCATGTATAGCCATGTCTTATATATAGTTAAAATACCGGGGTCGGCCTTGCCAAGTAAAAGAAACATGAGCAAATTTCATTCTAAATAAAAAATAATTCTATTAAGTGACTTATAGTAAACAGAGATACAATCCACATTAACAGATCCATACCTCAAAGCTCTCCAAGGAGAGTGCTCCCTGTAAATAGATGGCATTTTGCACAGGCGTCATCTTTGAGTATCTATTTATACCCACATTCGCATGATGGCAAAAGGTCAAAAACGGACTACAGTGATAATGTTCTAAATATTTGAAATCTTGAAAAAGAGACACTGGTATTCATAAGGTTGGTAACAGGCCAACATTTTTTTATACTGAGAGACAAAACCCAGTATCTAACTTTTACATTTAAGGTACTGGGAAACGCTTGAATCTCAAATGATGGCATGCCGATTGCGTGCCCACAAAAATCTCATAGTGGCTAATGCTCAAAACGTATGACAATTATTATTTTCTAAGTACACACCATCTTAAAATGAAAGACTGGTTGTAATCAGATTAAGTAACACAATAAACAAAAAACAAATCAAAAGCATAGCACCTCAAAATGTTCAAAGGAGAAGACTCGCCGTACATCAATGGCGTTGCACATACACATCATCTTTGAATGTCCATTTATACCCTCAATCATGATGACCAAAATTGAAAATGGATTACAAATATGGTTTTCAAGTATGCACCATCTTGGAAGCAAGACGCTCGTTTTGATAGAGTTTATAACTGGTCCAATGAATGTAATGAGAGACAATATCTTGTCCTACATGCATCAGCATCCAGGGGCAGGAGGGTCGTAGAAGGAGGGTAAGGAAGCTTGAGCTGCATCCCACTCAGAAGAATGCTCCTCCTCGGCCTCGTTTTTGTTGTTGGTGGCATTGATCATTTGATCACGAATAATCTCAACCCTATGCTCAATCTTTTCCCCTTCAATCTGCTTCCGTGAAAAATAATTTGTGCCTTTCCACTACGATACTTAATTTTTTCCCATAGTTCTCTTCTAACATAACCAATGCAGTTTCAAAAGAATCCTCCGCAACAACATCCCCAGAACCTTCAGATTCATTCACTGACGAGTGAACAGGTTTGGGTAAAGTTTTTAACACATTACGCCCTTCAACACCGAGATGGTGTTTTCAAATTGCTAACTTCTTATTAGCGACGTAATCCTCCCCTCCAATGGCTTCCAAATATGTTATGAAAGATTCTTTCCAATCTTCCCATGACATACATGGAGAACCAGGATCCTGAAGAAAAGTGGGAGGAGGAGAAATAACCTGTGATGACATTGTGAGGAGAAAAATAATTGCAAATGTTTTAAACACAGTAAAAATTTCACTAAGAGGTTAAAAATACGACAAATTAAACATATAGGTAAAAACGTATACACAATGCAAACACCTTAAATTGTAAGAACTCTGTTTAAAAAAAAAAAAATCAGTTTCTTCCCTCGATGCGTGGTTGGCAAACGATATTATGGCTTCGCAGTACCAAAACGCCAAACAAGATGGCGGCACTTTAACGTGACCTTTAAACTCTCTAGTGTCATGTGGTGACGTCCTGACGATGTGTATCTCCGAGCACTTGAGCAAAAATCGCCGTTACCCAACTCGCGCTGGATTACAAAAGATGCACTGCTCCGTGTGCGTGCCTAGAACAATGTCGCACGGAAGCGAACAATGCTGAAACTTCACCAAGGCTTGCGCTCCAGAACATGCCGATGATTTGCTTTGCCAAGACTCGCGCTCCAGATTAAAAAATGCCAGGTATGCGCGCCTCAGAAGAGTGAAGAAACACTAGGTTTTCCAGTCTTTTGGCCACCTCGCACAGGTTTAAGCAATCCAAAAGTTGGAATTATCTTCAGAACCACAGACGCTGCTCCGTTTAGACACGAGGCCAGGCAATCAAAAATGTAGGCAAACACCCTTCACAGTACATTAGCGCATAGCAGACAGAGCGCAAAAGTAATGCTGAAACCACTCACAGTTCCGTTGGTGTCCTTTAGGCCATAAAAACAAATACTGCTGGGGGTCTTAGTTTCAATTAACAAGCTCCAGTAGAAAAAAAAATGTCAACATTGTTCTTCAGTCTTCAATGTTGTTTGAAAATCCCATCCTCTGTCGCCATTTTTGAAGACAAGACATGATGAAGGTTTCAAAGATGGTTTATTTGTAGTATGTAGGAGCAACCCCCAACAGCTGTGTGTCCTGCAGCATCTGCCTCTCAACTACTGGAATCCACAAGCAGGATTCCAATAGTGGAAGCTTCAGCTGCATGACAACCGTTACTATGTACAGTAAATACATTCAAGATACAACACTGGCCTCAGTAAATCCTCCTGTTGTTAATATTAATATATATTAACTTTAACTACTCCTTGATTTGAACTATTTTCTACCTGTTTCCCAGTTTTTTTTCTTTCCAAAATTCTCTTTGATCTACATGTTTAAACTGGTTTAAAAATCTTGTTATCCCTGCATTCTCCTACTATTTACTAAGTTATTTTATATCTCTAGTGTCTATATTTCCCCTTAAACGGCCTCTGTCTGTAGCTTCCTTTCTTTTCCCCATATATATTTTGTGGACAGCCTAGTGATGGTACTGTAAGACTCAGAAAACCCATTGGTCCTCACTACTCTACTAGTACTACTACTACTAATACTACTACTCTGCCATTCAGAATGCATGCCCAAGTTAGGTATTCTAAGCATGCATGTTGAGATGAGAATGAAGGCATACTTTTACTTTCTCAAGTTCAATCAGTAAAATGAGGGAGTGGCCATGGTCATGTTGGGCACCCCAAAGTTGTGTCTTCTTATCTAGGGATAGTATTATTAGCAGAAGTTGATGGTTATGTTATGTTAAATGGATATTTGTAAAGCGCACAGCTGCTCAATTGAGTGTCCCGGCGCTGAGGCGTGATGACGACAATCAGCTGTGAGCCATATCAACCAGTTTGAAAATTATAGCTGGAATTGATGGAGCAGATTTCCTCTGCAGTCAGGCATTGTTTTATTTTTGTGCTTCAGACAGACTGCATTTAAATTGCCACGCACATTTTGGTGCAAGTTATAAACATGGCACTTGAAAAATATGAAAGTTAGGCCAAATCAGTCTGACATGCTTTTGCTGAATTAACATGTGTTTTTGCAATGTAGAGAAAAGTGGCCTTTTTTAGCTTTGAAGATTAATAGAATATGTTTCTCTCTTCCCAGTTCATCCCATGCAATCTAAATCTACTATTCCTGTCTTAATAGACTTTGACTTGTTGCATATTTTGATAAATATTTTCAGTTAATAACACCTCTTTTACTTTGTTGCACATTGCACATTTATTTTACATGTTGTCATAAATAATAGAAAAGCTGCTTTACACTAGTAGCTTGGCTAGGAAAACATTTATAATGAGTATTAGTATGGAGTTTGGAAACATAATGTGCTGATTTACATGAAATTAACATTATCCTTTTGTTTATTTTATTTTTGGGGCCTACCATTAAATGGCTGCCTGTGAAACCATCAAAAGCTATGGCTTGCTTTGAATGAGAAGGGAGCATGCGCAGACTGTGGCAGCTTTCCTCATGCCAAGAAGTCAAGAACACCTTGAACTGTACATCCTTGTGATTCTGCCAAATGTACCAGTGTTAGTTAAAAGTGTCCATCTGACTGCGCTTTGGCAGGAAGGAAGACTATTGAAAATTTTCCCTAGCAATTGTTGCAAACTTATAAAATGTATTTATTATGTATGCTTCATTTGTTAAAAACTGGCATGGTCAGGTTTTTTAGAATGCGTCAGGGTGATGAGAACTCATGCCACCATGACTAACCAATCAACATACAGGTTTTCCTGAAATGCAACATTTTGTGTAGTCTGCCAAAATTTTGTGTATAAAAACTGACAGGGGCTGGCTTTTTCTCAGCTCAGCTGGCTTCTAGGCTCATTAGGGGGTGTGTGAGCTCTTGAAGAGAAGGAACAGATTAGGCCAGACAGCCTATGGGTTAGGTACGAGATCGTCACGGGTGCTGCAGGGGCGTCCGAGGAGAATCAGGGGGAGGTTTCTTGCTTCCAAGTCATATCTTGGCCACATTCCTTTGAGGTCTCGTGAAGGGCGGGCTGTCTCCCTCCCTGCTTGGTCTTTAGACACAGACAGATGCAGAAGAACAGCTGATTAAATAGAATTAGATGCTAAACTTCAGTTATGCTTTGACTAATTGATTAGGTCTGAAAAGATTTTTTTTGACTTATGCATTTATTTCTCTTAATGGGAGATTTTTGCAAACTATTTGATTTTTGATTAGTCTTGCAAGACTATATTTTTTCTTCGAAACTCTTTGAGTCTTGAATGACATTTTGCGCCACATTCCTACATGTTATGCCTATATGCAGACTGTAATGTGTTCTGTATTAATGCTATTTTTCCTGGTTTTCAAATTCTGTAACCTGATTGATATTTTATTAATGAATAAAGGGTCAGAGAAAATTAACTTTTTACTAGAAAATAAAACCCTTTAAACACTCAACAACTCTCTTTATTGGCTTAAATTAATAATTGCATTTTTGACTGTTCATCTTTATTTAAAGTCTCCTGAAGGTATTACATGGTGTGAAGGGCCCAACACCTTTTGAGCGGTAAATTAGAGGTAGCATGAGGGTTTTGCATTGAGAAATTACCAGAAGAAATTACCGCTCCATCAGTTTTTGGTAATCAGAGGATGGTTATTATTGATTAGTTTGGTGATTAATGATTATTGATTTCACCATCAACTACTCAACTAATGGATCATTGACCTTAAGTAGGGAAATAAAATAATTGCCCAAGTTAGATAAATGTCCAAGTCCTGATTCCTGACTCCAATGCTCAGAACCTGAAGATTGGCAAAGCAGTACTGGAAGGTGATGCAAGAAGTGGTGTGAGTATCAATAGGGTTGTGAAATGTTGTTAATATGCTAGCATGTATTTTTTTTGAAGTGTTGAAAATAGTAAGGGCTTTTACTGTTGGTGACATTTTGCTCATTTTGAATTGATGGTGTTCTTGATTATATTGGTAATTTCATAGGATATAATTTTTTGGTTATTGATTACATGTTTTAACTCTTTATGTTAAGGTAGTGTCTTGTTCTATGTTTTCTGGAACACGCAGGTATGTACACCTGTGGAATCCCGGGAAGGAATAGCGGGTGGTAAATGGAAGCCACACTGCACTGAGGTTACTTGTCTGTTGGAATAGCACTGAGAAGCTAGGTAGGGCTGGCAGTGTTAAATTAGGGACTATTTTCTCTGTGAGTGATTGTAGCAAAGAGTTCGCTGGTGAAACTTTAGTCTGATATCACCTAGAAAGGGTCACACTGAAGGAGTAGCAGGTTCTTCTGAGCTTGATTGACAGCAAAAGGGTTCGCTGGTGAAACTTTGGCCTAAGATATATCCTGAAGGATAAGTCCAAAGGAGTAGCAGGTTCTTCTGAGCTTGTGTGACAGGTAAGCGGAAGGGATTTACCTGTAGTGTTTGAAGAGTAAACGGAAGGTCTTACTTTGTGAAGGGTAAGCGGAATGTGTTACTCGCAGTGAATATAAATCTATCCTTTATTTAGCACAACAGACAGAGTAGCGAATGTATTTATGTTGTTACTAAGAGTTATTGATTAAGAAAATATTGCAGTAAGGTTTTGTGGAGGGTCAGTGGTAGGAGTAAAACTGACTGAAATTAAGACTGACAGCTTTGGAGAAAAGAAATTGCATTGAACTATTGCAAAAATGAAATTGTTTGAAGGCTTAAAGAAGCTGTTAGGAGGTAAAGTGAAAAATTCGTTTTTTATTGATGATGCTCCTGAAGGAACACCTGTGCATTTTATGTCTACCAATTTGGGACAAAATACATGTATGTGGGTTCACCAATGGTGCAAGATTACTGAAAAAGAGGGTGTTTTGAGGTTTCCAAAAGATGGTACTTTTGAATTGCAAATTATTGACAAATTAAGGGAAGTGTTATGTGAAATAAAGACACCATCTAAAGCTGCACAATTTGAGGCCTTAAGCTTGTGGGAAAAGACAGCAAGAGAGAAAGCAAGTGAGGATAAAAAGGTAAAGCACCAAATGCAGGAGAAGAGAATTAATGATGATAAAGAGCTTCAAATAAATAATGATTCAGGGGATGAAATAATGGATGCATTGTTAACTGAGTGTCCACCACTTTATGTGGTTCCCATTAAAAATACTGAAAATAGTGTACTAGTAAGCACTACAGTGGCTACTGCTTCTGTTGAGCAGAGAAAAACACAGATTGAGAAAACTGTGCAAACATTTCAGATTGACCCATTACCTGTTGATTCAGCACTGACAGTGATACCTCCAGGTGTTACTGCTTCAAATGTGCCTGATTCAGTCCAAGAATTGCTAACTGCAGATGCACAGATAATGCATAGAAAAATTATGACTGTCCCAATTAATATGGTCCCTACTGAAAAGGTTCAAAGAGCTGCAGAAGGAGTGATTATGGCAGAGTTTATTTCAGAAACTCAGAATTCACAGATTATTGAACAGAAATTACCCCAAGCCCTGAAAGATGAGGGGAAAATGGCCTTTACAACATCTACAGCTCAGAATAAAATAAATATAATTGAAAATGTGATTTTTCAAACCTGCTTAGAGGAAGCAGCAGTGATTAAAAAGATAGAAAACATGGGAGAACATATTAACACAGGCCCTGAAAAAGAGAAACAGCTTAGTGTTTTAAATTCAGCACTTGAACGTGGAGAAAATAACAGTCCATGCTGTTTAAATAATGAAAATGTGAACCAGTGTCAGGAAAAAGAATTAATTTCCCTGAGTAAGGAAACAGTTGCATGTGCATTAACTACACATAATGGCCTGACAGATTTGGCTCAAAATTATGAAATTGATGTTTCAGGAAGTTTTCCATCTCAGAAAAATTTTAAGGTACATATGGATGATGAAGCAAATGAGAAAATGTGTTCTTCAGGAATGCAATTGCACATTGCAGAAATAAAATATATTTTTTAATGCAATGGGTTTGAGAAATCAGTAGACAAATGGGCAAGAAAACATGAGAAGAAAAAGAAACCACCAGACCTAGCAAGGAAACTGGATAAGGAAAAGAAGCCACCAGATTTAGTTGAGAAAAATAATAAGCAGAATGAGGGAGAAGCTTTTGCTTACTCATTGAGAGAAAAGGTGGGAGAAGTGCATGTTCCTATGCCACAGAATAAAAGTGAACTTGCAGCATTTCTAAACACATTCCCACAATTGAGAGACAGAATTATGCTGTGGTACCCAAATGTTGAGGGATTTGTTGAAATTTTAAAAGAGTTGTGCATTAATTTGGAAATGTTATTTTACATTGCCATGCAGAATGAATTGTGGTTTGAATATAAAGTTTTGCGAAGCTCAGGTGAGGAGACAATGAAATGGGTTTGCATGAATGCACCATTATTTTCTGTTGTTATGGAGGAAAATATAGCAGTGATTATTTTCCTGAAGGGTGGAGTGCCAGCAAAGGATGTTGATTGGGTACAGATTAAAAGAACACAGGATGGAAGTAAAGGTGGTTTGGTATGTGAAAATTCAGGTATGGATGTTGTACTGCTGGAAAATGTGTCCTTTTGCCATCTTTATAGCAGATTTGAGCATTGGAAGAAGAAAAATAAATTTAAACATGATGCACAAAAACATGGAGAAATGCAGATGCAAAATATGCAAGCTAAGCAAATGCAAATGTCAGTTCAGAAACAGGTACCTATGGCAGGAATTTTCCAAGCAAAGATGGTCCCACAAAATATGGAAAAAGCTAAAATTAATTTAAATAAGATGTCCAGAGCAAATGTGAATTTTTTCCAGAGACAAAATCAAAACCCAGTCCAACAGGTTGCTGTGTTTGAAAATGAGAGTTTTAACCCTCACAATTCTGAATTTACCAAGTCCATTGTGAAGGCAGTGGAAAGTCCAGATTTAATTGCAGGAGTTTTAAACAAAGAAATTATAAACCCAGTTTTAGAAAAATTTGCACCAAAATTAGGCCCATTTGAGGGAAACTGCAAAACTGTTGTTTGTGATTCAGGCCTAGCAGAAAAACAATTGTTTTGCAAATTAAACAGCAGAGATTACTGTACATCAGATAATGTTATTTTTCAGATTCCTGATGAGGATGTACATTTTAAAATGGCCCAACAAGAAACAGCTGTAGCATTATTTTCAGAAAAGACAGTTGAAAAATTACCTTCTGATTTTGAAAAAAGAATAAACACAGAAATAAGAGAGTTCACAGAGAAGGATGCCAGATTAATAAAATGTGCAGAACATGTCTTATTAAAATTAGAACCAGATGACATGTATTCAGGTACACCATCAGTTGCAGGAATTTTACCAATAAAAGGATTTTTGATGGAATTGATTAGAAGTTTGTGTAACTTTCTGATCACAGGCTCACAGAACATAAATGAAAAGAACAGAATAGTGCAGGAGATTAAAAGCATATTTTTTCCATGTTGTCCTGTGGTACCGAATCCAGCCAATATATTTTTTCACATTCCATGTGCTGAAGAATGGCTTACTTTTATTGATTTTTGCAAAGCTCATGTCACAGTGCCATTGCATGACAATAGTCAGGAGTACTGTCAAAAAGAAGATGAATACCTGGGACACAAAATTGGAAAGGGAGGTAGAAAGGTGTCACCAGAGAGGGTGGAAATGATTTCCAAGAAACATCCACCTCAAATTCAGAAAGAAGTCAGGACATTTTTGGGAATGGTTAGCTGCTGTAGAGAGTGGTTACCAAACCTTTCCCTAGTGGCTAAGCCTTTACTGAGGCTGACACATGAGGATGTGTCTGATCCGCTTCCATTGGACAACAATTGCACAAAAGCATTCCTAGAGTTGAAAGAGAAAGAATGTTGCGCCCCAGCACTAGGAATGAAAGTTTATTTAAAAGAAAATATACCAATTTGCAGTGAGAGGGAGGGCTGCACTCTCTCATTGCCTATTCAAAAAGATGACTGTGTTCAAAGCTCTGTGATGTATTGCCCAATGACCTTTGACCCTAACTTCACAGAAATGTCAGCAAATGATTTGCTTTGTGATGAAAATGAATATGAGTGTCTAAATATCATGAAAATATGCATAAAGCCAAATTCAGACTTTAAGGATGAACACCTGAGTCAGCCCAACAATGTCCATTTTGTAGATGGCCCATGTTTGAAAGGTGACACATTAAAAGCAGCACATGCTGTGCTCCTTATACATGATGTTGTCAAAGCTTCATGGCTTTCAGTAGTTGCCCCAGCCCAAAATTCGAAATTGATTGCCCTTACCATAACATGCAGTATATCTGCTCAAATGAGAGTCACTGTTGTCATGGGAGAGAGAAATGCTAATTCAGTTGCACACATTTGTGTTCTGTTAGCATGCACATTCTATGGAATATTCACAGGTGAATTAAAAGAGGCTCAAGAAAATGTTTTTGAAGCAGCACAACAGGGTTGTATCAGAACTGTTTTTGAGAAAAGTGACAACTGCATAGTGGCAAAAGTGTTATTGCAAAGACTGATGCCCAGGTATAGATTGCCAGTTTCTCTGAAATCAGATTATAATGAGGTCTTAAAGATAATGAGTGCAGAACAACAGATTGGACAAGGAATGGATTGTAGCTATCTGCCTGAAATGCCAAGCATAATAAAGCAACACAATGGCAGCACTGAGTTACCTTTTGCAAAAGACGGTGTCTCACCAACACCAAAGTGGCTTGAAAATGCATATGCAAATGCACTTGTGGAAAACACTGAGGAGAACACTAGCCATGGCTGTGTAGGTCTGGTTGATGTACAGTGTGCAGTTTCTCACCAGATTGCAGCTGCTACACAAGATCTGCATAATGGATGGTGCAACAGCTTTGGTCTGAGAGATGAAGTGGTGAATCATCTGAATCTGATCAAAGTGAAAATAAGAGTGAAAGGCATTGGTTGAAAAAGTGCCAAGGATTGATGGTGCTCTGTCAGAGTTTCTCAGCACCTAAGTAGTCTAATTTGCATTGAAAAAGGTACAGAATGCCAATGAGCCATTCTGATGGCAAGCTGATGACAAAGAGAAAAGAAATGCTGAAACTGTCCTGTTGAATTCCTTTTTATTATTTTAGTTACTTATTTTAAAGAAGACTAACTGTTTCAAGAAGCTACTTGCAGAACTCTGCACTAAAACATTTGAGCTTGGCTATATATGATCTGATTACAGATAGACTTGTGTTTGCCTTAGAAATAGATGTAAAATTGTTATATGCTCAGCTTTTGCAATAAAAAAAAAAAAAGTCACTTTTGAAAATGAAATGTGTGATTAATTATAAATCATTTTATTATGATTTGAATTATCAGAAGGGTGGATTGATGGAGCAGATTTCCTCTGCAGTCAGGCATTGTTTTATTTTTGTGCTTCAGACAGACTGCATTTAAATTGCCACGCACATTTTGGTGCAAGTTATAAACATGGCACTTGAAAAATATGAAAGTTAGGCCAAATCAGTCTGACATGCTTTTGCTGAATTAACATGTGTTTTTGCAATGTAGAGAAAAGTGGCCTTTTTTAGCTTTGAAGATTAATAGAATATGTTTCTCTCTTCCCAGTTCATCCCATGCAATCTAAATCTACTATTCCTGTCTTAATAGACTTTGACTTGTTGCATATTTTGATAAATATGTTCAGTTAATAACACCTCTTTTACTTTGTTGCACATTGCACATTTATTTTACATGTTGTCATAAATAATAGAAAAGCTGCTTTACACTAGTAGCTTGGCTAGGAAAACATTTATAATGAGTATTAGTATGGAGTTTGGAAACATAATGTGCTGATTTACATGAAATTAACATTATCTTTTTGTTTATTTTATTTTTGGGGCCTACCATTAAATGGCTGCCTGTGAAACCATCAAAAGCTATGGCTTGCTTTGAATGAGAAGGGAGCATGCGCAGACTGTGGCAGCTTTCCTCATGCCAAGAAGTCAAGAACACCTTGAACTGTACATCCTTGTGATTCTGCCAAATGTACCAGTGTTAGTTAAAAGTGTCCATCTGACTGCGCTTTGGCAGGAAGGAAGACTATTGAAAATTTTCCCTAGCAATTGTTGCAAACTTATAAAATGTATTTATTATGTATGCTTCATTTGTTAAAAACTGGCATGGTCAGGTTTTTTAGAATGCGTCAGGGTGATGAGAACTCATGCCACCATGACTAACCAATCAACATACAGGTTTTCCTGAAATGCAACATTTTGTGTAGTCTGCCAAAATTTTGTGTATAAAAACTGACAGGGGCTGGCTTTTTCTCAGCTCAGCTGGCTTCTAGGCTCATTAGGGGGTGTGTGAGCTCTTGAAGAGAAGGAAAAGATTAGGCCAGACAGCCTATGGGTTAGGTACGAGATCGTCACGGGTGCTGCAGGGGCGTCCGAGGAGAATCAGGGGGAGGTTTCTTGCTTCCAAGTCATATCTTGGCCACATTCCTTTGAGGTCTCGTGAAGGGCGGGCTGTCTCCCTCCCTGCTTGGTCTTTAGACACAGACAGATGCAGAAGAACAGCTGATTAAATAGAATTAGATGCTAAACTTCAGTTATGCTTTGACTAATTGATTAGGTCTGAAAAGATTTTTTTTGACTTATGCATTTATTTCTCTTAATGGGAGATTTTTGCAAACTATTTGATTTTTGATTAGTCTTGCAAGACTATATTTTTTCTTAGAAACTCTTTGAGTCTTGAATGACATTTTGCGCCACATTCCTACATGTTATGCCTATATGCAGACTGTAATGTGTTCTGTATTAATGCTATTTTTCCTGGTTTTCAAATTCTGTAACCTGATTGATATTTTATTAATGAATAAAGGGTCAGAGAAAATGAACTTTTTACTAGAAAATAAAACCCTTTAAACACTCAACAACTCTCTTTATTGGCTTAAATTAATAATTGCATTTTTGACTGTTCATCTTTATTTAAAGTCTCCTGAAGGTATTACATGATGTGAAGGGCCCAACACCTTTTGAGCGGTAAATTAGAGGTAGCATGAGGGTTTTGCAATAACTTCCTTAACGCGAGCAGGTCCTGCGTCTGTCTTAGTTCCAGTGGCAGCGTGTTCCACAGTTGAGCTGCTTGCACCTGAAAGGAGTGTCCCTCTATCCGTGCTCGATGGTATTTGGGAGTGCGTGCCAACTGAAGCGTTGAGGACCTTAATGAACGGAGAGAGCAGTAGAACTGAATTCTCTTCCTGATGTACCCAGCACCTTTGCTGTGAAGAGCCTTAAAAGTGAGGACCATGGCCTTAAAATGGATCCTCTTGCAAACTGCTAGCCAATGTAAGGATCTCAGCTGTGTGGATATCGGTGCTCTGGAGCTAAGCATGAGTATTGCTCTGGTTGCTGCATTCTGAGCCACCTGCGGCCTTGCCAATAGATACTCCGGCAACCCTAGGTACAGTACATTTACATAGTCGAACCTGGAAACTATCAGTGCTTGGACTACTGTTTTCCTGTGAGTAATAGGCAGGAGAGGTAGGAATTGCTTTAGCATTTACAGCATGCCGAAGCAGGACCCAACCACTGCCTGAATCTGTGCCTGCATAGAGAGATTCTCGTCCAGCTTCACCCCTAGATTTTTCACTATTTTTACAGACGTTGTCAGGGGAGACATGTTTCCTGGCCACCAGTTACGTCACATGTTACTGGGGGGGTGGCCGAAGAAAATGATCTCTGACTTTTCAGGGTTGCATTTAAGCTAATTTGACTGGAGCCAAGATAACACTTCTGTCACGCAGGAGTTAATCATATGTCCATTAAAATCTTTATCGCAGGTGAAGAGCAGCTGCGAATCATCCGCATACAATACGATTTTTGCTCCATGCCCCTCGGCCAGAGTCGCTAATGGGGTCATATATATATATATATATAAATATATATATATATATATATATATATATATATATATATATATATATATATATATATATATATATATATATATATATATATATATATATATATATATATATATATATATATATATATATATATATATATATTAAAGAGAGTAGGGCTCAGAATAGATCCCTGCGGGACTCCCACCTCCAAAGGGGGGCTAGGGGCAGTAAAAGGCTGGAAAAAGACTGTTTGCTGGCGATCCTTTAAAAAGGAGGAAAACCAGTTGAGTACCGTACCCCCAAAGCCGCACTCCTGAAGTCTCACAAGGAGTCAGTCATGGGGGACGGTATCAAAGGCCGCAGATAGATCCAGTAGTATAAATACGGCATCGCCGCCCTTATCCAAAGCGTCCTTTACGGCCTCCGAAACTTCCAGCAGCACCGTCTCAGTATTGAAGTTTGCCCTGAATCCCGACTGACTCTGATGGAGTACTGAATTTGTTTTGATAAATGAGGTGGTGGCCTGATTCGTGACTTTTTCCAGGGCCTTGGAAAAGAAAGGGAGCAACGAAATTGGCCTGTAATTAAAGGCCACCTCTGGTTCTAATGTCATTTTTTTTAATAAGGAGAGAATTTTCGCCCTTTCCACCTGTCGGTGACCCGCCCCATCTGCAGAGAGAGATTAAGGATCCAATTGAATACCGGATTAATAATCTCTGCTATTGATGCCAGAATGATGGCAGGGCATGGGTCAGAGGGAGAGCCAGATTTAAGGCTTTTCATGATTTGTAGAGATTTATTCAAGGAGACCGGCAGAAACTGTTCCAGAGATGGTTCTCTAACTTGAATTGAGGAGGAGTCAAACTCACAACTGTCTCTCTGGGCCAGAGATGTTATCAAAAAGGTCTCCTGAATATTTTTGATTGTGTCGAAGAAATAGGAGTCCATGCCTTATAAGGGCTACATGGCTTTGCCACTGCTGCAGGGGAGGAAAATTCACTGACTATTTTAAAAATGCTCTTCTTTTTGTTCATTGCAAGTTCAATTTTTGAGGAGAGGGAACAATTTTTTCTCCTCAAGGACTAGTTTATAGTGAGCCTTCAATGCCTTTTTGTAGATGATTTTATCATTAGTGACTAAATGCTTCCGCCAGATTCTTTCTAGAAGTTTTCAAATACTCTTACTTTCTTTAAGGGTAGGCGTGAACCAAGGAGCAGGGGACCGAACAGTCTTCTCAGGGCACAGAACAGGGGGAGCAGGCTCCCCTGCCAGGAGCTGGAGACAACTATCCAGGCCCGCAGCGTCTGCCTCTAAATCTCCGCTAAAAGAGATCGGATGCTTATTGATGGTAGTACTCAATGTGTCGGATGTAATTAGATGAAAAGGTCTGAAATTACCACATATCATAGTAACAAATTAGAGACAGAAGTCTGTTTGTTTAAATTCATGCGCACACTAAGACTATGACATTTCTTCAACAACGTAGTACCCAATTTACCTGAATTTACTTCACATGATGAACTAGCTGAATACAAAGAGTTTAAAGCTCAAAGTACTTACATGCCACCGATATCTCACAAAATTCTGGATACCTTTGAAGTATTAGTTAAACAGGACTTACAAGGGATCAAATGGCATAAACATCACAAAACCAATTTGAACAAACATGAATACAATATGCTTAATAAACTGATTGAAGACACGACGATTACCATACAAAAAGCAGATAAATGAGGTGCATTGGTGATTATGGATACACATTTCTATGAAACCAAAGTTGAAGCACACATCAATGATGAGACTACATATTTGAAACTAACAAATGATCCAACTAAAGAGATAACTAACACATTGGATGTCATATTAAACAAGGCAGTGGATTGGGATGGATCAGCACCAAGACCAAAATTTTTTTGACCAGCAAGTATCCCAGATGCCTTGCATTATATATACTGCCGAAAATTCACAAAAACACATGCGACCCTCCAATGAGACCCATCGTAAGTGGCTGTGGATCATTGTTTGAACCTCTGGGTAAATACATTGAGGAATTTTTACAAATTTTTGTACAAGGATGGACCACATATGTGCGAGAAACAGCTCACTTTCTACAACTATTGCAATCAGTGGAACTAGGAGGACATACTGTATTACTAAGCACGATAGATGTAAACTCTCTGTATACCTCAAATCCCCTAGCAGAAGGTCTGGAAGCCTGTGAGTGGGCATTACTACAAACATCACAGATAGCTGCCAACAAAGTATTCATACTGAAACTACTGCAATTTTGTCTACGCCATTCATACTTCAAATGGAAAAACGATTATTTTCTGCAAATCAGTGGTACAACTATGGGGTTTTCTGGGGCCCCGTCCTTTGCCAACACGTTCATGGCAAAGTTTGAAAATGATTTCATTATCACTGAGACATCTTGGAGTGAACATATAATTTTTTTCAAAAGATTCATTGACGATATATTTCTGTTGTGGAAAGGTCCACAGACATTGTTGATGGATAAAATACAAGAACTGAATACAGGAAATCCAGGGATCCAGTTTACCTACACGATAGACAACTCACAAATTCCATACCTTGATGTACTGGTACATTTACAGGGCAATAAGTTGGAAACAACAGTGTACCACAAACCAACGGACAGGAACAACACCCTATTATACAGCAGTTTCCATCCTAAGGCTTTATTCCGTAACTTACCGTTTTCACAATTTTTGCGCACTAAGCGAATTGCTTCAAATGAACAGTCATTCCAATCAGAAACAGCACTGCAACGGCACAGATTCTTATCCCGTGGACATCCTCCTTGACCTAAGTGCAGCCTTCGATACGGTCAGCTATGCCACCTTGCTGAACCGTCTATGCAATATGGGTGTAACAGGCGATGCATTAAGGTGGCTTGATTCCTTCCTGACCAACAGATCTTTTCAGATCTTTGACGGTGATACAGTATCAGCCAGAAAATCACTAAGCTGTGGGGTGCAGCAGGGCTCTTCTTTAAGCCCTGCGCTGTTCAACATATATATGAAACCACTGGCTGGGGTCGTCGAACCATACGGTATCAAAATCATATCGTATGCTGACGATACCCAGCTAGTGGTATCACTGGCTCAAGAGGGTACCAGACAAACTTCGGAAGGCTTGATGAAATGTCTAGAGGATGTCAAGGAGTGGATGACATGCTCCTCCCTAAAACTTAATGGAGATAAAACTGAGCTCATGCTCCTGGGCCCAGTATCACCAGTATCTTTCATCTCCCTATGGCCTCCGTGCCTTGGCACCCCTCCTACCCCTAAGGAAAGTGTAAAAAGCCTAGGAGTATGACTCGACAAAAGTCTCTCTTTCTCCACGCAGGCCACTAAGCTATCCGCCACTTGTTTTGGCCTACTTAGAACATTGAGGAAAGTTCTACCTCTTCTGCCAATGGAAGCCAAACAAGTGGCAGTACAAGGCCTGATTCAGTCCGGCTAGACTCGAACAACGCCCTATACGTGGGAGCCCTCGAGATGACCCTACGAAAGCTCCAGGTGGTACAGAACTGTGCAGCCCGTACCTTGCTACAGATTCCACGAACTCAGTCAGCTAGACCTGCATTGAACAGCCTGCACTGGCTGCCAGTAAGGCAGAGAGTGGCATTCAAGGCATTATGCATTGCCCACCGGGCTTTCTGGAAGACAGGCCCAGCAATCAATGACAACCTAGTCACCCACTACCACCCAAAGAGAAACCTTCGATCTACAGAGGCCTTCCTGGCCGTGGTACCCAAAGTAAGGAGAGCTAGGACCGGAGGAAGGATGTTCTCCCTAAACACCTCGAAGTTGTGGAACTCACTTCCTTTACAACTCCGGACTACCTCGAACCTACTCTCTTTCCGCAAACAATTGAAGACCATTCTGTTTGCAAGGTCCACCGAGCTCTAACCCTCTCCGCAATACCCAGTTCTGTCTTCATGCTCAGCGCTTGGACGCCCATTGGGCAGCAATCGCGCTATACAAAAATCAATACAATACAATACAATACAATCCCAGTGAAATCATACAAAGGGCTGAGAATAAAACTCTTTCTCTATCTAGACAACAACTCATTCAAAACAAACCCAAAATAAAAAAAGACAGACCAGTGTTAGTGACAAAATACTCAGTACAATCTCAACAGATCAAAAAGATAATAAACACCAGATGGGAACTGTTGCAACATGAAGATGACTTTCAAGGCATATTTTCCAGTAAACCGTTATTTACGTACACTAGAAGCAAGAATCTGTATGAACTGTTGACTCACAGAAAGAAAGAACAACCTAAACAAGATTTGAATACAGGCAAGAAAAAGTGCTACAACTGCACGCATTGCAGCAATGTCACAGAAGGACCCTATTTACTGCATCCTCAAACAGGAAAAAGCATCAAACTTAGACATCAAACTACTTGTGATTCATCTTACGTCATCTACAGCATTAAATGCCCCTGTGGCAAATTATACCTAGGAAAGACGGAGCGCAAAGTCAAAATACGAATTACGGTGCACAAGAGTAGAATTCGTAATAAGTCTATAACATCAGGTTTGGTTACCCATTGGTTAGAAATGATACACACTATCCCCCAACTCAGATTTCAAGTACTAGAACAGATACAGTTGTTAACTGACCGAGACAATGGAAAATGTT
Organism: Lissotriton vulgaris; assembly: GCF_964263255.1. NCBI lineage: Eukaryota > Metazoa > Chordata > Amphibia > Caudata > Salamandridae > Lissotriton > Lissotriton vulgaris. The sequence continues at coordinate 118,338,221 of NC_141690.1, forward strand.
TATCTCAAAGAGAAATTTGGTGGATAGATTTTCTTGAAACTATGATTCCGAAAGGTCTTAATGACAAATTAGATATGATATGCTTCCTTTAACCCAGGTTCTTTGTCTCCACACTAGAATGATGATTTAGTGACATTTAGTAGCAAGACCATGTTAATGTTGAATCACCAAACAGCTTGGAGAACTGCAGTATGTATGTACATCTAATTAATGTATTCGAACATATCGTAAGCCGTTCAGTTTTGAGCAATTAATGGTTCATGCACATTTTGATCACCAAATTATATCCTCAATGATGCTTGAAAATCTTTAAGAGATACCACAAATAGTTTTTTATTTCTTTCTTTGCATGTTCTCATTAATTATTCCTACTGTAACTATTTCTCATCTTATTTCTACTTCTCTCGTTCTCTAATCAACTCATCTCTAGAGGCAACTTAAACACTATATTCAGTGGTTTGACACATTGTTTTCACGAATTCACTTAAGATGGACGCCGTGGTTGTTCGGGAACTTGAGTCCGTCGTTTATGTTGATCTATCAGGCCAATGTTCGGTGTAGGAAGTCGATAGCTGTAAGCCATTGTTTATGTTTATCAACGTCATATCATATGCACGTCGCAGATTGCTTGAAAAACAATCGGCGTTTGTCAAACGCGAAGAATTTCGGCATGGCATGTATAGACCCATAGACATGTAAGTGTAATAGCCGGGGGTGGGGTTACTGATCGAGCAATTTCGGTTGTGCTGGTTGTCTGGAGCGTGTTCATATTTTTTGTAGCTGATGGTGACAAGTATCACACTGCCTTGAAGGAATGATGCGTTGGCAATTTTTTTAAAAAGTGAGGAGAAGTTGAAGCGCGCGGATCTATTCAAATAGGTATGTTCGCGTAATGGACCGGCGTCATGCAATGAAGTTAGCTATTGTGGGTTTGAGCATCTGCCTAAGCGTTTGTTTTGAATATCTATTGCAGTTGCTGGTAAGAAAAATTAGCGCTTCCTGAAGGAAAACCTCAACGCCGTCAACAGTCTTCACGAGATAAATTTTGGTGTAAGGTACGATAACTTAATGAAGAGTCGGGACATCATAACATCAGCATTGTTGTCTGAAATAAATGTATATAGATAATATATGTTTGTCATCTGAACTTCAAGCTAATTTGGTTATGCCACTATTCATATATTGAAGGAGATTTACTCATGAGTTTAATTGAGTCTTAATGCCACTGTTCGTATATGGAAGGAGCCTTACTCATGAGTCTAATTGCTTAGCACGCAGGGACTTGCTTTGCGCTGGTTGTATTTGGAATAACAGGAGAGTCTCCCAGACATCAGTTCAAGATTTATTAAGGACGTGGATGTACTCTAGTCCATTAACGTACTCAAAGCGCACAGTATTGAGTAACGAAGCGAACTCCTTGAAGCATTTTCTGCACAGATTGATTTTCGTAATGCTAGGCGTTCGGCTGTCTCGAAAAGCGTTGTTGTTTGAATCACACTATATCATTTCAGATTATTGGATTCTGTGGATGTGAACCTAGTGAAGCAGTCCATATTGAACAACCTGTTGTCAGCCACTTTGACCGACACACGTCATTGTAAGTTGATGTTCAGTTCTATTTTTCATCTCTACATGTTCTTACCTTGACCACCTTTTTACTAATCAATCACACTTTCTAAATATATTACAAAGGAAGAATGGGAACAGTTACACAGTATTGAATATTTGCTGATTATATGTTTCGTCTAAAAACATGTGCTGGATGTCGGCTTATATATGTCTTTGCATGTTTTATTTTTATTACTGTGCCCCTGACGAAGGGATCACTCCCGAAATGCATTGGGTTTGGACGACATTGTTTCTTTTACCTTTTGTTTATTGTTAGTTAGGAAATTATGTGTCTAGCTTAGGGCATTGAAAAATGGGATTCACTTGTTGATTTATAATTTGTGTAAAAAATAGCTCAATGAATTGACAGAGCTGTATAATGACATTGAATGTAAAATAAAAAAGACAGCAGCAAAATATAAGTATTGGATGATTTAATAGGGGCAGAAGGAGCTCTGCCACTTAGCTGTGCGGTAAGGGACTGGTGATTTTGGTCACCAGAATTGTTCATATGTTTTTTAAAGGACATACTGTGGCTGTACCCAAATTGCTAGTGATGTGTGTGGTGTATGTAGTTTCAATTTTGCTTTGGAAAAAAATAAATAGGTGGAGGCGCATATGGCATCTAAAAAATGTCTAATATTTTTTCTAGCCACACCAACCACCGTGCCGGGGCCAGCGGGGATGGCAGAGCCATCCAGGGAGCAGATGCGGCAGCTGCAGGGGTTGAGCCAGCAGCAGTGGTGAGAGGAGGTAAGTCACATTGCTTGCTTATTGACAATTTACATACTCACTCCAAGTGTGTACATTGTACTGTTGAGAGTGAGACTATGGAGCTGATTACGATGTTGGATGGACTTGTTGCGTTCTAATCTAGGACCCTGATCGATACTGTGACCTTATGCCCCTATTCGGCTATAAATCCATTTATTCCCTATATTGGCATAACCGTTCAAGTGCAATATTCAGAAACTCGTCTCTGGCCTCACGCGAACAGAGCCACATTCCAGAATAGCTTTCTCTGCCACTTCCTTTGCAACCAATTAGTGCAATGACATAGCAGAAGTTACTATCTGAGATTCCTAGATTAACACTCCGAGTTCTTCAACAAGATAAAAACTCAGCAACCTGGAAATCCCCGCTTGCTGTGTTTTGATTAGTAATAGAACTCTAATGAGCACTGATCACTTCGATAGACGATCACTTCCTAGTGACATCTTTATTGAAGTCTTATGTCCAAAAACTTATGTCAAACAAGGCACCTTTCAGGTATAAATATTACCAACGTTGCCTTAAGCAAACGCTGATGTTGCTGCTGTTTACGCTAATGCCATCGCTGAAGCTGATGCTGCCAGCTATCTCGCTGCTGCTGAAGAAGCTGTCATGCTGATGATACCCTAGCTGCTATCGCTACTGCTATCGCTGCTAACTAGCGAACAATGGTGTGGTGAACTTAGGAGCTGAACAGCCGTCCCCCTGCAAGAGCCCAGCAGATGCAAGCTGCCCGCGGACGTTGCCCCTCCTCCTCCTCCTCAACGCGCTGAGAAGAGACGCTGTCTTTCTCCTGCAGAGAAATCCAGCTCCGGCGTTTCTGGTCTACCCTTGCGGGTGACTGGGATATCGAGTCCTGAGGGAGATACCAGACCTCCATCATTCTATTCCAGAGGTATGGTGTTGACTAAACCCTTAAAGAGAATTCTTGAAGCAAACCTTGGCAAAACCAACTTAACTTAAAGCTACTTACTTACTCCCCTCCCAAGTATTAGGCTTAGGTCAGGTACACTGGGGTAGGCGTAGTTAGAAGCACCAGTTGAGTATTTTAGCCTAATGTATATATGAATGTATATATGTTTTATTCATTTTAAACCATTGTATGGCTAAGAAACCATATCAATGCTTTTACAGTATTATTTTGCAATACTTATCTTACTGTACGTACTTTTTATAATACCAAGTCTTGCAATTGTGGCAATTCATTTCTCTTGTACGAGAAGAAAGACTGTTCTAAAAATTTTACATTTTATTGACAACGCCCGTCTCTCTATTCTCTACATATTGTGAAAGTAATCTGCACCAACCTGACTGAGTAAAATAACTGTCTATTGTTTCACATGACCCTAGAGATTGACTCTTGATCTGAGGAGCAAAGTTGTCATGTTGCACGGATGTTGGAAAACTGAATCCCTTCTTGGCTGTGCCAGGGAAGCTGATCCCTTCCTATTTCAGTCAAGAAAGTTTCCAGTGACCTCTGAGCTAGTTGGTAACAAACCCAATTAAGTTTAGCATAGTCAGTGGAGGCCTGGAAGATCCGCACTTCTACGTCGATACTACTGTTTATGTTATTCCAATGCGCAGGGCCTATTGGGAAAATAGGAACTACACTACATGGCGCCCAACGTTTGGTAAGGCGATAAACTAACGCAAGACGTTAGAGTAACTCAGTCGTGCATTTTTCACACAGACCCCTTTCTCCCGTAAATACTCCAATAGACGTCTGGAGTGGGTGAAAGGTTAAAATCCGCCCGACCTTAGTAGGAAGAGATTCCTATGTAAAGCTCTGGTTTATTCAACGTTGAAGGATACAGTGTTCCAAAATATTGTGTACCTAATCTTTGTCTCCTTGGAGACCTGCTCTGCAAAAACTTTTCTGACAATAAAATGTCAGACTTAGAAAACGGAACCACTGGGGGCGCAGCAGATGCGACTCAGCAGAGTCCCGACACTACTACTGACCCGGATGCAATAATCATCCCGGTCCACTTAAGAAAGTCTATAACTTTAAAACTTATAGAAAACAGACTGACACCACAAGGTGGTACAGTAATTTTCGTGATAGAGGCACACGAATATCGGCAGACAGAGGTATTCTATTCATGTATAAACTTTCCAGCGGCAAACGCTAGAACAAAAGAGTTTCACTATTACAAAATAGAGAAACCACCGGATGAGTACGCTCCTTTCGAGGAGACTGAAATCCCACTAAAATTCCAAGAGCACCTGCTCTGGTTTAATGGCGCCCTAAAACATAATGATCATATTGCCAGGCTCGGTCCACTAGGTAGACCAGGAGCAACGTGGCCGGTTCTAGCCAGCTACACACCACATCCGGACATTGCAAAAATGTCTAGAGAAGAGCTGTTAGTACAGCTAAAAACACTTATAAAAATACATAGGCAATTAGTCCAATATGTAATGCGGACTGCAACAGTCCAACCAGCTGTTAATGTACCACAGCTGACCCCTCATCAGGGGAACAGTAATAAAATTACACCACAGAACATACAGTCATGTCTTGGTAAAACACCCATAAAACGGGAACACATTCCTTTCTGGTTAGCACAGAAAATCACTCAAATAGAGGCAGTATTTCCGGATACTACCCCTATTGAGAAACACAGAATCTTGACCATCTGCCTTCCTTTGGGAATCGCACCACACATAGAGGCCTGTGACACTTGGGGTACAGTCTTTGCTTCCATTTACACAAAAACACATGGTGTTCCGTCTATGGCGGTAATACCGGATGTGCTAAAACAGATTCAGAATGAATACGGTCCAGAGCCCGCTTTAACTCTTGGTATGAAATTACTGAAAGACTTCAAGCAGGTCTCGGCTATATTATTAGCCAATATAAAGGGAGAAGCAGCATCTGTGGCGATCCGCCAGAAGTTGAAGGAAACAGATATAACAGATCAGCCTGTTGAGCTTGCCAGAATCATAGAAAAATGCTATGAAGAATTAGGTAGAGACAGCTTGGGTGGAAAACCAGTAAAGCCCCAACTGCTCGAAAATCCTGAAAAATGATTTATTAAAAATAATTCAAACACTCCTAAAAAGAGCTGGGATGGAAATAAACAATCCACTCCCAGGGAAAAAGTTTTCCAGTTCAGAGGAAGGTCTCCTCGACGAAGGGAAAGAACTCCGACTCGAGAACACCAGTCTCCCCAGAGGGAGCCCTCTGAAAAAAGATACAACCTTAGAAATAGGGATAATTTGAAAAAACCTGATAGATATCAAAGTATTGATACACGTCCCTCTCGATCTTTTTCGCAGAAATCAGAAAGAAGAGGACGGTCAGACCCAGGAGAGCACACCAAGTCCAAAGACAAGGAACCTGCTCAGAGTAAAAAATCTCAATTTCCAAAAAAGAAGGTAGCCAGTATTAGAGTAATCGAACATGCCGAGAATACTGAGGACACAGTTGAAAAACGGGGAGTGGGCACAGACAATGTTAGACAGTGCAGCAAAAATCAGTATAGCCCACAAGATCCTGATGAGTCATCTGGAGACAGTGGACACGAATGAATACATTCAGGTTGAAACTGCCGGCACCAGACTTAGCGAGCCCCATAAGATATACGAAATAACATTGCGTATAGAGGGTGATAAGACTAGGAAAATAAAGGGTCTATTTTGGGATAAGCTCTCAAAAGGCTATGATATTCTGTTAGCTGAAAAAGATTGGCCCCCAGAGTTTGTCAGGGAGTGCCCTTGTGGCGAAGAAATTATTACGCCTGCCTTCTCGAATCACATTCCGATTCACAAAAAATATACTAATGCAAGGAAATGGGCAGTAGCCTAGGCACCGGCATTATATAAAAATCATGTAGGATGGGATGAGGACTCACCTCCTCACAAAATCCAGTTAAAAAGTGAACCAACTGCCCAACGGCAGTATCCCATTAAGCAAGAAGCTAAAAAACAAGTCAGGGAGATCTTAGATCAACTTGAGTACCAGGGGGTGATTGAAACATGCACCTCTCAAATGAACAATCCTTTGTTTCCAGTCTCCAAGCCAGACAATTCATATTGTCTAGTTTTGGATTACAGACACCTTAATGCATGTTGCAAAACTTTTGCAGTACAAAACTCGCATAGTGCAGCCCTAATGAATAACATAGTTAGGAAAAAGTATAAAACGACATTAGACATATCTAATGGTTTCTTTCGTCAAAACATTGCACCAGAAAGCAGATATTTGACCGCTTTCTCCGCATTTGAGTCGCAGAAAAAATTCTGTCGACTCCCACAGGGGTTCAAGAACAGCCCAGGACTATTCTCAGCTAGGGTAACAGAGTTACTACAAATGTATGATGATGAGGCATTATCTTACATAGATGATATCCATCTCACAGACGACGACTTGGATACTCACTTGAAAAGAGTGAACACCATTATACTTGGGTTCGCAGCAGAGGGTTACAAATTCAACTTTAAAAAGTCTCGAATTGCTCATCTGACAGTACTATTCTTAGGGTACGAATTATCAAGTGAAGGAAAAAGCCTAGCGGACAACTTCTTAGAGAAGTGCGCTGTACTCCAAGCTCCAAAAACGCTGAAGAATTTACAATCCATACTAGGTTTTCTGAATTTCGGAAGAACTTACATTCTAAATTACGCAGAGAGGGTTAAACCTCTCTACGAACTAATTAAACCTGATTTTAAACAAATAAATTGGACTCAAAAACACACAGAAATTTTGAGATCACTGCAAACAGACATGTTAGCTAAAACAAAATTAGATACACGTGACAACACACGCGATCTTGTAATCAGAGTCATCCCAGGAAGATGCGGATTCACGTACCTAACCTCTAATGAGGGAGAAAGGGCACCAATAGCTTACAAATCACATTTGTACACAAAGGCTGAAATAAAATTCAGTTCAACTGAGAAAATTCAAACTGCGGTTCAGACTGCTGTAGCAAAAGAAAGGCCCCTAGCACAAGGCAAACGAATAGTAATCGTAACACCTATACCGGCTTTAGAAGCGGTAACTAAAGCAAGCATTCCTAATGCTAAAGCTTTGCATCCGAGATGGATCCAGTGGGTTAATTCTCTTGCTGCAACAGACGTAGTTTACGAATTTGATCATAATTTAAAGACACAAGAATTTTTACAATATGAATATGAATGTCCTCTGTCAATTGAAATCCTGCCTCTCGAAGAATACGGAAGTATTATATATACTGACGGATCAGCACAACCCGCAGTTGGGGGCAAACAAGCTTATAGTGCTGCGTGCGCGATTGTTAAAGGTCGCTGGCACGAAGGTAAATTTAGACCAATGGTCACCAAAACACAATCTCTAGGAGATTGCTCAGCTCAACGTGCTGAATTAGTAGCATTTAAGATGGCGCTAGAAAATACCGATCGCAAATTCCCCACACTAATAGTGTGCGATTCTTATTACTGCGTACAATCTTATAATGAATACTTGCAGAAGTGGGTGGAAAATGGTTTCAAAGATGCAAAAGGTGGCACAATAAAGCATAAAATGCTTTGGGAACAGGTAGTTCTTTTACAGAAAGAACTACAAAAGACTCACGTGATACACACTCTGAGTCATCAACGTGATGGCGTTCACGTTGCAGGGAATTCATTGGCTGATGAAGCCGCGAAGGCAGCTGTGCAAACGGCTTCCGTAGCTGCGATAACTCGGTCACAAACAAAAATAGACAGCGATATTCTACAAGCTGTCAGTGCGTCAGTAAAGAATGAGAAGAAAACACTCCCAAAAGGCTTTCCAGAAAAGTACTTATATTCAACAGATACGAATAATGTTCCTTTTGCTCGAATCCCTGGAGTGGGGGATAGGGTAATTCCAAACATGGAACACAGGTTAGGACTGATCAAAGTGGCACACGAAGGGCTTGCTTCTGCACACGCTGGCGTTTCCGCAACAATATCACTATTAAAACAGAGATATTGGTGGCCTCGCTTGAGAATACAAACTAAAAAGTATGTATTAGAATGCGATATATGCCAAAGGATAAAAGTATCAACAGTAAAACGACCAGCGCAGACACCCCTTCTCATCTCGGATAAACCATTTGCATGTGTTTACCTGGACCACTGTGGTCCCCTACAAAGGGACAGCAACTATAGATATATCATGGTAGCAGTGGATTCCTGTACGAGGTTCATATGGATGTGGCCCCAGCGCTCGGCTGACGCTAGAACGGTTATAAAAGATCTGCGAGTCTGTATCGGCACATACGCAATTACCACGTTCCATTCTGACCAGGGTCCTGCTTTCAGCTCTCGAGCTTATAGGGAGGCCATGGCCAGCATGGGAATTGGGTTGCGGTATTCTTGTCCGTCGCACCCCGAAGGGAATAGTGTGGTAGAAAGAAAAAACCGAGACATAAAGCGATCTATAACAGCGAAGGTATTAGGTTCAGGCGCTGGGTGGGTCAAACATTTAATAAGTGTCCAAACCAGTCTTAACAATTTGCCAAGAAATTCTCTAAAGGGTTTCAGCCCATACGAACTATTGTTCGGAATTAGAATGAGAATTCAGGACTTAGATAGTCAGGTATCAGTGGTACAAGATAATAAAACAGACTTTGACATCAAAGATCGTTTGGCTGTTTTACAGGAACTGAATGAAACAAGAAAATCCTTAAGCAACATAAAGTTAAAGCAACAGCCAGATACCACTGACGAGGCACCACAAGCAACAGCCGCAGCAAGGCCTGTCTGGATTCCAAAGATTGGGGATCTAGTCAGAGAAAAAATCGCGGTGAAGAAGGAATTTGGGCCTTCTTACAGAAAAGCAGTACCTGTCTTGGCAGTCACCGGAACAAGATCAGTAGTACTACCGCCCCTTGCTGGTAAAAAGGAGAACAGAGTTGTGTCTATCGACCTGGTAAAACCACAAGCATGTGGCCTATAATCAACAGTAGGCCCAGTGGACTCCCAAGAAACAACAGAATACCCAAACTTGCAACAATCCAAGAGGTTCAAACTGAAAGACTAATCACATTCGATCAGCCTGCAGTGCACAGAGAAGGACTATGCAATAATGCCATGGAACTCGTGCCTCTTGAGACACAGATTGAAACAGTTTGTCAAGAAACACCAGGCTACAATAATGTGGCATCAGAAAGTGCTACCGAAAGACAGATTGAAAGAACAATCCCAACAATTGACAGAACTGCCTCTGGTTATTTCATCGACTTCGACAACTTTTCTGAGGATCAAAGTAACCCCGAAGTGATGCCAGAAACGAAAAAGACTTTTAAAGAAAAAGCAACGGAACTCTTTCATCAACTGAAGGAAATCTACCTTATTTCCCCTTGGTTAGAGTTCTGGTTCGGTCTAGGTGTATTTTTCCTCCTGCTTTGGCTCATCATGGTACTTTGTTTGGGAAAATTCATTGAGGGAAAATATAGTACAATGGACACAGCAAGTCAGAACATCAACCTAGTCCTGAAACCACACAGATCATCCCACGTGAAGAAAAGAGAACTGTCAACAGTAAATGTCACAGCAATTCCAATACCCGGTGGGGTAGTATGGGAGAAAACTGACTATGAGATCTATGGTCTGGCCGAGATCCTGAAGTATCCTCATCAACTGAAGGTTTCCTTAAGTGACTTTGTAAAACCTAGTACATTCTCTGATGATTGGAACTTTAACAGTATTAATGACATGATGTCTGATTTAGTAATGTCAGCTAGATTCACAGAACATGATTATTTACAAGGTTCGTCTAGTTATGAACAGTTATTCTGCTACACACACTATGGCGATCATTATTTGCATAAATCTGCACAGCCTAGAAATGTTTTTAAGTATAATGAATGGGAACATTGTGCTACACCACCTAAAAGCAGTTCTAAAACATTTTTTGAGAAATTCAAGTACTTCTCAGGGTTTAACACCAGTGATGCAGAAACGTTTTATTACAAACTGTTAGATAAAACAGGAATGAAAACAATGCTGACAAATTCTAAATTGATATATTCAGAAGCATTTTAAGAAAAAATGATGACATTTGGTTTTGATTATTGGAAAAATAACATTGAAACAAAAACTATTTGGGGTACAAAAGATTGGCAGGTACAAGGTCTAGAAGCACTATTCAGAACCTGCATGATACCAGAACAAATGATGTTTTTAAATGACACAATTCACCAAACATCCTGTCTTGGCCTAGCTAAGATCAAAGACCTAAACAAACCGTCTATTCCGAAGCCAATACCTGATAATACAACAGATATTGAGATAGACGTAACTAAAATTTTACATTTTAACAGAACACATCCTGATTGGAAAAAGTGGTTAATCTGGCCTACTGACACAAACAGCTGTCAAGATAGATTCCTGAACAAAACACAGGGGTTAAAAATGACCAGACAAGACCCTAGATACTCCCAGAGACAACATCCAGGGATAGTAACAACATACAGTGTAGGGAAACTCTGCCTCGAATGGCTAGGATCATCCACACTGGCTGAAATTAAGCAACACTTATCTTTACTAAAAGATGGTGCTGATTTGCGCGATTTCATTCTTGGTCCACGCAAACAGCGTCAAAAACGTAATAGCGGCCAGCATCTATGCTGCGTACAATGAGGCTTGGAAAGTCACACAAATTGAAACAGCAGAAAAAATACGAGAAATTGATCGTATTAATTTGGAAAAATCACTTTCTGTAGTGGACAATGGGTTAATGACTCTGTCCTCCAGAATATATTCGTTGGACAATATTTTATCCTCTGCCTTTGATATAATAGATAGAGACTTGCTAATGTTACAGCATGGCCAGTCACAATTACGTTCTATTGTACAATTAGGCTGGACGCTGCAAAATCTTCATTCAGGCTATGTGCCTTGGCGTTTAATCAACACAACGTCATTATTTTCCATTTTTAACCTTACTGATAAACAAATCCGCTTGGCACAGAAAGGAGCAGACTATACAATCCTGAGCATCGAAAAACCTGAGAGATTACCATTGACAATGTCAGAAAGTCCTGTCATTGAATGGATAATACACGGAATTATCACTATTCCGATAACAACTTTCCGATTTAAAAAGTGCCTTGAATACATACCTACTGGCCAGTATGAACGATTGGGTAAAGGTTATGTTAAATCAACATGAAAATTACCATACACACATTCATGCTATAGTGACAGCGCAAAAATTTATTTTTTAGTGGTGAAAACTGTAAACGTTCACTAAGCGGTATACTTTTGTGTCAGGGTATTAATTTACACGGAGCTTGTGAAGGTAATTCGAATAAACTTTCATGCCACCAGCTTGTCACACCTGCAACGCAGATAGAGCCCTTCTTTATGCAACTCGCGAATGGGAGTTACATTCTAAGAACGGATCACAGATGTTGTGGCCTTGTTCCAGGGAAAAGTTATCTCGTAAGCGTAACATCCATGGTCAAATGCTGTATGCAAGCATTGTTCCCGAGCAGGCCTGGAGACATAGAGACTCCCATCTGGCCTCGTCTGCATTTCTCTTCTATACGAATTGATACTTTAAGCAAAATGAAGTCTGTGCTTTTGCAGACAACAGTGCCCATAACGTCATCAAAAGAGACGTATGATCTTCTAGTTGCAAGGACAGCTACGGAGGTTCATGACCTTTTATCAACAAATTGCCCTGTGCATTTCGTAGAAATGTTGAGCCAACTCCTTAACATGTCTAGTGCCACAGGCATCCCAGGCATATTTAAGACGATTTTTACGGGACTGCTAACACCATTTCAAGCAATTCTGGGAATCGTTCCAAATTTTGTCCACTCTGTTTTTGGCGGCATACCCCTATTTCTGGGACTTGTAGCAGGGATTTTATTTTTGACCCTCCTGCTTCGTTATGGTAAGCCACAGCTCAGACATGACTCCTATGGGAATGGAAGAGACAATCCTAGCAATCCGCTACCGGGACAGAATAACTAGAGTCCTTGGATTGGCCAGGCTGAGAGATCTAAACATGACCTGGTTCCTTTCATTCAGACCGATATGGCAAAATTGCATCCTACCTGTACTACGATGTATGCTATGCGGAGATGAGTGCGTGTTGGACATCTGTCTTTCACTTCCATCAGCAGTACCAATGGATATCGATACTTTGCTAAGTCCGATAACGGCTCACGCATTGTGTTGTCCCCAGCGGCTACCAATCCTGATGACGGCATTCATTGAGACTCCTGTGCTACGACTAGGTGATAACAGTGGAGCGAGTGACAAAAGCAACATCACCCAGGTACGACCTTCTGTGAGCAATGCTGATCCCGACTTTGATGACAGCAATCATTCTCACACCTGCCAAGTTACAGCACTTTCGAATTTGGTCGAACTGTCACCTGATTTTGTAGACCAATTCTTTGAGAGCCTGTCTGATATGATGTTCTCACCCGAACAGAACCAATAACTTTGGAGAAGCATTCCGACACACAGCGTTCCCATGAACTCTGAATTCGGCCTTCAGTTTTGAACAACAAAAACTGCTAAAAAACTTTGGAACTCTATTTCCCCGTTCAGCAAGAATTCTTTTGAATTGAACATTTTTTAATATTCACCTTTTTTTTTTGGCACGAAAAATTCTTTGCTTAAAGTAAAACTATTCATAGAGAACAGAAGCTTCAACTTCTATTTCTAAATGCATCTAGAGACATAATAACTTTAAACCAGCCTCTAGCACATTTTATTGCAATGCATTTATATGTGATGAAATTATCTCGCCCTTCTTCTGTTTCAGAGATATTTCATGTGTAATTCTTTTTGCATAATCGTTCATAGATTTCATATGCTATAATTTTTGAATGATTTCTATGCTTCAAAAACGTACAGTACCTAAATGTTCACGTATTACAAATACGCCTATTTCAAATGCATATATGTATTTTGGGGTGAGCAATGTTACACATGCATCTTATTGCTCTAGTTTTAGTAATTTGATGGACATGAATTCGTGGAGTGGGTTTTGCGTTCTAATCTAGGACCCTGATCGATACTGTGACCTTATGCCCCTATTCGGCTTTAAATCCATTTATTCCCTATATTGGCATAACCGTTCAAGTGCAATATTCAGAAACTCGTCTCTGGCCTCACACGAACAGAGCCACATTCCAGAATAGCTTTCTCTGCCACTTCCTTTGCAACCAATTAGTGCAATAACATAGCAGAAGTTACTATCTGAGATTCCTAGATTAACACTCCGAGTTCTTCAACAAGATAAAAACTCAGCAACCTGGAAATCCCCGCTTGCTGTGTTTTGATTAGTAATAGAACTCTAATGAGCACTGATAGACTTGACATCTTTATTGACGTCTTATGTCCAAAAACTTACGTCAAACAAGGCACCTTTCAGGTATAAATATTACCAACGTTGCCTTAAGCAAACGCTGATGTTGCTGCTGTTTACGCTAATGCCATCGCTGAAGCTGATGCTGCCAGCTATCTCGCTGCTGCTGAAGAAGCTGTCATGCTGATGATACCATAGCTGCTATCGCTACTGCTATCGCTGCTAACTAGCGAACGATGGTGTGGTGAACTTAGGAGCTGAACAGCCATCCCCCTGCAAGAGCCCAGCAGATGCAAGCTGCCCGCGGACGCTGCCCCTCCTCCTCGACGCGCTGAGAAGAGACGCTGTCTTTCTCCTGCAGAGAAATCCAGCTCCGGCGTTTCTGGTCTACCATTGCGGGTGACTGGGATATCGAGTCCTGAGGGAGATACCAGACCTCCATCATTCTATATCAGAGGTATGGTGTTGACTAAACCCTTAGAGAGAATTCTTGAAGCAAACCTTGGCAAAACCAACTTAACTTAAAGCTACTTACTTACTCCCCTCCCAAGTATTAGGCTTAGGTCAGGTACACTGGGGTAGGCGTAGTTTGAAGCACCAGTTGAGTATTTTAGCCTAATGTATATATGAATGTATATATGTTTTATTCATTTTAAACCATTGTATGGCTAAGAAACCATATCAATGCTTTTACAGTATTATTTCGCAATACTTATCTTACTGTACGTACTTTTTATAATAACAAGTCTTGCAATTGTGGCAACTCATTTCTCTTGCTTCGCTCTCGAGCTGAGTGGTCGCTCCCCTGCTCCCCTGGTGACCTGTGGTATCGTTGCTCCACATTTACTTTATTTACTGCCTCCTAATTGTTGCCTGCAGTCTGCCCTGCTTGCCGCTTTACTCTTTTAGCATTTTTAAAGCGCTATTGCTACTTTAACTGGTATTGCGCGTTTCTCCACAAGCGCTCCGCTCTGCTGACCCCTCCGCCTCCATTTTGATTGTTGTGGTTGCCCTCTGGAGCCCGCCCCGCCTCCCAGGTGAGCCGCCCTCCCACTAAGCACAAACAGCGCTCCGTTACCTGAACGCGCTGTGACTCGCTTCGCTCTCGAGCTGAGTGGTCGCTCCCCTGCTCCCCTGGTGACCTGTGGTATCGTTGCTCCACATTTACTTTATTTACTGCCTCCTAATTGTTGCCTGCAGTCTGCCCTGCTTGCCGCTTTACTCTTTTAGCATTTTTAAAGCGCTATTGCTACTTTAACTGGTATTGCGCGTTTCTCCACAAGCGCTCCGCTCTGCTGGCCCCTCCGCCTCCATTTTGATTGTTGTGGTCGCCCTCTGGAGCCCGCCCCACCTCCCAGCTGAGCCGCCCTCGCCCCTCCCCCCCACTATCCATATATGACAGTTGTTCCCGCGCGCAGCATTTACGCGCAGCGTCCGCGCCCAATCCGCGCCGAAGGTGCGCCAAAGGTAAGCCCGTCTACGCCCGTCCGCGCCTGGACCGCACCCAGCGCCAGACCCCCTGCCCCTCGCGCTGCCCAGCCCTCCCGCATTACCTACGATGCCACCACCCTCCGTTCCCCCAACTGCGTCCAAGCCGCTCCTGGACACACCCATGGTCCTTTCTCATGCTACTCCTGCAAATTCATCGGTACCGTCACCAACTCCGCTACGATCACACCTCAGATTCCCGACACCAACCACCTACAATGCATCCTTCTCAACACCCGATCGGTCCACAGGCACGCCATTGACCTATGGAATCTACTAGACACCATCTCTCCAGACGTCGCCTTCCTAACAGAAACATGGATGAACGCCTCCTCCGCCCCAGACATCACCATTGCCATCCCTGAAGAATATAGGATCACACGCAAGGACCGTACCGGCCATACAGGAGGAGGAATCGCTATCGTCCATAAAAAATCTATCCACATCTCAACCAGCTCTGACGTCAATCTCGCCAACTCTGAACACCTTCACTTCCAGATCCACATCAACCCCAAGACCACACTCAGAGGCACCCTCCTCTACAGACCACCAGGACCCCGCGCAAAATTCAGTGAAGACATCACGGACTTCATCACTCCACACGCGCTCCCATCCAAAGATTACATCCTTCTGGGAGACCTCAATTTTCACCTTGAAAAGAACAACGACCGCAACACCACCACCCTCTTGGACAACCTCGCCAACCTCGGACTTAAACAACTGGTCACTTCCCCCACCCACATCGCAGGTCACACACTCGACCCTATCATCACCTCCAGCAACCATGTCTCCTTCAGCCACACTACGGATCTCCTCTGGACTGACCACAGCTGCGTTCACTTCACCTACAACAAGCCGAAACCCATCAACCACCCCCAACCAACTCTGCAAAGAAACTGGAACAAAATCACCATCGACCAGATCTCCTCATCGCACCTTCTAAACACCCCAGCCCACTCTTCTAACCCAGACCAAGCCGCCACCAACTTCACCCTATGGTTATCGAACAGCGCCGACATCCTAGCACCACTGAAAAAACGTCAAAGTAAACCTGGCAGCAAGAGGCCTCATGGTTCAACGATGATCTTAAGAAGTCCAAGAAACTCTGCCGCTCCCTTGAAAAGGCCTGGAAAAAAGACCCAACCACTAGCACCAAGGACGCCTTCAAAAACGCCACCCGCACACACCACCAACTAATCCGAAAGGCCAAGAAATCAGCATTCAAGGATCGACTAGACAACAACGCTCACAACAGCAAGGAACTTTTCAACATCGTCAAGGAATTTACCAATCCCTCGGCCAACTCCAACGACATCACCCCCTCTCAAGCCCTCTGCGACTCCCTGGCTTTATTCTTCCACAACAAAATTGCAGACATCCACAACAGCTTCGACAACCAACCCGGAGACCAACCCACCCAACCATATGTTGAACATTCTCCCCCCTTGAACACCCTTAACGACTGGAACCCAATCTCCACGGAGGACACCATCCGCCTGATGAACTCCATCCACTCAGGATCCCCCACAGACCCATGTCCTCACCACATCTTCAACAAAGCAGACTCCGTCATAGCACCGCACCTCCGAGACGTCATCAACTGCTCCTTCAACTCCGCCACCTTCCCGGAAAGCTGGAAACACGCCGAACTCACCGCCCTTCTGAAAAAACCCACAGCGGACCCCACCGAACTCAAAAATTACCGCCCCATCTCGCTCCTTCCTTTCCCGGCCAAAGTCATCGAGAAAGCTGTCAACAACCAGCTCGCCGCCTTCCTCGAAGCCAACAAATCCCTCGACTCCTCACAGTCTGGCTTCCGAGCAAAACACAGCACTGAGACCGCCCTCATCGCAGCAACAGACGACATTCGAACTCTACTGGACAATGGAGACACAGTCGCCCTCATCCTCCTCGACCTCTCTGCAGCCTTCGACACAGTCTGCCACAGCACCCTTTTACAACGCCTAAGAAACATCGGAATACATGGAAAAGCCCTTGAATGGATCACCTCGTTCCTCACCGGAAGAACCCAGAGAGTCCGCCTTCCACCATTCAAGTCCGAGGCCACTGAAGTCATCTGTGGTGTACCACAAGGATCCTCACTCAGTCCCACCCTCTTCAACGTATACATGAGCCCCCTCGCGGCCATCGCCCGCCAACACAACCTCAACATCATCTCTTACGCGGATGACACTCAACTGATCCTTTCTCTCACCAATGACCCCAGCACCGCCAAAACTAACCTACACGAAGGAATGAAAGAAGTTGCCGAATTGATGAAACACAGCCGTCTGAAACTGAACTCAGATAAAACAGAAGTCCTCATCTTAGGTACATCCCCCTCTGCATGGAACGACTCTTGGTGGCCGGAAGCCCTTGGAAAAGCACCCATCCCGACAGACCATGCACGGAACCTAGGCGTTATCCTGGATTCTTCACTTTCAATGAACAGACAAGTCAGCGCCGTCTCCTCATCCTGCTTCAACATTCTTCGCATGCTCAAAAAAACATTTCGCTGGATCCCCACCGAAACAAGAAAAACAGTCACCCATGCTCTGGTCACGAGCCGACTGGACTACGGAAACACCCTCTACGCAGGTACTACCGCTAAACTCCAGAAAAAACTCCAACGAATCCAAAACGCCTCAGCCAGGATCATATTAGACATCCCGCGTAACGAACACATCTCTGGTCACCTGAAAAACCTCCACTGGCTACCCGTCAATAAGAGGATCGCTTTCCGACTTCTAACCCACGCACACAAATCACTCTACGATATCGGACCAGAATGCCTCAACTCACGACTGTCCTTCTACACCCCCTCCCGCCAACTACGCTCTTCCAGCCAAGCCCTCACCAATGTACCTCGCATCAACAAGACCACCATGGGAGGTAGATCCTTCTCATACCTGGCAGCGAAAACATGGAACTCACTCCCCACTTACCTTCGCCTTACCCAGAACCACCTAGCATTCAGAAAGCAACTTAAAACGTGGATATTTGACAAGTAATCCTCCTCCCCTCCCTAAGCGCCTTGAGACCCTCTGGGTATGAAGTGCGCTATATAAATTCTTTGACTTGACTTGACTTGACTGTTCAATAAATGTTACCTTTTATTGACAACGCCCGTCTCTCTATTCTCTACATATTGTGAAAGTAATCTGCACCAACCTGACTTAGTAAAATAACTGTCTATTGTTTCACACGACCCGAGAGATTGACTCTTGATCTGAGGAGCAAAGTTGTCATGTTGCACGGTTGTTTGAAAACTGAATCCCTTCTTGGCTGTGCCAGGGAAGCTGATCACTTCCTATTTCAGTCAAGAAAGTTTCCAGTGGCCTCTGAGCTAGTTGGTAACAAACCCAATTAAGTTTAGCATAGTCAGTGGAGGCCTGGAAGATCCGCACTTCTACGTCGATACTACTGTTTATGTTATTCCAATGCGCAGGGCCTATTGGGAAAATAGGAACTACACTACAGACTTGCCTCCGCCCGACATCATGTAGGTCATGGGACCGACCAACACCTGGTCGGCAGTACCTACCGGCCCATTAGGATGCAACCAAACACGGTTTGGTCGCGTTCCTACATTTTACCATGGGAACATGTATTCCAGCCTTAAACCGGCCGGAATGCCTGCTCTCATTGTAAAATGGGTGGTGAAGTTTATCTCTGCACCCTGTGACAGGTACCTCAAGGTGCCTGCCACGGGTTGCAGTGATACCCGTGCCCCCTCAGTCTCCAACTGGAGGATGTGCACCCAAGGGGGCCTTGTTGGGTGCCTCCAAATACCAGTTCCAACAGCCTTTCTGTGTCGGAAAGGCCGATACGGAAAGTCTACGGAAATCTGACATCGTAATCCCAAGGACGGAAAAAGCCGCCCATGAGGTTACAGGCCGCATTCCGACAGGCCGAGGGGCTCTCTGAGCCCATATGAAGCCAGGCGGAATGACCCGTCGGATTCCTTTCCGACCGTCTGCATTATAATGAGATGGTCAGAAAGGCATCCGGCTGGTATATTTATCACAATGCGGTCTTAAAGGCTCCGACCGAGGGTGGGAGATTTTTACGACCGCATCGAAATCCGCCCCTAAGTTGTGAACAGTTGAATACACACATCTTTACTTAGCATTAGCATATACAATGGGAGTTGAGTAACTAATGGCCTCTTCTATCTTCAGTTCAGCAGAGAAAGTTTCATGAAGAAGAGCCAGACCTTAATAGGTTGATAGGAAATAAGAATGGAAGGAGGATGGATGGGTGAAATGTAATATGACTGGCAGAGAAGGATGCGTGGGTGAAAGGATGAATATAGGTGGTTGATAGGGATGCATGCATGGGTGGGTGGGTGGGTGAAGGATGGGTGAAAGGTGAAAGAAATTATGCCTGCCTGCATGTGTGAAAGTTTATGGGTGAAAGGAATCCTCCCGTGTTTTGATGGGTTAAAGCAAGGATTCATGGGTGGTTAAAAGGACAAATGTATGTTGGTGAAAGGTTTGTTGAGAATGATTGCCATGTTTGGATGGATGGATGGTACTAGTATTCATACTGAAGACTAGATGAAGGGAATGTAAAATGTAAACAGTGCCTGAGTAGCAAAGACAAGAATGAAGAATAAAAATAATGCTAAAAGAAAAATGCAGTGAAAAATGAAAGCCTCCCTGGGAAGAAGAGTAAACAAGGAATGTTTTTATATCAAGGCTTTTGATTCAAAGGTTTGAGCGAGGTTGTATTTCAGACTACTCCATTAACTCACAGTAGTTTTCAAGCACAACAATAATATGTACCCCTACCCTACCCACCCATCATCATCAATCACCTCCCTCCGAGGCCCAATCCTTACCCATGGTATTTCGCCAGTGCCAGCCATGTGTGACACATCAGCTGCATGGTTCCAATAGTAGTACCTCACAATGCACCTTATATCATTCATATATTACTAACTATACATCTGCCTTGTAGTAAGAGTGAAAGTGAGCATTTGATTTAACAGAGAATGGCCATGACAGGAAAAGAGATAATTGTGTGGTACAGCTGCCCCACCTGCAGACAGTAGCAAAGTATAACGCGAGTAACGCGAGTCCGCGACACAAACATGCCTACATTAATTTAGTTAAACGAGAGAGAAGAAGAATACTTGTATTCTCTATGGTGCTTACTGCATGAAACTGTAATTACATCAAAATCAAATGGTCTGAGGAATCGAGGATATCCGCAAATGTTATGTACTGCTAGTGCTACTGTACCACTATATCATTTTATGTGTTACTATTTTGCTAAGAGTATTGGTTATAATTTGTTTTATTCTTCCTATAGCTACTCCTGCCAATAGACCATCCTCCTCATCACAGAGATAGCAGCCAGGACCTAGCAAAGGAAGCTGGCGGCCATCAGGACCAAATATCTACGGCTGGTGGTCCTGGATAAGGAGGAGGCGGCAGCAGTTGCCGCATCCAATGCCCAGGCCCCCTGGCCAGGCCCCAGTGCCTCCAGTTGTAAGGAATGAACAAAGAAATTGCCAGTACTGTGCAATAATTTGTACTTTTAACACGGTGTTGAGCAGGAATTTACTCAACCCAAAGACCACTGATTCAGTCTGAATTTTTTTTATGAAAGATGAATTTATTTCATTTTATATTTTTATTTTATTTTTATTTTTACTTGCTTTTAAAACTAAGTGGACCAGTCAATTTGAACAAAGGGTTAATTTGGATGAGTGTTGACAATGAACTCATCTAATGGTCAACATGTAAAACACGCTTGTTTTAAATGGTTAATTCAATCCACGAAATCAAAAACCAAAGACAATGAGGTATCAATACCAAAAACACTGATTCACCAATACAACATGAAAAATGACGCTTTTGGACAACAATCAGACAATAGACAACATATAAAAGTGATGCGGTTAAGAGCCTATATTTTCAATTCAAATTATTTGAACTAAGGCCTATTGCAGAATCTCTGCACTAATCATAGATAAGCCTATACATACAAATGAAAACATGCCTGTGTAGATATATCTTTTTCATATACAACCACACATTGAATTTATATTTACAAATTTTCAAAGAAGGGACGGTTGGTCGCAAAACAGAATAAATCAGATAAGAAGGGGAAGTGAGGGTCGACGCGTTTCGAATCCCTGCTTAATTTCAGGGATTCTCTTCAGGACCAACAGACATAATCTGAAAAACATAAAAGAACAGACACTCAGTCAAGACCACACATGAGAGACCTTCAACTCACATACTGATCAGCACGATCTATTGTTGTACCTGTGTTTTCAAGTAACGGTGTCAAAGTCATAAAATCTGAAACAGAAAGAGTGGGCCATTCTGAGTCAATTATAGTGCTTATAAGTGAAAATCAGACTTTATGTGCAATGAATTTAAAGGGAAAAGCAACTTACATGATTGCTTGTTGGGATAGTCCAAAATTAATTTTGATGGAAGAATCAGGAATTGTGACCCGACTTTTCAGTCAATTTGTAAAGGATTCTGAAAAAGAGCAACCGAGTGTGTGATTGGCATAGCGTGTAAGCCGCAAAACCATTAACTCACGTAACTAACGGGAAAGAATCCAATGTTCTTGTTGGATTGGTTTCTTCTATAACTAAATGGTTGCACACGGTCGGGATGTTAAATATAAATCACAAGCGGCGGACAGCGTGAAACTAAAATTAAAAGTGTCTACCAAAGCGAGTCGCGCTCGTGCGAGGCGTCGTGGAATGGGGCGTTAGGTAGGAGCAACGTCATTTACCTTCTAGAATTGCTCTGTCCTCCTTCACTCGCTCCTCGCTCTCTCATACGGAAGACGCCGAAAACTTTGGCATGTTCAATTCCGCGTTTGACCGGAAGCGGATATAAAGAAAACCCAGTGTTCATGGGAAATGTAGTCGCCATTGGTTATTGAAGTCCCATAAGTCCGGGAGTAATTAGCGGTTATGTATTCAAAAAGGCAAAGAGCCAAAGAGTAATCCATGTGCATATCGGACGCCTAATTTTTAATTCATATAGCACATGTTAGATGTTTCATTATTATTTCGTCCGTTATTGTTGTCATATGATTGCCAACTTCTTCATGGGAGTTGTGGTTGTAACGCTTAAGAACCAATTACAAAGAAGTGTATATGTCCTTTGGTTGCAGTAGCGACTCTTTGAAGTGCCTAAGATACCACTAGAAAGGGGTATTATATTAATCCAAAAATAAAACAAAAATAAAATGTTATATGCTCGGTTAATCAGAAACTGAGGGCTGATTAGCCTATAGACGGTTATGCAGTTTAACTCACAAGTGATACAGTTCAGACATCTCATTCAAGCCAGTAATGGTGGTGTTAAACTTAAGAATTAGCATAGCTTCTCTCTGTCTTAACTTGGCCTCTAGATCACCACCTCGTGGATCTGGTTCTATTTTTGATATAATTGTCCATTTGAAATCCTCATCCCCATTGGATTCATCAATCCAGTGTTGGACAAGTGGAGCTGTTAGTACTTTCTTTTTTATACGATATTTGTGTTGTGACATTCTATGTCTGGCTTCTTGATTCGTTTTTCCAATGTATAGCTTGTTGCAAATACAGGTGATTGCATACACTATATTCCGCGTTTTGCAATTAGTGAACTGGTCATGTTTCCATGACACGCCACCATGTTGGAAAAGGTCACCTTCGATAGTTGAATTGCAACATAAACAAGTGCCACATTTGTGATGGCCTGTGATGGGGGGTAGGCTTACATAGTCTCGTAGAGTCAATGTCTTAGGTTTGGGCACGGCCGCTCTGACAATCTGATTGGCTATACTTGTGTCTTTTTTGAAAGCAAAAAGTGGCACTTCTTTTAGCTGTTCATTGATTTCTTTTACTAGATGCCAATTTTGGTAGATTGTTTTTTTCAAAAAATTGGATGCAGGACAGAAGGTTGAAACACAAACCGTCCGGTTTAGTTGTTTCTTCTCTTTCTTTTTGAGGAGTTCTTCACGCGGTGTCCACCACGCTCATTTTATTGCATTTTTCAGCAATTTGGCTGGGTATCCACGATCTAATAGTCTCTCTTTTAAAATGTTTGCATGTGACAGATATTCATCCTTGAAGGTACAATTTCTCCGTATTCGGAGGAACTGCCCTATTGGTAAATGTTGTTTTAGGTTTCTCGGATGATTGCTGGAATAGTCCAAGGCCTTGTTGCGGTCAGATTTTTTCCTAAATAAAGTTGTTACTAGTTGACCATTTGAACAATAAATTTCAACATCTAAAAAAGAGAGGCTATTAGATCGTGGATACCCAGCCAAATTGCTGAAAAATGCAATAAAACGAGCGTGGTGGACACCGCGTGAAGAACTCCTCAAAAAGAAAGAGAAGAAACAACTAAACCGGACGGTTTGTGTTTCAACCTTCTGTCCTGCATCCAATTTTTTGAAAAAAACAATCTACCAAAATTGGCATCTAGTAAAAGAAATCAATGAACAGCTAAAAGAAGTGCCACTTTTTGCTTTCAAAAAAGACACAAGTATAGCCAATCAGATTGTCAGAGCGGCCGTGCCCAAACCTAAGACATTGACTCTACGAGACTATGTAAGCCTACCCCCCATCACAGGCCATCACAAATGTGGCACTTGTTTATGTTGCAATTCAACTATCGAAGGTGACCTTTTCCAACATGGTGGCGTGTCATGGAAACATGACCAGTTCACTAATTGCAAAACGCGGAATATAGTGTATGCAATCACCTGTATTTGCAACAAGCTATACATTGGAAAAACTAATCAAGAAGCCAGACATAGAATGTCACAACACAAATCTCGTATAAAAAAGAAAGTACTAACAGCTCCACTTGTCCAACACTGGATTGATGAATCCCATGGGGATGAGGATTTCAAATGGACAATTATATCAAAAATAGAACCAGATCCACGAGGTGGTGATCTAGAGGCCAAGTTAAGACAGAGAGAAGCTATGCTAATTCTTAAGTTTAACACCACCATTACTGGCTTGAATGAGATGTCTGAACTGTATCACTTGTGAGTTAAACTACATAACCGTCTATAGGCTAATCAGCCCTCAGTTTCTGATTAACCGAGCATATAACATTTTATTTTTATTTTATTTTTGGATAAATATAATACCCCTTTCTAGTGGTATCTTAGGCACTTCAAAGAGTCGCTACTGCAACCAAAGGACATATACACTTCTTTGTAATTGGTTCTTAAGCGTTACAACCACAACTCCCATGAAGAAGTTGGCAATCATATGACAACAATAACGGACGAAATAATAATGAAACATCTAACATGTGCTATATGAATTAAAAATTAGGCGTCCGATATGCACATGGATTGCTCTTTGGCTCTTTGCCTTTTTGAATACATAACCGCTAATTACTCCCGGACTTATGGGACTTCAATAACCAATGGCGACTACATTTCCCATGAACACTGGGTTTTCTTTATATCCGCTTCCGGTCAAACGCGGAATTGAACATGCCAAAGTTTTCGGCGTCTTCCGTATGAGAGAGCGAGGAGCGAGTGAAGGAGGACAGAGCAATTCTAGAAGGTAAATGACGTTGCTCCTACCTAACGCCCCATTCCACGACGCCTCGCACGAGCGCGACTCGCTTTGGTAGACACTTTTAATTTTAATTTCACGCTGTCCGCCTCTTGTGATTTATATTTAACATCCCGACCGTGTGCAACCATTTAGTTATAGAAGAAACCAATCCAACAAGAACATTGGATTCTTTCCCGTTAGTTACGTGAGTTAATGGTTTTGCGGCTTACACGCTATGCCAATCACACACTCGGTTGCTCTTTTTCAGAATCGTTTACAAATTGACTGAAAAGTCGGGTCACAATTCCTGATTCTTCCATCAAAATTAATTTTGGACTATCCCAA
This sequence comes from Lissotriton vulgaris, assembly GCF_964263255.1. NCBI lineage: Eukaryota > Metazoa > Chordata > Amphibia > Caudata > Salamandridae > Lissotriton > Lissotriton vulgaris. Next base: position 118,363,261 of record NC_141690.1, read on the forward strand.
CAAGCAATCATGTAAATTGCTTTTCCCTTTAAATTCATTGCACATAAAGTCTGATTTTCACTTATAAGCACTATAATTGACTCAGAATGGCCCACTCTTTCTGTTTCAGATTTTATGACTTTGACACCGTTACTTGAAAACACAGGTACAACAATAGATCGTGCTGATCAGTATGTGAGTTGAAGGTCTCTCATGTGTGGTCTTGACTGAGTGTCTGTTCATTTATGTTTTTCAGATTATGTCTGTTGGTCCTGAAGAGAATCCCTGAAATTAAGCAGGGATTCGAAACGCGTCGACCCTCACTTCCCCTTCTTATCTGATTTATTCTGTTTTGCGACCAACCGTCCTTTCTTTGAAAATTTGTAAATATAAATTCAATGTGTGGTCGTATATGAAAAAGATATATCTACACAGGCATGTTTTCATTTGTATGTATAGGCTTATCTATGATTAGTGCAGAGATTCTGCAATAGGCCTTAGTTCAAATAATTTGAATTGAAAATATAGGCTCTTAACCGCATCACTTTTATATGTTGTCTATTGTCTGATTGTTGTCCAAAAGCGTCATTTTTCATGTTGTATTGGTGAATCAGTGTTTTTGATATTGATACCTCATTGTCTTTGGTTTTTGATTTCGTGGATTGAATTAACCATTTAAAACAAGCGTGTTTTACATGTTGACCATTAGATGAGTTCATTGTCAACACTCATCCAAATTAACCCTTTGTTCAAATTGACTGGTCCACTTTGTTTTAAAAGCAAGTAAAAAGAAAAAGAAAAGAAAAATATAAAATGAAATAAATTCATCTTTCATTAAAAAAATTCAGACTGAATCAGTGGTCTTTGGGTTGAGTAAATTCCTGCTCAACACTGTGTTAAAAGTACAAATTATTGCACAGTACTGGCAATTTCTTTGTTCATTTAGTATCTGGCACAGCCTTACTGTGCTCTTGCCAAAACCCTCTTTGTTACATAGTCCAGTTGTAAGGAGCCATGGCCAGTCAGCCACCCGTCGCCATTTATCAATCACTGCTGCTCTCCCCTATAGACTCAGAGCCTTTCAGCACTGCATGCTCCTGAGGATAGTGCAAATTGAAGCCAGGATGGATGTGCAGTTCGACCGCTTGGAGCAGCAGCTCTAAGTCCTAGCCCACAGCTAGGTCTCTCGTCTCTTGCTCCTTTTTAAATCTTTTGTTTGGATGGTAAGACGTGTTGGGGAGAGGGTGGGAAGGTGGGAGTTGGGGAAATCTGATTCTTGGGTTTTTTGGCATTTCTTTTTACGGACATTTGTGTGGCAATTTGAGCTTTCTTTGGACATTGGTTAGGCCAGGTGTTGTGAGCTTTAGATTATTTGCTAAGATAGTTATGCGGTACCCTCACTTGTCCTACTACTCTCCCCTCCTAGTCTCTGCATTCTCCAACTATATTAACCCCTAAGGAGTCAGATGGGGTGTGGAGGTGTGAATTTCCTTAGTATATGGATTATTGTAGCTCAGAAATCCCTCACAGTTCTTCTATTACCTGTGATTAGGCAAAGCAGTGGCTGCATGGTTTCCCAAGGTGCCAATGTGGTGGTAGTAGACAGTAGCAGCAGGCTTGAGGACTTGTCGTTGAATACTAGTGAAAGCACCATATTCAGAAGCGAGGTTCCACTCCCTCCCAGCCAAGCCCAAACTGTAGGATGAGGAATATTCTTCGGAGGAAACTAATTAAATTAAAATAAAAAACTGAGTTAACAATGTTTTATATGCAAGCTTTGCACAAAAAATTGAGACAGTCACCCAAGGGAGACTAGAGTACAAATAGTAGTACACAAGAAAAAGACTGTCAAATGGGAAAACCTGAAAGGCAAAGCTAAAGGAAAATAAATAATCAGAATGGTGAGCTAGTAAGAGTTACAAACTGAAGTCGACTCGAGCTATGAAGTAGACAAGCGTAACCTTTAGTGCTGGAAGGATAATGATGCTGGCAATTATGAATTATGTTTCTCTGAAAACAATGTAAATAATATATTGAATACTGGGCACTGGTGGGAAATCTAATATATGATAATATTGCCAGTGTGGGCTATACTTAGAGTAGAAGAAGATCCTCGCCCGGCCTTGAGTTGGTGTTGCTTTCACCACATCCGGCCCACCAAGTGTGTGATCATTTAATGGTGTAAATTTATCTAGTCAAACCTCAATAAATCACACAGCCCGGGGGAAGAGGGTTAGGGGTTTGATGAATGGATGGGCAGGGGGATCTGAGGAAAAGGTTTCAAAAAGACAAACACTACACAAGCACCAAACATCCATCTTGGCAGCCGACCATCATAAATCTATTATGGGAGTAAAAGGCAATGCATGCATGATGATGAGTACTAATACCGGTAAACAAAAGCAAATTGTCCATCTGCCCCCAGAGAGACCCAAGTTACATTATGTTCTGTAACTGATCCAATACAATTAAAATATCTGTAGGAGTCAGGTAAAAAACAATCAACAATACACAAATGGTTATGATGATCAAAGAGAAAAAAGATACTGTATTGCCAAATTGGGAGTTGCATATGCATTCCTCTGGTACTGTGCGTCAATCTTGGGTGCCTAGCGGATGCGGTTCGGTAAGGTAGGTCTGAGTCTGTTATATTGTTTTTCCAGTAGTGCACAGGGTAAAGGCCAGGGCCTGCAGATTGAAAATCAAAAATGATATTGACGAGTCAAGGAGAAAAGTTAAACTGCATAAAAAGGAGTGTGCAACAAGAAGTGAAACCCCAGAGGTAGCATGGCTAAGTATGTTTCCAGCAGTTACCTCAACAACAGGTCCCCCAACCGACCACCAGTTAGTTTCAAATTAAACGGTGAATTGGTGCCAGACAGCACTGAGCAGTGAGCACATACACACAGCAACATAGCATTTCCCCAATCAATTAGAAAATCAACGCACCGCTGTCAGTCACACCACTCACCACCACCACCACTACACAGACTTGTGCAGGTCTGGTGCTGTGGTTTACCTTTTAGGCCTCTTCAAAGTGATCATCATCCAAATCAGTTGATTTCAGTGAATTTGAAAACTTCCATCTTCTTCTGGTGGCAGGTCTTGAAGTAGTCATGCCCACGCCCATGCCCAGAGTCATTCCATCATCTCTGATCCCGGGTATGGTGTCCAACTCCATACCAACAGTGTGAGTGTCCCGAATCAAAGTCAAAATGCAATAGATCATCCTATAGTAGAACAATTTTGTTATTGAACAACAAGAAGGGGAAGATTGAATCACTTTTTGTTAAGATTCTTTAGGGTAGGAAAGCATAGATAGTCACTGCCCAGTGTTGGAGGCAGGCATACATTTGTTTGTATTCTCTGCCTGGATTGAGGAAAATTGCTAGAAGGGTGAGTCAGGACTCGGAAGTCGGAGTTCTTCACTGACTGCACACAGTTGCAAATCCAATCCAGCAATAAATATGTGTCTATAAGTAATTCGGTGGGGAAAGAATTAGTTAACCAGCCACACACAAATCAGAAAGTAAATGTTTCCTAGCTACATTTATTTTAATTTTTGGGGTGTCAAAGAAAGAAAGCCTAGTAGTCAGGGAAGTAGAGCTCATCCTCAAACTCTGGTGGTTCGCCCAGAAGTCATCTTACACACAACTTCCATGCCCTTAGTCTCCGCCATCTTCCTCATGTCGTACTTCACGTATATGTAATCCGGTGGTATAAAGCGCTTATTTATTTTGATCATGGTTAATTTCTCCACATTTTGGGGCAAGAGACTGGTCCCTCTTACTGTGACAATGGCCCCAGCAGCACTGTAGACATGCTCAGCGGAGACACTGGCTCCAGGGCAAGGCAGATAGTTTATTGCCAGACTGCTGAGCAGTGGCCATTGGTACCTCTTTCCATACCAATACACCAATAGGTTTTGGTCAAGGTACACCTCTGTTGCGTCATCCAGATGAGCCTTGACCATTCCCTCAATTTTCATTGCTGGTGCTCCACTTTGCTCAACCTCTTTTGCCTTACCTTCTGTACTGGACTTAAACACTGACAGTAGAATTCACTCAGTTACAGATTAAGGGCTGATGCTCCTGGTCTTCGTGTTGTCGATGGTTGTCTTGTCATTAGTTATGGCTGCTGTGACTCAACAGCACTGCCCTCAGGCTTTGAACTTGAAGGCAGCACCACAGGACCTGTGCCCTGGACCAGTGAGCCTCTAATTACCTGCTGTTGCTCAGCTATCCATGTTTGCATTTTCTAAAATACACCTCTGAAAAAGGAATGACAGTAGACAACAATGGTTTGTACCGCTGATCAAGAATTGTAGTACAAAATACAGGAGTGTGACCCGCCCAGCCCTCCAATACCTTGCCCTCGTGCAGGTTGAAATTCATTTCCTGACGATCACCTCTGATCGGCCCAATTCAAGCACCTTTCCAGCACGCCCCAAGCAAGACAACCCAGTCCTGATGATGATCCTTACTAACGTGGATCGAAACGCCGTTGACTATTACAGCTTATTAATAGGCGTACTTCTCTAATGTGGTTCAAATAATGGAAATGAAATCTTTTATCTGTGTTCTCACTTTGTCACATGATCTGAGCCAGCCACTGTAGATTACTTGCACCTTTTCACAGTGCGCCGCTTTTGCTGTTCACTCCCCCACTTGCGTCGCCACTTTCACCACAGTCACTTTTTGTAGAGCACCAAGTTTTTCTATGGTTGTCACCTAATTGAGTTTATACAGTGCTGCTTATAACTGTATAATACCGATGATGAATTTACATTATAAAACAAGATGATTTACTACCTTGTCTTAAATTCAAAGAGTGTTCTCCTTTTTCCTTGCTAGCAATGCGATGTGCATGCATATTTAATTGACTGTTTATTATTACCTATTGGGACACTGTTTTTTGACTGGATCAAGAATTGTGGCACAGATGTAACGTTTGGAGAATACAATGTCTCTTTGCACCCTTGTATTAGTAGACAAGCAAAGGATTAAGCTCTCCACCAAGTCATATGCATATTTTTTTTCCTCCACACCTGCATACATTGCAGACACCTCCTTTAACTGTTCCTGTAGCAAGTGCAACAATGGGATAACTTGGTCCATGGTACTGTCCTCTTTTTTGACTTCCAGTTTGAACACCTCAAAAGGAAGCAGCCTCTGTGTCAGGCATTTGACTAGGCCCTATTCGTCCATCTCAATAATCATGCCTTTTACAGTTTCATCCACTCTTTGCATGACATATTCATTGATAGGTCTGTACTGCTCAAACAGGCTTTCAAGCATGTAATAAGTGAGGTTCTAGCATGTTGGCACCTACTGTATGAGTGCTTTAACTGGCATTCTATTATCACGCTGAATGACCCTCAGCTGCTTCCAAGATTTAAATGAATGGCTGAAATGAGTGCATATTCTTTTACAATAAGTTGCTTACTTGTTCTTCTTTTTGAGTAAGCCTTATATAATGATGTTGATGCAGTGCGCCAAACACAGGACCCTGAAATAACCACCATCGGCCATGGTCTTAAATATATTACTGTCATTGTCCGTGGCGATAAATCCAATCTTAAGCCTTCTTGGTCTCTGAAATTCAAAGACCTTGTTGTTAAAGTCTTCCAAAATGTTTGCAGATGTATGTCATTTCTCCATTGTGAAAATCGCTACTGTGGCATGCTGCAGATATTTTTTCTCTAGCCCCCACAAAAGAGATCCATAGAAAAGTGAAGTACATGTAATCAGTTGCTTGGAAACTGGTCCACATGTCTGTTGTCAGGTGGATAGTGTGGACAGCACTATGCTGCAAAGCTTTTCCAAGCAATTCAAGTATTTCGTGATGTAGCGCTGGAACAGGAATATATGCAAATCAGTCTTGACCCTGTTCATCATGGGAACAGTCCAGCCGAACTGCCAAGCCAGTTCTTTCCCTGAACCGGGATCAAGAATCCGGGGACTGGTTTGTATTTTAATCCACAATCCATCCATGGCCTAAATGCTGTAAACACAACAGAAACTATTGCTTCATACACCCATGACTAGCACTGGGCCTGCTGGTTGGAAGGCCAATTAGCAGACTACTAGGCTACATATTTAATCAAAATTTCAAATGAATTAAAAAAAATGTAGTATATGTACTAGACTGTGAAAAAAATGCTGTTTACAAAAGAAAAAGAAAATGCAAAGAAATCACTAGGCCCCTATTGAAACTTCAGGCCATCCAGCACAATACATTTTAACAAAGGATTAAAAGTGTGAATAAATCAAGGTGCATGGCCCCAATAAAACAAGCAACACCAGGTTTTCAACTTACTTGTGAAATCTCAAATTCAAAGTCCTTAAATCTAATGAGATATGCAGCAGACACAACGAGTGATCCTTCCAGCTCCAAATCCAAATGAAAAGTGACCAGAGATGGACAAAGCACTGGGAGGAGCCTGATGGACAGGAACAGGAAGTTGGAGACTTTGGGGCACTTACTTTCAGTTGAAAAACCAGTCAAAAAAACACAGCACGGAAAAACCACCGCCAAATGTCAATCCGGGGAGGTTTTTCATGCCAAATAGTCAGTACGGGAAGTTTTTGATGCTGCTCGAGGAGCGAATCTTTCCCAGATTGCAGCCGTGGTTGATCCTGCGCAATTGGGATCGCACACAGCAGAAAAGTTCAGCAAGAAGTTGTTGTCGTGCTCAAATGACATAGTGGCGAACGCAAAATCTTGCTGGAGCATGAGGCCGGCTAGCAAATCTCATTGCACCCGCGACGGCCCTGAAAATCTCATAGACAATCGAGAGCACCCGGTAAGTTGCTCCCATGCACACAAAATTGTATTTCGTGCGTGCAGACCAAAAAAGAAACTTAGCTCCATTGCGGAATGCAGAGTCAAAAGGTAACTCCTCATTCTCCGCAGAATGCAAAGTTGCTGAATTCCGCAAACTCCACGAACGGAGCAGAGGTTTATGCCCAGGCTTAGTTATAACTGGACAATTGCACAGGATAAAGCTTTATTTGTCTGAAATATTTGGGGACCACTATCTCCAAATCAGGAAACGCTGGGTGGCCATTTCTTATTATCCTTTAAGCAGCTTGAAACGTGTCAGAGTGTAACTTTGTAACGACTCAGCACAAAATGTAACCCTGCTACTATTTGTTTTTTGCACACCTCTACATAGGCATTATAGCCCTCAATGCAGGATACATTGTATTTAAAGGTAGGATATGTAGAAATTTAAAGTTAACATGTCTTCACAGTGATTAGCACAGAAAAATTATTTTCACTGTAGGGACTTTGGCTAGCCTTCTTAAAAACACTGGGAAGCAATATTAAGTATTAATTCTGCTAACTCAGGGTAGGGATCAGCTAAAAAGATGATTCACCAACTATCTTTAATATTTATGAGAAGCACCATTTAATGGTGAAGTTGGATTTTATTTTATTTTTTTAATTTATTTTTGTTGTTGCATCAGGTTAACACATGCAGTAGTGTCGAGCATTAAAAGGTGCGGCGTCAACATTCAGCCACATCCCATCAGGATCGCAACGTTTTCTTAATTACATAACAGTCAACATTTAGGTTTATAGATTGGTATTTCAGAAGCATGTAGAATAAGCATCATCTTTCGTATTTGTGTCAGTACAGCGAACAAGACTTCACAACCCGCAAGCAGTCTATCTGTCGTCCATGCCAGGAGGGCACGGGAGATCCCAAATCAGCCTGTACCCATGCATCCCCACCACTCCTGCTCTTCCCATCTTACTCTATATCATCGTCCTCTTCTGAACTATCTATATCTTCTTCCTCCGGTAGCGGGTCACAAGGCCCCCCCCTGTACACGTTCCATGGCAACCATATCTTATTCCATTTACGTGGATTAACCCTCTGTTGATATACCGCCCGCTCCCTCACCATGAGCATGTCCATATTTCTGCACCATTGTGCCAAAGTCGGTGCCTCTGACGCCCCCCACTTTTGTGCTATATCCCGCTTTGCTAGCATCATCCCAATAACTACCCACTGCCGCCCATGTGGTGTCAGGTTGGTCGGGCCCCATACATTTAACAGGCAAATTCTAGGGTCAGGAGTGACCGGGAGTTGCAGAGTCTGGGCGACCGTGCGTGTCACTCGCCTCCAGTAGTCTACCATGTTTGGACAAGACCACAGGGTATGAAACAGTGTACCCTCCTCCCCACAGTTTCTTAAACAATAAGGGTGATCTGCACTTTGGAGTTTGTGCAGGGTGGTGCGTGTGTAGTACACTCGGTGTAATATCTTGAATTGTACCAATCGGAATCTCGCCGAGATTCCCGCTTCTCTAGGCGACGCCATTTAGGCATTCCAGCTTGCCTCATCTAGTTCACCAATATCATCGTCCCATTTTTCTTTCAATTTCTGCAATGGGTCAGGCAGGTTGTTTACTAATTTGCGATATGTGAGGGAAGTAGCGCTAGTCTCCATGTAGTCGGTGAGTAGTCGGTCCTCTAAAGGAGCCGATTCCGGGACCTTAGCGCCCGGTGTCAGTACAGCCAGCAATGCATGTCTAATCTGTATGTATCGGTATGTCTCAGTGATACTCAGCTCATACTGCTCCCTCAGAGTGTCGAACGGAATCACCCCATCCCTGGTCCACATGTCACCCACCGTGGAAATCCCGATATTGTCCCAGTGGTCGAAGCCTTTACTGCGTCTTAGGTTTCCCAATGACCTAGAGTCCCACAAGGGTGTAAGCTGTGTGATCACTCCCACCCACTTCAGACGAGATTGAGTTTTATGCCATAATGTTACAGTGTGCTTAGTCGGGCCGATCAATTTCGCCGTCAGGCCTTTGTGATAAAGCGGGGCCAAAAGTGTATTAGTGCCAAGCTGCCATCTGTCTGCTAAATACACCGGGTCCTCCTGCGGTGCATGCACCCATTGGTTAATCACCTTGAGGTGCGCCGCCCAATAATATAGTTCCAGGTTTGGGAGCGCAATACCCCCGCTGTACCAGTCTCTAACCATTTTCACCTGCGCGACCCTCGCCGGCCGATCTCCCCACAACAGGACCGACAGCTGCCCTGCTATCTGTCTAAAAAAGGAAGGTGGGACCAGTGCCGGCGTATTTTCCAAAGCATAAAGGAACCGGGGCAGCGCCATCATCTTGAAGAGCGCCGCTCTGCCCAACAATGTCAGCGGGAGTGTCTTCCAGTGGCGCACGTCCGCTTTCAGTCTGTCGAGCAGCGGCCTTAGGTTCAAATCCTGAAAGGTCACGTGGTCTCGTGTGATCTGAATCCCTAAGTACCGAAAGGAAACGGCCTCTACCAGCAAAGGGCAGTCCACCTCCAGGCGTGGCGGGGTCCCATGCAGCATATAAAGTATCGATTTCATCCAATTGATCTTGTAACCTGAGGCAATCCCCTGCCGCTCACACAATGCCAATAATACTGGAATCCCCTCTGCCGGGTCCGCTAGGTATATTAACATATCATCAGCATATAATGACACTCTGTCCTCCCAGCCGTCCCCCCATGTTATGCCCCGCAGTAGCTGAGTGGTCCTAATGATAGTTGCCAAGGGTTCCAAAACTAGGGCGAACAGTAGCGGTGAGAGCGGGCAACCTTGTCTCGTGCCCCTTGCTAACGAAATGACTCTCGAGATGTGGCCATTTGCTGTCACTCGCGCCACAGGATTCTTATACAGTAGCCTCACCCACGCTATGAACTTTGGGCCGAAGCCCATATGTTGTAAGACTGCAAAGAGGTACCGCCACTCCACCAAGTCAAACGCCATTTTGGCGTCCAGCGAGAGGATTGCTGCATCGTCTGTCAATAACGGAGCCCTCGCCATAACACCATGCAGGCGCCTGAGATTCATTGCCGTGCTCCTGTGCGGCATAAATCCCGATTGGTCTGGATGAATTAAGTGTCCGAGGTGAGGCAGCAGCCTGTTGGCCAATAATTTTGCCAAGATTTTGCTTTCGGCATTGAGGAGGGAAATCGGTCGGTAGGAGCCGCACTCCTCAGGGGGCTTGCCAGGCTTCGGGATCGCCACAATGGTAGCCATGCACTGATCAGGTGGCAGATGTCCCCATTCTAAACTGTCAGCGTACATGTTGAGTAGCGGTGTAGTAAGCGTCTCCGACATGGTTTTGTACCACTCAATCGGAATTCCATTGGGGCCCAACACTTTTCCTGAATGCAGCGCTGCGATAGCTGATTGTAACTCCTCGGCCGTCAGGTCTGATTCTAGGTCCTCTACATTGTCCTGCGACAGGGTGCTGGTGGGCACTCCCACGAGTGCTGTCTCCGCCATTTCCTGTGTAACCTCTATTTCAGAGGTATACACCGCCTGGAAGTGATCAGCCAGGAGTTCGACTATCAGGGCGGGGCGGGTGTGCATCGCTCCCGTAGAGTCTTTCAGTTGTAGAATAGTCCTCTGCCCCTCTCGTTTCTTCTCTAGCCAGGCGAGGAGTTTGCTCGCCTTATCCCCTACATCGTACACCCTATTCGTTGTAGCCGCTATATTTTCAACCACTCTACGGCGCAGAAGATCAGTATGACTCTGCTGACACAGCTGAAGGTTGTGCAGCTTGTCCCCGGTCGGGTCAGCCATATGATCCTCATTTGCCTTAGCGAGTCTGACTTCTAAGTCTAGCAGTTCCTGTTTCTGGGTGCGCCTATAGCTCGTTATAGTGGAAATGGCTTGTCCTCGGAGAACCGTTTTGTAGGCTTCCCATAGGATCGATGGGGATGAGACCAAGCCATTGTTCTCTGCGAGGTAACACCTCGTCGCTGTTTTAAGAGCTTTGGTCACCTGTGGGATCCTAAGGTAACCCGGGAATATCGGGTATACGCGCTTTTGGGAGCGTTCCGGGTTGGAAAGAATCAGCGTCAATGGGGAATGGTCCGAGACACCCCTCGGCTTAATCTGCACGTCGTCGACAGAGAGCAGCCCGTGGCCCGGTGTCAGGAAATAGTCGATCCGCGACAGACTGTCATGGACCGCTGAGTGGTAAGTGTACTGTTGGTCAGTTGGGTGTAGGCGTCTCCAGAGGTCTATCAGGCCTTGCGCCTCTAGGAAGTCATTCAGCCGGGAGGACCCTGGAGCCTGTGATCGCGTCGTGCATGGTGTGCCACTGCATTAAAATCCCCCTCTACTATGAGGTCTCCTTCTGGGAGCTCCAACAGGAATTTCCCCAATTCCGGGAGAGCTACCGTGTGCAGTGCCGGTGGAATGTACACCAAGACTACATTCAGCCGTCTCCCTTCCCACTGTCCAAGTGCCGCTGCGAAGCGCCCCTGTGTGTCTGTCTTCGTGGATTGGAGCATGAATCTGGAGGATCGATGCATTAGTATTCCCGTCCCACGGGACCCTCTAGTAAATTCCGAGTGAGCGATCATACAGTAACCTTTCCTGTCTAGAGCTTGTGTGGCTGTGCCTGTGAGGTGCGTCTCCTGCAGCAAGACCAGGGCCGGGTTGAATCTCTTTATACTGTGTAACACTAGACCTCGTTTGACCTTGTCCCCCAGACCTCTCACATTCCAGGACAAAAGTTGCAGAGGTGCCGCTGGCCCCGTCCTAGGTTCCCCCCTCCCTACGTCACTCCGTGTGTTGTGTGCCATAGCTTCTGTGGTTGAGAGTATCTATGTACCATAGTAAATGCGATCCAGTACCTGGACAGGAGCTCGCCATACTTTGTGTGTGTGCCTCGCGATCCCAATCTACACCTGTGTAACAATCCAAGAAAAACCAAACCCCCCCCACTCCCAACTCCCCCCCTCCCTGCCCCCCTGCTAGACGGACCCAGAACTGCCCGCCCCCCCAACTTAGCAGAGTGCCTGACCCAAACCCCAAACATATTACTTGCTCGTTGGGGTGAAGGACTCTCCGGAGTCGGCGGCCTCCCTCCATGTCCACGGAGGACCTCCGCCCAGTGTCCTTGACGGCCCGCCCGGCCAACGTTGCATTTAGTCTATTCTAGTAAGCCCGGGAAGTCATTGTTCGTCGTTATTCTCAGTTTCGTGAGCCTCGCTCAGGGGGGTGAAGTTGGATTTTTGATAAATAGTAAGGAAATGCAACTTTTAGAAAGTTACCCTTTTCCTACCTGAAACGAATAAAGACAAATTTATATGAGTCATCTAACTTTTGAATGTGCCTGAATGATGTGCGGAAACAGCAGCGCCAAAGAGCCCTATTAAGATAGGGTTTACAGCTTTCTGTGACACGGCAACAGAGTAAAAAACTCAGAGTTGGTGCTTCCCTAATTTAGAAATGACCACCAAGCTAGTAATCATTTCTAAAGTATTGGCAGGAACCGCCGTCATGGCAATTCCTGCCTGTGCTGTATGCAGTTTGGTTCAAAAGGTCCATCAACATGACAGAGCCTTGCATCAAACTGTTTTATTTTCAAAAAGAAAATCCCAAAGCAGAATTTATTTTTAGTACATAAAAAATAGAAACAGTGTTAATGACGGTTGAAACAAGTGGTCTGCTCATTGATTAAACCCATGTCTGCTCATATCTAAATTTGTAGGGTGTACAGTATATTTGGCAGTCAGGATACTTTGTCACCATTTTGATGGAGTATCCGTACCAAACCTTTTTTCCTCTGACAGGATGATCATTTCGACTGTTACCAGGCTCTTAATTTACTTCAAAGGTACTCCCCTGTAGCAAACGGATGGCAGGTAACACCTGGAAAGTTCATTTTCTTTGTTCCCCCAGTCTAGAAGGCACCACTCCCAGTTGGAGGGGACCAGTCCCCAGAACTGGCTGGGAATGACCACAGAGGAAGGGCTATTTATTACCATGGCCACAGCGCTTGGTGGGTACACAGGCTCTGCAGAAGGAGAGAAAGGTTTCACCTTTTAGGATATTGGGAGTTGAGGGCACTGTGGGATTGCTGGAAGCAGGACAGACAGGAAAGGCAGCAATAGTGATTAGGGTTACCACTGAGAACTGGGGCCAGGAATCACCCCCACCCAAAACTAGTGCCAGGAATAAATGTGACATCCCCACGTACCCTCTTGAGCTCACTACTGGATCTGATTAAGAGCAAAAGAGAACTGAGCCTCTTGTCTGCAACCTGAGATGAGCTCTGAAGAAATAGACCCGCTCCCTCCAGCACCCAGGACAAAGAAGTGGACACCAAGGATCAAAAGGCTGACTTACTATTCAAGTTACAGGGGCACAAAAAGCTTCAAGATGCCTTTTCTTGAATTTCCCAGCTTACCAGTCCCAACTAGACATGACCTAGAACTGCTAGTGGCCTCTGCTAGAGTGAGGTCCGATCCCGAAGTGCTGTTACTGAGGTGCTGGAACACCTGGATGTATCTGGCTGAACTTTGCCTACCACTCCTGAAAAGCGGGGACTTGGAAACCTTTTCAACATCAAGACCATGGAAGGACCGGGACAAACCTGCCAAGCCGATTTGCACAAGGGGTGTTGCTGTTGAGCTGAAGATTCAGATTTCTTCTACTCTGAGCTTCTCCACAGCAGCAAAAACAATTCAGCATGAACTCGCAGAGAAGGCACCCAGTCAATTCCATTCAATATAAGTTTATTCATTCTAAAAACAATAGGCCATAAAAGTACATACAAATATTGCACGTAGCAGTAATCAGACATAAAAGTTTTAAAAAGATAGTACATTTAAAACAGTTAGGAAATAAGTGCATGAAGGACTTTAGGTTTCAACAACACGACAAATAATATATAAAATAACCATACTTAAAGTGCGCAGAAAAGTGCAAGTCAAAGTCAGATATCAGTAATTCATTACTGTATTATAGGCAGTGGCTGAAGTTGAGAAGGCATGAAGATAGAGAGAGAACAAAATCCTCAATTAGGGTCTATAATGCGCTTCTGCTACCCCCCAAAAGTAAACCTAACGTCTCTGCCAACTCTATATACTGAGCCATGATGCACATAAAATTCTGACAGACTAGCCCATCATGGTTTATCTAGCCCTAAGTTCTGCTTTCAGGAAGGCACAGACAATGAAAACGATTTCATGTGTACACAGCGATTGTAAGTGAAGAAGACCTGGCCTACAGCAACGGAGGCCTAGCCTCTGTAACAAGGGTCTTAGAAAGTGCTTTGGGGATAGGCTGTGCAATTTTCAGAAGAACGTAACGTGCAATAGTGATTGAGCGGAATGATTATCACAAGGGCAAGAGGAGACTATCTATGTTCCCCTCTGGGTCTAGACAGATTTTGAAAACTAGAGACCAATAAATTGCCCCTGCAAAAAAGTGAAAGGGAAGTGCCTGCTCTCATCTTGACAGGTCCAGCAACAAATACAAAGGGGAATCATCTGTGTATGAAAGACTATGTTAGTGCAACACCAAGGGTTTGGATAACTTATGTTTTAGCCTAGTATTTGCACGGTGGTCCTTAAATAATGTTTTCACCTTCATCTTTCAAAAAAGATGGCGGCCAAGTAGGAGCTCTAGGCAAGACCCCAGGGGTTGGGGATCACCAGAAATGGTTTAAATCACAGAATTAACCCCACCAGCAACGTACCGGCCTCGAAAGCAACTTACCGGCATATGAGCACAGCCGGGAAAGGACCCCCACCGGGAGAAAACGTCGGGAGAAGGAGGCTGCAGCATATTCGGCGTTGCGGTGCATACGAGCGGAGACAGGGCGTCACAGCCATCTGAAGCATCGGAAGCAACTTACCGGCCTATGAAGTAGAACACACCCGGGAAAGGATCCCCACCGGGAGAAGATGTCGGGAGAAGGAGGCTGCAGCTTATTCGGCGCCGTGGTGGATGCGAGTGGAGACGGGGCGCCACAGCCATCTGAGGTGCCGACCGCAGTGGAGTTGATGACCGGTGAGTTGCGCTGCCCCGAGCAACATCGGGAGAGGACGGCCGCAGCGTGCTCCTTCTTCATGGTGGCTGCGATTGGAGACGGGGCACTGCAGGCATCAGAAGCGCTGCCGGAGGCGCCGTCGGAGCGCACTGAGGTATGGAGAGGTGATCTGGGGAACCACCGCAGAACAAAATACTTTCAAGAGTCAACCCTCAGTCTTCTATCCCCCCCCCCCCCGCCTTGCCGGTGAAGAAATTAGGAGCAAACAAGAAGCGGTAAACGAGAAAGGAAGGCTCCGCCCCGCCTGACCTCAAAATGGCGGCCGACATGGACAAATAGTCCGTAAATAGCAGTAAACGGCAGCAAATGATACATAAGAGGGCTGCGGATGACATTTATCCCCTCCAAGACGAGAACAGCAGCGGAAATACAAAACGAGGGTTTAATTAGACCAATACTAACAATCCAAAAATAGGACCTGCCCACCTGACTCCAAAATGGCGGCCGTCCTCGGACAAATAGCTGGTAACTGCAGCAAATAGCGAATCGAAGGCTGCGCTAACATTTATAACAGTTATATCCTCATGTGCTGAACAGAAAAGGCACAAGAAAACAGGGGGCTACGTGGGGAACAACGCATGCAAGCTAAAAACCCAGAGTCGCCCTGCCTGGCACTAAAATGGCGACTACTATAGACAACATGAATAGAGAATAACTACAAGCAAAGGGAAAAGAAATCAAGGCTGGAGATGTGAAAAGACATACAGGTGCAGGAATTGAATGGTACAGTAAAAGCAAACAAAATAAGACAAAGAAGGGGATCACATAAAAGATCACAACATTGGATAAAACAGATAATCATAAACAATAGAGGAACTCACTGGAAGAAGAAAAAACAGCGAGAGATAATTGGGGTCATCTAAAGAGTTCTCACCACATAGAGAGACCGTAACACCTTAAACCGTGACGTTAACCAGCAAAAATGGCTGATAACAACTTAGAAGCGGCAGGCATAAATTGACATATCATAAAATATCCAACCTATCTTTCAAAAACCTCAGCCAAAAAATGTAAGCACAATCTAATGAGAAAAAACCCGGACACTTTGATCTCTGACCCATCCGGTAACCGAGATCAAGGCATGATCATAAACGACATGATATTTTTCACTAGAAAAACGGCTAAATGGCGCACCGTCATTACAGAGGAGCTCAACATAAAATCTGTCAGCAATATACCACATGGCACTAAACTAGTGATCATACCGTCACCTAGACTCAGAGCAGACCTGTGCATAACATTATACAAGAATGGAATAGTACTTGTACAAGCAACCAACATTGTACTAGAGAAATTTTACCACATATTCTCGACCTTAAAAGAATGTGTAGAGAACCCAAGGGACCAATATCATCTTCGAACCGCACAAGTAAACATTCTAGACTCCAGCTACTCTACCACCACAGGCAGCATATTGCAAAGAGAACCTCAGGACGCACAACACTTAGCGCCACCAGTGACACAGACATTGTTCTACCCAATGAACGTCAGAATCCTGAACACCCAATACCATTAAAAGACACAACTGAGACAGAAGACAGAATGAACAAAGAGGATACAGAGAGCACAGAAACACTGATACCATTGGATATCACCGTCCCGGCGCTAGCACAGAGGGAAGAATCACTGCTGCCCCTTCAAGAGATAGGGCCACAACACCCAACAACACCAGGAGACGCAACGGAAAGCGTAGACAGGCTGGATGAAGAGGCTACATACAGAAAAGAAATACCTATAATTACTGGCAATAAGGCCCTGCAGCAAATACGGAGGAAAAAATCAACGCGGCTCTCACAGGAAGTGACTTTGCCTATAAACCGGCCACTCAATAGGAATCTAGACACAAATGATACGGAAAATGCCACCCCTCCGTCATACTCATCAGGTACAAGACAAAGATCAGATTGGAACACTCGAAAAGCCCGGCAACTTAAAGTGACAGAAAGTCCACACAACACAGCTAGTGCATCGCACCTCCCGCAAAGCAGAGGCACTGACAACGGAACTAGGGGCACAAAGGATAGGAATCTGAGAAAATGAATAGATCGTACACATGGGAACACAAACTGTAAACACCGAACCGAGAGGATGAACACTCCTAATACCGAGCATCAGACCCGGAGAGACATTAAAGGAATTCAGTCACTAATTGACAACATGTCACAGGACATCCACATGCACTATGACTACACAAACTACCAAGACGAAACTAAGAGATTGAACACTGTTAATACAACATACCAGAAAAGGAGAGAAACAGACGGAATACAGACACAAATTGACAACATGGCACGAGACATCCATATCACTATGAAAACAGTGGTAAAGATCCTAGAAACCACGGCAGGCCTGCAATATAAAATTGAACACATCAAAGAAATAATGATGAAAACGTCAGGAAAAAGGAAGGAGAGAACCAAGCCATCAACAGATCGACAAAACAGGCCAGACAGAAACCTTAGGTACATAACAGAAGAAGAAACACTATCATTACTAAAGTCATATGAGCCAACAGAATACATGAGGGGAGAGAAAATAAAAACTGTTCTGATCGACGAGAACAGAACATCAAAACTGAAGATAAGGAAACCAAACCTTAACAACCTACAACAGGTTCAGCTATCCACAAACGTAAGTGATAGGGAGCAGAACGTTACAAAAAATCATCTGCAATGCCTTCTGCTCAACTGTCGATCCGCAGTGAAACACTCGTCAGACATCGCTGCACTCATCATTAACATGGAAATTGACCTAACAATCCTAACAGAAACATGGCTCTCAGAATCATCTTCTACTTGCATGGATCTGCTAGTGCCTCCACACTATAACATAGTGAGACTAGATAGACCAAAGAAGAAAGGTGGTGGAATAGCCTGCATCCACCGATCAGACATAGAAATCAAACAAATACAATCAGAACCTCAGGAATCCTATGAATATTTAGGCCTTAATATAAAATCAATAGACATTGAAAGATTCACCTTACATGCCATGTACCACCCGCCAGGAAATAATGAGACCTTCATAGACCATTTAATGGAGATTATAACGGAGAACAATAACACGTACTCTAACGACAAATTCCTGGGTGATTTCAACTTGCACTGGGAAGACAAGAAAGATAAACAGATTATCGCTCTAAAAGACTTCCTGAATGAGGTAAATGTTTCCCAAGCTTGCACACAACCGACGCACTCAAAAGGAGCAACACTTGACTGGATATTATCCAGAAAGAAGAACATAATAGTCCAGTCGGTGATGCCATGCGATTGGTCGGATCACCATGCCATAATCTTCCTAATTCCAACACGGGAAAGGAAAAAGAAATCACAGCCCATCAAACTCAAAAAGTGCACACGGGATACGAAAGACCTGAACATAGAGCGATTAGTGGAAAACTGTGAAAAAGATCTGGAGCCACCTAACAGCTTGAAGAATGTGAATGAACTTACGGAGCACTATTCTACAACAGTAGCAAACATAGTTAACACCACCATGCCACTAAAACTGAAAAGAGTCTCGGAAAAGGACAAGAACCCATGGTTTAACGAGTCACTGAATTATTACAGAAGGAAACTAAGAATGGCCGAAAGAAAATGGAGAGAACACCCGGCAACACCAGAACTGAAATCCCTAAGAAAAATCAGAGATGAATATAACAAAAAGATCCTTAGGACCAAAAAAGAATATATCAGATCGGAGCTGGACAACGCCATCAACAGACCTCGGAAACTATTTGAAATTTTAAAGCAACAATCCAATAAATTAGCAAAATCGGTCCGAGAAACCACCAAAACCCAGCTAAGCTGTGAAGAATTCTCAAAATTCTTCACCGAGAAGGCTAACAAGCTGGAAATAGAGCTCAAGGCGGCAGCAGACCAACTGCACAGACAACCACACGGATCGAACATTGCCACACCGACAGTCAAACACAATGGAGCGAAAAACAATGCACAGTGGGATACCTTCGAGCTATACGACCAGACCATCATCGCCAAAATACTAGCAGATATCAAACCAAATAACCACTATAATGATCCACTCCCCGCTAAATGTCTACATAAAATAAATCACATCATCATCCCAATATGGACAAAAATAATAAACGCCTCCCTAACATAAGGAATCCTTCCAGACTGCTTAAAAACGGGACAAGTGATCCCAATCATCAAGAAGCCAACAGCAGACGCAGCTGATCCTAACAACATCCGCCCTGTTACCAATATTCCACCAATGGCCAAACTAATAGAGAAATGCGTACAAAACCAACTGAGCCAACACATCACAAATTTTAGGCTGCTGGACGACTGTCAATCGGGATTCAGAACTGGTCACAGCACGGAAACAGCAATCCCACATATTGTCGACGACGCAGTACAGGCCCTCGACTGCAATAGGACGTGTCAACTAGTTATTCTTGACCTGTCATCGGCATTCGGCACTGTCAACCATGAAAAACTGCTTGAAAGGCTGCACAACAGGATGGGAATGTCAGGAACGGTGTTGAACTGGTTTGAATCCTTCCTGCATAACAGATCACAAAGATTTTGGGTCAACCAGAAACTCTCCACAGCATGTCCAAATTCAATCGGAGTCGCCCAAGGAGCGACACTATCACCCTCACTTTTTAACGTGTACGTCGAACCTCTGACAGAAATCCACCAAAATGCTAACACATCCTATCACATGTACGCGGATGACACGCAAGTGTACATCAAGATAGAATCCCTGGAAGACATCAAGTTAATGAATGGGTCATTAAAAATGACATTAAACTGGCTGACAAGTAATCACCTGAAGCTCAATGCACAAAAAACGGAATCCCTTTTAATTTCATCTCCAAAGAAGTATTCAGAGGCAGAAGAATGGATCAGAATGATCACAGCGTCAAACTGCACCGCTTCCTTAGTTGACACAGCGAAATCATTAGGAATCACTGTAGACAAAAACCTAGATATGAAAGCTCACATCAACTCAATGGCGAAGATTGCCCGCTTTCATTTGAACTACCTAAGGAAAATGAAACCATTCATCTCACCGGCAGACCTAAAACTAGCAATACAATCATTAGTAATCTCAAGGATTGAATACGGCTGTACAACCCTAGCAGGACTACCAAAAATCTCCACAGCTCCGCTGAAAGCATGCCTCAATGCGGCAGCAAGACTCATTACTGGATCGAGGAAATTCGACCATATCTCCCCGCATCTAAAAGCATTAAATTGGCTACCATACGAAGCCAGAATCCAATTCAAAATGGCATGTGTCACCCACAAAGCTATTCATTACAAAACTCCAAGATACCTGGCCCAGAAGATTGTGCTGTCAGGAGGAGGCAGACCAGTAAGGAATGCCAATCTGCTGATGCTAAAACCACCCATATTCAGGAAAAAGAAAACATACGACAGAGCTTTCACAGGGGCAGCCCCAAGAATATGGAACTCTCTCCCTCCAACTATCAGAAAAATTACAAACACGATTACATTCAAAAGGGAAACTAAGAACTTCCTAATGAGTAAGTTCCTGAATTAGGAAAGATATGATCTAGCCACCACGAAAACTGGAGGAGATTGACTTTCCCGAATCGGGACAAAGAACTCTTAAATAATGGACGATGCTGAGCATGATGTTCGGGAAATGTTTATTATATAGTTTGACACTTATCTATCTCACTGAATATATTATTTTGGAAATGTGTTACACAACACTTAACTACCTCACTCAATATACTATAGATAATGCTATTTTATGAAATTAAGCCACTCTACACTTTTCTACCTCATTCATTAATTATTCTACACTTATCTACCTCATTCATATTTTATTGTGTAAGGATATGTTTATGTTGAAACAACTCTAGTGATTGGTTACTGTATGTAAAGCGCTCTGATACCCAAGGGCCATGTTTGCGCTATATAAAACTCTCTAAATAAAAAATAAAATAAAATCTTAGTATTTTTGGGGATGCGACTAGGTTTGGTAAACCATCAGGATATACCAAGGAAACCAAGAGTATCCTGTATGTAACTCAGCCAGGGTATAGAGCATGCCTTATCCAGCGGCAGGCAGATATAATGTCCTTGCAGAGTTTAGCGGTGGGGTTCATCCAAATACTAACCCATATTAAAAGTGGTGCCAGCTGAATCCTATCCTCAATAAAACCCTGGTTTGACTCAAAGTGGGTAATGAGATTTGGAGTGGAAGGCAGTGTACTTAGCAACCCTTGCAAAAGCATTTTTCCTCTGTCTGAAGGTAACAACATTTATTGAAACCCCATACTCCAGCTCCGTAGGTAATTACACTGATGCATTGTGAATTGTAAACTTTCAGTGCTGGAAGCACAGTCCCCCTAATATACTGTCTAATGAGGTTGCAGACTATGCCCACAGTTTTAATTGATTTAACACTAGCTTGAGCAAGATGATGGTTCCATGACCCGGTGGTACTGAAATTTAATCCCACATAACAAAAGTTCTCAACAGTCGTCAAAGCATGTCCATTAATACTAATTTTATTTAGCCTTAGTTTACCCAGTCCACAGGATATGATGTGTGACTTACAATATTCAGTGATTAGATTTACATTGTGCATGAAGGAAGCAAAACAGTCCACCTGATGTCTCAGTGCTTTTGGAGAGAGGGCTAACAATACTATGAAATCAGCGTGCAGTAAAGCGTGGATAGGGGAGCCTGCAATTCTGGGTATATCTGTGTGAGGAGTAGATAAATGGACTGTTAATCCATTGATACATAAAAGAAATACTATGGGTTCCAATATACAACCCTGCCTCACTCCACTCTTCAGAGGGAATTCAGAAGAAAGCTCCCAAAGGGAGTTTGAGTGAACCCAGCTGAAAGGTCTGAGTGCAGGCAGTATAAGAAATTCACCAAAGGAGGGTCCACGCCTTGATCCAGTAACATTAACCAGAGTTTGGTTCTGTTTACTGAATCAAAGGTGGTGGACAGATCCATGAAAGCTAAATAGATGAGGGAGCACTTGGCTTTGGTGTATTTCAAAATAGTCAGAGCCAGATTCAGGCATTGTTCGTTCATTCCTAGTTTCGGCCAGAATCCAAATTGAAAAGTACCTGTCGATGAGTGAGATAGGTCGATAGCACTTGGGCGACATACGGTCACCCTTTTTAAATATGGGTACTATTGTTGAGGTAGACCATGAGGAGGGAATAGTGGTAGATAGAGAAGTATTACAAGTATTCGTGATAACGGGGATTCCAAATTTCAGGCATGGATTTCAACAGGTCTGGGCTTGGAGCTTTCACGCCCATGCTGCGATAGATGGTCAACTCGACTTCCTTCAAATTGGGGGAGAGTTTTGAAATCTATTGAGGAGAGTAACAGACACAGTTGACGCGCTCTCAGTGTAGTAAATAGAGGTGAAGTGCAACCCAGTTGTAAGTGCAGTTTTGTACTCAGTACATGTCAGGCAGATTTTGTTCTTATTCCTGAGTGTGTGTTAAGGGCTTTCCTCAGCTTCCTGTTTGCCAGGGAAAAGAGCCTGTTGAACCAATCTTGGGTCCGTGTTTGAAATACGAATTAGCTTGAGCATGGAGCGCCTTATTGTAAGTATTAGTTTATTATAGTTTGGGGCCAAAGATTCCTGTGCGCCCCTCTACTGGGCAGTAGAGGAATTTGTTTAAGTGTGACTTAAGTAAGGCAGCAAGTGACTCTTTTGGGTTTTTCATGCGCCAAACTGGTCATAGGCCATTCGATGTGTGATGCATAGTGGAGGCTAGAGTACTGTTGCGGGTAAGGCCCTTAAATGGTAAAAACATGGAGGCACTCAAAGCGTTTTGATCGCTCCAATCTGTATACAAGATCTCTCCTTTGGAGAACCAAGATAAAATAAATCAGGGCTGAAAAACATATAGTCTATAAGAGAAGCTCTCCTCCTCCTCTAAATGACATCAGCATGTTACATGCCCTCCCTCGAATTTCAAGTAAGTCTACCAGGCCATGGGCAGTAAGATATTTAAAAAGCTCAGTACACCTTGCATCTTGCCTGATGCAATGCCCATTCGTGTCGTAGTCTTGCGACCTGAGACCCCCACTAATCATGGCATCAAAGCCACCACAGAGAAAAAAAAATATTTGAGAAGCTCGGTTATCGACCTTAGATTGTAGTAGAAATATAAAATTAAATTGGCTGTTATAGTGTGTACAGCTCGTGTTAGTAAATTCATAATTATACAAATTTATCAAATAAAAAGCCATGTTAGTCTTTGGAACTCAGATTATTAATGCTAAAAATGAAGAGGAACTAGATTTAATCTGAGATACCTCTATCTGCAGACTTAGGCTAACCCAAGTGGCTAATCCTCCAGCTACACGGCCACGAGTGGTGGGAATAGCAGGCCAGGAATAACAAGCTTAGGCCTCAAAATAGGGTGCAACAGTAAGCCAGGTCTACTGCAAAAGGATTCATTCAAACTTGGAAACGAATGCCCCCCACTGTTTGTTATTAATATTCCTTTTGAGGCCTGCCACATTCCAGCTACGAACAGAAAGAGGTCTGCAGTGCATATCCAAAGTGTGAGTTATGGCTGCCATTCCCCTTAACGGGGAGGTATCTAGTCTTGTGGAGCCCTCTTCAGCTACAACCTGCAGCCTTGCACCAGTGAAGTATTCCAAGCTCTAAAAAAGTGACTACGTGTGAACATAGAAATCTTGACCAGGGCAAGGAGCCAAAAATATCCAATCGGTGAGTCGACTTCTATGGTAACTAGATTTTTGTGGCTCAGAGGTTTTCCCGCCTAAACTAACACCTTCACCAGGACTGCATCCAATGGCTATCTGACCTTGTAGTAAGTCCCTTAAATTATGAATGGAAACACAGAGTGAGTTTAATTATTTATTCATGCGACTCCCCCGGAGCACCAGCCATTCACACCGCAATCAACCAACTGCCCTTAACGGCATTCTATTTCCACTGCTAAGTCCCTCATGTTCCACACTGCAAATGAGAGGCACTAATGCACAATATTATAATATATGTTCCTGTTTTACAATGAGTGGATAAAATAGACATATAAAAGAAAAACAAAAAAACAATGCAAGTGCATAACATACATGTACAATATACAAAACTGCAAGATCTGTTAATTGAACAACCTGACAAAATTAAAAAACGGACTCCCAATTACCTAAAGAAACATGACATCACCCATAGTATCCGCGAGAAAAAACATCATGCATAAACACCGCAAGGGGTATATATATCATCAACTGCACACAAAATCTCTGTGTTTCCCAGGAAAATTCACATTCCTTTTCTCCTCATACCTCAATTGTGCACTCATGCCAGGAGACGTTACTTGGTTATCACCACATCTCATTTGCTGATTATCATCCTGCTTCACGTACACACGTTCCCTTCAGCACCCATTGTCCACTTTCTCCAATCTGCTCTTACTCCATCTGGATCCGTCATTCAACTCCACATACCCTCTGACAACTCTTTTCACAACTTTGGGTTCAGAAAATGCAGACTTACCTTTTCTCACACACCATAGTAACTTGACTTTACCATTTGAACACAGAACTCGTCAAATTCCTTAGTTTTGCATCCCTTATCAAAATACTTCCTATACAACTTTGTTTTTCATGCACTTCTTCTGCAGTTCCTCAATATCAATGTCAGTACTCTCTTGAATTGACCTAATTTACACCTCTAACTTGGGTGTCCTCTTCCTCAACAATTCAAAAGGGGTCAAACCTATGGTACAATGAATACTTGTTCTGTACGCCCATAATATTTGATTAACAGACTCTACCACATCTTTCACATTGGCCGCATCCATCTGAATACTCTCCTTCACAACCCTGTTCACTTTCCCCACAAG
Organism: Lissotriton vulgaris; assembly: GCF_964263255.1. Classification (NCBI taxonomy): domain Eukaryota; kingdom Metazoa; phylum Chordata; class Amphibia; order Caudata; family Salamandridae; genus Lissotriton; species Lissotriton vulgaris. The sequence goes on from NC_141690.1 coordinate 118,387,960, forward strand.
ACCATTTGCCTTGGGATTGTACTCTGCAGACTTACAATGGTGCACATTCCTTTGGCTTAAATACATTTCCACCTCCTGAGAACAAAACTGAGATCCGTTATCAGAAACAACCTCATCAGGGTAACCCTCTCTGATAAACACTTTTCCGTGATTTGTATGGCAGACTTGCTTGTCAACTCTCAAACCTGTCACGACTACCTAACATATCAATTGGACCCATAATGTCCACAGCTAATTTTAACAATGGCCTGGCAGGATACTCAACTGGCTGGTGAGGCTGTGTATTAGTTTTCAAAATCTTATCACTGTTTCCTCACAATAAACATTCCTTAACAATATTCTCCATATCTTTGTCCATACCTTGGCACCAAAACAGTTCCATTAATCTGCTTTTTGTCTTTCTCTTAACTAAATGATCTGATGAACACACTCAAGAATCTTACTACTCAGCGCCACAGGAGGAATAAGCTAACCTCCTCTTTTACACCCCATTTATCAGTACTCAATTTGTCTCAAACCTGTAAATAGTCCTTTACACCTGTAACCTCAGCATATCACCCTTCCCTAATGCATTTGTATAAATGTGACAGTCCCACATTGTCTTTTACAGTATTCAAGCACTCTTTTGCATTAACATATTTCTTATCAAAACAATTCAACACTTGCAAGCCATCCAAACTCCTGAAAATCAAAGCCGGAATGCACCCGCATTCCGTGCAATGCCTTATTACCTCACAATGCATCATCAAATCCTTGTTGATATTATTCCCCAAAACTTTAGTGAAAAACATATTGATCAATGGCTTATGGTCAGTTCTTAGTTCAAAGGGTATACCCCATACAAACATCTTGAAGCGCGTGGCGGGCCAAACGACTGCCAAGACTTTCCTTTTGATTACAGAAAAGCGTTGTTCGACATCTGACAATGTACATGAAGCATGTGCTATAACTACCTCTTCATCATTGTGTATGTGTGTCAGAACTGCCCTAACGCATAAGCACTGGCATCAGTCCAAACTGACTTTTGCAGTTAGTGTTAAAGCCACTCAAACAATATGCATTGGCAATTTCCTTCTTGATAATGTCAAATTCCTTTTCACACAAACTGTCCCAATGTAATTTACTGGATTTTTTAAGCAACCCCCCCATACACTTAGTTTTATCAGCAAAATATACCACAAATTTGGCATAAAACTTAATCACCTCCAAGAACAATTTTAAATCATCCTTTCCCTCTGGTACCATGGAGTTGAAAATACTGTCCACCAATTGCTCTCGAGGTATAACACCATTGGCATCAATAGTATTTATATATTTTATTTATTTTCAGAGTTTTGTATAGCGCGAACTAGATCCTTGCAGATATCAGAGCGCTTTACATACATATGAGAGAAGAATGCAATAAAAAGCTCATAGTACAAATCAGCAGCAAACTTAGAGTAGAACTTGTCAGGTAGTTCAGAATGATTAGGTGGTCAAGTACGGCATTGAGATATAAGGGGGAGGCAAATAGGCATACAGTAAATGGGTATTTGACGTTCAAGTGAATTTAGCCATGAGAATAGGTTTGACTTCTTTTTTGAAGGAGGCAGTGGATGAGATGAGTCTCGTTTCTGGCGGGATGGCATTCCAGATCCTGGGGGCCATCCCTGAGAAGGAGCGCTTGTAAGTTTCACACTGCTGACTTTTACCTGCATTTCTCCAATTTGACCGTTAAACCATTGTTCTTCAATCTCCTCAAAACATCCTTCAATTTGACATTGTGATCTCCCTCATCTTTTTGACGTAACAAAATGTTTTCTTGAAATTTTTTCGCTCCAATAGTATCACCAAAAATCTTCTTCATAAGCCTCTGTAGAAGTGACAATGTGAATGCCAGGTCAAATAGTATTCATTTTCTAAAACAATATGCCCCAAATGGCGCAATGAAGGACTTTGAGTATCTAGAGGCTTCATACAGTTCAATCTGGTGATATGCAGACAATAAATCTATATTGGAAACCACTTGTTTTTTTCCAACCATTACAATTATTTTATTTATGCTGAGCAAAGGGTGCCTGTCTATCCAGATAGCATTATTTAGTAACAAAGATCAATATACATTCTAATGGATTTTTCTGGTTTCCATGCAACAACAATAGACACTATCTGTTTCAATGATTCGATACCCTCAATAATGTCAGCATCCAACCATTTCTTTCTTTTAGCTTTAACATACTCCAGCACTGCTATCGGTAAATTCCGGACTTTGTGGACTCAAGGGCGACACCCCTTACGTAATACAGTCTGGTTCTTGAAACCTTTCAATTTTCCCAGCTCATCCATGAAAACCTCTGAAAATGCTTGTACAATTTCCCCTCTTTGTGTAATGGCACCAACCATAACAACCTGCTCATGGCACCCAGGTGCAACTGTATACCCATGGCTGATTGGTGAATGAGACCAAATAAAGGTGCACCTTTATTGCCATGTAATCCCTTCCTGAAACTATCTCATTCTTATATTCAATTACAGCAATAAAAAAACAAAAAACAAGCACCTCTAAGCATTCACCACTATTTGGCTTCAATTTGATATCAGATTTAAGCAATTATTTTCTTATAAAGTTGTCACACCAATGATAATTATCTTTAGATATGATGGTATACCTAGCTCCTGAGTCAACCAACGTTGAAAAAGGATAACTGTCAATTTCAATCACTAACTTGGGGTACCTCACACTCAAACTCCTTTGCTTCTCGAAATGCACCACAGTTGAAGACATTAACTGTTCATCACATTCTCCGGTATCTGATCTGGCATCTTCACCTACAACACATAAAATTTGATCAGTGTACAACTCCTCATCCCTTGTGTTCTTGTTACTGTGGTAAACTACTTCTACATACTTTGATCCTGACCCTTTACACACACCTGCATACTGATTATTTTGTTTGCATCGCAAACAATTGACATCTCTCACAGGGCATGATTTGTCTTTAGCCCAATAGTTCCAGCTACCACACCTTACAGACGCATTCCTCAGTTCACCTATGCAATGCTCTTTAAATTTGTCACCTCTCTCAACTCTCTCACCACTAGGATTTTCATTGTTTGGTTTCTCAGGTTTTTCACTCATAAACCTGACTTTCACCACACTGGATTTTGCCTTATAACAACCATTATCATCCTTTACCTTAGCCTCATTCATGTCGTTGACACACCTGTTTGTTAACTCTTCACCTCGGGCAATATCTAAAGTTTCTAACAAAGTAGAATTGTGAGCATCCTATAAACTTTTCCGAAATTGTGACATTAGACATATGCATCATTAACTGATCACAAATATACTCGTTTTGGTTTCCTGTGAAAGCACAATTCACTAAGAGTGCTCTCAAGCTAGTCACAAATGCATAAATAGATTCACCAGCTATCTACACTTAGGAAAAAACGTGTAACATTCAAGAATGATATTATTTTTGTTTCCAAAATACAAATCAAGTAGTATCATAGATTGTGCATATTATGACAATTTATCCCCTTCCTCTAAAGCAGGAATATCTGACAGCTTGTGGTATATCCTCAAATGTTCCCCCCTGAGTGCAACAATACAGCTTGTTTCCTTTCATCAGCCATCCTTTCATTACCAGCAGCCAACATATATATTTTGAAGCCGTCGATCCACTATTTCACAGAACTGGAGGATCTCCAGGATTAACCAAATATGATGGTGGAGCAGCCAGATTGTGTGTCATGCTTAGTTAAAATTAAATAAAGAAAATACATTGTCCGTAAACTACGCACACACAGGAAAAGATGCTGCTATAACGATATGTACATCACTAATTCAAATTATGCATCTAGGTAAAATTTAGAATGCATTATGCAAGTTATGTTAGTGTAAGTTGCACTCACTTTTTTACTCCAGTGTAGTGCCACCAAACCACGCACAATAATGGAACTACACAGGTGTGTGCATCACCGAGGTGTGCAGAAAACCAGTAAAACACTTCCCCTGGATAGAGTAAGGTTTTGTACGCAAAGAAACTTGATCAGATTCAATCCTCTCAAATAACATGTAATAATGTAACCAGCATATTTTGTGAATACTAATAAATACATTACACAACAGATTTTTCATCTAGGGGAAGCTTTTAAATGTGCTTTACTAACCAGTAACCCGAGTGACTAAAAATGGCTGCCGAAAACGTGGGAATTTTCTGCGCATGCGTCTACTGCATCTACGTAGTATGACATGACCAACACGTGTTTCGTCAAGTCAGTGTAGACATATGACTTCTTCAGGGCTTCAACCCAAAATTATAAAGTAAATAACAAGCTTTACAAAATACACAACCCAAATATTAACACTCCTATTATATTTCTAGGAGAGCTCCTCAAGGGGATACACCCTCAAGCCATCACAGGTTGAAAGAAAAAGTTGAAAATCTCAAAAGTAGTAGTAAAGAGTAAGAAAAAGCTCCAACAAAATCGTGCTTAAGTCACCAAAGGAGAAGAAAGTGTAAATTAGTCTCAATGTAATATATGTAACCAATATTCAGTTTACCAAATTAAATTAAAATTAGTCTAGAACAGTAGTTCCGGACTGTTTAAGGTATTAGGTTGTGGTTCTTGGGTGAAAGCATCCTACCCAATTAAAATAGTCTCAAAACGTATACCTGTCAAACAAATCATGTAATGCATGCAAAATAAGCCAATATGGACTCACCAATATTTTATCATAAATGGTGTCCACAGTATTCCACTAGCCCGGTGAGTTCAAATCTAAGGGATAAACAGCATCCCTCAATTATCTCTCAAGATAATAAACAGTGATTGTGTTCTTTCTGCCCGTAATTTAAAAGAAACCCTCACCTCCAAAAAAAGTCCAAAAGTCAAATCCGGGCTGTATTTCAAGAAATATCAATCCAATGTAGTTATCAGTGCAATACGAGTATTCGTCCTACAAATTCAAATTTAGTTATGTAAAGTACCCGTGTCAGATCACTTAATCTATATCACACTATAGATAAAGTCAGTTATTCAAGCTGATACACAACTCTGATAATTAATCAACAGTCAAATGCGGTTAGATCAACTAAAAAACGCGGTCCATAAGTCAGCTGGAACTCTCGCAAAACAGTTTTGCTACTTCTATTCACTGAAGTATAGTATAACAGTCATTCCTCACATTATTGCAAAGGCTGTTGCGGTAATCGGACAATATTCGCAGAATCCGCGTAAGTTCGCCAACGTGGCTACTTCACGAGTACGTGTTCTGTAACCCAAAATGTAGAATAATAAAGAGCAATGTACATATAATATGTAATCACCCAAAGAAAAAGGTTTAAGTTTGTTAACAGTCTCAGGCTTACCGTTCTCGGCAGAGTCACGAGCACATAAGTGGCGTTCAGCACCAGCGCCATCTTGGAGTGGCAATTTATAGGGAAAAAGCATGTACGCCATGTTGTTGTACCTAATCCGGAATTCTCGACCCGATTGAGAGGTAATTAGTTCAGGTTCTTAAACCAACCATAAGAAATTGTTAATCTTCAATCGTACCTTTTAAAATTGTTACAAAAAGTAGTTTCTTTTACAAAACACGAATATCTTAGTGTGATCGTGGGCGCCATCTTGGATAAGTATAGATGCTATTTGATTTCAGCGTAATATTGATTAAATCATGGCATTGTCAGTATAACACTTACTATTAGTAGTATCTAGTTGCAGCGTCATCTTTGATTATTCATGGCGTTGTCCGAATGCCACTAGCGCTTAGTAATATTTATAGATTATCTATTAGAGATAAGCCCATATCATTAGTAAATATGAATGTAAATCCTACCCCTACAAATAATTATCAACAGGGTAAGTGCTGCATACAATTGGTCATCTATAATTATATATTTATCAGCTGAATCCTCAATATTTTTAAATTATCTATTATAGATAAACCTATATCATTACTAAATATGAATCTAAATCCTACCCCTATAAATAATTATCAACATGGTAAGTCCGCATACAGTTATTGATCTGATAATTATATACTATCAGCTAAATCCTCATACCATCTTGTAAACGAAAACCTATGATTAGTCAGGTAAATAAAATCGGGTATTATGATGTCAACCAATTCCTCACAACCAAAAGGTAGTAGTAAATATAAAGGAAAAGGAAAAAGACAGGGATGGATAGGTCAGGGGGTGAATAAGATCCAGATATATTCCTCATTAACAAGAGTAATATAAAATCATTCATATCTAGTATCAAATTCAGGTTCTTAAAAACAGTAAAGCATCACATTCCTCCCATAGGGCAGTTCAAATACAGAGATAGTCTTTCATATTAAATATGCACATAAGTAACATCATGACATCTTAATGATCAGGATAGAAAACTCATGTAACTTATATTGATAACAATAAATTATCAACGAGATATCTTGCAATATAATATGTACAAAGTTATTCTTGACCTAGGAAAAATTCAAATTCGTGATCAACATTAAGACCACATTCAACAGCTTTCAACTTAATCAGCCATAGTACTTCTCTTCTCCTTAGTGTCAAAAGTCTATTCCCCGCACGGGGTTCCGGTTTAATGTGATCTATTCCATGAAAGGAGAAGATATGTTGTCCTCTGTTCTCGAAATTCTGCACCATATGAGATGCAATTGGATAACGAGTGTCACCAGTTTTCAGAGCTCTGAAGTGCTCAACCATTCTGTCCCTTAGTCTCCTAATCGTGCTCCCTACATAAATATGCCACATATGTGGTGTCACAGTTTATAAACATACCACTGGTATTCTCACCTGAGTCATTGTAATTAAACTGCAGTACCTTGGTTTTAGCCCATCTACATGAACTGCATCTCCCACATTTATGAAAGCCTTTAAAACTAGTCAATCAGTCTGTCCTGTCTGGTTTTTTAGGATAACTGGGACTTACCAAATTTCTCAAAGTAACACCCTTCTTGAAGGTCAGACTGGGTCTATCCATAAGATAAGTTCTCAAATCTTGATCCATGAGGAGAAGATGCCAGTGCTTCTTCAAAATAGTAAATAACCTTGAACTCCCCATGCCATAGTTAGTTATCAACCTGATCTTATCCTCTTTGTCTTTCTCTCTCTCGTCTTTGTTTTGTCTAATCAAGGTAGTTTTTCTCTTTACCTTCCTGGCTCTGGATACTGCAGCTGTAATTACATCATGTTTGTATCCACAATTCAAAAATCTATGTGACATATCTTTCAAATTAATCTCAAAATCACTGTCTAGGGCACAATTCCGTCGGGCCCTAATCAACTCTCCGTATGGTATTGCGTTAATCTGACTGCTGGGGTGGCAAATCCCAGCATGCAAAATTGCATTGCAACTTGTAGGTTTCCTATACATTCTACTTCTTATCTTATCCCCCTCAACAAACAGCTCTATGTCCAAGAATGTAATGCATTGGCTATCATAGTGTGTAGTAAATTGAAGGTTAAGTGTATTGTCATTAGGATAATCAAAGAAACCTTTGAGTTCCTCTACCGTTCCAGTTCATACTAATAGGCAGTCGTCGATAAATCGACCCCAATAGTGTATAAATTGTATCCATTCCCTGCCTTCTGGTCCCCAGATTCGCTCCGCCTCGAACCACCCCATAAAGAGGTTGGCAAAAGACGGAGCGAACCTGGAACCCATCACAGTCCCCAGACACTTCCTAAACCACTGTCCATCAAATAGAAACACATTATTCTTAAGGACCAATTCAGTCATCTGTAGAATCATCAGGGTATGATCATACAATTACGCCGGTCTGCGGCTCAGAAAGTAATCTAATGGCTGTATACCAAGATCGTGATCAATGATAGTATATAAAGATACTACATCTAGTGTTGCTAGTATCATTCCGTCTTCCCACACTATGTCATCAAGAAGTTTGAGAACATGTTTGGTATCTTCTATAAAAGAGGCAAATTGTACACGTGCTGTCTAAGAAAACAGTCTATAAATTCAGATAAGTGTTCCATTGGGCCACCTATGCTGGAAACAATTGGTCTTCCTGGCGGTTTGTCCCGGCATTTGTGGACCTTGGGGAGAGTATACATACAAGGTGCTCTTGGTGAACTCAGTAACAAATATAAATATTCATCATGATCCAAAAGGGATTGGTCATACCATTCTTTGATTTTGCTGTTAATCTTTAGAGTCAGTTCTTTCATGGGATTGGAGGTGAGTTTCTCATAGTATTGTGTATTATTAAGTTGAGAGTAGACTTCATTATTAGAATCACAAGTATCACGTACCACTATGTTTCCACCTTTATCTGCACTACGTATGGTAATCGATTTGTTATTGATCAATTCTTTAAGAGCTTTCCTTTCACCAGTAGTTAAGTTATTTTCTCTCTTGTTAATATTTCTCCTACGGTAAACACCAATTTCCTCATCAATGTCTGCATTGACAGCTTTAAAAAACACATCAATGGTGTTACCGGCAACCAACTGTGGGGTCCATTTAGATTTAACCTTGAGTCCACTCCCTGACTTTGAAATCTTTCAACCTCAAATTCTTCCAATCGTTTGGAAATTGTTACAGGGTCATCCTCTTTCTCAGTCAGCGACATAAGCAACTGTGTATCTTTTAGTTCTTGAATTGTAAGGTTACTCAATGTTTTATTTGAAGAATGTTTCACTTTTTCAGGTACATTGGCAAAAACTTTTTTTTCAACTTTATTTTCCTGACAATCTTAAACAGGTCTATCAATCCTGTTTTGTCATGGGACAAAATCCCAAACCTTTCTTTAGCACAAATATCATATCATCAGACAATTCACATGAAGACAAATTGATCACCTCAATATCACATGCATTAGGATCTCTACTCATTGTTGTTGTTTCCAAGACCTCAAACTCATCCTTATTCTTGCGCCTGGATCGCCTACCCCCTCTCCCCCTCTCCTTGTCTTTTTGCATTTAAATCTCGATTCCTCATTTCTGAGTCCCTAGGAGCTCTCCTAGAAATATAATAGGAGTGTTAATGTTTGGGTTGTGTATTTTGTAAAGCTAGTTATTTACTTTATAATTTTGGGTTGAAGTCATATGTCTACACTGACTTGACGAAACACGTGTTGGCTGCGTCTTATTATATGGTGGATCTTGGATTCAGATACATTTGAATTGGATTGAGAGACATTTGAATTTGGACATTAAAATTGAGCAGAAAGACTCTATAAAGACTGTGTTTTATCAATTTGAGTGCTCGGAGGATAAACATATTCTTCATTAAACCACACATGTAGTTTACTTCTGGGGTTATGGTAACCGGCCCGCTTCTTCCTGAGCACCTTATTACGACTTGCAACTCTACATCACCTTGTATTTGTTGTGCGCTCTTTCTAACTATTACCATCTGTTTTGTATTACGTAGTATGGCATCCTTTGCTTTGTCGGAATTCTTGGGCGCTTGACTCTCACATGCTAAAGCACATGCTGTGATTAAACTAAATCTTGCTCATTCTACTAAACTGATAATGCTATAGTTAAAATATAATAAAGGGAATAGAGTAGGGATCAGTGGTATAAAGTCCATTCATTTATTTTCATATTTTCATATTCTAACGTGTTTTTCTTTTACTTTATTATTAGTTCGTATTTGGGCCTTGAAGGTGTCTGAAATCTCCATCTTGGAAATGATGCGCACGCGCATGGAATTATGTCAGTCGTGAGCCATGACATTGAAAGCTTACCAAATACAGTATGAAGCAGAAGACGTGCCTGGGATCATCACCTCTTGACCCGAAAAGAGGAAGAGACTGAAACACATATTATATACAATGTAGAGGAAATTATATGAATTACGGGTGAAATTAAAGCATGGGAAATTGAAATTAAGGGGAGAGAACATAGAAAAATAAAACCTAAGAAAATGACATTACATTAGTATGGTGTGATGACCTCTCCCCGTCCCATTGTCCAATCAGGAGATAGGAATACACGAATATTGAAACCTTGGGGGGTGGTACATACACTGAGAATAGTATAACTAAGGTAAGCTTAGCCATTTAGCTTGTCACTGACTTGTCAGTCTTGTCACGGATCTGTCACCGACCCATCATTGAAGCAGAAGACGGCGGATGCCACTGAGGTCAGAGATGCTGTTCGAGCACTCTGACAGACGAATCGAGGGGGAGAGTTGGAGAGATTGCGGTAGGAGAAGAATCGATCTATCTGGGAGGGAGAAGAATCATGGGGAATAGACCCAGAGAGGGGTGCAACGTTGGTGTTGCACTTTGAAGAGGTCACCTCTCCTGTCCTGAACCTGTCCTGAACTGTTGGCGCCTGACTATTCGGGAGTCCCTTTTTCCAGCCCTGGGCCAGGGGTTGGTCCTCACACCATTCTAGGTAAATATAAATCTGTGTGGAATGTCCTTGTACTGTTTTTCCTTTTCCACCCTTCCCAGGTACCAACAGTATTAGATTTTACTAAGTTTTCATATATGTAGTTTACTTGATCTTATTTTACATGAATTTGCTGTTTGACATTTATTGGTATTTGACTCACAAAATTTAAGCTTAGATAAAGGTTTTAAAACTCTCTTGAGTCTGTGATTATTCAAATAAAGGTAAATGTCATTTCTACCTATTCTGCTACAACCTGATCCAATTGACCAGAGGAAATTTAGAAATTAGTGTATGACGTTTGGTAAGTTATGGTATAAAGTGAATACATTATAAGGTTAAAATAATCCTGATTGGCAGCGTTATCAGCTTATGTATGAGTCTTTAAGGGCCCAGGTGAGTGTGGTAATTTATGAGTAACCCAAGCTGGTAAGTATTACGCTGCATCAGTATTTGGTTGGTAGCAGAGGATGGTTAGTTGTAGCTAAGTTAGATAGAACAATTGTATATTGAAGTATTGATTTATGTATTAACCAACACCCATATGTATTGTTTTATGTTGTCAAGAAGTTCCCAGGGACAGTGAATGGCGGGTGGTCAATGGAAGCTGCACTGCAGTGAGGTTACTTGCCTTGATGAAGAAAGTGTGAAATGTTAGGTAAAACTTGGAGCACTGGTTAGGGTTATTTTCTAGTATATAAGTGAGAGTGATTGGTAGCAAAGGAGTTCGCTGGTGATACTTTGGTCTTATATCACCTATAAAAGGGCAATACTGAAGGAGCAGCAGGTTCTTGTTGCTTGAGTGAAGAGTAAGCTGGAGAAGTTTTACTCGTTGTGTGTGAAGAGTAAACAGAAAGGTTTTACCCTCAGTGGAAGAAATTGACTTTTCTTTGAAATCAAGTAAATCAGGCACAGTAGTGAATGTTTTTACATTGTTAATTAATAAAATACGTAAGTAAAATTGAAAGAAATTAAGTTTCGTATTACTTTGCAAAGGAGGGGTCACTCGCGGGTAATGCACTGATGTCACTGTGAGCCACGCTGGGATTGGTAGTAACAGCGGGCGTGTAGCTGAGGTAAAATTGTAAAGGAGGGGTGAGTACAGAGGCGTGAAACTAACGTCACAGAAAGCCGCGCAAGCACTGGTTAAGCAAAAGGGTAAAATAGAAGTTGATTGGTCACCAAAAATAAAAGACATGCTGGTGGTGGAGAAGCATTTAAGTAGAAGAAAACAATTGATTAATTTGTCAAAATAAAAGTTTCGGTGTTAATAGACAGCGGGAATTGTATGTGGAACCCTGATCCAACAATATTGGGACATGACCAGATATGAGATTCATAGGTTTTGCCCACGAACAGTATATTAGCGGACAACCAAGAACAATGTATGGAGAGAAAAGGAAAATGTAATTTATGCAGAAAATGAAGAATTATTTTAAAAGGGAAAACCCATTAAAACTAGAGAAGTAATTATTATTACATCCCCAAAAACACCTGCGTCATACATGATGATAGAAATAGGCTAGCACACTTGTGTATGGTTAGAATACACACAAGATGATGGAGTATTAGCATTCCCAGAGTATGGAACATTTACTGTGAGAATTTCACACAATTTACGAACTAGCATGAACGAGTTAGAACCAAGATCTAGATTAACACACTACGAAGCCCTAGAAGAATGGGAAACTGAGGCCTTTGAGCCAGACAGACCACGATGTGACAGAAATTTGAGTACTTTTTATCCCAGATTTCTTGTGAGACCCAAGACAAACAGATGACACAATGGAGACAGGCCATGGTAGTGTAAGGAATGTATCCTGCATTAACTACAGAAGACATGACAGGAAGTAAATGTACAAAGAAAACAAAGCATTTAATGACTCATAGTGGAGATTCAGAAGATGATTGTTTTGAAGAGATTTTAATGAAAAATCCTCCACCTTTTTAAGAAGAGTTAAATAGAGTTACATCTAGTGCCCCGTATCTTAAAACACCTTTTGTTCCGCAGATAGTACATGAGACCACACTAGAAAGAGTACTTCAAGACAAGGAAAGAGAAGCAATAAATAAAAATAGAAGTGAGTTTGTTCAGAAAATAACTCAGTTAAGTACAAATCCTGAAGAACTAATGATACCAGTGACTATAGGTCCTGTTGTTCCCTTATATGGGGATAAGCCAAACTGTCCCAAAACTCATGACCACACCAATAACACAACCTAGAAAGGAGAAAATAATAATTGACGGTCAGGCAAGTGAGTGTGAGTCGATAATTTCTCTAATGGATTTGCCTATAAGAGAGCCATTAAATGATTCTTTTAGAAAAGCCGCACCTGGATGCTCAAAAGAAGTAAAAATTAAAACACCCACTGGAACAAAAAGTGCCACTGTAGTAACCCCAGAAGAAATAGAAAGTTAGACACGAGAAATAGAAAAGCCAAAAACATGGCCAAAGATATTGGATATATTTAAATTAAGAGTAGAATTGGAAGAAAGGATTGCTGGAAATGTAGGAATAGAAAGAATAAATACTTTCAGTGAAGAAGAGTTGTTATTCATATGCAGAATCATCACCTGAAATACGGAAATATTTCATGAAAAATTAATGAATTTGGTTTCAGAAAGGGGGATCAATATAGGGAACGTATTACAGAAACCCTATAGAAAAAAGTTCTCAGGCAAAGATTTAGATAACATGAATGTGTTAGGAAAGAAATTACAGATAAAAGAATTGTTGACATTATTGTAAAAATGTTATGTTATGTTATGTTATGTTATTTATTTTCTTCTATAGCGCACGGCTACTCACAAGAGCATCCCGGCGCTTTGGCGAAGAGAACTAAGTGCAGAGTAACAACAAAACAACTAAAAACTGAGGGAAATCTAGAGCTACTATTGAACAAAGAGCCAGGTCTTCAGTGCTTTCCTGAAAGCTAAAAGGCTGTTTGCCTTTCTCAAAGACAGAGGTAGCTCATTCCAGCCCCGAGGAGCCAGATAGCGAAAAGACCGACCACCTACTCTAGAACGCTTGATGGCAGGCACTACCGCTTAGGCCAAGGAGGCTGACCGCAAAGCCCTGTTAGGCAGATAGAAAGATAGGCGTTTCCCAATATACTTGGGGCCTACACCGTGCAGGGCTTTAAAAGCCAAGGTCAGGCTTTTAAATAGGATTCTCTTGGGAATGGGCAACCAGTGCAATGCTTTAAGCAACTCAGCAGCACTGGCCCGTCTCGGGAGCCCAAAGATGGCACGAGCTGCCGAATTCTGCACCACCTGCAGGTGGGTCAAAAGATATTTGGGTAGGCCCAAATAGAGGGCGTTCGCATAATCCAAACGCGACCCTATAAGAGCCTGCACGATGGTTTTTTTGTGTTGGAGCGACAGTAGAGGAAGAAACTTCCTGAGCATCCTCAAAATACCAAAACATTTCCCTGAGAGCCCTATAATATGGGGTCTAAAAGATAGGTCACAGTCAATCAAAATTACAAGGTTTTTCGCTTTGGAGGAGACATTGTCGGGGAAACATGTCCTGCGGCCACCAGGCCTTCCAGCTGGGATCCGGTGTACAGCCAAAGAAGAGCAGCTCCGATTTGTCGGAGTTGCATTTTAGGCCATGCCGCCGGAACCACTCAAAGACAGCATCAAGACAATCCCTAATCCGTATGCCGTCGAAAGCTCCACCTCTGTCACATGAGAACAGAAGCTGAGTGTCGTCAGCATAGGATATAATCTGGGCGCCGAAGGATTCCGCCACCGCCGCCAGAGGGGCCATAAAGATGTTAAAAAGCATGGGGCTAAGAATGGAACCTTGAGGAACCCCCACCTCTAGCAGCAACATATCGGCCGAAAAAGGAGGCGCCCAGATCGTTTGCCGGCGGCCGGTAAGAAAGGATTGAAACCAGTTCAACACCGTCCCACGTAGGCCAATTTCCCAGAGTCGTAAAAGGAGGCCGTCGTGGGGAACAGTGTCGAAAGCCGCCGACAAATCAAGCATAACCAACATGGCCTTGCCTCCTGAATCTAAAACTTCCCTGATGGGGAGATTTGGATAGGTGGAAAACAAGATGGACAAAGAAACAGGAAGTAGCAATGGCAAATCGAACAAGATCTGAGTATCTAATGAAAGAAACAGAAAAGGCTGAAAGGTTGTGCACAATGAGAGAAGTTCCAGGAGGAGGGTGCATGTGCCGACAGGATATTTTGTCATTTACATCTGATTTTCCTAAGCTTAGGGAAAAACCAGTAGAATGGTACAGGCATGTTGAAAGGTTTGTGAAGTTTTCAAAAGTTTTGTTGAAGGATCTAGATGGTTTATTTGACATTAGCGTTCCTACTGATTTATGGGCAGAATGTAAAATTACAGTAGATTGGCCTAATGATGAATACCCAAGAGATGCAAAGACAGGAGCCCCATCAGAAGAGGTAATAAAGAAATATCATCAGGTAATCACTTTCCTGAAGGGAAAGATTCCCCCAAAGGAAACTGATTGGATGAAAATAGATAAAGCCACCCAAAATCAGGACGAATCAGTACATGCATATTATGAACGTCTCTTACGGGTGTTCAAACAGTACAGGGGTTTGAAAACATTGAAAACAAAGACATGACTAATTTTGTGTATAGATTTGTGTCTGGCTTGAGGTTGGAAATATCGCAAATGATTAAACAGCACATGTTATGCTGGCAAGGGAAGCCTATTGATGAGATCCTTAAATATGCAAATTACTGTGGGGATGAGATTGACAGTAGACTAAAGAAATTTGAAGAAAAAGTAATGTGGACCAAGTTAAATTAGCAGAACAACAAGTGCTTCAGTTAAATAAGCAGGCAGAAAATCAAGGGAAAAATCATGGTCAGGGTGAAAATTGGTGGGGGCAAACCAAAAGGGCGTATTAGCAGAGAAGAAGCAAAGAAAAAGTTTCCGTGTCACAGGTGCGGAAAATTGGGGCATTGGAAAAACGAGTGTAAGCGTATACAGAATAATGATGTCCAAAATCACAATTTAAAACCACCGACGTAGAAGGAGGTGTTAATGAGTCAACCACAGCAGGTTGTAAACCTACAGATTCAATTGCCATCTGCCCCTATGCCAAATTTTGTGAGTCAAGCCAAGTACAGTGTGGACACCGAATTCCAAGAGGGAAGTGGTAAGAGAAAAACAGTAACTCCACAGTTTCTTTTACAGGATACATTCTTTGAAAACTATGAACAATGACAGTGCCTGAGAGGGGAGGAAGAGGAATGCATACTTGGCGCATCCTTGCCGGTAGATCAGTCAGGTCCCTATGTATATGGTAGAGTTGAAGCAAAGGACATCACCTTCTTATTGGACACTGGTGCTACCCGTTCTACTGTGAGAACAGCAGACATCCCCAACATACCCCTCTTGGGAGAATCGATCCAAGTAGTAGGCGTTTCTAATAAACAAATTATGGCACCAAATACCAAACCAATGGAAGTATGTATTGGCAACTTTAGAGAAATGCATACATTTGTGGTTTGCGACTCAAGCCCCATAAATCTGTTAGGAAGGGATAGACTGTGCAAAATGAACTGCCCAATATTCTGCACACCAGATTGTGTTGTAATTCAAACTCCAGATGAAGGTGGAGTATATAAAATGATGTTAGCAAAACAGGGATCAGAAGTAAATGACCAAACTACACTGATGACCCCAGATAAGTTACCTGAAGAGGTCCAGGATACTGTAAATCCTGATGTTTGGGATTTTACAGGGAAAGAAGTAGGATTAATGGCAAATGTAGATCCAATAAAGATAACTTTAAAGGAAGGTGCAGCTTATCCAAATACTCAAGAGTACAAAATGAGCCCAGAAATTAAAGCAGGAGTTGCAGCTGAAATTGATCGATTGGTTGAGCAAGGCATTCTAAAAGAAATAATGAGTAGCCCTTGTAATTCACCCATAATTGGTATAAAGAAACCTAATGTGAAATATAGGGTAGTCCAATATTTAAAAAAAAATTCAAAATTGTCATACCATGCTGTCCAATAGTGCCAAATCCAGTAGTGATTTTATATCAGATACCGTGGAATGCAGGATGATACACTGTACTTGACTTAGGCCATGCTTTTTTTCTCGATTCCATTGCACCTGATAGTCAATTTTCATTTTTGTTTAAATTTGATGAGCATGTTTACGTTTGGAATCGTGTTTCACAGGGGTACACTGACAGTCCTTTGATTTTTAGCCAAATTTTGAAAAAATGTCTTGAATCTCTGGTGCTGCCCAGATAATCACTTCTAGTGCAGTATATGCAACTTATTAGTCGCATCAAAAACTCAAGATGATTGTCTAATTGATTCAAGTGCATTATTACTTGGCTGAAGGTCGACATCAAGTGTCCCTAGAGAATTTACAATTTTGCAAAACAGAGAGTAAGAATTATAAGACATATGCAGCTACCACAGACCCAAAAAGAAATAAGAATGTTTCTTGGAGTTGTAGGTTATTGCAGGCAATGGATTGTGGGATTTGCAGTACTAGCTAAACCATTGATACAAATGACCAAGGATCCAGTAGAATGGGATGATGAAAGCATGACAGCTTTTATAAAACTACAAAACTGTCTATGTGAAGCACCTTCTCTTGGTCTGCCCGACTACTCAAAAGAGTTTTTATTATTTTGTGACGTGAGAGATAATTGGCAACTTTCAGTCCTGACACAGAGACTGATAAAAGTGGCACAGTCGGTCCCAGTTCAAGCCCTCCGTCTTGAGCTATCGGTTACGGGAACTTTTGCCAGAGTAATTTGTAATATTATTAGGTGGGCATACAATCTACTACATGCAGCCCCAGACACCTTAAGACATTTGTTAAAATTGGAGTTTCTTAGAGAGGAAGCGTCTGGGTACACCTTTATTAAGAATATGGTAAAAGCCTTGGAGGTCTCTCAATGCACGGTTGCACTTTTACAGGAGTGGACCCCAGCACATCTGAAACTGTTTTTAAAACATTTGGCTACTAGAAACAGTTTTGAATCTGATAAAGATCACTGTTGTAAATTGAAGCACTATAAACGGTTCGCTGAACGAATGGAATTTAAAACTTCTGTCCCTTACTTGCTTTTTCAATTAGAGCATGGAGTAAGGCGGTGTATTTTACTTTTACGTTTGAGCATACTCCCTTTAGCCACATTCTCAGCTAGCTGGGATGGTAATAATAACCCTAAAGGTATATGTGAACTTTGTAAAGGTGGGCAACAAGATGTGCTCCATGTTCGATTAATCTGTCCTAATGAGAGCATAGTTAAGGCCCGGCGACGTTACATAATCCCAATTCAACTAAACTATAACGCTTTATCTGCTCAAGATTTGATTACATTGTGTAACTCTCCGGTTAATGAATATGTTTGTCATAACCTGTTTAAGTTTTTAAAAATCTTCTTGAAGCTGTTTTAAACAAGAAGTATAATCCAAAGATTTATTTTATCCTAACAAATTCACTCTAATGTTGTCTGAGTTGGTGGCTGAACATTACCACTGTACCATCTTGTAGTGAAGCTAAGCATTTTTATGAGTATTTGGAATTATTTTAATTTTGCAATTGTTGACCTCAGTAGAGGTCTGGATCAAAAGAAGTTTTACTTACTTACTTACTTACTTGGCTGAAGGTCGACATCAAGTGTCCCTAGAGAAATTACAATTTTGCACAACTTCAGTTAAATATTTGAGACACCAAATAGAAAGAGGAGTCAGAAGAATAACCTCAGAGAGAGTAAGAATTATAAGACATATGCAGCTACCACAGACCCAAAAAGAAATAAGAATGTTTCTTGGAGTTGTAGGTTATTGCAGGCAATGGATTGTGGGATTTGCAGTACTAGCTAAACCATTGATACAAATGACCAAGGATCCAGTAGAATGGGATGATGAAAGCATGACAGCTTTTATAAAACTACAAAACTGTCTATGTGAAGCACCTTCTCTTGGTCTGCCAGACTACTCAAAAGAGTTTTCATTATTTTGTGACGTGAGAGATAATTGCGCACTTTCAGTCCTGACACAGAGACATGGATTAATGCAACGTCTTGTGGCTTATTTTTCTGCTACTTTGCACCCAGTGGCATATGCTCTGCCCGGGTGTTTGAAAGCTGTGGCTGCAACATGTATGAGTCTGGAACAAAGTGAATGCACTGTAATGGGACATCCTGTAAAAGTGTATGTTCCACACTGAGTTGTAATTCTACTGACAAGAACCCAACCTCAGTATCTTACCCCTAGTCGATTTACTAAATATGAGCGAATCATACTAGGGGCTGAGAAGGTAACAATAGACAGATGTACAGTATTGAACCCAGCAACCTTGTTGCCAGATCCACATTGTGAAGAGGTAAAATATGAAGTAACAAGGATGTCTCAACGTCACTGAACTGAGTACAAAACCTCAACCAGACATCCAGGAAGAACCTTTAAAGAATGCAGAACATGAACTTTATGTTGATGGCTCATGCATGCGTCATGAGGAAGGAGTATTGAGTGCTGATTATGCTGTGTACACATTACCTGGAATAGTCGAAGCATCTTATTTACCTGGCGTCAAGTCAGCACAAGTAGCCACATTGCTAGCTTTAAATAAAGCTTGCAAAATTGGGAAAAATTGGAGAATAACCATTTACACTGATAGCCAGTATGGTTACGGGTTGGTGCATGATTTTGGCCAGCTCTGGATGCAGAGGGATTTTATGACTCCTTCAGGAACCCCTATTAAAAATAGAAATTTGGTGAAAGAATTAATTGAAGCCATTCAATTGCCAAAAGAAGTGTCTGTGGTCAAGTGTGCTGCTCACCAGTCTGGAAATGATAAGGTGACAGTTGGTAATCGTTACACTGACCAAGTTGCCCAACATTGTCCAAAATACAAAATAGCAGTCAATAGGAAAATTGAAGCATATGGAATCAGCTGCCAACTTAAGCTACTTGAGGGTGTAGGAACATGGAAAGAAGAGAGAGACTTACAGAATGAAGCAGACCGAAAGGAGAAAGAAGAATGAGAGAAAATAGGTTGTCAGAGAAGGGTTGATGATGGTGTATTGATTTACTTAGATGAAAGTGTTGCCTGATTGTATGATTGCACCCATGGCAAGAATGTACCACAGAGACACTCACATAGGTAGAGATGCTATGATAAGACTTTTCAGACAACATTGGTTCAATGCAAGGTTTAGGAATGTCACAGAGAGTCTTTGACATAGAAATGCTTAACTTGTAAACAAATGAAACCAGGCAGGAAAACTGTAGTTTTTGCAGGAAAAAATGAGAAAGCAGAAGGTCCATTTATAAGGCTTCAAATAGATTTCATTCAGTTACCAGTCTAGCGAGGACTAAAATATGTACTTGACATAGTTTGTTTATTTTCAAAGTGGGTGGAAGCCTTCCCTACCAGAAGGAATGACAGCTTGACAGTGGCCAAACTTTTGTTGAGAGAATTCATACAGCGTTTTGGTTTTACAGTAATGATTGAATCAGATAGAGAGTCTCATTTTAATAATGGGGGGGCGTTTGTTGGGATCCGACCAGCAGGCAGAGACAACGCCGTGGCGGCAACGGCATAGCCCCGTACCTGCCCACCACTCCTGCACCAGTCCGCCGAGCGCCGTGAGGGGAACGACCAGAGGAAACTCCATTTCCCAGGTGCCCGAGTGGCAGAGGCGCACCTGGGACGTCATAGACAGCACCCGGAGGCGCAAACAAAGAGTGGAGCGCTGAGCGTTCTGTGGGGGCTTATGTTGGGATCCGACCAGCAGACAGAGACAGCGCCGTGACGGCAACGGCATAGCCCCGTACCTGCCCACCACTCCTGCACCAGTCCACCGAGCGCCGTGAGGGGAACGGCCAGCGGAAACTCTATTTCCCAGGTGCCCCAGTGGCGGAGGCGCATCTGGGACGTCATAGGCAGCACCCAGAGGCGCAAACAAAGAGCGGATCGCCTCCCGTCCAGCGGGACGCGCGCCGGACGCGCGCGGGCGACGCCAGGCTGAGCCCGGGCAGAGGGTGGGCCATCTGCGGACATCAGAGGCCAGAGGAGGCCGGGACGGGACACGCCCCTTGGCACACAAAGGAAAAGATAACCAGCGTTCAGTTCCATACAAGTCCCTTCTAAGTGCAACCACAGCTGTAGTGTAGTTCCTATTTTCCCTATAGGCCCTGCGCATTGAAATAACATAAACAGTAGTATAGACGTAGAAGTGCGGTCTTCCAGGTCTCTACTGACTATGCTAAACTTAATTGGGTTTGTTACCAACTAGCTCAGAGGTCACTGGAAACTTTATTGACTGAATAGGAAGTGATCATCTTCCCTGGTACAGACAAGAAGGGATTCAGTTTTCCAACAACCGCATAAACATGACAACTTTGCTCCTTAGAATAAGAGTCAATCTCTAGAGTCGTGTGAAACAATAGACAGTTATTTTACTCAGTCAGTTGTGCAGATTACTTTCACCAAGATGCAGAGAAAATAGAGAGACGGGCGTCTTCAATAAAAAGGTATTATTTATTGAACAGCCTTTCTTCTCATGCAAGAGAAATGAATTGCCACAATTGCAAGACTAGTTATTATAAAAAGTGCGTACAGTAAAATGAGGATTGCGAAATAACACTGTAAAAGCATTGATATGGTTTCTTAGCCATACAATGGTTAAAATGAATAAAATATATACATTCATATATACATTTGACTAACGTACTCAACTGGTGCTTCTAACTACGCCTACCCCAGTGTACCTGACCTAAGCCTAATACTTGGGAGGGAGTAAGTAAGTAGCAGTTTTAGTTAAGTTGGTTTTGCCAAGGTTTGTTTCAAGAATTCTCTCTAAGGGTTTAGTCAACACCATACCTCTGAAATAGAATGTTGGAGGTCTTGTATCTCCTTCCAGGACTCGATATCCCAGTCACTCGCAAGAGTAGGCTGGAAACGCCGGAGCTGGATTTTCTCAGCAGGAGAAAAAACAGCGTCTCTCTCAGCGCGTCGAGGAGGAGGAGGGGCAGCGTCCGTGGGCAGCTTGTATCTTCTGGGCTCTGCAAGGGACAGCTGTTCTGCTCCTGTATTCACCACGCCATCGCTATCATCGATGTCGTTGAGGCAGCGTTTGCTTAAGGCAACGTTGTTAATATTTATACCTGAAAGGTGTCTTGTTTGACGTAAGTTTTTGGACATAAGACGTCAATAAAGATGTCACTAGGAAGTGATCGTCTCTCAGTGCTCATTAGAGTTCTATTACTAATCAAAACATAGCAAGCGGGGCTTTCCCAGGTTGCTGAGTTTTATCTTGTTGAAGAACTCGGAGTGTAATCTAGGAATCTTAGATAGTGGCTTCTGCTGTGTCATCTGCTCTAATGAGCTGCAGAGGAAGAGATTCTGAAATGTGGCTCTGATCGTGTTAGGCCAGAGACGAGTTTCTGAAATATCGCTCTTGATCGTTTATGCCATTATAGGGGTATGAATGGATTATAGCCGTATAGGGGCATAAGGTCACAGTATTGATCGGGGTCCTAGATTAGAAAGCGACACCCACTCCACGAATTTATGTCCATCAAATTACTAAAAACTATAGCAATAAGATGCATGTGTAACATTACCCACCCCAAAATACATATCTGCATTTGAAATGGCGTATTTGAAATACATGGAAATATTGGTACTGTACGTCTTTAAGCATAGAAATCATTCAAAATTATAGCATATGTCATCAGTGAACGATTTTGCGAAAAAATAACACATGAAATATCTCTTTATACAGAAAAGAAGGGCGAGATAATTTCATCACATAGAATGCATTTGCTGTAACATGTGCTAGAGGCTGATGTAAAGTTATTATGTCTCTAGAAGTACCTAAAAGTGGAAGTTCTGTTCTTTATGAATAGGTCTACTTTAAGCAAAGAATTTTTGTGCCAGAAAAAGGTAAATATTTTGAAAAATGTTCAATTCAAAAAAAAAAATTCTTGGTGAACGGGGCCAACGCTTTTCAGTAGTTTTTGTTGATCAAAACTGAAGGCCGAATTCAGAGTTCATGGGAACGCTGCGTGTCAGAATGCTTTTCAAAAATGATTGTTTCTGTTCGGGGGAGAACATCATATCAGACAGGCTCTCAAAGAATTGGTCTCCAAAATCAGCTGACAGTTCGACCAAGTTCGATAGTGCTGTAACTTGACAGGTGTGAGAATGATTGCTATCATCAAAGTCTGGATCAGCAATGCTCACAGAAGGTCGTACCTGGGTGATGTTGCTTTTATTTCACGCTCCACTGTCACCACCTAGTCGTAGCACAGGAGTCTCAACGAAAGCCGTCATCAGGATTGGTAGCCGCTGGGGACAACACAATGCGTGAGCCGTTATAGGACTTAGCAAAGTATCGATATCCATTGGTACTGCACTCATCTCCGCATAGCATACATCGAAGCACAGGTAAGATGCAGGTCTGCCATATAGGTCTGAATGAAAGAAACCAGGTCATGTTCAGATCTCTCAGCCTGGCCAATCCAAGGACTTTAGTTATTCGGTCCCGGTAGCGTATTGCTAGGATCGTTTCTTCCATCCTTGTCGGAGTCATGTCTGAGTTTTGGCTTGCCATATCGGAGCAAGAGGGTCAAAAATAAAATGCCTGCTACAAGTCCCAAAATCAGGGGTATACCGCCAAAGACTGAATGGACAAAATTAGGAATGATTCCTAGAATTGCTTTGAATGGTGTTAACAGTCCCTTAAAAATGGTCTTAAATACGCCTGGGATGCCTATGGCACTCGAAATGTTAAGAATTTGGCTAAGCATTTCTGTGAAATGCACGGGGCAATTTGTTGATAAAAGGTCATGAATCTCTGATGTTGTCCTTGCAACTAGGAGATAATACGTCTCTTTTGATGACGTGATTGTCTGCAAAAGCACAGACTTCATTCTGCTTAAAGTATCAATTCGTATAGAAGAGACATTCAAACGAGGCCATATGGGAGTCTCTGAGTCTCCAGGGCCGTTTGGAAACAATGCTTGCATACAGCATTTGACCATGGAAGTTACTTGAACGAGATATGCTTTCCCTGGCAAAAGGCCACAACAGCTGTGATCCGTTATTAGAATGTAACTCCCGTTCGAGAGTTGCTTAAAGAAAGGCTCTATTTGCGTTGCAGGTGTGACATGTTGGTGGCATGAAAAGTTGTTTGAATTTCCTTCACAGGCTCCGTGTAAATTAATACCTTGGCACAAAAGTATACCGCTTAGTGAATGTTTACACTTTTCACCACTAAGAAATACATTTTTGTTGCTGTCACTATAGCATGTGTGTGTGTATGGTAATTTCCATGCTGACTTAATGTATCCTTTACCCAAACATTCATACTGGCCAGTCGGTATGTATTCAAGGCAATTTTTAAATCGGAAAGTTGTTATCGGAATTGTGATAATCCTGTGTATTATCCATTCAATGACAGGACTTTCTGACATTGTCAAAGGTAATCTCTCAAGTTTTTCGATGCTCAAGATTGTATAGTCTGCTCCTTTCTGTGCCAAGCTGATTTGTTTATCAGTAAGGTTAAAGTTGGAAAACAATGACGTTGTGTTGATTAAACGCCAAGGCACATAGCCTGAACGAAGATTTTGCAGCGTCCAGCCTAACTGTACAATAGAACGCAATTGCGACTGGCCATGCTGTAACATTAGCAAGTCTTTGTCTATTATATCTATGGCAGATGATACAATACTGCCCAGTGAATATATTCTGGAGGACAGAGTCATTAACCCATTGTCCACTACAGAAGGTGATTTTTCCAAATGAATACGATCAATTTCTCATATTTTTTCTGCTGTTTCAATTTGTGTGACTTTCCAAGCCTCGTTGTATGCCGCATAGATGCTGGCCGCTATGAAGCGTTTCTGACGCTGTTTGCGTGGTCCCATAATAAAATCGCGCAAATCAGCACCATCTTTAAGTAAAGATAAGTGTTGCTTAATTTCTGCCAGTGTGGATGATTCTAGCCATTCAAGGCACAGTTTCCCTACACTGTATGTTGTTACTATCCCTGGATGTTGTCTCTGGGAGTATATAGGGTCAGGTCTGGTCATTGTTAACACCTGTGTTTTATTCAGGAATCTATCTTGACAGTTATTCGTGTCAGTAGGCCAGATTAACCACTTTTTCCAATCAGGATGTGTTCTGTTAAGATGTAAAATTTTAGATACGTCTATTTCAACTTCTGTTGTTGCATTATCTGGTATTGGCTTTGGAATAGACGGTTTGTTAGGGTCTTTAATCTTAGCTAGGCCAAGACAGGTTGTTTGGTGAATTGTGTCATTTAAGAACATTAATTGTTTTGGGATAATGCAGGCTCGAAATAATGCTTCTATGCCTTGTACCTGCCAATCTTTTGTACCCCAAATTGTTTTTGTTTCAATGTTATTTTTCCAATAATCAAAACCAAATGTCATAATTTTTTCATAAAATGCTTCTGAATATATCAATTAAGTATTTGTCAGCATTGTTTTCAACCCTGCTTTATCTAACAGTTTATAATAAAACGTTTCTGCATCACTGGTGTTAAACCCTGAGAAGTACTGAAATTTCTTATAGAATGTTTTAGAACTGCTTTTAGGTGGAGTAGCACAATGTTCCCATTGGTTATATTATTTAAAAACATTTCCAGGTTGTGCAGATTTATGTAAGTAATGATCTCCGTAATGTGAGAAGCAGTACATCTGTTCATAACTAGACGAACCTTGTAAATAATCATGGTCTGTAAATCTTACTGACAATACTAAATCAGACATCATATTATTAATACTTTCAAAATCCCAATCATCAGAAAATGTACTTGGTTTTACAAAGTCACTTAAGGAAACCTTGAACTGGTGAGGATATTTCAGGATTTCGACCGGACCATATATTTCACAGTCAGTTTTGTCCCATACTACCCCGCCGGGTATTTGAATTGCTGTGACATTTACTGTTGATAGTTCTCTTTTCTTCACGTGGGATGATCTGTGTGGTTTGAGGACTAAGTTGATGTTCTGACTTGCTGTGTCCATTGAACTGTATTTTCCCTCAATGAATTTTCCCAAACAAAGTACCATGATGAGCCAAAGCAGGAGGAAAAATACACCTAGACCAAACCAGAACTCTAACCATGGAGATATAAGGTAAATTTCCTTGTGTTGATGAAAGAGTTCTGTTGCTTTTTCTTTAAAAGTCTTTGTTTCTGGCATCACTTTGGCGTCGTTCTGATCTTCAGAAAAGTTGTCTAAATTGATGAAGTAGCCAGAGGCAGTTCTGTCAATTGTTGGAATTGTTTTCTCGATTTGTCTTTCGGTAGCACATTCTGATGCCACGTCATTGTAGACTGGTGTTTCATGACGAACTGTTTCAATCTGTGTTTCAAGAGGCACGAGTTCCATGGCATTATTGCGTAGTCCCTCTCTGTGCACTGTAGGTTTATCAAATGTGATCAGTCTTTCAGTTTGAACCTCTTGAATTGTTGCAAGTTTGGGTATTCTGTTGTTTCTCGGGAGTCCACTGGGCCTACTGTGGATTATAGGCCACATGCTTGTGGTTTTACCAGGTCGATTGATAAACTCTGTTCTCCTTTTTACCAGCAAGGGGCGGTAGTACTACTGATCTTGTTCCGTTGAGTGCTAAGACAGGTACTGCTTTTCTGTAAGAATGCCCAAATTCCTTCTTCACCGCTATTTTTTCTCTGACTAGATCCCCAATCTTTGGAATCCAGACAGGCCTTGCTGGGGCTGGTGGTGCCTCTTCAGTGGTAGTTGGCTGTTGCTTTAACTTTATGTTGCTTAAGGATTTTCTTGTTTCATTCAAGTCCTGTAAAACAGCCAAACGGTCTTTGATGTCAAAGTCTTTATTCTTATCTTCTACCACTGATACCTGACTATCTAAGTCCTGAATGTACATTCTACTTCCGAACAATAGTTCATATGGGCTGAAACCTTTTAGAGAATTTCTTGGCAAATTGTTAAGACTGAGCTGGACACTTATTAAAGGTTTGACCCACCCATCACCCGAACCTAATACCTTCGCTGTTATATATTGCTTTAAGTCCCGTTTTTTTCTTTCCACTACACTGTTCCCTTCGGGGTGTGATGGACAAGAGTATCGCAAGCCAACGCACATACTGGCCATGGCCTCCTTATAAGCTCGAGAGCTGAAAGCAGGACTCTGGTCAGAATGGAACATGGCAATTGCGTATGTACCGATAAAGACTCGCAGATCTTTTATAACCGTTCTGGCGTCAGCCGAGCGCTGGGGCCACATTTTTTAAGTGTGCTTAGTCTTAAATGATTAATAGGACACTGGATGGCATGAAGTCAGCATTACCCTGTTTCTAAACGGTAGCTGGGCAGCAGACTGGACCGGTTCACTACTGCGATCCCTGTCACAGTTGGGACAGTTCTTCACATATATTTGGTGTTGCACGCTCATCCCCGGCCACCAGTATACTAATGGTAATTCAGTCAGAGATTCCTTGATCTTTTTGTGCCTAGGACCTTCACCCATGTGTGCGTCTGCTATCAATAACTTTCTCCGGTTCATGTTTGGAATTACCCTATCCCGCACTCCAGGGATTCGAGCAAAAGGAACAGAGTTTGCATCAATTACGTATGTATAATTGAGTGGATAGTTTACGGGTAGTGCTGCACAGTCGCCTTTTATGGACGTTTTCACTGCCAGCATGGTTTCCCGGTCTATGTATTTTTCTGAACGCTTCTTTGTGGCTACGGAAGCCGGTTTAGTTGCTTCCGCTATGGCTGTAATAGCCAATGAATTCCCTGCAACGTGAACGCCATCACGTTGATGACTCAGAGTGTGTATCACGGGAGTCTTTTATAGTTCTTTCTGTAAAAGAACTACTTGTTTCCAAAGCATTTTATGCTTTATTGTGGCACCTGTGTCATCTTTGTAATCATTTTGAATCCAGCTCTGCAACTTATTATTGTAAGAGTTGACGCAAAAATTTGAATCGCACACGATTAGTGTCGGGAATTCACGTTCTGCATTTTCAAGCGCCATCTCTAAAGATCTGATTTCAGCTCTCTGAGCCGAACAGTTCCTCACTGATTCAGTTTTTGTTATTTTCGGTCTGAATTTACCGCACAGCCAACGACCTTTAACAATCGCGCAGGCTGCATCGTAGGATTTGTTCTCTACGTTGAAATGCTGTACAAATCTATCTGTATAGATTATACTAGCAGCCCGCCCCAGCGTTGCCTGGGGCATAAAGGGGCTGGGGGCAGTACACCCGCTCCCGCCCCGACCCCCTCCCGCACCGACTCCCTCCCGCCCCGACTCCCTTGCGCCCCCCTCCCGCCCACACTCACTCGCGCCCCCCTCCCACCCAGACTCAATCGTGCCCCCCTCCCGCACAGACTCACTCGCGCCCCCCTCCCGTCCCACATTTTCATTTACTGCTGCCTCCTTCTTTCCTCCCCCTGCATCACAGTCTCACTTTTCCTTTCCTTACCTGTGCCGCCGCTCCTCACTGCACAGCCGCTCATCACTGCACCGCCCTCCTCCTCCGTCATCATCACGCACGTCGCGTCGCGGCCAGCGCTAGGTCCCGGCCGGCGCTACTTTCAGGGGACTACTTTGTTTACAAACGTAATTTTTTGTAATTTACTTTTTTTTTTAAATGTATATATCCTATGTCCATCTACACACCGTGACGTTTTCATAGATGTATCGGGTGTGTAGATTGGCGCTGTGGTTCCCGAGTTTACCTGGCCAAAAGGTGCAAGTTCTCTCTTTATAATAGTAGTATAGACAGGAGTATTGTTGGAGAGGCAGAAGTTCGATTGGCAGAGGATATTCTTCTTCATAAGTCAAATCATTCAGTTTTTCGAATTGCGGGGCAAAATAGTATTTCACATCTTCCGCACCAAGAGAATTTACACACTGTAGTGACACTGTAGGCAGGTTATCTGGGCTGAATAGCGCCTCGAAGGCGGATTCCGCTGTGAGGATATTGATCCTTTTGCCATGTGCTAGTTCTCGTTCATTCGCTAATGCAGTTTCTACTGCTTTCACAGTATTTTCTGTGAGACTGAATGTTTTTTCTGCTTGTGTGTATAAGTGTGATTTGTAAGCTATTGGTACCTTTTCTCCCTCATTAGAGGTCAGGTAAGTGAATCCGCATCTTCCTGGGATGACTCGGATTACAAGATTGCGTGTGTTGTCACGTGTATCTAATTTTGTTTTTGCTAACATGTCTGTTTGCAGTGATCTCAAAATTTCTGTGTGTTTTTGAGTCCAAGTGATCGGTTTAAAATCAGATTTAATTAGTTCATAGAGAGGTTTAACCCTCTCCGCATAATTTAGAATGTATGTTCTTCTGAAATTCAGAAAACCTAGAATCGATTGTAAATTCTTCAGCGTTTTTGGTGCTTGGAGCACAGCGCACTTCTCTAAGAAGTTGTCCGCTAGGCTTTTTCCTTCACTTGATAATTCGTATCCTAAAAATAATACTGTCAGATGGGCAATTCGAGACTTTTTAAAGTTGAATTTGTAACCCTCTGCTGCGAACCCAAGTATTATGGTGTTCACTCTTTTCAAGTGAGTCTCCAAGTCGTCGTCTGTGAGATAGATATCATCTACATAAGATAATGCCTCATCATCATACATTTGTAGTAACTCTGTTACTCTGACTGAGAATAGTCCTGGGCTGTTCTTGAATCCCTGTGGGAGCCTACAGAAATTTTTCTGAGACCCCATTACTGAGAAAGCGGTCAAGTATCTGCTTTCTGGTGCAATATTTTGACAAAAGAAACCATTTGATATGTCTAATGTCGTTTTATATTTTTTCCTAACTATGTTATTCATTAGTGCAGCACTATGCGAATTTTGTACTGCAAATGTTTTGCAACATGGGTTAAGGTGTCTGTAATCCAAAACTAAACGATATGAATCGTCTGTTTTGGAGACAGGAAACAAAGGATTGTTCATTTGAGAGGTGCATGTTTCAATCACCCCCTGGTATTCAAGTTGATCTAAAATCTCCCTGACTTGTTTTTTAGCTTCTTGCTTAATGGGATACTGCCTTTGTGCAGTCGGTTGACTTTTTAACTGTATTTTGTGAGGAGGAGAGTCCTCATCCCATCCTACATGATTTTTATATAGTGCTGGTGCCTGGGCTACTGCCCATTTCCTTGCATATATATATTTAGTGTGAATCGGAATGTGATTCGAGAAGGAAGGCATAATCATTTCTTCGCCACGAGGGTACTCCCTAACAAACTCCGGGGGCCAACCTTTTTCAGCTAACAGAATGTCATAGCCTTTTGGGAGTTTATCCCAAAATAGACCCTTTATTTTCCTAGTCTTATCACCCTCTATACGCAGTGTTATTTCGTATATCTTATGGGGCTCGCTAACTCTGGTGTCGGCAGTTTCTACTTGAATGTATTCATTCGTGTCCACTGTCTCCAGATGACTCATCAGGATCTTGCGAGCTATGGTGATTTCTGCTGCACTGTCTAGCATTGTCTGTGCCCACTCCCCGTTTTTCAACGTGTCCTCAGTATTCTCGGCATGTTCGATTACTCTAATACTGGCTACCTTCTTTCTTGGAAATTGAGATTTTTTACTTTGAGCAGGTTCCTTGTCTTTGGACTTGGTGTGCTCTCCTGGGTCTGACCATCCTCTTCTTTCCGATTTCTGCGAAAAAGATCGAGAGGGATGTGTATCAATACTTTGATATCTATCAGGTTTCTTTAAGTTATCCCTATTTCTAAGGTTATATCTTTTCTCAGAGGGCTCCCTCTGGGGAGACAGGTGTTCTCGAGTCGGAGTTCTTTCCCTCCGTCGAGGAGACCTTCCTCTGGACTGGAAAACTTTTTCTTTTGGAGTGAATTGTTTATTTCCATCCCAGCTCTTTTTAGGAGTGTTTGAATTATTTTTAATAAATAATTTTTCAAGATTTTCGAGCAGTTGGGGCTTTACTGGTTTTCCACCCAAGCTGTCTCTACCTAGTTCTTCATAACATTTTTCTATAATTCTGGCAAGCTCAATTGGTTGATCTGTTATATCTGTTTCTTTCAATTTCTTGCGGATCGCTACAGATGCTGCTTCTCCTTTTATATTGGCTAGTAATATAGCCGAGATCTGCTTGAAGTCTTTCAGTAATTTCATACCAAGAGTTAAAGCAGGTTCTGGACCATATTCATTCTGAATCTGTCTTAGCACTTCTGGTATTACCGCCATTGACGGAACACCATGTGTTTTTGTGTAAATGGAAGCAAAGACTGTACCCCAAGTGTCAAAGTCCTCCACGTGTGGTGCGACCCCCATTGGAAGGCAGATGGTCAGAATTCTGTGTTTCTCGATAGGGGTAGTATTCGGAAATACTGCCTCTATTTGAGTAATTTTCTGCGCTAACCAGAAAGGAATTTGTTCCCATTTTATGGGTGTTTTACCAAGACATGATTGTATGTTCTGTGGTGTAATTTTATTGGTGCTCCCCTGATGAGGGGTCAGCTGTGGTATATTAACAGCTGTTTGGACTGTAGCAGTCCGCATTACATATTGGACTAATTGTCTATGTATTTTAATTAATGTTTTTAGCTGTACTAGCAGCTCTTCTTTTGACATTTTTGCAATGTCCGGATGTGGTGTGTAGCTGGCTAGAACCGGCCACGTTGCTCCTGGTCTACCTAGTGGACCGAGCCTGGTAATATGATCATTATGTTTTAGGGCGCCTTTAAACCAGAGCTGATGCTCTTGGAATTTTAATGGGATTTCAATCTCCTCGAAAGGAGCATACTCTTCCGGTGGATCCCCTATTTTGTAATAGTGGAACTCGTGTGTCGCGGCGTTTGCTGCTGGAAATTTTATCCAAGAATAGAATACCTCTGTCTGCGATATTCGTGAGCCTCTATCACGAAGACGACTGTGCCACCTCGTGTCCATTTTCTATAAGTTTTGACGTTATAGATTTTCTTATGTTGACCGGGATGATTATCGCACCCGGTTCATTAACACCATCGGGACCCTGCTCAGTCGCATTTACTGCAGCTGCAGCGGTTCCGTTTTTCATTGTCTGACATTTTCTGAATCGGTTTTTGCAGAGCAGGTCTCCAAGGAGACAAAGATTAGGAGCAAAATATTTTGGAACACTGTATCCTTCAACGTTGAATAAACCAAAGCTTTACATAGGAATCTCTTCCTACTAAGTTTGGCGGATTTTAACCTTTCACCCACTCCAGACGTCTATTGGAGTATTTACGGTAGAAAGGGGTCTGTGTGTGAAAAGTTACTCTAATGTCTTGCGTTAGTTTTATCGCCTTACCAAACGTTGGGCGCCATGTAGTGTAGTTCCTATTTTCCCTATAGGCCCTGCGCATTGGAATAACATAAACAGTAGTATAGACGTAGAAGTGCGGTCTTCCAGGTCTCTACTGACTATGCTAAACCTAATTGGGTTTGTTACCAACTAGCTCAGAGGTCACTGGAAACTTTCTTGACTGAATAGGAAGTGATCAGCTTCCCTGGTACAGACAAGAAGGGATTCAGTTTTCCAACAACCGCATAAACATGACAACTTTGCTCCTTAGAATAAGAGTGAATCTCTAGAGTCGTGTGAAACAATAGACAGTTATTTTACTCAGTCAGTTGTGCAGATTACTTTCACCAAGATGCAGAGAAAATAGAGAGACGGGTGTCTTCAATAAAAAGGTATTATTTATTGAACAGTCTTTCTTCTCATGCAAGTGAAATGAATTGCCACAATTGCAAGACTATTTAATATAAAAATTGCGTACAGTAAAATGAGGATTGCGAAATAATACCGTAAAAGCATTGATATGGTTTCTTAGCCATACAATGGTTAAAATGAATAAAATATATACATTCATATATAAATTTGACTAACGTACTCAACTGGTGCTTCTAACTACGCCTACCCCAGTGTACCTGACCTAAGCCTAATACTTGGGAGGGAGTAAGTAAGTAGCAGTTTTAGTTAAGTTGGTTTTGACAAGGTTTGCTTCAAGAATTCTCTCTAAGGGTTTAGTCAACACCATACCTCTGAAATAGAATGTTGGAGGTCTTGTATCTCCTTCCAGGACTCGATATCCCAGTCACTCGCAAGAGTAGGCTGGAAACGCCGGAGCTGGATTTTCTCGGCAGGAGAAAAGACAGCGTCTCTCTCAGCGTGTTGAGGAGGAGGAGGGGCAGCGTCCATGGGCAGCTTGTATCTGATGGGCTCGGCAAGGGACAGCTGTTCTGCTCCTGTATTCACCACACCATCGCTATCATCGATGTCGTTGAGGCAGCGTTTGCTTAAGGCAACTTTGGTAATATTTATACCTGAAAGGTGCCTTGTTTGACGTAAGTTTTTGGACATAAGACGTCAATAAAGATGTCACTAGGAAGTGATCATCTCTCAGTGCTCATTAGAGTTCTATTACTAATCAAAACATAGCAAGCGGGGCTTTCCCAGGTTGCTGAGTTTTATCTTGTTGAAGAACTCGGAGTGTAATCTAGGAATTTTAGATAGTGGCTTCTGCTGTGTCATCTGCTCTAATGAGCTGCAGAGGAAGAGATTCTGAAATGTGGCTCTGATCGTGTTAGGCCAGAGACGAGTTTCTGAAATATCGCTCTTGATCGTTTATGCCATTATAGGGGTATGAATGGATTATAGCCGTATAGGGGCATAAGGTCACAGTATTGATCGGGTCCTAGATTAGAACGCGACACAGCGTGACACTTGAATCAATTCCTGGTGATTGTTGTTCATTTTAACTCACATAAAACAGTTAAGTCATGACCTGCAAGGGGGCAATTAGAAATTTTCCTTCCCAGAGTGACTTGCGTAAGGGAACGATGGACAACTACTTAAAGAGGGTGACCTCCCCCACTACCAGTGACCAAGAGGGAATAGAACGATGGCTGGACATGGGTAGTTCTTCCAGTACATGTTCTTCCTTCCAGACAGCCAAGTCAGCCCTAGATTGATTTCTCCTGGAGGAGTTAAAAAAACTATGTAAATCCAAGTACGCTCCTGTTGATTTAGGAAGTATGCAAACTAGCGCTCCTACCTGCCCTTCAGCAACCACTAGTCCCCAGTTCAATAGATCATCCCAACTAACTGAAAGCGTGCAGGGTACTCCCCTTTTAGCACGAGCAAAGTAAATTCTCAGCCTACACTGTCCCCTCAGGTCTTTTCTGCGAAAAGGAAGAGAGATGGGGTTAAACAAATGGGGAAACATGCAAAGATACAAAAACCGAATCCAAGTCCCCCACTTCCCAACACTGCCACCCTTAAAGCACCTATTCAGGCTACTTTATTGGCCCAGATCGAAAACATGATCAAATCAATAATATCCCCGCTGATGGAAAAAATGAATAGTTTTGGGGAAAGGCTCACGGGTGTTGAGGAAGCGATCAAGGCCAACTCGTCATATATAAAAAGTTTGGTAGGACCTTTTCAACCACAGCTTCCAGCCCCCCTAGAAATACTATAAATACTGCACTAAAAAAACTGCACTAAGTAAAAACGCCCATAACCAATCAGTAACCTCTCATATAACATCTTCAAACACCCCGAAAGCAGCTGTTGCAGCACGGAGTTCTTACCCTAGAGCAGGGCTGAACAAAGATTCTAAATCACAAAAGGGGACAGCTGCCAATTATGGCAATATTGTACATAAAACCAACCATTTACACTTGCCACCGGAGGCCGCTCCCTTTGTGTGTGTCCTCTCGGGAGTACCGGAACTTACAAAGGGGAAAAACGAATGACAACAGGACCTTAGGAACAAGGTTGTCTTCTGGTTAACTAAAAATAGACCTCTCCCTCTCAACATCGATGGAAGTATACTAAGTGTTAGAAGGGTGGGCTGGCTAGGACCTCTTTCAAAAGATATAGCTGGTGACTTAGTACTTGTTAAATTTAGAAATAAATACATCGTCCCACATCTCCAATCACGGCACCCACAAATAGGAGATGGCCCTATATTTATCTGGGGCCTAAGTGATTTCTACCCTAGAACGTCATACGTTCCATCACCAAGTCAAAGACTTGAGAGCAATCGTCTGACGGGCAGAAGTGCCCTCGTACCGAGTGGTTACACCATCCCCACTTCTAATCATTTTCACTTACTCTCGGGTTTAACCCTGATGGATTAAATTGTATAGACACTGATATTATTCGTATGTAACTTCTAACCTGTATTGAACTATATATATTCTTCTCGTTTTCATATTATGTCAATCAATTAGCTTGAATGTTTTGCACAGTTTGTGATCAGGGAACTGGGTTTTGTACTTGAAATCTTTGAAAATGTTATTTTATGTGAATGTAACATTATGTTTTATGCTTTTATGGTTATATTTCTAACCGAATAAAGTACTTACTAAACTAAACTAATGAAAAAATTTGATTAATTTAGGAAGCATTTAAAATTGAACAAAAGCTGCACTGGCCTTACTGCCCAGAGGCTTCTGGAGTGAGAGAACAATTGAATGGCACAATAAAGTCAAGACTGGGAAAAGTGTGTTCATCCACCCCACTGGAGTGACCTGATGCTTTCCCTCTTGTCCTGATGGGACTCAGAAGTATGCCAGACAAAAATACAGGCTTGAGTCCCCATGAAATAATCATGAGAAGGGCCATGAGGCAGGCATGTATTCCAGGACACAAGCTGTTGAATATTACTATGAGTTGGCTGACCAAGTGCGTTCTATCTCTCACCGGGATGGAGATGACGCTGTTACCAGGCAGCCGAACCCTGCGCATGATCTGAATCCTGGTGACTGGGTAGTAGTGAAAAATCACACTTGAGAATCGTGCCTAGCACCAAGGTTGGAAAAGCCACATCAGGTTATATTGGTTACAACTACAGCTGTAAAACGGCAGGCTTGCCTAATTGGATTCATGCAAACCATACCAAAAGAGTGCCAGAACCTGACGAAGTAGATCCACAACAAACTCAAACAGTTGAGGCAGCTGACGGTTGTACAGCTAAAGGATCACGCGAAACAGATCCTGAGATCGCTGAACAAGAACAACCTCGCACTAGTCAGGATGACTGGACCCCAGTTGTGTATATACCTGAAATTATTGTGAGAACAAGAAGTCAAATTCGATTAGAAAGACAGTGTGACAGTGAAGATGAGACGTACTCAGACTAAAGAAAATAAAGCTAACACTGAATCTGAGAAGGACTAGATAGGGAAAAAGTAATATTCTCGGACAAAAGAAAATAAGGGCAACATCCCCTAGTCTGAGGAGGGACAGATAGGGTTTAGAAAAACGCCCATGCAGAAGAAAAACAACAAATAAAAGACCTGAACAGGACCACTTTGGAAAAGAAAAATAAGTTCAGGAAGAAGACGAACAATGCCAAATCAAACCAGATCCTGAACAGGGCCAGATTAAAAAAGAAGAATACATCCATGCAGAAACGGCTAAGGTAATAAGCCCTGGACAAGGTCAGATAGAGAGGAATTCTGAAGACGGAAATAATCAAGTTGTCCCACAAATAAATGAAAATAAAAGAGCACTTGAAGGAGCTAATAGCACAGTGCCAGCTAGGAAACTTAGGAAAGGTGAAACTGGGCTTGTATTATTAAGAGACTGAAATATCGTCTTAAGAAAATAAGTGAAGAACCTGATCAAGTAAATGAAGTAACAAGTCAATCTGGACCGTCCACTGAAAAGCCAAGAAGGAGAAGTCCAAGATTACGAAGACTGAATAATAAATTCAAAGGTCCTGAATGGAACTATGCAATTCTTGAAGATTTCGAGAATTTAGAAATAAGTGGAGATAGTGATGAAGAAGTAAATGCTGATCGAATTGATGAATGTTAAATGTTGTATACTTGTAAAGCGCACAGCTGCCCCAGCAAAGGGGCGTCCCGGCGCTGTATACCGTTGGGGAACCCATCCTGGCTTTCCCTGTGAGATGGTCCCTCCTGGGCATCTCCAAGGTGAAGACAAGCATCCCCGGCACTGATGGGGCCGTTAGTGGAGATTAAGCAAGCTATTGCCCAGAGCTGCTGAGTGGGACCCATGGTTAGAGTAGGCACTGAGGTGAGAATTATCGAGTCCGCTGACCTTGGCCCAAGACCCTGCCGCGTCGGGAATCGAACCCTGGTCCCGGGCCAACCTCTGCTTCCGGGTCTGCCGCCTCTAACCAGTGAGCCACACCACTCCAATGAAGCAGTGACACCAACTTGAAGAAAGACAAAATCCCCAGGTTGAATTCTGTATAAAAGTTAGAAAGAGGGGCAAGAGCTCATTGATCTAAGAATGGCTGATAATAAAGCTGCTGAGAAACCAAAACGTAACTTTATGAAGAGATGCTGTAGAATGTGTATATGTAGCATATTTTTTGTACTTATAGTATGGTTAGGATTGACAATAGCCATTCCCTACCTAATGACTGAAAGTAAGCAGAATAAAACTAGTGCACATGGAAAGGTAGTTAATATTAAGCAATTCAGAGTAGATCTAGAAGCACCAGATGCAACAGACTTACATGTTATGAATAGAAATAGTACAGATTTGAATGTTTTAGAAACCATGGAAATTAGTGATTGCTATGTATGCATGTAATTGCCGACATCAGTAGCAGAAGGAGTAACATATCATCATTTACCATTTACTTATGGTATTTCATGCAGTATTTTAGCTAGTCTATTTTTTATAGTTGGAAGAGGTGTGGGTGCCTGATTCCGGACTACGGGGTTCACGGTTCGATCCCCGGTGCCGGTGGCAGGTTAGCCTAGCACCATGTGACTCTGGGCAATAGCTTACTTAATCTTCCTGAGGGCCCCCAGCACTGGGACACCACTTCGGAGGTAGCTGTGCACTTTACAAATACTGGTATTTCATTTCATTTCAGAACTGGAAAATTACAATATTATTATTCTAACATAGATGTGAATTTTCTGAATTTCCTTTGCCGAAAAGCATGAATCCAGTCCTTAGCAGTAGAGATTCACAATTCATGGGTGAATATTTTCTAACAATGAAAACAATAGATATAGCTGAAGCACATAAGCAAAATTTAACCTGTAACTTACATGAAGAAGAAAAGATATTTTTTAATTTAGTAGAAAAAAGGAGACAGGATTCCCAAAGAATGGCCTCTTAACCAAAACCTCAGATACCTAATGGGCTAAGAAAGAAGAGCTTATTGCAACTAGCAAGACTCATGCTGCTATGTCACTGGACCTTGACAAGAAAGGCTAAATCAGTCTTCATAGGTTAAAAACAGAATATAACAATATATGTATTGGTTCCAGTGAATGTGATCATACTTTTCTGATAATAGGGGGATGGGGTCTAAAAGGTGAAACAGATCCAGTATTTCCTGCAGCTTATTATATTTGTGGAAACAAAGATCAATTTAAGCTGCCTGATCATTGGTATGGGAGTTGCTATTTCGGAATATTATTCCCAAAGGTATACCATGTAAAACGAACCACTGGAAGCAATGAAGAAAATAATGGACTAACACGCAAGAAAAGGGCTAGTTTTTCAGAAATTGTAGGAGACACATTTAGTGCATTGATACCTTCAGTGGGAGTAATTATGAATACACAAAGAATTTGTAAATTGTCTACAGTGGTGGATCACTTATCGACTGACACTCCTGGAGGATTTTTATTGATCAATACTGAACTAGTTGCGGTAAGATCTATGGTTTTGCAAAATCGACGTGCCCTTGATATATTATTGCCAAAAGAGGACGGAGTGTGTAAAATGTTGAAGGCACAACATTGTTGCACCTACATACCTGACAAAAGTGTTGAAATTGGGAGATATGTCAAAAATATTATGAATTTGTAAGGAGAATTGGAAACACTGGAAGCTGACAATGTTTGGAAGAAACCAACAAATTGTTTTTCCTCTGTCGGTAGTTGGTTTTCAAAGGTAGGGAGAAGTATTATAGGTCTAATATTGATGCCAATACTGGTAATAACTCTATTGGTTTTTGCATTATTGGTTTGGCACAAATGCTGTAATAAAAGGAAATGGTATGGAGTGAATGATAAAGCAAAAAAAAGAAAATATGATGAAATTCAGTTAGAAGAAATAAAAGGAGATATTTACAAAAGAATGAAAAGTTTTCTAAAGAGAAAGGGAAAGGCAAATTCAAGAGTGATAGAAGAAATAGAAATAGGAAATTGCTAAAGTTGGCATCTGGTTTGATAATTAGTGATGGCATAGAATGCCATCAAAGAAGGGATTGATGGAGCAAGATTTTGTACGCAAAGAAACTTGCTCCGATTCAATCCTCTTGAATAACATGTAATGTAACCAACATGTTTTGTGAATACTAGTAAATACATTACACAACATATTTTTCATCTAGGGGACGCTTTTAAATGTGATTTACTAACCAGTAACCCAAGTGACTAAAAAGGGCTGCCGAAAACGCAGGAATTTTCTGGCCATGCGTCTACTGCATCTACGTAGTATGACGTCCTTTGCTTGGTGGGGAAGTCTTTGCAGCTGTGCAGTAGTAATTAAGATGGCCGCTTGACTCTCACACGCTAATGCACATGCTCTGCTAAAACCAAATCTTGCTCATTCTACTAAACTGCTCATGATATAGTTAAAATATAATAAAGGGAATAGTGTAGGAATGTTTTTCTTTTACTATATTATCAGTTCGTATTTGGGCTTAGAGGGTGTCTGAAATCTCCATCTTGGAAATGATGGGCACGCGCATGGAATTATGTCAGTCTGCGAGCCACAGCATTGAAAACTTGCCAAATCCAGTATGAAGAAGAAGACGCACCTGGGAACATCACCTCTTGACCCAAAAAGAGGAAGAGACTGGAACAAATGTTATATACAATGTAGATGAAATTATATGAAATACGTGTGAATTAAAGCATGGGAAATTGAAATTAAGGGGAGGAACATAGAACAATAAAAGCTATGAAAATTACATTACAATAGTGTGGTGTGATGACCTCTCCCCATCTCATTGTCCAATCAGGAGTTAGGAATACTTTAATAATGAAACATGGGGGGGGGGGGTGGTACATACACTGAGAATAGTATAACTAAGGTAGGCTTAGCCAGTTAGATTGTCACCGACTTGTCAGTCATGTCACGGACCTGTCACGACCCATCACTGAAGCAGAAGTCTTGCAGATGCCATGGAAGTCAGAGACACTGTTGGAGCACTCTGACAGAAGAATTGAGGGGGAGAGTCGGAGAGATTGCGGAAGGAGAAGAATCGATCCATCTGGAAGGGAGAAGAATCATGGGGAATAGTACCATAGAGAAGTGTGACGCTGGCGTTGCACTTAGAAGAGGTCACCTGTTCTGTCCTGAACGAGTCCTGAACTGTTGGCTTCTGACTATTCGTGAGTCCCTTTATCCAGCCCTTGGCCAGGGGTTGCTCCTCATACCATTTGAGATAAAGATAAATCTGTGTGGTACGTCCTTGTACTATTTTTCCTTTTCCGCCCTTCCCAGGTATCAACAGTATTAGATTTTACTAAGTTTTCATATATGCATTTTACATTATCTTAATTTACATGAAGTTAGTATTTTAAAACTCTCCAAGTCTGTGATTATTCAAATAAAGGTAAATGTCATTTCTAGCTATTCTGCTACAACCTGATCCAATTGACCAGAGGAAATTTATAAATTAGTGGATGAAGTTTGGTAAAATATGGTATAAATTGAATACATTATGAGGTTAAAATAATCCTGATTGCCACCCGTAATTATCAGCTTATGTATGAGTGTTTAAGGGCCCAGGTGAATATGGTAGTTTATGAGTAACCCAAGCTGGTAAGTATTACGAGGCTTCACCCTTCACCAATCCACCTCCTGGGCTAAAGCAGTGCCATCTTACGCTGCAAAATGCCCTTGAACACTGGTCAGCCAGTTGCCAAGCCCTTTCTTCCAGTTGCTGCCAGGCAACCTTGTCACTCGAGGAATGGCCACGAGCCTCTTCCCTTGTTGACAGGTGACCTGGATGCTCCTTACGTTGTGTGTGTGTGTCTCACTCACTGGCATGCATCTCTCACTCTGCTCTGCCCTTGTTTCCGGGCCACCTGGATGCTGCTTATGTTGTGTGCGTGCCTCGCTTACTCATGCACATCGGGCACTCCGTCATCTCTCACCAGCATGCAGCGCCGCCCAATGAACACCACAATTGCCCAGTTTATTCTGCATTAACTTCAGCGTTTCACGCTTTGCCCAGGTTCCACTGTGCCCGCATTCACCTCCGTATCTTGCCTGAAAGTCGTTCTTCAAAATGACTGCCTCCGCTGACGAGGCTCGCAGCACCTCCTTACATGTGGATTCTGTGGGAGTTGAGCTCCTCGACAAAAACCTGTTGTAAGTCTCTTTAGGCGCTCACAGAAACACAGAGTGAGGTAAAGTATTTATTCATGAAATCCCCTCAGAGCATCTTCCATT
This sequence comes from Lissotriton vulgaris, assembly GCF_964263255.1. Taxonomy (NCBI): domain Eukaryota; kingdom Metazoa; phylum Chordata; class Amphibia; order Caudata; family Salamandridae; genus Lissotriton; species Lissotriton vulgaris. Next base: position 118,428,727 of record NC_141690.1, read on the forward strand.
CGCCCGTATGCCTCATATGACGTAATTCCATTGTTCAGTCCCTCACCTTCCACACTCCAAACGCGGGGCACTGATGAACAAGATTATAACAGACCCCGTACGCCCTTGTCAGATACTGCCTTCTGCCTTGCCGTGCTGAAGATTTTGATCTTACATTTTTGACAGTAAGTAAAACCTCTGACAGGGACAACCCTGGTACCTCTATCTGATGTGTGCTCAATCGCGGTCAGACTCAAATTGTACGCAGGTCCAGGTCAACTGTGACCATTTGATGGTTACAACTTTTTGCCTCTATTTTTATTTAAAATATTTAAAACGTCATATCTGTTTCCCCTTATTGGAGTTTTGTCATTTTGGTGAAATTTTCTGTAATGAAATGTACTCTACTTCACTAATTCAGGTTCTGGCTTTTTATTGTGTTGTGTTTAGAATTTATTACTGTTTTGGTACTGCATAAATTATTTGCGCGTTGCCCTAAGTTAAGCCTCTCAGTCCTGTATCATAGCTGAAAGGGAGTTGAGCTCAGTTTAATAGAGTGGCCTTGAGTGGTCAACCTGACAAGGGCTGCGATTATTGTTTGAAGAGGGTAGTCATCCATTCTAAATAATAATCCAGTTTGTTACACCACGTGCATCACATTCCAACATCTATCTGCTTCTTTAAGACTGAAATCCAACCCATCATGTACCAAGCCTTCATCTGAAGTCACTGAAACCTAATTTGCTATCTTTGCCCTAGTTTCGTCGCTCCTATTCTGTTGAACAGTCCTACACCATTGTGGTCACCCAAATATGGAACCAGCTCAGCGAAGGACTCATTACCCATTACTTCCTTTTCGAAAAAACTCTGACAGCCTAGATTTTCAACATGTAATATGTTTTTTTTTTGCTGAAGTTCTTATTTCTCTACAACTAGGAAACGTTTCAGGTACTTGCGCACTGAAAAGATAATTAATCAGATCAAATCAGCATAGGTTCAAAAGAGTCAACAGGTGTATCTTTTTTAAATGAATGTTAGACAATATAGATATTGTGCTCACTCCATCAACATATTAACGCTGCACGCTTACCTCGGACATCAGAAAGGTTTTTTTGATTACATTTAAAAATTCCTATTTATAATCTCCAGATGATACAATTCATGAAATTGAAAATGACATGGTTTAATAATTCTATTTCAACTAGAGTTGAAATAACACATACAAATACTCATTACCTAGTTTAAATAATATCTATTTTCTGAAAAACAACATTCTTGGGTCTTTTTTATAATATTAGCCCATGTTTCTGCATTAACTAAATTGAATGAGGAAAATTAATGTCGCTTCTTGCCAGTTAAACCACCATGATGTGGGAAAAACATATACAAACGCATATACGTAAATGAGTCACGCAATCACTGTAAGGGAAATCCAATTATTAAATATTTATTAAGCATCCTGTTGTATCCTTTGCAAAATTTACTCACACATTTGAGTTGCTCTGATACAGTTATAATACTATTGAAGTATATCTACAGTTTTGTTTTTTCGGGGGATCATTGTTGCATATTATTTCATCTATATAATAATAGCTTTTGAGATGGGGTATCCCTTGCACAGAATAGTAACACATTTTTGGGCATTTGTGACAAGTCTAATATTGGGAAGGTGGGGGTCATACTTTCATGATTGAATGGATGTTGTTTCATCAAAATACTAGGGGTAGGGTAAGTAGGTTGTATGATGGAACTACACATGCCTAAACCATGTGTGGCTTCACAATGCAGTCACTACCATGACTGCGTCATTACCACACGTTACTTCAGCATGCTAGTCGTTCCAATGATTTGTTTTAGGGGGCGCTGGGCATTAGAATAATATAATTTAATATTCCAACTCCAGTCGGTGTATCATTAGGGAAGATGTTGGACTATAAATCCAACACAAATCCAACACTGCGTTCCCTAAAGCAAATGTTTGTAACAGCATTTGTGCTAATGGAATGATGCGTTCATTGTAGTGTCTGCGTTGTAAAGGCACTACGTAGTTTACAATGCGTGGTAAAGGGTGTTTCACACATAAGTAACATCAGACACTCTTTGACTTTAATGGAATCACAAGAAGTGACTTCCTATGACATTTTACCCTGAATCTTCAAAGAAGTTATGTCACATGACCTGGGGGGCGTAATAATATACTTGACCTGAATTGCAGTAAGTGAAGCAAGTATGCCAAATTTCTTCTAGGGAGGTTCAAGGGTCTTCTCCACTCAGTAAATTGTGAAACTATGCCAGTTTCAGCACTGTATTATAGGTGTCCCTTATGCCAAGAATTACCTCTAGTATGACAGCACCAGTATTTTTCCATTAGTGCCCAAAAGCCCAAAATGATCTCTAGAATTCCAGTGCTAGACTTTTGCCGTGGATGTCCAATATGTCAAATATTACCTCTGGTATGCCATTGCCTGTATTTTGCCATGGATGCTTCTGTAAGCCATGAATTACCTTCAGTCTGCCAGGGTGAAGGAAGACAGGCATTTATAACACCATATTCACTCACTTACATTCACTCATTTAAACTTATTAATTTTCATATTCTTGCACTCACTCTTACTCTCATTCCCTCATTCTCACTCTCTTTTTCTCACTCAGTCTCGCTTTCCCATTGGTACTCATTCATACCCATTCACTCGACTCAACATCTCCCGCCGCATCTCCCGCTGCAACCACATCACGCAACACCTCCGCAAACTCTACTCGCTCCCACCCAACAAGAGAATCACCTTCAAGCTCCCCATGCGTGCCTACAAATCTCTCCACAGCATACGACCAGCGTACCTGAACCGTAGCCTCACATGCCACATACCCGCCAAATACTTTTGGCGGGTATGGAGGCACCCTAGCCTCCATCCCCAGGATCCACAAGACCAGAACCTGAAGAATTTCATTCTACTACCTCACTGCCAAGACCTGGAATTCCATGCCCCTCCATCTCAGGCAATCAGTGTTGATGACCCAATTCAAGAAGGACCTCAAGAACTGACTCTTCGAAAGATTCTCCACACCCAGAAGGATCAGAAGCGCCCCCCCTCAGTACCTTGAGAGCCTCACAGGTGGGTAGTTGTGCTTTATAAACCGTTGATTGATTGACTGAATTCCTTGCATTCATTGTTACTCTCACTTATATTTTCTCATTCTCAATATTACTCTCACTTAATCATTTTCACTTATTCTTACCCATTCTGAAGCATTCTCGTAGTTACAATTACTTGTTGTCACTCCTTCCCGCTCTCTAACACTCCCTGTTAGAAATGGGAGTCTCAAGTCAGCAATGGTTTGCACATTTGTCCAAGTAGGGACCCTTGCTTCTAGTCAAGGTAAGGGAGTTATGCCCTATTCTCACCTTCTTGGTAGCTTGGCACGAGCAGGCAGGCTTATCTTGGAGGTAATGTGTAAAGCATTTGTGCACACAAACAGTAACACAGTGAAAACACTAAAATGGACACCACAAAAGTTTAGAAAAATAGGAAATCTTCATCAAAACAAAACAAGACCAAAACAACAAAAATCCAACATACAATAATGCAAATATGCACTTTGCAAGAATAACCTTAAAATGTAGTTCCTTGAAGTTGGGAGCTCCGTCCAGGGCTACTGTGACATTGAAAACAGCCAAATTGAATAGTTTCGGCTGACTGCGTCAGTATTGGTCGTCGTCATTGCCAGAAGACATTTAAACAGTACCTTTGGTTCCAGCTGACTGCCTTGGTGTGGACTAGTTGTGGCAACCATCTCGGTTTCGTTCTGAAGTGGAGCGTTGCTGGGTGCAGTGCCTACAGGTCGCGGTGCAGACAGTGGCTCGGAGGTGGTCGTCCAGTGGCATCAGTGAGACAGGGGCAACGGTGTGAAGTGGGGCTTTGCTCTTTACAGTGTTGACAGGTCACTGTGCAGGCAGCGATACAGGTCAATGGGGACTGGCATTGGTGGGCCCTGACTGCAGTGTGACTTACAAGCGGGCCCCCAAACCACGGTGCAGGGAGTGGCGGCGAAGTCAGCTTACCACAGCATCATAAGTGAGACCGAGGCAGTAGAGTAAAGCGAGGCGGTGCAAAGTGCAGTGCCCACAGGTCACAGTGCAAACAGTGGCTCGGTGGCGGAGGTTAGTGGTGTTGGTGAGACCAGAGTTGCAGTGTGAGATGTGGTAGTGCCCTCTGCGGTGTCTTCAGATCACGGAGTCAGCAGCAACAGCCATTGATGGCGTCAGTCTGCGGTTTCCCTCTGTGGCAATTGGAACGCACAGTCCTAAAGGCAGTACCCACCGGAAGGTGAAGTCTTTGCAACCAGTACATGTCCTACCTTTCACATACACTGCACCCTGCCAATGGGGGTTTCTTGGGCCCAACTGAGGGGAGTCTTACATGTACGAAAATGGAAGGTTATGCCCTGGCAAGTGGGTGCACGTGCTAGGTCAACATGACAGTCTAGAACTGCATGCTGACAATGCAGTAGCAGGTCTGAGATCCCTTTGAAGGGCTACTTGTGTCTGTGGCACAATTCAGGCTGCATGCCCACTGGCAGCATTTGAGTTACAGGCTGTGGTCGCACACCATGCACTGTACTAAGGACTGAGTAGTAAATCAAATAAGCCAATCATGAAAACACCAATTCATAGACACAATTTATATAGGGAGGACTTGCACTTTGGCACTGATCAGCAGTGGCATGGTGCCCAAAGCATCTAGACCAGCACAGACCAAAATCACAGGAGCAAGAGGAAAAAAGATGGGGGAAACCACGCCAAGGATGCCAGGTTTAACATTTGTCCCCTCCATCTGAAAAGTGGCGAGAACTACCCACCCTCCTGGGAGTTCTCTTCACTAAGGCGGAAGAATCTGGACAGACCATCAGAGTTGGAGTGTTCTGTACGAGGGCGGTGTTCCATTGTAAAGTCCATCTCATGTAGGGAACTGGAAAACCTCAACAGTTTTGGGTTCTCACCCTTCATCTACATCAACCATCTGAGGGGCCTGAGGTCAGTCTGGACTCAGAAGTGAGTCCAAAATAAGCATGGCCTCAGCTTCTTCAGTCCCCCAACCACAGCAAAAGCCTCATGTTCAGTCACACTCCACCTCTGCTCTCAGGAAATAACGTCCTACTAATGAAGGCTACAGGTTGGTTAGGCCCTCATTGTTAAATTTTGAGAGAACTGCCCCCCCCCACCATGCTCTGAAGCATCTGTCTGCACAATTAATTCCTGTGAGAAATTGGATGCCTTGAGCATGGATGCTGTACTTATGGCAGATTTTAGGCCATCAAAAGTGGGCTGACAGGCATCAGTTCAGATCACTTTCGGAGGTTGCTTCCTGGAAGTCAGCTCAGTCAAGGGGGGGCAACAAGGGGCTATATCCCTTGACATATCTCCCGTAATAATCGGTGAGACCTAGGAAGGCTCTCATTCTGTCTGGGTCTTGGGGGGCTCCTAAGCCAGAATGGTGCCAATCTTAAGCTGCAGGGGTGCCAACTGGCCAGCCATGTCCTACCTGTTGCCCTAAGTACATCACAGATTCCTGTCTGATCTGGCACTTACTGGCCTTGACCATGAGGCCTGCCCTCACAGCACTCCCAACACTTCCCAGAGGTGTTCCAGATGTTTTCCCCAACTGGCACTGAACACAGCAATGTCATCCAGGTAGGTGGCGCTGAAATCCTCTAGTCTTAAAACCTGGTTAACCAACCTCTGAAAGGTAACAGGGGGATCGCTCCGGCTTTATCGTTGGATCCACGCCACTACGTACTTGAAAGGAGATGCGCTACCCCCTGCCCTACGGGACTCCAATCATCGGGGGGCTTGGTAGGAACCTGGGCCCTTTGCTTATCTTTGACCGGACCTTCGCTTCCAGTCGAGGGTTATCTGCAGAATACTCAACTCCTTTATTCGGAGGTATCTTCCACCTGGAGACACACTCAGGACTATGGGCCCGAACTTAATCATCATAGGTCGAATCACCGCAATGAATACCATTCTCTGATCTAGATCTAGCTTATTACGAATCGAATTCAGCTCTCCAGCAAAACACTATTTTCAATACGTGTACTGCAAGTTTATTTTCCTGTCAGAAGACAGGGATATTCTTTAAAGATCCAATACTAGGATGTGAAGTTGCAGCCCTGATTTCATTTCACTACGCTATTTGAATCAACTTATAATTCCTTGAATTTGAACTTTCTGGTATACTTCTGATGATTTGAGAAGATACTGAAAAAATTGCATGTATCCATTTGCGCCCTGACGAAGGATTGGTGGATATCGGTCCTGTTCCGAAACGCGCGTTGGCGCTTTTGCTTTGTTCTCTTTCAGTGTATTCCCTGTTTGTTTGATTTTGGAATTCCCTCCCCACCCACCTACGACTGACCGAGGACCACCTCAGCTTCTGGAGGCTCCTCAAGACCTGGCTCTTAAAGCAGTAGCAGCACCCCTCACCCCCAGCGCCTTGAGACCCTAACGGGTGAGTAGCCCGCTTTACCAATTTTATGATTGATTGATTGATCGATTGGAAGACTAGCAACAATTTGTCATTTCATACCTCTTGGGCCTGGGTAATATATCTAAGAAGCACACACATAACTCAATCTAGTCACAAAGGTTGCCCTGAAAACTCCCAGGGTATTCAGGGCACGCTAGATCTCTTTATTCACAAACCGTCCCCCTAATGGGAAATCCTCTAATCCTCCCCTGGACACAGGTTCTCCCAGTGTCAGCACTACCTGAATGTTCACACCTTTCCTATTGACACCCATGACACCACCTCCCCCCTTCGTATACCCCTAGCCCTCCCTACCCTTAGATACTATGGCAGAAAAATATTTGAGGATATGTACAATATACATTGGCATTTCTGACTTGCACCCCTCAAGAATTATCATATCCCCTACAGTCTATCATTCTGTACCTCCCCGCATGTCTTTGCGCTAACCTTCCACTACAATCCCCTGGTATAGTTTACAGCAAATAACAATTTACAAACTCTTTTGATAATAAGAATGAGTGTTACATTGATGTACATATCTTGACAGTGCTAATGATTCAACTTTGGTTTTTCTTCCTTCTCCCTCCTTGTTTTCTTCTTTATTGTTTCTCCTATTAAAAAGTGTAATAAAATTATTTGAACAAAAACAGTCTCTACTCCAGGGATGTATGTGATAGGATTGACAGGAGTCTGGCCTCTGCCATAAAAGACCCAATGTGTTCAGACCTGGATTCTATTTATTTATTTATTCCGTTTATATATAGCACAAACTTGACTCCATAGGGTATCAGAGTTCACAGTACAGACGCAAATACTTATTTCTTTAGTACATTTCGATGGAAAGCATTTAACTAATTAAAATCTATTAAAACAGTAACAGTAACTTCACTCCGCAAAATAGACTTTTGCACATTCACAGAATGTAAGTCTAGAGGAACCATATTGCATAGAAGTACATTAGCACAAAGGAATGTGAGAACCTATACATAACAGGTGAAATAGGACCTTAGCAAGAGATATTTTACATATCCTACAGTGCAAATCACAAGGAACATGATTGCTACACTGTTGGTCCCGTCCAATACCGCTAGTCCCGTAAACTGGTGAAAAAGCCCTCAGGAACCTGTGTAGTGACGAGAGTTACCTTTAATATGAGCATGTGAATGGTGAATCTTCTCTATCTGTGGGTGTCTCACCTCAAAGGTAGCGAATAGGGGGTTCACTAGGAATGATGACAGTGTAGTGGTATGATCGTAAAATGGCACCCCGAAAGATCTCCAGTGTATTTGGACGAACAACCTCCCACTGCCCATTGAAATGGAAGAATAAAGCCAACTCATAAATTAAATGCTAACAACAGTAGACCCCTTGGTATGTACTATTTAAAGTTTGATAACTTAGGGCCCGATACACAATAGTAATCTGAGACAAAATCTTACATTTACAACTTTTGGTATTCACAGAAGGCATTTAGCAGTAGTAAAGTTAGGATTCCTAACTTTACTACTACTAAATCCCTTTTGTGAATACGAAAAGTCGTAAAGTTAGGATTTTGTCTCAGTTTAGTAGTAGAAAAGTTAGAAACCCTAACTTTACTACTACTAAATGCCTTCTGTGAATACCAAAAGTAGTTAGTTTAGGATTTTGGCTCGGATTAGTTCTGTGAATCGGCCCCTTAGATTGGATGATGTTGAAGCACCTTAAAGTCATCAGTCTCTGTCAACACCTTAAATTAAAGCTGAAATTGTGAATCGCTCTAGGAGGGGCAACTTGTGCGCCGGCAGCCAAAAATGTGTGAGGCTCTGTTGCACAGTACACATCAGGACCGGGAAGAAAGCCGAGGAGAACACTGTGGAGTGTGTTATGTTTCTGGGGCGTCCTTTCTTTTATCTTCCTCCATCTGATAATGTGATGAAATGAATAATTTACGCGGCACAGGTAGTACTTTCCATTAGAGGCCGCGCGCAGTGGAGAAAATAGCTCCTGGCAGGCGGCCTGTGTTCCATTCAAGGTCACAGTGTCGCACGTCAGGCTGCAGCCTCTCTGATTAACTCCTTCCAGTTCCCACACACAGCCCTGTGCACTGCGGAATGCTTCACCTGCAGCCTGCCTCATTCTGGGGTATGTAAACGTCACCTCACTTGTAAAATACGAGCTATGATCTCTAAAGGGAGACTTTTGTTGTCGGATGAAATAAACCTTTCTTTGCCTCATACTTCTGCACAATGAGCATTGTTTGAATAATTATGTAAACATAGCAGACCGTTGGTAAAACACCTTAAAAGCATCAACTTTTTCCCTTCTTGCTGCAACATCTTAGGCTTCACAGGATCACTACCACTAGTGGAAGTGGAAATTACAAGGTTGCCTTCAATTGCACTGGCATTTGGAAATAAACACAAGCACGGTTTCCGGGTGTTTCTCCAATTCTGAGCTGCGTAGACAGGAACTTCTTGGGGATTTTGGGTGTCCCGGGCCAAATGATGTGTAGCCCCTTGCTCGCAACAACTCTGAATTTATGATACATTTTTAGCACAATCACGACCTCAGCAACTATGGTGTGATCATTGACAAGCCTCATCCTTGGGCAGCCTACATCTGGTCACAACCCTGCAGAAAACACTTTCACTGAGGCTGGCCTGCACCAGCGATGCAGAACGACCAATGGCGTGGACACGACCACGGCACGTAGTGCAGGAGACTGGTTGGTGTCTGATCTTTGGGCCTGTACATGTGGAGGGTGCATTTTTGTTGAATGCACTCCATCCTGTGCTGTGAAACAAACACGGATTCTGTTGTTTGTCACTAAGCTGTGAGTGCACTGTCCCGGCAACGGCTCCACATGGATGGTGCAGTCAAGAAGAGAGCATATAATGCTGCTCAGCACTGCGCATGGGCATGTGGCCTGCGCTCGTGGCCTACCCTTGGGCGTTACCTTGGCAAAAGCAGTCTTCAGCTGGACTACACCAGAAAATGAGAATGACTAGTGGCCAGTCCAAGCATTCTATGTAGTTTGTCTGACTGTCAGCACCATTCAGGCTTAGGGTGTGGATGGGTGCTTTTGTTTACTGCACTGCCTCTGCAGCGTGGGACAGGTATTCAGATTCCAGTGGTATTAGGCTGTGACAGCATCTGTCTGGCCCTATCTCCAAAAAGTCGATGCATTCATAGAGGGAGCTGGTGCAATTCGGCTGAACCTATACATTTTAAAATGTAAAACCCATACTGAATCTAACCAGAATCTAATAGGTATTTTTCTTTAAAACTCACTATCTCACAGGTGTGATGTGGTCACCGCCATTTCTGTTACCCGGAAGGGGGAGTGATGGACCACCATTTGTATATATACCAGGTGTTAATTGTTTGTTCATTAGGGGTGGGGTTTATTGACTAAATAAAAGATGCCTGATGTGACCAGGATATGAACAGTCTACTCCCTGTGTCTTTGGATTCATTGACATCGACATAACATTTTGGCGACAAAGGCGGGTGTTCCTGTGTCTCTTGTTATCCTGTTCCTTGCGGTGCTGCTATTGTTGCTGGTGGAGTCTTCGTGCTTTTGCCCCGTTTCTTCCCGGAAGCTTGCCTTGCTGCGTGGGTTCTTCATCTGTTGCTGTTTGCTGCCCTGGCTGTTCTAGGGGCTGTGACCTTCTGTTGACTGTGCGGCTGCCTACTGGGAGGTTTGCAGCAGCGGTGGGCGTGCTGTTGCTGCCCTACGGAGTGAAGAGGTTCCCTCCCGGCTGTTCTCGCTGCTCATGTCCGGCGATTTTGTGGCATCCTGTTGGGTGTAGAGGTCCTTTGCCTGCTGCTCTAAGGTGAGCAGTGCATCTCTTCGGGCTGTTTGGGGTCTGTGCCTGCCACGTGCCTGTCTGGATCCTGGTGCTGGGACCTTCTGAGCCCTGGCAAGTGTTTCTGGGTTTTGGCATTGGTTTATGGTGGCCATCTCGTTGGTGTCGGGGTGGTGCCTGTGTGGCGTGCCCTGAACTGTGTTCCTCTGGGTTGTCATGTTGGCCATCCCTCTGGTGGAGCATTTTTTGTTGAATGGTCCTCCGTCGGCCAAGGCGGCCTGCTGGAAGGAGTGGGTGGACCGTTTAAAGACATATTTTGATGCCCTTGACCTGGAGGAGGAATGGTGGCACCCAATGTTGCTGCTGCATCTGGGAGGGGCGACCATTCACCGTTTAGGGCAGTCGGTAGTTGAAGGTGGACCACCGCATACCTATGGTTCCTTGAAGCAAGCTCTTACCGCCCATTTGAAGCCGCTGGCCAATCCAGATTATGAGCCGTTCTTGTTGCGTCAGGCCCGGCAGTTGCCTGATGAGTCTATGGACACTTTCTATGCCCGTCTACGTGAATTGGCCAGTACCTGTACATTACCTGATGCTGCGGATGAGATCAGGGCCCAATTTATCCAAGGCTGTTACTCCAGTAAATTGCGTGAAGCTATCATGCAGGTGCCGGGCATGCCCATTGCTGATATGTTAACCCGGGGCAGGTCTAAAGAACTTTTGAATGTGCGAGCGGCCCATATGGAGGCAGCTCCCCAGTAGGTGGTAAAGGTAGAGCCGGTTAATTTTGTTTCGGCCCAAGTCCCTGACAGGAGGAAACTGCAGAGTCGGGGGAAAGTGGAATGACCTCGGCACTGTTATGGCTGTGGGGGTCCTTTTCCTCATAAAGGAACATGTCTTGCTACTGCGAAGAGGTGCTCCAATTGCAGCAATCTCAACCATTTTGTGAAGATGTGTACTCTGCCCCTGCCAGAGGTTCCGTCCCTGTGACGTCTGACCAGGTGTATGTTGCTGCTCAGTTGCCGGCGGAAGGAGACATGGATGATGACGAGGTGAAGGGAACTATACATGTCATCCATGCTTTGCAGCCTGAGGGTTCTTCACGAAAGGGTATTTCTAAATGTCAGTTGATGGTGGACGGTCACCCAGTGCCAGCCTTGATTGATACAGGTGCTTTGATAAATGTGATGGCCAAATCAATGATGATAACGTTGCCAGTTTTTCCTATTTTGAGTTCAACCACTGCAAAGATTTTTGCCTATGGGTCCTCTGATCCCCTTCCTTTGGCAGGTGTTTTTACTGCTGAGGTGGCACATGGTTCTCATGCTATAAGGACATAGGTATATGTTACAAAAGGGGGTCAAGGAATGTTGTTAAGCTGTCGGACAGCGGAGAGCTTACAGTTGGTCACTTTCGCTTTGAGTGTGCATCAATGGAACATGGAGGATTTGTTGGCCCAGTTTTTGCTGTTGTTTAACAGAATTAGCTGTTTGGAGGGTCGTATGATCAAACTACATATTGATGACTCCGTCCAGACAGTGGCATTACATCATAGGAGAGTGGCGTTTCATCTTCGGCCGAAGGTGGAAGCAGAACTGGTGAAACTGGAGATGGATGACATCATTGAATGGGTGGATGGTCCAACTCCTGGGTGTCCCCTCTTGTGGTAGCTCGTGAGAGGCATCTCAACCCTACCGTATACGATATTGTGGTGGAGGTGAATGGGTCACGGTGTTTTTCCAAAATGGATCTTCGTGCTGGATACCATCAGCTGATGCTTGGCCCTACTTCCCGTGGGATTGCCACCTTTTCTACACATGTGGGTTTGCGTAGATACAAGCGGTTGAGTTTTGGGGTCTCCAGTTCAGCAGAAGTTTTTGCAGGACACGATCCGTGGGGTTCTTTCTGGACGGATGGAGTGATTAATGTCAGCGATGACATTTTGGTGCATGCCCCTTCTTTGGATGAGCATTTCAGGCGTCTTTGGAGTGTGTGTTAGCGGTTATTGGACTTACGCTTCAATAAAGAAAAATTTGAATTGTTGAAGACTGACATTTCGTTTTTTGTGTACCGTTTTTTGCAGGATGGTGTGTCACCGGACCCTTTGAAAGTGTGTGTAATTCAGACCGCTCCTGATCCCGTTAATGTGTCTGGTGAGCGGAGTTTCATGGGTATGGTGAACTATTGTGGCCATTTCATCCGCAACCTGACTGATCTAATGGCTCCTAAGCGGGAACTCACTAAGTCTAACGTTGCATGGAATTGGGGTCCGGAGCAGGAATCTGCTTTTCAAGCCACTAAGCAGGCCCGCTCCGCTGATACCATCTTGGTGTATGCCAATCCTGCACTGGACTCCGAATTGTCGGTGGGTGCAAGTCCCAGTGGCTTGGGGGCTGTGCTTTCTCAGCGGCAGTGCAATGGGGAATTGGCTCCAGTGGTGTATGCCAGTCATGTGTTGACTGCGACTGAACAACGGTACTCGAATATTGAAAAGGAGGCTATCGCCATACATTGGGGGTGTCCTCATTTTAATTTGTATCTATATTGCCAGCTCTTTGTTGTGCATACGGACCGTAAGCCGCTCATTCCATTGTTCACGGGCTCGTCCTCTAAGCCTGCCCCTCGAATTGAGAAACGGATCCTGCAGTTGCAGGATTATTGTTTTACAATAGTGTTTCGTTCTGGGACTCTGAATCCTGCTGACTATCTTTCCCGGCATTTCCATCCTGCTACTCCCTGTGAGGATAATATGAATTGGTAACAAGTATTTCACACAGGCACTCACACAAGTCAGGGTAATGTAATCGATTCACAGTATCCTTAAACGGTGCTCCAGGAAGATACAGGGTCGGTTACCACAACCACCACTGCACCCCACTTGTGGAGTATTGAAAGCAAAAAAAAAATTGTCCTTCCGAGCACTCAAAGTCAATATTACAATTGTAGATCCCAAAATTGTCTCTTCATTCAGTTGTTCTGCTGGTACTGTAACCAAAGTTTGTTCAATTCTACAAACATTATGTACAGCCAACACGTGTTTCGTCTTGCCTGTCCAAGGCATCAGACTTCTTCAGGACTTATCGGTTAAGTACTCACAATGTTTATCCACATTGCAATAACGAGCCTCATTAATCTCTCCGCTAGGAGAGATTAATGAGACTTTTTTTGTTGGTTTTTTTTTACTCCCTGTGAGGAGTCAGATGCTGAGGATACTGAGGAATATGTGCGTCTGGTGGTGGAGTGGTCCAGACCTCTTCCTATTTCATTGGAGAACATTCTGGAGTCTAGGAAACAGGACGGGTGCCTCCAGCTTTGTATTTCTGCAGTGGGTACTGGGAAATTGAATGTACTTGTGGATTCTGCCAAGTGTCATACTGAGAATGCTAGGTCGACTTTGGCATCTCTTTTTAATGTTCGAGATGAATTGGTGATGTTCCCGGAGGAGTGCTTGACGAGAGGCCCACAGTTGGTGATTCCTGGTTGTCTCCAACAGAGGGTGGTAGATCTGGCCCATTTGGCTCACCAAGGGGTTGTGAAGAACAAGTCCAGGTTGAGATGCACCATGTGGTTTCCAGGATTGGATGCCTTGGTAGAGAACACTGTGTTGCGTTGTGCGCTCTCTCAGGCTGCTGGGGCTGGTGACTCTCCGGCTTCTTTTCTTATGGGAGACATTCCCTCATTTCCTTGGCAGTGAGCAAGTGCTGATTTTGGAAGTTTACCAGATGGGCGTAATATGCTGGTGGTTACTGACGACTTCTCTAAATACCCTAAGGTTGAGCTACTGGACACTACCATGGCTTGTCACACTATTCCTCTGTTTGAGAAGATCATGGCAACTCATGGCTTATTCACTGAGCTTCGTACTGACAATGGTCCTCCCTTTTCAAGCCAGGACTTGGCAAATTATTTACAATCCAGTGGTGTTCATCATCGAAAAATCACCCCTTTATGGCAGCAGGTCAATGGGGAGGCTGAACGTTTTATGCGTACCCTTAATAAAGCTATTAGAATTCCTGTGGCCGACCGCCAAAATTTGGACTGTGCTATATATGCTTTCTTGAGGGAATATCGGATCACCCCTCATTCCACTACGAAGGTCAGTCCATCTCTTTGCATATGAATTGGCCTATGGGTGATTTCATCCCTCAGATGAAGGCAGTGTCTGCCAAACATGCCTTTGTAGCAGATGAGCTACCAAATCGAAAACTAAAGAATGACAAGGTAGCTTTCAGGGGTGGGGCAAAACCCAGTTCTTTTAAAGAGGGGGATGCTGTGATTGTGAGGAATCGGCATCCAAGAGAGAAGTTTAGTTTGCCTTTTGAGCCTGAGCCATAGATCGTTCAGTCTGTTCATGGGACCAATATTACTGCGGTGAGGCATGGAGTGAGCATCTCTCGGAATGTATTGTTCTGTAAAACCTGCTGGGCTCCTGCTGGTGCCCGGGTGAATGACTGTATGGCCCCACCGTATAATAGGTCTCTGGTTTCTGATGAGGAGTCCACAGATGGTGTGTACCTGGGAACTGAGAGGCGGTCTCCTAATTTGATTCTGGACTGTGGCTTTCCAGGGGAGGGTTATGTAGTGCCTGCACAGCGTGGTGTCATTTCATCTGCAATGCCGCCTTGTGTGGGTCCAGAGTGTGATCCGTTGCATCAACCTGATGAGTCTCAGATACCTGAGTCTGGTTCTCAGCGAAGGGGTGTTGAGAGATACCAGCTGCGGCCATGTCCTGCTATGTCTAAAGAATTATTTAACTATTAAGGTGGACTCAGGATTCGTTTGCTGTGTTCTATTTTCTAAGGGTTTTTTGCGTTTTGTTGTCATGGGTTTTTTTCTCGATTTTTCTGTTTGTATTTGTTTTTTTTCATTTTGTAGTTTGTGGAGGAGTGTGATGTGGTCACCATCATTTCTGTTACCCGGAAGTGGTAGAGATGGACCACCCTTTGTATATATCCCAGGTGTTAATTGTTTGTTTAATAGGGGTGGGGTTTATTGACTAAATAAAAGATGCCTGGTGTGACCAGGATATGAAGTCTACTTCTTGTGTCTTTGGATTTACTAACCTCAACGAAACAACAGGTAAGGACTGGAGTGTGTGAGAAGCCTAGACTGGCAAAAAAAGAAATTTATTAAATAAACTGGTTATTTAAAAGCTCCATACAGTCTGGGACTGTCACAAAAGTCTACTGAGGGGGCCCCTTGAAAGGTTGGGCCCTGGACCAGAGCCCAACTTTGTCCATGTCTTTAAACATCTCTCTGCATAGATTGAGCAGAGATCCAATTTTCTGCAAGTGTTCATTGAGATTGTTCATATGTAAAAATGTGCTGCAGGTTTTCAAACAATTTGCGCGCACACACGCACACATACACACAGAGGTGCCCCAACCCACACCCTGGACCCAAGGGCATGTCACAAATTGTGCTGAAACCGGCAACAGACACCCGTCTAAGTCCTAAACGAATGCTTAGCTATGCTTACAAAGAAATATACCTCACTTCTATTGCAGATTCTGTACTTGGCCATGAGTTTGATCCCTAAGAGCTTTATTTCGGGTTCAGGGGAGCAGGAGCACTGCCATAAATCGGAGGTGCTACCACCCCGCCCAACTTGTGTATACCAGGTCTAACTAGAATTATTGGGAGCACCAAGTTTACAGTGATTGACCCTCAGCTGGCTCTGCCAGTGTGAACCTCTCTCCTGTCGGTCAATTCACGAGGGGCTGCAAGGCCACAGTGATATCCACCTTGTCCTATAGAACGTATCCTAGTCTATGGAGGACCCTACTGTGAAAATTCAAAATCTCTAGATTTCCATACTCAACATTATATATAACACATCTTTAAAGGTTTCCCACATCAAAGGCTGTCTTTATAATACACATTTGTGGCCTTATCACATTCACCAATAACATTCTAACCCAACCTCAGCCTCTATAGTCATGAGTTTTATACAAATACCGATGGCTAATTTTATTCTGAATTCTAGCTTCATAAGACAGCTGTCTACAAACCATATTGTTATCAATGCTTTAAAAACTACTTAGATTGGGGATTGACTCCATCCAGAGAAGTATTATTACCCTTTCACAACATGCAGTTTGCTATTTAGTGTATTACAACTCCATTGGTATGCATGAGGGACTACTTTACATCTCAGAATATATTCAGTCATCACACATGTTTACATGCACTTTGTGCACTACTAGGCCGGGGCAGAATTATTAATTCTGCAGGTGGAATTGGAGGGATTTGGTAATTCTGCGTTAACTCTTGTAACACAGAATTACTTTGAAATGCTGCTGCTCAGCCAGGGGAATAAACCGGCAATAATTGTTTGTTTCTAAGAGGGCTGAATGAGGGAGCAGTCCCTCTATGTTGAAAATAACTTTAGATTAATGTTTAATCTGCTGTGGTTTTTAAACATAGAGGGACTGCTCCCGTTTTACAGGTCTATTTAGACACAAAGAAGCACTGCAGGCACACCACACAATCAATCAATCAGGGAATATTAAAGCTCGCTACTCATCTGTGAGGGTCTCAAGGCACTGGTGGGGGAGGCTGCAGCTGGGAGTTAGCTGAAGAGCCAGGTCTTGAGGCTTTTCCTGAAGGTGTGCAGGGTAGGGGAGCGTCTGATGTTGACTGGGAGCTTGTTCCAGGCCTTAGCCGCGATAGAGGAGAAGGCTCTTCCACCCGCTCTAGTTCTGCAGATGCGCAGGGTTTCTGCTAAGGCGAGATTGGTGGAGCTGAGGTTTCTTTTGTGCATGTGGAAGGAGATTCTTTCATTGAGGTGTTTGAGTCCAGTGTTGTGGAGCGATTGGTAAGCGTAGGTGAGTAACTTGAAGGTTACTCGCTTCTCGTCAGGGAGCCAGTGGAGGTCTTGTAGGTCTTGGGTGATATGCTCATGTCACAGGATGCTGAGTATGAGTCTGGCCAAGGTGTTCTGGATGGTCTGGAGTTTGCATAGCAGGGACTTGTTGATTCCAGCGTAGAGGGCGTTTCCGTAGTCCAGTCTCAGTCTGCTTGTTATGAGTGCATGGGTGACGGTCCTTCTGGCTTTAGGGGGATCCACTTGAAGGTCTTGCAAAGGATGCAGCGGGTGTTGAAGCAGATGGAGGAGAAGGCGATGATCTGGCGAGTCATGGTGAGGGAGGAGTTGAGTATGAAGCCAAGGTTCTGGGAGTGGTCCGTGGAGGTGGGCGGGTTGCCGAGGATGGTGGGCAACTAGGTGACAGCTCAAGCGGAGGGTGTGGGTCAGAGGACGAGGACTTCTGTGTTCTCTAGCTGAGCTTCAGGCCACTGCTGCTCATTCAAGTTGTGTTGTTGTTCATTCCTTCCTGGAAGTTGAGTCTGGTGGCTTTGGGGTCCTTCGTGAGGGAGAGGATGAGCTGGGTGTCATCAGCATAGGATACTGGTCTGACGATGGCGGTGAGGAGGGCCATGTAGCTGTTGAAGAATGAGGAACTGAGCGATGATCCTTGGGGTACTCCGTAGTTGATTTCTGTGAGCTTGGAGAGGAAAGGCGGGAGTCTGATCCTTTGTGTTCTGCCGGTGAGGAAGGAGCGGAGCCAGTTGAGGGCGTTTCCCTGTATGCCAGCATCATGGAGTGTGGCTGCGTGAGTGTGGTAGGAAATGGTTGTCAAGGCTGCGGAGAGGTCTGGAAAGATGAGTGCCGCAGTGTGGCCTTGATCGAGGAGAGTGCGGATGTCGTCTGTGGTGGCAAGGAGGGCGGTCTGGGTGCTGTGGTTACTGCGGAATCTAGATTAGGAAGAGTTGAGGAAGGCGTTCTCTTCGATGGAGTTTTTCAGCTGGCCGTTGACTATCTTCTCTGTGACTTTGGCTGCAAAGGGAAGGAGAGAGATGGGTTGGTAGTTTTTCAAGTCCATCGGGTCTCCAGTTTTGACATAATTTTTTGGGAGACTTCTGCTGGTGGTCTGGCTTCTTGGAGGTCAGTTGTGAACCAACTGGCCTTCAGGGAGCGTTGTCTGTCGGTGTTCCAGAGCGGTGCAAGCTTGTCTGCACAGTTGGTGATCCAGTGGTATAGTTCATTGGCTGCAGAGTTGGCGTCGGTTGAGGCGGGGGGTTGTGGATAAGGGTGTAGTTGAGGTGCTCCTCTGTGACCTTGCTCCAATGCCTTCATGGCGGGTGTCGAGTGGGTTTGTGAGTGGTGGCAGTTTTGAAAGAGAAGTGTGCGCAGTGGTGATCCGTCGAGAGGGGCTGCAAGGTGTGGCTGAAGCAGACGTTTATTTCCTCCTGTAAAGATGGGCTTAACGGTGTGTCCTGTCTTGTGGGTAGGGGTTGTAATGAGCTGTTTCAGTCCGATGTTGGACAGGATGGCGGAGGAGTTGGGGTCACTGGGGTTGTCGAGGTGGGAGTTCAGGTTTTCGATGACTATGTAGTGCATGGAGGCGATGGCATGGGGTATGATAAGGTCGACGATGGTAGTGGTGAATAAAGCGCTAGGCCGGGTGGGTCTGTAGACGAGGGTGCTGTGAAGCATAGAATTAGGGCTGGGCTGGATCTGGAAGTGAAGGTATTCGATGGTGGTGGGGGAGTCGCTCGTGCTGGAGGTGGAGAGTCGGAGGGAGCTTTCAGGAATAGCGGTGGCGATGTCGGATGCGGAGGAGGCGTTGGTCCAGGTTTCCGTGAAGAAGGCGACGTCTGGCGAGAGAGTAACGAGAAGGTCCCAGATCTCTACAGCATGTCTGCACATGTCTGTGAATGGAGCGCACGTTGAGAAGGATGCACTGCTGGGCTTCGATAGAGCTGGCTTCCAGCGTGTGTGCGGCGGTCGTGGTGGTGCGGAGGATGGTGAAGGATGGCAGTAGTCGTTTCATCGGGTGTGAGTGTGAACAGAGTAGCAGAGTTGTAGCGGTGGGAGGTTGGAGAACCAGGGCCCCTGGCGCTGGGCTCAGATGGGAACAGACGGGCTTGCCTTTGGCGCCCCTTTGGCGGTGCCATCGGCGCACCCGCTGCTTTTGTGCCATTAAATAGGGAAGGGGGAGGGAAGTGCAGTTGGGAGGCTGGAACCGGCAGGGAGGAGGGTCCACGTGGGCAGCATCATCAGGAAGGAAACGGGTGCAGAGGAAACAAACAAGAAAGACAGAAAAACTGGTACAAAAGACACAATGAGGAAAAAAAGGCACAATAACAAGACAGCAAAAAGACACAGTAACAAAACACCCAAAAGGGACAATAACAAGGCACTAACCAGACAGAACACACAGGCCCAAACACAGAGACAGACAGCAGCGGACCAGCAAAAGAGCAAGGCTTTCCAACTGGACCACCAGGGATTCGGTGCAGGCAGTAGCCTGCGGGTGGAGGAGGGCCTCGAACACCTACCAGCAGAGGTGAGCAGGGGCAGCGGCACAACAGCGGAACTGCTGGGGGAGAGAGACGGTCTCTGACCAGGAGGTCAGAGGTCTTGCTAGGGCACCCAAGCAGTGGTCGCCATTAAATAAGGAAGGGTGTAGGGGAGACAAGCTGGGAGGCAGGAGCGGGACCGGCACGGGGGAGGGGCTGCGGGAGCTGCCGTCGCAGGAATGAAATGGGCACAGAGGAAACAAACAGGAACAACAGGAAACAACAGGAAAGACAGAAAAACTGGGACAAAAGGCACAAATTGGAATAAAAGGCGCAATAACAAGACACCAAAAAGGCACAATAACAACACTAACATGACAGAACACATGGGCACAAACACAGAGACAGACAGCAGCTGACCAGCAGAAGAGAAAGGCTCTCCCACTGGAACACACGAAATGAGACGCAGGCAGGAGCCTGCGGGTGAAGGAGGGCCTAAAACACCTACCAGCAGAGGTGAGCGGTGTCAGCGGCAGTGGCGCAACAGTGGAGCAGCTGGGGGAGAGCAGGTCTCTGACCAGGAGGTCAGAGGTCTTGCTCGGACACCTGAGCAGGAGCCACCATTAAATAGGGAAGAGGGAGGGAAGCGCAGCTGGGAGGCTGGAGCAAGAACCAGCTGGGGGGTGTGCCTCATTGGGTTTCCCAGTCTATTTAGTGACATCCCTCTCACACATAATTGTTGGAAATACAACATACCACCTGAGACCACCGATCCTTTTTCAATCAACTGCATCCATGCAGTAGAAGGCAGCAGCTATTCTAGATTGGGATTCCTCTGGACCAACACATTTTTTGCAACTGAAAGGATGCATAACACTCACTCAACTATGCGAATGATACAGGCTAGATCCCCTCCAGTTGACAGATTTTCTTTTCATTTTATGCATGCACTAGACTCTGCTTGAACACCTGTTTGTTATATTTTTAAATTCTGCAGGAGACACCTACTGGCACACTGGAGCATATTTATCAAGTAGTTGTGTCATCCTTGAACTATACATTGGGACTCAAGGTCGATGCTACTACTAAGTAAGATTTATGAAGCCATGTGGCTCGAAAAATCTACAGTAACATAAAGCAGCACACATCACCTGCTCCTTGCACCAGCCCATGAAAGGATTTGTGAAGATTGGGGCAAAACAGGTGGCTATCATTGTTCCAGAGAGCTGGTAGCACCGTTTATCGTCAAAGACAAAAATGTTCTGCTCCTTACAGTAAGTCATCATGTCCTATAATATTTGAATATGCTTATATACATAATTAGGCCTACCATGAAACAAAATACATGCAAGCCGATACCCATGCATCCTGTCTGATGGATGTATATAGGGAGCACACATCAAGCGTTATCACTGTGTATGTTTTTGCCCACTGAATGTCATGCATCCTTCTAAAAAAAAAGGGCTGTCTCGGCAGTTTGATCAGAGACTTTTCACGAAGGAAAAGTCAGCTTCATACCATTGGCACAACATATTATGACACTATCGGAGAGAGCTTCTATATGTATTCCAATTGATCACCGCATAACATGTGGAGTCATTGAGCTGTCTAGATGCATCACCTCTATAGTCATCAATATCCATCATGACTATATTCCAACCCTTTCCAGAAGGTTTTATAACTATATCGGGCTAGTTCATCAGGCTCTGTATTGCGAGACTTTGTTCAAAGATTGAATTGTCCCTAACATATGGTTCATTAGTGTTGAGAAACGTAATTAATTCATGTATCACAACACTGTGGAATGCTTCAGTGTTATCATAATACACATTAGGATTACATTTGGATTTTGGCTTAAAGCAACTATGTACAGTGACATCCACCACAAAACCAGCCTCTTTCAATGACGTACTTACTTGATTGTAGATCCCCCTTTACCACTTGATCTAGTTTATATAGGGACAGGATGGGATCAGAATCATCCAATTGAACAGTACATAAGTCTACATTATTGTATACCATGTCCTGTTTCCTTTGCCCTTGCTTGGTTGATAACAACATCTTTTTTTTATTTTTTTTATTAAATACCTGGTACAGCAACAATAAATACATTTTATATTTCAATCTGTTAAAAAACCCAATATACACAGATTATAAAATGTAAAGACAATCAAAATACATTGTGAAGTTCTACCATTGATTGAGAAGCACCTAATTAATATAGAATAAAATCAGGGTGAGAGACCACATAAAAGACATCAATTAGACCTGCCGACCCATTTAAAATAATGACATCCTGTTACCAGAAAGGGGCTTCTTCTAGGCAATTCCATATGTAATCTTCAGTAATCAATCCTGTTCATAAACGGGAGTCCCACCACCCCTTAATAGGGGCCCAGATATTCAATCCCAGCTCCCTCATCTTCAGGCCTCTCCTAATATATAAAGAGGATTCTATATTATGGATCCCCAGGAGTCTATCCAGCCACATCTGAAAGGTAGATGCTACAGTCTCCTTCCAGCCTGTCGCTAGCAGTATCCGCAGGACTGCCACACATATAAAAACAAAGGCTTCCTCCTCCTTACTGAGGCCCAGATTGCTATCAATTCCTATTACCATTAGGGTAGGGGATAGGTCAATCTTAATGCCACACATCTAAAAACAAAGGCTTCCTCCTCCTTACTGAGGCCCAGATTGCTATCAATTCCTATTACCATTAGGGTAGGGGATAGGTCAATCTTAATTCCTAGCAGCCCTTCCTAGAACACCTCGATTTCACCAAGAATTAAACTTAATTTATCGCACTGATGGAACATGTGTATCAAATTAGGGGGCCCTTCCAAACACCTTGGACACCTATCATGCTCCCTCTTTCCCCAAAAATATAGTTTAGCTGGTGTAAAATAAAGGTTAAAGAGGGTTTTATACTGTTGGGCTCTTAAATTTGTAGAGCGGAACAGTTTCCCTGCTAGTTGCAGCACTTTGTACAGATCTACATCAGGATTGTTTAATTTCGTCACCAAAGAGGCCTCAAATTTTTTAAGATCATCTTGTACACTCGATAATACACCATGTTCATTTTAGTTTCACAGCCTTATAAATACTGGATCATATTGATTCTACCCCCTGGAGAGATCAGTGGCCTAATACCCGTGAAAGTATTATATATTTGAAAATATTTGAAGCCTTGGTTTGCCTGGATACCAAATTTCTGCTGAATGGTATTGAAACCCATCATATGGTCCCCTTCAAAGATATCACCTATTTTTCTAACTCCTTGCTGCTCCCAAAGTCTCCCTATCCTATCAAAGCTAAGTTGTGGGAATATGCTCGAAATCCAAAGGGGAGTATAATAGTTTATTTTTGGAACTGCACGCTTTCTTTGTATCATCTTCCATACCTCCCAGACACTGTCCATTATCTTGTATCACATTTTTTTTTATAATACCGCCTATCTGTTTTCCGTAGCAGAAGCCCATGGCTTCTATGCCCAACTTCAATTCATAAATAGATGAAAGAATATGCCTGCCCAGTGAAGTAGCAGTCGGGCTTCTTGCAGAGTCAAATAATATTGCCATCTGGCTTACCAGACAAGCCCAAGGATAAAAACTAATATTAGGAATCGCCAACCCTCCCTTTTCCTGTGGCAGAGACAGATGTTGCATGGCACATCTGATTTTCCCATACTGCCATACAAAATTCATAAATGTTGCCTCTATCGATTTTATTAGACCCTCGTCATCCATAAACGGGATAGAATGGAACAAATACATTATTTTGGGAAGCATAGTCATTTTAAGTACATTGGCTCGCCCTATTATGGACAGATGCAGAGAGTCTATTCTTTTTAGATCCGCTGTAATTGATGTTATCATCGGAACAAAGATATCCTTTATAATTGTATCAGTTGCGGAGCTTATCCTGGCCACTAGATAGACTGCCCCTTCTGTACATCTTACATCACTCATTATAATATTATTGGTGCAGACTATCTGGGTCTTACTTTCGTTCAGCAGATAGCCAGAGCTCCGCCCAAATTTGCCCGCGATCTCCGTAATAGCTCTCATAGCCCTGACTGGCTCTGGGGTGATTATGGCCAGGTCATCCGCGTAGACCAACGTCTTGGTCTCAAACCTCTTGCTAACTATTGGCTTAATATCTTGACATCTTAATATCCTCTGAATCAATGGATCGATGTACAAGGCAAAAAGAATTGGTGAACAGGGACAGCCCGGTCGCGTCCCTATAGAGATAAAAATTCTTTCCGAGCTGCCTCCCCTTAGTTGGATTCTAGCTTTGGGCTCTGAATACATGGCCTTGATAGCCCTCGTTATTTTGAGGCCAAAGCCCCTATGTTCCAATATCCCCCACAAATACTTCCACATGAAACGATTGAAGTCCTTTTCAGC
Source organism: Lissotriton vulgaris (assembly GCF_964263255.1). NCBI lineage: Eukaryota > Metazoa > Chordata > Amphibia > Caudata > Salamandridae > Lissotriton > Lissotriton vulgaris. The sequence goes on from NC_141690.1 coordinate 118,452,734, forward strand.
ATCGAGAAGGATCATGGCCATCCGTCCCCCCGTGGCAGCCTGCACATCAAAGAGCGTGATGTCCCGCCTGATATGGTCGGTAGTCCCTCGGCCTGGGATAAACCCATGCTGCCACGGGGAAACCAATCCACCTTTGACCCCTCCTATCATTTTCGCCAGAAACTTCGCATAGATTTTAGTGTCTATATTGATGAGGGATATTGGACAATAAGATGCAGGATTCTCTTTAGGTTTCCTTTTTTTGCGAAACACTACAATATTGGTTTCCTTCCCGGATTCTGGAATTTCACCAGAGAACATTATGCCATTAAATAATGCCAACATTAAGGGGGCAATCTCCCTCTGAATACATTTATACACTTCGAGTGGGATACTGTCGAGCCCAGCAGCCTTCCCTGATGAAAAATCTTGTAGTGCTTCAACAACTTCCTCTATTGAGAAATCTTTCTCTAGTTCTGCTCTAGCCTGACTACCCAGCTGAAGACCTGTACCATCACATTCCATACTATAAGCATATATTCCAATCTCTTCTTTGTATCATTTTTGATAGAAGTCCTTAAAGACCTTTAGTATATCATCCGGCTCTGTATAGTTCTGATCCCCCTCTCGTATATTAGTTATTGCATTCTTAGTACTTTTCTGCCTGATCCGAAGTGCTAAATGTTTGCCCACCTGTTCTCCTGTCTCGTATAGCTTACCCCTATGTGACTGGTATTCATCAGCAGATTTCTGAGCTATCCATTTATGCATTTCTGATTTAGTGACCAAATTCTTCTGCTGAATCTCAGAGGCCTCTTTCCCCTGACCAATATCTATCATGTGTTGTCCTTATGCAGCCACTAACTTACCCAGTAATCTCTAATTTTCAGCCCATGCCTCTTTTTTTAACCTAGCAGGGAATCTGATCGTTTCCCCTCTAAGGGCTGCTTTGAATGCATCCCAAACTATATTCCGGGATGTATTATACCGGTTCATGTCGAAAAATCTTGGGCCCACTTCCTCATATATTCTACAAAATTAGGGTTAGCAAATAGCTTCCTCTCAAAGGTCCATCGTGAATGACTCCTATTTAGGGTGTCTATATCAAGCTGTAGGATTCATGGGTTGTGGTCCGATATTACTTTCGGTAATTTCTCAATCATAATTTTCTTGATTTCGGTCTCAGAGATCAGAAAATAATCCATTTTGGTATACTTCTTATAGGGCAGGAGAAATTGGTAAACCCCCGCTTGTTGGGTTCTTTGTTCCCCCAGACATCTACCAGCCCATGCAAATTGATTAATAAATTCAATGCTTGTTGTATCTTTGGTTTACGGCATACATAAGTGTTATTATTAACAAAATCAGCAGAGATATTGAAATCTCCGCACTCTATCATAGGTCTCTGCCAGTTCGTCAACTCTACTTCCAGCTGGTCAAATAAATCGGGATTGTCCTGGTTGGACCCATAGAGTAATTCCTAATCCAAGTTCCACCACTGCCCACCTCCCGAGGTCATCTGTTATTTTGCATTTTTCCCCTCCGAGGGTGGCCTTAGCCAAAATTGCAAACACTCTGATGGTAGATGTCTGGGAGGAACAAGACAGCAGGTCAAATCTTCTGATACTTAATAAATGCCTTTTTGCCCACGGTAGTGGGTCTCTTGTACATGTAACAGGTCTATCCGATTTGACCTTACAAATTCCCCCAACCGTTGCCTCTTCCTCCAGTCATTTAAGTCCCCATATTACCTGTACAAATCCTAAGCTTCCCCATTTCTCTCTAAAAAAATTGCTGCATCCCTTATCACTCAAACAGTTCAACTGTTTTGTGTACAAAACCTTACACCACAATACAAAATAATGCCAGGTATTTAATTTCTTTCCTATGCCGTGCACCTCCCCACCATCCCCATACCCCCACCATACCCTCTGAACCCCTCCCTTCCCCCCGCTCCCTCCCTCACCTTGTGCTCTCTTGCCACCCCATTGAAGCGCTTAGACCGTGGTCTGTGCATGCGATGTACGCAGCATTATCGTCCTGGTTCCTTCTTGCCCAAAATAACTTACATTACCCTCTTAAACCTATTAAATCATAGGACTCAAAACACTCTTTCAAAACAATACGCTTCTCTGAATCTCCCCTGTCTTCCCTTACTTCCTTGATCTCCATCCGTAAATACATTTCTTTAGCTTTTCTCTCTGAATTAGTCCAGATTTGACTTTATTTGACCAAAGCATCCAAATATTCTCGTGCTTTTATCTCAGATGAGAAATACTGAGTCTGCCCCTCATGGATCACCTTAAGTTGTGCCAGGTAGATAAGATAGATCTGGATGTTTTTCTCCTGGAAGGGTTTTATAAGCTGTCTCAGCCTCCTGAGCCTTTCTACAGTGGAGTGGCAGAAGTCGGCCGCACAAAGAACGAGATCCCCCCATTTGATTTCTTTGTTTCTGGTCTTGCCTTGTCTGAGATTGCCTGGCGCAGTAGGAAGTTGCCAAAGAACACTAAGATCGCTCGTGGTTTAGCGCCTTCTCTTGCTTGCTCTCGTGGCTTGAAGGGAATACGATGTGCTCTTTGTACTTCTGCTGCCCAATTCCTGTCTGACAGCTCGGTGAATACAGACTTAAAAAGATCAATTATGTATGCCCTGGTGTCAGACCAATCGTCCCCCTCCGGAACCCCCAGCACCCTAAGGTTATTCCTCCTTTGTCTGTTCTCAAATTCCTCCAGCTTCCACTGGATATCTTTAATTTGAGACCCTTGAGGCTCAACCTGGATTGATGCACTTGCACCTTTTGCTTCTGTAGTGACCATTCTCCCCTTGAGGTTCGTCCTCCTCTCCCCTATGTTTACACAAGCTTTAGAAAGCTTCCTGACGACCCCTTGCAAAAAAATAAATGCTGTGGCTCAAGTGCTGCTGTCGGCCTTCTAAGCAGCCGCCATCTTGCTTCCGCCTCCAACTCTCGGGTAGGTTGATAACAAATCTTATGTAATTGCATCAGTTGGAATGTTCTCATAAAAATAAACAAGTCAGGTCTCGTGCTGGTATAATCCATGTCCATCATGAGGCAAAATGATAGCCCCAATTTCAATATTGATTCCTCCTTTTTAGGCAGACTTTGCAAGGATAAATCAGTAATAGATTGATCCTCGTCCACAAAGGTCAAACATAAATTCTCTTCACTATTGCTTAATCTGGGCTCTCCTTTTAGTTGCTCTTTTCTCTGCTTCTCAACCCAGCTCTACTTACTCAGCCCATAGAGCCAATCCTTATCACAAAGTTAGAGATCTGACTTGCCAACCTCCCTTGCTTACATTGTTCCAACATGCCAGAGGCTGTTTCCTTCTTAGGTTGCATATTTTCCCCTATGAAATTGTATTTTTAGCATTTTCATTTACTTCATATCTATGTTCGTTTTATAGTTTTCTTTTCTTTTATATATATTTTACTTTCACATTCATGGAATGGATAGAGTCTTTATTTGGAATTGTATACATTCCTTTTATTGGAATGTTCATGGTCACCTGTGAAGGAGCATGGCATTACCTATGCTTCTGTGTGCTTTATGTGATTTATAATTTCCTCCATGTCTGACCTTTGATGTTTCACCCTCCGAAATTGCTATATATTCTTTGATAATCTATATAGCAAATAGAAACATATATTTGCACACTACTCCATCTGATTATTTCTTTGTAATGCTATAATTTCCGAGTATTTCTCAATATGTACATATTTGCAATTGCTCCTTATATATATATATATATATATATATATATATATATATATATATATATATATATATATATATATATATATATATATGTATATATATATATATTACCTACTGGCGGTCGCCAGTAGGTATATATAGTTAGGATTTTTTCTCTATGGGATTTTTGAAAATTCTATGTCTAATAACTTTGGCGTTTGTGGACGGAATTGGCTGAAATTTTCAGGAAAATGGAACATTTTGTTTCTGAGCAGCCCCTGACAATTTGGGGGGGTTTCATCAAGGGGGGGCCGAGAAAAAAGGGGGGTCCCAAAACGCGTTTTTCCCATGTTAATTTCCATAGGGCGGTTGGCCTCACTTTTAGCTCGAACGGCTGAATGGATTTGCACGAAACTTGGCAAAATTGTAGGGACTGTTAGCCCGATGTGCCTTTGCTAGGGCTCAATATATGTGCTCCAGTGGATTTTGAGTAATTTAGGTTCAAAAAAAGATATACATCTGGGCGGAGCCTAACCACACATCTGATCTGATTGGCTGTCAGCACTTCATGCAAGAAGTGTTGGCAGCCATCTTGGGGCCAATATACATGATAGCACCTCATTAAAAAGCATTGTAGTTAATAGAGGGTTTTAGGACTTTAGTTACATTATAAATTATTTGTTGATGGTACCATACTCGTTTTAGGAATTGTGGTGGGTTCTAAGGTGATTTTACCATGTGAAAAAACCTTCTGCTGTGATATCATGAATATTGTTTGAAAGAAAACTAATATCTCATGATTTTCCCACAGTGGTTTGGAAGGGGATCTATAAGCTAAACTGAAAGCATATTTTCTGTAAATTCACATTATCTTTCTCAGTCATGTGAAAATGAAGTCTGACATTCTCAGTAAAACATGTACATCCAACAAGGACAGAGACTGTCAGTTGATTCCTTTGTGTTCTACTGCAGCCTCCTAGAGTGTTCTAAAGAACAACTAGAGCGCTAACAGTCCAACTTATTACAAAGGTATGGCACACCTGAAGCCATCTTGATTGGAATAAAGTGGTAACTCTTAAAACATTTAATTTAAAAAGAAACAACATGAGGGGGTATATTTTGCCATAAAAAGTATGATTAGTGCTGCAGAATGAAAAATTAGGGCACATTTTGAGCGACTTCTCAAATCCTTTTCTATTTCATTAAAACATTCTGACATGCAGTCTCCCAAAATGGCCACCAGAGACAAAAGAGCCCAAATGTAGCCCAAATATCACCCAGATGTAGCCCAAGTATAGCCCAATGACAGAATGTCCCAGAGTGTTCTAAAGAACAACTAGAGCGCTAACAGTCCTACTTATTACAAAGGTATAGCACACCTGGTGCCATCGTGATGGGAATAAAGTGGTAACTCTTAAAACATTTAATTTAAAAAGGAACAAAATGAGGGGGTATATTATGCAATAGAAGGTATTATTAGTGCTGCAGAAAGAAAAATTAGGGCACATTTTGAGTGACTTTTCAAATCCTCTTCTATTTCATTAAAAAATTCTGACATGCAGTCTCCCAAAATGGCCACCAGAGACAAAAGAGCCCAAATGTAGCCCAAATATCACCCAGATGTAGCCCAAGTATAGCCCAATGACAGAATGTCCCAGAGTGTTCTAAAGAACAACTAGAGTGCTAACAGTCCTACTTATTACAAAGGTATGGCACACCTGAAGCCATCTTGATTGGAATAAAGTGGTAACTCTTAAAACATTTAATTTAAAAAGGAACAAAATGAAGGGGTATATTTTGCCATATGAATTATGATTAGTGCTGCAGAAAGAAAAATTAGGGCACATTTTGAATGACTTCTCAAACCCTCTTCTATTTCATTAAAAAATTCTGACATACAGTCTCCCAAGATGGCCACCATAGACAAAAGAGCCTAAATGTAGCCCAAATATCACCCAGATGTACCCCAAGTATAGCCCAATGACAGAATGTCCCAGAGTGTTCTAAAGAACAACTAGAGCGCTAACAGTCTTACTTATGACAAAAGTATGGCACACCAGAAGCCATCTTGATTGGAATGAAGTGGTAAGTCTGAAAACACTCAATTTAAAAAGGAACAACATGAGGGGGTTAATTTTGCCATAGAAAGTATGATTAGTGCTTCAGAAAGAATAATTAGGGATCATTTTGAGTGACTTCTCAAATCCTCTTCTATTTCATTAAAAAAATTCTGACATGCAGACTGAAACATGCACTTTGAATACCAGCAGCAGACGTCCCTGGTGAGCAGTAGCTTTACTACAGTGATCTAATGTGCAACTAGAGTGCTAACATTCAGAATTTATGGCAAATGTGTGACACATCTGAATGCCTTCTTGATGGAACCAAAGTAAACAAGCATTGAAAATGCAATAGATCTCACCCTCGTTTAAGTTAACCCCTTCGAGGCTAATGACGAGCTGGGCTCGTCATGGCGCTTACCTGTCGTGCGCGGATGACAAGGCCAGCTCGTCATCAGCCCCACCCTCGGGGGAAGCGCTGGCGCTCCCCCCGAGGGTCTGCGATCTTGGTTGTGCTGCTGGGGGCGGCAGCGGAAGAGCTTCCGCTGCCCCCCCCCGCCCCCCCCCGTGGGAATCCCTGATGACGTCAGCGCGCACAGCGCGCGCTGACATCATCAGGGATTCCCTGCGCTCGGGAAGCCATTTGCTTCCTGAGCGCCGTGCAGCAAGGTAGGATTTTTGAACTCCGGCGGGGGTTTGGGGCAGCGAAGAGGCATCAGGGGAGAGGAAAGAGATTTTCCTTTCCCCTGATGTCTCTTTGCAGGGCATTTCTGCCTCACGATCGCGCACAGCGTCGCGATTGTGCGGCGGAAATGCCCCCACTAGCACCAGGGATTGTTTATTTAGCTTTTCGGAAGCGACCCCTTGGGCAAGGGTCGCTTCCAGGTGGGCAGCCAATTAATTTTCAATTTTCTGCCCCCCCTGGGGGCAAATCGGCCCGTTTTTTCGGCCGTTTTGCCCCCAGGGGGGGCAGAAATTTCCCACTAGCACCAGGGTTGTTTTGTTAAGCCAAGATGGCGGCGATTGTTTTTGTTTACGTTTTTCTGTCCCCCCCTGGGGGCAAATCGGCCCGTTTTTTTTGCCGTTTTGCCCCCAGGGGGGACAGAAAATGCCCACTAGCACCAGGGATTTTGTTTTTAGCTTTTAGGAAGCGACCCCTTGGGCAAGGGTCACTTCCAGGTGGCCTCATATTTAACTTTTTGTTTTTCTGCCCCCCCTGGGGGCAAATCGGCCTGTTTTTCGGCCGTTTTGCTCCCAGGGGGGGGCAGAAATTTCCCACTAGCACCAGGGTTTTTTGTTGGGGCAATGTGTTTGTTTTGGGAAGCGACCCCTTGGGTAAGGGTCGCTTCCAGGTGGCCATGATGGTTTTTTTGTTTTTCTGTCCACCCTGGGGGCAGTTTTGCACCCAGGGGGGGGGGGGGCAGAAAATGCCCACTAGCACCAGGGAATTAAAATTTTGTTTTTAGGTAGCGACCCCTTGGGCAAGGAGTAGTGCTTGGCTGGCGGTGTGTGCGGAGTGGCGCTTGGCTTGCAGTGTGCGTGGAGTGGTGTTTGGCTGGCGGTGCGTGTGGAGTGGCGCTTGGCTGGATGTGCGTGCAGTGGTACTTGGCTGTCTGTGCACGGAGTGGTGTTTGGCTGGTGGTGTGTGTGGAGTGGTACTTGGCTGGATGTGTGCGTGGAGCGGTGTTTGGCTGGTGGTGAGTGGCGCTTGGCTTGCCGTGTGCGTGGAGTGGTGCTTGGCTGGCGGTGTGTGTGGAGTGGTACTTGGCTGTCGGTGTGCGCTGAGTGGTTTTTGGCTGGCGGTGTACGTGGAGGGGTACTTGGCTATCTATGCACAGAGTGGTGCTTGGCTGGCAGTGTGTGTGGAGTGGTACTTGGCTGTCTGTGCACGGAGTGGTGTTTGGCTGGTGGTGTGTGGCGCTTGGCTTGCGGTGTGCGTGGAGTGGTGCTTGGCTGGCGGTGTGCGTGCAGTGGTACTTGGCTGTCTGTGCACGGAGTGGTGTTTGGCTGGTGGTGTGTGTGGAGTGGTGTTTGGCTGGCGGTGTGTGTGGAGTGGTACTTGGCTGGATGTGTGCGTGGAGCGGTGTTTGGCTGGTGGTGAGTGGCGCTTGGCTTGCCGTGTGCGTGGAGTGGTGCTTGGCTGGCGGTGTGTGTGGAGTGGTACTTGGCTGTCGGTGTGCGCTGAGTGGTGTTTGGCTGGTGGTGTGCGTGGAGTGGTACTTGGCTATCTATGCACGGAGTGGTGCTTGGCTGGCGGTGTGTGTGGAGTGGCGCTTGGCTGGTGGTGTGTGTGTGGAGTGGTCATTTGCTGTCTGTGCATGGAGTGCTGCTTGGCTGGCGGTGTGTGTGGAGTGGCGCTTGGCTGGTGGTGTGCGTGGAGTGATACTTTGCTGTCTGTGCACGGAGTGGTGCTTGGCTGACGGTGTGTGTGGAGTGGCGCAAGGCTGGTGGTGTGCGAGGAGTGCTACTTTGCTGTCTGTGCACGGAGTGCTGCTTGGCTGGCGATGTATGTGGAGTGGCGCTTGGCTGGTGGTGTGTGTGGAGTGGTACTTGGTTGTCTGTGCACGGAGTGGTGTTTGGCTGGTGGTGTGTGTGGAGTGGTGTTTGGCTGGCGGTGTGTGTGGAGTGGTACTTGGCTGGATGGTGTGCGTGGAGCGGTGTTTGGCTGGCGGTGAGTGGCGCTTGGCTTGCGGTGTGCGTGGAGTGGTGCTTGGCTGGCGGTGTGTGTGGAGTGGTACTTGGCTGTCGGTGTGCGCTGAGTTGTGTTTGGCTGGCAGTGTGCGTGGAGGGGTACTTGGCTATCTATACATGCAGTGGTGCTTGGCTGGCGGTGTGTGTGGAGTGGCGCTTGGCTGGTGGTGTGTGTGGAGTGGTCATTTGCTGTCTGTGCACGGAGTGCTGCTTGGCTGGCGGTGTGTGTGGAGTGGCGCTTGGCTGGTGGTGTGCGTAGAGTGATACTTTGCTGTCTGTGCACTTAGTGGTGCTTGGCTGGCGGTATGCGTGGAGTGGCGCTTGGCTGGTGGTGTGTGAGTAGTTACTTTCTGTTGGTCACTACACACATTGCTAGTTGAGTGACACTCTACGCAGTCCATCTTTTTCTGTAGTTGCTGTGTCAGATATGTGGGCGTGTGAAAGTGATGGGCCCTTGAATGGCGCTGGCGGTGTAAATGTTTTGTATGTGTCACACGTACAAAAGGTATATGAATGTCCTTACTGCCCCTGTGTGATGGGGGTACTGTTAGGAGCAAAAGACTGACTGGCACCAAAGGGGTCTGGCAGTAAAAAAAATTCAAAAAATTAACCAGTGTCTTGATGTTAAACCTCATCTAATCCCAATTGGTCTAAGCCCTATTTGGTGGCCCATCTTGCTGAATTTAAATTTGGGGGGCAAGTTTGTATGTTGTTTTTTGAATTGTTATATTGTTTGTGAAATGTGGTAGTTATTTTTTTTTCTTCTCTATTTTTGTCTTGTTTCAGGCTTTTGCTGTTTGGATTGTTGTAGGTTGCGTGTCTGTTTGCAGCTTGTGTAGTTGCTTGTGCTTGGTAAGTGAATGTATTTTGTACTACTTTCCCTTGATGTTTGTCTTATTGAAAAAGGTTGTACTTCTACCAGTTTGTGTGGCTCTGTTTTTTTTTGTTTTCAGTATTAGTGCTTGATGTGCACTTTGTTTTCTAATCTGTCATTTCTTTTTTTCTTTCTAGTGGGATATCATTTCTTTTTGCTGTGTCTCAACAGAGTAGGTGCTGGTGAGTGTAGCTATATTTGGTTAGAGTGAAATAGTTTTGGATTGTATTTATCTGTTTGTGAAAGCCTTACCTTGTTTACTTCTTACTTTGCAAAGTGTAGGTTGTTGTTCACTTGTGTGTGCAGTCTTCTTGCTTTTGAAGGATAATGGCTAGTCGCAGGATTACTGCTCAGCAGGTTCTTGGTTTGCTTTTTGAGTCTTCCTCTGACCATGGTTCAGAGTCTGACTCCGATTTGGACTCCCAGGTGGGGGCAGAAGATTCAGGCAGTGAGTTTTCTCTTCGCATGGTATCATCATCGGAAGATGAATCTTCTTCTAGTGCTGATGAAGGGCCTATGTTAGAGGAGGACATTGTGATGCCGGTAGTGGGCCAGGAGGCATCTGTGCTGCTGCCTAGGGCCGCAAGGTTTCCTTTCTTTTTACGTCGGCAAGAGGTAAGTGGGCTGGAGCCTGCGCCCAAAAGGCTTCACATTGCTGTGGTGCGCAAAGAGGCATCTGGTGCTTTTCGTCTTCCTGCTGGTGTAGTGCAGCAAAAGGCATCTGTGGCTGTTAGGCTTCCCGGTGGTGTAGTGCAGCAAGTAGCATCTCAGGCTGCTGGGCTTCCTGTTGGTGTAGTGCATGATGCGCCCTCTGGGGATGCTATGTCTTCTGTTGGTGTTGTGCAGCCTGAAGTATCTGTGGCAGTTAGGCTTCCCATTGGTGTAGAGGGGCAAGAGGCATCTGGGTCTGCTTGGTTTCCCGGTGGTGTAGTGCAGCAAGAAGCATCTCAGGCTGCTGGGCTTCCCGTTGTTGTAGTGCAGGAAGAGCCCTCTGGGGATGCTATGTCTTCTGTTGATGTTGTGCAGCCAGAAGTATCTGTGGCTGTTAGGCCTCCCGTTGGTGAACAGCAGCAAGATGTTTCGGTGCTGCAGGCTGGGGCGGCTGCTCCCCCCGTTGATATGGATGGCCTCTGGGTTCCCCCTGGCATGGTGCAGCCGGCATTGCCAGAGTTCACTGGTGTTCCTGGGTGTAGAGTGAATACTGAGAATTTTCTGCCAATAAATTTTTTTGAGTTGTTTTTTGACAATGTGTTTTTGCAAGAGATTGTTGATCAAACCAATTTGTATGCCGAACAATATTTGAGGGCCAACAGTGCCAGCCTTAAGCCCCATTCTAGAGCAATCCGGTGGACTCCCACAAATGTTGAAGAGTTGAAAAAGTTTTTGGGATTAACTTTTTTGATGGGCTTGCTAAGGAAGCCATCAATTACTTCATATTGGTCCACTAGTCCCTTGATGGCAACAGCTATATTTCCAGCAATCATAAGTCGTGATCGGTATACGCTTCTTCTTCGGATGTTGCATTTTGTTGATAATAGTTTAGCGTTGTCACGCGATCACCCTGATTGTGACCGTTTGTTTAAAATTCGACCTGTCCTGGATCACTTTGTTGATCGTTTTTCTGAGATCTTTGTCCCTGGTAAAGAAATTGCAGTGGATGAGTCTTTGCTGTTGTTCAAGGGCCGCTTGGTTTTTAGGCAATACATTCCTAGTAAGAGGGCACGCTATGGAATCAAACTGTATATGCTGTGTGACAGTGAGACTGGATATGTCTACAATTTCAGGGTGTACACTGGTAAGGAGTCCAGCATTAACCCTCCTGGTTGTCCTTCTACTTTTGGAGTGACTGAGAAAATTGTGTGGGAACTAGGTAGAGGATTATTTTACAAAGGCCATCATTTATATGTAGATAACTTCTACACTGGTGTGCGGTTGTTCAAGGAGTTGGGCAAAGTGGGCACTGTTGCTTGTGGCACAATGCGCAGTAACCGGAAAGGTTTCCCAAAGGAACTTGTTTGCAAAAGGCTTGTGCGGGGACAGTCTACGGCTTTGCGATGTGGGGAGCTTCTAGCTGTGAAGTTTTCAGACAAGAGAGATGTGTACATGCTGACTACTATCCACAATGAAAGAACAGAACCTGTGCCTGTTTGGGGTCAGGGTGCTGAAGTGCGCAAACCTGTGTGCATTTTAGATTACAATAAGTTCATGGGAGGTGTTGACAGAGTAGATCAGAGGTTGGAACCTTATGCTGTTCTTCGAAAGGCTTACGTTTGGTACAAGAAGTTGGCTATCCATCTGTTCCACTTGGCAATTTTTAATGCTTTTGTTGTGTATCAGAAGTCTTGTCCTCAGAATAAGATGCCTTTTGTTAAGTTTCAGGAGTCTATAATAGGCAGGCTTGTACTTTTGGAGGAGGCAAGTGTTCCTAGATTTGGAGTGGTGGAGGAAGTGGCTAGATTGAAAGATCGCCACTTTCTTGAATCTATTCCTTCCACTCCCGCAAGAGACTTTCCGACTAGAAGATGCAGAGTCTGTTGGCGAAGAGGCGTGCGGAAGGAGTCTCGTTTATACTGTCCTGACTGTCCTTCTAAGCCTGCATTGTGTCTGTCAGCTTGTTTTAAATTGTACCACACGCAAAAGAAGTTTTGGGAGTTTTAATGAGCTCTAAATTGAATTGCCTGGTCTGCATTCTGTAAGAAATTTTTAGTTTGTTTCAAGGATTGGCATTAGTGCAAAGTGTTTAGTTTAAGAATTTGTGTTAGCTGTTTTGTAGGTATTTCCATTTGTTTAGTGTTTTTTTCAAAAAAAGAATTCTCAATATGTTTGTGGTGTGTGCCGGCTGGTGCTTGGCTGGCGGTGTGTGTGGAGTTGCGCTTTGCTGGTGGTGTGCATGGAGTGGTACTTGGCTGTTGGTGAACGGAGTGGTGCTTGGCTGGCGGTGTGTGTGGAGTGGCTCTTGGTTGGTGGTGTTCGTGGAGTGGTACTTGGCTGTCTGTGCATGGAGTGGTGTTTGGCTGGTGGTGTGTGTGGAGTGGTGCTTGGCTGGTGGTGTGCGTGGAGTGGTACTTGGCTATCTATGCACGGAGTGGTGCTTGGCTGGCGGTGTGTGTGGAGTGGCGCTTGGCTGGTGGTGTGTGTGTGGAGTGGTCATTTGCTGTCTGTGCATGGAGTGCTGCTTGGCTGGTGGTGTGTGTGGAGTGGCGCTTGGCTGGTGGTGTGCGTGGAGTGATACTTTGCTGTCTGTGCACGGAGTGGTGCTTGGCTGACGGTATGTGTGGAGTGGCGCAAGGCTGGTGGTGTGCGAGGAGTGCTACTTTGCTGTCTGTGCACGGAGTGCTGCTTGGCTGGCGGTGTGTGTGGAGTGGCGCTTGGCTGGTGGTGTGTGTGGAGTGGTACTTGGCTGTCTGTGCATGGAGTGGTGTTTGGCTGGTGGTGTGTGTGGAGTGGTGCTTGGCTGGTGGTGTGCGTGGAGTGGTGCTTGGCTGTCTGTGCATGGAGTTGGGTTTGGCTGGTGGAGTGTGTGGTTTGGTGTATGGCTGGTGGTGTGTGTGGAGTGGTACTTGGCTGGATGGTGTGCGTGGAGTGGTGCTTAGCTGTTTGCATGGAGTGGTGCTTGGCTGGCGGTGTGTGTGGAGTGGCGCTTGGCTGGTGGTGTGTGTGGAGTGGTACTTGGCTGGTGGTGTGTGTGGAGTGGTTCTTGGCTGTCTGTGCATGGAGTTGTGCTTGGCTGTCGTTGTGTGCTGAGTGGGGTTTGGCTGGCGGTGTGCATGGCCTGGTGCTTGGATGGTGGTGTGGGTGGACTGGCGCTTGGCTGGCTGTGTGTGAGTAGTTACTTTCTGTTGGTCACTACACACACTGCTAGTTGAGTGACACTCCACGCAGTCCATCATTTTGTGTAGTTGCAGTGTCAGAAATGTGGGCGTGTGAAAGTGATGGGCCCTTGAATGGCGCTGTCTGCTGGTGTGAGTGTTGAAATGTGATGGGTCCGCGGCTGGCGGTGTGAATGTTTTGTATGTGTCACACGTACGAAAGGTGTATGAATGGCCTGTAAAGAGGTTGGTGCCTTGACGTGGCTTTACAGCTCACGAGCTGTGAGTCAGTGGTTCAGTTTATCATACTTTCAATTATACGCAGTGTATTTCATTTTTTTGAAATTACTTGCGAATACAATTGTATGTACTGAATCATCACTCACCCTCGTGCCAAATCCAATCAGAATGTGTGTGTGCTTGCGGATTAGATGGCTGTGCAGTAATGTTTGTCTTTTATCTCTTTCTGAAGTAGGGTGTACCTTGTCTCTTATTGTGATTGTTGTAGTGTGTTGCTGTTCTTTCTGGATGGTGTCAATGGTCTGGTTTGTATCAGGTATGAAAGGCGCGTGAATGGCCTGTAAAATGGTTGGTGCCTTGTCGTGGCTTTACAGCTCACGAGTTGCGAGTCACTGGTTCGGTTTTTATGCATTTTTTTATTGACAGTGCATTTCATTTTTTGAAATATCTTGTTAATAAAATTTTATGTACTGAACCATCACTCGCCCTCGTGCCAAATCCAACCTGTATGTGTGTGTCTTTCAGGAATAGTTAGCCGTGCCTTGAATGTTTGACTTTTGAGTAACTCTGTTACGGTGAACATTATAGCTATAAATAACTTACTAAATTTAGTTATTATTGTTAAACCATGGAAGTATATGGTCATATCTTTCTGGTGAATTCTATTGTGGATTTTTATCCAGAATCTCCTGCAAACTTGAAATTGTCTGTCACAATTTCCTTGAATCACACGCTCTCAAATTGAAAACTTATTTTTCCACTGTACGATTTGGACCGCTTCCTGTTGCTGCCACTATGCCTACCCACGCAAGTGAGGTACCATTTTTATCGGGAGACCTGGGGGAACGCTGGGTGGGAGGAAATTTGTGTGAGCCCAGTGATGCCACGCTTTCCCATGCAAAAAAGTGTGAAAAAACCGATTTTTTTTTTAGCTAAAATTGAGGTTTGCAAGGGATTCTGGGTAAAGGAACGTTGGAGGATCCACGCAAGCCATACCTCCTTGGAAGCCCCCGGGTGTCTACTTTTCAGAAATGTATGGGTTTGGTAGGTTTCCCTAGATGGCCGTCTAGCACGGGGCCAAAAACCCAGGTAACCCCTCTTGCAAAAGCTGGTTGTATTGAATGTCAATACCGCCTGCTTTTGCAAGAGGGGTTACCTGGGTTTTTGGCCCCGTGCTAGACGGCCATCTAGGGAAACCTACCAAACCCATACATTTCTGAAAAGTAGACACCCGGGGGCTTCCAAGGAGGTATGGCTTGCGTGGATCCTCCAACGTTCCTTTACCCAGAATCCCTTGCAAACCTCAATTTTTGCTGGAAAAATCAGTTTTTTCACACTTTTTATGCGTGGGAAAGCGTGGCGTCACTGGGCTCACACAAATTTCCTCCCACCCAGCGTTCCCCCAGGTCTCCCGATAAAAATGGTACCTCACTTGCGTGGGTAGGCATAGTGGCTGCAACAGGAAACGGTCCAAATCGTACGGTGGAGACATTACAATAACCAATAGCAAGATTACCTTCTTTTTTGGGGGGGGGATTGAGTTTTTGGACCGGGGCTCGGCGGGCATCTTTGGAAACTACCAAACCCAAACAGTTCTAAAAACTAGACACCCGGGGGAGTCCAGGGAGGTATGGCATGCGTGGGTCCCCCAATGTTTTCCTACCCAGAAATCCCTGCAAACCACAAATTTAGGTTAAAAAAACAGTTTTCCATACATTTTTGCGTGGGATCGCCGTGTCGGCACAAATGTCCTACCACCCTGCGTTCCCCTTGTTCTCCTGAGTAAAATGATACCTCACTTGTGTGGGTGGGCCAAAGGCCTGTGACTAAGGCAGGGGGGCTTAATTTGTTACACTGAAATACTACTTTTTTCAACATTCGTTTTTGGCCTGTTCTGCTTTGGGGCACCCACACAAGTGAGGTATCCTTTTACTCGGGAGAACAAGGGGAGCACTGGGTGGTAGGACATTTTTGCCGACACGGTGATTCCACGCAAAAAAGTTTGAAAAAGTGATTATTTTACCTAATTTTAAGGTTTGCAAGGTGTTCTGGGTAGGAAAACGTTCGGGGACCCACGCATGCCATACCTCCCTGGACTCCCCGGGGGGTCTACTTTTCAGAACTGTTTGGATTTTGTACTTTCCAAAGAATACCACCGAGCCCCGGGCCAAAAACTCAGGTCCCCCCCCCCCAAAATCAAGGTTGTTTTGCAATTTGGTATTGTAAATTCACCACCGTACAATTTGAACCATTTCCTTTCGCAGCCACTATGCCTACCCACGCAAGTGAGGTACCATTTTTATCGGGAGACCTGGGGGAACGCTGGGTGGGAGGAAATTTGTGTGAGCCCAGTGACGCCACGCTTTCCCACGCATAAAAAGTGTGAAAAAACTGACTTTTTCTGCAAAAATTGAGGTTTGCAAGGGATTCTGGGTAAAGGAACGTTGGAGGATCCACGCAAGCCATACCTCCTTGGAAGCCCCCGGGTGTCTACTTTTCATAAATGTGTGGGTTTGGTAGGTTTTCCTACATGGCCGTCTCGCACGGGGCCAAAAACCCAGGTAACCCCTCTTTCAAAAGCTGGTGGGATTGACATTCAATACCATTACCACCAGCTTTTGCAAGAGGGGTTACCTGGGTTTTTGGCCCCGTGCGAGACGGCCATGTCGGGAAACCTACCAAACCCACACATTTCTGAAAAGTAGACACCCGGGGGCTTCCAAGGAGGTATGGCTTGCGTGGATTCTCCAACGTTCCTTTACCCGGAATCCCTTGCAAACCTCAATTTTTGATGGAAAAATCAGTTTTTACACACTTTTTTTGTGTGGGAAAGCGTGGCGTCACTGGGCTCACACAAATTTCCTCCCACCCAGCGTTCCCCCAGGTCTCCCCATAAAAATGGTACCTCACTTGCGTGGGTAGGCATAGTGGCTGCAACAGGAAACGGTCCAAATCGTACGGTGGAGACATTACAATAACCAATAGCAAGATTACCTTCTTTTTTTGGGGGTGGGGACTGAGTTTTTGGACCGGGGCTCGGCGGGCATCTTTGGAAACTACCAAACCCAAACAGTTCTGAAAACTAGACACCCGGGGCAGTCCAGGGAGGTATGGCATGCGTGGGTCCACCAATGTTTTCCTACCCAGAAATCCCTGCAAACCACAAATTTAGGTTAAAAAAACAGTTTTCCATACATTTTCCCGTGGGATCGCCGTGTCGGCACAAATGTCCTACCACCCTGCGTTCCCCTTGTTCTCCCGAGTAAAATGATACCTCACTTGTGTGGGTGGGCCAAAGGCCTGTGACTAAGGCAGGGGGGCTTAATTTGTTACACTGAAATACTACTTTTTTCAACATTCGTTTTTGGCCTGTTCTGCTTTGGGGCACCCACACAAGTGAGGTATCCTTTTACTCGGGAGAACAAGGGGAGCACTGGGTGGTAGGACATTTTTGCCGGCACGGTGATTCCACGCAAAAAAGTTTGAAAAAGTGATTATTTTACCTAATTTTAAGGTTTGCAAGGTGTTCTGGGTAGGAAAACGTTCGGGGACCCACGCATGCCATACCTCCCTGGACTCCCCCGGGGGTCTACTTTTCAGAACTGTTTGGGTTTTGTACTTTCCAAAGAATACCACCGAGCCCCGGGCCAAAAACTCAGGTGCCCCCCCCCCCCAAAATCAAGGTTGTTTTGCAATTTGGTATTGTAAATTCACCACCGTACAATTTGAACCATTTCCTTTCGCAGCCACTATGCCTAACCAGGCAAGTGAGGTACCATTTTTCTCGGGAGACCTGGGGGAACGCTGGGTGGGTGGAAATTTGTTGATCCACGCAGATCCCGGAACTTTCCACCACAGAAATGTGAGGAAAATGCGTTTTTTTTCCCAATTTCTTAGCTTTGCAAGGGATTCTGGGTAAGAGAACCTGGGGGTAGGCAGTCGAGTGACCCCATCCTGAATTCCCCTGGGTGTCTACTTTTCAAAAATGTATAGGTTTGCTAGGTTTCCCTAGGTGCCGGCAGAGCTAGGGTTCAAAAACAAAAGGTAGTCTCTTTGCCCAAAACGTGCACAATTTCACTGAAAAATTGAGTTGTGACCACGTTGCGTTTTGCACTGTTTCCTGTCGCAGCCACTATGCCTACCCAGGCAAGTGAGGTACCATTTTTCTCGGGAGACCTGGGGGAACGCTAGGTGGGTGGAAATTTGTTGATCCACGCAGATCCCGGAACTTTCCACCACAGAAATGTGAGGAAAATGCGTTTTTTTTCCCAATTTCTTAGCTTTGCAAGGGATTCTGGGTAAGAGAACCTGGGGGTAGGCAGTCGAGTGACCCCATCCTGAATTCCCCTGGGTGTCTACTTTTCAAAAATGTATAGGTTTGCTAGGTTTCCCTAGGTGCCGGCAGAGCTAGGGTTCAAAAACAAAAGGTAGTCTCTTTGCCCAAAACGTGCACAATTTCACTGAAAAATTGAGTTGTGACCACGTTGCGTTTTGCACTGTTTCCTGTCGCAGCCACTATGCCTACCCAGGCAAGTGAGGTACCATTTTTCTCGGGAGACCTGGGGGAACGCTGGGTGGGTGGAAATTTGTTGATCCACGCAGATTCCGGAACTTTCCACCACAGAAATGTGAGGAAAATGCGTTTTTTTTCTCCAATTTCTTAGCTTTGCAAGGGATTCTGGGTAAGAGAACCTGGGGGTAGGCAGTCAATTGACCCCATACTGAATTTCCCTAGGTGTCTACTTTTCAAAAATGTATAGGTTTGCTAGGTTTCCCTTGGTGCCGGCAGAGCTAGGGTTCAAAAACAAAAGGTAGTCTCTTTGCCCAAAACGTGCACAATTTCACTGAAAAATTGAGTTGTGACCACGTTGCGTTTTGCACTGTTTCCTGTCGCAGCCACTATGCCTACCCAGGCAACTGAGGTACCATTTTTCTTGGGAGACCTGGGGGAAACGCTGGGTGCGTGGAAATTTGTTGATCCACGCAGATTCCGGAACTTTCCACCACAGAAATGTGAGGAAAATGCGTTTTTTTTTCCAATTTCTTAGCTTTGCAAGGGATTCTGGGTAAGAGAACCTGGGAGTAGGCAGTCGAGTGACCCCATCCTGAATTCCCCTGGGTGTCTACTTTTCAGAAATGTATAGGTTTGCTAGGTTTCCCTAGGTGCCGGCAGAGCTAGGGTTCAAAAACAAAAGGTAGTCTCTTTGCCCAAAACGGGCACAATTTCACTGAAAAATTGAGTTGTGACCACGTTGCGTTTTGCACTGTTTCCTGTCGCAGCCACTATGCCTACCCAGGCAAGTGAGGTACCATTTTTCTCGGGAGACCTGGGGGAACGCTGGGTGGGTGGAAATTTGTTGATCCACACAGATTCCGGAACTTTCCACCACAGAAATGTGAGGAAAATGCGTTTTTTTTTCCAATTTCTTAGCTTTGCAAGGGATTCTAGGTAAGAGAACCTGGGGGTAGGCAGTCGAGTGACCCCATCCTGAATTTCCCTGGGTGTCTACTTTTCAAAAATGTATAGGTTTGCTAGGTTTCCCTAGGTGCCGGCAGAGCTAGGGTTCAAAAACAAAAGGTAGTCTCTTTGCCCAAAACGTGCACAATTTCACTGAAAAATTGAGTTGTGACCACGTTGCGTTTTGCACTGTTTCCTGTCGCAGCCACTATGCCTACCCAGGCAAGTGAGGTACCATTTTTCTCGGGAGACCTGGGGAAACGCTGGGTGGGTAGAAATTTGTTGATCCACGCAGATTCCGGAACTTTCCACCACAGAAATGTGAGGAAAATGCGTTTTTTTTCCCAATTTCTTAGCTTTGCAAGGGATTCTGGGTAAGAGAACCTGGGGGTAGGCAGTCGAGTGACCCCATCCTGAATTTCCCTGGGTGTCTACTTTTTAAAAATGTATAGGTTTGCTAGGTTTCCCTAGGTGCCGGCAGAGCTAGGGTTCAAAAACAAAAGGTAGTCTCTTTGCCCAAAACGTGCACAATTTCACTGAAAAATTGAGTTGTGACCACGTTGCGTTTTACACTGTTTCCTGTCACAGCCACTATGCCTACCCAGGCAAGTGAGGTACCATTTTTCTCGGGAGACCTGGGGGAACGCTGGGTGGGTGGAAATTTGTTGATCCACACAGATTCCGGAACTTTCCACCACAGAAATGTGAGGAAAATGCGTTTTTTTTTCCAATTTCTTAGCTTTGCAAGGGATTCTGGGTAAGAGAACCTGGGGGTAGGCAGTCGAGTGACCCCATCCTGAATTCCCCTGGGTGTCTACTTTTCAAAAATGTATAGGTTTGCTAGGTTTCCCTAGGTGCCGGCAGAGCTAGGGTTCAAAAACAAAAGGTAGTCTCTTTGCCCAAAACGTGCACAATTTCACTGAAAAATTGAGTTGTGACCACGTTGCGTTTTGCACTGTTTCCTGTCGCAGCCACTATGCCTACCCAGGCAAGTGAGGTACCATTTTTCTCGGGAGACCTGGGGGAACGCTGGGTGGGTGGAAATTTGTTGATCCACGCAGATTCCGGAACTTTCCACCACAGAAATGTGAGGAAAATGCGTTTTTTTTTCCAATTTCTTAGCTTTGCAAGGGATTCTGGGTAAGAGAACCTGGGGGTAGGCAGTCGAGTGACCCCATCCTGAATTCCCCTGGGTGTCTACTTTTCAAAAATGTATAGGTTTGCTAGGTTTCCCTAGGTGCCGGCAGAGCTAGGGTTCAAAAACCAAAGGTAGTCTCTTTGCCCAAAACGTGCACAATTTCACTGAAAAATTGAGTTGTGACCACGTTGCGTTTTGCACTGTTTCCTGTCGCAGCCACTATGCCTACCCAGGCAAATGAGATACCATTTTTCTCGGGAGACCTGGGGGAACGCTGGGTGGGTGGAAATTTGTTAATCCACGCAGATTCCGGAACTTTCCACCACAGAAATGTGAGGAAAATGCGTTTTTTTTTTCAATTTCTTAGCTTTGCAAGGGATTCTGGGTAAGAGAACCTGGGGGTAGGCAGTCGAGTGACCCCATCCTGAATTTCCCTGGGTGTCTACTTTTCAAAAATGTATAGGTTTGCTAGGTTTCCCTAGGTGCTGGCAGAGCTAGGGCTCAAAAACAAAAGGTAGTCTCTTTGTCTAAAGAGCGCAAGATTTCACTGGGAAATTGAGGTGCGACCATTTTGCGTTTTGCGCTGTTTCGTGTCGCAGCCACTATGCCTACCCACGCAAGTGAGGTACCATTGTTTTCGGGAGACCTGGGGGAACACTGGGTGGGTGGAAATTTGTTGATCCAAGCAGATTCCAGAACTTTCCTCCACAGAAATGTGAGGAAAATGTGTTTTTTTTGTCAAATTCGTAGGTTTGCAAGGGATTCTGGGTAACAAGACCTGGTGGTAGGCAGTCAAGTCTCCCCATACTGAATTCCCCTGGGTGTCTACTTTTCAAAAATGTATAGGTTTGCTAGGTTTCCCTAGGTGCCGGCAGAGCTAGGGTGCAAAAACTACAGGTAGGCACTTTGCTAAAAAAGGGTCAATTTGTAACTGCAAAATTTAGGTGTCACCACTTTGCATTTTGCGCCGTTTCCTGTCGCAGGCACAAGGGCGACCCACACAAGTGAGGTACCGTTTTTATCGGGAGACTTGGGGTAATTCAGATTTGTAAATCAACTGTTATTACCAATTGAGCTTTTGCGCATTCCTCCCTTTCAATGAAAGACATTGTGTAAAAAAAAAAAAATTTTGAAAAATGACTAATAATTCTCATGCTAGTATGAGTATTCCCAATCTTGAAAATTAGCAATAATATACTGTTTCTGAACTCTATATTTTGTACCCAATTCAGAAATACATAGGTGTCTTTCATACAGATTTTTCCATGTATACATTTTCCAAGACAAAGTGCTCTATACCCAGTAAATGAAAAAATACCATTGCAAGTTGCTGCTCAGTTTTTGGATCTGGGTTCGTCGGGTTCTTGGTGAAACTACAAGTCCTATATATCCCCACAACCAGGAAGGTCTAACGGATGTAACGGTATATTGTTTTCTAAGAGCTGTCAAAACTAGAAAAAGTTATAGGTGAAAACGTTGAGACAAAAGGCTGTTTTTTTCAACAAATTTTCAATTATTCCAATATTTAACTGTTAGTTTCTATAAAGAAACCTTCATGGATGTAGACAAATGACCCCTTTCTGAATTCAGAATTTTGTCTACTGTTTGAAAATGTACAGCTTTCTAGGATCCATTATTGCTTTCAAACTCATTTCTACCATTAACTGGAAGGAGGTGGAAAGCTCTAAAAATAGCAAAAATAGGCTATGTCCCAGAAAAATGCCAAAACTGTGTGAAAAATGTCGGTTCTCTGACAAAAGACTGTCATTTCCTAAAAGCTGAGAAAATGGAGATTTCAGACCCACAAACCCTTTTTTGATAACATTTTCAGGGAAAATCCCAGAGGCTTTCATTTGCAGCCCATTTTTCCCATGTTTCTGAAAAAAACAAAAAAATCACTATATTTTGGTTAATTTCTGGGACCCCTCCAAGGTAATCCACAAACCCTGGGCACCTTTAGAATCCACATGATGTTGGAAGAAAAGGACGCAAATTTGGCGTGGATACCTTATGTGGTCAAAAAGTTACAAGGGCCTAAGCGCGCACTACCCCAAATCGCCAAAAAAGGGCTTAGCACAGGAGGGGAAAAGGCCTAGCAGCGAAGGGGTTAAAGCCATTCTGTTTGTAATGAGGTGGCTTTTTAGCTTTGCTTTTATTAGTGTTTTTTCAACTTTCATGTAAATAACATGCATCTGTATGCATATAAGTATATGTATGCATGCATTTATGTTTGTATTTATATAGATATACAGATGATATATGTTTATATATGTATTTATATATATATATTCACTGAAAAAACCATAGGTTATAGACCATATATAGTTAGGAATTAGCATTTACAAAACCTTGCAAATTCACTGAAAAAACCATAGGTTATAGACCATATATAGTTAGGAATTCGCATTTACAAAACCTTATTTTACTCACACAAAACCATTGAAATTCCATATATAGTTAGTTGCACTAACTATATATCGCGCACCCGCAATCCACTGCTGATGATGTCACATATTACATCATTCATGACATGGTCAGTGACATCACTGATGACATCACTGATGACATCTCAAATGACATCACTGATGACATCACTGATGACAACATCCAGTGACTGTATGTTTCTGTAAAGTTAAAATATGTCTTACATATTGAAGAATGAGTGGATGTATAAGTGTCTGGATGAAGGATTTAGTAGGTGCATGACTGACTGTATGAGTGAGTGATTAAATGTGTCTCACTGAGTGCATGGGTTAGTGACTAAACTGTCTTAATTTGTGCATCATTATGTCTGTTGTTCTGTAAACTGTTGCATGTGTTGATAAGTAGCTATATGAGTAACTATATGGGTTATTGATTGGTTGCCCAAGTATTTGTATGGGAGACTGAGTGTGTGTGTGGGTGGCTGGGAGGTGTATGACTCTGTGCATAGATGTGTGAGCAGTTGATTCACTAGATGTATGGTTTCAAAAGTGCATGTGGAAACAGCTGTATGGGCGGTTGACTGTGTGCATGAGTGTATTGGTGAGTGAATGGATATCTCAGTGCTACATGTCAAAGTAAGTACATATGTAAAACACAGTACATGTGAGAGTTGACATATATAAATAACTGTGCATAAGAGCCAGTGAATGTGTGAGTGGCTGTATGGATCATTGTGAACTTGTATCAGGGATTGTATAAGAGAGTAAATATGTGTTAGTATATGTTTGAATAAGTAAAGTTTGTATAACTGTATAGTTGAGGAAATGGAGGTGTGATTGATTCTTTGCATGACTGACTAGGTGTGTGAGTAACTCCATGGATGAGTGACAGTCTGTGAGTGTCTGTTTACACTGATTGTATCTAAGGTTATATTAGAGTCTGAAGAGGTTCATCGTATTATCACATAAATGATATCATCAGTGATGTGATCAGTAATGTCAAATGAGATGTCATCAGTGATGTAATCAGTGATGTCATTTGAGATGTCATCAGTGATGTCATTTGAGATGTCATCAGTGATGTCATCAGTGATGTCACTGACCATGTCATGAATGATGTAATATGTGACATCATCAGCAGTGGATTGCGGGTGCGCGATATATAGTTAGTGCAACTAACTATATATGGAATTTCAATGGTTTTGTGTGAGTAAAATAAGGTTTTGTAAATGCGAATTCCTAACTATGTATGTTCTATAACCTATGGTTTTTTCAGTGAATTTTCAAGGTTTTGTAAATGCTAATTCCTAACTATATATGGTCTATAACCTATGGTTTTTTCAGTGAATATATATATATATATATATATATATATATATATATATATATATATATATATATATATATATATATATATGAGAACACATCTCCTCCAAAGAAAAGAGTAGAAGCCGAATAGGGGAGAACCAAGGAGACGTTTATTTCTCGTGGGTGCATCAGGCAAATGCATTTCGGCCGCGAGGCCTTCTTCGGTGCCCAGTGATGCTGAAATGAGCAAGCCCCTTCCCTGAGCTGCTATACTAGTCCTTCTCAGTCCTCATTGGTAGTCACACATGCCCCCTCCCACTCCGGCCGGAGCGGGATGTCCAACGTGCAGTCCCCGAAAGTTCAATGGACTACACATCCCAGAATGCTCGGTTCTAGCAGAAGGGATCTAAGGGTAGGGAAACACCACACTGGATGACATAACTGGCAGGTGAGTCAAGGAACGGAGCGTGTCACCATTTCTGTAAATTCTGGAGTTAACGGCGCTCCCTCGGGTCCCCAACCCGCAACAACCTAAATCGCCAAGGTTTCCTTTCTGCGAGGTTCCGAATGTTAATGCATCGGGTCCAGATTGAGGCCGGATAGCCTCAACATCGCTTCTCCTCTTTCTGGGGTCATGTGGTGGACTCTGGAAATCTGCTCGCCACAGAAGCGCCAAACAGGCAGCCGGAGCCGCCGCTGCCAATGAATCCAGAGTCACTTGAGCTGCGGTGGCTTCTATACCGTGTCACAGGCAAAACACGGTGAATTCATGAGAACACATCTCCTCCAAAGAAAAGAGTAAAAGCCGAATAGGGGAGAACCAGGGAATATATACAAAAAAAGAAGCAGAGAACTCTGGGTAGTTCTCAAATGTAGGTGTAAAGTAGCTCCAGCATAGAGCCACACTGATCCAAGTTAGTCGAAAAGTATTTATTTCAGGGCAAACAAATAAATATATATATATACATATCCAAACACAGGGGTCCATTAGGATGATGGGTGGACTTAGTCTGCCCGCCATCCCATTGTGTGAAGGGACCGCCCACCATAAGGGCAGGGGTCCCGTGGGGGGTTTTAGGATGCTCCCGCCACAGTGGTGAGCGCATCCCATATTCTTAGCATTGTGGCGGGCGGTGCTGAAAGCACCGCCTGCCACAATGCTAAGAATACATCTTGTGCATTTCAAAGCACAACGTGACTGGCACCGCGCGGTGCCTGCCACTTTGTTTCTTGAAATGCAGGGGGGTACCAAAGGTACCCCCCATGTGCAACCCCAACCCCCCTGAGTAAATCTTGCTGAATAAGGAGATCGTGTGGCCGTGTCGTATTGTGTCGTATTGTGTCAAGGAGACAGAGTACGCTTTACTGTGTGGATTTATAGCAGTTTGCGGCCCTGACACGGCCTGCCGCTACAAAGTGTCTTGGGTTTACACATGGACTTTTTGGGGCCCATCAGGATAAAGCTCAGTTATTGTATATGTACGCATATATTTTAAAAGTAGCACTTACAAACTATTGTATATACACTTTATGTGTGAGGATCAGTGTTTATAGGTCTTTTTCTTTTTATTAATATCGCTTAGTATATTAAAGACCTTGTAGGTACAAGGTAATGGGTATCACAGAATATGACACGTTAAGTATTAAATAAAAGCACATGCCACACAGACTAATGGAAAGAAATCGAAGAAAAGTAAGTAAAAAAAAAGTTAAAAAATGCAACATTGTAATTAATTAAGTATGTATCTTTGATATAAAACTAAGGGGCCTATTAGGATTGCGGACCGACCTGCGTCCGTCAACTACCCTAGAGGAGGAGGGACCGTCCGCAGGGGCTGCGGCGGTCCCTCTGTGCTAATTAGGATGTGACCACCACCCTGGCGATCACATCTTGTATTGTCAACATTGCGGCGGGTGCCTCTTGAAGCAGCACACGCCGCAATGTTAAAAAAATGCATGTTTACCTTTGCATGCACAAAGCTGCAGGCACGCATGGTGCCTGCCGCTTTGTGCATGCAAAGGGAGGGGGGTACCATAGGCCCCCCCATGTGCACCCCCCACCTCCCCCTTCACCCCTGGGGGCCCGCAAATAGCCCCCGAAGACAACACCGTATGCCTTTTCACGGTGGAAATGCCGCCGTGGAAAGGCATATGACCGCAGTTATCCTAATATGGCTGGCGGTGTCTGATAGACACCGCCAGCCATGTTAGAGCTTTTCCGCCGTGGTCCGAAGGCGACCGCGGCAGAAAAGTGGCGGACGGAAAAAAGATCCCCCAGCCATCCTAATCTGGCAGA
Organism: Lissotriton vulgaris; assembly: GCF_964263255.1. Lineage (NCBI taxonomy): Eukaryota > Metazoa > Chordata > Amphibia > Caudata > Salamandridae > Lissotriton > Lissotriton vulgaris. The sequence goes on from NC_141690.1 coordinate 118,478,725, forward strand.
GGGTCTTTTTCCAGTCTGCAGCGGATGAACCGCCGGCCCGGAGGATGCGGATTATCCGCAATCATAATCGGCCCCTAAGTGTAGATCACTAATTGTGCAAATTGGTTGATGCAATTATGCAGTGGACGGTGCTAATCTGGGTTCAAGGTAATAGCAACAATTATTAGATGGTTGGATAAACTTATAAAAAATATAAACTAAACATTATGCGTATTACGGGTATTAATGTAGCATGTTATATACCTTATAATAGTTTTGATGCATTTTTGAGGATAATGAATTGCTTCTTATGAGAGCAAATGTTTTGTAAGTTTATAGTAAACTGATGATGAGCCCAATATTATGCATTAAGCAGGTATAATTGAGAGCCACTCTTGATTTTAGATATTTAAATGTAGGAATGTATTTTAGAAGTATATATTGTATATATGTATTTATTGTTTATTATAGATATTTATTGCACAAGCCACTTTCATGCAGCATATTATAAGTAACAGCATTCATGCGGTTGAAAAATATTTTTTGCATTGGTTGACAATTTAACTGATCTACAACAATAACAATATGTATTTACACAATAATACAAGTTTTAGTGTGAGCAGAAACATTTAGAAATTGATTTACTGTTTCGGACAATGTTTTAAATAGTATTTTCTTTATGTCCATGAGTGTGGTCATGTGACTCACAGAAGGAGGTGGCATATGAAACAAACTTTAAAAAGAAAGGCTGACGCAGTGCTCGTTATGTGATCAAGAGCACTTGTTGCTTGAAACGCGTCATCTAGAAAGGTTGCAAGAATAAAATCATTGCCTTGCCTGAAGCCGTGGGGTCCGCTTCTTCATTTCGCCGTTTGGAGGTTTTGAAGATTGTTGGTGATATATGTATATATATATATATATATATATATATATATATAGATATATATATATATATATATATATATATATATTCACTGAAAAAACCATAGGTTTAACACCAGTTATAGTTAGCTGGAAATTTTACTGATATAAAACCATTGAAATTCCCACGTTATAGTTAGATGGACTCACTATAACTTGCGCGTGCAATGCACTGCTGATGACGTCACATATTACATCACTCATGACATGGTCAGTGACATCACTCATGACATCACTGATGACACCATCCAGTGAATGTGTGTCTTTCTGAAAAATAAATATATTTTATATATGTATATGTAAAAGTTGATGGAAGAATAAATGTTTAAATAAGTGTCTAAATGGATGGTTTTTAAAAAAAAATTGATTGGTTAACTGGCTTATTTAGTGTATGTTAGTGAATACATATATTAGTGAGTAATGTTTAAATATTTAAATATATGTATTAGTGTTTCACTTTGTTTATAAGTGGCTGCATGGGTTGGTGAGTAGCTACATGTGTAGGTATATGGGTTATTAGATGTTTTTTTAGTATCAGTATGAGTGTTTGTATGGTTTGGTGGGGGTATTACTTATCACATAGATGCATGAATGACTGACTCTCTCTTTGTATGTGTTTTGAAGACAGCATATGTGCAGGACTGTATGGGTGGATGACTGTGTATATGTGTGTGTTACTGCGTGAATGACTGTCTCACTAGTGTCTTTATCAGTAACTACATATGTTTTAATCTAGTATATGTGAATATTGATGTATATAAGTGAGTATATGTGAGAGTAAGAGATTGTAAGAGTTCCTGTTTAAATAACTATGTGTTTCTATAAGTGATTGTTTAAGAGAGTAAGTATGTGTAAGTTTCCTTAGAAGTAAGGTGGTAGTGTGTGTTTAGATGTATATGCAAATAAATGGATGTTCAATAGTTTACTTGCATGTGTGAGTATGTGTGAGAGTAACTTTTGGATGACTGTTGGTGTGTAACAGGATGTATAGGTGTATCACTACATATGATGAGTGAGTATATGTATGAGTGACTATATAGAACTGTTGGTGAATGAGTGGATGTGTATATAGATGGTGGAATTATTGAATTGGTTGTTGTAACTTTTATGTGTATCTCCATTTTTTTGAAAATGTTAATTTCTATTTTTGAATATGTGTTTCATGGGTTACATTACACTGAAAGGAGGTCTGTCACTCTGTCTCAAGGATGATGTCATCAGTGATGTCATGAGTGATGTCACTGACCATGTCATGAGTGATGTAATATGTGACGTCATCAGCAGTGCATTGCACGCGCAAGTTATAGTGAGTCCATCTAACTATAACGTGGGAATTTCAATGGTTTTATATCAGTAAAATTTCCAGCTAACTATAACTGGTGTTAAACCTATGGTTTTTTCAGTGAATTTGATAGGTTTTTTAAATGCTAATTCCTAACTATAACTGGTGTGAAACCTATGGTTTTTTCATTGAATTTCATAGGTTTTTAAAATGCTAATTCCTTTGTATATCGAGTTTCTAACCTTTTTTTTTTTTTACAATTTGCTGTTTTTTTTTAAGTATTCATTTTTTTTATATAATTTTTTTCTTTTGCGCTCTGGGTGCGCGCTCCGGGAAGCTTTCAGCTAAGCTCTCCGGTAAGCTTTTCCGTGAGCTCTTCTGAAAGCGCACCCAGAGCGCTACTGTCGTTTGTGAAAAAAAATATGAATGAAAAGTTAATAATAATGCAAAACATTTCGTACCATACAAATAAAATTAGTTTTTTTTAATAAGGAAAATGATTATGCATTTCTGTAAAAGTTTGATGACGTCACTTCGGCGCGCAACGTAAGTGCCCTCGGAAGCGCCTACGTTCGCGGCGCGTAAACGCACGCAAAAGCGCCTACGATCGCGCCACGTTTGCGCCCCGGAAGCGCCTACGATCGCGCTGCGTAAACGCACCGGAAGTGCTCCGGAGCGCGCAGCGTAAACGCGTCGGGTCATGTGACCCTAAAATAACACTTTTCATTGGTTGCTAACAGTTTTTTTTACAATGAATGAAATCCCCACCCATTTCCTTCACTTCTTCTTTCACTTTTGTGACTGAAAGACCTGCCTTTTTGCTCTTGCATATTTCTTGGTTAATCATGGCTGCCAGACCATCCAGCAGTGAAGATGAGCCTGAATTCATCGATGAAGAGCCTCCTCAACCAAAGGTGAAAGAGCATTTCATTTGGAAATTTTTAAAGTTTCCAGCAGACCAGAAAAAGGTGAATGCACCAAAAGTGGAGTGCAGGATCTGCAAACAGGTCCTGTCACGGGGTAACCCCCAAAAAAAGTACTCTTTTGGGAACTTTACCATGATCCGACATGTGGAGAGGAGGCACCCCCAGAATTTTGCCCGGGAAAGTGTCAGGGCTCTGGCACAAGAGGGTCCCAGAGATGGGGCCTCTACATCAACCGGAGGAGCAACTTCTTCTGGGAGAGAGCAATCGCAGGAGCAGGTGCCAAACATACAACCTGCATTTAACCATGGGGTCGTCAGATGCAGATACTGCAATCAACTCCTCACCTATGGGGAGCAAAGTGTCCTGCTCATGGTTCGAGCATTGGAGAACCATCGCTGCCCTTCCCACCCCTAATTTTTTTGTTTTCTTTTTGCTCCTGTTGAGCAGTTTCCATTCCCTGTTTTTGTTCCTGTTCAGTTAAAAGAAGAAAACCAAAAGTTCTTTTCAGAACTACCTCCAATTCTCATCAAAGAGCTATATTCTTAAAAAAATGAAGAGTAAGTGAAATATAGTGCATTGATAATTGAAAGGAGAATGAGTAAGAAAGAACAGAAAGGTATGAGAGGTGAAAGGAAGTGAAGTAGGAGGAATGAAAGAAGGTGAGTGTTAGAAAAGAAAGTTATGACACAGTGAATAAACTGGAGGCCTCATTTCTGAAAAGTGACGCATCGCTACGTGAAAACAGCGATGCGTCACTTTTCTGGACGCACTCCTTATGACATTCCAGATATGTCATATTTAATATATGACTAATCAATTCGCAAGGAGTTACAGATATGTCAGTATTTCTGACGTATCTGTAAACACAAAAGTAACGCATTGCTGGAGTGCGTCACAAAAGTGACGCAACTCCAGTAATGTGTCCTTTCACATGGAAAAAGCACCATGTGAAAGGTTTGCTGTGAAGCAGGCGCAAGATTTTGACGCAACAGCATCCTAAAAGTGACGCACTGCGTCATTATTACCAAGCTTTTTGCGGGGGAACACCCCCTCTGCATGCATTATACCTGACGCTATTTTTAAAAAGTGACGCATCTAGGTACATGGGTCACTTTTTAAAACTCTGCGCCACATTATATCTGCATCAGGTATAATGTATGCAGAGGAGGCAATCCCTCGCAAAAAGCTTGGTAATAACGACGTACTGAAATCTATGAGATTTCTCTGCGTCACTTTTAGGATGCTGTTGCGTCAAAATCTTGCGCCTGCCTCGCGTCACTTTCATGTTTACAGATATGTCAGAAATACTGACGTATCTGTAACTCCTTGCAACATGATTCGTCATACATTAAATATGACACATCTGGAATGTCATAAGGAGTGCGCACAGAAAAGTGACGCATCGCACCAGCAGTGTAAAAAAATGTGCCTCGTTGCACTATATTTAAAGGACGCAACAGCATCCTAAAAGTGACGCAGTGAAATCTCAAAGATTTCACTGCGTCGCTATTACAAAGCTTTTTGCGGGGGAACACCCCCTCTGCATGCATTATACCTCACGCAGATATAATGTGGCGCTTGATTTTAAAAAGTGACCCATCTACCTAGATACGTCACTTTTTAAATATAACGCAACAAGGCGCATTTTTTTACACCACTGGTGCGATGCGTCACTTTTCTGTGCGCACTCCTTATGACATTCCAAGTAACGCATTGCTGGAGTGCGTCACAAAAGTGACGCAACTCCAGTAATGTGTCCTTTCACATGGAAAAAGCACCATGTGAAAGGTCTTGCGTCAGTCTAACACCTGCTGTAAAGCAGGCGCAAGATTTTGACGCAACAGCATCCTAAAAGTGACGCAGTGAAATCTCAAAGATTTCACTGCGTCGCTATTACAAAGCTTTTTGCGGGAGAACACCCCCTCTGCATGCATTATACCTGACGCTATTTTTAAAAAGTGACGCATCTAGGTACATGGGTCACTTTTTAAAACTCTGCGCCACATTATATCTGCGTCAGGTATAATGTATGCAGAGGGGGCATTCCCCCGCAAAAAGCTTGGTAATAACGACGTACTGAAATCTATGAGATTTCTCTGCGTCACTTTTAGGATGCTGTTGCGTCAAAATCTTGCGCCTGCCTCGCGTCACTTTTATGTTTACAGATATGTCAGAAATACTGATGTATCTGTAACTCCTTGCAACATGATTCGTCATACATTAAATATGACACATCTGGAATGTCATAAGGAGTGCGCACAGAAAAGTGACGCATCGCACCAGCAGTGTAAAAAAATGTGCCTCGTTGCACTATATTTAAAAAGTGACGCATCTAGATAGATGCGTCACTTTTTAAATATTGCGTAACAATGCGCATTTTTTTTACACCGCAGGTGCGTCACAAAAATTGACGCACAGGCGGCGCAAAACTGGCAGCGCAAGGCCTTCATAAATATGGTCCTGGATTTTCCCCGTGCTTCGCCGGTGCGCGTACCATGCGCTTCCCCCGCGCAAAACGAAAAAAAAAATAAAAAATGTAATGCCCCGCAGGACCCTATTTTAGCCCCCACATCAAACCTAGGGGGTCAGAGGGGGTCTACTCTTCCCCCTTATGGTCATTTGCCCCTTTTTTTTTCAAACCCCTTGTGTCTCGATTTTACCGAGACACAAGATGGCGGCCGCTCCAGACTGTTTAGAATGTTTACAGACACCCAAGAGCCAATCAGCTTCCTGCGCGCAAGTCGCGTGTTGCGCCTGGAGCGCACCCCGGTGCGCGCACCGGAGAGCGCCTATAGATATATATATTTTTTTGGACCTAAATTATTCAAAATCCACTGCAGCACATATCTTGAGACATAGCAAAGGCACATCGGGCTACCAGTCCCTTCAATTTTGCCAAGTTTGCTGGAAATCCATTCAGCCGTTCGGGCTAAAAGTGAAATCGACCGCCCTATGGAAATTAACATGGGGAAAACGCGTTTTGGGACCCCCCTTTTATCTCGGCCCCCGCTTGACGTATCCCCCCCAAACTTTCAAGGAAGGACCGGAGCTTGACGAGGCCATTTTCAGGAAATTTTCAGGCAGATTCGTCAACCGGTGCCAAAGTTATTCCAAATAGAATTTTGAGATTTAACATTGAAAAAAATCCTAACTATAACTACCTACTGGCGACCGCCAGTAGGTAATATATATATATATTTATATATATATATATATATACATACATACATACATACATATATATATATATATATATATATATATATATATATATATATATATATATATATATATATATATATATATATATATATATATATATATATATATATATATATATATATATATATAAATCAAGTACAGGTAGCCCAAGTGAAGCAAAACCACATGAAGTTTCCATTAGGCACATTTATTTGCATCCATTTCACAGCTCGCTCCAGGCAGCTAAACAGAGCTCTCTTCAAACATGAAAGCCTGACACGTTTCAGGAAGTAATCCTTTCTTCAGTGGCAATGTTTGTAAAGGCTTGAAAACAGTTTTGGGTCACGTCTAATATTGCTCTCACCTGCCAGAGTGGGCATGGCTATGTCGCACTGCATCCTGTGCTTCGTAGTCCGTGAACCTCTTACCTCAGTGGGGCTGCTTTCAAACCTTGCAATCTTGAACCAGTGTTCTCCAAGTGGAGTTAGCACAGCGCTGATAGCCGTCTGTGAGCGTTTTGCAGCAGCGAAATTGTGCTCAAGGTAGCACCACCTGCGTTGGCGCTGCGCTTGCCTTCGTTCCTGTGTGTGCAACCCTCTTCACAAAGGCTGCACGGACCCTCGCCAAAGGTGGGCTTCGCCTCCGGCTGGGCAACAGCCGATATATCCAAATCAAGTACAGGTAGCCCAAGTGAAGCAAAACCACACGAAGTTTCCATTAAGCACATTTATTTGCATCCATTTCACAGCTCGCTCCAGGCAGCTAAACAGAGCTGTCTTCAAACATGAAAGCCTGTCGCGTTTCAGGAAGTAATCCTTTCTTCAGAGGAAATGTTCGTAAAGGCTTGAAAACAGTTTTGGGTCACGTCTAATATTGCTCTCACCTGCCACAGTGGGCGTGGCTATGTCGCACTGCACGTTAAACACAAAAGGGGCGATTTGAGGGAAAATTATTTATTGACCTGGCATTGCTGCGATCCCTACATGTAATACAAAAACCGTGCACAGACAACGGGTCAGAGGTGATTGAAACTATCTTAAAAACTGTACATTTCTCGGGATACAATCCAGGAATCCAAGGTATTCATGGTGAAAAATTGTGTTCCCATCAGATACCCGTCCTGTTCCGCCCTACATCACTTGGGATCCTTCACCCGAAGGAAGTGGAAACATGTCCACTATGGATTAGGTAGATTGTAGCCTAATCTTTCTGGAGGCTATTAAGATATGATGAAGGGGAAAAAAAGGGTAACAGGGGGTAAATGACTAGCAGTGCAAAGGAAAGAATGTGCCAAGTGCAAGAAAATTAAGTGCATGAATTAATATTGGGTTGCAGGAGTGGAAAAAGACTTTTAATAGGATCCTACCCGCACCCAAAGGATAAAAACAGTGCAAAGTAGTATAACAAATGACTACTTAGATGTTAACAAGGTCGACATGTTTCTGCAGTTTGATAGGGTCAAGCGATCCCTGTCTGCTTCTTCAGGACCTTTACAAGAAATGCTACTGCTGGTGTGCAAAACAAAAATGATTTCTAATGAAAATTCATATCACCCACTGTTTGGGGAATGAACTCACCACCTCACCCGGCTACAGCTCAGGTAGAAATGGAGCACCGCTCTGGCCGTCGGTACTCCTGGCGTCCATCCGGGCCGTCAAGTGGGAGTTCGCAAATTCGCAAAATTCGCGAGCTTGACGGCCCGGATGGACGCCAGGAGTGAGGTGGTGAGTTCATTCCCCAAACAGTGGGTGATATGAATTTTCATTAGAAATCATTTTTGTATTGCACACCAGCAGTAGCATTTCTTGTAAAGGTCCTGAAGAAGCAGACAGGGATCGCTTGACCCCATCAAACTGCAGAAACATGTCGACCTTGTTAACATCTAAGTAGTCATTTGTTATACTACTTTGCACTGTTTTTATCCTTTGGGTGTGGGTAGGATCCTATTAAAAGTCTTTTTCCACTCCTGCAACCCAATATTAATTCATGCACTTAATTTTCTTGCACTTGGCACATTCTTTCCTTTGCACTGCTAGTCATTTACCCCCTGTTACCCTTTTTTTCCCCTTCATCATATCTTAATAGCCTCCAGAAAGATTAGGCTACAATCTACCTAATCCATAGAGGACATGTTTCCACTTCCTTCGGGTGAAGGATCCCAAGCTATGTCGCACTGCATCCTGTGCTTCGTAGTCCGTGAACCTCTTACCACAGTGGGGCTGCTTTCAAACCTTGCAATCTCGAACCATACTAATATAATAAAGAGAGAGCCCAAACCTTTGAGGCGGGTAATCTCAGGAACCACAGCACCAATCAAAACACCCAATACAGCGTTGGAAAGGGCAGTTGCAGCAGAAGGACATAGGCAATGCAGATGCCCACCATATACATTTAAAAGGTAAAAGAACCATGCCAGCAAAGTAATCCCTTGTGGGCGTGTCTGCGTTGTGCTGTGGGCATGTGCTGGGGGCGTGACAAACGCTGGGCGCGGGTGGTACGTTCTGCCCTTATTGCCATGTCTCATATTGTGTGCTAATCCCACCCTGCTCCCTTTAAATACCCCTGCACCCCATAATCATAACCCACCCTTACTCCTTAAAATATCCCAACACCCTTAAACACTAACCCATCTTAACCCTATAAATATACCCTGTACCCCAAAAACCCAAAGCTATCCCGAAACCCTAAAAAATCCCCTGTACCCCAAAACCCAAACCTAGCCCTGAACCCTATAAATACCCCTGTACCTCAAAACCCAAACCTACCCCTGAACCCTAAAAATACCCCTGTACCCCAAAACCCAAACCTAGCCCTGAACCCTAAAAATACCACTGTACCCCAAAACCCAAACCTAGCCCTGAACCCTAAAATCCCTCTGTACCCCAAAACCCAAACCTAGCCCTGAACCCTTAAAATACCCCTGTACCCCAAAACCCAAACCTACCTCTTAACTCTAAAAATACTAAGCATGGGTGGAAAATCCGTTACGCTCGCGGATTTTGCGGATGTTCGGTAAATTCGCAATCCGCGAGATTCGCGAATTTCCCGCAAAATCCGCAAATTCGCACACAGCGGATTTTTTTTCTTTGCGGTGTAAGTTCGCAATTGAGAACATGTAGGTGCGGCGGGCAGCAACAATCTCGCACTCGCGAAATTACAAAAATTGCAATTCCGCACAAGAAATCTACTAGCAAGCAGCATAGACCTTCTGAAAATGATTATTTTTATCAGAATAACTCCTCAGGTTGACATTTGCCTGCACTTTTTTAGATTTGAGGCCTTTTGATTTTCTTTGGATAACTTTTGGATTAGAAATCAACTTTCTCATATAAGCTTGGTGGGGCATTAAAGTTGCTGTAATGCTGCTCTGCAGAAAAATGAGTTTTTCAAAAGTGAAAGCAGTTTCAAAAGTTCAAACTCATCATTAGTAACCGTTCCCTGTAGTGCTTCCTGACAAGGGCCCCTCCAGAGTTCAGTTGCTAGTTGCAACAATTGTATGACCCTGCTCTGACCCTCACAGCAGGCTCATAGAATAGCTACAAGTAGGCCACAAAGGTCCTAGAAAAAAAAATTGCACTGCAACAGAAAGCAAATTACAGATAAGGATGCAGGTGCCAGACTGGAATTTTAAAACAGTGACACATTAATAAATCAACCCCAAATTAATTCATGTCAGTTGAAGCAGGCAGGTGTGCTTGCTTTTTCCCCCCATAATCTACAGTGATGATGAACCAGAGGGTGAAATAAGGCATTGATGTACCAGAGGGTGGCATGGGTAAAACAGAGGGTGGCAGGGGTGAAACAGAGGGTGCTGGGAACCTGTGATGATGAACCAGACGTAGAAACAACATAATCGTGACCGTTGCGAGCCGACATGTAAGTTTGCAATTGCGAACTGGTACAAAACCCTCGCGAACTGGCAGAAATCCTTGCGAACTGGCAGAATTCCTTGCGAACACAAAAAAAGCATTCAGCAGGCTCAAAAGTTCAAACTCATCATTAGTAACCATTCCCTGTAGTGCTTCCTGACAAGGGCCCCTCCAGAGTTCAGTTGCAACAATTGTATGACCCTGCTCTGACCCTCACAGCAGGCTCATAGAATAGCTACAAGTAGGCCGCAAAGGTCCAGGTAAAAAAAAATGCACTGCAACAGAAAGCAAATTACAGATAAGGATGCAGGTGCCAGACTGGAATTTTAAAACAGTGACACATTAATAAATCAACCCCAAATTAATTCATGTCAGTTGAAGCAGGCAGGTGTGCTTTGTTTTTCCCCCCATAATCTACAGTGATGATGAACCAGAGGGTGGCATAAGGCATTGATGTACCAGAGGGTGGCATGGGTAAAACAGAGGGTGGCAGGGGTGAAACAGAGGGTGCTGGGAACCTATGATGATGAACCAGACGTAGAAACAACATAATCGTGACCGTTGCGAGCCGACATGTAAGTTCACGATTGGGAACTGTTACAAAACCCTCGCGAACTGTCAGAAATCCTTGCGAACTGGCAGAAATCCTTGCGAACACAACAAAAAAAATCCGCAAATTCGCGAGAATTCGCAGATTTTGCGGATTGCAAGTTCGCAAATTCGCAAAATTCGCGAACGCCAGATTCACAAAATTCGCCCATGCTTAAAAAATACCCCTGTACCCCAAAACTCAAACCTAGCTCTGAACCCTAAAAATAACCCTGTACCCCAAAAACCAAACCTACCCCTGAACCCTAAAATACCCCTGTACCCCAAAACCCAAAACTAGCCCTGAACCCTAAAAATACCTCTGTACCCCAAAACCCAAACCTAGCCCTGAACCCTAAAAATACCACTGTACCAGAAACCCAAACCTAGCCCTGAACCCTAAAATACCCCTGCACCCCAAAATCCAAACCTAGCCCTGAACCCTTAAAATACCCCTGTGCCCCAAAACCCAAACCTACCCCTGAACCCTAAAAATACCCCAAAACCCAAACCTAGCCCTGAACCCTAAAAATACCCCTGTACCCCAAAACCCATACCAATCCCGAAACCCTAAAACTACCCCTGTACCCCATAACCCAAAACTATATCTGAACCCTTAGAATACCCAAACACCCCAAAACATATACCCCTATACCCATACTTACCTTATCCAAACATGAAAAAAACCATGCTTTTACTATTCATGCCTTTACAACGAATTTCGTTGTAAATGTATGCGTGGTAAAAGCATATAAAATGTAATGCCATGCGTTATAATGGCATTGCGGAGTCATGGTACTTTCGTAATGAAAGTATGCGGAATGATGGTATGCGGAAAGAAAGTTGCGGAATAATGGGTGTTTACCCTCCCCCGGTAAGTAAATTGGTGGCACCGCGGCCCACATCTCCAGCAACATACTTATATTTTTTCACCACCCATTTGAAAAATGCACAGGTCTCTCTCATTGATGGCCAGCACCGACATACACTTTTAGGCACACCTCCCGCCACAAGTTCTAGAATTGTGAGCATAGAGCTGGGGAGCTACGTTCGAATCTCAGCATCAGCTCAACATCCTGTCATTCCAGGCAAATCGCTTTGTCTCCCCGTGCCTACAACAAATGAATGTGTTCTTCTGTAATGTAAATTGTGCTCATGCCATGTTGACGAGTTTGCGCTATATAATATTGCAAGGAAAAATAAAGTAGGGAAACTCGAGTTCACACACTACTGAACGCGCACTCTTAAGTGCATCAGCAGTGCACTGTGAATCGGAGCGTTTCACAGGCCTGTCACAGATAAAAAATGCTATCTAAACGAAATCCTACCAAACAATATACTACTGACCGGCAGCAATTCATACCCGGACAACGTCGGGACGGGCTGCTAGAATATATATAACATTTTGTGAAGATTCGTCAGGTGGCGCCAAAGTTATTGGCAAAAAAACGCTTTTCCAATAACTTTGGCGCCGCTTGACGAATCTTAAAACTTAAAAAAAAATGTCCCCTTTTGGGTTCAGCTGCTGAAAGTTTTGGGGAGATGGCTCAAGTAAGAGCCAAGAAAAAAGGGGGAGGGGTCACAAAATGAGTTTTCTCTGTGTCATGTCTAAGGGGATTTTTCATTCTTTGAACACAACTACAGCCCAAACCACTGACCAGAATTATACCAAATTTGGCAGAAAGCTAGATGTTGGTCGAGAAAGCGTGCTTTTGTGATTTGGTGTAAATCTGTCCCGTAGTTTCAGAGATAATTAAGTTATCTGGGAGCCCAAGAGCCTACTGAGACCCTTCTGAAATTTAATTTATTGCCAACACTTCAACCAGGAAGTGTTGCCAGCCATTTCGGGACTTGGTTGAGCAGAGTCCCACAAACTTTTTTTTTTAAAAAGGGGTCCGGGGTAGAAACACCCAGCCTCCCTAGGCCTCTTTGGGGGATCTGTGGATCCAGACGAAAATGTAAATAAAAAACAAAGCACAGGATTGCTTATTATCGGCCACATGGTGGGCCAGGTCCCGGGGGCATGAGGGTAATAAAGGAGGGGGGCTAATGTGGCCCCCTTCCTAGGCTTTAGAAAAGTCCCGGGGCTCAGGGGGATGCAGTCCCCAGGGCCAAAGTTGGCCCAGGAGGGGGCCTCGCAGCCCCCCTCTTTTTTTACTAAAAAAAGTAAAGGGCAGGCACCAGAGGATAAGGTGCCTGGGGCCAAAATCAGCCTTGGGAAGGGGGCCACGCTACCCCCTTCCTTTAGTTAGAAAAAAGATTTAAAAAGAAACGCCAGCCCCCTTAGGATGGGGTCCCCTGGGCCATAATCGGACCAGGGAGGGGGCCACATGGCCCCCATTCTATTATCATTTAAAAGAAGAAAAACAGAAAGAAAATTCTACTTGCACCAAGCCAGAGGCCTGCCCCCTTTCTGCACCACTATGCAATCTCACCTCCTGGTGCACTGTGGCAGACCCGCTCCCTTTTTGCACCACTCTGTATTCTGCTGAGGGTCCTTAGAGGCCAACAAGACCTCCTATTGCCTCCAGTAAGTCCCACACAGCTGAACTGCCAAGACCACGAAGGGATTTAAAAAAGTGATGCAAAGGAACTTAAAAATTATTCTTTGTATCAATGGTAGCCAGTGTAGTTCTTTCAGGAACAAGGATACCGAAGAACTTCTCTGTCTAATCAGGGTCAATTTGGCTGCTGCTGCTTGAACTCTCTAAAGCCACTTGAGTAGCAGTAGGGCAGTACAATTGTCCAGTCTGCTAGGATCACACTGCGAACCACCAGTGATGAAATTGGAAGCAGCGCAAGAATCTTGCACACTGCTGTTTAGGGAGAACCAGGTCCTGCCGTCTTATTGACATGAGATCCCAAGCTAAGCTTCCTATCAAAGATTATTCTTTCAGAGGGCACTGGCGAAAAGTTGGAAGCAAAACCAGGACCTTTGATGCAGGACAGCTTGTCTACATTAAACTTCAGTGAGTTGGATTTCAGCCAATTTGTGATATCATTCATGCAATTATGAAAGGTATCAAGTGTCATCAATTCATCTCCTTCTAGTGATAAGATTAATTGAGTGTCATCAGTGTAGTTAACCAAACTGGCCTTGTGTGATTTGATAAGTGAAATCAGTGGGCTTATATATTGAAAAGAAAAGGATTAATTGATGACCCTTGTGGGACACCATGTTTAATGGGCCTGAACACGGAGTGGAAAAGAAGGAGGCACACTGCCTGCTGTCTGTTAAACTTATAGCAATGCAGCCACTTTGCCACAGTGCTCCCGGCTCCAATTGAGGATAGTCTCGCAATGAGGATGTTATGGTTGACCATATGAACAGCGGCAGAAAAATCTAACAAGATCAATACCACTGATTGACAATTGTCTACTCGCATTCTGAGCTCATCCATTACAGTGAGAAAAGCTGTTTCAGTCCCATGGCCTGCGCAAAACCCAAACTACTCTTCCTCTAGAATCTGGCTTACTTCCAGGTGGTGACATAATGTTTTACTGACAAAGCATTCTTGGACTTTCACAGGGTATGGCAGAAGAGAAATAGGCCTATAAAAGGTCAGGGTTGCCGGGTCTAGAGACAGCTTTTTTAATAGCCAGGTAACCGTTGCTCTTTTCCAAGCTGCTGGAACCACCTCACTCTGCAGAGATTGGCAACACATTTGTCACAGTTATGGAAAGAGTTCACCTGCCAGTTCTTTCCAGACCATGTGGTGTAGGGAGTCCGAGGGAGAGCCGGAGGATGTGGCCGAAGGCAACCCTCTATAGTTATCCTCTGTTAAACATTCAAAGTGCTCTAATTCACTCACCAGCTTTGAGTGCAATCTGTCATGAAAATTAAACGCCACATTATTCATCCCAGGCTGGATGGTGTGTTATGGTATGAATAAGGCGGTGTTGCGTGTTTATTGATTTCGGGCTTGAAAGTTAGGATATGTGCATTTACAGTATTGTATGGATCTTACCTAATGATAGATATGAGTATTCTCTTTAGAGGAGTTTATACTGTATTACATCCCCAGATATATATATATTTTTTCAGAGCTCGTGGATTGGTCAGAAGGAGACCTTTCCTGAATGAAGAATCGATTTTAATGCAGAAGTCAGATATTTTACCCATTGTGGGTTGGAATTATCACTAGATAAAAAGTAGGTTTTTCATCTGCGTTCCAGATTTAGAAATGGAAGTAGGTATGTATACGAAGAGTTTGTTCTAATGATTGGTTGCTTTAATTTCACAGAGGAATATACCAAAGATTGTAGAGGTATTTGAAATTCATTCTCACATATGCATGACTTTAAGTTTTAAGGTGAATATATTGATCACTCTTCCATCACCTATTGTCTGTTTTATGTGTTTTTGGTGTTTGCATCTGGCAAACTACAGGCCTTAATTAGGCTGTTCTTTAATCAATGCCAGATAAGTGTCATCACTGTTTTTTGGACCAGCACACGGTCACAGATAGGTAAATAGCTCTTTCACTAATCAGCAGAAGCCCAGGGATTTCACTTTTTCACCCCCTATAGTTTGGCCTAATAGTAAGGTTGGGCCTTTGATTGGCATGAGTGTCATGTTAATTTGTTCTGCCTTGTGCATATTTACTATATGTTTCTCCTATAAGGTGTAAATTATACCTTTAGACATAGGGAACTTCTAATGTGATAATGTACACCATGGTATGCAGGGTGTGACATCGGTCTTTTATTTGTGTTTATACAGCCTTGAGAAAGTCGTGGAACGATTTCCCAGTGTATGCGACGAAGCAAGTGTCGGCTAAAGAGAAAGTATAAAAATAAAGAAAGAAAAACAAGAAACTCAAAATACTGTGTTAATATTTATGCATACAATGTGCAGATAAATGTTTAGATACACTACAGACTTGTGCTGAGGATTTTTATTGCATACTGCAACTCACATATGTATTTACAGAAGCATTTGCAAACACACAGTGTGAGTGAGTGGGTGCTTGAGTAGCTGTATGGGTAAGTACATGTGGTAGGTGCTGCATGAGTGAGTGGGTATATGACTCCAAGGTCTGGAAGCTCCAAGATGGTCCTTGAACGTTTGGGACTTCAATTCCCACAATCCACTTGAACAAACCCTTAGCAATCCACTGGTAGTTCTCCAGGCCTGGGATTCTTTGTGGTGTTGGTCCAGGTGAGCTCTGTTAATCTGTAGCTTGCAAATAGTCCACTCTTTTGAAGCAGGTTAGGGTTGCAGGGCTGTAGTTTGAGATTGTGCAGCAGGTGCGTTAGTCAGAGTGAAGGGCCTGGTTGGTGCAAATCAAACTTCTCAGCATTGACCCTTCTTCTTCCTCTTGTTTCAAACAGCAGATCTGAGAGGCACTGCCCCTGTCAGATACGTATTCAGTGTTCTCTGGAGTCACATAGTAGGGCACTACTGTCCTATGACGTGCAGGGCAACACCCCAGACCATGACTATTTCCCCCAAAGTGTGACACAATGGTTTGTTTCCCAGAAAGCACTATTTCTCCAAAATTCAATATGGCTTACGTATCAGCAAAGAGGCAAGAGCTGGCTAAACCAACCTCCAGGATGGCTCATCTTCATGTTCTCCCTCCCCTGGGCATCTGCACATTCCTTTCTTAAGCCTGCCATCTGGCTGGGTTCAAAGAGTAGGGGTGTAAATGAAACTGGATTCTTCGACCTGTCTCCTCCTATTGAAGATCATTATTTAGGACCCCACCCCTTTGCTCTGGTATTCCTATGTAGCAAAACCTTCTCCTCCCACACCCTAAGGGCTACTTTTCACATCAGCAAAGCTACCTGGTTAATCCACTTAGTTTCAGTTTCATAAACTTTTATTCGATTACCACATGTTTGCAATCATAAAAAGTACACAATTTAAACAGTAAACTTGTACAAAACAGTGTTTAGTTTAGAAGAAAAATACTATTTACAATAAAGAAACAAACTTTAGAAGAAAAATTAGGTTAAAATATAAAAATTATAAAAAGAATTACACAAGCTTTATGGTAGAATTTTCCATATTAGTCATAAGCTTGGCGTATTTTAATACAGGCTTTTAAAAAAGTGGCTATGCACTTTGCAACGTGTGCCGAGTCCAAAAGCTGCAGGGAGAGGAATGCAGGGTGGCATAATCTATGGCCAGAGGAATGAAGAAGTGGTAGAATCCAGGATTTGCGTGGTATTTTATAGTATTTACAAAAGAAAATAATATGAATTGTTGATTGAGTAGAAACTCCGTCACATGGGCAGTTCATGAGGATTCGAGGCCAGTTTTGCACTTTTGGAAAGGAAACTAAACGGAAAAAGGTGTTGAAACGGAATCTTGTCAAAAGATATTTTTCATGATTGGACAAATAGTACTTCAGGTAAGGTTGGATGCCTTTAACAATTTGGGTTGCACAGATTTGGGAGTTCGAAGGTTTTGTAGTCTCCATTTGATTACGCAGATCTCTCAAATGGTCCATGCACAACTTCTTTAGGTCTTTTCTGGAGATGTCCTCTACACTAGGTGGATCATTAAAATAAGAGCTACGGCCTAGATCATTAAAAAAGTTTCGCACATAGACTAACCATGGAATCCTGTGCCAGTTGGTTAAGGCTGTACAGTCCATGATCAAAGATCGTGTTAGGTGACACTCTGGTTTGGACCATATGCGTTGCCATAAAAGAATTGGTTGGGAACGTATGGCGTCTGTAATATATTCCATACCGAGTTCATTATGTGAAGCATAGTTCGGAGCGCTTTGAGGAAGAGCCAGCAGGTATTTAACAAAACCATTCTCTGTTATCTGTATAGGATCTATTGGACCATAACCCCGTACGCCTGCTCCGTAGGTGGCCACAATATGACATTTTGTGTAGTAAATTTTCAGGAGTTCGGGGGGAGCGGGTTTGCCTTACTTTCTCGAAAAGGAGACCAAGGCTGATGTTGCTCGCTGGAAGAGAAGTTTTCTGCTGGCCGTGGCCTGTCGCCAACTTAAGGAATCGTCCACGAGGATACCCAAGTATGGGTAAACAGAAGTTTTCTCCAGTCTTGTTTTGTCCACCAGAATTGGTTTGGAATTCTTGACCCTAGGACCAATATGCATGGTAAATGTATTTTTTATATTGATTTTAAGACCAACAAAACCCATAAAGCTGCAGTATTTGTTAAGTTGTTTTTGGAGTTGATTCAGCGTTTGAGCTATAATGACAGAGTCATCTGCATATAGCAGTGTTGGTATTGAGCGATGATTTATCTGGGGTAGATCCTGGCTCCCTTCCAACATGGCATTGGTGTAAAGATTGAACAGGAAGGGAGCCAGTACGCAACCCTGTCTTACTCCCTTTACTATAGAAAAAGAGGGAGATAGCTATCCGTTGACTCCATATCTGACACAAGCCGTGGCGTCAGAATAAAGTTCACGGAGAAAAGCTATAAGGGGTGGGTCGACTCCAAGATCGCTAAGGATAGACCAAAGTTTAGAGTGCTGAACACAGTCAAATGCAGCGCTGAGATCGACATATACAAGAAA
Organism: Lissotriton vulgaris; assembly: GCF_964263255.1. Taxonomy (NCBI): domain Eukaryota; kingdom Metazoa; phylum Chordata; class Amphibia; order Caudata; family Salamandridae; genus Lissotriton; species Lissotriton vulgaris. Next base: position 118,496,999 of record NC_141690.1, read on the forward strand.
GATGTTACCTTCTTTTGCACCCACGTACTTTCCAATCAAGAGGGCAAGGTTCAGGCCTGCTCCACGGTCCCAAGACCCTTCTGGAAACCATATTGCAGGTCGGTCATGATGTTATTTTCCTGGGCCCAAGATTGTAAACGGTCCAAAAGCACCCGACCTACAACTTTGCCCATGGAGTCCAGAAGGGAAATTGGCCTGTAGCAGGCCGGGTCGTTCCGGTCACCCTTTTTAAAGATGGGGAGCAGGATTGACGTTGACCAAGACTCTAGGAGCCCTACTGATGTTACTGCTGCCAGAACTTGGGTGAGTATTGGCGACCAGAGTTCGATAATATGGAGAAAAATGTCCAGTGGAACTCCGTCTGGCCCAGGAGCTTTACCGGGTTTCGACGCCTTAAGTGCTTTGGCAACTTCCATATGGTTGCAATGGATGTTAATCGGATAGATGTTCTTCTACAATTTGTGGGCTCCGCTATGATCTATTCCTACTAAGTCCGTATGGGAATGACCGAAAATTTTGGAAAAGTGCGAGACCCAGTCGTCTGCCGTAACTGAGACATCTAAATGCTGTCCCTTTGAAGTATCTGCCAGAAAGGGGGATCTGATGACTTGCCAGAAGAGGGCGCTATCCTTACTTTGGCAGCTGTCATGCAGTTGGGCCCAAAGATTTTTCTTGATTTCTGTTCTGCGTTCCCATCTGGCTGAATTATAGTGTTTCCTTAACTTTGAAATTTCCACGGGATCCCTCATAGGTCTGGGAAGGGCTTCCTTTAGATTCAACAGGGCCTTACGACGGTCTGCATTAAACCACCTCGGAGAGGTAGACTTATTATTCCTATGGTTACCAGAAAGTTCCTTTCCAATTATCTTCAGAATATTCTGGAAGCTACCCACGATTGTCTGGGGAGTGGAATCTGGTGATAGGCAGTCAAGTACCCAAGGTTTAGTTTTTACGAGGACCCTCTCTGTTATTGCAGCCGGGTCCACCTTGGCCCATTTGACTGTATAACCATTTAGTTTGTTGATAGTTAATGTATTTTGTTTTAGATGACTAGAAGTGATAGAATGTGATTTAACCAATTTTGGATTAACTCTTACACTGATCGGAAAGTGATCACTACTAACATCTGTCCCAGTGGAAAAATTGGTCACTTGTCCCTTGAGGAACTGGGAAGTCAGAATATAGTCTATTGTGGTTGAGAACCCTCTACCATGGAACGTTGGAGAGAAATCTTTTTGTGGTTCCACTAGGTCGTTTGTAAAGTCCAGTTCTAGGGAAAATATGGACTCATTTAGTTTATTGCCACAAATGGAATGGGCGAAATGGGACAGAGGAGTACCAGGTTCATCCTGCAGGCCACAATTTCCATTTTTGAAGTTAGCACATAATGAGAGGTTAAAATCACCACCCCAAATTATGTGTACTGGGGAAGACTGGGAATCATTTTGCAGGGATGTTAAAAAAGTGGTAATGTCAATTAACGTTTTTAGACAGTCCGTTGTATCTGAGTTGTTATAATAGTTAATCAGAATATAAGTACTGTTTTTAGTAAAATTTATTTGCAGAATTTGATGAGTCGGGAATTCTTTTAGCTTACAAATAGATATGGAAGGCAGAGTATTAGCGACATAAATCGCAAGACCCCCCTTTGGTCTACCCATAGCTCCCTGAATTGCTGGGGAATGAAAGGTTCTGTAACCCACTAAATGGCTTGGAGTCGTTGACCATGTTTCCTGGAAACATAGTATCTGGTGTTCCCTTACTGTTTCAAGCCACGGCTGCAGTGACAGCTTAGCACGCAGTCCTGCAACATTCCAGAATATTATTGAAAAGCTTAGGTCTGCTGTGTGAAAATGGTCGTTTAAGTGAGATGGTTACTGACAAATAGAAGATCGCGACGATAAACACTCTGGTGGAATCACGGAGGTTTCTTTAATAATGTTCAGGTCACTAAACTGATGTAGGTTTGTGTCATTTGCATCCATGGGGGTTAACGGGAAACTGATTATCGTTTCACTTACGACAGCATTGGGAAGTTGTTTAATAGGCCCTATCTGAGAGCTATTGGTAGGGGGCAAAATTAAGTCTGCTTGGACTTGAGGCTTAGGCTGATGTAATTGTAAACCGGGAGTAGAAGGGGTGACCGTGGTTTTTAAGACCTGGGTCATACTCGTTATGGTCACTAGCGGTCAATCTACCATTTCCAAACAGTCGTACCTATTTCTGGTTGGAAAACCCTCCCAACCCTCCATTGGAAAGAGGGATCTGCTTTGATGCCAGGGCTGAGTCTGCCAATCTCTGTTCCTAATTCTATTCCCATAACTGTAGGCCGCCAGGTTCCATTGCCCTTCCCGAGGGTGTTGCCAGTTTGAGATGGGAGGGTATTGGTGTGTGTTCAGTGGGGGATAGAAAAAAGAGAGATGTTGGGCGTCAATTCCGCCCTTTTTCCCCATAATTGGCCAAGAGCAAATATAGTCCACAGTATTTGGGTCGTTACAATTTACTATGATGCAGTCGCCCTGGATTGATTTACGTTCATCCCCTATCCAGGATACTCTACGAACTGTAGAGATCCCCCCTGAATGGTAGGGCTCTAGTGGTCTGTTTAGGCTTAGCCACTGCAGGACCTTATTCTTAAGTGACCAGGCAGATTCATCAATACCTTCAGTTAGTTCCAGTACACCTGTAAGAATAACCGCGTAGGGGGTTGCCTCCGGTGGAAGGGGCACTGGGTGCCTTGGTCGTACTCCCTTTTTGGCTGCCATCAGGGGCTTTGTTTCCATCAGTTTGGAAGATGGGAGTGTCAGTTTTTTATTGGTAACTTGATTTGTATTTGCAATTGCAGTTTTTGCAGTTTTTGCAGATCCTGATCCTGATGAGGTCTGGGGCGAGGCGATAGATATTGTTGCCATTTGCACACTTGACCCTCGATTTGGCTGTTGTTTAGCTAGTGGGGCAGTATGCTTAGATTTTGGAAGAGATGGAGTAGCCATTGCAGACTGGTTAGTTCCTGCACCAGGTTGTAGAGGTTGGGGAATTTGTATTGAGTGAGTAGATTTCCCCTTCCCTTGTTTAGGTGGATGTGAGCTAGGCACAGTAGAGGGAGTATGTGATAGAATTGCTATTTGGGTTTCCAGATGCCTCAAACTAGTTTCTATTGGTTTTAGGTATTGGGTAAAAAGGTCTTTGAAGGTAGTTAATATTTGCGAGGTGGAATGACAGGCTCTACACAAACCCCCCGACTGTGATATCTTAGGTGAGTTGTCTATATCCTCTACAGTGATAGTAGGAACTATAGAATTGTTCGCGTTTGATGTGTTTGTACTTGGTTGTATGGGCTGTGAGATCCGATCCCCTCCGGACTCCAAGGGGGTGTCAGGTGACGCTATATTGCCGTGTGACTTGGTATTACCCCGTTTACGGATGGCTCCTTCCCTAGCTCCCCGGAGCTGCTTATCTAAGGTTGTTTCCAGTGTGGCCAGTGATTGGCATAACTCTAAGTCTGGAGTAATCTCTAAATCTTTTGACAAGGAAGAGTCAGACTCAGATTCAAGTTGAGTTACAGACAAATCCACTGAGCACGGTACTGTATGGATATATGCGGTCATAACAGATGGTGGCGCAATAGAATTAGTGGGAGCTTGCTGGATGGGGGAAACCGCGGTAGCCAAGAGGCCCATGGAGGAGCGTTTAGCATTAACGAGGTCCAAGGATACTCTACGTTCCAAGAGGGAGATACTCTGCTCAATGACCTTGTTAGTCCGTGAGATGAATTGGTCTATAGGCCCTGTAATCTGGGCTACAGCTAATGTGGATTTAGTTTTACTTCTGGTTCTTCCAGGCATAATGATGATGTGGGAAAAGGCTAACTGCAACGATGTACCGGGATGAACTTGCAACGAAAATCAAGGGGAGTGGCCCGGTCCGGTCCCTTCCGGGCACTAACGGGGAACAACGGGCCCGCCCTTGGCCCGGGCTTCGGCCGGCGTCCCGCGAGATGGTGGTAGCGTCGTTTGTATGCGCCTCCTGGCGCTTAGCGGTGACGCGGACCCCAGTAGGGCTTCTGGGATTTGTGGTCCTGCCCCTCGCCGGTCTCCTCTCGGCGGCTCCCGCTCCAGTTGGAAAAAGAGTGGAGGAGCGTTGGGAGACTGGCGGGCGGGTCCGCGAGGGGTACTGTAGTTCTGTGGTGGTTTGTGGCTGCAGCTAATTACAAGATCGTCACCTTCGGCAGTAACACGGGCATAAACACAGGCATAAAGGAGTTTTATGCACCTCCTGGCGCTTAGCGGTGATGAGGACCCCAGTAGGGCTTCTGGGATTTGTGGTCCTGCCCCTCGCCGGTCTCCTCTCGGCGGCTCCCGCTCCAGTTGGAAAAAGAGCGGAGGAGCAGCGGGAGACTGCGGGCGGGTCCGCGAGGGGTACTGTAGTTCTGTGGTGGTTTGTGGCTGTAGCTAATTACAAAATCGTCACCTTCGGCAGTAACACGGGCATAAACACGGGCATAAAGGAGTTCCCACTTAACTCTAGGCGAATCAGGACAGATCACTGGAAGGCTGAATTTTGGCTTACAGACAAGAAAGTAGAAATAACTTCTTGTCTGTACATTGTAGGACAAGTTCAACAACAGCATATTGTTGAAACTATCAATACCATTCTAGTAATTCCTTGAATTATATTTTACAGTGGTTCCTAGCAGGAGTTATTATTAATAACGTCTTGCCATGTTAACATATTAGGAAAATTAACTGGGAAATGTCTCCAACACCAGGGCTTATAAAACATCTTTTATAAGGACCTTGCCCATATCTCCAGGACCCCTCCAACCCTCCACCCCTAGAACATCTAGGGAAGACTTTAGTGGCTCTAAATATGTAAAGATTTTGCACATCCTCACTACACAGCACCAAAATCGATTTTGGGAAGCACTTTACTACAATGTGGAGAGTGAAATATGCAATTTCACTAAACCCAAGGTATATAAAAAAACATATTTTATAAGGGTCCTCTTTATAGGTACCTAAACTCCCACCACTTGGACACCTAGGAGAGACCCTGGGGGTACCTAATATGCCAAAATAGTGTAGTCTATTAGTTTTATGCGCCCCAAACACCAAAGTCAAGTTTGGGCACAATTTACATGTTAAAAGCAGTCCTGCAACACAGGGCTGCTTTTAAACTGACCTTAGACCTTAGCAGTGCACACATGCAAGTGCAGAAAGGGCTGCTGGCCTCTAAACTGCTTATATACTAGAGGCTTGAAGACCACTGCTTTATTATGTATTATGGCCTTATAGGGGAGGTCATGTCAATCATAGGGGTACCCTAACCCATAGTGTATGTAGGTGTTTTCACTGTATTCTAAGTTTCTTAGCATAGCACTGACCCTGGGCCTGGTTAAGCAGAGGCCAGGGTGCATCAGAGTCAGTTACCAACAGTACCAGTCATCAAAACAATCTGGGGGTGCCCAGGGCACAGGATGATTTTGCAACATTAAGTATGTGGGGATCTTGGCAAATGGCACAGAGATCTCCATCACCGGGGTACACATATGATAGGGGAGATGGAGGTAGAGATTTCCACCCATAGGTTTGTGAGCTGCATTTTGTGATAGCTTTCGTAGCATTGGCTTTGTTTGGAATTGAGAGCTGCAGGTCAGTACGATCAAGAAATATGAGGTAAATAAGGCTTCTGTTTCTCAACAGTAAGGTACATTTGCTTTGATCAGGAAGCAGAAATGTTCTATTGACTAGGAATAAAAGACCCGCAAGGATAGTCCTTTGTCATATTTGGCGAGTTCCATGTTGAAATGAATTCCCTCGTCACTTTCTCATTTTCAAACATAAAAGAGTAGAGCTTTTAAATTGAGAAACTGATCTCCACGCACCCTCCTCCGTATTCGTTTTCCAGACGTTTACATTCGTATAAAATGGAAAACTATTCTCGGTCACCGGAGAGAGAACACGTTTGTCTAACTCTACTTTTTTTGTGCGCTGACATTTCCAAGCAACCTGCGCTCAGACACTCTGCAATGTTCCAGGGTCACCGAGTTCTCAGCCAAGTGCCAAGGGAACGCAGAAATGAAACTTTTCAAACAAGGCAATTCCGAAACCATACAAAAACTTGTATCAATCACCAAGAGTCAGTGCTGTAGGCCGAACAACCTTCTATCTAACTTTAAAAAGAGGATTTAATTTCGAAAAGTGCAAGACAGCAAATTGTGTTTTGTCGACCTGGCTCACATGCCATCAACTCAGTTTGGAAGGTCATGCTTGGGGCAAGAGTGTGTTTTTTTTAAATAACACTAGGTTGGCCGAACGTTTGTGTTGTGTTTCAGCAGGAAGACAAGCAATAGACGCACGGGTACAAGGATTGCTGGAGCCGGAGACAAAATACAATTTTACTACTATATAGAATTGCTTGCTTTTCCCTTCCTTTCTGAGGCCATTTGTTGTATTCTGGCACGTTCATGTGTCCAATTGTGGTACCCCATCAAACAACTGTTTTAAGGGGGCTTAAAGTAGCATTAGTCTTTATCTGGAGTGCATAGTTTTGCATTTGGATGGACGGTGAGCACGCAGTTTCAATCCCTGTTTTCTGGTGATTCACTTTTACAGTAAGTTAAAAGTCATTTGGGGGCATATTACCAAGAATAAGCGATAATTATTGCTAAGCTTGGTTAGCGGCTATAATTTTATCGCCGTGCTTAGCCTATTTTTTCGCTTAGGAGCCTTGCTATTATCAAGTTTTATCTCCTAAGCGATAAAAATCGGCCGAAATGCATGAATATCGCTGAAACGTCAGCGATATTCATGCATTACCGAGCTAATGCTCTTAGCCATGTTATCCACCTACCATTGGATAACATGGCTAAGAACTGCTCTGGGCAGGCGTTAGCTTTTGGAGATATTTGCGCTTAGCGCGAATATTTCCAAAAGTAGTTAATAGGAGAAAGCGATGTTAGCGACTGCTTCCAGTCGCTAACATCTTGGCATGCCCACTTTGAATGTCATTAGGGATAATTATCGCCCCAAGATGATCGCTATCTCCTACTAGCTGTCGCTAACTGGTGTTAGTGACAGCTATTTAATAGGGCGATAAAATTATCGACCCTTTAGCGGGAAAAATTCCTGCCAAAGCGGTGATAAGGCCTTGGTAATATGCCCCTTAGACTTTTATAAAAGCTAAAAGTACTGGAATTGAATGTCATGAATACTTACATTGGCATTAATTCACAAAAATCATAGGATGAGCTTAAGTAACAGCAAGTGGCTTGACTAGACAACATGCAAGAGGACACCACAAGAAAGTGAAGTCACAGGAAGAGGACGCAGCCATATTCAGCGCTACTTATTGAAATGACTTCAAATATAAAGTCTACATTTAACAATCAAAATAATGTATTTCCAACAACATTTCACATTGTTAATTGACAAATAAGAACTCCAGCCCTAGTTGGTAAGACTGCTAACTCTCTAATATTTAAGATCTATAAAGTGAACGTTATGTCCTATGCAAACTTCCTTCATAAGTTTTTGTTGGCAACACTTACATGTGAGTGTCTTGTTGCGAGAACATGGAATATATTTAGGCTTTGGTGGAACGAGTAAGCCACCTTAAATCGGCATATTTTCCCCCATCAATCCCATGTCTCTCTTGCTTTATTAAAAATTTGGGGGAAAGGCTAGGTTTCCAACAGTGATTATCAGCCTGCTCCAGTAGCGGCTGGTGTCAGGGAAATGAGATAGGGCAGCACATGGGTGAGTGGCAGAGCAGGTGGGGCTGTGCGGGAGTGCCCTGTAAGAAACAAAACAACAAAAACGTACCTGTCGGTCTTCTGTTCCCCACTCTGCTCGCCGGTCTTCTACTCCTCTGGTCACATGCTAAAGCTCCCAGCCGTCCCTACGGCCAATCCAGACACTTCCCTCATACCCATGAGAGCAGTGTCGGGATTGGGTGGAGCGGGCTTGTTTTGTGCTCCACCTGGAGCTGGGAGCCTGTGCCTACTGGTTTCTCCATCAAGCAACACAACTGGGTTCGATGGATGTCAGTGCGCGGGCGGTTTGGACATTCTAAGACGGCTGCCCAAACTGTCATGTCCAGTGACAGCAGTGCCCATCACTCCTCCTTCACTTGCTCCAGTGCTGTGGCCCCGCCCCCCAAACTCAGCTACAGGAAGAAAAAGAAAAATGATGTGCATTTTATTTTTTGTTTGCCTCTGCAGGCAGTGGGGCGACCCTCCTCCGCTATAGCAGAGGAGCCGCCCTGGGCTGCTTTCAGCCACTAGGCTGTTTGCTTCACAAAAGAGGAAGGCATGGAGGACTCAGGTAGGAATCCTATGCTTTGGGGTTCGTTATGCAGAATGAAACATGCCAAGTGAGATGCTATGACATGGCAACCCACCGGGCATGCATTTTTGCCAAAAGTGCTGCTGCCACATCAATGGCTGCACTATTTGCACACATATATTTCTCTAAACTGAGCATGTGTTCCTATACTGGACAGGCCGAGGACTGGCTGCACCAGTGGCCTGACAGACCATCCATCAAATGTGAAACAGGCATGTTAGTCATATGTTTCTTTCTTTAAAAAAAGTTAAGATTCTGGAATCACTTTCCTATGAAACCCAGTCTCAACCCTAACCTGTTCTCACCTCTAGAAAATCTACCTTAAAGACTAATTCTACAAACCCTATTAACTATGAACCAAGGCTATCTATAATTTTGCTGCAGTCATTGTTTGTTACACAGTTAGCACTCCATTGCCCTCAAGGCTATGCCCACTCTATACAAATATCAATAATAAAAAATATTTAAATGTAAATATTTTCTTTTTCCCCTTTTTGCTCTTCTTAAACTGCCAAATTACATTCCATATAAATAGATTTTAAAATTATGTTGAACCTTGCTGGCCTTTAGGTAAACACATTTTTAGCTTAACCATATCTAACATATTATGTATTCTTTTTTCAATACACTCAGTATTTGTACTGTTGGGCATATATTTCATGCTAATACCTCGACTCTGTAAACCATAATCTTTTTTAGGCCTTTCCCACAGACTCCAGGAGTAATTTGTCTGCAATGGCAAGCTACAACAACAATGCTATATACATAAACGACACACGTACAGTGCAGAGAGATTGGGCTTTTGATCAACCCACTTCACAGTCTCTGGCTGTTGCCATTTTTAGGTTTCGCCTGTCGAAAGCTGCGCAAGCAGCGTTTCGCGCAGGCGAAATCTTTTGTCTAGAGTATGTATGTGTAGTCCCGCCCCTCTGTTCCATTGGCTAGCTCCATAAATGGAGGCTAGCCATTGGAACAGAGATCTGTCCGTCAATGCCGGAGCAGATTTGTGGGCGTTCCCGAGAATTTTAGGATTTTGCCCACGTCATGCGGCGGTGGGCCGACGTTTTTTTTTTTTTGGACGCCATGTTTTGGTCATTTTCTAAGTGCCTTTATCCGGAGTGGTCTGCGAGATTTAAGTTGCCAGGAAGTTGTTTTTATTTCCGATCAGGTAAGCAGCATTTTGTTTATAATTTTGATTTCCCTTTGTAAGTGTCCCCCGTTTCATGTCGTCTCCCTGTTTGTTTTACGTTTTTGCGTGTTTTGTTGCTGTTCCACAGTATATTTTTACGTCTTTGTGTGTCTAGAATCCCCTGCCCGTTCCCCCTCCCGCTGTCCCCCCTCCCGTAGGCTGCCACGACCGTGGTACTCCTCTGAGACCAACAGCTCCGGGAGGACGGAGCATGCATCTGCACCCAGTCGCCGCCGGGGACTCCTGACACCCCCCGCCCCCACCGGGGCTGAGCAGCCGGTGGCATGAGTGCAGAACCCAGGTAAAATCGGACGCCGTTTGTTTTCAAGTTTTGGGGGCGAGTCTATCTGGGGTTATTGTTTTGCATTTTACGTAAATGAGGCATGTGCTGGGAGTATACACGAGGCATGAGTAGTCAGATACCTCAGGAACCCATGCTCTTTGGAAGGTGAGGGAGTGTGTGTGGGAGGTATCCTATGTGCATGAGGGCGGTGGCCGCAAGTAATTGTTCCAACATTAGAAAGGGTGGGGGTTGGGTGACACGTGCAGCAGAAGGCATAGATTATGAACTTGATGCCAGGCAGTCCCAAATATCCCCACCTAGCGCTTTTGTTACCGAACCCAACCTATATTATTCGACGCCAGAACACCACTCAGTACGAATCCTCTAACTTCAGGCACTTAACATTAATGAGGATTCCGGTTTTAAACACTCACAATCTAGACTCAAACCATGTTTATAACTCACCCATTTGATTTGTGACATGTACTAGTGCCTTCTCTAGGTCGTGCGGCTCCCCTCTATTCCTTAAAATATATATAAATACCCTAGACCCGTCAAAGCCTTTAAATGCACCGTTTGGAAAATGCTCTTATCACACAAACCTAGCATTATAGATTTGAAATCAGCATTAAAGTGAGCAACTCCCCCCGCCCAAGAACCTTAAAAGTTATGCGTCAAATGCCAATTTCATGAAATAACAGATCCCTCCAACTACTCAGTGCATTTACCCGTGTCCTTCTAATAACGATACGATTCGCATAATCACGGAAATATAACCGCCCATCGCACTAAATACAATCGGTATACAGGCCTTTCTTTGAACACCCCCGATGCTTATTAAAATGCCCAATCCACCATGCCCCTCCCCCACTTCCTTCTTAACCCCCACGCCTGCCCAGGATTGCGATCTCACCGAGGTAGGATGGGATGTTGGGACCTTAAGGGCAGGAGTCTTTACATTATGCAAAGCGTCCCCCCTCCTGCTGTCCGTGTGCCCGTCCCCCCTCCCGCTGTCTGTGAGCCCATCCCCCCTCCTGTAGGCTGCCACGACCGTGGTACTCCTCTGAGACCTGTACTTGCAGGAGGGCCCTTTTGTGTATACAGGTCATTCATACATCAAAGCAGCAATTTGAAATAAATGAAATTATCTCACGGTAGGTGTGCGCCAACTCTCCCTAGTTTTTTGTAGCCATTTTTAAACTGATCAACTGATGTTTTCCCCTCGCCCCTTTAATAACCCTATTAATTTATTAAATATGTTCCTTAGTATCTGGCTGCCGCAAAACTTTCCTTCTCATGTGAGTCAGAATATCAACAGACCTGCACACATAGGCTGCCACGACCGTGGTACTCCTCTGAGACCTGTACTTGCACGCTACGGGGGCCACTTCCGGTCACAGTGAAGAGGGGCCAGGGGGTGCTGGGCCCCCCTCGTAGGGGGCGAGAGCAGTGCGGACAGATAGGACGCAGGGAGAGGAGATTACCAGCTGCCACTTTTGAAAATAGCCGGTGCGCTCTCACCAGGCTGACCTTGTCTTTTTTTCATATTTCTGGAATGTCTCTTTCAGGAGCTTCCCCTGGAGGAGTGGGAGAAACCGGCGCCGATAAACCGGAAGAGCAGCAAGTCCGTAAGGCGAGTCCCTTCCTGCCCCTGCTATGATCTGTGTTAGGCTGCAGTCTTCACCCCTTTGAGTGTCGGTGTGTGGATGTGTCTCACTTCAATGCACGTGAGATACCATGTCGGGCTTTTTGGCCAACAACATGCATTATGGGATTTGTAGTTTTGATTTTAAAGTTGCGGGAGCTCAAAATCGAATTGCCTCTATGTTTCTCTCACTTCCCCCTGCATTTCAGTTGTTAGCAGCTTCATCACTGACACACTGTGTGACTTTGGGCTTTGTTCTGGCCCTCTCGCTCATGGACCCAAGTACAGCTGTTAGAAGCAGGTGGAGTTAGCAGCTGTGCTCGTTCATTCGTTCATGACACAACTTTGGTCACAGGTCAGGAACTGGTGATAGATAGGCCAGGACCTGTCGATAGATAGGTCAGCAACCATTTTTGTCATTTATTTGTGCCTCTGCTTTTATATGTGTGCAAAACGGAACCTGCGACGTGAGGGGTTTGTTTGTTAGCAGTGTGCGCTCAGCTTAGACACTGTGCTTTCGGCTTTGCGCGCCTTTTTATGGTACTGCGCCTCTGGGTTCATGTCAGTGTCTTCTCAGAGTCACCCAGGGACCAGGACCCCATGGTGTCATTTTCTGTGACGACTCATCCTTTCCCAGTGTCTGAGACTCCCTTCTGCCCGCTCTCTGTCCCAGTGTCCCAGACTCCCCAGTGCTTGCCTCTGTCTCCCAGTGTCTGAGACGCCCTTCTGTCCGGCTCTGTCTCTGTGTCCCAGACTCCCTTCTGTCCGGCTCTCCTCTGTCGCTGTGTCTCAGACTCCCTTGTGTCCATCTCTCCCTCCTAGTGTCTCAGACTCCCGCCCATCCCTCTCTCTCCCAGTGTCTGAGACTCCCTTCTGTCCGCTTCTCTGTCCCAGTATCTGAGACGCCCTTCTGTCCATCTCTATCTCCTAGTGTCTCAGACTCCCACCTGTCTCTTTCTTTCCTAGTGTCCCAGACTCCCTTCTGTCCGGTTCTCTGTCCCAGTATCTGAGACTCCCTTCTGTCCATCTCTTTCTCCTAGTGTCTCAGACTCCCACCTGTCTCTTTTTCTCCCAGTGTCCCAGACTCCCTTCTGTCCAGTTCTCTGTCCCAGTATCTGAGACGCCCTTCTTGCGGCTCTGTCTCTGTGTCCCAGACTCCCTTGTCTCCGTCTCTCTCTCCTAGTGTCTCAGACTCCTGTCCGTCTCTCTCTCTCTCCCAGTTTTCCAGACTCCCTTCTGTCCATCTCTCTCTCCTAGTGTCTCAGACTCCCGTCCGTCTCTCTCTCCCAGTGTCCAAGACTCCCTTCTGTCCGGTTTTCTGTCCCAGTATCTGTGACGCCCTTCTTGCGGCTCGGTCTCTGTGTCCCAGGATCCCTTCTGTGTGTGGCTCTAGGTGTGTGTGTGTGTGTGTGGCTCTGGGTGTGTGTGTGTGTGGCTCTGAGTGTGTGTGTGTGTGGCTCTGGGTGTGTGTGTGTGTGTGTGTGTAGCTCTGGGTGTGTGTGTGGCTCTGGGTGTGTGTGTGTGGCTGGCTCTGGGTGTGTGTGTGGCTGGCTCTGGGTGTGTGTGGCTGGCTCTGGGTGTGTGTGTGTGGCTCTGGGTGTGTGTGTGTGGTAGTAATTGCTGTCTGCTGAGCTCGTCCGTAGGGTACAATAGGTCTCACATTTGCGAGAGATTAAGCTAAAGGCAATGTAAATGACAATGCCTTTTATTTATCTGCTTTCAAAACCAACACATAAATACAAATTTTGTCATTTACAATGCCAATAGCTCTAACTTTTCCAAAGGCGAAACCATTGCATTGTAAATGCTTGTTAAAACATGCCATAAGTTGGGTGGGTTGTCATTAAAGGCATGGCATTTTGTGTAAGGTTATATTGCTTTGTTATTATTTTTTGCCCTGGTTTTTGTGATATGATGGGGCTGTAAGTAATGCCCTTCATAACATCTCCATTATTTCCCAACAGTTGGACCTGTCCCATTTTACAGGTTTATCCTCAAACGTTTTGCATTCCACCTGTATTTTGCCTGACCTACTTTTGTTGGCTTTAGGACTGTGGACACTTTACTACTGCTATTCAGTGCTAAAGTGCATTTGCCCTCTCCTTTAAACATAATATAATTGGCCTACACCTGTTTGGCATTATTTAATTTTCCTGTAAGTCCCTGGTACAGTGGTATCCCATATACCAAGGGCAAGTATATTAAATGCTACTAATAGGCCTGCAGCACTGCTTGCGCCACCCACAGAAGTAGCCTTTCAAGCCTGTCTCAGGCCTGCCACTGCCAGTACTGCAGGACTGCCACCTAAACGCAGCCACCATCGTCACATCGACGGTTGGATTTTTGTCCCACCAAAACCAGTGTGACTTCCAGAAAAGTTTATAAGGGCCTTATTACAATTTTGACGGGAGGACTGCCAGGCCGCAGCGAGGGCATCAGGAGAATGCCGACAAGGCAGCGGCATCTCAACTGCTGCATTACAATATTACCAAGAGGCTGGCGGTGTTGCGGTGGCGATGCCATGGCAGCAGCATGCTTCAGCTCATGGAGAAAGTCTGAAGCAAATACCGCTGCAGTGCAGCACCTGCCTCTTGCGCATCAGGCGCACTGTTTCATGTACCATGTCATGCATGACACACAGTGTGAGCACGACAGTGCAAACATAGGGGAACACAGCATGTGCCCCCACCCACAGTCCCCTTGGACTAAATTGCCAGGGAGCCCTGTTTGTGGCCCTTCACCTGCTTTTTTGACAAACTTTTCATGGCAGTGTCCTTGCCATGGAAAGACAGGTTATAATTACAACATTGGTGCCAATGCCAGCACCACCTCCATTGTCTACCACTTTCTCCACTGCCACAGGACCCGAGATCCTAGCGGTGGTGGCCGTCTTGTTGCCCAACGTGGAGGATTTCACCGGCTCCATAGCCAAACATCACCCCACAGTCCAGGGACATAGCTTAGTCAGTAAGATTGGGGGGGGAGAGGTGAATCTCAAATATCCCAACTGGGTTGGAATTAGGGGTGGGCACAATTCATGTAATTTGCTTATGTGTAATTATGTGAAATTATAGTAAAATTACATGTAATTACACGAAATGCAAATCTGTCAATTTGAGCTATATTTTAGCACAATATGTATTGTCATGTCAATCTTTGGGCCCAGCTTACATTTAAACAAGAGCACCACGAACAACAGTCACCTGCATTCTATTGTTCCCCTATGTTTGCAGTAAACATTTAATGCAATTCGCACTATTCCCTGTCATTTTTTTTTACTGTGAATGGAGCATAATTACTCAAAGTGGCGCAATAGTGTCCTTTTGAGAAGTTCACATAACAAGAGTAACGTGAAATTACCAAAATTACACTGTTCTAACTTTAACCTCACCAGGCCTAGTAGGAATAACGCCCAAGCACACACCATTAGTTAGATGATTTCCAAGCATTCATCGATTCAACCTTTTGGTGTGTGATTGGCAGTGGTATGCCTGGAAACTTGAGACTGACAAAGCTTCACAAGAATTCCTATTGCCAATATTTACGAATTCCAAAAAAGTAGAACATTTGCACCTACGCAAAGAGCACTTTCATGGGTGCAGATTTACTACTTTTTGGGTAAATCAGTAACAATCTATTTTAAGTTCCAAATCCCAAAAATTAAGAAGTTAAAACCTCTCAGTCAAATCAAATCAACAAGAAAATTCAACACACACATATTAGACCCACCTGAGGGCCCATGTGACCCAATCCCCAAGCCAAGAATGCATTTATTTCAGGGGTTTCAAACCCCAAACACCTCCCCTGAAGCTACACCCCTGTCACTGCCGTCAAGCCAACCGTTAGAGCCAGCTGGCAGCCCGCCTACCAATGAGAAAATTCCTACAGCAAAAATACATAGGGTCAGATGTACACAAATTTGGATTACCAATTTCCTAATTGTGATTGTCTCGGAATCACAATTAGGATATCATATTCCTAATATATGAAACTCTTTTGAGTTCATTAGCAATTGCTAGTAGGTTTGCAAATATACCTACCTTATGTATAACTAGCAGCCCGTCCCGATGTTGTCCGGGTATGAATTGCTGCCGGCCAGTAGTATAGTTGTATATATGTTTTGTAGGATTTTGTTTTGATAGCATTTCTTATCTCCGCTCCGATTCAGAGTGCACTGCTGATGCACTTAAGAGTGCGCATTCAGTAGTGAGTGAACTCGAGTTTCCCTACTTTATTTTTCCTTGCAATATTATATAGCGCGAACTCGACAACATGGCATGAGCACAAATTATATTACAGAAGAACACATTCATTTGTGGTAGGCATGGGGAGACAAAGCGATTTGCCTGGAATCGCAGGATGTTGAGCTGATGCCGAGATTCGAACGTAGCTCCCCAGCTCTAAAGTTCGCAATTCTAGAACTTGTGGCGGGAGGAGTGTCTAAAAGTGTATGTCGGTGCTGGCCATCAATGAGAGAGACCTGTGCATTCTTCAAATGGGTGGTGAAAAAATATGAGTACGTTGCTGGAGATGTGGGCCGCCGTCCCACCAAAGTACTTACCGGGGGAGGGTAAACAGCATTAGCATGAAATATATGCCCAACTTTCTTTCCGCATACCATCACTTTGCATACTTACATGTCGAAAGTACCATGAATCCGCAATGTCATTATAACGCATGGCATTACATTTGATATGCTTTTACCACGCATACATTTACAACAAAATTCGTTGTAAATGCATGAATGGTAAAAGCATGTTTTTTTTAATGTTTGGATAAGGTAAGTATGGGTATAGGGGTATATGTTTTGGGGTACTGAGGTATTTGTTTTGGGGTGTTTGGGTATTTTATGGGTTCAGATATAGTTTTGGGTTATGGGGTACAGGGGTAGTTTTAGGGTTTAAGGATAGGTATGGGTTTTGGGGTACAGGGGTATTTTTAGGGTTCAGGGCTAGGTTTGGATTTTGGGGTATAGGGGTATTTTTAGGGTTCAGGGCTAGGTTTGGGTTTTGTGGCACAGGGTTATTTTTAGGGTTCAGGGGTAGGTTTGGGTTTTGGGGTACAGGGGTATTTTAAGGGTTCAGGGCTAGGTTTGGGTTTTGGGGTACAGGTGTATTTTAGGGTTCAGGGATAGGTTTGGGTTTTGTGGTACAGGGGTATTTTTAGGGTTCAGGGCTAGGTTTGGGTTTTGGGGTACAGGGGTATTTTTAGGGTTCAGGGGTAGGTTTGGGTTTTGGGGAACAGGGGTATTTTAAGGGTTCAGGGCTAGGTTTGGGTTTTGGGGTACAGGGGTATTTTAGGGTTTAGGGATAGGTTTGGGTTTTGGGGTACGGGGTATATTTATAGGGTTAAGATGGGTTGGTGTTTAAGGGTGTTGGGGTATTTTATGGAGTAAGGGTGGGTTATGACTATGGGGTGCAGGGGTATTTAAAGGGAGCAGGGTGGGATTAGTTTTTAGGGTGTAAAGGGTAATACAAAATAAAAATAAAAATAATATAAATAATGCAATTTAAAAGAATACATGTTTTAATTTAAAAAATGTGTATATATATATATATATATATAACCGGGTCTGCGAGGCTGTGATTTATCAGAGCCGATCAGCGCAAGGATGGCCTCATTGGAATCACGACATCAGCCCCGGAGCCCACTGGAGGGCTAAGAACTTTGTGGCAACATTGGGGCTTGTGAATAATGTGGCAAGGAAAACGGACCCCACTGAAAGGGAAAATTATGGACTTCAAATCCCAGCATTCCATGTGGGTAATGAGACTGTTTAAAACCTAACCGGATCCCTGCCAGCGCCCCTCCCCTTATGAAAAAGCTGAAGGTGCAGCGAAACGCGTCAGGGACTTGCAAGTGAAAGGGCTGCTGTCGTGATTGTGCACAATAAAAGAAATGTTTTTCTCATCCTCCCGGAGTCGCGTTTCCCTTGCTCTGGGGCACTTGGAATCGATTAAATGCGGCAGGCTCCGTGCCGCGGGAGAAGCACCGTCCGGAATTTAAAACCGGGTCTGCGAGGCTGTGATTTATCAGAGCCGGTCAGCGCGAGGATGGCCTCATTGGAATCACGACATCAGCCCCGGAGCCCACTGGAGGGCTAAGAACTTTGTGGCAACATTGGGGCTTGTGAATAATGTGGCAAGGAAAAAGGACCCTACTGAAAGGGAAAATTATGGACTTCAAATCCCAGCATTCCATGTGGGTAATGAGACTGTTTAAAACCTAACCGGATCCCTGCCAGCGCCCCTCCCCTTATGAAAAAGCTGCAGGTGCAGCGAAACGCGTCAGGGACTTGCAAGTGAAAGGGCTGCTGTCGTGATTGTGCACAATAAAAGAAATGTTTTTCTCATCCTCCTGGAGTCGCGTTTCCCTTGCTCTGGGGCACTTGGAATCGATATATATATATATATAAATGAAACAACTCCTTCCCACGAAGAGAAACATCGGAGGTAAGAGGGGGTTACTTTGGAAGCGCTTTATTTCTTAGGCAAAACAGGTAGGTAACGGCGAATGCATTTCAGCATCTCAAATGCCTTCCTCAGCGCCCTGCAACCAGGCATCTGGGTCGACGATGTGGGGGGTAAATCAAATAAATCCAATGTCTATAGCAGGCTTGGATGGCGTGACTCCTTCCCATATTACCAGGATCCAAAGCGCCTCCTCGGGTCCCCTCGAACTGCTCAACCAAACAGCATAGGAACTCAATGTGCGGGGGCAGCCATGAGGCTCACAGCATCACAACGGAGGTAAAATACCTCCCACCGCCCGCTTCTTCCAACTGTAGTGGCGAACACCGGACTGCCCAATCCCTCGGGTATGTGTAGCGCTGTAAAACAGTGCGATGCCAGTAATGTCCAGGTTACTTCAAAAGCAGGACCTTCCGTACTGCGCATACTGCCAAGGCGCAGAAAGTACATGAAACAACTCCTTCCCACGAAGAGAAACAGCGGAAGTCAGAGGGGGTGACTTTGGAAGCGCTTTATTTCTTAGGCAAAACAGGTAGGTAATGGCGAATGCATTTCAGCATCTCAAATGCCTTCCTCAGCGCCCTGCAGCCATTAGAGTCTTGCAATGCATTCCACTGCTCTGCCGCCTGTGATATGGCGTTGACGATATTAGGCTCCTCCCCAAGCTGATCCTGCTCACCTGTTTAGAGTTCAGCACTGTAACAAACTCAAACTCCCAGAATGCAAATGTCCAGGCATCTGGGTCGGCGATGTGGGGGGTAAATCAAATAAATCCAATGTCTATAGCAGGCTTGGATGGCGTGACTCCTTCCCATATTACCAGGATCCAAAGCACCTCCTCGGGTCTCCTCGGACTGCTCAACCAAACAGCATAGGAACTCAATGTGCGGGGGCAGCCATGAGGCTCACAGCATCACAACGCAGGTAAAATACCTCCCACCGCCCGCTTCTTCCATTCTTCCAACTGTAGTGGTATATATATATATATATATATATATATATATATATATACACACATATTTACAAACATATATTTGATTTTTTAATAATGTACTTTTACAATGTATATGACTTTACCACACATGCATTTGCGTTATAATGGCATGTGTGATAAAGTCATATGTGTTGTAAAAGTTTTAGAAATGATGTCTTTGCAGAGTAATAGTCCTGCGTTATAAAAATTGCGGAGTGATGGTATGCGGGATGTTGGTTTGAAGAATATCATCACATATTCCCGGGGGAGGGATAGTCCCTTTCTTGCTATTTCCGTGAAGGTCCGCCTTGTGTCCGGATGTGCGAGGCGCGAGGCCTGTGGCAAAACAGAAGTGGAAAATCTCCAGTGTGCGCTTCAGGCGTCACTGGAAGTTAAGGCGAGATTACATTTCCTGCACAATAGCCCCTGTTTGCGCTCCTTTTGGCCCTTGGGAATAGCGCCATGCCTGACTGCCATACAGTAAAGCAGGTGCACGTCACTGGGAGTGCGGGGCAAGCACACCTGGAGCTGGAATGTACAGAACCTGGGAAGAAAAAACAATGAAATATTGGACACAACGCTCGGTTATTTTTCCCGTAATTCCGCGCCCCGCACTCGCCCACGCCCCAGCACACTCCCACAGCACACGATATGAGACATGGCATGAAGGGCGGAACGTACCACACGCCCCCCAGCTTTTGTCACGCCCCCAGCACACGCCCACAGCACAATGCAGACACGCCCACAAGGGACTACTTTGCTGGCACGGTTCTTATACCTTTTAAATGTATATGGTGGGCATCTGCACAGCCTATGTCCTTCTGCTGCAACTGCCCTTTCCAATGCTGTATTGGGTGTTGTGATTGGTGCTGTGGTTCCTGAGATTACCCGCCTCAAAGGTTTGGGCTCTCTCTTTATTATATTAGTATAGATAATGAGATCAATCACCATTTGCGGCCCATTAGGAACTGCAGCCATCACAGGGATAGTGGCCTGCTGAGGTAAGCTGACCACCATGTCTGTAACTGCTTTTTAATAAATCAATCTTTTTTTAAAATGCAGCCTCATTTCATTAAAGGAAAACGGGATACATTTAAAAAGAAACAAAGAAACTTTGCAGTTTCATTTTTTAAGAGTAGGCAGTGGTCAGTGGAAGTGCTGCCTGCTCCTAAAAATATTTTTTAACATTCTCAAATGGGAAGGGGCCCCCATAGGATCCATTACCCTGTGCGAATAGTTTACCACCAGTTTAAAACTAGTAGTAAAATATTACTGTTTTGCGCCACGGAATTTGGCTGCAAAACATTAATACATACCATCTGATTCGGTATTTGAAAGTGGCTCCCCTTAGCAAACACAAATTACGATTTGGTAACAAGATATTAAATCGCAATGTGCCTTTTGTACATTGCAAAAGATGTTTTGAGACAGCACAAATCATTGTACATCAGGTCACAAGACAGGATGAACCTGCTCCCTGTAGTGGATCCACAATCCATTGTGGTCCGTCCTAACTATTTATTTTGACCCAACAACCACATTCCTGTGGTTAGTCCTTTGCACTTTTTGGCACTAGGAAATTCTAAAACTCCTAAAAACTATATCTTTGTTTCTGGACTTGGATAAGGCTGAGTCTACAACTTGTCTAGGATACCTTAATCATACTTTCAGCAAGCTGGGAGTCCCAGAGATTTTTAATAACCCTGACCAAATTTCCTGCTTGGCTAAAATCATTATTTTATGAGCAAGCGCAGTGTATGCATAGGCAAGAACCTACCCAGATTCCCTCTTTGCCGAATTATCTTGTTTTAACATCTGGCCAGGAGTTAGAATTCTACCTCTGCTATATAGAGAATGCCCAATACTGGCTTTATTTTACTAGGCTTCATTGGGGACATTGCACTTTGTTTTAGTTTTCCCACAACAAGGGGCATGGTTTGAGAATCTCCCTCTCTGATCCACTTCACACTGTTTGCTTTTTTTGCGCACATTATAAATCAGTGAGAATGCGTTTTCTTCTTCTTCTTTTGCACTCACGCAGTTTCAACATTTTTCAGGATTTTACATTGTCTGAACTTTCCAGAGATTTGCCATGCTGTGATCAGTTTTATCAGAGAGTTTTATCAGAGGGTCACTTACAATTATGAAAATATATTGCTAATTGGGTTGGGTCCTGGTCTTGGCTTTGGGATTTTCTCTTGTTACAGATGTTTTTTAACTCATGATTTATATGTTGGGTTTTTAAATGTTTTTATTCATTTCCCTTATTAAGTGAATTGCATGTGTAATATTTATAAATTATGATTTTATGGGTTTTATAAGCTGAATACTGTTTTATGACTGAACGTAATAACATTTTGTGTATAGTAATACATTCTGTTAAGATATTATATATTCACTAAGTAGTATTTGTTAGTGTATATACATTACCAAAACATTACATTATACATTTTTTCTAAATAGCAGTTAACATAACAATAGTGTTAACATTTATTAGGTTTTGTATATATTATTAAATGCTGGTAATAATTTAGTCATTTATTAGGAAGAATTTGCTAATATATTTACATAATGTACTATCATTTGTATTCATTTTAACAATATGTATACATTATAAACGTTTAATAAACAATTGTTTAATCATTTTTGTATGTTCTTTTCAAAATGAAGGGATCTTTTAAGGATATCAGTCCTGAGCACAGAAAGCACTAGGGCCTTATTACAAATTTGGCGATCCCGTGGCCCGCAGCATCAGCAGACGCTGTCCGAGCACAATGAGCTTGGTGGTTCGACCCCCTGTATTACGAATTGGGTGGATCGGCTTTGTGAAGACCACTGCTGGTTGCTGAGACTGCCAGCAGACCGCCAGGCTCGCGATTGGGGAAAGGCAGTTGCCAAAGGGTGGTACAGGAGAGTTTCACTGCCGTGTGTATTATGAGATGCATGTTTCACAAGCGGACCACGGCGGTCCACCTGCAGCTTCAAGGTGGCGGTGACAAAGGATGTGGGATGCATACTCACTGCTCTGTTCTTGTTCCAGGCAGATTTCAATGAGGAACCCTTTCTTCAGGTCCCTTCTTCACAGCAGCATCTTCACCCCAAGGATTACCCCCATGTGTGCGGCGATCTAAAGGTGACTCCTTTTCATATCATGTACCAATTGCCTGGACTGCTGGCATATGGACCAAACCCCAGTAACAGGTATACGGTATTGTCCCACATATATCATGCATATATGTGCATATGTGTGCATCCGACAAATGTGAAGTCAAAATGCACACACAGTCATTGATATATTTGGTAATAGTACTTACACTGCTGCAAGATCCTAGCTTATTATTATTATTATTGGGTTTTGTGGAGCGCGTAGTCACCCGTAAGTATCCCAGCGCTAAGATCCTAACAAGCTAGAGGGTAACAGGGGAAGTGAAAAGGAAGAAATAAGGGGAAAAAGAGGCTCAGGGGAACACGTGAGTTTTCAGCCGCTTCCTGAATTGGAGATAGTCTGGTTCCGTCCTGAGATCACGGGGAAGGGAATTCCAAAGGCGGGCTGTGTTGACAGAGAAACGCCGTCCACCCGTGCGCACCTTCTTCACTCTAGGAATAGGGATGAGGTATTCATGGTCAGATCGGAGGGATCTTGAGGCTTTATAAGGCCTTATGAATTTTTGGGACGGGGGGGCCTTTGTCCTTAGGAGTTTGTGTGATAGACAGAGAGCTTTAAACTTCACTCGTTCTCTCACTGGGAGCCAATGTAAGTATTTCATGGCTGGTTTGGCCGAAGATCTCGCCGGGGTATTGGTGAGAATCCGGGCCGCAGCGTTCTGGATTCTTTGCAGTTTATTGAGGGTTGCCTCGGGAGCACCCAGATAGATGGTATTGCTGTAATCCAGCCTTGACATTATAAGGCCTTGGACTAGCAGTTTCTGGGAGACAGGAGGGAGTAGTGGCAGAATCTTCCTGATGGATTTGAGGAGCCCGAAGCAAGTTCCGGCGATTTTTTTGGCTTGCGTCTGGAAAGAAAGGTCTTTTTCAAGCCAAATTCCTAGGCTCTTGATCTCGGACTTGGGGGCCGGAGGTTCACCCAAGCAGGGTGGCCAGAGGTTCTGCGAGAGAGAAAGCCCTTTCTGGCCAAGGAGGAGGATATCCGTCTTTGAACCGTTAAGCTTCAAAGCTGAGCTGTTCATCCATCCTTGAATTTCTGCAAGACAATTATAGAGGTCCGAGGGTTTTTGGTTAGGGTGGGATAGAGACACCACTAATTGAGTGTCATCAGCGTAGATGATTGTTTTCACTCCGAACGGGTTGACAACCTCCTCCAGTGGGGACATGTAGACATTGAATAATGTCGGGCTTAAAGATGAGCCCTGGGGCACACCACAATGGAGGGGGGTTTTGGGAGAGCGGGTATCATTCTCCCAGACCTGAAAGGAGCGGTGGCCAAGGAAGGATTTGAACCAGGTCAGGGCAGTGCCTTCAACACCAATGTTCTTGAGTCGCTGGATTAAGACCCGATGGTTGACGGTGTCGAAGGCCGGACTGAGGTCCAGGAGGATCACTGCCACTGATCCTCCTGCATCCAAAAGGGCTCTGGCCTCCTCCACTGCTGCGAGTAGGGCGATGTAAGTGCCCTGCCCTGGGTGGAATCCAGTTTGCGAGCATCTGAGATTGTTGGTCTCCAGATAGTGTGAAAGTTTTTTATTCACTAGTTTTTCGGCAATTTTACTGGTTCCGGGAAGGAGAGAAATTGGCCTGTAGTTGGCCAAGTCCGTGGGGTCCAGTGAAGGTTTTTTGAGTAGCGCCTTAACGACCGCCGCCTTCCAGCTGGGGCGAACTACTCCCTGGAGCAGTGAGGTGTTGATGAGATGGGTAAGTGGAGGAACGATGGTGGGGGCCACCTTCTTAAGAATGCGTAGGGGGACTGTGTCCCTGGGGATCCGCTTTTGATAATATCAAGCATGGTTGATACCTCTTCAACCGTGACTGGTCCAAGAGAGATTAAACAGGGAGTGGTAGGGTTTGGGTTCAAGCCGTCTTCTTCGCTAAAGTCAATAGGTGGAGGAGAAGCAAGGATTTTCTGAATCTTCTCCTCGAAGAATTTGGCCAATTTAAGGCATTTCTCTTCGGCTGCTTTGGGGTCTGGCAAATTCTTTGGTGCAGGGTCTGCGACTTTAAGTAATTCTTTTAGAATTATGAAAGTTTCCTTGCTGGAACAGGAAGAGCTTTCTATCCTTTCCTGAAAGAATATACTTTTGGTGTTGCGAAGAGTAGATTTGTAGTTTTTTAAGGAGGCCTGGAAGACTTCTTTCTTGACTATCGATGTATCCTTCCTCCAAGAGCGCTCTGTTCTTTTGCACTCCTTCCGAAGGATGTTAAGCTCAGGAGTGTACCAAGGGGCAGGGTTCACTCTTTTAGTTCGCCTGCGGGTGGAACTTTTAGGTAGAAGTTTGTCTAGTGATGTAGTGAGCCAGGAATTGAACTGATTATCAGCGCTGGCTGGGTCAGATACTGGGGGGGAAAGAGTGGCCCTGAGATTGGCGGCCCATTCGTCTGGCGAGAGATTGTGCGAGCGTCGGTCGGTGACCCGGATTTTGGCCTGTTGGGTGGGTGGGATGAAAAGATTCCAAACTATAGATATTTAAAAATGGTCTGTCCACGGGAGGGGGTGGGGGTGCAAGTGGTGAGGCCCGTAATGTTGGTAAAAACGGGGTCCAAAAGATGTCCTTTGTCATGGGTGGGTTCTGAGTTAACTAATCGGATGTCAAAAGACGTGAGGTCCAGAAGAAGTTTGGACGCAGTAAGGTCCTTGGGGTCTGATAGATGAAGATTGAGGTCTCCCAGAATAAGAAAGTTGGGAGAAGTGGTTGCTGTCTGAGTAACAGTGTCGACAAGGGAGCTTGCGAATTTCCCTGGGGTTCCCGGCGGGAGCTATATCAGCAGCCCCGAGAGGGAGTGCGCGGGGGATATTTGTAAGGCAAATTGGCAGCTTTCGCACTCATCGATATTGGCGTTGGTAGCCCTACATGCGAATTGTTCTCTGTAGATTATCGCCAGGCCACCTCCTCTGCCGAGGGGTCTGTTTTGGGCTAGGATTTGATAGCCTGGGGGTAGAGCGTTAATGACATCTGAATCCGACCAAGAAGTGAGCCAAGTTTCTGTGAGGAACAAGACATCAAAATCGTGATCCTGCACCAGAAGGTTAATTTCATGAGGGTGTTTGGGAAGGGACAGACAATTTAGAAGGCCCAACTGTAGGCCATTGTTATTTGAGGTAGTAGTGGCCGGATTGCATAGGTCACAATTGATGAAAGGTTTACCTTCCGGATGGATGTAGTTGCACTCAGGAGTTTTTGACGAGTTGAGTGCTTGGAGGCTATCTCTCGTATAGATGAGTCGGTCGTCAGTAGAAACGGGCAGAGTGACTGGGCCTGGGTCCGGCTGGGCCCGGACGGGCCCAGACGGGCTTGCCTTCGGCGCGCTGACGGCGCGCCCGCAGCGCCCGTCCGCTGCGCGAACGTGGAATGCACATCTTTTTATAGCAGGTTAGGGGCGTGGCTTCGAGAGAGTGGGCGTGGCCTAAAGACTGGCTCACTCGCTGATGGCGGCAAAATTACTAGTAATTCCGCGGCAGCGTTTATCTCGGCTGCGTGGGTGTGGTGGGGTGAAAGCAAGTGCCCCAACAAGGTGCAGAGAGGGGGAGACTGGTAAGCTTTTAAAATCACTCAAACAAACAATATTTTAAAAATGGCGATTTTCGTCAACAAGAGCCCCCGGCTGTGCCTCAGGAGTATAGGATCTACTCGAGCTTTCAGTCAGCTCGTTTAAGTAGGCTGGGGGCGTGGCTTCTAGAGAGTTGGCGTGGCCTAAAGACCGGCTCACTCGCTGATGGCGGCAAAATAACTAGTAATTCCTAGGCAGCGTTTATCTCGGCTGCGCGGGTGTGGTGGGGTGAAAGCAAGTGCCCCAACAAGGTGCAGAGAGGGGGAGACTGGTAAGCTTTTAAAATCACTCAAACAAACAATATTTTAAAAATGGCGATTTTCGTCAACAAGAGCTCCTGGCTGTGCCTCAGGAGTATGGGATCTACTCGAGCTTTCAGTCAGCTCGTTTAAGTAGGCTGGGGAGGTGTGGCTTCCAGAGAGTGGGCGTGGCCCAAAGACCGGCTCACTCGCTGATGGCGGCAAAATAACTAGTAATTCCGCGGCAGCGTTTATCTCGGCTGGGCGGGCGTGGTGGGGTGAAAGCAAGTGCCCCAATAAGGTGCAGAGAGGGGGAGACTGGTAAGCTTTTAAAATAACTCAAACAAACAATATTTTAAAAATGGCGATTTTCGTCAACAAGAGCTCCCGGCTGTGCCTAGGGAGTATAGGATCTACTCGAGCTTTCAGTCAGCTCGTTTAAGTAGGCTGGGGGGCGTGACTTCCAGAGAGTGGGCGTGGCCTAAAGACCGGCTCACTCGCTGATGGCGGCAAAATAACTAGTAATTCCGCGGCAGCGTTTATCTCGGCTGCGCGGGTGTGGTGGGGTGAAAGCAAGTGCCCCAACAAGGTGCAGAGAGGGGGAGAGTGGTAAGCTTTTAAAATCACTCAAACAAACAATATTTTAAAAATGGCGATTTTCATCAACAGGAGCTCCCGGCTGTGCCTCAGGAGTATAGGATCCTTAAGTCCGCCCAACATCGTGATTAGCCCCTTAGTGTCTGTGAGAAAATATTCAGGGATCTACACAGGCGACCTTTGTTCAATTCAGAATTTTGTTTACTTTCCAGGATCCCCATAGGTTTCACGCCTGCTTGCACCAAAATGTATAAGCAGGTTCAAAGCACAAATATTAAGAAAAAAAATTGACTACCTTGTAGAAAAATGCAAAAGCTTTGGTAAAACTGATTTTTTGACACAACTCTGATTGTTCCTGAAAGCTGGGAAGAAGGTGATCCTAGCACAGCAAATCTTTTGTTAGTGCCATTTTTAGACTAAAAATATGCTTTTTGTATAGCACTCTTTTTTCCCAGAAAAAAAACCCAAAATGTCTCTTTATTATGTCTACTTTCTCTGGAAGCCCCCAGAAGAATCCTCACACCTTGGGTATCTTTTAAATACAAAGGATTTTGTTGAAAAAAAGCAGATTTGGCATGAATACCTTATGTGAAAAAGCTGTTATGGAGGCATAAGTGCAGATTACCCCAAATATCGAAAAAAAGGCTCAGCTCCGGTGGTAGGAATGCCTCAGCATCTAATGGGTTAAAAAAAGGAGGTGGTACACAGGGACCCCTCCTAAGGCTGTTTGAGCCACGGGGACCACCCCATCCCGGGGCTTTATTGATAAAAATGAGGGGGCACACAGGCCCCCTCCATGGACTTGATGGGCCTCGGGGAACACCACCTCCCAAGAGCTAAATAAAGATTTATGGTGGGGTCGTGTGATTCCCGAGCCTCGGGGACAACCACCTACCCGGGCTAAATAACACCTAATGGGAGGTCCAGTGAACCCCGGGCCCTAGGAACCCCCACTACCCCAGTGCCGGCGTGTGCAGATCAAAGGAGGGGGGCTGCCAATTATGACCCTGGGGCCCACCACCCCCCTGCTATGTCCCAGGGTGCCCATCCTCGGGTCATAGAGCTTTGAGAGCTCCTGCCAAGTCAGAGCAAATACGAACTCCGCTCTCAGCAAGTGTGAGCTTTGAAACCGCTCCCGCTTGTTGGGAGTGGAGTTTTTGTCTGTTTCCCTGCCCGCTGTGAAGCAATGCAGGCCTCAAGCAACCGTGCTGTCCTTTGAAGAACAAAGTAGGCCTTAAGCAGCAGGGCAGTCCTCTAGGAAACCATAAAGGCCTCATGCAGCAGGGCAGTCCTCTGAAAGCTACAGGGCAGTCCTCAGAAGAACAAGGTAGGCCTCAAGTAGCAAAACAGTCCTCTGATGAACAAGGCAGTTCTTCTTCTGTAATGTCCACTTGTGCAGGAGTGTACTGATGAGTGGCTGAGGAAGCCCAATAGTATACCTGATGCTACCCTTTGAAGTGGGGAAATGTCCAGTCCACCCCCACATCTGGCTCTGAAAAGTTCATTCCCTTTTTAGGTCTCGCCTACGCAGCGCACATGCGCTTCATAGGAGGAGACCTTTAGCCATTGGTCCCCTTTTTAACCCACAACCGTGCACGCTTTCATTGCCTTCAATGGCAACGAGTGCACGTGTGGAGATTCACTTGCGGGAGCGAGCGCCACCATATGGTAGCATTTATCACTCCTGCAAGTGAATAGCGCATGCCCCCCTCCTCCCCTTGCTGTCACACGCGCGCCTCCCCCCTGCAACCGCGTGAGCTTCTTTTTAATTCTTGGAGCTGGACCGTCTTAAGTGAGGATGTAGGTAACAATATTATGCTTCATGGTTCAATTTCAGTGCAAATGCAGACATTCACGCCCATTTTAGTAACCATGTGTGGAATCGAGGTACTTTGTCCATTTCTTATCAGTGTAATAATCTAAAACCATTCAAACTAGGAAAATATGTGAAGGTGTGGCAGCCACGTGGGGACAAGCTATACGTCACGTTGGAACATGAAGCGTAAAGCACGCAATGCTCTTGGAACACCACATGGTGTGATAACATTCTGTCTTTTTCCATTATGTCACTTTAGCTGCGCTGAAGGTTAACCTGAGATATGGCTAAACATGTCGCGCGACCAGAGTTTCACTCACTGCATTACCTCAGCAGCAATCTGGTCTTACCCTGCTGGAGGGGAGAGGCGGCCCCACCAGGGCCTGTGGGATGCATTGTACTATTTGGTGCGCGTGTCCGAACACAGGGCGTGTGACCCGCTGTGGACGCAGTTCTCTCGTCTGTAAAGAATTCCTGTTTTCTTAGAAAGACACTTCACAGGATGCACGCGCTTATCGCCTCTCGCCAAAGCGCCTAGTGAAGAAATAATCCAGCGTGTGCGGACAGATGCAAGCACTGCCTGAAGAGAGCACGAGCCTTTTGAATATTTCAACAAGCACTCACTTGTATTTAACGAATGAGATTGTAATGAACACCCGAGCGCACTAGTAATTTATACACACACACATTTTATGTTAAAAGGCAAGCATTGCTGGAGCGAATATGTCTGGCTTTTTTAATGAAAGTACATTAAATAACGATTTGTATGTGTTTTTGTGTGAATTAGTGAACAAGTCAATGAGTGGATGAATGGACGAGTAAGAGAATGGATGAATGAATGGCTAAATGAACACATGAAAAGAAAGGATGAATGCCTGCATATTAATGGAGTCACGAAGGGCTGAGCAATTGAATTCCTGGATTTAGTCTCATAGTACGTCTTATCACCCAACCATTGGCTCATTCTCGCATTCACCCACACAAAACGCACATAAACTCCTCTATCAAAGAAGAAAACTCTGTACAAAGCTGTCGCTTAGGCCCCCACCTCCAGTGCAAGACAGCCCACATCAGCTATTGAACTGTGGGGCATATTTACAATAAAATGTTGGGAGTGCAGAGCTGCACCTAATTTGGCAGCACCAGGCTCCGACATTTTCAAAACTCAGGGATGTGCTGTATTCACAATCCGGACACAAGGCCCGCCTTCACTGAAGCTGGCGCAAAAAACAGCTGCCTAGCGCCAGCGAAGGCACCCTGCTGTCATGTTTCAAGGGTATAGCTTCCCTACAGGGATGATTGTTTATGTGCAGGAAGGGTTACCTTCCTGCACATAAACAATCAATAATGGCGATTTGCACCTTCTATGTGTGCTGCACAATGCAGAATACATGAAAAGAGCAAAGAAAACATGGAAAAATTTATAATTCTTCTCTTGTCTCCATTCTAACACCTGGTATTCCATGACGTTAGTTTTTGGTTCTGCCTCAGCCTTGTAAATCTGGGGCAGAGTCAAAAAGCAATGAGTGTTGTGGTAGAACGCCCCTTTACACCAGAGGACTGCAGCAGAAAGGGGCATATTTACAAGGTAGTGCTTTATGTTTTGCTTGCGCTTCAAGGCTTCTCCCCACCACAGAGAGCGTCTCACGGCCATGGGACTTGTTAGGAATTACTACAGTATGTCAGCTCTTCACGAATGCTGTAGGCTAAGCTGCACTGTGGTCTTGCCTAATCTGAACACCGTCACTGCTGTCTCTTAGAGTACCGAAACACTGCTGTTAATAGTCACAATATGTTCGTGAGTAAGTCCTGCATGTTCGCTCTGCTTGGCATGCCAGTTTAGGGCCTAGCACTACTGTAGTAGTACTGTACTGTAGTTTTATCCTATGTGCTTCTACCCGTTCTACGATGCTCTCTTTATCCTGTGTGCTTCTGTTCTCACATGCTTCATGTTGCTCTCTCTCGCCCTGCTTGTCCAGCCACCATCCGTGTTGCTACGGACCCCATCCTCTGTGATCTTTCCCGCACCAGTACTCTCCATGTTGCTTCTGAGCCCTGTTTTCATTATTTCCCTCCACCCGCCTTAAAAAAAAAAACTTTGGCACTGCTTTATTTTTTTTAATTTACCAGTGCAACTTGGATCAGTAAATACATTTTTTTTAAAACTTCACACGCATGCTGTAGGTGCATTCATGTGTTGTGCTTTTACCTACAAAATGACCCAGCTGCTACAACTGCATAATAGCAGCTTTTTTTTTTTAATGTGGCGTTCCTTTTGATTCATGCTGCACAACATCGCTAAACAAGCATTGGCATAGCCAATAGGTCTCGCCTTAGGGACCTTATAAGTGTTTAGTTATCCAGGACGATATCCTTGGTGCAACAACATCAACTGTTGCATGGCTAAACACTTATAAGGTACAAGGTTTAGCCATGCAACGGCTGATGTTGTTGCACCAAGAATATTGTGCTGCAAAACTAAATACTTATAAGGTCCCAAAAGCTAGACCTATTGGCTATGCCAATGCTTGTAATTACTTGTCTAGGCTCCAAGAGATGTAGGGTGTCAAAAGGCTAGTGTTGAGTTCCTTTGTGAGTGTGCTGTAGGCACCCGTTCAAATGCAAGTGAGGCAAGGAACAGCTCTGCTTCTTCCATCTTGGCATGATGGTCCTCTCCCAGCTACACTGATGCCCTATGGTTCACTGCCTGGACCCAATACACATTCCTAATGGGTGAGCAATTCACAGGCCCAGGCAGCTGGAAACTCCTAGAAGTCTTTCAGAAAGTTTAGGGCAGGAAAATGTTAACTTTCTAAAAGTATCCAAGAAAAAAAGGGAGATACCCTATGTACCAATATGGGACAGGGTGAGATGATCTAAAACAAAAAGACAGTCCCTAAGTGTAAGGATATACCCTCCGTCAGGGCGTCCTCATTGTAATGAGGCAATTTTTAAATAAATCACTGTTTTTATGATATACAAACATAAGGGTTTTTTTTGAATGCCACAAGACTTATATTTGGACCTTGAGTACCTAACTAAACTGCCATTTATTATTTATTATTTGTTGTTTAGCTAAGTTTGATTGTTATGTCAGAACTATAAGGTTGTCCTTCGGGTCAGGCGGTGTCTCATTGCATCTGTTTAAGACAAGGGACGCCC
Source organism: Lissotriton vulgaris (assembly GCF_964263255.1). Taxonomy (NCBI): domain Eukaryota; kingdom Metazoa; phylum Chordata; class Amphibia; order Caudata; family Salamandridae; genus Lissotriton; species Lissotriton vulgaris. The sequence continues at coordinate 118,528,438 of NC_141690.1, forward strand.
TGACGGAGGGTATATCCTTACACTTAGGGACTGTCTTTTTGTTTTAGAACTTTCTAAAAGTGGCATTTTCAAAATTGCAATCTGAAATCTAACTTTACCATCAAAGATTTTAACTCATAATTAATTTCAGTCCAAACATGACATTTCTACCTGCTCTCAATCAAAAGTCAGAATTTATTAAATGTAATAATGTAACCCTATGGAAGACGTAGGCCTTACAGTAGTGAAAAGGGAGTTAGGAGTTTTTCACCACTAGGGCATGTAAGATTAAAAACACATCTTACATTTTAAATACAATGCACCCTCTCCAATGGGCTGTTTGAGACCTACTTTAGGGGTGACTTATATGTAATAAGAAGGAAGGTTTAGGCCTGACAAAGCGTTTATTTTGTCAGGCCCAATTGGCAGTTTAAAATTGCACTACAGGCTGCAGTGAAATGCCTGGGATCAATCAATCAGGGGGTTTATAAAGCATGCTACTCACCCATGAGGGTTTTCAAGACGCTGCAATTTATAAGACTACTTTTAGTGGGTGGCACATTGAGTTCTGCTGCTAACTACTAGCATTACATTTCCCTGCCCTGGGTGACATGTTACCATATGTGAGGGACTTACAAGCAAAGTAAATGTCTCAATCAGGTGAGGGCCAATTGTATCACATTTTATGGGGAGAGCCCAAGCACCAATTGTAGCATATTTTATGGAAGGGAGCCTAAGCACTTTAGCACTGGATAGTAGTGGTAAAGTGTGCAGTGTCCTGAGGAAAACAAAAACGAATTTCAGCAAACACGAGGGGAGAAGACAAAGAGTTTGGGGGAAGACCACACCATGGCTATCAGGTCTAACAAGCAGGATCCATGGGAGTGGAAATGCATTGCACGATCACAACTGGCCCTGGTTTTCCCCTGGTGTGGGAATAGTGAATCCAATTTTATCAGCAAGGAAAAAACAATAACAACTTTTTAGGCTTGTGCTACAACAGCAGCCAGATATCGACCCCTGTCCAGCCAGACCTCTTTCTATAGCAAGTAGGGAGCATGCTCCCCCTGCCAATAGACTTCTTCCACATCCCTTCCCTGCTATCCCTGCCCTTCTCCCTCCCCCTGCCTCAGAGCAAGCCATCTACACATATTTACTGCCTGCTAACCGGTTAGTTAGAGCATCGGTCACTTTTTCTTTTTAAGTGCATGACTTTCCACATATTATACAGTTTACAAGTCAGATGATATACTGGGAAGGTACAGTAAGGATGTCACTTGTCTTATTATTCAAGGGGCTGCTTTCGTACGACCTTTGGTGAGCCCACGATGGCTCTATAACAATGATCCTGTGAAGAAGTGAACTTAGCATGATTTAGCATTGGGCATTATCGAAAATAGGTTGAAGGCATGCATACTCAGAAGGAACTCTTTAAACTAGTGCTCTATGAGTAACAGTGTAGTTTCACAGACTGCTATGTAAATGTCTAGCAAGCACACCTTAGTAATCTAATTAAACGTGTCTCTGTGAACTTAAACCTCATATTGGGAGCCTCCCAGTGAAAGTAGTTGTGCCCACAACTCTGAGTTAATGCTGCTCTGTAGAGGCCTAGTGCACACTAGGTCTGTCTGGGAGCTCACTTTATGTCCCTAGGGTTTCAAATCTTTAACTCATTCATCAATAGTAAAAGCAAATTCAGTTATTCCATATTTATCAATTCACAAGGCTTTTTGTAGGTATAAACGTTTTATAGTGATACCGTATTCTTTTATATACATTCAAATCATAATTGATAACAAATTGAAAACTTGCACCTCCAATTTTTAAAGAGCTGGGGGTCGCGTAACTAGTTAGCATGGAGGAGTCTCGTTCGTTATCGGAATTACGGGATAACGAACGAACGAGACTCCTCCATACGGTATCACTATAAAACGTTTATTCCTACAAAAAGCCTTGTGAATTGATAAATATGGAATAACTGAATTTGCTTTTACTATTGATGAATGAGTTAAAGATTTGAAACCCTAGGGACATAAAGTGAGCTCCCAGACAGACCTAGTGTGCACTAGGCCTCTACAGAGCAGCATAGTTTCACAGAGTGTCATAACACAAAATCATCCAGGTCGTGGTACAAAAAGTGTCTGAACCTCTTTGTCAATACACCTTCTATAATAAAGAAACATTGACTTCTTTAAATTAGTGATGTTGTTATAGCCAGGTCACTTCATAATTCTCTTACACATAATTCTCTTGCACATAACTCTCTTACACATATTCTCTTACATATCAACATAAAATGACTCGAAAAACTGTGTCCTATACTTACCACTGAGCGTGTGACTACCTACCATAAGTGCACACTCCAGACCAATACAGAGATTGACTAATTGACATGTTTGACCTCCAATAATTAATGTGTTATAATCCTCTTTTCCAAATATAAGGCTCTGAATCCAACGGTTTCAGGAATTAGGCGTATTGGGTGACTCCCCAGTTCAGGCCTTCCCATCCAAATGAGCCATATCCAAAGCTCAACATTCCAGCAAACCACATACCATTCAGGGAGGGAATGTCTCACCGTGAACATTCCTTACAACAACATGTGCACTGCTTCAAAACCTCTCCAGGATCCTTCAACAATGTAATGTTATATATCGGTTCCTCTTGCCAAACAATAACTTTTTTCGTTTGCTATTATTACAAACGGTACAGGCTCATATACTTTTCAAAGGTATTAAACTGTCCCTGCGGACTTCCTAGCATGAGTCCCAGGGTATCACCTGCTCTCATGTACCTCAAATACTGCAAAAGCCATTAGTGAGAGATCACTGCAGATGCTTTTTCCGTACACGAACACGAGTCTGCAAGGTATTGAATAACAAGTCATAGAAAGATACGCTGAAATGCGTTCAATATAAGAAACAGTAGGGGATACCCCAATAAACTATAGGTTAAAAGCGAAAAAAGGAAAGAGGTTAAATGATAAGTTCTTAGGGGATAACAAACGGTGCAAGCATTTTGTGTAAGATAAAGGTTTTGCAACTAGTGTCCTGGATATGATATCTAAGGGCGTTAGTCAATTCGTTGTGAAGCTAGCAGCAACGTTCTTAGCAGACATAGCAGGGGTAACAAAGGACGACATCAGATATCTGGATGCCAAACTCCATGAAGGGGAAGTGGAAAGAATGAAAACCCTAAAAACAACTGATGTTTATTTAAGCAGGGGATCAAAACCAATGTAAGTATTGATACTTCACTAACTCCAGCTAAGTGTTTTTAATATAAAATCCAGGGTATCAGATTAAAATAAATGACACCTTTTGACACAAATTTACCAGTCAATTTGGGCATCCTAACCAAATTTAAAGTAGTATTAAACTGACAAGACAGAGGTGTCATCTCAGACATCCAGTCACTGTCACCTACTGGGAGAACACAGACCACACTGCACTGTTTTAGGGCAGAGATATGTCAATCAATCAATAAATCAATCAGGGGTTTATAAAGCGCGCTATTCACCTGTGAGGGTCTCAAGGCGCTGAGGTGGGGGTAGGGCAGCTCCAGGTCAGTCGAAAAGCCAGTTCTTGAGCGTGTGCAGAGTCGGGGAGTGTCTGATGTTCACAGGGAGCTGGTTCCAGGTCTTGGCTGCGAAGTAGGAGAAGGCTCTCCCGCCTTCTCTGTTTCTGAGAATGCTGCGGACCTCTACCAGGGCGAGGTCAGAGGAGCAGAGGTTCCATTTGGGTACAGGTAAGGAGACTCTTGTTGAGGTATTTGGGTCCGATATTGTTGACGGATTTGTAGGTGAGGTTGAGGAGTTTGACGGTGACCCTCTTCTCGGCGGGGAGCCAGTGGAGGTCTCATAGGTGTTGGGTCATGTGCTTGTGATGTGGTATCCCGGGACGAGTCTGGCTGCGGCCTTCTGGATGGTTTGGAGTTTGCATAGAAGAGTTCTGTTGATTTCGGTGTACAGGGTGTTGCCCTAGTCCAGTCTGCTGCTTATGAGCGTGTGGGTGACGGTCATTCTGCAATGGGGGGATCCATTTGAAGCTCTTGCGGAGGATGTGCAGGCAGTTGACACTGGTGGAGGCGAGGGCGTTGATCTGGCATTTCATGGAGAGGGAGGAGTCAAGGATGATGCCGAGGTTTTGTGCTTGGTCTGTAGGGGTGGGAGGCTTCCCAAGGGTGGATGGCCACCAAGTGTTGTCTTAGGCGGAGGTGCAGGGTCTGAGGATGAGGACCTCAGTTTTCACTGTGTTGAGTTTCAAACAGCTGTCTTTCATCCAATCTGCGATGTCCTTCATTCCTTCATGGAAGCAGAGTTTGGTGTCTTCGGGATTCTTTGTGAGCGAGAGGATGAGCTGGGTTTCGTCGACGTAGGATACTATGCTGAGCCCATGCTGTCAGACAATGGCGGCGATGGGCTCCATGCATATGTTGAAGAGCCTGGAGCTGAGCAATGATCCTTGGGGTACTCCGCAGTTGATATCGGTTGGTTCGGAGAGAAAGGGAGGGAGTCTGATCCTCTGGGTTCTGCCGGAGAGGAAGGATTGGATCCAGTCGAGGGCGGATCCTTGTATCCTCGCGTCGTGAAGTCTGGCTGCGAGCGTGCAATGTGAGACAGTGTCGAAGGCTGCGGAGAGGTCTAGAAGGATGAGGGCCGTGGTGTGTCCCTGGTCGAGTAGTTTGCGGATTTCATCAGTAGTGGTGAGGAGTGTGGTCTCGGTGCAGTGGTGGTGCTGAAGTTGAAGTGGACGCAGTGGTGGTGTGTCCAGAGGGGCTGGGTGGTGTGGCTGAAGCAGATGTTTGTCCCTCCTGCTAAGATGGGGTCGAGGGTTTGTTTAGTTCTGTGAGGGGGTGTGTTGACCATCTGCTTCAGTCCGAGGTTGGCGAAGTTGTTGAGGAGAGTGGTGGAGTCGGAGTCGATGCAGTTGTCGAGATGGAAGTTCAAGTCCCCAAGTAGAATGTAGTCCACAGAGGTGATGGCGTGGGATGTGGCGATGGTAGTTGCGGACTGGGTGCGAGGTCCTGGGGCTGGTCTGGATCTGGAAGTGGAGGTGTTCTGTGTTGGAGTGGGTGTCACTAATGGTGGATGTGGAGAGTCGGAGGGGTATCTTGTGTGTGGTTGCGAGTCCTCCTCCTGGGCGGTGGGGGAGGTCCTTTCTCTGGATCTGTCGGGGATGGCAGTGGTGATGTCGGGCCAGGGTGGTGTTGGTTCAGGTTTCCATGAAGAAGGTGACGTTGGGCGAGAGGGTGTAGATCAGGTCCCAGATCTCTACAGCGTGTCGGTGCAGGGAGCGAATGTTGAGGAGGATGCACGTCAGGGTTCCGGTGGTGCATGCATCCACCGGGCCTTCTGCGGTAGTGGGGCTTTGCCGATGGTGAAGGATCTACGGCAGGGTCTGCACAAGAACTGTCCATGGGTGGTGTTTGGCAATGATCTTTCGCAGTCGGTGTGTCTTCCGGGATTGAGTGTGTGGAGGGTGGTTGAATAGTAGTGGTGGGGCCTCGGAGAACCAGGGTTCTTGGCGATGGCAGTGGTCGGGACGCGGATGGGCAGAGATGGCCTTGACTTAGGCGTGCCTTTGGCGCACCAGCGGCCACCATTAAGTAGGGCAGGGACGTGCATTGGGGAGGCGGGTTGGGGTAGAGGTTACGGTGGGAACGATGGCAGACGAAGGGCACAGGCAAAGGCAAGGAACAGGAATACAACAGAAGGCAGAATTAGCACATAACAGAAAGAATGAAGAAAATAGTGATTAAAAATCAGGCTCCAATTCGGGCACAGTGCATGGGGGGAAAAGAGAGCAATAAAGAGTGAAACAATACCAGCCCTGTCTTGGAGGACCGCTGGCAGAGCACAGTACGGCAGAGCTGCGGGGAAGAGCAGATCTCAGACCGAGGTCAAGACATATTATACTGCAACAACTGCACAGTTACGCCCTCATTTTGTGGGGCCTACAGTTTTCACTTTCTCCCAAGTGAAAATTGTGCATCTACTGAATACCAATAACATGAAGAACAATACACGAGCGTCCCTACCCGATTACACTCAAAATTGGCAATAAGACTTTAATTCTTAGTAGCAGAAACTCTAAATCGGTGCTATTTTCCTGCACACTATGAGCCAGGTTTTAACTGGTGAAAAATCATGTTGCCCTCTCAAAGTGCTTAACTTGCACCCTGTTGTAATCTTGATTTGGCCAGGGCGATGGGTTTGCGCCCGAATCAGGATTACTGCACCAGGTCCATTGAGGAGAGATGTGGTGCTGCAGCTGACTCCAAAGCGGGGGGCTTATGGTTCGATCACCGGTGCAGGCAGCAGCTCAGCATTATGTGACTCTGGGCAATAGCTCACTTAATCTTCCCAATTTACCCCGGCCCCTGAATATCCTTAGGTGTGATAAGTTGTGCTTTATAAATGTGGAATCACTGTATAGCAATCCATTTCTGTGCAGTCTAACATCAAGTGTGTTTCCATGAGTTGAAAGAGTGAATGCACCATGAGGTATGTGTTGTACTCAACATAAAAGTTACTAGAGTGTAATTTCCAATGCAACTATGCATGTTTCTAACTTTTTAGCTGCGATGCGAATTCGGCCATGGCGTGGGCGGGGCTAGAGGGTGGGCATGGCGCTCCCTTACTCATGAGGGCGTGTGCTCATGACGGTGTGGAACCCCATGACCCCGCCCACTCACTAATTCGTCCTAACAGGCGGGAAATTATTAGTGCCGCGCAGGTGGAGCAGCAGTTGCATGACAGCTCCACGCCATCGTGAGCACACGCCGCCCGTGGCTCATGACGGCATGGAGCCGTCATGGAAAAGGTAAAAAAAAAAGGCAAGCAATAAGGAAAACGGCATTAACAACGCAGCATGAACCACACATGCCATTACGAAATTGTTAACATGCGTGTCTTTAATACGCATTTGTCTTTACCAGGCATATATGCCTTTACCACTCACGCCTTTACCACAAAAATTGTAAGTATTTCGCAGGTAAGTTCAAAGCTGTTATACATATATATGTGTATTTGTGTATATATGTTTTGCCTCTGTTTTTGCACATTCTCGTTGAGAATCTAAAGTATCCCATAATGCAACATCAGAACTTATATATAGTACATACACTCATAGAGAATCTTTTCAGGATTATCTCATTGTTTGCACTGTATAGGCACTAGTCACTGAAATTCATAGCACTGTAGCACCATAGCACTCTATTTTATTCAATTAATTATGAATTGAATGAATCTCCATTCGTGTGACTGTTTCTATTGGATAGAATTAGGAATGGGGTAAGGTGCATATGAGTTTGTCTACTAAATTTCTTCAACATGTAATTAAGTTTCTGTTTGCAACTCATATAAAATTATTGATGCATTACATTGGTGAGTGACAATTGGAACCATGTAACGCTTACTATTGAAGAAAGAGTTATAAAGTGACTGTAGAATTTGGCTTCTAATGAATTTATTAGTTTATTTAATATGTTTAAATTTGTTCCACGTTTAGGTGAGCACTTAGGAGTAAGTCTTTATACACTGCATCATGCCAGTTCATGGGGAAATATTTGACAGCATTTATGCAGAAGAGTTTTTCTTGAGTGCAATTGATTTACAAAATTTGCAAACTGTGACGAATTATTTATTTTGTAAGCATTTACGGTGTTATTTTACAAAATTATAATTCATGCGTTGAAAAACAATTGTAAAGACAATGTAAAGACAATGTATAATGTATTTATACAGATACTAATATTTTTTCTATGTTAACTGGTAATTGTGATGCACTTGCACTTTAAATTTGGGCTTGTCAGTATGCATGGTCAGGTGATCAAGGCCGCTTGGACGGCTGAAACGCGTCTTGACTGATGTAGTAAAATAAAATAATGCTTGTACTGAAAGTTGGGCTGCGCCTGTGATTCTGCGTCTAAGCGGGAGGATATTGTGAGCTGTTGCTGATATATATATATATATATTCACTGAAAAAACCATAGGTTTCACACCAGTTATAGTTAGGTGGAAATTTTACTCGCATAAAACCATTGAAATTCCCTCGTTATAGTTAGTTGGACTCACTATAACTTGCGCGTGCAATGCACTGCTGATGACGTCACATATTACATCACTCATGACATGGTCAGTGACATCACTCATGACATCACTGATGACATCTCAAATGACATCACTGATGACAACATCCTTGTGACAAAGTGGCAGACCTCCTATCAGCATAAAATAACCTTTGACACACACATTCAAAAATAGAAACTAACATTTTCTTAAAAAAGGAGAACCCAATACCAATTACAACAACAATTGTAATATGTCCCCACCTCTCTCGGGGACAGAGAGCAAAAATTGAGATGCAGGGAATCACGTCAAATTTTGAACTTTTGAACTTTATACCCGACTGGTCTGAATCAAAGTGAGGAACTTTACGTACATTTGTAGTAACTGTAAAACGTTAAAAATGAATAATGCATGATGTTGTAAATAGTTGAACGGAGAGCTTAATTTTTAATCCTTTCTTGGTTTGTTGTTGTGAACACATTACAAATGCTGAGAGATAGTGGGGTTTTGATAAATGATAAACACACAGATATTACAATTCTGTCAAAATATGAATCGTTGCAATGAGACAACCAGACCGAATCAAAACCAAAAGCTCACTGGAGGGCTCGAACACTAGAATAACCACCACGTATTAATTGCCCACTGGGGGGCGAGCAATAATCCATTAGACACAAACACCACATAATTAATTGATGGGGAATCGATTTTGTGGTTATGGGTAACCCAATTAAATATCATATGGGGACCCATTGTCTATAAATGATGAGGATGTAATTGATAAATCGGGTTAATGTTACCGACAAAGGTTATTCATCACTATAAATCAATCAATAGTTCAGGCACATTTTGCGGGTCTGTCAACACAGAAACCCAACACTGATGGGTATTATAAATGTAATTCGAACAGAATTCGACGTTTATCGCAATGAGTATACGGTTGAAACATCTTTGTGTGTACAGAATGTATCCATTGAACTACAAACCCCACCATGCTTAGCGACTAACAATAGGAAGTGACATGGTAAATCACGTGTGTTTGTAAATCACTTCTTATAGGAAGATTTGTGTAAAAGTAAATATCCACCGTGAGCAAGCCGCTGGTTTGGTGGCGAAACGCGTCGGTATTTATGATGCTGGAAATTGCGAATGATTACAATTTGAAAACAGCAGAACCTGCGAGTGCGTATTCATTCCTGAGAAGGAGGTGTGTTCATAGAATTCGGCGGAGCTCTGCCGAGGAATACTGCTCCGGTCCTAGAAGCGCCAGGGGTCGACAAGGACGAGCCAAGTTGATGAAATATATATATATATATATATTTAAATATATATATATATATATATATATATATATATATACATATATATATATATATATATATATATATATATATATATATCACTCCAATACCCGCCTTCACTTCTGTACTTCTGTACAAAAACAGATGAGCGTTGACCCAATTTTAAAGTGCAGTATCTTTATTTCGCCAGTGCCGCCATTACGTGTTTCGGGAGATCCCTCCCTTGATCACATGACATATATATATATATATATAAATATTACCTACTGGCGGTCGCCAGTGGGTAGTTATAGTTACGACCTAGTTACCATGGGGCAATCTCAACATTCTATTCCCAATAACTTTGGCCCAGATTGACTAATCTTCCCGAAATTGTCGAAACTTATGGCCCTTTTCGGTCCGCTCCTATCTTGAAAGTTTCGGAGTGATTCGGCAAATGTGGGCCGAGAAAAAAGGGGGTTCTAAAACGTGTTTTCTCCATGCAATTTTCCCTAGGAAACTTTAGGCACGGCTACAGCCTGAACTGCTAAACTGAATTACACCAAATTTGGCAAAAAGGTAGCCCTTGGTTCATAAAGAACGTTTTTTGTAAAATGGTGTAAATCCGTTCAGTAGTTCATGAGAAATTAGAAAAAGAAAAAGTTTCAATATCTGGGCAGAGCCTTACCACACATCTCATCGTGAGATCTGATTGTCTGTCAGCACTTCATCCAAGAAGGGTAGGCAGCCATCTTGGGACCAATATACATGATAGCAGCTCATTAAAAAGCATTGCAGTTAATAGAAGGTTTTAAGACTTTAGTTACATTATAAATCATTTGTTGATGGTAACAACTCATTTTAGGAATTGTGGTGTGTTCTAAGGTTATTTTACCATATGAAAAAGACTGCTGCTGGGATATCATGAATCATGTATGAGAGAAAATTATTTTCTCATGCTTTTCACACAGAGGTTTGGAAGGTGATCTATAAGCTATCTGGTAACATAATATTCTGTAAATTCACATTATCTTTCTCAGTCATGTGAAAATGAAGTCTGACATTCTCACTAAAACATGTACATCCAACAAGGGCACAGACTGTCAGTTGATTCCTTTGTGTTCTACTGCAGCTTCCCAGAGTGTTCTAGAGGGCTAACAGTCTAACTTATGACAAACGTATGGCATACCTGAAGCCATCTTGATTGGAATAAACTGATAATACTTAAAACATTTAATTTAAAAAGGAACACAATGAGGGGGTTCATTTTGCCATAGAAAGTATGATTAGTGCTGCAGAAAGAACAGTTAGGGCACATATTGAGTGACTTCTCAAATCCTCTTCTATTTCATTGAAAAATTCTGACATGCAGACTGAAACATGCACTTTCAATACCAGCAGCAGACTTCCCTGGTGAGCAGTTTCTTTACTACAGTGATCTACTGAGCAACTAGAGTGCTAACATTCAGAATTTATGGCAAATGTGTGACACATCTGAATGCCTTCTTGATGGAACCAAAGTCAAACACTGAAAGACTTTCTACTGAGAGACAGCAGTAAATGAGGACATTAGGAAACTTCATAACAAATAAGTCTCCCAAGATGGCCACCAGAGACAAAAGAGTCCCAATGTTGCACAAATATCATCCAGATGTAGCCCACATTATAGCTCAATCACAGAATGTCCCAGAGTGTCCTAAGAACCTCTAGCGCACTTACTGTCTTACTTATGACAAATGTTTGGCACACCTGAAGCCATCTTGATTGGAATAAACTGGTAACACTTAAAATATTTAATTTAAAAAGGAACACAATGAGGGGGTTCATTTTGCCATAGAAATTATGATTAGTGCATAAGAAAGAAAAATGAGGGCACATTTTGAGTGACTTCTCAAATCCTCTTCTATTTCATTACAATATCCTGACATGCAGACTGAAACATGCACTTTTAATACCAGCAGCAGACTTCCTTCGTGAGCAGTAGCATTACTACAGTGATCTAATGAGCAACTCGATTGCTAACATTCAGAATTTATGGCAAATGTGTGACATATCTGAATACCTTCCTGATGGAATCAAAGTAAAACACGGAAAGCATTTCCTACTCAGAAAACTGCAGTAAATGAGGAAATTAGGAAACTTCATAACAAATGTAATGTAATGTATGTGTCTTGTAAAGCGCACTGCTGCCCTGAGGCGTCGTGGCGCTGTAGACCGCTGGGGAACCCGTCCTGGCTATCCCTGTGAGATGGTCCCTACTGGGTATCTCCAAGGTGAAACCAGGCATCCCCAGCGAATGTGGGGGGCCGTTGTAGAGATGAGGCAAGCTAATGCCCAGAGTTGCCGAGTGTGATCCCTGGTTAGAGTAGGCACCGGGGCGAGAATTATCGAGCCCGCTGACCCTGGTCCACGACCCTGCCGCGTCGGGAATTTAACCCTGGTCCCGGGCCGTTCTCTGCTTCCGGGTCTGCCTCCTCTAACCAGTGAGCCACACCACTTCACTCCCACACCACTCCACTCCCAAGATGGCCACTATAGACAACAGAGCCCAAACGTAGCACAAATATCACCCAAATGTAGCCCACATGTAGCCTAATGACAGAAGTGTGCAAAACACTTTTTATTTTTTGTGTTTTTGCAGTTTTATATAGTGCAGACTTGTCAGGTATTGGAGTGCTTTACATGAGCATTGGTTACATCACACAAGAACAAATTCATTTTCAGTTTAGACATGGGGAGATTAAGTGATTTGAACAGTATCACAGAATGTCGAGCTGAGGCAGAAACTCCAACCTGGTTCCCCAGTTGCAAAGTCTGCCGCTCTGCAAGTAACAACACATCCTCTTGCCTTAAGTGGAACATGCAATCAAGTGGTCAGCTGGATAAAAATCATAAGAATAACAAATAATTTAAAAGTGCATTGTCACTATTTGAAAACTCAGAAAATGTGTCCTCCTCTTAGTTTTTAAGAGCGCTAACCATAATTTTGATGCAAATAAGACCCTCTCATATATGTAATTTCTAAAGGAAGTTCTCTAGGTATTACAGTTTTCATTACACCAAGATGACGTCAGGCGTTCCACACTATTGTAATAAATATAGAATGTTAGCAATCTAGTTGTTCATTAGGATACTGTTGAGAGGCAGAGGCCAGTGGCACGGACTCTGAAAATGGAAGGCAGGTAGGAGGGTGCGGAGGCAACAATTTGACCACACTGTGCAGGCAGGAAGGGCAGTGGCAGCACAACAGACTATGGAGGGCAGTGGAAAGGGGAGCAGGGGCAACAAACCAACAATACAGGAATGGCAAGAGAGGCTTTGGCAATATATTAGACCATTGTGGGCAGAGGGAAGAGGCAGTGCTAGTACACCCATAAATTTCAACAGACCCGATTCAGCCAGGAAACGTCCAATGTTTTTAAGCCCAAATGGGTTTTATTTGATCTGTCTCCTGTCAACAATCTCCTCTTTTTCAATGTAGGGCAAAGGGGAAACTCAATACCCTATTTTTTTTTCAAAATCTCCCTCTTACCAAGTTCAAAATGTTAGCAAGTATGGTACATTGGATCATGAAATACAGGAGCAATTGGGGTAGGGACAGGGACTCGGATAACAGAGGGTAGGAGGGACATGGAGAGCTGCACCAAACTGACCCTACAGGGCAGGCATCAGGGTTTGCAGCAGCACAGTACACAACACAGGGCATGCAGGACGGGAGTGCAGCACAACAATCCATAGAAAGCAATAGGGAGGGGACAGGACCATGCACATGGACAACATAGAACAGAGGGGAAAGAGGCAATGGTAGCTAGCTGACCATAATGGACAGACAAGAGAGAAAGCTGCAGCATAACGGACCATAAAGGGCAGGAGGGACGGATCAGGGGCATTACAATGGACCAGACAAGACAGGAGGGAGGGAATAGAGGTCTGCACATGGAAACAGAGGGCTGGGGGCAAGGGTACAGGTCAGGAGCAGCAAGATGACCATGGAGGGCAGGCAGGACAGGCGCTAGAAGCAAAACACAGATTGGAGAGCAACATTAAGACTATAATGGCATACACACAGACCATGGAGGGAAGGTGGGAGGGGTCAGGGGCAGCTATCTAACCACACAGGGAAGGTGGGCGGGGCTGTGGCAGCACAGAAGACCATGCATGGCAAGTGGGAGGGTTAGTGGCAGCACAATGGCTATGATGGGCAAGAAGGAGGGTGCAGGGGCATGCACAAAGGAGCATGGAATATAGAAGGGAGGGTCAGGACCTAGGCACAGACAAGAGAGTTCAGGGGAAGGGGCCTCACAACAGACCACACGGGGCAGGCAGGAGGAGCAGTTGCAGCACAACATTTTGTTTTGGTATCTTGGTCATTTACATCACCATCATAACCTCACCCGGTAGACTGGAAACTGAGCACGTTGACGTTGTCTGTGGTTTGATGACCTTAGCAAAGAGTAGAGATAGCAATAGGACTCAAACCTCTACGGTGGCCATATTTAAAAGGAGCCCTCTCATGTGGATGATCATATCACCATTGCAGCTGTTTATCCTCTACCATACTTAGGATGCTATCCTCTTGAAGCGATGAATAACCTCAGAATATCGCCCAATCTATAGTAATTTTAACAGCCCCGTGTTCATTGTTTTTCCACTTGGTGACATGTGTTATGGGAGTGTCCTAATCAATGACTTGCAGCCCTAAAATTTTGTTGACTGACACTGATTTTATTTAATCTGACACTGATGAGTGGCTATTTTGTCAATTGTACCTGTGATTGCCTACACCCTCAGCGATCTCCCTCACCACAACAATTTAACTCTATATTTTGCGACTGCATACACCCTTTGCGATCTACCTCACCTCAACTGCTTGCTGACCATCATCATTGCATTTATGGATTCGAATTTCACTGACCTCTCTAGGTTATACAGGTTTTGTGTTTTATTTTTATTTTACAAGTTATGCAGGCTATGTGTTTTATTTTTACGGAGGACACACGTCTGCCCTGTGTTTTTCATGCATCTCTCATGAACGCTTTCTTAGTCTCTCTTTTTCACCATCAGATGATCTCTGTTGGTGCTGTGTTTGTTTCCCCATTTTGTTTTTATCTACATCCATTTATCTGTGACACCTGACTGCATCTCGACTATTTCGACGGCCTTCTTTGAAAGGTAGCCCTGATGACTCTCATGCCCGCTGTCTCTACACAATACACTCTCCCAAATATCTCTCATTGTATTCTATCTCCCTCCTAGCTACATTTCCCACCATTTATCTTTATTTTGCTGTAGCTCCCCTCTAATTTACTACCCACCCTTATTTTTACTCTATACTACTTTACCCTCCAACTACACTCACCCTCTTTCCCAGCTTCCTCATTTCATCTCCAGACCCTCCTCAGGTGACCTCTAACCTATCCCCTACAATTCTTAATTCCATTTTTTGCACGTTATTAATGTATGCTTGGCTATAATATTTTTATTGCTGTACTTTTGTATACCCTACACTTCACAATATTTTATTTTATTTGCACCTTATTAATATTAATCTATATCTAGCTATGTTATTGTATCGCTATATTTGTTTTCTATTTACCTAAGCGATTCAATTTAGTCCTCATCACTTCTTATTGTATTGCTATATTTGTTTTCAATTTGCCTAAACTATTCAATTTTTTGACACTTTATTAATCTAAGATTGACTATACTCTTTTATTGCTTTATTTGTCTGTATACACTGCAATTCATAATTCTCTTATTTGCACCTTATTAATTGATGTTTGGCTATGTTATTGTATTGCTATACTTGTTTTCTATTTGCCTAAACTATTCAATTTAGTCCTCATCACATCTTACTATATTGCTATATTTGTTTTCTATTTTCCTTAACTACTCGTATGATAAGATATATCCTCCCTTATGTAACCTTTATGACGCTAATTATTTTTTATTATTTTTGCTTACTGCTCCGCATGTGATGCTCTATTTCTTGATTACCCACTTTATACTATACTAGGTACTTTACCATTATCCTCACCTCATAGATTACTGCACTCTCTCTCTCCATATTCTCTGAATCATGCCACCCCTCCCTCTCACCCCCCCACCCCTCTCTCTCCCCCCCCTGGGACCTCAAACTCACCCATCTCTAAATTTGGCCCTTACTCGTGGTCCATCCTTTACCCGTCCCATCTATCCAAACATGGCAAAAAAAACTTTAAGCACAAACTTCTCTGCCTCCACCCAGAAACCCTATTTGCCGACCACCATAACAGCCTAACCTCCTCACTTATCACCAATTTCATCTTCTTCACCAAACGCCCATCCAAATGGAAAAGCCTATTTCTGAGTCACCTCCCTATATCAAATTCGCGCAAAATCCCATACGGCCTGAAACTCGCCACCACGCCATCTCGCTCCTTTCCGAGTGAAATAGATATCTCCATCTTCAAATCCGGAAACATTCTCATTCAAGCATCAGAAAATAACCTCGATATCTTTGAACAACACTTTAGCGCTATCTCCCTATCCCTCACACAATCCTTGAAACCTACCCCCTCACCGCCTCATTCTCACGGCTCACCACCCCCCAACATCTCCCCTGCTCCCTCTTCTCGTCTCCCTGATTCACCCCAAATTTTACCACCTTCTTCTCCCCTCATTCCCCCAACCCTCCTTTTACCCCTTCCTGATTTACCCCCCTCCTCTCCTCCCTCCAACCTCATTACCCCCCTCCCCTCGCCCCCTACCACTCAACCCACAATAACCCCCCTTTCCAACACCACACTCCCTGCTACGCACCTCCCTTCCTATAACTTCATCTTCTCCCCTGCTCCCTCTTCTCGTCTCTCTTATTCATCCCAAATTTTACCACCCTCTTCACTCGTTCCCCCCACACTCCGTTTACCCCTTCAAGATTTACCCTCCTCCTCTCCTCCCCCCAACCTCAGTACCCCCCCTCCCTTCGCCCTCTACCACTCACCCCCCGGTAACACCCCTTTCCAATATCACACTCTCTGCTACGCACCTCCCTTCCTATGACTCCAATATCACCCCATCTCCAATCCCTCCTCGTCCCCTCACACCACACTCATACAACCCCCAAACTGCCATAACTACCCCCACACCCCCTCGAACATTACCCCCCTCTCTCACCCCCTTACTATCCTCAATTACACACAATCTTCCATTTACGCCAATTCTTACTGTCCCCAAGCCACCTCCTCTCAACTACTCGCCCAATAGTAATACCTCTCCCACATCCACCTCCTATACACTCCCACTCTCCAGTAAAGATCCCCCTCCTCAACCCAATCCAATCCACTCTTCGACACCCCCTTACAACGAACCTCTCCTTTCAACCCTCGTTTCAGAACTCTCCTCACTTAGAAACGCTATCTCTCTCTTAACTAATGCCATCACCTCCACGCACACCTATTCTCCGACTCCCTCACAATACACCATATCCCCACTCATTAACAACAATCTCAATCCCAACCCTTCAACCCTCTTCCCCCCCTAACTTGATTACTAACATCAACAACACTCACCCGCTCACTAACAGCTCCCCCACCAATTCCACACCTGATCAACCTTCCTCAATCATTCCAATCCATAATACCATCACGCCCCACTATCCTCAACTGGATACGTGCCGAACAACCTCAGAACTTATAACTCCCACGAACTTACCCTCCGCTCCCTGCTCACCCCCAGCCACTAAGCCACTTCCTCTTCAATCTACTTCCACTATGCAACCCACCTATGAATCTTCTATCCCCGTTCTATTAGGTACAAGCAGATTCCCCCTTCTTACGAAATCCCCTAGACCTCCCCAACATCTGAGACCAATCCCCACTCATCAATCTACTATCCCAGTTCTCCTAGGTACAAGCAGACTCCCCCTTCTTACGAAATCCCCTAGACCTCCCCAGCATCTGAGAGCTATCCCCCCCTGTCCCTCAACACAACAACCTGACCCCTCGCCCCTACATTGCATGTTGATCAACTGCCGATCTGCCTCCCGCCTCGCCACTGAGATTGCAGAAACGATCCTCAACAAAAAACATCGACATAGCATTCCTAACTGAAACCTGGCTCACCGCCCACTCCACTCCGATCCTCGACTTGCTCATTCCCCCAGGTTACTCAATCATCAAGAAAGATAGAATCAAGCAAACAGGAGGAGGACTTGCACTAATTTTTAAAACTGAACATAACATCACGCTTGTCGAGTCTCAAGACCCTTCATCCTTTGAATACCTTTGCGCAGATCTCTTTATTCACGACTCCCCCACCACTCGGCTACACACCATCTACCACCCCCCTGGAAATTGTATCTCCTTTACTGAAGAGATGTCTGACCTCATTATCCAATCCTCTCTATCACACTATAATAATATCTTCCTTGGTGACTACAATGTACACTGGAACAAAATTGATGACCCTGCTATCATCACTTTTAAGAATACCATGGAAATCACCAACATGACCCAATTCTGCCATTCTCCCACTCACAATATAGGTTCCACCCTAGATGCTATCATAACTAGCAATGATCTAGCCTCCCTCTCTAGTATACTTCCTATCAACTGGACTGACCATTACCTCGTCCTCTACTGCGTGAAGAGACCCATGAATCACCCCGCCCCCATCAACACCCTACCTAAGAAATCTACATGCAACCTTCACCTTATCCCTCTTGAAGAATTGGAATCCACAATTAAAACCTGCTTCGCCTTCCTCTCTCTGACAGTACTAATGACCTAACCAACCATTATAATAACTCTATTCTCCAAGCCCTCGACGAAATTGCCTCAATGAAATTCAAACAACAAAAAAACAACCCTCCCAAATCCTGGTTCAACTCTGAACTTAATAATGAAAGACGATCCCTAAGACAATCTGAACGTGTTTGGAGAAATCATCCCACCGATGACAATCTTACCCTCTTCAGAACTGCCAGAGTGCAATACAAAAAACACATCTACAATAAAAAAACTCCTTTCTCCGGTCACAACTTGACCAAGCCAAAAACCGACCTCGAGAACTCTTTAGCATTGTCAAAAAACAAACCTCCACTGGCCCTCCTAAAATATCTGCCTCTATTGACAAATGCAAAGAAATTGCCAGCTTTTTTAGCAACAAAGTCAATAAGATAGAACTATCCTTCTCCTCCCTCCCCCCTCTCTCCAACCATCCCACACTCAACACACCCTCCCCAACACCCCTCTGTCTCTTTCGTCAACTCTTCCCACTCTCCTCCACCCATCTCTTAACCTTCCCACTCTCCTCGACCCATCTCTTACCCCTCCTGCTCTCACGCATTCAGACCTCTCTCCTAATAGACTCATAACTAAAAATAATGCCTCTTGGAGTGAATTTAGTCCAGTTTCAGTGTCATCGATCATTAACATCATGACTAAACTCAAACCTTCCACCCATTCCAAAGATCCTCTTCCCGCCCATTTGGTCCAAGACCTCAAATCTACCATTGCCCCTATTTGGACCAATATCATCAACTCCTCCCTTGCCACTGGTTGCGTCCCAGCCTCCCTTCAGCTTGGTCAAATCTCTCCCATCCTGAAAAACACCTCTGCCGACCCAAATGACCTCAACAATTACGCCCTATCTCGAACCTTCCTTTCCTCTCTAAAGCCCTAGAAAAATGTGTCCTATCACAACTTGATAACCATATCCTCAACTTCAATCTCCTTGATGTTTTTCAATCAGGTTTCAGAAAAGGTTGTAGTACAGAAACTGCAATGTTAAATATCATAGATGACATTCATCGCTCCCTTGACAATGGTGAATCCTCTCTATTGATCCTCCTTGACCTCTCGGCGGCATCTGATACTGTCCATCATCCCACCCTTTTAAACACCCTCAAAGATCGATTTGGCTTGGAAGGCACTGTACACAAATGGTTCTGCTCATTCCTTCAAAACAGATCACAGCAAATCAAGCTTAGCCACTTCCTTTCTAATCCTCAACCTGTCTTACTCGGGGTCCCTCAAGGATCCATCCTCTCCCCAACCCTTTTCAACCTTTTCATGGAACCACTCACCCTCGTTCTCAAACAAGCTAAAATTAGTTACCACCTCTACGCCGACGATACCCAATTATACTACAAGATCAAATCCCACAACGACATCCTTCACCTCAACGACACCCTAACTAAAGTACAAGCCTGGTACCATCTAAACCATCTCAAACTGAACCCCAAAAAAACAGAAATCATTATTTTCACCCCCAAAAACAATACCCTTCCCACCCAAATCTGGATCAATGATATCAAAGCTCTCAATTGCTCCCTCTCCACCTCTAACTCTGTTAAATCCCTTGGCATCAGCATCGAACAGAATCTCAACCTCATCCCCCACATTAATAATGCCGCCAAAAGTGCTCTTTTCACCCTTCTCCACCTCAAAAAAATCAAACCTTTCATTCCAGCTGATGATTTCAAAATCGTTGTCCAATCGCTAGTCCTCTCCAGGATTGACTATGCTAACGCCACCATTGCCGGCATCCCTAAAACACATCTTGCACCGATTAAATCTGTCCTCAATCTAGCTGCCCAACTTACCTCTGACTGTAAAAGATTTGACCACATATCGCCCGTCCTCAAAAATCTTAATTGGCTCCCAATTGAAGGAAGATCCTCTTACAAGACTGCCTGTTTCACCCACAAAGCTCTTCATCAAAACACCCCCGCCTACCTTGCAACCAAACTAAAAAAAGCAGGCTGCACCAGGTCCCTGAGAAGCACCGACTCCCTTCTCCTGATCCCACCCAGACTTAATTGTCAAAAAACTCAATCCCGTGCATTCTCTGGTAATGCTCCTACCATTTGGAACTCATTCCCCAAAAACCTTCGCTGCAACCCCTCCTACTCTCTTTTCAAAAAGGAACTCAAACTACTTCTCCACAACAAATATTGGGGTACCTAGCATGTCCACTCTCTCTACTCTTATACCCTCACCCCACCTTGTCTGAATTCAACATCTTCTCCCCTGTTAACTGTTTTGCCTATTTTTAATTTGTACCTGTCTATATATACGTTTTGCAATACTGTATCCCGTTGCTAAGTCCGCATATATTGCTATTTTATCTTATTGTGTCTAACTCTGTTGTAAAGCGCTCTGATACTCCAGGGTCCAGCAGCGCTATATAAAACCCTTGAAATAAATAAATAAATAAATAAATAAACAGGGAATGCAGAAGGGTGTGGCAGTAAAATGGACCATGGGGGACAGGAGGAAGGGGATGGGGCATACAATGTGGACAGGCAGGGTCGAGGTGGCAGGGACAGGTTTGAGTCATCTGACAATACTAGGCAGGTGGGAGGGGAGTGGCAGCCTCAACAGAACACTCAGAGTACATAGGACTGGCAGGTCCATGGAACATGGTTGGCAAAAAGAATGGAGCCGGGGCATTCACACAGACATCGGAGGGCAGGGGGAAGTAGAATAGGGTCAGCAAGCTAAGCACAGAGGCTAAGCAGGAGGTCAATGATGGGGCATAGAAGTGGGCAATGCAAGGCAGTAGGAGTGGACTGGTACATCATGCTAAATGGAGGGCAGTGGCAGCACATCAGACTATGCATGGCAGGAGGGAGGAGGCTAGTCCATGGATTCAGACAACAGAGGATAGGTAGGAGGTGGATGGGGCAGCAAACTAACTTTTTAGAGAAGACGGGAAGGCCAGTGACAGAACAACAGCCACATAGGGCTGTAATAAAGGAGCAGGGACATGGACTTGGACAATGGATGGTTAGGAGGAGGGAAGGAAGGAGCAGAAATCTTGGGTAGGGGCAGCACAATGCTAGTCCCTGCTTCCAAACCCCACCATCCATTGTGATATGCATCTTACTTAACGTAAAAAAAAACCTAGAAATTTGCTGAAAAAAACAAAGTTTACAGGGACGGAATAGTTAGACTCAGATTTCATTCATATACAACCAGTGAAATTCAGCAGTTATATTTACCTGACCTAACTATAACTTACGCCCCCGCAATGTACTGCTAATGACCTCAGACATTAAATCATTCATGACATGGTCAGTTACATCACTCATGACATCTCAAATGAGCTGTAAATGGAATGGAACTATAATCGCTAGAACTTTATTTAGGGATAGTGTGTGTATATTAACACCCCTTTTTTCTTTTCTTTAGTGTAAGAACCATTATATTACTCAACGTGCCCAGATTAATATGACCGATAGCCTTTCACTTTAAAGTAATGTGTAGTCCATTGTTTATGTTGATGTTTGCAATCCTAAGTATGTTTATTATGAATAAGTCACGTTGCCTAACATACAGGTTTGGCGGTCACAGGGCAAGATATGCTGAAATGAGATTGTGTGCATATTAACACTTGTTTTCTTTTCTTTATTGTATCAATTCCTGAATTTTCACATAGTGACCAGGCCAATATGGCTGCCAGCTTTTTGGATTTTTTTAATGTTGGCAACTTTAGGCATTTGTACATTTAAACAGAGTGCTACAATGAGGTCTTGTATCGTTATCAAGGTTCGGATGAGCCGAAACGCGTAGATCACGGACTTTGCAGATTAAATACTTCCAAACTACAACCTAAGTGCTGATTCCTTCCTTGTAGGAGTGAGAGTAGATTAAATACATATATATAAAATTCACTGAAAAAAACACAAGTTTCAGGGACGGTATAGTTAGAAATTAACATTTGAAAAACCTCAGAAATTCACTGAAAAAACCACAGGTTTCATGGACGTCATAGTTAGTTGGACATTTCACTCGCACAAAACAAGAGAAATTTGGCTGTTAGTTGTGCTAACAATAACTCACGCCCCCCCCAATGCACTGCTGATGATGTCACATATTACATCACTCATGACATGGTCAGTTACATCACTGATGACATCTCAAATGACATCACTGATGACATCATCCACGTGATCATCTGATGCACCTCCTCACACCCTAAAATACAGACTACCATTCTCTAAACCATAGACACAGCAATACTAGTACTGCTACAATATTCTGTGCACTATGCATGCAGACCTCCAACCAGCTACATACTATTGATACGCTCTTCTAAATACCCAATTAGTACCTATGCAGTCTTGGAATCCTTCTGTCTGTCCCATGCACTTCTCCATTCACCCATCCAGCACTATCTACGTATCCTATCACTCCACCAATACCTAAGCACTTATAAATTCACTATACACTCTGTTTGTAATACTGTAATTATTCTAGTTACTAGTCATGAACTTATGGAATGGCCTAGCTACTAACACAAGTACAGCTATAATATTTTGTGCACTATCCAAGCAGACCTCTAACTAGCTACAGACCATTGATACACTCTTCTAAATACCCAGTTAGTACTTATGCAGTGTATGAATCGTCCAGTCTGTCCCATGCACTTCTTTAATCACTTGTCTACCACTATCTACTTATCCTATCACTCCACCAAAACGTAAGCACTTATAAATTAAGTGTTTACTCTGTTTGCAGCACTGTCATCATTCCAGTTACTAGTGGTATTCTTATAAAATGACCTAGGCTCCAACACAAGTAAACATAAAATATTCTGTGCATAATCCCCACAAATCTCCAAGCAGATACATACTATTGGTCCACTCTATTAAATACTGAAGTAGTACCCATGCAGCGTAGGATACCTCCTGTCAGTCTCATGCAATTCTTCAATCACCTATCCAGCACAATGTTCTTATTGTATCAGTCTGCCAATACCTAAGCACTTATGGGGCAGATTTACAAGCACCCTGCGCCACCAGTACATCACTTTGTGTAACGTAGTGATGGTGCCAGGCACTCCTTCATATTTACAAGGAGAGGAAAAGCCACCCTGCATGGTTTTTCCTCTCCTTGTAAATACGACCCCTTCATACACAGAACTTTGCATTGAATGGGCGTTTCTTAGGTGTTGCTGTGGGTGTTCCCACACAACACCCATAGAACAAGACACATCTCCACATTTATGAGAAATCGTGAATCTGGAGATGTGTGTGAATTCTGCGCCTTCTTAGAGTTGGTCTAGCAAGGCGCAACAAGGAGAATTTTGATTTTTCACACCCTGCTGGGAAGAAAATCTGGATTTTATTAGAACACGGAGGCTAATATTATGCAAATCTCCTTTATTACTGCAGCTCAGCAGCAACAATCGAATAGAACTTAAGTGAACATTCTGAGGAGATGAAGAATCCCTCTATGACCAGGTATCATCCTTCTTTGACAGGCTGTGAAGAAAGAAATTCAACTTGAAGAAAAAACATGGCACCAAACGTAGAAGGCTTCTTAAATCCCAGTCCGGAGTAATGAAAATTCTTATTCTGAAAGAAGAAGGAGAATACCAACTCGTAATATTTGTAAAAACAATAGCGAGGGCTCAAAAAATATAAACCAAAAGTGGTGGGATAATATTAGCCTCCGTGTCCTTAATAAAATCCAGAATTTCTGCTCAGCAGGCTGTGAAAAATCTAAATTTTATGGCACGACATATTATGCAAGTCCAAAATTAATTAAGAACATTATCAATCACATTAGAGATTGACCTAAAATAACAAGTCTTAAACATACTATCATTAGACCAGTCTGCTGCCTTAAGAATATCCTGTAATCCCCCACCAAGGAAATAGGCTTGAGAAGCTGATGCGCCTCTGATGGAATGAGCACCAAAGATAGAGGTATCCACACCCCTTTCACACATAACTCCCTTCACCCACCTTGCCAGGGTTGGGGATGAAACTCCCTTATGAGGAAATCTATAGGAAATTAACAATTGAGTCTCTCTCAATCTCAGATTAACAGTCTTCTTTTCATATTCTTTCAGACATTTAACCACACAGAGTCTTTCATTCTGCGGAAAGAAGGAGTAAAAGATAGAGGAAGACATAGTTTTGGTTCTTTTCTTAAGATAGAAACATACACCCTCAGGTTGAAATGATCTGTTAGAAATATCTAAAGCTTTATTATCAGAAGTTCTTCTGAGAGAATCAGGCATAATAAAACAGTGAGTTTAAAAGAGATACGTTTCAAGGAGAGAGAAGAATTCTCTCCCCAGGAGGACAAGGTTTGAAGTACCAATGTAACATCCCAAAGTGCGGAATACTTAGGAGTTGGAGGATTAAGAACTCTCATGCTTCTCATAATTATCTTAGTTAGTAAGTTCTGTCCAACGGAGATACCATCAACAAGACAGTGCCCTGCAGAAATTGCTGATCTGTAGACATTGACGGTCCTATAAGAGAGTCCCGAAGTAAAGAGCTCAGATAGGAAATTAATAGCATGGACCAGATCAACTGAAACGGGATCATAACCTCGTTGAAAACACCAGCGAACCCATTTGTTTCATGCCAGTCGATATGCCTTCCTTGTACCAGGGGCCCATGATTCAGAGATGAGTCTGAAAGCATTTTGCGAAAGCCCTGGGATTCGCCACTGTCTCCTGAAATCCTCCATGCCGTCAGAACTAGAAGACCCTGATCTACGAGGGGATGAATGTCTCCTTCCGGACCCAAAAGTATTTCCTTGAAGGAGGGAATCAGGATTGGAAAGTCTATACTTATCTCCAGAACGACTGGAAACCATGCCTGTGATCTCCAAAGGGGAGTTATTCATAGTTATGCTCTCGCTGTAGCATCGAGCGTGAAGAAGAAGTCGGGGAAGCAATGCAAAAGGCGGGAAGGCATATGGTTTCAAGCCCTTCCAGTCTTGGAGGAAGGCATCTACTCCCCGAGCTTGAGGGTCCGGCTTCCAACTGAAGAATCCTTTTAGTTGGGTGTTCAGGCGGTCTGCAAAAAGCTCCGTCTTGAAAGGACCCCATATAGATTGGATAGTTAAGAACATCTGATGGTGAAAGCATTAGATAAGATTGCTCCTTGGACAGCCAAACCTCCAGCAAGACAATCTAAAACCGCTCCATGGTTTTCGGAGAGACTCAGAACAGCAAAGGCTAAATGTAAATCAATAGAGCGTAGATGGAGAAAGCTATGCACCTGAACTCAAAGAAAGCTACAGAATTGAATTAAAAAAATATCAGAAAATGGTTAGAGCGGAGAAAAGTCACCACTATAAAAATAGAATTGAGGAAGCAGATAATCCCACAAGAGAGTTGTTTAGTATCTACAGAGAACTCACTATCCCATCACGACTAGATACTCAAGACACATACTCTGCTGAGATATGTGATCAAATCCCTGACTTCTTTGTAGAAAAAGTGGAAAGAATTCATGCCACCTTTGTAAGCAACACAACTCCCGTAAATATCAACATGGATACTAGAGTCACCCGAACGCACAAATCCCCACTTACCAGTTTCATTACCCCTGACAAACAAAATCTATTGAAAATCATTAATGACATACAGTCCGGCTCCCCCACTGATGTCTGCCCACCGGATCGGTGTAAGGGAGTTATGGAAAGCACATTAATTGATCACATCAGTCATATGATCACTTTATCTTTCCAGGAGTGCTATGTTCCAGAAATATGGAAAACTGCCCAAGTTATGCCATTAAAGAAGAAACCCAACATTCATATTTCTCAGTTCCAAAATCTACGCCCAATCTCACATCTCCCTTTCTGTGCCAAAATCATAGAAAAAGTGGCAAATAAACAACATATGGAGTTTTTGGAGAAAGAAGCTCTCCTTCATCCTTCCCAGTCAGGATTTAGATCAGGCTACTCAACTGAGTCGGCAGTTCTATATTCGACTGAATGTATTCGGAAGATGGTGGACGAGGGCGAGACAGCGGCGTTGGTCCTATTGGACCTTAGTGCAGCATTTGACACCGTGCTGCACTCAACGCTGTTGTCTCGTCTCTCGGATATGGGAGTAATGGGCCCAGCACTCGCTTGGCTACACTCCTTTCTGACCGACAGAACTTTCCAGCTACACTGCCCACCCTTCAGATCATCTCCTCGAAAGGTGAGCCATGGGGTTCCACAGGGCTCTAGCCTGAGCCCCACGTTATTTAACATCTATATGGAACCCCTGGCACACATTGTAGAGGATTTTGGGGTGGGCATTGTCAGCTACGCTGACGACACCCAGTTGGTGTTCAAGTTAACCCCTGACCGAAGAAAATATGCCACCAATTTCTCGGACTGTATGTCGGCGGTAGCGGCCTGGATGAACAACAACTGTCTCCGTCTGAATGGAGATAAGACAGAGGTACTGGTGGTGGGGAGAGATGTCTCTGCGTGGTCTCATGCATGGTGGCCTAGTGGACTGGGCAATCTGCCTACTCCTGCAGAGACTGTTAGAAATCTAGGCGTTATGCTGGATTCCGACCTCTCCGGTAAGACCAAGGTCAACAAGATAATGGGAAAATGCTTTGGCATACTAAAAGTTCTTCGAAAGGTGCTGTACCTTCTTCCCACCGAAGCCAGGAAAACCATAGTCCATGCTCTGATAACACCCCATTTGGACTATGGGAATGCCCTCCTGATTGGACTCAGCCAGAAGGGCCTTCATCAATTACAATGTGTACAGAACACAGCCGCCCGACTGGTGCTCGGTCTCCCAAGAAGAACATCTGCCAGAGCTGCCTTATCCAAACTCCATTGGATCCCTGTTAATGAGAGGATTAAGTTTAAGACCCTTTGCTATGCCCACCGCATCGCTCAGGACACAGGCCCTGATTACTTAAAAAATCTCCTTACCATACATCGCCCGACTAGGAATCTAAGATCATCGGGCATGATGTTGTTTAAACTTCCCCGAATCACAAGAGCTAAAATGGGAGGAAAATCCTTTCGATACCTGGCCGCAAAGTATTGGAATGCACTCCCACTCTACCTGCGGATGGAGCCATCCGAATTGAGATTTAGGACAAAATTAAAAACTCATCTGTTCCCTAGCAAGTAATCCTTCTCTGAGCTCCACCGCCACTACTCCTCTGGATCTGTATTGTATTAGCAGTTAGTGCGGGGACACACAGTTTTGTGCAGCCAGGCGCTTTATAAATGTTTTATTATTATTATTTATTAGTCTCCAATTGCTGGAGTCCCTGAAATTCCTGGAGAACCAGTCCGCTACACCTTGTTTAAGCCTGGAATATGTTCTACTGTAACCGAAATACCTCTGTTCAAACAATATTCCCAAAATTCCTTCGCCAAGTCCGTGAGGCCCTTGTAGTGTGGTTTGTTGACATAACGGACTGCTAACACATTGTTCATCCGTAATGTCACGCAGCATTTCGCTGCTTTCGGTGTAAAAGAGCGAATTGCGAATGAACCTGCTAGTAATTCCAAGCAGTATATATGCAATTTCTTCTCTTGGATGGTCCAACGACCACCTGTTGAGTAGTTCCCACATCTCGCCCCCCCATCCTTCCAAGCTCGCATCCGATTCTATAATTAGATCCGGTTCCTCCACGAAAATGGCTCTGCCATTCTATGCCTCTGCATTCTTCAGCCACCAGAGGAGTTCTCTCCTCAACTCTTGGTCTAGAGATATCATTTCGGAGTATGAAGGATTCGATCTCAGAGCACTGGCCTTTAATATTTGAAGTGCTCGATAATGGAGGGGTCCCGGAAAGATGGCTTAGATCGTTGAGTATAAGAGGCCCACTATTCTTGCCAGAATTCTCAGTGGGAAGGTTTTCTTCGCGAGTGCCTTCCTCAATTCCTTTCTCACCTTCCTGACTTTTTCTGCAGGTAATTTCCACTCTGCTCTCGGTGTATCTACCATGAAGCCTAGAAACTGTGTTTGTTGGTTGGGCACCGTACAAGACTTTTTTGTGTTTATGATAAAACGCAGATGTTCTAGGAGTCGGATTGCAAGATTCGTATGAAGAGCTGCAGTCTCTTTCGATTGGGCCATAATAAGGATATCGTCGAGGTATATGATCAATCTTACCCCTCTTTCCCTGAGCCAAGTGGCCACAGGGCGTAATACCTTGGTGAAGCAACAAGGGGTGGACGATAGTCGGAAGGGGAGACTGCAAAATTCGTAGAGTTTTCCCAAACAAGTGAATTGGAGGAATCTTTGATGGGGTTCCCAGATCGGTATTGTCAAGTAAGCGTCCTTCAAGTCTAACCTCGTGAGCCAGTCCCCTCTTCTCAATATGTCTCGTAGGAGGTGTACACCCTCCATCTTGAAGTGTTGGTAGACCACCCAATGATTTGAGTCTTTTAGGTTTATTACAGGTCTCTGTTTTGTTTTCTACCAGGAAAACATTGCTGAGGAAACCCACCGTCTCCACCTCGATTATTTCACCCTTTTTCAATAATTCCTTTACTTCTTGGGAGACTAGATCTCTGTCCTCGTGTGAGAATGTGATTTCGCGAGGGCATCGTGTTTGGGAGTGGACACCTATAAAGTCTATTTTGTAACCCCTTACTGTACGTAAGACCCAACGGTCCTGAGTAACTAAGTTCCAATTCCCAGCGAACTGGCGTAGCCTCCCTCCCACCTTTGGAGGGGTACCCGAAGGGTCTTTCAAGGCTCCTACCTGTTGAAAAAGAGCGTTGTCTCCGTTCGCCTCTGAAGGTGCGTCCGTGGTTCCTCTGCCTCTGTGAGTAGAACTGATGGGAGCCGCAGCTGTTCGAACCGTAGTTGTTTGAAAATCTTCCACCAAGGGTGAAGAAGGGTCTTGAGGATTGTGTTCCGCGGCCGGGGAAACGACCCTGCATTCTCCCGGCCCTGGTAAAAACTCTATCTTGGAACACTCTTTTAATTTCTTTTTGTGATTTCTGTATTGAGCTAAAAGCGTCACATATTTAGCCATTTCTTTGATAAAATCCTCACCAAAGAGGAAGCCTTGGGAGTCTGTACCTCCATCTTTTTTGGCTAATTCTACGGGCTTGGGGTCTATTTTTAGTAATATTCCCTTCCTTCTCTCCGTGGAAATGGCAGAACTAGCATTGCCAACAAGGCATATAGCCCTCTGCACCCACTCTCTGAGTTCCTCAACATCAATCTGGTTATTTCCCACGTAGGCTGATTCGGTCATCTCAAAGATTTTGGTAAGTGGACCTATGATGTCAAGAAGGCGATCTTGACAGGATTTCAATCCTTTACCTAACCCTTTCCTAGGATCCCTGTTATTCTTCGCTATGAAGACCACAACTTTGGGATCTAGTTCCGGGGTCATGCCAATTTTGTGGGGAAGTGTGGGGCGTGGGCATTCAGATCTAAGCCTAGATCTGACCTCTTGGGGTATTTTCTTTCTAAGCCAGAAGGAGAGATAGTCTACAATGTGTTGGGAAGGGGTCCATTCCGGGGACAAGGGGTGTTTAATTAGTAAAGGGTGGGCCTTCATCATGCCCACCTTGGGTGCCCGAGGCACCAATCTTTCAGGCACCCTTCAGGCCCGTAGAAATGGAGGATTTGAGCTTTTTAGCACCTTTTTTAGGTTGGGTTCCTCCAATAACCCTTTTTTTGTTAGCTCTGGATGCTCCCTTAAAATTACTTGTAGAGGGGATAGAAGGAAATTTAGACAAAGATTCCAATGTTGTATTAATGGCTTCGTCAATAGACCCCAAGGCTTTCTCTAAAGCCTTATTGATTAGTTCCTCAATACTTTGCTGTGGGCTTGTAGACATTGTTGTATAAGTATAACTCCTTTTTTTTATGGGGGCAAAGTATTAATAGAAAACAACAAAAAAACATACCAATTAGGGTTTTGATGGAGTGAGGAGAAACGAAATCGTGAAATTAAGGCAAGTAAAATATAACGCGATGAAGGAGAAGCCGTGAGTCTGCAGTGAAACTGACAGTTGAATAACTCTGGTGAAATCAACAGATGCAATACACGAAATGGCTGCCACGCACGTTACCAAGCATGTGATAGCGGTCGCTAAGGTCCATAGAACAAGACACATCTCCACATTTATGAGAAATGGTTAATCTGGATATGTGTGTGAATTGTGCGCCATCCTAGAGTTGGTGTAGCAAGGCGCAACAAGGAGAATTGTTTTCATTTCTCAAAATTTGTTCCTCTTTCAATGCATGCTGCATTCACCAGCATACATTGAAAGAGGAAAATGCCTTTTCTGATTGTTTTTGTGCAGGAAGGTGTCCCTTCCTGCACTAAAACAATCTCCGCACAACACAGACATCCTTGAAACCATGGTGCAGGGTGCCTGTGTCACCGCATGGCTGCAGTTTGTGCATCAAGGCAGAGGGAAGCACAGAGTTGCGACATATTCATGTACATATGTCACATCCCTGTGCTTCGGAAGTGCCACACTGCAGTGCAGCTAAAGAGCTTGCAGTTTCACCCTTCAGTACTTCCTCATACATCTTCACCTATAAATTCACCATACACTACTAATGCATTCTTTCAGTCAATCATGCTGTATACATATATTCCACCAAACTTTCACATATTAGCTTGCAATTATAGTTCTTTCTTAACAATATAAGGTAGTTCTGATAAGAACTTTATTTTTTCTTATTTTTTCTTTTGCATTTCTTTTTAATTTTTGGATCAATTTTGTATTTTTTTGGGTGTTTTGTCAAAAAATGAACAAAAAAAAGAACAAATAAAATAGGAAACTTTTGGAATTACTTATCATTCCAAAAACACCAACAACAAAAATTAACAACAATGGTTGCGTTGCGCAGCACAAACTGCATCCACCGACTGCTCACCGAAGCATATAAGGTTCTTACACTTCACGCAGCGTTGCTCGAGAAGGGCGAATTCTGGCCTAATGTCCATTGCAGGTGTTTTACACAAGGTCAAGGTGCACCACTTCAATGTTTACAGAGGATGTTAACTTTGATAGAGTTAACAAAAATAATCACATCAGCTATTACTTGTGTTCTTTAAGAATTCTTTTATTCAGTTCTGTTGAAAGTGACAGGTATATACAGGAGCTACAGCCGACGCGTTTCGTCCTCTTGGGACTTCTTCAGGGCAAAATTGATCGTAAGGTGATATTCTTAGGTCTTAACCCGTGGTAATTGTGTGCGTAGGTATGTCCGTAACATTCTATTGTAATGAAAGGGGCATCCTGTTTGACAAACAATTCTCAATGGAGGAATCTGTTGTGGCAGAGCCGTTCTTGTTAAAAGGCGGTGAATTGAAAGGAATTTCAAAATTTGTGCATACAAGTTTCATCAAAGAAAGGATGATAGTCCAAAAAATGCTGGAACCAGGGTATTAAGCATGGAATAACAGTTCTGTCTATCTATTATTGTTTGCTTGTTGTAGGTAAGATATGTTTTAATCCTCCTACTTGGGCACTCTTGATAAAGTAAGTTAAAGCATCCCCTGGTTCCTACTTCAGCTTGCAATACGACGTCCTCCTCCGTCAGGTACCGGCAGCCGGCCGACTATCATCCTTTCTTTGATGAAACTTGTATGCACAAATGTTGAAATTCCTTTCAATTCACCGCCTTTTAACAAGAACGGCTCTGCCACAACAGATTCCTCCATTGAGAATTGTTTGTCAAACAGGATGCCCCTTTCATTACAATAGAACGTTACGGACATACCTACGCACACAATTACCACGGGTTAAGACCTAAGAATATCACCTTATGATCAATTTTGCCCTGAAGAAGTCCCAAGAGGACGAAACGCGTCGGCTGTAGCTCCTGTATATACCTGTCACTTTCAACAGAACTGAATAAAAGAATTCTTAAAGAACACAAGTAATAGCTGATGTGATTATTTTTGTTAACTCTATCCTCGCCTCAGGCAGAGAGGTCGCTCCCAGTGTCTCCTGCAGGCATCTGGTACTAATCGCGCTGCACTGTTTAACTTTAAAAGTGCTTAGCCTTTAAAAAACGCTCTCTCATTGACTGCTAATCGCGCTGCACTGCTTAACTTTAAAAGTGCTTAGCCTTTAAAAAACGCTCTCTCATTGACTGCTAATCGCGCTGCACTGCTTAACTTTAAAAGTGCTTAGCCTTTAAAAAACGCTCTCTCATTGACTGCTGGGTTTACTATATCGTAGCGCTGCTGTGTTTATCTGCCATTTCCTTGTGTGCTTTATTGCCTGCTGTGTTTCTATATCGTAGCGCTGCTGTGTTTATCTGCCATTTCCTTGTGTGCTTCATTTCCTAGCGCCGCTCCGCTTGAACTGGTCAAACTGCGCATTCAGATTTTATTTTTGCCACATAGCGCCAACTGTGTAGCTTACTCTGCGCTCTGCCTCGCTAGCACTTGATTGGGTAATTGCCCTCTGCTGTTGTAGCCCTGTTAGCGCTCCGCTCTGCTCCCCCCTCCGCCTCCATTTTGTTTGTTGTTGTCCTCGTGTGCCCGCCCCGCCTCCCAGCTGAGACGCCCTCCCACAGAGTACATCTAGCGCTCCTCTCCCTACACTCGTTGTGACTCGCTCCTCGCCTCAGGCAGAGAGGTCGCTCCCAGTGTCTCCTGCAGGCATCTGGTACTAATCGCGCTGCACTGTTTAACTTTAAAAGTGCTTAGCCTTTAAAAAACGCTCTCTCATTGACTGCTAATCGCGCTGCACTGCTTAACTTTAAAAGTGCTTAGCCTTTAAAAAACGCTCTCTCATTGACTGCTAATCGCGCTGCACTGCTTAACTTTAAAAGTGCTTAGCCTTTAAAAAACGCTCTCTCATTGACTGCTGGGTTTACTATATCGTAGCGCTGCTGTGTTTATCTGCCATTTCCTTGTGTGCTTTATTGCCTGCTGTGTTTCTATATCGTAGCGCTGCTGTGTTTATCTGCCATTTCCTTGTGTGCTTCATTTCCTAGCGCCGCTCCGCTTGAACTGGTCAAACTGCGCATTCAGATTTTATTTTTGCCACATAGCGCCAACTGTGTAGCTTACTCTGCGCTCTGCCTCGCTAGCGCTTGATTGGGTAATTGCCCTCTGCTGTTGTAGCCCTGTTAGCGCTCCGCTCTGCTCCCCCCTCCGCCTCCATTTTGTTTGTTGTTGTCCTCGTGTGCCCGCCCCGCCTCCCAGCTGAGACGCCCTCGCCCCTCCCCCTCCACTATCCATTTATGACAGCTCCTCCCGCGCGCGTCTACGCGCAGCGTCCGCGCCCAGTTCGCGCCGAAGGTGCGCCAAAGGTAAGCCCGTCTACGCCCGTCCGCGCCTGGACCGCGCCCAGCGCCATACCCCCTGCCCCTCGCGCTGCCCAGCCCCACCGCGTTACCTACGATGCTGCCACCCTCCTAGCCCTTAACCCCGGTCGCGCCCCCAACTGCGTCCAAGCCGCTCCTGGACGCACCCATGGACCGTTCTCCTGCCTCTCCTGCAAATTCATCGGCACCGACAACATCTCCGCTACGACCACAACACAGATTCCCGACCCCAACCACCTAGAATGCATCCTTCTCAACACCTGCTCGGTCCACAGGCACGCCATTGACCTTTGGAACCTACTAGACACCATCTCTCCTGACGTCGCCTTCCTAACGGAGACATGGATGAACGCTTCCTCCGCCCCTGACATCGCCATCGCTATCCCTGATGACTACAAGATCACACGCAAGGACCGCACCGACCATACAGGAGGTGGAATCGCTATCGTCCATAAGAAAACTATCCGCATCTCAACCACCTCTGACGCCAACCTCGCCAACTCCGAACACCTACACTTCCAGATCCACATCGACCCCAAGACCACACTCAGAGGCACCCTCCTCTACAGACCACCAGGACCCCGCGCAAAATTCAGTGAAGACATCACAGACTTCATCACCCCACATGCACTCCCCTCCAAAGAATACATCTTTCTGGGAGACCTCAACTTTCACCTTGAAAAGACCAACGACCGCAACACCGCCACCCTCTCGGACAACCTCGCCAACCTCGGACTTAAACAACTGGTCACTTCCCCCACCCACATCGCAGGTCACACTCTCGACCCCATCTTCACCTCCAGCAACCATGTCTCCTTCAGCCACACCACGGATCTCCTCTGGACCGACCACAGCTGCGTTCACTTCACCTACAACAAGCCGAAACCCATCATCCACCTCCAACCAACTCTACAAAGAAACTGGAACAAAATCACCACAGAACAGATCTCCACATCGCTCCTTCAAACCTCCCCAGCCCTCTCTTCTAACGCCAACGAAGCCGCCTCCAACCTCACCCTTTGGTTATCCAACACCGCCGACAAATTAGCACCACTGAAAAAACGTCAACACAAACTTGGCATCAAGAAGGCCTCATGGTTCAACGACGACCTCAAGAAGTCCAAGAAACTGTGCCGCTCCCTTGAAAAGGCCTGGAAAAAAGACCCATCCACCAGCAACAAGGACGCCTTCAAAAGCGCCATCCGTACTCACCACCAACTGATCCGAAAAGCCAAGAAAACTGCATTCCAAGATCGACTTGACAACAACGCCCACAACAGCAAGGAACTTTTCAACATCGTCAAGGAATTCTCCAACCCCTCGGCCAACTCCAACGACATCACCCCCTCCCAAACCCTCTGCGATTCCCTTGCCTCATTTTTCCACAACAAAATTGCTGACATCCACAACAGCTTTGACAACCAACCCAGAAGCCAACCCACCCTACCATCAGCTGACCATCTTCCCCCCGCTAACACCCTTAACGCCTGGAACCCAATCTCCACTGAGGACACCATCCGCCTGATGAATTCCATCCACTCTGGATCCCCCACAGACCCATGCCCTCACCACATCTTCAACAAAGCAGACTCCGTCATAGCTCCGCACCTCCGAGACGTCATCAACTGCTCCTTCAACTCCGCTACCTTCCCAGAAGACTGGAAACACGCTGAACTCACCGCCCTTCTGAAAAAACCAACAGCAGACCCCACCGAACTCAAAAACTACCGCCCCATCTCGCTTCTTCCATTCCCGGCCAAAGTCATCGAGAAAGCTGTCAACAACCAGCTCGCCGCCTTCCTCGAAACCAACAAATCACTCGACCCCTCACAATCTGGCTTCCGAGCCAAACACAGCACAGAGACCGCCCTCATCGCAGCAACAGACGACATTCGATCCCTACTGGACAATGGAGACACAGTCGCCCTCATCCTCCTCGACCTCTCTGCAGCCTTCGACACAGTCTGCCACAGCACCCTTCTACAACGCCTCAGAAACATCGGAATCCAAGGAAAGGCACTGGACTGGATCACCTCGTTCCTCACCGGAAGAACCCAGAGAGTCCGCCTCCCACCATTCAAGTCCGAGGCCTCTGAAATCATCTGCGGCGTACCACAAGGATCCTCACTCAGTCCCACCCTCTTCAACGTATACATGAGCCCCCTCGCGACCATCGCCCGCCAACACAACCTCAACATCATCTCTTACGCGGATGACACTCAACTGATCCTATCTCTCACCAAGGACCCCAGCACCGCCAAAACTAACCTACACGAGGGAATGAAAGAAGTCGCCGAATGGATGAAACAAAGCCGTCTGAAACTGAACTCAGACAAAACAGAAGTCCTCATCTTAGGTAAATCCCCCTCTGCATGGGACGACTCTTGGTGGCCGGAAGCCCTCGGAAAAGCACCCATCCCGACAGACCACGCACGGAACCTAGGCATCATCCTGGATTCTTCACTCTCAATGAACAGACAAGTCAACGCCGTATCCTCTTCCTGCTTCAACATTCTTCGCATGCTCAGAAAAACATTTCGCTGGATCCCCTCCGAAACAAGGAAAACAGTCACCCACGCTCTGGTCACGAGCCGACTGGACTACGGAAACACCCTCTACGCAGGTACTACCGCTAAACTCCAGAAGAAACTACAACGAATCCAAAACGCCTCAGCCAGGCTCATATTAGACATCCCACGCAACGAACACATCTCTGGTCACCTTAAAGACCTCCACTGGCTACCCGTCAATAAGAGGATTACTTTCCGTCTGCTTACCCACGCACACAAATCACTCTACGACATCGGACCAGAGTGCCTCAACTCTCGACTGTCCTTTTACAACCCCTCCCGCCAACTTCGCTCTTCCAGCCAAGCCTTCGCCACTGTACCTCGCATCAACAAGACCACCATGGGAGGCAGATCCTTCTCATACCTGGCTGCCAAGACATGGAACTCACTCCCCGCTTACCTTCGCCTCACCCAGAATCACCTAGCGTTCAGAAAGCAGCTTAAAACGTGGATATTTGACAAATAATCCTCCTCCCCTCCTAAGCGCCTTGAAACCCTCTGGGTATGTAGCGCGCTATATAAATGTTATGACTTGACTTGACTTGAAAGTTAACATCCTCTGTAAACATTGAAGTGGTGCACCTTGACCTTGTGTAAAATATTTCATAGTTCATGTTTTGAACCAACACTGTTACGGTGGGTGTTTTTTTAAGTGTGCACACACATTGTCCCATATATTATAGTGTGGGTCTAAAGTAATTTTGGGAGAATACTTGACTAGGTGCTGTTCTGTTGGGAATCCTCCACCGTTGCCCTTTTTCTAAACTGTCCATTGCAGGTGTTCCTGAGGACGCTCCAGACGTACTTGCCACAGCAGGTGAGGGGTTCAAAGCAGCTCGCCTCATTTCCTCCTGAGCAAGATTGAGAGGATGTGTGGCCTGGAGATGCTTGTACATAGAAGCAGTGTCACAAGAGTATTTTTTTCACTGCCTCTTGACAGGACTCGGTCACAAATTTTGCACGTCACCTTTCTCGCATTTACTTTCTTCTCTCCAGGTGGAAAAAAAAGAATTTCCACACAACAGATTCCAGCCTCTGTGGACATGGTGCCTCCTGCATAAATTCTTCGTCAGGAGATACTTTCTCCTGCTGCTGCTGCTGCTGTCCAGACGCCATTTTGTTTGATATTTTTTTAAAACACCAAAGAAACAAGCAAAAAGGGTTCTTGTAGGAAAAGAGATGTCTCTCTAAAGATGCTTCAACAAGCATGATTAAAATGTGTTGGGTCCTTCAATAGTTACAGTGGGAAATGTTATGAACCAATAAAAAAATGTTTTTTTAGGTCACATGGGATCCGCGCACTCTGTGCTCACGAAGCACGCACCCGACACGACTTCACGAAAATATATTTAAAAATAATATAGGTTTATTATAAGTCCAAATATATTATTTTTATGAATATCTTTGATAATCTCTTGCCCTGATATGTATATTAAAGACACATACATATAATTTTAGAACATAAAAAAACTTGTCGGGATTCGCGCACCCAACACGCCCCAGCACGTATATGATGTCCTGCGGGACCCGCCACCGCACAAGCGTTGCGTACCATAATGCGCATGTGTCACGAATGCACGGGAGCAAGAATCATGGACTGGTCCCATACCAATCGCGCACATCACCTAATATTAAATGTATATGATGTAACTGAAAAACATGGAGCCGTCGCACACCGTACGCGGATCCTTCATGACTTTTCTAAAATGGCGGCTAGAATCCATGCACCCACCATGATGTGTACGCTTTGGGTGCGCAACTCCGAAAAAATTTGGGATTTTTTTTTATTTTATTTTCGGAAAAATATATAATGGTATTTAATTAATAAAATATTTATAAATTATCAGTTAAAAAACAGTACAAAACAGTACAAAAAGATAGGTATAACTACTATTACACTTCAAAATTAGCATTTAAAAACCTTTGAAATTCACTGAAAAAACCATAGGTTTCAGAGACGTTATAGTTAGAAATTAGCATTTAAAAAAACCTTAGAAATTCACAGAAAAAAATCATAGCTTTCAGGGGTGTTATAGTCAACTGGACATTTCACTCGTACAAAACCATAGAAATTCCTCCGTTATAGTTAGTTCTGCTAACTATAACTCGTACACCCGCAATGCGCTGCTGATGATGTCACATATTACATCATTCATGACATGGTCAGTGACATCACTGATGACATTACTAAAATGAAAGTTGTGAGCATATGTTCCTCCTTTCCAAATGTATATGTTCACCTCCATCAATGGGTATATATTTTTTAGTTTTTCTGAAGATAGCACAGAATTGAATTGGTTTGTTTGAAAGTAGTTCTTTTATTTGTTTTTTTCACTTCATTTCATCAATTTCACTCATTTGTCATTTGTCCATTGAAAATAATATTTAAGAAGAGCAAGAGAAAACAGCTCACATGTGTTTCGCCCTGTATAGAGAGTAAGGCCAGGGCTTTCTCAAGGCTATTTATATTCTTCCAAAACGGCAACGTATCATGATCAATTTCATACATTTTCACAATATATAGCAAACATCGTCAGGAGGCGACCAGATTTGAAAAACGGCCACCGTAGGATATCACGTCTCATCACCGGGTAAATCCGCTATGCTCCTTGAGCAAAAATCCTCCTATACGCTTAGGGATTCATATCCAGGCTCAGGATTCCTCGATCCTTTCTCGCTTTCTCTGCCATTTGAGATGTCATCAGTATTATCATCAGTGGATTGCGGGTGCGAGAGTTACAGTTAGTACAACTAACTAGAACAGAGGAATTTCAATGGTTTTATATGAGTGCAATGTCCAGCTAACTATAACATTCCTAAAACCTATGGTTTTTACAGTGAATTTTGAAAGTTTTTTAAATGCTAATTCCTAACTACACCCTGCCTGCAAACTATGGTTTTTTCAGTGAATTCCAAAGGTTTTTTAAATGACAATTCCTAACTATAACCTGCTTGACACCTATGTTTTTTTCAGTGAATTTCAAAGGTTTTAAATGACAATTTCTTCTTATTATGTTGGCCAGTTCCCCATATTTTTAACCAGAAACCAAACCTGCAATGCTACGTAAAAATTCAGGCAATAGTTCCACTTACCACTAACAAATTAACATCAAAATTTCACTACTGTAAGAACGTCAAACATGTACTATGTGAATTACATCGAACTCACACCAATGTTTAAAGAGCAATATGAGTTAGAGATTGTAATTTTACACTTCTGACACCCAACAAAATCACAATACTCAGTGCCACTACCACTACAACAACCCAATCGGACCTCTCCTTCCTACCTCAGAGGCAACACAAAACAGGACAATTAACCTTTCCAAAATAATATATTTCCTCAACAGCCCACTAGCTTAATCTACAGAGATGTGACAACCAAGTATGTATAAGGTAAAGAACTCGAACATCAACAATAATGTACACAATGCTAAGACTACCGGTGAAATACTATAAAAAATTCACAATAGAAATCAAAAACTTTTCAGTTTGTGGATATACCATTGATACGTGTAGTGTACTGAATAGTGGACACAACCATATTATCTCAGACACTGGAGAATATTTCGGTCATGTAGTTGTGTTCACCCCCCTTTGACACAGAAGCGGAGTAGGCTAGTCCAACGTAAACAACGTCAACGTACAACTATAAATAATTATGTTACGACCTTGGGCGTTGTTCACTTCTGCAAAGAGAAGAGACTGCGGCGCAGCGAAGGTCCCCACCATGCCACGTGGCTGCCGCCATGACCGCGTACTTCCTTGATACAGGCCGATTGCGAACTTAGTGCCACAGCACTGCAGACTTATGTATGTATCGACTAGTGGTTTCCATTGACACTGCGGACAGCAGAGTTCATAGCTTAAATTCAACTTTGGATCTAAATTTATCTTCAGTATCTGTGCTGAGAACTGCCTTCAATCTATTCACCGGTCAGTAGAGTTGACAACTTGATACCAGTTAAATTCAGATTTGCATCAACAATACGGACAGCATTGAATCCAGCTTTGCTTTATTTAAGGCAGAGACAATTGTACTGTGTCCTCAGATTCTGTTAACTGTGACAAAATAGCACTCATCATTCTTTGTGTCGACTATTTCCCTAAATCTACACTGCGTACAACAGGGTTAACAATTTGAATTCAGCTTTCCATCTACACTACGGACAGCATTCAAGTTATCCTTGATTTATGTAAGGCAAAGAATATTTTGTTAAAGAATGCCACAAAAACATTCCTCAATGACTGTAGTGAGTTCTGTTTTCAAATGTACACTGCAATCAAAAGAGTTTATCACTTGATATCAGTGGCGCATAAGCACTACAGACAACATGAAATTCAGTCTCGATTTATTTTCAGGCAGAAAAATAGTCCTGTGTTGTCAGATTTTGTTAAAGTATGTAACAAAAAAAGCATTCCTCGATTTCTGTGTCAACTACAGCCTTCGGTGTACTCTGCAGACAGCAGGGTTCACAACTTAAAGTCACCTTTGCATGTATACTACGGACAATAAGGAATTCAACCTTGATTAATTTAATGCTGAGACAATAGTAATGTATGTATTCAGTTTTTTCAGATAGAATGACGATTGTACATCATGCATTCCAGTAGACAAGAGACATTATAACACTGTGACCCCCGCCCAAACCACAAATCATCACAGGGTACACACGCTGACTTCTTTCGGTACCACTAAATCACTGCACCACAATGCATTTACCCGTAGAATTATTAAAGCAGAATTCACTAGGCAAAAAACATTGCTCCCTGTACAGCCCCCCTGCATTATGAACTATCGCAGGGTACATACAAGCTCAGTGCCAAAGATAATACTAACTCAGTGTACCATGAATCATTGGAAAGAAGAGTGAACAGTTTTATGTCAGCAATGAGGCATACTCTCACTTTTAAGTGGAATTCATGCAGAATCCAAGCGACAAAAGACATTACTCCAATTACTGTGCATCCCCCTTACCCCCAAGCATCATCGCAGAATATGTACAGGCTAAGCACCAAAGATACTAGAAACTCAGTGCACCAAAAATGATTATCACGTGGCCTTACAAAGGCACCATTCACAACACAAAAAACATTACTATGAGTACAGTGAGGCCCGGACCACGCATCATCGCAGGCTCCACAGAACCTTCTTGTTTTAGATACCACTAACTTAGTAGAAACTAAACTAAATATGACACCTATCAAACCCGACACAATATCCCTTTATAATGCTTCCTTGAAAAACTTATTTTATATCACTCATATATTTAGTTGAGTAATAAAAACCACGCTGCATACATGTTCGATCTTCCACTTCCACTATGATTGCTGATGATGCACTCCACCCTAAGATCTACTCTGCAGACAGCAGGATGTACAACTTGAATTCACCTTTGCATCAACACTATAGACAGTAGGAAATTCAACCTTGATGTATTTAATACAGAGACAATTATACTGTGTGTATTCAGATTTTGTTAAAATAAGTGAAAAAAAACATTGTTTTATAACTGTACTGACTACTAGCTTCTATGTACACTGTGCACAGTAGGGTTCGCAACTTTAATTTACTTTTTCATCTACACTACAGACAGCATTAAATTCAGCCTCGATTTATTTAAAGCAGATGAAAAAATTGTGCTGTTGCACTGCTAGTATGTGCAAGCACTTTCAATAGCTGCATCATGTGAACTATAATAACAAAAATGTACAAGATTGCGCCAAAATGTACCTCCACCATCAGCAATACCAAGTACCTCCTTCAACATCACCACCTGTCATACGTCCTCAAGTTTTGAAAGTTACAATGCACTGCGTGAAGAGGATTCATGTAATTTGTTATGAGGAGCAATCAGTACACCTA
The DNA here is from genome assembly GCF_964263255.1 of Lissotriton vulgaris. NCBI lineage: Eukaryota > Metazoa > Chordata > Amphibia > Caudata > Salamandridae > Lissotriton > Lissotriton vulgaris. The sequence goes on from NC_141690.1 coordinate 118,570,228, forward strand.
GTTTTCACAGCAATTGATAATCATCAATGCTATTTTTTTCCCCCTCGAAGTTCATATACTCCAGTATGCAACAGAGAATGATTTCAGTGCAGCCCGTTCAGACCACACATCATCGCAGGGTGAGCACACGATAAACACCAGACGTACCACTAACTCAGTACACCGTAAATAATCACCACGTGCCCTTGTTAAGGTAAAATTCAATAGTCAAAACACATTTTTAGCAGTGCGGTCAGCATGGACCACGCATCATCGCAGGCTCCACACAAACCGCCTCTACCTCAGTCCACCCCAACTCATGAACTCTTTACGATAGAATCTTCTGTGTATTATTTGAGATACAATGCTCCTACCTTTGTACAGCAGAAGTCATAAACCATTTGTGATTAAATATCTGTATATGACAACGTAATAAAATGGAGTCGAGCACACATGCCCGTACCCACTTCAACTATCTATCTCTGTCTGTGTATTTATTGTGTTTGTAAAATGCTGCCCCTCCGCCCTACCACATTATAGTGTGCTATAAATAGCATATGCAACCATCTTACTTGTGACAGTAAGTGTGGGCTATTCCTCCTTTTTCTTTTTTTTGCATATTTATATAGCGCAAAATCAACCCAAAACTAATACATTTTCAGGCATGCTACCTTACGTCATTACTCTACAAAAACAAGATGTGGACGCAACTCCGAGGCTCGAAAACTGATTTCCAGCACCATGTTCTACAGTGTACCTGAATACCCACATACGTATATATGTAGCAGCTGCCCTCATGTGCCAAAAACTTCAACTTAAACCTTCCAAGGCCCTGTATTACTACAACTACAACACTCCACTGAATGTACAACAAAGATTCATAATCGCAGAAATGGGTCATGTCCACCATCTTTTATGTATGCAACTATGAACGAATATACAGTCAGTGATACCCCGTACCTTCCATGTTGGCCAAGTTGTGGGACTTTACAGATATAATGACACATTTCTTTTTAAGACCCGGGTGACGTCAGCACTACAAAACGGACACCCGAATCACTTGATTTTTCATATAGCTCACGACGGGACCACGCCCTTAGATCCGGAATCATAGTTCAGAGCCTCCGCAGCACTGGCATACGTCAGGCCAGCCCATTCCACTTACGCTTCCAGGAAAACATAACAACGAAACATTGCTCAGATTTAATTGTAGTGATTTCTTAGTTCCAGGTCTAGTCGTCAGAATGGTACACACACACTCCCTCATGGCTGGTGAACACCCACACCACATCCATCCAGCACCTGCATCACAACACTCATGACCCTACCAATAAAAAAGACGGGGCACATGTGCTCTAAGCCATTTTAGAGTTGCTCCCATCCCAAGCGCTCTGATGGCCCATCCTAGTGATTCAAACGCCTCATGTAGACCTGAACCACCGAGTAGAGGGGCCCACCACTACGTGTGTGGCCTCTTTGGTCACTGAGTAGTGGTATCAGAACCACTGAATGGGTGAGGAACCAGCGATGATGATGGGAGCACAAGTATGTCATGAGCCATACTGATATCAAGACTCGGCACCACTACATGAGGCAGAAGGTGTCCCGTCCACGAAAAGGTGATTAGTGAGGCCTGGGTGCGCATCGGAGGGAGTCGATGGGCTGCAGCAGACTGGATATAAAAGAAAGCGACGCAGTGATTTAGACAAACGCAGTCCTATATAGTGTATTAAATTACATGTAAAAAAAAAATTCCAATAGCAAAAAACGTTATTATAATTGCTCAAACGTCCAGAATATAAACTATGCAAATAGTTCTTTTAAATGTGAGAGGGAACGTGTGTGAAAGGCCGATGTTATTGAACTCCACATTAAGATGGTAACAATTACCAAACATAACATCTTTTTTTTACTCTCTTTTAGATGTAGAGCTTCAGGGTGTATCATGTCCCAGCACGTGGTGAAAAACACACTGGTGACAGAAAGTTGAGCTGTGAATATTCTTTGCAGTCACTCGCTCACTTCCTCTCTCCTTTGATAAAAAAATTACACACAATGTTAACTTCCTTTTTATCTTACAGGTTGTGTTTCACAAATTGGCGTCCCTCCAACACCTCTAAAACTCAATGTTCGCGGATTCTGCGATGATGTTTGGCCATTGTAACAATGTTTGAGAAGGCTGCTACAACACGTTTTGCACCCTCTTTGAATCACGCCAATGGCACAAGGTGAGCAAAAAAGCTTCTTTCCGAAACAATTACAAGTCATCTGTGAAAGGAGAGAGTGGGTAGTGTGCAGCAGCTTTACTGCGTAGGAATGTACAATTCCCTCCGAGCAGTGACAATAGATAGAGTACAACAGTCTGAGATTCAAATCTACAAGCCTCTTACGCCACTTTTGTACGTACTATACTATGACTAACTCTATATACTATATATCAGATCACTAAACTGAAGGGTGCACTATGAACCAGCACATACTTGGACACACAACCAAGGCAAAAGGTGAGCTACAAGTATTTTCTTCACTATTAACTGCTCCATCTATAACTTTCACTCTCTCACAATTTTAGTGTCATTTTCTCTCTCTTTCTCTCTCTCCCTCTCACATCATTTCTCTTTCTCTTTTAAAGTTATGGACACTTTTGTCTACTCTGCCGTGACCAACCAACCAAAGCTGAGTTCAAGTTGTGAACTCTGTTGGCCACAGTGTTTACACAAGGTAAGCAGAGGGACCTAGATATACAATGCCTCTGATTAAATGCATTAAAAACGAAAGAAGTAAATATGGGCGAATTTTGCGAATTGGCAATCCGCGAATTTGCGGATTTGCGAATTCGCAATCCGCAAAATTCGCGAGTTCATGCGAATTTGCGGATTTTTTATTTTTGGGTGTTCGCGGGGAGCTTTGCGTGTTCGCGGGGCGCTTTGCGTGTTCGCGGGTTTTTTTTTGCCTGGTTCATCACTGCCACCCTGTCATTTTTTATGCCCTTCTGCCCTCTGTACCACTTGTTTTTGTGCCTTTCTGCCCTCTGCCCCACTCTTGTTTGTGCCCTTTAGCCTTCTGCCCCACTGGTTTCTGTGCCCTTCTTCCCTCTGCCTAACTCATGCCCTCTGTCCCACTTTGTGCCCTTCTGCCCTCAGCCATAAGTCAGCTTCAACAGGAAGCACTAATAGATAAAGTAAAGCAGGTGCTCGAGTTGAAGGTCAAATTAAGTTACACAGTCTTTAATCACCCCAAGTTTGGGGTGATTAATGATTGTGTAACTGAATTTGAGCTTCAACTCTAGCACCTGCTTTACTTTATCTATTAGTGCTTCCTGTTGAAGCTGACTTTTGTAACTATTTTAGAGGCTCTGGCAGCTTGCCGGCGCCATTCTAAAATAGTTACAAAAAGTCAGCTTGAACTTTTGACCCAATACGTTCCGCTCGCGGATTTTGCGGGAAATTCGTGAATCTCGCGGATTGCGAATTTCCCAAAAATCCGCAAAATCCGGAGCGGAACGGATTTTCCGCCCATGCTTAGAAAGAAGCCCGTTGCGCGACTTTTGCGTCACTTTCAACATGAGAAAAGTAACACAAAACTGGTGCAAGAGTCTTGTAAATAAGCCGTAATGAATGTTGTCCTTCATAATGTACTTGATCTCTCACCTAATTCTGTCTCATCTTTGTATCATTTTAAAGACCTGTTGATCTGTAATGTAAATCTGATTCAGCAGGCTCTACCATTCAGACACCGCTTGAACGCAAGCCTATAAGACAAGTGAAATGTATCAGGCACACTGCACACGTTAAAAGAAGGAAATATCTTCAACTGTTAGTTTGACTTGTAATGTTTGACCTCATTTAGTCACATCAATCTAATTTTAAACACTAATTTTCTTTTTTATTCTGCAGATTACCTACTGTACTCCTATTGGACTCCATATCACATTTTGTTTATTATATTGGTTTGTTAAAGTTATGTTTGTAGTTATTTATTGTATTGTTATCTTTAAGTTACATTTCCAGTTATTTATTGTTTTAATAAAACTTAATAATAAAAAAGTACATACGTCTTTATTGGGGGGGGTAAGCGGTCCCCAATAGAAATGATATTAATAATTTAAAGTATAATTCTGAGGCTAACTCTTTAACAGATCTTTACCAGAGTCTATAACTACGACTAACGGTTCCTATGGCAAAGTTTAAAAACTCCAGCACAATACCTTTTTATCATTACCAACATAGTGTGGTGTACTTCTAACCTCTGTGCTCTTTTAAGTGTTCCATGAACTGTTACTATGGTAACAGGCAGAAAGCCATTTGGGGGTAAAGTTGAAAGCTACTGGCTATACAAAATCTGTTATATTAACCCTGGATCCTCTACAAGACCAAAAAGGAAAGCAAACTGAAACAAAACACGGTGTACCTGATTTACAACCCCCTTGCACCACTTTCGCGTCCAAGGTCCCCCCAACAAAATTAGAAGTGTGTGGGCCTCAGCGACCCCCCCTCACGCCCCGGGAACGACCACTCCTGGAAATGTGTGTATTGGGAGAGATTCAGACTGCGTGACCCTATGCAGCCCTTGAGAGCCCTCGAGACCGCATCGCCCGACGGCCGGCTCATGCAGTGTCCCGGGGTGCCTACCCCCGGGACACTGCTGTTTGCTTTGAGAGGGCCGGAGTCTCCCGGCTCACGGCTCCCACTCTCCCATAGCAGACTTAGTTTGCATTTTGAAAGACAGAGCACTTTCAAAATAAAAAGCAGATTCCATTTCCACATACAAGTTAGCATCTCGCCTTGCAGAAAAGCAATGCCGACTCCCTAAGAATGCGGGAAGCCTGCGGAACCTTGGGGGCATTGTAGCTTCCCTCACGGTTCATAAGACCCGGGGGATAGGTCCCAGGAGATGTTAGAAATTACTGATAGAGGCTATTTTTTACGGTAAAATTACAAGTCGCGCACTCAGTGCAGTGCTCAGTGCGGCCCCCTGGTGTGCACGTGCTGGATGCACGATTCATAATCTGTAGGGTGCGCGACTCCAGAGCCTTTGATGCACAACTTCTACACGTTTGGGACTCAGCATTATTTTTCCACATCACGACCTACTAACATACAACTCCCGATGTGGAAAAGCAATCTGATTTTGATTTTAAAAGAGAGAACAGATTTCCTTGCTATGGGAGGGTGGGATGGACACCCCGGAACACTGCAGGAAGAAGCCCTCCCACAATACATAAAGCCCCAGGGAGTGGTGGTCCCCGGGGCTTTGGAGACCTTACAGCCCCCCCTCCATATCTATACTTTTTTTGTAGCCCCGGTGGGTAAAGGGGCCCTCGAGTGCTCCAGGAGGGGAGCCACTTGGCCCCCCTCCCACAATACATAAACCCTTGACAGGTGATGGTCCCTGCGGCTTTCAGGATCTTTGACCCCTCCACTGACCATTTTTTTTCTTTTTAGCCCCGGGCGCTGACGATCCCCAAGGCTGGGGGTCCCCTCTGGGCCCCACATAAAATGTATTCATTTTGCCCCCGGAATTTAACCCCCCAGGGAACAAATTATTTAAAATAAACTCCTTTTTATTTTACTTATTTTACAGCACAGTCCACGCACCCTATACACATCCCGGTTTAAAAAACTAAAACAAAATGTGGGCACTGGGGGTCCTTCTAGGACCCCCTAAGCAGGTCTACAGGGCAAAATTATTTCTACCCTGCCCCCTTTCTCCATTTGAACACATATTCCACTGACTTCCTCAGCCTCGCTTCTACCGAGGCACAAAATGGCTGCCAACAGTTCCTGGTTTCGAATGTTTACAACTGCTTGACAGCCAATCAGTATTGAGCGTGTGATCAAGACAGTGCACTTATGCTAAGATGCCAATCCTCGCACAATCCGCGGATCTACCGCGCCCATAGATATATAAATAACTTTAACCGTAATTTTCTCAGGAACTACTGAACAGATTGACACCATATAAGCAAAAGGCACAAGTTGGAACTGAGAACTACCTCTCTGCCAAATTCGGTGTAATTCTGTTCAGCCGTTCGGGCTGTAGCCTTGGCTAAAGATCCTATGGGAAATTGCATGGGGAAAACACGTTTTGGGACCCACTTTTTTCTAGTCCCCCGCTTGACTAATCACTTCCAACTTTCAGGGAAGGAGCAAAACTGAGCTGGCCAAAAGTTTGGAAAATTTCAAGAAGATTCATCAATCGACGCCAAAGTTATTGGCAATAGAATTTTGTGGTTTTTCTGTGGATAATAGGTCATAACTATAACTACCTACCGGCTATATATATATATATATATATAGATATAGATATATATATATATATATATATATATATATATATATATATATATATATATCTATATATATATATATATATATATATATATATATATATATATATATATATATATATCTATATATATATAGATATATATATATATATATATATATATATATATATATATATATATATATATATATATATATATATATATCTATATCTATATCTATATATATATATATATATATATTCCCAAAAGAGTTGCCTGTGTATGAAGTAAGCCACTCACGAAGATAACATCAGCCACATTTATTCCAAGTCGAAAGCAGTGTGATGAAACTAAGGCTTGCAGCAAAAATTAAGTCCAGCCTAACGTGTTTCACGGGCAATCCACTTCTTCAGAGGCATAGGACTGGAGTGAAAGGCATGGCATTTTCGGTACCACATTTGAAGTCATGAAGTCCCGCCCAAAAGGGCGCGGCCACCCCTGTGGCTTCATGGTCCTTGTAGTACCAGTATTTCACAAGTGCGCTGTCGCTGCCCTCTTCACTCATAAATATATAATCCCCAGTGGGTTGTGCAGCTTAGTTTGTTCTCACATTGCTTGTTTATTGTTCCACCTCGAACCGGCATCTTCTACCTTTCAAAGACGCGTTGGGCGTTATTGCTGGGAGGCTGTATAACAGATTCGGGGCTTTGCTTCGTGGCTCAGGCAAGCCGCCAAACATTCCCAAAAGAGTTGCCTGTGTATGAAGTAAGCCACTCACGAAGATAACATCAGCCACATTTATTCCAAGTCGAAAGCAGTGTGATGAAACTAAGGCTTGCAGCAAAAATGAAGTCCAGCCTAACGTGTTTCATGGGCAATCCACTTCTTCAGAGGCATAGGACTGGAGTGAAAGGCACGGCATTTTCGGTACCACATTTGAAGTCATGAAGTCCCGCCCAAAAGGGTGCGGCCACCCCTGTGGCTTCATGGTCCTTGTAGTACCAGTATTTCACAAGTGCGCTGTCGCTGCCCTCTTCACTCATAAATATATAATCCCCAGTGGGTTGTGCAGCTTAGTTTGTTCTCACATTGCTTGTTTATTGTTCCACCTCGAACCAGCATCTTCTTCCTTTCAAAGACGCGTTGGGCGTCATTGCAGGGAGGCTGTATAACAGCCTCGGGGCTTTACTTCGCGGCTCAGGCAAGCCGCCAAACATTCCCAAAAGAGTTGCCTGTATATGAAGTAAGCCACTCACAAAGATAACATCAGTCACATTTATTCCAAGTCGAAAGCAGTGTGATGAAACTAAGGCTTGCAGCAAAAATGAAGTCCAGCCTAACGCGTTTCATGGGCAATCCACTTCTTCAAGGGCATAGGACTGGAGTGAAAGGCACGGCATTTTCGGTACCACATTTGATGTCATGAATTCCCGCCCAACAGGGCGCGGCCACCCCTGTGGCTTCATGGTCCTTGTAGTACCAGTATTTCACAAGTGCGCTGTCGCTGCCCTCTTCACTCATAAATATATAATCCCCAGTGGGTTGTGCAGCTTAGTTTGTTCTCATATTGCTTGTTTATTGTTCCACCTCAAACCGGCATCTTCTTCCTTTCAAAGACGCGTTGGGCGTCATTGCAGGGAGGCTGTATAACAGCCTCGGGGCTTTACTTTGCGGCTCAGGCAAGCCGCCAAACATTCCCAAAAGAGTTGCCTGTGTATGAAGTAAGCCACTCACGAAGATAACATCAGCCACATTTATTCCAAGTCGAAAGCAGTGTGATGAAACTAAGGCTTGCAGCAAAAAAGAAGTCCAGCCTAACGCGTTTCATGGGCAAGCCACTTCTTCAGAGGCATAGGACTGGAGTGAAAGGCACAGCATTTTCGGTACCACATTTGAAGTCATGAAGTCCCGCCCAAAAGGGCGCGGCCACCCCTGTGGCTTCATGGTCCTTGTAGTACCAGTATTTCACAAGTGCGCTGTCGCTGCCCTCTTCACTCATAAATATATAATCCCCAGTGGGTTGTGCAGCTTAGTTTGTTCTCACATTGCTTGTTTATTGTTCCACCTCGAACCAGCATCTTCTTCCTTTCAAATACGCATTGGACGTCATTGCAGGGAGGCTGTATAACAGCCTCGGGGCTTTACTTTGATGCACAACTTCTACACGTTTGGGACTCAGCATTATTTTTCCACATCACGAGCTACTAACATACAACTCCCGATGTGGAAAAGCAATCTGATTTTGATTTTAAAAGAGAGAACAGATTTCCTTGCTATGGGAGGGTGGGATGGACACCCCGGAACACTGCAGGAAGAAGCCCTCCCACAATACATAAAGCCCCAGGGAGTGGTGGTCCCCGGGGCTTTGGAGACCTTACAGCCCCCCGTCCATATCCATACTTTTTTTGTAGCCCCGGTGGGTAACGGAGCCCTCGAGTGCTCCAGGAGGGGAGCCACTTGGTCCCTCTCCCACAATACATAAACCCTTGACGGGTGATGGTCCCTGCGGCTTTCAGGATCTTTGACCCCACCACTGACCATTTTTTTTCTTTTTAGCCCTGGGCGCTGATGATCCCCGAGGCTGGGGGTCCCCTCTGGGCCCCACATAAAATTTATTCATTTTGCCCCCGGAATTTAACCCCCCAGGGAACAAATTATTTAAAATAAACTCCTTTTTATTTTACTTATTTTACAGCACAGTCCACGCACCCTATACACATCCCGGTTTAAAAAACTAAAACAAAATGTGGGCACTGGGGGTCCTTCTAGGACCCCCTAAGCAGGTCTACAGGGCAAAATTATTTCTACCCTGCCCCCTTTCTCCGTTTTGAACACATATTCCACTGACTTCCTCAGCCTCGCTTCTACCGAGGCACAAAATGGCTGCCAACAGTTCCTGGTTTCGAATGTTTACAACTGCTTGACAGCCAATCAGTATTGAGCGTGTGATCAAGATGGTGCACTTATGCTAAGATGCCAATCCTCGCACAATCCGCGGATCTACAGCGCCCATAGATATATAATTAATTTTAACCGTAATTTTCTCAGGAACTACTGAACAGATTCACACCATATAAGCAAAAGGCACAAGTTGGAACTGAGAACTACCTCTCTGCTAAATTCGGTGTAATTCTGTTCAGCCGTTCGGGCTGTAGCCTTGGCTAAAGATCCTATGGGAAATTGCATGGGGAAAACACGTTTTGGGACCCACTTTTTTCTAGTCCCCCGCTTGACTAATCACTTCCAACTTTCAGGGAAGGAGCAAAACTGAGCTGGCCAAAAGTTTGGAAAATTTCAAGAAGATTCATCAATCGACGCCAAAGTTATTGGCAATAGAATTTTGTGGTTTTTCTGTGGATAATAGGTCATAACTATAACTACCTACCGGCTATATATATATATATATATATATATATATATAGATAAGGAACTAAAGATGCCCTATTGCCTATAGTAGCCGCCCACCCTATCATCATTTTTAACCCCGAAGAAGTGGAAAAAGCACTATTAGCCACAACAAGACATAAGGCACCTGGCCCTGACGGCGTCCCTGCTGACTTCTTTATGTACTCACCTAAAATGTGGGCGGAGGTCCTGTCAAATGTGTTTAATGCAGTTAACGATAATCAAGCCCCGAGTTCTTGGGCCACATCCACCATCGTCCCTATTTTTAAAAATACAGGCCAGCGGGATGATCCCGCTTGCTATAGGCCCATATCTCTTCTGGACTCAACCATAAAAATTCTGGGTAGAGTACTGTTGGCCAGACTGAGGGAGAACGTTGAGAGCTGTGGTGGGTTGTCTGAACTACAATATGGATTCAGAGAAAGAAAAGGGACTATCGAACAATGCATAAACCTGCACTTACTCATCTCTAAATATACCGTGGCCAAGGAGGGTTCCGTGTTTCTCGCATTCATGGACCTCTCTTCGGCCTTCGACCTGGTTAATAGGTCAAAACTGTGGTTGATCTTGCTTGAGATGGGTATCGATGAGTTGTTGGTTGTGTTCATGGCCACCCTGCATCAGGAGCTTTTTGCAGCTGTCCGAGTAACAAACGATGGTAGACGCACCCCTTTGTTTAAATCCTTAAAGGGGGTACGGCAAGGCTGCATCTTAGCCCCCTTACTGTTTACCATATATATCAATGGATTGGGCGGTCATCTGCGGGGTCTGGACGCTGACGTTCCGTATGCAGGAGGTGTCAAAATACCGGCACTCCTGTATGCGGACGACGCAGTGTTGATAGCCCGCACTGGTGTAGGCCTACAGCATCTCCTGGACGCATTTGGTTCTTTTATGGAGAATCTGGACCTCAAGGTAAATGCCTCCAAATCACACACAATGGTAATGGGGCGTGAGAGTAACAAAAAAAGACATCAATCATTTTTTTGTAGGGGGGTCCCTGTCTCAAATGTAACCACATTTCCCTATTTGGGTGTAATATTCGACCAAAAAGGATCCTGGGGCCCACAGCTAAGAGCAAAGAGGTTGGCAGTAATAAGATCATCCTCAGCAGTACTGGGTTTTGCTGGTAAGCTAGGGGCTAGGCCCATGGAAGCTCTTCTAAAAATCTATATGAGTAAACCGGTGGCCATAGCGTCATATGGCTCCCCTTTGTGGGGGTATGCAAATCTTGACCCAATCCAGAGAGCAGAGAATAGATTCATCAGATCCCTGCTCTCTGTACCACAGTCAACCCCAACGTATTCTATTCACAAAGAGGTGGGCTTACCCTATCTGTCAGATACCTTGAGCCTGTGTCATGATTCCACTTACCCCTAGCACACATATCCTAAGACATGTGCTGATTTCCCCCTTATAAAAACCCACCCCTGTCCCGTGCTCCACGCATGCTTCTAGTCAGTATGATTGGGTGTTTACATTTACTTTTTCCGTATTACATGTTTGTCACCTTCTTAAGGTTTTGCTACTCATGTCTTTGCTTGTGCCCTTTTTGCTAGTACACTGTAGTATTGCCTTGTATGCTTGTTGAAGTTTTGGAGCGCAATATATATGCTTTGTAACCTTCGCTTGTGGCTCCGTGAGAGACAACGCCCTCGCGAAGGTCTTTCAGATCTCTCCCCGCATCCCTACACGCTACCTTTTGGTGCGCGCTAGAACTGGGACTGCATGCAGCGTCCCCGCGCACGTTAGCAGAGCGTGACTGGGAGCGGCTGGGTGCGGTCAGGTATTTAAACCGCACCCAGCCTTCTGGAAGGCGCTTTGCCTTCAGGTTTCCCTCGGAGAAGGTCGCGTCTGTTGGAGGAACTCACCTGAAGGAGAATTCTATCCTGGCAGGACTCCACGGCGTTGCTTCTTATTTCCTGGAGATTGAAGTCTCAAGAACTAACTCTGAAAGCTAAGTACTTTTGCTTGATTTAAGGCGCCCTTCGCAAGGAAGGTTAACAGAATTTTTGGAACAATTACTTTGTGAAAGCCTTCACAAAGAAAGAGACTTCGGACATTTTAAGCCTATCAGTATTTGAGGACTATTTGCCAGTTCATTATGTTTGTTGAATTGTGAAGAGAATTACAAGGAACTTTATGTTTGTTGAATTGTGAAGAGAATTACAAGGAACTTTTAGATTTTATTTAAGAAAGGTGTGATAGAAGAAAGATACCTAGGATTTGGTGTGGCTTTGTTTAATGCTTCTTTTATAGCACTATTAACAAAAACCAGAAACCCCGAGACCAAGAAGCAAAGGTTAATGCCAAGTAAGTTTTGGGATGAGACAGAAAGAATGCAAAGGGCTTCTTAAAAATAGTAATTAATCCTTCCTTTCTTTTATGTAAATTTCCAGACGAACAAGTTGACATCACACCAGACAACCAACTATCCTAGAGGACATCTGACAACTTCATCACAACAACCCTACATCCCTACAAAGACATACTGGGCGAAGGCCTACAACTTGCTGATTGCAGGTAGGGGGATCTCAGAACAGCTTAACTAGGTTATAGGAGCTCTGATTAGATAGAGATTGTAGCGAAGGGGGCTAGGGAGGTTAGGAATGTTGACCCAATGTTGACCCCTAAATCGGAATACTAAAATCTTGGTGCTTGTTGCTTCGCAGGTCGACAGCAAGAACCAAAGTCTTCTCTTCAACGCCCAGTACCGGCCCTCCTCCCTAATTTCTAGTTTAAAATCTTGCTGTTAATATGTAAGTCAGTGAGTTTTAGTTAGTGATTAGGGAAGTTGGTCCCTTGCGTCCCTGCGAAATCATCCACGTCTTCCAAGAGAACTTCAGTCAAGACAAGGTAAGGGACGACGTGGTTAGCTTTGACAGAAGGCAAAGCCCACGTAGATAATTTCGCCCGGACGCAATGGATCAAGTTAATATGCAGGATTTGGCTGCAGTTTTAGAAGCTATTAGGCAGGATAATGCAGCCTTACGTAGAGATTTATCCTCTCTTCAGGACTCTATTCAGCAAAAACCAACCACTTTCCAGAGTTCCTCATCCAGTACTGATACCAAGACTCAGATCCAAGTGGTAACTCCGTTCCCCACCCCCTTAGCCCCACCAGAAAGATTTTATGGGGATTGTAATAAGTTTTCTGTATTTATACAGCAATGTCACCTACATTTTATAGCTAAGACTACAGCCTTCCCAGACGATTCTTCTAGAGTAGCATTTATGTTATCCTATATGGGTGGAGATGCTGCTCTTTGGTCAGTTCCTTTAGTAGAAAAAGACGATCAAATTTTGTATAATTTTAAGGATTTCGAGAGGGCTTTAAAGAAGATGTTTGCAAAACATCTTTTCGTTCAGTCTGCAGACAATGAGCTTCTAAGTTTAAAGCAAGGATCTTCGGATCTGATACATTACATATCCACCTTTAACCGTCTGGTTTTGGAGGCTGACTGGCCATACGACAAAAGAGTTTCTATCTTTTACAGAGGTCTAAGAGAGGAATTAAAGGACATGATAACTCAGATTCTTGAACCCCCAGAAGACATAAGCGAGTTCATTGAGTTAGTGGTAAAACTTAATCATCGTATTTTTGAAAGAAAAGGAGAAAGAGGGAAAACTGAGCATAAAGTAGTTTTCTTTAAGGAAAAGTCAACCCCGAATCGAGAATCAGGTCCAAAATCTGACTCCGTCGAACCCATGTAAATTGGTTCGATCCGTGGACCTTTAACTAAGGAGGAGAAAGATAAAAGGCGACGTTTAAACCAGTGTTTATATTGCGGAAAGACAGGACACTTCGTAAAAGAATGCCCTACTAGACCTAACAAGTTTAAAACCAAGACTTCCGATTTGGCCATCACACAGGAAAAGTCGGAAAACTAGTACACTCGGTAAAGGGAGAGGTCAGTTTATCGGGTGGTCTTTCTAGTTTGGCCTCAACTCTTCCTCCTGCAGGTTTCAGACACTTTTCAATCCTAGTAGAACTCCGAGATTTGCTTCCTAAATCTCACACTAGAAAAGTGGAAGCCATTATAGATTCTGGGGCTACAGGTAATTTTATTGATTCCAAATTTTTCTTACAGTTAGGCTTTCAGTCTGTGTTTAAAGATCACCCAGAAACTGTCAGAGCAGTTGATGGTAAAGAATTGACTTCTGGGTTGGTAAACAGACAAACCGAACTTTTAGAGATGGATTGTTCTCCCATACATCGAGAAAGAATACAATTTGACATAATTGATGCCCCTCAATTCAAGATGATTTTAGGGATACCTTGGTTAATAAAACATAACCCAATCATAGATTGGGTAACCAGGTTAATTACCTTTAAGTCAACCTTTTGTGCTGAGCAGTGCTTCCTAATCAATAGGTCTAAAGACTTAGTTCAAGGTTTTGATTTCGGAATTGAATCACCCAATGTCCTGCTTTTGGAAGGGGTCCCATCGGTTTATAGCGACTTATCTGACGTGTTTGACAAAAAAAAAGCCAATACTCTACCTCCACATAGAGATTTCGACTGTAGAATTGATCTCATGCCTGGAGCAACCTTACCCTGCAGTCGCATTTATGCTCTTACTGAGGCAGAAAACACTCATCTGAGAGCATACCTTGATGAGTATCTTGCAAACGGCTTCATTAGGCACTCTAAATCTCCAGTATCTTCAGCTCTTTTTTTTATTCCAAAGAAGGGAGGGGAATTGCGCTCATGCATAGATTATAGGGCATTAAACAACGTCACCATTAAGAACAGGTACCCCTTACCCTTGATTCCAACACTTTTGGACCAAATTAAGAAAGCTAAGATTTATACAAAACTGGACTTGCGAGGAGCTTACCATTTAGTCAGGGTAAGAAAGGGAGACGAATGGAAAACGGCCTTCCGCACTAAGTTCGGTCTCTTTGAATATCAAGTCATGCATTTTGGACTGTGTAACGCTCCTGCCGCCTTCCAGTTTTTTATAAACGAAGTGTTGCATGAATTTATTGACATCTGTTGCGTAGTGTATATAGATGACATTGTCATCTACTCAGATACCGAGGAAGAACATGTACAACAGGTCCGCGCCATTCTTCAAAAACTACTCTCCAATTCTCTTTATGTTAAATTGGAAAAAAGTCTGTTTCATGCCTCCAAGGTGGACTTTCTGGGTTATATAATTAGTCCCGAAGGTATTGAAATGGATCCTAAAAAAGTTGAAGCTGTAACAACCTGGCCCAGTCAAACTTCCGTGAAGCAGATTCAAAGCTTCCTAGGCTTTGCAAACTTTTACCGTAGATTCATCCAGAACTTTTCTCAAATAATTACACCCATAACCAAGTTACTGAGAAAAGGAGTGAAATTTTTGTGGAACTCTGATGCTGAAGAAGCCTTTAAAACTTTAAAGAAGAGATTTACCATGGCCCCAATCTTGTGTCATCCAGACCCCAATCAACCGTTCATTGTAGAAGCAGATGCTTCTCAATATGCATTGGGAGGAATTCTTTCACAACGAAATTCCGATACAGGCCAAATGCACCCTATAGCTTACTTTTCCAGGAAATTGTCAGAGGCTGAACAGAATTATGCCATTGCCGATAAGGAATTGTTAGCAATAAAGGCGGTTTTTGAAGAATGGCGCCACTACCTGTTAGGGGCCCGTCATCCCGTAACAATTTATACAGATCACCGAAATCTTCAAGCTCTAAGATCTGTGAAAGCTCTGACTGCTAGACAGTTACGTTGGTCTATGTTCTTCAATGACTATACTTTTGTGATAACTTATCGCCCTGGGAAAGAGAACTTGAAAGCGGACGCTTTGTCTAGAATAGGTGATAAAGACCCAGAAAAACCTGAAATTGTCCATCCTGTAATCCTGACTTCTTGTTTTCAGGGAAGTTTATCCACTAGTAACATTATTAATGATATCAAGGAGGCCTTGAAAGATACGGATGTTGAGATGTTGAAAAGAGATCATCCTTACCTTCTGGAGAAGGATGATTTGATGATGGTACATGGTTTGATTTACGTTCCTACTGAAAAGATTCAAAAATCCATAATTCAGCTTCACCACGATACAATGTTATCTGCCCATCCTAGCATTTTGAAAACCATGGAACTTATAAGACGAACCTTTTGGTGGCCTTTGATGTTCAAAGACATTCAGTTGTTTGTAGAAACTTGCAGTGTTTGCATTCAACATAAGACTTCTCATCAAGCTCCTAGTGGTTTGTTAATGCCTCTGCCTATCCCACCTCAACCCTGGCATACAATATCGCTAGACTTCATAGTTGAACTACCTGAAACCAAGAAGGGATTTAATACAATTTTAACTGTAGTGGATCAGTTCACGAGAATGGCCCATTTCATTCCTTTAAAGAAACTTCCCACTGCTTTAGAGCTAGCTCATCTAATTATGTCACACGTGATTAGATTACACGGAATCCCGTCAGTGGTCATTTCGGACAGAGGCTCCCAGTTTGTTTCTAAGGTTTGGCAAAAACTGGGTACATTGTTACAAATGGACGTTCGTTTGTCTTCTAGTTACCATCCCCAAACAGATGGTTTAACTGAACGAACTAATCAAACAATCGAACAATATCTCCGATGTATGCTACCCAATGTTCCTGAAGAATGGTCTGATCTTTTAAGCCCCCTAGAGTTCGCTTATAATAACTCTGAACATTCATCTATCAAAATGTCTCCGTTCTTTTGCAATTTCGGATTCCATCCCAAAAGCATTCCTGAAAGTTCTATAAACTGTGATTCTGTACCTGCAATTTCTGACTATGTATCCAAAGTATTTTTCATCCAAGAAGAGGCTAAATTCAACTTGGCAAAGGCGAAAGAATCTCAGAAAGAGACCAAGGACAGACATCGAACTGAACAACCTCAATACCAAGTAGGTGATAAAGTATGGTTGAGTACAAAAAATTTGAAACTTAGAGGAAATCGGAAATTCAATCCAAAGTTGATTGGTCCCTTTTCTATTGAGAAGGTAATTAACCCGGTTTGTGTAAGGCTGAGTCTCCCTCATAAGTACTTGATACACCCGGTTTTCCATGTCTCTCTGGTTAAGCCATTTCATCCCCAGACCCGCATCTCCAAATCCCCGTCCCCCATCATGATTGATGATCACCCTGAATTTGAGGTTAAAACTATCTTAGATTCCAAAAGAGTTCGAGGAAAACTGTTTTACCTCATAGATTGGAAAGGTTATGGCCCAAAGGAAAGGTCATGGGAACCTTTGGACCATCTAAGAAACTCTCCTAGATTGATCCGACTCTTCCATCTAAGACATCCTGAGAAACCAAAACCCATTTCAACTGTTCTAGGGGGGATCTTGAGGAGGGAGTACTGTCATGATTCCACTTACCCCTAGCACACATATCCTAAGACATGTGCTGATTTCCCCCTTATAAAAACCCACCCCTGTCCCGTGCTCCACGCACGCTTCTAGTCAGTATGATTGGGTGTTTACATTTACTTTTTCCGTATTACATGTTTGTCACCTTCTTAAGGTTTTGCTACTCATGTCTTTGCTTGTGCCCTTTTTGCTAGTACACTGTAGCATTGCCTTGTATGCTTGTTGAAGTTTTGGAGCGCAATATATATGCTTTGTAACCTTCGCTTGTGGCTCCGTGAGAGACAACGCCCTCGCGAAGGTCTTTCAGATCTCTCCCCGCATCCCTACACGCTACCTTTTGGTGCGCGCTAGAACTGGGACTGCATGCAGCGTCCCCGCGCACGTTAGCATAGCGTGACTGGGAGCGGCTGGGTGCGGTCAGGTATTTAAACCGCACCCAGCCTTCTGGAAGGCGCTTTGCCTTCAGGTTTCCCTCGGAGAAGGTCGCGTCTGTTGGAGGAACTCACCTGAAGGAGAATTCTATCCTGGCAGGACTCCACGGCGGTGCTTCTTATTTCCTGGAGATTGAAGTCTCAAGAACTAACTCTGAAAGCTAACTACTTTTGCTTGATTTAAGGCGCCCTTCGCAAGAAAGGTTAACAGAATTTTTGGAACAATTACTTTGTGAAAGCCTTCACAAAGAAAGAGACTTCGGACATTTTAAGCCTATCAGTATTTGAGGACTATTTGCGAGTTCATTATGTTTGTTGAATTGTGAAGAGAATTACAAGGAACTTTATGTTTGTTGAATTGTGAAGAGAATTACATGGAACTTTTAGATTTTATTTAAGAAAGGTGTGATAGAAGAAAGATGCCTAGGATTTGGTGTGGCTTTGTTTAATGCTTCTTTTATAGCACTATTAACAAAAACCAGAAACCCCGAGACCAAGAAGCAAAGGTTAATGCCAAGTAAGTTTTGGGATGAGACAGAAAGAATGCAAAGGGCTTCTTAAAAATAGTAATTAATCCTTCCTTTCTTTTATGTAAATTTCCAGACGAACAAGCTGACATCACACCAGACAACCAACTATCCTAGAGGACATCTGACAACTTCATCACAACAACCCTACATCCCTACAAAGACATACTGGGCGAAGGCCTACAACTTGCTGATTGCAGGTAGGGGGATCTCAGAACAGCTTAACTAGGTTATAGGAGCTCTGATTAGATAGAGATTGTAGCGAAGGGGGCTAGGGAGGTTAGGAATGTTGACCCAATGTTGATCCCTAAATCGGAATACTAAAATCTTGGTGCTTGTTGCTTCGCAGGTCGACAGCAAGAACCAAAGTCTTCTCTTCAACGCCCAGTACCGGCCCTCCTCCCTAATTTCTAGTTTAAAATCTTGCTGTTAATATTTAAGTCAGTGAGTTTTAGTTAGTGATTAGGGAAGTTGGTCCCTTGCGTCCCTGCGAAATCATCCACGTCTTCCAAGAGAACTTCAGTCAAGACAAGGTAAGGGACGACGTGGTTAGCTTTGACAGCCTGGCACCATTGATTCTGTGGTTGAAAATGTGGACTAACGAAGATCTCCCCTTGAACCACAAAATTCTGCTCGACGTCTTATCTCTGGACAAACATAATAGTATCCCATGGTTGGCCTATTTAGGGAAAACATTTACAGATCTGGGTCGCCCGGAACTTTTTTCATCCCCAGATAAAATTAAGGTACAGGATATAGCCTTCATTAAAAAGCTATTCAAGGAGAGGCAGGAAGCACGGCGGGAGGAATATGAACTGTTGAAACCAGCGGTAAGGGCCCATAGCCTTTTGGTTAGCTCACCCTCACTCGCCCCCTATTTGAGCTTTGTCACATTCCCTTATCACAGGTTTTTATTAACAAAGTTTAGATTTAATTTGCTACATTTTTATCTGGGTTCTTTTAAGAGCTGGCAGAAGCCTGATCTGGCCCCACCGTGCAGCTGCGATAATTTCTCGGTGCAGGATACCATGCACTTTGTCATGTTTTTTAGCTTGTATCACGAGCAGAGAAAGAAACATTTGCTTCCTATTTTGAAAGAAGCGGGTTTCACGCAGGTGCGACCGGCTTTGCTCGTTTTACAACTTTTACCTAACCCACGTATCACTTTTAGCATGGCAAATTTTTTGGTAGCTGCCGTAAGGGCGAAATCTGTTGGCCAAAATTCGCCTTAAAATTAATGGCTTTTTAACGTGTATTATTAATATGAAATGTAAAACTTTTTTAATTATGCAGACACCTTTTTGTATGTAAATGAAATTTTCTTTGTTTTTATTGTTTGTTCTTTGTATGACTTGTAAAAAGTCGAATAAAGATATTCTGACTGACTGACTGACCGTATTGTAATGGAATGCATTCTAATTGCATGTGTGGTTCCGTCATACTACCAAGAAGGAAGCTAATACCTGGATACATCTTAGGAGCCTGCCTTATCTCACTGCTGCAAGTTCCTGCTTGTAACTGGTAATGAATCTCCTGTCTAAAGGTACAATATCATTTTACGTGAAGTACAATTCCCAATCTCCCAGAAGCAATTTACAAGTAATGACCCATACATCCCCATATCTAGGCCAGCAAGCCCTGTCTACAAAGTGAATGATTTTGTGAAACATAAGCACTATTTTTTCAGATATTTTTGTGAAAAGCTAGCTAGTAGTGTTATTGCTGAAATACTGAAGTGGTATCAGTTCAGATTTCCACTCTGTGCATAAGGTATTCGGTAACAATGTCACATTTTTGTAATTGATTAGTTCTCTTTACAGGTAGGAAATTACTTAAAAGTAATAAATAACTATATGCTAACCAGAGTTATCATAAGAGCCAATTATTAGTTTTTTGCTATCAGCAGATGTAAAACTTAAAAAGTGTATGTCCAGGTCTTTAAATACAAATCATCCTTCCTCATGGGCTGTTTATGGCCTAACGTAGGTGTGACTTACATGTATTACAAAGGACAGTTTAGGCCTGGCAAAAGATTAATTTTTCCAGGTTGAAGTGGCAATTAGAACTGCACACATAGCCTTTAATGAGAGGTCTGAGATATTTTTTAAATAAAACAATGCTACTTAAATGGGTGGCACAATATGTGCTGCAGGCTCACTAGTAGCATTTAATTTACAGGCCCAGGGTACATGCAGTACCATCTACTAGGTATTTACAAGTAACTTAAATGTGAAAATTGGGTGTAAGACAATATTCCCATGTTTTCAGGAGTGAGCACAATCAGTTTTTCCCGCCCTTTACATCCTCCTTATATACGGCCTTCCAGGCCTACTCTGGCCACACTGCACGTCTAGACGATATGCTGCGACAAGGACTCTAGGTCTCTCTTCACCAGCACTTAAAAAGGTGGCCACTTCACTCTCACCAGCACTTACTCTGAGTGCCACTGATTCCTTTTCCGTAAACCAAGAGCGACCCATGCCGGGCCCACAGCTTTCTCGGCCTCATCACTCCATCCTTCTTATATATGAATCGCCCTAATGAAGTTCAACCTTTGAACAAAATGCATTGGCTGCTGTATTTTAATAACCACATGGATTCTCACAAATAAAGATTTATACAACAAAGACACTGATCGAGCTTCTTTATTGACGAAATACCTTCCTGGGAGTGCACCGCTCCATTTTCCTCAGAGTGAGCACAGCAGTTTAGCACTGGTTAGCAGTGGTAAATTGCACAGAGTCATAAAAGCTACCACAAAGGAATTCAGAGAACAGTGAGGGTTAAGGCAGAATGTTTGAGGATGACCATGCAGAGAGGGTCAGGTCCAACAGTACTGCCTTGCACATAAGTGTGCAATACATGCAATCTAGCATCATACAATTCCTGCCACTCTTGCATGAGTGACTTTTGTCTTATTTAAAGTAGGCAGAGTAAGATTGGTAAACTAATTATTCAGGCAATGGGCTTTGGCTTGTTGTCTTAGGCCCATCCAGTTGTGGGATGCCTTTTTTCATCAAGCAGTACCAGTTTTAAGTGGTTTACGGATGAGTTTTTGTGTCAGGCCTCACTAGTGGCTCTCTGGGACCTAATTGTGCTATCTGGAAACTTGTAGCAGGAACAGGAGTAGTATTGTCGTCTCACCTCCTACCAGGTTCTGCCAGCGTCACTAGTTCCCTGCTGGGCCAGCCCATTATTAGTGCATGGGCTGGCTTGGACCAGCTGTGGACTCACATTAATGTGACCAGATTGAACTGGGGGAGGGAAGGGGTGTGTGTAGGAGCAGCATCGCTGGAGACCAGCTATGAAAGCCATTTTAACATCTTTCCACACTGTAAGAGTTTGGCAGTGTCTTTTGTCTGACCCCTCCACTGCCGTGCTGGCACATGGGGTAGGGTCTTGAGCAGCCTCGCTGGATCCCAGGTGAGATGGATCATTTCACATCCTCACCTCCTTGCAAGACCCCGACATTGCACTGCTCTTCTCCCTGCACCATCATATTCTCTGCACATGCCCTGCAGCAGTGCTGTTCCTCATAGCCCATAGATCTTGGCTACCTGAGCAGGAGGCAAGAAGGGAGAATGAGGAGAAAAAAGGTAACAAGTAAGGGGCTTACAAAGGGTAGAGGAGAGGCTAAAGGAAAAGAAGTAGAGCAGGTGAGGTGTGGAATGGGAGGTAAGAAAAGATAGAGACCTATATATAGAAAGAGTAAGAAGCACAGAAAGACACAAGGAAGGAAGATTATAAAAACAAATAGATGGAAAAAGTACAATTGTGGTAAAGGAGTGGGAGGGAGGAAGTTACAGAAGGAGTACCATGAGTAAGCGGAAAGCGATAGAGAAATTAAACACAATGAAAATGAGAACAGAAAGAAAAAGAACAAGTGAGATAAGTGAGTTTTGAGAAGGTGAGAAGTAGAGGAGTTTGGTGTGCATTCTCTCTATCTCACCCCTCTGTGACACCCTCTCTTTACATTTCATTATTATCATCTTTCTGTACATATCAACCTCTCTACCGCATTCCAAAATCTTATCTACCACTCTATCCCTTCCTTCTATATATCTACCTCTCCCTTTTCTACCTCTCCATACCTATCTTTCTGTCCACCTTAACATTCTCTTTCTACCTTATGCGTCTCTTTTCTGTCTCTACCACCCTCCGCTTCACATCTTTCTGTGACATATGCATTACATCACTGTCCTTTCTAGTTTGCTTACTCAGCACAGCTGGAGATTACTACCTAGCAAGAGAAAGAAAGAACGGACAAGACGCAGGAACAAAATTAAGGAGAAAATTATTTTATTTCATCTGATAGGACAGTGAAAATCCACATTGAGAAATGTTTCGAATGCTGAGAAATGTGAATTCCATAAAATAAAGTAGAAATTCTATGGCTATATCTTTTCTAATAAGGGTATTGTAGTAAAAAAGGAGTCCAAACCGATAGTGTTCAAAGTTTGTTTATTCGAGTAGATTCAAACCCGGTGTTCCCAGCTTGTCGTGTCAAGTCACAGTCGACATAGCAACATTCTATCTCTGCCTTCAGCAGATAGCACGGGGTAAAGTGTGGGGGTGGAGAGGAGAAGGGTGAAACCATAGGAGTAGTTACAACACATCATCCTCCCTAGGGAGAACGCAAAGGAAAGAGAGTGGGGGCGAGGAACAAGAGAGAGAGAGAGAGAGAGAGAGAGAGAGAGAGAGAGAGAGAGAGAGAAAAAAAGAAAGGCCTGGGGGGTGAGGGTGAGAACAGGGGATGGGTGAAGAACAACATTACCCAATGGGGAAATGCAACACCATAAATATAAGGTCTTGCGCAGAAGACCACATCCAAGGTTCCCTAAATAGGATTAACAGGTGGGAAAAATGTAATGAATCCTATTGACGGTGGAGCAACTAACAGTTACCTCATGCTGTACTGCCTGTGCCAGAATGGGGAGGTTCTTTGTCTGAAGCTTTCTCTCCTCTGCCCCATTTCCTGCGTTCTGTCCCCTAACTCAGAATTCCCCTTACTTATTTTGTTGTCTCTAACTGTAACAGGAACTACCTGGTCCTGGCTCCACATTTTCCCGTCTTCCATGACTACAACATTTCTCTTAACTTCCTTTATTTTCCCTGGGGGGTAGAATTTGTCTCCTCTTTTCCCCAATTTATCGGGCTTTCTGATGTACACCATCTGTCCTTCCTTGAGGTTCTTCTCCTTGACACCCCACTTCCTGTCATACCATTCTTTATAATTGCTTTGTTTGTCCTCAATCTTCTTTCTCATTTCCTCCTGATCAATTTCCACATGAACATTTTTGCCCATCCAATTCAGAGAAAGCTTAGATCCAGCCTTCCTTCGTATCAAAAGCTCAACCGGTGAGTGTCCTGAAGTGGAGTTTGGAGTGGTATGATATGCCCACAGCGTTTCCATGATGGCTTCCTCCAAGTTTTTCTCATACTTGCTGGCTAGATTCATGCATTCTTTCAACAGGCGTTGCCATTCGCCTTGGGACAATATAATGGTGTACAGATATGGGTGATCGAGCAGTCTCTTAGAAACTCTTTCATCTCCTCCGAGATCAGTTGTACGCCATTGTCCGTTACCATCGTTGTAGTAATTCCTTCTCTTGAAAACACCTCCTTTAAGAAGTGAATCAAAGACTTGGTATTGATATTGCATACAATCTTGTGAGTTATCCAGTTAGAGTAATAGTCAATCAATACCAACAGGTACCAGTCCTGGGAGCCTCTACCATGAATGTGGCCCGTAATGTCAAAACCCAGCTTTTGCCAGGGTGCCATAGGTACTTCAACCGGGATCAAGGGAGAATGTTTTGTTACTTTTGATTTGTCGCTTAAGCTGCACGCATAACAATCGCGTACTTTTTCCTCTATCTCTCGATCCATTTCTGGGAACCAGTAGTCTGCACGTAACCTCGATTTGCATAGACTTCTGCCCAAGTGACCCTCATGGGCCAGTAAGATCACTTGATTCCTCATTCCCTCTGGAGGAACTAGTTTTCCAGACTTCAAAATGAAGTTCCCCTCCACCGAAAGGTCTTCCCTAACATTCCAGTACGGTTGAATTTCAGTGTCCAGTTCCTCACATTTGTTTGGCCATCCTGACACAATATATCTCTTCACCCTCTTCAAGGTTTCGTCTTGTTCCATTTGAGTTTCCCAATTTTCCTTCGCCACTGCTGCCAAGCCTACTTCCAAAATAGTATAATCCACTTTCTCCTCCTCAGCATCACAGCAGATGGGAGCCCTTGAGAGGAAATCCGCCACCCTGTTTTGTTGTCCCGGAATGTATACCGCTCTGAAATTAAAACATTGTAGACCCAACACCCATTTTGCTATGCACGGGGTCATTTCTTCCATATTTTTTTTGTAAACAAAGGCACCAAAGGCTTGTGGTCTGTATGCACTTCGAATTGCACTCCCCACACATAGTATTTGAAATGTTTGATTGCCCAGTATACAGCTAGGGCCTCCTTTTCCACAGTAGAATAGTTAGCTTCATGAGCGGTGAGGGTTCTGGACGCAAAAGCTACTACTTTTAACTCCTTATCCACCCTCTGTGCTAAAGTGGCACCTATTCCTCTGTTGCTGGCATCTATTGAAATTATTATGTCTCTTTCTGGATCAAATTTTCCTGTGAAGGGTGCCTGTATGATTGCCTCTTTTTATTTCTTTAAACGCCGTCTCTTGGTCCTTTCCCCAGTTGAAGATGCTATCTTTCTTTACTAACTCTCTCAACGGATATGACCTGGTGGCGAAATCTTTGATGAATTTCGCCATGTACTCCGCCAGTCCGAGAAATGACACCACCTCTTCTCTGTTGCTTGGCGTGGGAGCATCTCTAACTGCGTTGACTAGATCCCACTTCGGTTTGATGCCTTCTTCTGAAATGGTGTGGCCCAAGTAGTCCACTGAGCTCACACCCAACTTACATTTGCTCATTCTGGTGGTGAAGCCTACGTCTCTCACTCTTCCTAACACTCCCTTGATGTTTTCATTGTGTCCTTTTTCATTGGATCCATATATCAGGATATCATCCTGGAAGCACATCGTTTTTGTACAGTCTTTGAGAATGTGCTGCATAACTCGTTGGAAGGCTGCCGCTGCGGACGCCAAACCAAAAGGCATCCGCAGAAATTTAAAATTTCCGAAAGGGGTTGTGAATGTCGTCAGGGATTGTGACTCCGGATGTAGCTCTATCTGATAATAGGCCGAGGATAGGTCCAAGACACTGAAGAAGTTTGCCCCTTGAATGGTGCTCAACATCTCTCCAATTCTGGGGAGAGGATATCTGTCAACCTGAATGTTGGCATTCAGGTCTCTCAAGTCCACGCATAGTCTAATCTTCTTTCCTCCATCTTTGGTCGTGATGACGACCGGAGCCAACCATGCTGAGCTTTCGATCTCCTTGATCACCCCTTGGCTGACCAGCTTTTCCAACTCGCTTTTCAATGGCTCCTTCATGCGCAGTGGAATGGATCGTGTTTTATGTACCAGAGGTACAGCTCCTTCCTTGAGAGTGATTCTGTGCATATAGTTTTTTAACACCCCCAGATTTTCGTTAAACATCTCCTTAAACTCAGTGGTTAAGTGTTCTGCAATACTAGGTGGTTCCACTAAAAGCACTTGCTCTCTGTTGTTGGGATCCAGCTTAATCCCTAACTTTTTCTGGTGCTTCCACCCAAGGAGGCTAGATCCCCTCCTGGTTACATATACTTTTCCCACTGTGTGCCTGTCCTTAAATGTAATCCTCATTCTTGCCATACCCTCTAAAGGAATACGTTCCTTGTAGTATCCTACTGGACTAATATCAGCTTTCTCCAGTTCCACACCGTATTTTGCTAACTTTTCATCAAATAAACTTTTGTCAATCAAAGTATAAGGAGAGCACGAATCAGCATATACTTCTAATTTCTCTCTATCAAGGGTAATTTCACATTTGGGATAATCATTACTTTCATTTGCATCGTCATCCCCCACTTGAAATATAAAGGTTTTCTCACCCCTTCTACAATTTCAACATTTTCTACTATGTGTACTTTTGGATTGATATTCTTACAAACTTTTGAAAAGTGCTCTCTCCTGTTGCATTTCCTACATAACACATCCCTGTAGGCGTGGGCGGAAAATCCGTTCCGCTCGCGGATTTTGCGGATTTTCGGGAAATCCGCAATCCGCGAGATTTGCGAATTTCCCGCAAAATCCGCAAATCCGCGAGCAGCGGATTTTGCTCGCACTGCTCGCACTGTTCGCGTGAGTTCGCGCCCCGCGAATAAGTGCAAAATTGCAGAAATACGATCTTAGCAAAACTGAAAGTAACTACTTACCAGGTTCAAAAGTTCAGGCTCATCATTAGTAGCCATTTTCTGGAGTGCTTCCTGAGGGGCCCCTCCAGAGTTCAGTTGCCAGTTGAAACTATTATGTGACCCTGCTCTGAACCTCAGAATAGTTACACATATGCCACAAAGGTCCTGAATTACAGCTAAGGGAGACAAGCAGGAGCCAGGCTGGAAGTTAAAATCCATTAATCAGCCCCTAATTCATTATTGTCAGTTGGGGCAGGGCAGGTGTTGTAACTAATTTTGCAACAATGAAAGCACTTAGCAAGTGCAAAAGATCACTAATCAGGGCGCACTAAGGAAGCAGGTGCCAGCTAAAAAAATATTCTGTGACACATGAATCAGCCCCAAATTAATTCAGGTCACTTGAGGCAGGGAAGGTGTGCTTTGCTTTGCCGAAAATAATGTACACTGGACAACCAGAGGGTGTGGTGATGAAACAGAGGGTGGCATGGGTGGGCCAGAGGGTGGCATGAGTAGTCAGAGAGTGGCAGTGGTGACAGAGAGTGGCAGTGATGAAGAAGAGTGTCCCAAACAGGCTGGACACGTAGAAACAACAAGTTCGCGAAACTTGCGACCCGACAGGTAAGTTCGCAATTTGCGAAAGTGTACAAAACCCTCGCGAACTGGCAGAAACACGGGCGAACACAAAAAAAAAAAAAATCCGCAAATTCGCGGGAATTCGCGGATTTTGCGGATTGCGAATCCGCAAATCCGCAAAATTCGCGAACGCGAGATCCGCAAAATTCGCTCATGCTTACATCCCTGGCAGGACACTTCCAGTTATTTGCCAAATGATTTGGACTACCACATTTGTAGCATATTAACCCTTGTATATTGCTGCGTTGATTGCTCTTTGCCTTTTCCCCAATGTTACAAACTGTCTCCCCCTCATGTACCACCTTGCTCTCACTTTTTTCTCTGATAACCCCCTCATGGATTTTCCTCTCCTTCATGCACAACGCAGTGTGCTCCAATCCCTTTGCTATACTTAGTGCTTCCTCGAGGTCAGGAAGATTCCTAGTGATAAGTTTCTCCTGGATCCTAGGATCATTTGTACATCTAACAATCTGATCTCTTATCATAGAATCCGTCAATGTCCCAAATTCACAAGTGGCCGATAAACCCCTCAGGAGAGCAACATAGTTAGTGACTTTTTCATCTTTCTTCTGCGCCCTTTTGTAAAATTTGTGCCTTTCTAGTACAACGTTAAGCTTAACTTTAAAATGTTCCTCCAATTTCCTCAACGTATATTCATACACATTAGTCCCTTCTACCTCTTCCTGTTCATCGTCTACCAGTCTGCCTTTTATGTCCTCAAAAACCTTCCTGCCATGAATCCCCAAGTTATGCAGTAATATATGTTGTTTTCTCACATTGTTGTAATTACCTCCCCTATTGCTATGAGGTATGACTTGAAAATTCCTTCCCACCTCTTCCATGGGATGTCAGGCTCGCCCAGTTCATTTAAGAAAGGTGGGGGCTGACTCATTCCTGCTCCTGCCATGGCCATAAAGGTCGGGTCCCACATGGAAAACCTGTAAACTGTCCCTTATTACTTCCAAAATGCAGGACCCTAGTTGCCAAATAACCCACAGATAAATGTGCAGAGTCAAATTACCTACTGCAACGCTGTGTTTATACATTAACCATAAAACACATTACATTAGAAATGTTCTCCTCCAAAATTACACAAAGAGAAAAGGATATCAGTCCTCTTTCTTTCTCCAATGTATTTCCCTCACAGAACCAATGGGAACGAAACGAAGTCTGAAGGCGGAGGGCTGCAGGCTCAGTCAGGAAACAGTTAGTCAGGCATTCAGATCGCTTTCTTTTCAACTGCACCCTCCGTCTGTGAAAGGACAACGCCGTTCGCCACCCCTCTCCTCGCGATTGCAGACACGCTGAGACGGTTTCCTCACACCAGCCGCAGGGCACACATCACGGGAAAACGTCACAGCTCACCTCCCGACGCCAGTCATGGCATGAAGTACTTCACGAAGGCAGCCAGGGATTACACTCCACCCTCGCTCTCAAAACAGGCTCACCTTCCTTCTTCCTTGCTCCGGACCCACCTCGGGCAGGGGCGCGTCTTTTTATTGAAATCGTTGAGCTCCAGCCAGCTGACGTGAGAGGCTGATCGCACGAACCTGCCCCCTTACAGCTGTTGCCTTCTTGGTAATTCTTCGACCTTTGCCCTCTGCGCCCTGTTCACCCTGCTCTGCTCTCTTGACATGAAGCGCAGAAGGGATTCATTCACGGAGCGTGTAAGTCCCACTATTGTTTATTTTCCTCCGACCAAGCTTCTCAAAACTGGTCCAGGGGGGAAACACCGTGCTGTCCCTGGCCCAGCTTCCGTCCAACGTCGCCAAAATTGTAGTAAAAAGGAGTCCAAACCGATAGGGTTCAAAGGTTGTTTATTCGAGTAGATTCAAACCCGGTGTTCCCAGCTTGTCGTGTCAAGTCACAGTCGACATCCAAAAATTCTATCTCTGCCTTCAGCAGATAGCACGGGGTAAACCAAGGTGGGGAAAGCGTGGGGGTGGAGAGGAGAAGGGTGAAACCATAGGTGTAGTTACAACAGGTATGATACCCGATCCAGCTAAGGTGCAAGCATTGTCAAGTGTTAGTCCCCCACAAGATATTTCCATGTTACATTCATTCCTTGGCATGGCCAATTACTGTTCTAGATACATATGAGACTTTGCCACTGTAAGCACTCAGTTGAGAGATTTGAGGAAAAAGAATGTTTGATTTCATTGGCCACCTGAATGCGAGCAAAGTTTCAAGAGAATCAAACAAGTTATTGAGAATGCTACAGAAATGGCATACTTTGATGCAAGCTTCATACACTGGTTGTTATTGACACTAGCCCAGTCAGATTAAGTGCAATCCTTGCACACCACAGCGGACACCCAAATGCTCGAAGACATATTGTGGCATAGGCAAGCAGAAGTTTGTCCCAAACTAAACGTGTTTATTCACATCCTGAGAAAGTTAGTTTATCAGCGGTGTGGGATTGTGAATATTTCCACTATTCTTAGATGGAAAGCTTTTCATACTAAAACTATTACACATAAGTCTTGGAACCAGTCCATTCAACCTCTAACAACTGGCAGTGAATACCAGAAGTTTTAAAATGTCAAAGATGACCTGTCCGTTACTCAAGAAGGCGTTATCCTTAGAGGTTTGGCAATTGTTATTCCAGAGAGTCTGCTTCAACAGATAATTGTTATAGCATTTATAGCATCCTGCATTTATAGCATTGTGGCAGCCAGTGCTTTCTGCACCGCCCGCCACAATGCTATAAATGCATTAATGCATTTGCATAAACAAAGCGGCAGACACCGCGCGGTGCCTGCCGCTTTGTTTATGCAAATGAAGGGGGGTACCACTGGTACCCCCGTGTGCAGCCCCCACCTCTCCTTCACTCTGGGGACCTGCAGGGGGTCCCCAGAGTGAAGACCGTTCGCCTTTCCGTGGTGGCATCGCCGCCACGGAAAGGCATCTACACAAGCCCATGCTAATATGGCTGGCGGTGTCTATTAGACACCGCCACCATATTAAACCTTTTCCGCCCCGGTCGCAAGGTGACCGGGGCGGAAAAGCGGTGGGGGGTCTTTCCGTCTGCCGCGCCCCCCCCCCCCCCGCCATCCTAATATGGCGGGGGGGGAATTTAGGTGCGGATGGTGGGTGGATTACCCCCGCCAGGCTGGCTGTGGCTACCGCCAGCCTGGCGGGGGCAATCCGCCCGCCATTCTAATGGGCCCCTTAGTCTCAAAGGGCAATTGGAGACCCCTTCACTGCTGTTGTTCCAACATTGCCAATGCAGATCATGGACACTTCGACTGTCAGTCCTCAGTTTCAAAGAATGTCGGGCGTGTGATCAGAGCACCATAAAGACCCATTGAAAAGTTATGATCGTATGTATCTTTGAAAAGAATTGCAATTTTTTATTCAACAGAGAAGGAGATACAGTGTTGTGTGAGTTAGCAATGACAGAACGCATTTGGATCTGATTGACTCCGTAGAACTGTGGCATAAGTGTTAGAGCGTAGTGAAGTGAATGCAGGTTTGGAATGTCGAGTTTGCAGTTGCAGACAGATGAATAAAGAAATGTTATACTAAGCTCTGTGTGTGGTGTAGTCGTTAGAGGCTGGGCAGGATGCTACACTTCCTACCTTCTGATTTCTATGTCTACTTCTGCCAGGTAAGAAAGATGTAAGAAGCTGGATTGTGCAGTGCCCACTACCAGCAGGATCTAAAGTTCGCATCTGCAAGACAAACCAAAGAGCTAACCAGCCCACATGTGGACTGGGGACCATGCTTCAACAGACTGCTGCTTCAGGCCACTTCTTCATTTCCTCATGTCCCAGCCATCTCCAGCCCAGCCTAAGAGGAAGGAATCAGCCTAGACAAGGCCTTAAATGGCCCACTTTAGTTACCGAAGTCCAGGTAGGAGTCAGACCACAAACCTCTCATCCATAACCTCTCAGGGTCACCCAGCGCTTTATTTTCTGAAACTTTGCAAAGCCAGGTGGACCGCACGCCTGGAACTCCAGAGGATTATCTATATCACCTTTAAACCCCACTAAATCTCTAAGATAATCAGGGTCTAGGACATGGTTGGGACAGGGCAAATCATTTTGTTGTGCAAGGCAAATAAGTATTCAGTTTTTAAAGCTGCAGTGTTTCTGGTCTTAACCAATGTTAATGACCCCCATACATTTTAAAATCCTTAATTTACCACACATATTCGCTAAAATGATACCCCTGATATTAATCTAGCAGGTTTTTTTTGGAAGGCTGCAATCTGTGAATGGAGGCCACTGCCTTTGAGGTGCCGGTGCCTATTATTGATCCTCGTCTGACCCTGGAAGTAGGATTTCAGTTTAAAGCAACGAAAAGACAATTGCTCTACACCAAATCCAAAACAGTAAAACAGTAAAATCCATTACCTTTCAGAGCTGGAGGTGACATTGCCGCCAGCTTTATCTCGGTTAAGTGCATATTTGTTTTGGAAGATTGCACGTCAAGTCTACTCTATCAAGCAAGAGCATGCACAGACGTTATCTGCACTATTTTCCAGAGCAAACATAAACACCGGGTAACTGGAAGATTAAACGTGGATAAGAAACGTATTGTCACGTGTATACTGATGTGCTGGCATTAAAAACCCATTTTACCTGGCAGCATTAGTATGGCATGATAAAACGGGTCTCATCTCGCGTCTATAAAGTGCGCATAAATTACGAAGCTGCAACCTCCCCCCTGCAGGCAGTAATAAGCAATGAGACCATACACCAGCTTTGTGACATCCGGGTGTCGTTTGTTTCACCGGCTCGTTGTTTGCCCATGCTTTATATTCACAGTGCATTAGCATTTGCTTGTTTTGCAGCTCTCAAGGGTGCACTGCGATGAGGTTGCCTGGTAGCAGCACAATCTGTGCTGCTCTGATATGCCAGTGACTAATTTCCCATCAATCAGAGATGAGACATAAATAAATAAAGGTGCTACACGAAGCTGCTGCGCCTAATGATATGCAATTAAATAAAAGCAAATTAAGGCAGTTCTTTGTGTGTGTTCTGTGAAATGGAAACCAGAAAGAATACCTGCACAAGGCAATGTGATTCAGCCACTTGCTCATTCTAGTGGCAGCATTATCACAGCTAGCTGGTGCAATTAATATGAAAATGAGGAAAACATTGTTTAAGGAGAGGGTAAAAGATAGGCGGGGGCTGGGGAGAGGTTCGAGCAAAGCATCAGTACAGAATTCAAGTTAGGAGGAAAAACATTTGCATAGGTCAGTGCTAATGTAATGCATTTAGCTCATATTCCAGGCCCAATTTGCATTGTAATTCATATCCATTAAATTCTCATTAGGATGACCTGCGTCTAACACAGTTCTCCTTTTTCTGAATTTTAATGAGAAGCAGTTAATTATGCAGAGACGATAACCTTTTGTACTTGGTCTTCAAATAAAACATGGGAAGTGCATTGAGATGGGATTTCAGTCTCAACAAGTTGCGCACGTTTGCCTTATAAGGAGAAAGGGAGAAAGGAGAGCTGTAGATAGAAAATGCAGAAAGCAATTAGACGTTTTGGATGCAAGATGAAGGAATGCTAAAAAGCATAACCTTGTTTTATGAAATTCACAGACGTTTTAAGTGTAATATCATCAGAGGTGGCTCATTATACATACACTACGTTCTGAATTTATTGTGCTCATACTATGCTGATTGTAGTATTGAGCATCCTTGTGGCAACTCTGGTACGTGAGGATGCTATGTTCAATTTCTATTCCACGTTCGTGAGCCGAATGGTACCTGCGACATCCATTGCAACATTGGGCAGTCCCTGGATGAGCCTCGCAGATGCTGAACGCTCCTGGTTGAAGGTGTTGTCATACTGTAGGGCTCTAGGCCCTCATGTATAACTGACTATGCCCCAGACACCATTAGTTACTCGGTAGAACTAGCCCAGGGCACGTGCGCCCTGCCCCCTTTATTATCTGGGTCACATGTCATGTGACACATGTGCTGGATGGGTGCGAGGTGGGGTGTAAGCCAGCCATCAAGGAGTGGCTGGTACAGCAAAACAACTAGACCAGTGACCAGCAGGTCACTACATCCCTCCCAAACTTTATTTAAACTGGAACGACAAAGTGCAACCCATGGGAGAGAATAAAACAATAATAGAAAACTTCCACTGTGTCTCTTCAGCTGCTTGCAGAAACAAGACAATGGTACAACTGCATCTAGGACCACCAGTTCTGCTTAGCACAGTTCAGTGTTGCCCTGCGGGTCTGGACCTCCTTGGACTCATGGCGTGGAAGTTGACATCAATGTATCTTAGGTACGGTTCTCTGTGACGGTGCAGGTGGAGTGATGGTGAATCTGGTAGATGTCACGTTTTCACCAATCAGTCCTGGTTGTTGTTGCATCTGTATAAAGGCAGCATTGCTTCTAGCTACGGAATGGTGGCATACTTGCAAACATGTTATCAAAAGGAGGGAAAGATAGGTGGGCTCTTACTAGGTCCAGCATACCTGCCCTAAACGCAGTGAAACAAAGAAGAGTACGCAGTTCCTAGGTGAAATATTATTCACCAAAAGAAACCAAGACTATTATGTCTGATAAAGTATTTAAAACAGGGGTCAAAATAAAGGAGGAGGGGAATTCCTCCTCTAGGAAGTAGGGCTCTCACACACCCAGCAAGCTAGGTGCCATACTTCATCATATGAGCCTGCTCCTCGTTGGGCCTGCGCTGCAATGCCCAACGGGCACCCTTAAAGGGGCTCTTTATTGGAGATCTTTTGTTTCTTGCCGTAAGGGTGCAGTGGGGATGAGGGGCCTAGTCAGATGTAGATGTGTGTAATGTGATAAAAAAACTGGGTTAAGGATTGCTCTGGAAGACTTTATTCTGTTGGGTACCTTACCTAGATAAAATACTAAGGGAGGGGTACTGTATTCTGTTATCTATGTGGCAGAATACCTACTCTACTCCCAGATGGTCGACATGTTTCTTGCCTTGTAATCGTCAATATAAGATCGGTGGCGATTCTTCAGGAGCGTGCATAAAACAAGTTGTGAAAAAATATAAACTATCTACATAAAAGTATGGTAAGTGTGCTATGTTACCTGCCACTGTCATTCCCCTAGGGGATGTCCTCCTAGGGAACGGAGACCACCCGTAGTAAAAACAAACAGGGAAAACTAATGAAAGCACAGCAATCCTGAGTGCGTGTATTGCTGCTCATGAGATGTTGTGCAGGTTTCATGCATGAGAAAATAAAAACGCACTGTGTACCAGGGGGGTAACCCATCAATCAGTGACCACCGGATAAACACAACGCTGTTACAAGAAAAACAGGGAAGCAAATATGACTGGTTCTTAACAAACTAGTGGGTACCCTCTCTCGCCCTCTCTTGCAACAGCTGCATTGGCTACCTATAAGGAAGAGAGCAGTGTTTATGTTATGTTATGTTATGTTTATTAGGTCTTTTATAGCGCTCGGCTACTCAAAAGAGTGTCCCGGCGCTTTAATGACAGCCTGAAAAAGACAAACACAACACAGAGATTAAAGAAAACGGAGTCAGCAAAATAAAAGGGAGTCTAAGAAGCAAAAAGCCAAGTTTTCAGGCCCTTTCGGAAGGCCAGCAAATTCGAGGTACTGCGCAGTGTCAGGGGAAGAGAGTTCCAAAGCTGTGGAGCCTGGGACATAAAGGAGCGACCTCCAATGCGGGCCTTCTTCACACAAGGAACAATAACAAGAAACATCGACTCTGATCTCAGAGATCGGGACGGACGATAGAAGGAGAGCCTCCTTTGAAGGTATTTAGCCCCCGAAGCATAGAGGGCCTTGTGTGCAAGAGTTAGGGCTTTGAAAACTATCCGCTTCCGGATAGGCAGCCAATGGAGAGACTGCAACAAGCCAGAGACTCTGACTCGCCTGTGCAGGCCAAAAATGGCTTGCGCTGCCGAATTCTGGACCACCTGCATCCGTTGCAGGAGATACTCCGGCAGGCCAAGATATAGGACGTTGGAGTAGTCCAATCTTGAACCAATTAAGGCCTGTACCGTAGTCCTCCTAGGGTCCTCAGATAGCAAAGGAAAAAACTTCCGGAGCATACGGAGGAGACCAAAACAGGTGCCAGTGAGGGCAAGGATCTGAGATCTTAAAGTCAACCCGTTGTCAATTTTGATCCCCAAATTCTTAGCCAACTGAGACGATCGCACCGGAGGAGACATATCAGCGGGTCACCATACCTGCCAATCTGGATCGGATTGACAACCGAAGAAGAGTACCTCCGATTTGTCAGAGTTGCACTTGAGGCTGTTCAGTTGGAGCCATTCGAAGACAGCCCCAAGGCACTCACGGATACTCTCTCCATCAAAATCCTCTCCTTTCCGACAGGTAAAGAGCAGCTGGGTGTCGTCGGTATAGGATACGATCTGGGCCCCGAAAGACTCAGTCAATGCCGCCAGAGGGGTCATAAAGATGTTAAAAAGAGTCGGGCTCAACACAGAGCCCTGTGGGACTCCGACTCCCAATGGCGGCATCTCAGCAAAGCTAAAGGAGGGCCAGACCGTTTGTCGGCGGCCAGCCAAAAGTGATCTAAACCAGCACCGTCCCCCTCAGACCGATCTCATGAAGTCTGACGAGCAAGCCCTCATGGGGGACGGTGTCAAAGGCCGCCGACAAGTCAAGCATTATCAGCATGGCTCTGCCACCCGAATCCAGCGCCCCCTTGATGGCTTCGGACACCTCCAGCAGCGCCGTCTCAGTGCTAAGATTAGGGCGAAAGCCCGATTGACTGGAATGAAGTAGATTGTATGATTGCAAAAAATTAGAAAGCACAGTGTGCACGTGCTTCTCCACGATCTTAGCCAATGCAAGAAGGAGAGAAATAGGCGTATAATTGGCCAAAACCTCGGGATCTAAACCAGGCTTCTTAATGAGAGGAATGACCATAGCCTGTTTCCAGGCCGGTGGGACCACCCCCTGGCTCAAAGAGAGATTCAGGAGGGGATTCACCAACGGATTTACCACTGCCGCCATCTTCGCCAAAAATTTAGCCGGACATGGGTCGAGCGGCGAACCCGATTTAAGATTGGCCATGAGTGTCAATGACGAAGGAGCTGAAATAGGCAGAAAGTCTGTCAGGACTGACCCTAGGAGGATCGATGGAACTGGTCCGTCCTCAAAGCAAGGGGTGACAACAGCCGGCCTCAATGGAAAAGAGTCCTGAATCAGCTTGATCTTAGTAGTGAAAAAGCTGGCGAGATCCGATGCCCATGTCTCGGTAGGGGCGGTCTGGGTCGCATTCGACCGCGGGGCAATGAATTCCCTAACAATCGTGAAGATCACTTTGCATGAATTAGATGCAGCCTCAATCCTCCTAGCAAAGTAACTCTTCTTCTCAAGGAGGACATCCGGTGATAGGCCTTAACCATGATTCTATAAGCGAGTCTGGCTGCAGGATCGTACTGAGCCTGCCAGGCCCTTTCAGCCACCTTGCACTGCCTGCGAGACGCAAGCAGCGCTTCAGTGAACCAGGGAGCAGAAACCCGTTTAGATAGCGAACGAGGCGCCCTCGAAGGGGCCAAATCATTCAGCCTGTCCACAAGCCAGGCCTGCAGAGACTCCAGGTCCCTATCTAAATTAAAATTTAAGCTTCTGGTAATGGTTTTCAGAGCTTGGGAGGGGACTGGCACACTCTACCTAAGGAGGAAGATAATAGCTTATACACCTGTACACTTACTAAGATCTATCAACCGGAGTCTCCTCCTCCCATGTAAAATCAGGAAAGTCAAAATGGGAGGACAAGCTTTCTCTCATCTGGCCCCTCTTCATTGGAATCGTCTTCCTGAAGAGCTTTGCACCTGCACCAGTCTGGAACAGTTTAAGAAGCAGTTAAAGACCTGGCTGTTCTAAAATCGTTACTCTGTGTTTGCTGTTAGCACTGTCCTGCCACATGCACCGAGAAATCCCTGCAGGGATGATTCGTTGCTCGATACAAATCATAATAATAATATATATTAATAATAATTTGAGCACTTTTGTAGGCCCAACACATCATCGTTATGTATTCCAGTCATGAGTTCACCGACATCTCTTGTTTGGTATTTATAAACACCCAGAGCTTCTTCAGCATCAACATTGCAAGTGATATTTAAGGAAGAAATACAAGTTCATTTTGAGCCATTTTGCTCGCCTGTCCTTACGGTGACAGATAAACCTGATATGCTGTTTTGGCCATGCCTCCCCTCATGGTGACAAGCATACCAGTTTTTCAAGAAATTGCAAGAAATGTTTTAATATTAATGTCCTGCACATACGGTGACAGGCCCACCTGTGACGTACTGTTCTTAGTGAGAATGTATTTTATTTTAGACTCTGTTGTGTGATCTACACCCTTCATAACAGGCTCATCCAAGGCATTGTTGTCATCTGCAGGTCACTTTGTGATGGCCCCTGCACAGCATTTTGCGAACCCACCTCCCTTTCTTTAACAGCCGGGCAAAATGTGAGAGAACTACCTGGTAGCCATAGATGCAGTTGAGTATTCACCTGAACTCAAAGTGGCTACATTGTATAGTGGCATTGGCCTTTCAGCGCATCAAGTATTTAGAAGTCTTCCATCTATTGCACCACCATAAGGAAACTCTGATGACGGGGAGGATTGAGACTGTGTGATTGAGATTATGTTAGCATAAATGACTAAACAATATGTGGAGGAGCCAAGTATTATGCTTTAGGGGGATAATTTCTTTATCAGAAAGCAACAGGCAGATGAAGCTTAGAACAGAACATTTATTCCTTGAGGGCTTGAGTGGCTACATGTGAGTTTGAGGCACATATTGACTTATACATTAGGGACCAATTTGTGTTTGCTTGCTTCTCTGAGAAAATCCAGGAACGGCTGCTCAGCTACAGGAAGCCCACGTTATAAGAAACTATTGGCATCGCGAGGAGCATTGACCGTTCAAAGATTTAGATGAAAGCAATTTATAGCGAACACGCAGTTAATGCTTTAAATGTTGCTGGGGAGGATTTGACAGATACTGTTAATGTTGTAAATGTAAGCAAGGTTGGTAAACCACCTTTTAGAAAGGGAAATATGAGTTGTTTTAGGATTGTTTCAAAATCTCACCTTGGTAACAGTGCTAACTGCCCTGCCAGGGGCAGAAGATGTTTGTTATGCAAAAAGATTGGACACTTTCAGGCGGTGTGCATATTGGGTAAAAAATCCACTTGAACTAATAGTGTAGAGGTGTCAGGTACAGTGGATGAGTGTATGGAAAAGCTAAGTAACGTCATATTATCTTTGAATATAATGTTGCTTTAGATGTGAACAAAATCAAGGGGCTGTGGGGCACTGCAGCTATCAGTGGTGTTAAGAATCCAGTCATGGCTTATTATGGATCACCAATCACCATTCTGTCGGAAATCATGTTCCTTGACAAATGGAGTAACAAAACCATGCTAGAGCAGACAGATGTGAATCCCAAGGCGTTTGGAGGATCTAACATAGACATGTTCACGTATTTTGTTTCCAATCTGAAATGCTTGGGGAGGCGCATATTTACAAAGATATAAGTAGCCGTTAAGAGAAGTAATATCATTGGTTGGCAAGATCTAGCAAAAATGGACCTGTACCTGTGCTGGGATCTGAGAACCCCTTAATTTTAGATGACATTCCAGCAGGTTACAAAGAGGAAGACTTCCATGTGGTTTGTGTGGATCACAGTTCACATCCTTTGGAGGTTAAGAATCTATTGAAGTAATTTCTGGGGGTGTTCTCTGCCAAGCTGAGGACCAGCAAAGGCTTTGAACATCAGATTTGACTAAAATCTGACACTAACTGCTGTTTACAAAGTACATCTTCCTCCACTGAGTGCAAGAGATGAGCTCAAATCTGTACTTAAGAAAGTGTGTGCTGAAGGTGTTGTGACTCTTCAGAATATGTTTCCCCCATCGTAGTGGCAAGGAAAAATTCTGGGGAGGTCAGGCTTTCCACTGATTTGCATTCCTTGAACAAGAGCATCTTGATTGATTGCCATCCACTCCCCAAAATACAAGAATTGCGTGCCAAGTTGGGGGAGCTAAATTATTATCTATCATAGACTTGCGCTCGGCATATCAGCAGATACCGCTAACAGCCGACTTGCAAGAACTGAACCACCTTAGTCACACCATTTGGGGTGTTTAAGTTCCTCAAACTACTATTTGGAGTAGCTTCCTCAGTTGATGTCTTCCAAGAGCTTATCAGGATGACATTCTGGTCTTTGCAAGTGATTGTGAGGGGCACAATGTGACCCTGCACAAAGTAATGTCTGTTTTAGCCAAGGCAGGCATGCTGATAAGAAAGAATAAGTGCAGCTTTGACACACAACAATTAGAGTACTTGGAGTACATGATCTTACCGGAAGGCATCCAACCTAAATTTTCTCTGATCAGTGTCATTTGGGAGGCAGCCCCTCCTAAGGACAGGGATGTTCTTTGTTCGTTCTTGAGCTTAGCCGAGTATTATGCCCTGGTTTGTGCATGGCTATGCACACATTGTGGAACATTTATGGGTTCTGTTGAGGAAGGATGCAAAGTTTGCATGGTCTGATGAACTCTCTTGGATTTTGACACAATTATGGATCTGATTGTGTGCGGCCCTTGCATTACAGGATGTTTGCAAGTGTTTTAAAAATGTTGATGCAAGTTTAATTGGATTAGGAGCAGTCCTGGGGCAGAGGGTCTCAGGCAAGGAACACACTGTGGCTTTCACATCTAGAGTCCTGAGGACTTCGGAAACACATTACAGTACAATAGGACGCAAGACTCTTGCCGGTGTGTGGGCTATCAACAATTTGAGAATTTACCTATGGG
Source organism: Lissotriton vulgaris (assembly GCF_964263255.1). NCBI lineage: Eukaryota > Metazoa > Chordata > Amphibia > Caudata > Salamandridae > Lissotriton > Lissotriton vulgaris. The sequence continues at coordinate 118,609,913 of NC_141690.1, forward strand.
GATGAAAATTCAAGGTTTTTAATGATCACAAACCACTTATACTTATGCTAGCTGGCAGTGGTTTGGAGAAAGCCTCAGCAAGGCTAGTATGTCTATTCTCTAAGCTACAGGAGAATCCTTTCAGCATAAAACATTTGCCAGGTGGAAAGAACTTCAGGGTAGATTGCCTGTCACGCATGGCAATGTGTGATGTGCAGGATTCGGATGAACTAGAAGAATGTGTGGTGGGTGGGGTGGATGCTATGGATGAATGTGCTCCTGTCACTGAGTAAGCTTGGCAGGAAGCTTACTTTAAGGACTCTGTACTTGGTCAAGTCAAGGGGTTCATAGCAGAAGACTGGCCTGAGTGAAGGAAACTGTCTGGGGAGTATAAGTGTTTCTTTCAGGTGGCCGATGAGTTGTCTGTGGTCAGTGACATGATCATGCATTCAATCTAACAGAGGGTATAAGAAAGGACATTATAATGGCTGCTCATTGTGAACACTTAGGGGTCACCAAGACATGTAAACTGCTTAAATTATACTATTAGTGCCCTACCTTGGACTCACAAGTAAGTTTTTGGTGGATACGTGTACTGATTGTCTTGTTTCTGACAAAAGTTGAAAAGTACTGGACACACCTCTTCATCCTATTCTATTTCCAAAAAGATTGTGAGATAAACTTGGGATGGATTTTTCAGGGTCACACGAGGTTCTACCTAGCAACAGCAAATATTTGATTTTGCTAATAGATTATCAATCCAAGTAGTTATATCACATGTTTTGTTATGCACCTGGTACTGGGAATGTCATCATATTTTCCTGAATAAGTGTTTATGATTGAGGGTTCACCTAAAACAATTGTGACAGACAACGGAGCATGCCCAGAGTCAGCCCCCTTGCACAAATCACACTAGGTAAGCTTATACCTTTACATTACTCTAGCAGTTTCCTAAAAGGCTTAAACATCACTAACACGGATAAGGAATGCTGTGATATTCATTTAGATTCTAAGCGCTAACAGTCCAAAATGATTTGCCCAGGCTGCAGCACCAAAGTACCAGAACTTTTGTTCCAACTAGTCACTGCGATAAACAATCAATCGCCAGGGAGAGAAAAAGATAACTCCTCTAGAGTTTGGAAGTGTGTTCTTGTCAACGCAAAGTCCTTACTCAAACACAGCATGCACTGCGCCTCCCTAATAAAGGATGAGAAGATAAACATTGCATTTATTACCGAAACATGGACTGACGATGCTTCCGGCCCAGGCTTAGTTAAAGCTATCCCTCCAGAGTATATTTGCTATACGCTCAACCGGTCACAGAGGAAAGTAGGGGGTTTAGCGGTCATTTATCACAACTCAATTATGGCGTCTTTCAACCCACTAGTTAACGAGGAATGTGAAGCGTTGATTTATGTTTTAATCTTTCCTACCACTATACCTGAAGAGGTACCCTCATCTACAGGCCTCTGGGTTCGAGAGGACGGTTTCTATCTCAAGCATGCTGTATAATGGAAAACAAGATAAGTGTGAATTCCCATACAGTACTGGGAGACTCTAATTTCCATCTGGAGCTACGTTCAAATTTAGAGTCCATAAATCTTCTTGACTTGATAAAAGGAGGAAGCTTAGAGCAACTAGTGATTGGCGCTCCTCACCAAGCAGGTCATACAATAGATGGCATCTTTTCTAATAACCCTCCGTTGAGTTTCACAGGCCTTCTTCCTTTAGTATGGTCAGACCACAGGGCCGTACTATTCGAGCTCACTGTCACTGACCAAGTCTCTTCCAAACCTCAAACAACATATGAGGGTATACAACTGTTAAAACGAAGTTTTTACAACGCACTACCCTTACAACGCAGGCATTACCACGCATACCATTACAACGCATTGCGCTGGGGGGCGCTCTAGAATAGGGAATAAGTATAATTTCATATCCTACACCTTCCCTAGTGTCCTCGGGGACTGGAGTTGGAATATAAAATTATACTTACCACTATCCAGCACCTCTAAGCGCTAGGCGTTGTAACGGTATTCGTTGTAAATACCGCGTTGTAATGGTATGCGTGGTAAAAGTATGCGTTGTAACGTCATACATCCACATATGAGGGGAAAAGAGCTTGAAATAAGATGGAAGCAGAGGATTTACAGGAAGCCCTATCCTCGACTCTTACCATACTGCCCAGAGATCTGGATGAAGCTACCAGAACCTAGACAAACTGTCTGGAAGCAGCAGGGAATAAGTTAGCACACAAAAAACTCCTTTGCCTCAACAGACAGCGTCCTTCATCTCCATGGTATTTGCAGGAGAATAGGAATCAAAAATTGCTTTGTAAACACATTCTGCATTCTGTCCATCAACTGTTGTTTTTGCATTTGTCACCCCGAGTGGGACGAGTATGCTCAGACGTGAGTCCTGTGCTCTCCATGCCACTGGAATCAAGCTATCCTGGCTGATGAGGGCTGAAAGCCCGAAACCGGTCCTTGGATGCCTGTTTCTAGTCCAGGGAGAACCTGGCTTGGCAGTTCGTGATGGACTGTTCCCATGGGGCACAGGGTCAAGACTGATTTGCATATGGCTGGGTTCAAACTGGAATGGCATGGTGAGCAAAAAAAAGATGGATTTAGGCCCAGATCTCTGTACTGGGGTGAATGTATGACATTGTTCTGCATTCTGTCCATCAACTGTTCTTTTTTGCATTTGTCATCGCGAGTGGGATGGGTATGCTCAGACGTGAGTCCCGTGCTCTCCATGCCACTGGAATCAAGCTATCCTGGCTGATGAGGGCTGAAAGCCCAAAACTGGTCCTAGGATGCTTGTTTCCAGTCCAGGGAGAACCTGGCTTGGCAATTCAGGTTGGACTGTTCCCATGGGGCACAGGGTCAAGACTGATTTGCATATGGCGGGGTTCAAATTGGAATGGCAGGGTGAGCAAAAAACCAATTGCTTTTGGCCCAGATCTCTGTACTGGGGTGAATGTATGACATTGTTCTGCATTCTGTCCATCAACTGTTGTTTTTGCATTTGTTACCCCGAGTGGGACGGGTATGCTCAGACATGAGTCCCGTGCTCTCCATGCCACTAGACTCAAGCTATCCTGGCTGATGAGGGCTGAAGCCTGAAACCGGTCCTAGGATGTTTGTTTCCAGTCCAGGTAGAACCTGGCTTGGCAGTTTGGACTGGACTGTTCCCATGGGGCACAGGGTCAAGACTGATTTGCATATGGCTGGGTTCAAACTGGAATGGCATGGTGAGCAAAAAAACAATGGATTTAGGCCCAGATCTCTGTACTGGGGTGAATGTATGACATTGCTCTGCATTCTGTTCATCAACTGTTGTTTTTGCATTTGTCACCCCGAGTGCGACGGGTATGCTCAGACGTGAGTCCTGTGCTCTCCATGCCACTGGAATCAAGCTATCCTGGCTGATGAGGGCTGAAAGCCCTTAACCGGTCCTAGGATGCTTGTTTCCAGTCCAGGGAGAACCTGACTTGGCAGTTCGGGCTGGACTGTTCACATGGGGCACAGGGCCAAGACTGATTTGCATATGGCTGGGTTTAAACTGGAATGGCATGGTGAGCAAAAAAATGATGGATTTAGGCCCAGATCTCTGTACTGGGGTGAATGTATGACATTGTTCTGCATTCTGTTCACCAACTGTTGCTTTTGCATTTGTAAACACATGGAAAGAAACTGGAGGAAGGAAAACAACGATAAGGAAAAAAAGGAATACAAGTTGAGTCTCGCACAATATAAACATTTACTTCTAAAAGCCAAACGAGAGTATTTCACTAAGAAAATCAATTCTGCTAATAAATCACCAAAATGACTTTTTAAAATTGTCACTTCCCTGGCCCACCCTACTGCTCCCACTATCCCGCCTAGCCAAGAATTGTGTAACAAAATAGCAAAGTTATTTTTTGACAAAGTCAACACTATGTTTTTAATTTTTTCGGACTTTAATACCAAGAATATTTCTAACTGAATGTGTTGCTCCAAGAGAGATGATAATAAGGTATTTTTATTGAACAAACTGGCCCCGTTAACATCTACAGATACTTTCAATCTTCTTATGAAATTGAAATCATGCTCCCTGAATGATCCATGCCCTGTAGCTATTGTAAAACTGGCAGCTGAGCCAGTTGCACGCACTTTGACCTCTATCATAAACTCAATGTATTTAGAGGGTTACTTTCCCAGAGATTGTAAACAGGCATCCATTCTGTCCCTGCTTAAAAAACCTAGCCTGGATGTGAAAGACTCAAATAACTTTAGGCCCATATACAGACTACCACTTCCGGCAGAAATCATCGAGAGCAATTTGAATTCGCAACTCAAGGTGTTTTTACAAGGATCACGGTGCTAAACCCAACTAAGTATGGTTACAGAGAGGGGCACAGCACAGAAACTGTGCTCCTCAAATCCACAGAAGAGATAAGGACTATTTTATATCAGGGAGGAAAGGCTGCTTTAATTATGCTAGACCTCTTGGCGGCCTTTGATATGGTCCATCATGCTTTGCTGATGGACTGATTATACGATATTAGAGTCCAGGGTCTGAGGACTCTAATGATTCTATGATATTAAAGTCCAAGGTCCTGCATGGAAACTTCTCAATTCCTTTCTCTCGGCCTGAGGGGATTCAGGGTACTGCGACCCGGCTCCAGGACTGTATGAATGCCTGTAGGGGTTTGATGGCACAAACTGCCTAAAACTTAACTCCGGTAAAATGGAAGTTGGTCTCTTGGGCAACAACCCCAACTTCTGGTCATCTGACTGATGGCCAGACACTTTAGGTCCCCTTCCCTCACCCAGCAGGAAAGTGAAAAACCCGGGAGTGTGCATTGACAACAAGCTTAGCTTTAAGGACCCGGTGAATACAGTGGCTTCAGGTACTTCCTATAGCTTGAGATACTGTAGGAAAATATTGCCTCTGCTCCCCAAAGACACTCAGAAAACTGTTATAACAGCATTAACAATGTCCATACTGGACTATTGTAACAGTTTATATCTCAATATCCAAGAAGGACTGATGAATAAAGTACAGATCCTGCAGAATGCGGCAGCGAGTCTCCTGACTGGTACCCCTAAATATGCCTCTATCTCGGCTGTGATAAAAAACTCCATTCGCTGCCGGTTGGAAGCGCACTGGATTCAAAGCATTATGCTTGGTCTTTAAAGCCCTTCATGGAAACGGGCCAGACTATCTGCAGCAACAACTATGCTGGTATACTCCAAACTGAGAGTTAAGGTCATCAGTTGGTAAACTGGTGATGGTGCCAGTGGTTAAAAAAGCCATCTGGGGGGGCAGAAGCTTTGTAGCGAATGCTGCCAAGGCATGGAACGGCCTTCCAATTCACCTCAAGAATATGACTAACTTACTGGCCTTTAGAAAAGCTTTAAAAACATGGCTCTTCACTAATTAATATTTGATGTCAGGTCTCCCATCTACAATCTTTTGTAGGACTTCTTACAGCGCCAGGACACTTTCGGATAGCAGTAGTGCTCTATAAATGGTAATAACAATAACAATAACAATTTCTTGTCTCACAAAATGCACACATTTCTTAAACTCAATGATGTTTGTCATTTGAAATTTGCTCTGAATTTCCCCTCCTCAAATGGTTTGGTTGATAGGGTGAATAGAATAGTGAAAGGTGGATTTCAGACAGCACTTTCATCAGGACAGGATGTGCAAGAATTTGATAACTCTAAGATTTAGATTTACAACATTGCACCACACAGTACTACTGGTATTCCGCCTTTTACATTGCTGAGATGGATAAATGTGAACACCAGTTTGTTCCCTGAGTGACTGTAGTATTAGTGTATGTGGAAGGATGAAGGGGGGCTGGAGAATGCCTTAGTGAATTTCCATATATTGCAGAAAAGAAATGTCTAGAAGGAAAGAGTGAACGCTTGTAAAAGTTTCAATAACATTAATCTCCAAGTTGGTGACTGGATGTTGATAGAAAAATCCATGAAGGGTAATAAAGGGTTTGTTAAAGTTTCCCACTCCTGTAAAGTTCACTACAGTGAGCAAAGAGTCCACTGATCTTGCCGATAAGGGTTCGTGGAACAAGAGGAGTCTGGTCCACCTTTCTGACATACAGGTGACCTCCTTGAGAAAGCTATCTGAAAAAGAGTTGGACCAGACCTGCGTTATTGTTCTGACTGCAGAGCTCCCGGGAGGAGTCTTCTCTTCCTTCTTCTCTTGGAATATCTTCTTCGAGTAATGATGAAATGTGTCCCATGGTTGCTGGTGTTGAGGTAATTAAAATTTTTATGGTCAAGTATGTCCCCTAACGTGTACCCCAACGTCTCCATGTACGTGCTTCTAGTACATGTAATTTCCCTCCATCTCCAGATATGACGACGCAAATACATTTGCGTCCAACGTTAACATGTCCTCTTTCAGATCCACCATGAATGGACCGATAATTCAGTTCCTAACCATGCCATGCCAACATCTTTACATGGTACACTTTTACGTTTTTCCTGGCTCTGCCAAGCTAGGCCCTGATTTCTGTCTCTGAGCCCTTTCTGCTTTCTGCCTTCTGCCTCTGAAAGCTGCAGCATGGACATATATCCCTGACCTCTGCCTTACTTCCTGCCAAGCGAAGCGGTGCCTGGCTCAACCTGGCCTGCCTGCCAAAACAGTATTTTGCCTTCAAGATTATCAGCTCAGCCTCCTCGAAAATACATTCCTGTCTAGTGATTTAGGTAAACATCTCCCCGGCTGCAGAGCAAAGAGCAAGCCTTCCTGTCTCCATGCAAGTAATTTACAGATCCCGTTGCCATAGTAGGCCCATGGCCCTGCACGTAGACACATAGACACGTAGACACATACGCACGCACTAGCATTCAGTATAGAATAGCCTCTGCCCGAGAGACCTTTTCCTACAGATAAAGCATCCTCCAAACATAAGATACCAGATATGTTATAGGTCCAGGTCGTTCTGACATCCCAGACTTCTGTCTCCTCTACTAGTGTTAAAGTTCTCCCCAGTTACACGTCTATGTCACGTCATGCTAGCTGCGCGCGCATCCGCATTTCCTGCTAACTCTGCAGATTATCCCTGTGCACACACCCACCTATGACACTCTCTGTGACGTCTACATTACGTTCACATTATACGCCCCGTGTACGCCTATTACACGCCTTCTTTCACGCCTCCTATTACGCACATGTGTTCTTATCTTCTTCTTTTCACCTGTTACGCCTACTGTATTGGATTCAATGATGTTACTTTACTATATATAATGTGTAATGTTAATAAATCGTTGACTGTCCCTTCCCGAACCCTATTGGTGACGGAACATGATCTCCAACCTCGAGGTTTCTCTTAATAAACCCCGTAAGACTCAGATACCACGGACTCTGCCTCTTATTTGAATGAGCTGTCTTGTAATGATAATTATACGGAAAAATAGTCCAGGTAATTTATTTACCACATAATTTGGCACACGAACAGGGACCCCTCCCCCACCCCACGCGCCGGCGATGCGTCGCAGGCCTTGCCCCCTGCCACAGCCGTGACGGACACCTATGCGCATCTGCAGGTTTTCCTGTATCTCCCTCAGGCCTACGGAGGTGACGGAGACTGCGGTCGACATCCAGACGAGGCGGTGAGGAGTGCGGAGGATCCCGACCAGAGCCCAGCCGAGAGTAGCAGTGTCCGAGGTATCCAGAGGCCCACCTGTTCCGATGTGTCGAGGCGCATGCGTAGTAACCAGTCCAGTCTGAGGCCTTCAAGTTCAAGTTCAAGTATTGCTCCCGGTGAGTGCCGTTGCTAGGGACGCATCTAGACGGGTGCATTAGTTTGTGTCCGGTAAAGACAGGTCTGGGTACACAGTCCTGGTCCGTACGTGTTCACTTAGGTGAGCGCGGTATGACGTGTCTCTTTATGGGACCGGTCTGTACTGTTTAGCAGTGCATCTAGTAATTCAATAAGTCAGTGATTCAGTATTCAAGTCTTCTAGCATTATTCTCACGTGATTCTCAGTATTGTGTTTTATGTACTAGGCAGTATCTATTAAAAATGTTTTAATGTGTTTCATGTCGTGGTATGAATGACTGTTTGCTTTTCATTACTGTGTTTATTGTGTTCGAGTCAAAGTCATAATGCCGTTCTTTCCGAAGTTACGTCAGATAGGAACTAGGAAAGGGATTCTCGAAGAAGCAGTGCCTGTTCCGCCTAGGGACACTCCAGGATATTTTATGTACCACAAGCACGGCTTAGACGCTGTGTTGTATTTAGATTTGTGGGTGGACTACACCAAGCACTTAGAAGAGAAGTTTAGATGGCCTGTCTCAGGAACATGGGATGCTGAATGCATCATGAGAGTAGAGGAAGCATTATGGAAAAAGAAAGCCAGACAATCTCAGAAAGATGCCATAGAATTATGGCGTAAAGAATCGCATAGAAGAACAGAAAAAGAATTCAGAAAAACAGAGAAAAGTAGAGAGGAATCCGAAAAAGCCAAAGAAAAAGAGTTACTTGAACAAGGAGAACAGGTCAGGTCAGAACAATTAGACCGTCAAAGAAACGCACTTATTACCGGCATGTATCCAGTTCTTGCCGAGGGCCTGCCTAAGGCCGACCCGGAAGTACCCTGTAACTTGCCACCACCATTGATTCCGACTAAAGTACGTCACCATAAGACCGCAGCAGATATTTTCCTTTCTTCATATTTAGACGATGTAGCTCCCGCATATACCAATGTACCCGTACATCCTGTTAATAATAATCTGCCACAGCATATTCCTGTTGATCAAGCCACAACCCCCCCACGTCAGCATTTTCCCGCACCTGTTGTCACTTCCCCTACTGTTCTCCCTGTCCCTGGTCCGCATAATCCGTTTGGCACAGCTGCATCACAGTCAGGTTATGCTCATGCCTCCGCCTCAGGAGGTGCCACAGGAGGTTCCCATCACACCCCGCCACAAGTACAGTGACTGACAATGAGAGAATTAGCTACACAGCGTACCCCGAAAGCGACCCCTTCTGAAAAGCTTAAACAATACCTTACAGATTGTAGATATGATCCAGTTCCAGGCAAAACTGGGACTATGATGTTAGCCTCGTTACGTTTGAGACGTGTTGCAGATTATTTGAGTATACTACCAGGAATGCCCGAATATTTAGACAGGATATATCATTTTATCCAAACAGGAGAAGGCCCTGAATGTGTTCGTGAAGCCATGGCATATCAGAAAGTTGATACACAAGCGTTGCTAATGCGATTTTTGATTAATTGTTTGATAAGAGAACGAGACCGACCAGGTTTTGCTCAAGAAGAGATGGATGTATTGACTAAATGGAGTCAGAATATTGCAGATTGTAAGCATGACAGAGAGAAATGTATAGAGGCCATGTCTAGGAAGATCCGTAAAGAAATAGTAGCCATACATACCCGACAGAATGCCGAAAGGACAGCCGAGTCAGACGATAAAGATTCCTCAGAGGAGGAAGAACCAGAGAATGCTAGAGCAAATCAAGATACAATAGCGTATGTAGGTAGAGCGAAACCTCCTAAACAGTACCCTTTAGGTAATCCTTTTGACAGACCCATTCGTCTAGAAAGCAAGAGACGATACCTTTCCCCGACACCAGAGCAATGTTCTCTTGAACATATATTCCAAGTTACTGATAAAATCCTGAAAGAAAGAGTAGGATATCATGAACTCACTACCTTACGTGATCAGGAACTAGCCCGGTCAGCAGTTCAATGGGCCGGGGATGACTATATATATAAAGATGACCTAGTAGTGCAAACGTTTTTAAGTCTCACTCCAGAATAACAGCGATTAGCTGGTATATACATGACCCAACATCTCATTACCCAGTATGAAAACCAACAGTCTGATCCAGGTCCGTTGTATAAACTATTGCAAGACTTACTCCTGAGAAGGTGGAGAGGCTTAGGTACCGATTTAATTGATATTATTTTAGAACAACGTCACAAATATAGTACATTCCTGACTCCACGTCATGTTTCAGTTCCACCCCCAGTTAGACAGTCTTACCATCTAGACAGACAGAATCCTTTACGAGAAGTACATCCAATCCGGAAGCCAGATGATACGCTTGAACGTGTATTTGTATACACTCCTTTGACTAAAATGGAATTATTGGAAATGAAGAAAATTGTACCTTGTCACGATAAAGACCCTGCAGGGTTCCACCGTGAATTGAAAGACATGTTACTCATGGGTGATTACACATATTCAGACATTCTTAAAATGTTAAAAGTATTATTGCCAGCAGGGATTTACGAAAAACTGAAAGAGAAGGATTGGGAGGTGGGAGATAAAAAGATTAATTGGACCGAATTAGAAGATGAAGATAAAGGACGTACCCCAGGCTTAGGTCTTGGGGACAAAACTAAAGCATTACCAGGATTGTTAGTACAGGTTTTGCCTAGATTATTGACAGTTAAAAAGGAAGATTGGGATGCAATTTCGGCCTGTAAACAGAAACCAGATGAAGACACTAGTGATTTTTATTCCAGATTCGAGAAATGTTTTATTATTAATAGTGGCCTGAAAACCAGTAGCGAGTCGTTCCCACATCTTTTCGTAACTAAACTAGTTGAGAATTCCTTACCCCAGGTAAAGAACAGAGTATTGAAAGTCGAAAGTACATGGCAAGCTAATACGCCTTCCCAAATGTTACAAATGTTACAATATCACCAGAATAGAATCAGAGAGGAACACGATCACGAACAGAGACGTATGAAAGACACGAAGATGAAAGTATTAGTTGCCCAGTCTGTTCCAGCAGATGGTCAGAAGAAGGGTAACACACAGAACACTCAGTCCAGTCATTCGGCGACTCCTGTTAAAGGGAATTGCAATTATTGCAAGCAACCAGGTCATTTTATTAGTGATTGTGCCGTTCTGAAACATAATATTGCTACAGGCAAAACGAAAGAAAGACCACGTCAACCTAGGCCAGAATATGTTCAACAGAATATTCAACAGAATCCGCAACCTGTTCCACAACATGTTCAGTAACAGACCGTAGCGGTACCACAGTCCCAGCCCATTGCCGCAACACAACACGTTACACAGCAGATGTATCAGTATGCACAGTCAGAGTATCCAGATTACCAACAATATTCATGAAACAGCCTAGAGAGGGAAGTAGGTTTGCCTCTCATCGAGATTCCTGTAGATCAAGAGGGTCCTTATGTACATAATCAGGTATTAGGAAAAGACAGAAAATTTTTGATTGACACAGGGGCAAGCAGAACTACCATTAGTCATGACGAGGTTCCAGGGGCACCCCTCTCAGGCTCACAGAATGTTTCCCTTGGATTTTCAGGAAAACCTATTGTTAATGAAGTATCGAAACCAGTTCCCCTTGCAGTTGGTCCATTGTCCCGTACTACAGATTTATTACTTACGAAGTCATGTCCAGAAAACTTGTTAGGTATTAAAACGCTGAAAGCTCTAGGAGCTGTAATATGTTGTTCTCCGGAAGGAGTGAGATTGTTTTTACGTGACTTCAAGGGTCACTATGTGTTGAGAGATTTTGATCCCTGATTACAGAATGTACCACAGCATTTATGGGCACAAGGTCCGACTGATGTAGGTTGTATGCATATTACACCATATCGTGTTACACTAAAGCAAGGTGTTGTTCTGCCCAGAATCCGACAATACAAATTGCCACCTGAGGCTGTAGCAGCCTTATTAAAAATCATTGACGAGCTCATTGCTCAAGGAGTAGTTGTAGAAACTGACTCAAATATTTGTAATTCTCCGATCATTCCGATTCTCAAACGTACTGATCCAAATGCACCTCCTGTATATCGTCTAGTGATTGACCTTAGAGAGCTTAACAAATGTATCATACCTCAGTTCCCAGTGGTTCCAGATATTTCATCCCTATTGACTGCCATTGATTCCGAACCGGCGTTCTTTACCGTAATCGATCTCAAGAATGCCTTTTTCAGTGTTCCCATTGATCCAGGAAGCCAGTACCTTTTCGGATTTAGTTTAAATGGCCGAAGCTTTAAATTTGCACGTGCACCTCAAGGGTTCACGGAAAGTCCGAGTATCTATAGTCAAGCATTGAAAAGACAACTTGACAGTATCCACATGCCTGCTAACACTGCCCTACTTCAGTACGTCGATGATCTATTGATCACCGCCCGAAGCGAACAAGATTGTGAACATGCATCTCTGACAGTCCTATATTTTCTGGCCGACAAGGGACACAAGGTGTCTCCTTCGAAGCTGCAATTCTGTGTTCAGCAAGTTGTTTACCTTGGTCACTTGCTGTCCAAGAGGGGGAGACAGCTTACACCTGACCGCATCCAGTTAATTGTACACATGCCACAGCCCAAGACACAAAAGGAGGTACGGGCCTTTATAGGCCTCACTTCTTACTGTAGACAATGGATCCCTCAGTACGCATATCTAGCCAAGCCCCTTATACAGTTGACAACCCAGGAGGCAGCATCATCGACTGTTCTCCCTTGGACTCAGGAACATACACAAGCTTTTGACGACTTGAAGAAAGCCCTATGTCAAGCACCTGTTTTAGCGACACCATGTTACAGCAAGCCTTTTACACTTTTTGTCATAGAACGCGAAGGTACTGCATTATCAGTTCTCACCCAAGATCAAGCTGGTTCACACAAACCATGTGCTTATTTTTCCAGTACATGAGATCCAGTAGCTCAGGCCCTGCCTGCATGCTTGAAATCCGTAGCAGCAACAGCTCTAGCAATCAGACAAAGTGATTCCATAGTATTAGGACACCAATTGACAGTATAGGTTCCACATTCCGTGGAAGTTCTTTTAAACAGAACACAGACTCTGCACTTGACAATAGCACGACTGACAGGTTATGAATTGACGTTATTACAGCCACACATAGAAATCAGACGCTGCAATACACTGAATCCCGCTACACTTTTACCGTTAAGTACAACAGACCCTATGTCACATGACTGTGTAGAAGTCATTACCACTATGACGAAACCCAGACAAGACTTGACAGACATCGCATTACCAGATCCGGACCTGACACTTTATGTGGATGGTTCATGTATGAGAACAAGTACAGGAGAGTTAGTAGCCGCATATGCAGTGACCACTGAAACAGAAGTCATAGAAACACATCGTATTGACACACTGTCTGCTCAAGCAGCAGAGCTCATTGCTCTGACCCAAGCCTGTATTCGAGCCAAGAATAAGAAAGTCAACATATACACAGATTCCCGTTATGCATTCGGAGTTGTACACGACTTCGGAGTCCTTTGGCAAGAGAGAGGTTTTTTAACTTCCCACGGTGCCAAGATACAGCATGGTCCCCTCATTCAAGCTCTGTTAGAAGCAATACATTTGCCTACAGCCATAGCCATCATGAAGTGTAAAGCACATACGAAAGTCATAGATACAGTCTCCCAGGGTAACGACCTGGCAGATCGAACAGCCAAGCATACAGCTCAGACTCATACTCATACGACTGATATGACGAAGACAGTAGTTCCAACACATTGCATGACAGTTAGGGATCCCGCACTAGATGTGATTGACATACAGACACATGCTACCCCAGACGAAATCAAGAAATGGACAGAATTAGGAGGGATCCGGACAGAACAGGGATGGATGACGAAGGTAAAAGCCACATGGTTTCTCCCCGACTCTATGGTTCAAGTTATCATTAACACAGCACATAGTCCTGCACATTTAGGAGAAAAAGCTATGTTAGACAGTATTCAAAACCTTTGGTTCAATAAGCACTTACGAGCAGCAGCAAAACAGAAAGTGCGTACTTGCATGATCTGTTGTCAGTTCAACCCAGGTAAAGGCATTCCCGTAGAGCAAGGTGGATTTCATCCTCCTGATCACCCTTTTGAAGTCCTCCAGATGGATTATATCCAGATGGACCGTTGTCGAGGATTCAAATATGTCCTCGTAGTTGTATGTGCACTTTCCCGATGGACAGAAGCATATCCAGTCCCAGACTACACTGCCGTGACCACTGCCAAGCAGTTGGTTTGCAAATTCTTCCCGAGGTTTGGTTTACCTCGTGTCGTGTATTCAGATAACGGACAGCCATTCTCGTCCGAGTTAATGAAGCAAGTTTCCCTTTTGCTAGGTTACCAATGGAAGTTCCACTGTGTTCGGCATCCCGAAGCAGCTGGTTTAGTAGAGAGACACAATCAGACTCTGAAAACACGTCTTGCCAAGGTCTGTGCAGAAAAAGGAGTAGACTGGATAATAGCTCTTCCAGTTGCCCTCTTCTATATGCGAATGGTAGCCCATTCTAGGACAGGGCTATCCCCGTATGAGGTGGTCTTTGGCCGGCCACCGAATATGTGGGGGACGCCTCTGCCCCGTAAATTAACCGATGTTGACAGTAATATGCTGACAGATTACCTTGCTTCCTTGATGTCTGCACTACAATCATGTCGTTCACAGGTCGCAGCAGCCTTTCCAGACAACACAGAGGTGAAGCCACACAAGATCGTCCCTGGAGACTATGTATACGTTCGTAATTTTGACCGGTCAAGTCCTCTGGAGCCCCGCTGGAAGGAACCTAAGATCGTTTTGATGACCACAAGGACTGCAGTAAAACTGGAAGGGAGAAAAAATCGGCTCCACTCGAGCCACATCAAGAAGTGTTATGGACTTCCGCCAAAAACTGTTTCCCAGGACTGCCGCATTCCAATCAGTGATACTAAACTCCCCCTGGTAGAGAAAACTCCGTCCCAGGAGTACAGATTAAAGTTGAGGTCTAGTAAGTCAGACAGTTTAATTGTTTTAGTCCCCCCCTGGGTGAAGCGGTTAGACAGGTTCCTGACATGTACAAGATAGACCCACATAGTGAGAGAGATAGACAGGAGATCAAGAAACAGAAATATTGCAAGAATCTCCGTAGTCACTGTATTGTTACTTTACTTGTCATGTTTTTTCTGAGTCTTACGATTATATGCATAGGTTATATGTTACATGTATATTTTCCTATACAAGCACATTCTTCTTTCGATGACACTACAGACCACACCTTTAGTGATCTGCCCCCGCACGAACTTTCTTACAGACTTGCACTGCGTAACAATTCTTTCATCCGTATGTTACATCATTCTCACCAGACCAGTAATGCTACTAATTGCTGGGTATGTGGCCGACTTCTTCCGTACCAGAAAATGACGGGAGCCTTGCCTCTTTTTCCTTACCCGTTTACACATAATGGTTCATGTGGTGCGTGGTTTACATTAATGTCCTCATTAGATAGCAAGTCCAAAGTTTCCCAAGGTAATTGGATATGGGGAGACCTGAATACAGTTATGAATAAGGCATGTTTCCCTGACAAGGAGGGTCTTCCCCGAATGACAGGTACCTAAGCATGGGCGAATTTTGCGAATCTCGCGTTCGCGAATTTTGCGGATTTGCGAACTCGCAATCCGCAAAATCCGCGAATTCTCACGAATTTGCGGATTTTTTTTTGTGTTTGCGCGGGTTTCTGCGAGTTCGCGAGGGTTTTGTACAATGTCGCAAATTGCGAACTTACCTGTCGGGTCGCAAGTTTCGCGAACTTGTTGTTTCTACGTGTCCAGCCTGTTTGGGACACTCTTCTTCATCACTGCCACTCTCTGTCACCACTGCCACTCTCTGACTACTCATGCCACCCTCTGGCCCACCCATGCCACCCTCTGTTTCATCACAGCACCCTCTGGTTGTCCAGTCAGTGTACATTATTGTGGCAACGCAAGCACACCTTCCCTGCCTCAAGTGACCTGAATTAATTTGGGGCTGATTAATGTGTCACAGAATATTTTTTTAGCTGGCACCTGCTTCCTTAGTGCTTCCTGATTAGTGATCTTTTGAACTTGCTAAGTGCTTTCATTGTTGCAAAATTAGTTACAACACCTGCCCTGCCCCAACTGACAATAATGAATTAGGGGCTGATTAATGGATTTGAACCTCCAGCCTGGCTCCTGCTTGTCTCCCTTAGCTGTAATTCAGGACCTTTGTGGCATATGTGTAACTATTCTGAGGTTCAGAGCAGGGTCACATAATAGTTGCAACTGGCAACTGAACTCTGGAGGGGCCCCTCAGGAAGCACTACAGGAAATGGCTACTAATGATGAGCCTGAACTTTTGAACCTGGTAAGTAGTTTCAGTTTTGCTAAGATCGTATTTCTGCAATTTTGCACTTATTCGCGGGGCGCGAAGTTGTACTGGGAAGCCGCGAACTCACGCGAACAGTGCGAGCAGTGCGAGCAAAATCCGCTGCTCGCGGATTTGCGGATTTTGCGGGAGATTCGCGAATCTCGCGGATTGCGAATTTACCGAAAATCCGCAAAATCCGCGAGCGAAACGGATTTTCCGCCCATGCTTACAGGTACCGATCTAGAAAACGAAGTATATGGATTAGGTAATTTTACACTTAACCTCATGATTTTGAATGTCCAGTCAGAAACTAGTTCGAACTCACCTTCAATTACAGTCTTGCCAGTGAAGGGTGACCTATGCGTTAGAAAGAATGGTTCAGTACATTTAGGACACAGCGAGTGTAATACAGTTATTAAATTCAGTGATAAAGGCAAGTCTACATTCAAAGCTTCCCGACATTCCTATTTCATCTGTGGCCATACAGCTTACTTACGTTTACCTCCAGACTGGGATGGTACTTGTTACATTGCATTCCTATTGCCACCTGTTTTCCTAGCCCCACCAGATTACCATAGAAATACTCATCTCGTTCATGTCAGACCCAAGAGAGAACTCCCGATTGTCGATTACACTGAAACAACATGGGAACAATACACAGATTTCAATAAAGGATTCTTTCCTTATTTAGGAACTGTCTCAAATAGTAAACTGATACGTAAATTGACCAGAACCCTTGAAGCAGTAGTGAATGAAACTACTTTTGCCTTAGGTAACTTAACAGAAGAGCAGTCTGCTATGAGACTTGTCGTTCTTCAAAATCGTCTCGTCCTTGACGTCATCCTGGCAGATAGGGGCGGGGCTTGTAGAGTCATCGGATCCAGTTGTTGTGTTTTCATTCCAAATATTGCACCATCAGTCTACAGAGCCATAACTCGGCTCCACAAGATTGCAAGTCAGATACACCAGAATCCAGGCACCTGGACATGGTCCGGTTGGCTCTGGAGCGTGATATCAGCCTGGGGATGGAAAATCCTATCCTTCCTTGGAATAGCCCTACTCATAGTATTCAGTTGTTGCCTATGTCTACAATGTGGGCCAGCGATTTGCGGCTGGTGCGCCACATCATGTATTCCCCATCCAAGTCCACGTTCTCGTGCCCGAATAAAAAAAAGGGACGAGCAAATGATGCTATATGAACAAATAGATGGACTCATGAACATAGATATATCCTGAAGGGTCCGTAGGGGACAAGGAGGGAATGAGGTAATTAAAATTTTTATGGTCAAGTATGTCCCCTAACGTGTAAACCAACGTCTCCATGTACGTGCTTCTAGCACATGTAATTTCCCTCCATCTCCAGATATGACGACGCAAATACATTTGCGTCCAACGTTAACATGTCCTCTTTCAGATCCACCATGAATGGACCGATAATTCAGTTCCTAACCATGCCATGCCAACGTCTTTACATGGTACACTTTTACATTTTTCCTGGCTCTGCCAAGCTAGGCCCGGATTTCTGTCTCCGAGCCCTTTCTGCTTTCTGCCTTCTGCCTCTGAAAGCTGCAGCATGGACATATATCCCTGACCTCTGCCTTACTTCCTGCCAAGCGAAGCGGTGCCTGGCTCAACCTGGCCTGCCTGCCAAAACAGTATTTTGCCATCAAGATTATCAGCTCAGCCTCCTCGAAAATACATTCCTGTCTAGTGATTTAGGTAAACATCTCCCCGGCTGCAGAGCAAAGAGCAAGCCTTCCTGTCTCCATGCAAGTAATTTACAGATCCCGTTGCCATAGTAGGCCCATGGCCCTGCACGTAGACACGTAGACACGTAGACACGTAGACACATACGCACGCACTAGCATTCAGTATAGAATAGCCTCTGCCCGAGAGACCTTTTCCTACAGAAAAAGCATCCTCCAAACATAAGATACCAGATATGTTATAGGTCCAGGTCGTTCTGACATCCCAGACTTCTGTCTCCTCTACTAGTGTTAAAGTTCTCCCCAGTTACACGTCTATGTCACGTCATGCTAGCTGCGCGCGCATCCGCATTTCCTGCTGACTCTGCAGATTATCCCTGTGCACACACCCACCTATGACACTCTCTGTGACGTCTACATTACGTTCACATTATACGCCCCGTGTACGCCTATTACACGCCTTCTTTCACGCCTCCTATTACGCACATGTGTTCTTATCTTCTTCTTTTCACCTGTTACTCCTACTGTATTGGACTCAATGATGTTACTTTACTATATATAATGTGTAATGTTAATAAATCGTTGACTGTCCCTTCCCGAACCCTAGTGGTGACGGAACATGATCTCCAACCTCGAGGTTTCTCTTAATAAACCCCGTAAGACTCAGATACCACGGACTCTGCCTCTTATTTGAATGAGCTGTCTTGTAATGATAATTATACGGAAAAATAGTCCAGGTAATTTATTTACCACAGTGTGAGTGCTGCTGTCAGTACCATGGTTATGATGGAAGTGGGGTGACGCAAATGAAAGACACCTTCAATCAATCAGTTAATCAATCAGTGGTTTACATAGTGCGCTATTCACCCGTGAGGGTCTCAAGGCGCTGGGGGGGGCAGCTCCGGGTCAGTCGAAGAGCCAGGTCTTGAGGTCCTTCCTGAACGTGTGGAGGGTTGGGGAGCGTCTGATGTAAGCCTGGGCATGGTGAGCGTAGTGGGGCTACGTGCCGCCCACCTCCCTCCCGCCCTCTTTTAAATGATCTTACAATCTTTAAAAGCGTTTTATAAGTAATTAAAATGACTTACCTGAGCTGCGGCGTCCCAGGGCTCCCTCTTCATGCTTTTTCGCGGACTTCTTCCTAATAAATGTGCATGCGTGCTCACCCAAGCATTTGTGCCGGCGCCCAGCTCAACTCAGGTAAGTCATTTTAATGACTTTTAAAACGCTTTTAAAGATTGTAAGGGCATTTAGAAGAGGGCGGGAGGGAATCAGGTGGTGGGCAACTCCGCTCCGCCATGGCGTGTGCGTAGCCTGCCTACTACTCCTACTTCGCGGACTGCGAAGTAGGCAACACTACGCACACTCCGCAGGTGGAGGGGAGCACTACGCCCACAGTTACTCTGGTGTTGACCGGGAGCTCGTTCCAGGATTTGACTGCTATGTAGGAGAAGGCTCTCCCACCGGTTCTGTTTCTGCGGATGCGGAGAACCTCTGCCAGGATGAGGTCAGCGGAGTGGAGGTTCCTCTTGGGTACCTGGAAACAAACTCAGTCGTTGCGGTATTTGGGTCTGATGTTGTTGTAGGATTTGTAGGCATGGATGAGGAGTTTGAAGGTGATCCTCTTCTTGACAGGGAGCCAATGGAGGCTTTGAAGGTCTGGAGTCATAAGTTTGTGGCATGGTGTCCCTAGAAGGAGCCTGACTGCGGCGTTCTGGATGGTTTGGAGTTTGTGTAGAAGAGTTTTGTTGATTCCCGCGTAGAGGGCGTTGCCGTAGTCTATTCTGCTGGTTATGAGTGCAAGGGGGATGGCCTTTCTGCAGTCGGGTGGGATCCATTTGAAGGTCTTGCAAAGGCAGTAGAAGCTAGTGGATAGGACAACGTTGATCTGATGGTTCATGGAGAGGGAGGAGTCGTGGATTATGCTGAGTTTCCGAGCATGGTCTGTCGGGGTGGTTGGGCCCCGGAGGGTGGAGGGCCAACAGGTTTTGTCCCAGGCGGAGGTGCAGGGTCCAAGGATAAGGACCTCGGTCTTCTCGGAGTTGAGCTTCAGGCATCTGTCCTTCATCCAGGCAGCTACATTTCTCATACCTTCCTGGAAGCTGAGTCTGGTGATTTCTGGGTTCTTGGTGAGGGAGAGGTTGAGTTGTGTGTCGTCGGCGTAGGATACGATGCTGAGCCCGTGCTGCCTGACGATGGCGGCGATGGGGGCCATGTAGATGTTGAAGAGCATCGGGCTTAGTGAAGACCCCTTAGGTACTCCACAGATGATATCAGTGGGGTTGGAGAGGAAGGGGGGAGTCTGATCCTCTGGGTTCTGCTGGAGACGAAGGATTGGGTCCAGTTTAGGGCGGATCCCTGTATTCCAATGTTGTGAAGTCTGGTGGCCAGCGTGCAATGTGAGACGGTGTCAAGGTCTTAGGAGAGGTCTAGGAGGTTGAGGGCTGCGGTGTGTCCCTGGTCTAGCAGCATGCGGATGTCGTCGGTGGCAGTGAGGAGGGCGGTCTCGGTGCTATGGTTGCTGCGGAAGCCAGACTGGGATGCGTCTAGGATGTAGTTTTCTTCGATGAAGGCGGACAGCTAGGCGTTCACGAGTCTTTTGGTTATTTTGGCTGTGAAGGGGAGGAGAGAGATGGGCTAGTAGTTCTTCAGGTCAGTTGGGTCGGTCGTTGGTTTCTTGAGGAGGGGTGTCACCTCTGCATGCTTCCAGTCATCTGGGCAGATGCCGGATAAGAGAAAGGAGTTGATAGTTTGTCCTAGTTTGGGTGTGATGACTGCGGTGGCCCTTTGGAAGATGTGAGGGGGCAGGTGTCCGTTGGGGCTCCTGAGTGCGTCTTCTTCATGGTTGAGGAGATGAGTTCGATGGACACGTGTGCCCAGGAGGTGAGGATCGGTTTCTTAGCGGTGGTGGGTGATGTGGTACTGAACATATGCAGATTTAATGTCTGTGTTGTTTTAAAATTGCTTGAACATTTCTTTTTTTTGTTGTAATTTCAATAGGTAAACACTGTGCAGATTTTAGGTCTGTGTTTTGCCTTATATTTTTATTTGTGTTTTACGCTTTTTGAGCTACAGTGGTTTTAACAACAAAAAAGGAAGGAGGGAGGGAAATGGTGTATTATTGAGAATCCTCATGGCAACTCTGGTGCACAAAGATGCTATGTTGATGTTCAATGTGTATTCCACGTTCGGGAGACGAATGGTACCTGCAAGGTTCATCGCAACGTTCGTCAGTTGCTGGATGTGCCTCGTCGATGCTGGGCGCTCCTGGTTGTGGGTGTGGCAGTGTAAAAAATAAACTTCAATTAACTACAATGCTTCACTGGAGTCATCTATCACACCGATGTTGGCCAGTGTTTCTTACAAAGAGGTTTGCAAAGGAGATCAGAGACATTGTAGGCATGTTAAATCATTTTTTTGTACTTTTATATAGCACACCGGATCACGTTATGCCCTTTTTTAGGCATGTGCAAATGACGTGATTTGCCCAGAATCAAATGATACTTAGCTCAAGCCAAGATTTAAACCTGTTCCCCAGTTCCAGAGCAGGCAGCTGCAGCTGGTAGGCCACATCTCCTCCGAAACACACCTTCAGCGCTCCCCAGAATCTGAATGAAATGAGATTTGTATTGAATGATATGAGATTTGTATTGCGCTACTTAGCCCCCAGGCATCAAGGCGCATCAGATGGTACAGCTGAAAGAGAGGTAAAACCAGATGTCAACTATAGGTAGGCTTCTGTGTAGAGCCAGGACTTTAGGGCTTTGCGGAAAAGAACGAGGGACGCATGGCCCTTGAGTTCAACTGGAAGCATGTTCCAGAGTTTCGGGGCAAGGGAAAAAAAGGCCTTCCATCCCCATCTGGCCTTAACAGTTCGGGGAACCGACAGAAGGTTCTTGTAAGTAGAGCGCAGAGCCCTGCCCGGGGTATAGGAGAACACAAGACACCTAATGTCTTCTGCACCGGATCCATGGAGAGCATGGTGGGTAAGACACAGAACCTTAAAGTTTATCCTGGCCTGCATAGGAAGCCAATGAAGGTTTTTTCTGATGGAGGAGCCTGATGACCGCCTGGGGGCATCAACAACCAACCTAGCTGCCGCATTCTGCACAACTTGTAAGCGTTGGACCAGCCTCTTATTTATGCCTAAATAGAGTGCGTTACAGTAATCTAACCGTGAGGAGATGAGAGCTACCGAGAGTTGTTTCCGAGCTTCCAGGGAGAGGTAGTGTGAAAGTTTTCTCAAAATCCTTAAGACACCACAACAGGTGGAAACAGTCCTATTGACTTGCCTGTCAAAGGAAAGTGTGGTGTCAAGAACTACACCCAAATTGCGGGCTGCAAGGGAGGGTGTGGACAGGTTCCAAGGGCAGACGGCCACCAGTTAGCCGACCAGACCTCCTGTTTACCTCCGAAGATGAGGACCTCGGTCTTTCCCCCATTTAATTTAAGGAAGTTTTTGGTCATCCAGCCTGCCACTGCTTCCATGCAATTCCTAAAATTTAAGGCCGCAGTCTCCACATATTGAGAGAGGGAAACCATAATCTGGGTGTCGTCAGCATACGAGAGTACTTCCAATTCGAACGATCTTACTAGCCTGGCAAGTGGGGCCACATAGATGTTAAAAAGTGTGGGGCTCAAGGATGAGCCCTGAGGGACCCCACACTGCACAGGCTTAGCGGGGGAGAGGAAGTTGCCCAGTTTAACCCTTTGCTCACGCTGATTGGGAAACAACATCAAGAGGCTCAGAGCGGGCCCATCCACTCCCATCTCACTGAGGCGGGTGGCCAGGATGGTGGGGGACAGGGTGTCAAATGCAGCTGTAAGGTCGAGCAGGATCAGAAGGGTAGTCTGACCACTGTCGACCTTGGCGCGGATGTTATTGCCCACCACTGTCAGGGCTGGCTCCGTAGTATGCGCCTTCCGAAAGCCAGGCTGAGAAGAATCTAGCAGGCTAGATTTGTCCAGGAAGGCGCTCAGATGGTAGTTAAAGATGGGCCTCGAGCATCTTGGCGGGAGCAGGAAGCAGGGATATGGGGCGAAAGTTTTTTAGAATAGCAGGGTCTAGGGTCTAGCGCTGAAGGTGCTGCCGCCTACCACCCAAGATGGCCGCTGCAGGATTTCACCGCCCGGGTCCCGGTACTCAGCACCTAGATCGGCTGGGACCGCCCAAAGCGCAGGGGAAGGGGATTAAAACTGCCAAAGGGTCAGCAGAGTGATGGTGAGTGATGTGGGAAGTAAGAATAAATTTTAAAATACGCCGCGTTAAAATCGGTGGCGAGGTAGAGGCACACACGCTAGTATTCAGCAGTATACACACAGCAGCCCACCTCCCGGCTTTCCGCCTCAGGAGGGAACAACAGTCAAACAGCAGAAAGCATTGGCTGAGGTGATGAAGTAGAGGTAGTGAGTGCCAGAGGTATCAGTCTCATAATCAGAGTTTTGTGCCATCAACATTTCTATAGGTTGCTGCAGGGTGGAAAGTCTGCGTTGGGTGGCTGGCCTTAGGCCTCTGATTATCCTATAAGGTTTCATCACGATACAGATGCAGATGTGGGGCACTTGTAAATGTATTGGCTTATGCACATGGCAAGAGGTTTTCAACGGAACCTGTTATTTGGCTGGGAGTCAGTACAGATATCACTGATGAAGAAATGTTGTCTTTGTAGTTTAGTGCCAGGGTAAGAAGGCAGCTTGGTTTTGCCCTCCTTGTCATTTGACTATCGGTTTGGGTGGTAGATCTTCATGGATCCCATTGCACTAATCGATACTGGAGATGGACCCCAGCGATCCTTTGAGACAGGTGTAGCAGAGGCAGGAGTCTAAGGAGAAGCACAAAGCAGGCAGTTTTAGAATTACTGTTCACCTAAAGGATCAGTGATCGGTTTCATTCAGCTAGAATTAGACCTACAATGAGAATAAAGTACCATTGAGGGTACAGAATTTCAATATTAAAACCTTGCAACAGTGTTAGATATTGTGCAGAGATTGACTGCAGGTTGTGCCACAAACACATGAGGCCAATTGCTTAGGCATTAGGGTGCTACTTGACTCTATGCCCACAAAACAGCTTGTTTCCAGTCGGGGCATAATTTAACAATCCATTGCATTTGCATTCTGGCATCTGGTCTCTTGATTTTCATTCAGTGAACTATTGAATTAATACTACTGTTAACAACATATGGCAGAAACTGCTCTAATGCAGGAGTGGCTGGGAACCTTAAAAAGGCAGTGAGGCAAGCGAAATGCCCCACTGCATCCCAAAACACATTTACGTAAAACAAAAATACAAAATAAAATAAATACACTTACCTGGGCTGTGTCCTTGCAGTCCATGGCTCCAATGGGCACCAGTGGGAAAGGAAACTTCAACTAACCAATCCAGTTGCTGCTCTCATGCTGCATGAGAGCACCACCTGGATTGGGTGGAGCAGGCTGGCTAGATGCTCCTTGAGGCCCTGTAGGCCTCCGCTTGGCCTCTGCCCAGCTGTCTATGACAGCTGGGTGGAGACTTGCAAAGTGCACTTTTGAGTTTGGCCGGTTCAAAACAGTCGGCCATATTGACTTGCACACTTTTGCAGTGTCTGGCCAGCCACTTCACCAGTCTTCCATGCAGCAGAGAAGACGACATGCGGCTGTGGCGCGCTTTGTGAAAAATAACATGGCAATGAAATCATTTCATGGGCATTTTATTGTTCTCATTGCTTTAGGCCGGCTCGCAGCGGGCGGGGGAGTGAAGGTCCCCCGCCCTCACCAAGAATCCACAACTGCTCAGACCTGTTCATAGCAAATGTGTTACAACTGTAGATCTGTATGATAATAGAAATAAGGTGTGAGAATAGAAGATCTTACATTCAAATATCTACAGTCTTTGCATTTGTCTGTATTGTTTTGTATTGTAATTGCATTTATATAGCTTTTACTAGCCCTGACGAGGCTTTGAAGCGTTTTTTCGACAAGTAGCACTCTACTCTGGAACTCATGAAGGATTAGTGGTGAATTAGTATAGTAAAATATGAGATATGAAAGTAATTTGAGCGTGGGCATGTTAGTCTGTTATTTGGACTTAGAAGCATACAGGGATAGAAGCGGGAAAAGGTTTGCATATATATAGCGCTTGCTACCCCTGATACAGTTTACAGCATATGGAAACACAGGAAACCTCCCAGAGGTAATGGGTCCCACTACCGTTGCATATTCATAAGGGGTCCCTTTAGGTCCATTGCTGCATAGGATCAACCATTGCTTGACCAGTCATAGTATACATCTCAAAGGCGACAGAGGAACAAGCATTATAAACCCAAACTGACGGAGCAGCAGGAAGACATCAGTCAGCCGTAATATATGCCTCAGGTGTCCAACTAGGAATGACAGAGAATAAGCTATCACTAAGGCACATTTTACAACCATCCAGAGTGTATGCCTGATGAATCCCCCACAAGCATCAGAGAAGCATGTGATTAGGCATCATACAAAGAGACTTACAGTGGAGAAGTGTGGCTCATTGATTAGAGCGGCAGACCCTGATGCAGAGGTTTAGCCCGGGACCAGTGTTCAATTCCCCGTCTCGGCGGGTCTTGGGCTCAAAATTCCACGGACCTGATAATTCTTGCCTCGGTGCCTATTCCAATCATGGAGTCCCACTCTGGGCAATAGCTTGCTTAATCTCCACAACGGCCCCCACAACGCTAAGGGTGCCTGGCCCCCACCTTGGGGGTGCCCTGCAGTGGGTTGGCGGCTCCAAAGGGAGCGGTATTCGTATAAGCACCTTGAGACCCTTGCAGGGTGTGTAGTGCGCTATACAAGTATCAATTTACATTTACAGCAATATTTTATGGGGCCATCGTAGTGCAATAATGGAGGGAGTGTCTTTGCGACTCACCAAGGAAATATCTGAGAAATGCTCCAAGGGGGACAGTGTGCAAACTGCTAAAGAGTATCTGTTTCACCCAGGAGTATTAGAAGGGAAACATTGTGGAATATATTAGTTTTGAATGGGATAAATCGAAGGGTTTTGGGGGCAGAGAGTGGTTCAAACATATAGTATGTGTCTATTGTTCCACGAAGGAGCAGGTTGATTAATTCCACAGAGGTGGGTTGTACTAGGGCCTCGGTGAGAGCGAGTTGGTGAGTTATCCTGGAGAGGATGCAGTTACATGAAAATGGATTAAAAGAGAAGGGCAACGAGGCCCGAAACATGGGGGGACCAGGGCATAGGTCTTAGCCCTGCACCCTACCTGTCCTTGAATCACGTGACCGGTGGTGGCCCAATTACAAAATTGGGCAGCAGTAGAACAGATCAAAGAAGAAGTCCCATGGCTGCCGAAAGGGAAGGGTGAAGCAGGGTCAGGAGCTGAGGGTCACCAGAAACTACTAAGGTAGTGGTCATAGAGACATGAACCAGCGCCTGAACAGAAAGTTCATCTTTAAGCTGTGTTACCCATATTTTGTTGACTCTGGACATCTAGTGTGATTGACCTCTGCGGTAACTAAGCCCTGCAGAGAGGCCAGAGCTACAGGTGTTGGAAAAGGACAATCACGTGTAATCAGAAGTGTCCATACCAGAAACTGTGGTAAATCGACTGTGTATGTGTGCATAGAGTTTCACCAGCTGGTAAAACTGCTGCTATAGAATGAATGAAGAGAGGCTTTTCCCACTTGAACCTAAAATACAACACAGGCTTTAGGCAGGTCATATTTCTGTCCTGCAAAGCCTACATGTTAAATTTTTTTTTAATGTATAAAAAGGATTAAAACATTTTTTACTAATATTTAATAAAAAACGGTATCAATGATAGCAACAATGTGCAATAATATTCCAGTAGAGAAGGACTAATGAAGGTCATTGGATGTGCTTGAGGCTCTTTGTCTTGCATAAACTGACAATCCGATGTAGATGTAGCAATTCCAGATGTCTCTCGCTTTGGATCTATATACATTTTGTGCATCAGTATTTGAAAAAAAATCAGAGCACAAGATGAAGTATATCACCATCATGGCAGCTAGGGACTTGGCTCACTTATAGATCTGCTCACGGGTCTATTTCCCACTTTGTTTGCTACTGAGGAGAAGGAGATATAACAAGAAGGAAGCATGTTAGCAGCCTCATCACCAAGGCTTTTAGGATCATTGAGCATTGCTGGATCCTCTGTGATTTGCATGCCTCCACTGGACATGCATGACTAAAGCTGAGCATATGCCTGTTTGTCATGGGTATTCTAAACTGCATCAAACTTGTGCATGGACATTGATGGCTGTGAATTGGCATTTAGTGCTGTTCCGGGGCATTGTTTTTTCTTATCTTTAAAAGTTTTTTTAAATTTTCTTCTCAAAGTAACAATCATTGTTTGCACACAGTACTTTTATAGTAGGTCACATATAATTAAACAGCTGAAATGTCCCCGTCAAGACCCAACAAAACCAATATTAATACCGCAGTCGGGTATCCCCCATTGTTTCTGGTGTCTTCCTTTTACTTTTATTTGTTTTATTTTTTAGTTTATTTATTTAAAAAGCTTGTAAAGGGCACAGTTACCCGAAGGGTCTCCCAGCGCTAATGGCGGGGGCAGTTCAAATAGTAAAACGTAAACGTAAACATGGTTACTTATATAGCGCACGTATCACCCCAAAGGGGTCTCATGGCGCTTGCTTTGGGAACCCGTCCTGGTTTTTCCCTGTGAGATAGCCCAGATGGGCATCCCCAAGGTGAAAGACAGGCATCCCGCCGCGGGGGCCGTAGTGGAGATTGAGCAAGCTATTGCCCAGAGTTGCAGAGTGTGAACCCCTGATTGGAGTAGGCACCGAAGCGAGAATTATCAGGTCCGTGGACATTTGGGCTCCGGACCCTGCCGCGTCGGGAATTGAACCCTGGTCCGAGGCCGACCTCTGCTTCTGGGTCTGCCTCCTCTAACCGGTGAGCCACACTTCTCCAGGGTCTAGTATAGATATGTCATTACTTGATGTGCAGTTTCCTCCCCACCTAACCCATAATAAGTTCTACAGTTACTCTAAAACTTCTCAAATTGGGCCTGTCCCTTCCCTCATGTACCACCCTTTCCACCTCCATGCATTATTCACACATTCATGCTTGTTTGCCACATCGATTTACACGAGGCCAGCTGTTGTCACCACATCCAGGCTATGTCTCGCTTGCCCACAACAAGTCCCAAAAGTCAAAACAGCAGCCTTTGGGAGATCCACTTCACCTGAGATGCCCAATATCACCAGCTGAGTAGTGTGAGGCATTCCTTTCTCCACGATAACTTCTAGTTCAGCTAACACTTCTGCTAAGTATCTACCCACCTTAGGGCACTCCCAGATGGGTGAAGGAATGTGCCTCTTGTGATGCTGCATTTTAAGCACTCCGGTGTCAGTGCACTTTGTAAAGTCTACTCCTACTATAATATGTTTGATGTACAATGTTTAGTTGAATTAACCTTAATTTGAATTTGATTGCTGTCTCGCGTTAATACATTGAGGCAGCCTCCGAGTCAAGGTCTGCTAGTGTTTTTAGGTTCCTTCCCATGTATTTCGAAGTCTATGTAAATTAATGGCTTTATTAATAATGAAAGTGCGGTTCATTTGTGATACCGGTATATGTGTTATTTCTCCTATCAAAACTGTACTTTCTAATCAGCTACTATCTGGTGCCCCCATACAGTCCATCCTTTTTTGCAGGCAGACTGTATGTAAGTTGTATGAATTTGTATTATTGGTGTACGTCAGTTTTCATTCCATCTGTAAAATTTGGAATGTTTTCAATTCCCCACTCCCCAAGCACATCACCTAGGGTGTCTATACCTATAGAATACAAAACAAAACAATTAATAGGAGGGTACTAGGGCAAGTTTAATGACCCAAACTAGATACACACCCCAATCTACAATACTAATGACACAAATAGTATCTAGGAGTCAAGCAAAAATGTAACTCAACTATGGACGCAGACTGCAACACAACAGGTAGGAACAGTGAAGACCCAAAAGTGCAACCAAGTGTGACATATTTTCTATGAGCTAAGACTCAAGGGCATGGGTAAATATTCCCATCAGTAGCCGCTCTGTACCGCCCTTTTTAACATCATGTGGGTTCTCCTTGCCCAGGAGACAAAAATCACAACCTACAGATATTCTCAAGGCTGTGTTTGAACGCTAACAACAGGTGTTATGAGCAAGGATGGTGCATGAAAGATTGTTTAATATAGGTGGCTACTGAATAAGCAGTGAAAAGTGTGAAATGAAAAAAAACTGTGAAAAAGAATAAAATTGGATAAACTGAGTAGATGTTTGAATTTAATATTATCTCTCAATTTTCCAAATCTAAAAATTAACGTGAGAGAACAGATTTAACAAAATATCTGTGCGCAATGATGGTCGACATGTTTCAGCATACAAATGGAAATGTTCCAATGCTTTCTTCAGGACCCGATGGTAACTACTGCTTATAAAGTGTGTAATTAAAAGAGATATCACCTGCAATTATCAGCTTATGTACTCCAACACAGACTACCGCCATATCACGTTGAAGACACGACATCCACAGGAGAAACATACAACATAAAACAAAAGAGTTGACAAAATTATGTCAAATTCACAATACTTAGATGTAATCAATTTATAACATCATGTTGAAAATTGTTTCCACAATATCACTACATATCATCATTGTGCTATTACAGGATAGGTATAACCACTCACCCATTTGTTGTGGTGATGGCGCTTCACCCCACCTGGCTGAAGCTCAGGAATAGAGGAGCACCGCTCTAGATGTAAGAATAGAGAGACATTCAGAGGTTTTTTCTTTTATTTTCTTTAAAGCGAGTTCGCCGATTTAAAAAATAGGCCTGAACCTGCTCTATAGAACATTCCCTAAAAAACTAAGAAACTAATAGTACACCATAGTACATATCATGTGACACCTATATCAAGTGTTCTACTATATACTGCCGCTTGTGACGACCGTTTCTATTCCTGCTCCTAGAGTCGAAAACGGAACAATAAAGTTACAATGCACCGCTTTTGTGGGTAGAATGGATTGCTGGTGGTGCAAACCAGCAAGTTGAGGTCAACTGCTGTTTCAGTGCCAGTGACTGCGACTTCGATAGTGGCCCCATTATCCGGCTTTTCTCCAGTCAGAAAGACTTTAAAAAGTCTCAGCGTTTGCAGTGTTGGCAGGAGGAGTACCCTCTAATACCATCTAAGGGGTTAGGACCTGTGGAGCACCACTTTGAGGCTATGAACCACTCCTGCGGAGGCCAACATCAGGGTCCAGGGCAGGTCCAGTTGTAACTGGGCAATTGTGTAGGTGTAGGGAAAGGCCTCTCAAAATGTGTTGTGTCTCTGCAGCTCAAAAAGAAGGTCAGGCGGCTGACACTTGGAGTGATTTTTTAGATTCTGGGTTTAAAGCAAGAAGGTCCAGTCTTCCGTCAGGCACTTCAGACAGCACAGGAGTGCTCTGAAGAGAGGTCTGCAGGGTCCACTTTTATGCTTAGTGCCAGCTTGGGGTTGGAGAGTAAGCCTGTGTCCACTCCCTAAAGTAGTTTTGGTCAGTTCCTCTACTCCCTCTGGGTTTGTGACAGATTGAATAGAGAGACAAAGGTCAGGCAAGGCTAGGTGTGAGCTTCATTGGACAGTGACAATGTAGGTATCCTTTGAATTTCAGGAAAGAGCTGGACACAGCTCTCCAGGCCATTTGGAAGAGTACCCTTCCCACGCCGAGGGTCTTCTGTTCACGTTCTGGGAGCTATACACATCTCACCACAGGGGAGCCATCAGGGGTTGGGTGGCTGCTAGACACTGGCAGGAAAACCTTTTGCTTCTGTTCAGCAATAACAACTTTCTGAAAGTGTAATTTCCAAAATAGTAATATAAATTCCAACTTGACCTTTTAGTTGGATTTTAAATGACTATTAAAATCATTCTTTGAACCATTTTCCTAGTATTCCCAAACTGAACTTTACATTTGTTAAAGGTAACCGTGTCAAGTGGACGCCCAAGCACCGATTTCCATCGCATGGTCTGATCATCTCCTCGTCCCCTTTACCATCGAAACACAGGGACTTCGCCCCAATGACCCTCCCGCTGATAAACATCCTAAGCGCAGATGGACAGCATTCTCCCAGGCCAAATTCAACCTGGCACTCACTGAGAAAGGTCACCCTCGGGGCGACGGGGCTGATGAAATCAATTCCAACCTGGACCAGCGCATCCTGGAAGCCCTGAATCAGGTGGCACCTCTGGGTATGGCGAAATCAGGCGGCCGAGCACAACGGTCGGCGCCTTGGTACAATGAGGATTTGCGAACGGCCAAAGCTGCATGTAAACGAGCCGAAAGGCAATGGAGGATTGCATACTCCATGCAGGCTAAAACAGTTTACATTGATTGCAGACGTGCCTATCACATGTTGATTAGGAAGGCCAAATCATTGTACTATTGCAATAAAATTGAGGAAGCTAAGCAGTCCACCAAGGAGCTTTTCTCTATTTATAAATCTATTGCAATAGGAAAATCCGCCGCAGCACCGAAGAAACGTTGCACCACGGAGGGCTGCAATCGTATTGCGGAGTACTTTGCAACCAAGGTCTCCAACATATACAATTCCTTCCCCCAGAGGACAGACAACGGCCTTGCCCCCTTGGAACTCCCAAGAATGGAAGGGGAACATCGGCTAATCACGTTTGTCACTCCTTCCACTACGGAGCTTCTCCGTATTTGTGGATCCATCAAATCCGGCTCCCCTAGAGATCCGACCACTCCTAGTCGGCTAAAGGACAGCCTGCCAGTACTAGAGCCCTATGTGCGTCAGCTGCTGGACGTCTCCTTTGAGTCTCAGGTGGTCCCGAAGGCCTGGAAACAGGCTGTGGTACTTCCCCTGCAAAAAAAGGCTAACGTTAGCTTTGAAAAGCTGGATAACCTCCGTCCCATTTCCCTCCTTCCCTACATGGCGAAGGTGGCGGAAAAAACAGCCAACATACAGCTCATGCAGTTCGTGGAGACGGCTTCGCTACTCCACAACTCGCAATTTGGCTTCCGCCCCCGTCACTCGACGGAGTCTGCTCTCCTCGTGGCGGTAGAAGCACTCAGACATGGAGTAGACGAGGGCCAGACGATGGCACTGATCCTTCTTGACTTAAGCGCAGCATTCGACACTGTAGCACACTCCACCTTGCTACAGTGTCTGAATGGAGGAGGGGTGACAGGAGCTGCGCTTGGTTGGATCAAGTCCTTCCTCTCTGAGAGGTGCTTTCAAGTCAGGTTGGGTGAGTGCTATTCCAGGGAGATTGAGCTGGGCCAGGGCGTACCTCAGGGTTCGTCCCTGAGCCCAACTCTATTCAACATCTACGTCTCCCCCCTGGCGGCTATCGTGGAGGGATATGGTCTCCGCCTGGTGTCCTACGCCGATGACACGCAGTTGGTCATCTCCCTATCACGCGCGCCCGGTCTTGCGGCGGACATCTTCAGGAACTGCATGAGAGACCTTGCTGCCTGGATGTCTGCCAACTGTTTAAAGCTGAACGGGAGCAAGACCGAGGTGCTCGTGGTGGGGGGTGCACCGTCGGCATGGTCGTCTGCGTGGTGGCCACCCTGTCTGGGGGAAGTCCCCGCTCCCTGCCATGAGGCCAGGAACCTGGGCGTGTGGCTGGATAAGGACCTCACCTTTGGCCCACATGTCGGTCGGGTGGCGGGGGTTTGCTTCAGTGTTCTGAGAGCTCTTAGGAAAGTATTAGATCTGCTTCCCATTTCTGCTCGTCAGACACTGGTGCACGCCTTGGTCACCTCCCGACTTGATTATGGGAACCTGCTCTATCTGGGGGCCACAGGCAGGGTCATCGGCCGCCTGCAGGTTCTTCAAAACGCGGCAGCGCGGCTGGTCCTCAGACTCCCTAGGAGGTCTTCCGCCAAACCAGCCTTGCGGGCGCTCCATTGGCTCCCCATCGAGAGGAGAGTGGAGTTTAAGGCCCTTGCCACCTGCCATCGTATCCTGAATGGCAAAGCACCTCTTCCGCTCCAGAGCCTAGTAGCCCATTACGAGCCTGCACGCAGTCTTCGGTCCTCGCAGACCGGGCTGTTAAAAGTTCCACGAATATTTAAAGCTCGTATGGGAGGCAGATCCTTCAGATACCTTGCTCCCAAGTGCTGGAATAATCTTCCGCTGGAACTTCGGCTTGAACACTCCGAAATCCAGTTTAGAAAAAAGCTTAAAACGCACCTTTTCAGTAGATAGCTTGGTTGGGAGGAGGGGGGACAGTCACTCCACTTGTCACAGCGCGGGGACACGCCAGTGGCGTAACCAGGCGCTTAATAAATGTCCAATAATAATAATAATAATAAACCAGTGTTAATCTATTGGAAGGCCTTTCTACCACAGTGAAAACCTTCTTTGGAGGTGTTTCACTGTCAGGACATGTAAACTGTTAAACATACAAATACTATGCATGCTGCCCAAGGGCATTTAGAGCACACCCAAGGTATGACTTATAAGTATCAAAAAGGAAAGGTGATTTGGTTGCACAGCGAGTGTTGCAGACCACTAGTAGCATTTAATTTGCAGACTCTATGTTCAGGTGGTTCCACATACTACAATCAAATTTAACGTGCCAATCATGTGTAAACAAATTTAAATGTGTTGAGGGAGAGCACAAGTACTTTATCACTGATTGGCAGGGTTAAAGTGCAAAGAGTTCAACAGCCAACAAAAAGAGTGTTCACTAAAAAGACAAAAAATCCAGGTGACACTGCAGGAAGGGAATATTTCCAACAGTCAAACCACTATCAATAAGGAATGATGCCCATTCCCTGAAACCTGGGAGCCCTTTAGCGGATGGGCCACCAGGTTAGAGCGTATTCTACGGGAGCTGGTGTAAGTCAGGTACTTCCCTGACTCCTGTGATGCAACAGCGGAACTTATATAATTGAGAGAAAAGAAACGTAAATACAAGAGATGTGTCCACTTGTTCAAAAGATTACAGTACCATTTTCGATATTTGTACCCATATATAACTGCTGTTGCAAAACCACGTACAAGGGATGTATTTGCTCCATGTTTTTACGTTGGTTTTTCCCTTTTCATTCACAGTCCCTGTGCCATAATTTGCACGTTTTAGGGTATTATATACACATTGTATGTCACCATTTAATCTATAGATGAGAGTTTGCTTCATGGTTTAGCTAAACATCATAGATCTTACTTTCTCTACAAACCTTGATGGCACAGGCCACCTTACTTTTCTTTCAATTATATATTTACTGATGTTTACTGATGTTTCCTCACAGTAATTAACCAATGGATATTACCAAATGACAGCTTTGTCAACCCTGCCTCATAGGTTTTGTTGCATATCGCATTTACATTTGGAATACTGGATTTTGGCTGTCCTTTGATCCCTACTGACTCTAAATACAGCAGGCAAATGTGAGTTCAGTGAGAGCACTGCTAATTTACAGTGATGCTTCTACTTCGCTAAATCCTTATGTATTTAGCCTACTGTACACTAATCTTCAAATTCTTATTAACACTGATTTTGCATTTTACAGGTCAACAATCACACACTGAGCAAAATTATCTCACAAAGGAAGAAAGGTTAATGACACAGAGAATCATGATTGCAAAACTTTACTCTTCTAAATGAAAAATCTGCAAATCCAAGCTCCTGATGTTATGTTTTCGGGCTAGGCCCATGTAGCGAAGCTGCTCATTTCTTACATTGCCCTATATTTCACAACAACATTTCTAGCGTGACCTTTTGCACATATTTGCATGCTTGTCAATGTTGGATTAGTTCCTCTGAAACAACTTTGTTTACACATCTAGCTTATCACAATTCCTCGAACATCATGTACAAGGCCTATTTACCCACTATATACGAAAGTTGTTCTATTTTCATCCAAGGACGACAAAGCTATCTACATATTTATAACATTGCTAATCTTCAATGTACATCACAAGGCTGCTTTCTATTGTAAATAATGAGCATCCCGATAGATTAGCAGAGGAGGAACTTCAACTGACACCGAGGGTCCCTGCATACTGAGACTTCACCATGTAGCGCTCTGACATCTCATAAGGTGTGTCCAGTTCATAACCAAGATGGGGTCCTTCATTCTCGCCTGCCAGGTAATGGGGTTGGATCGTCCCTAGGAAAGTTTCTTGGCTTTACACCCACACACCCTCTAGGTACACTTAGAGTAGGGTTTTACATAGTAGGAGTATGACTGATGACTGCCTTATTTAAATGCCTGTATATATACGCTGTTTTAGCGCACTGCTAGCACTGTACCTAAAATTTGCTTCAATAAATATAATGAAAACACCCCACTGTGTTTTCTGTATATTTTCTCTAAGCACGAGTGACTGATCGAAAAGTTTGGATCTGTTTCTACGATCCCTGAGGGGTCAGGGTTGTCATGTTCAGCGGTTGCCAGAAACTATTCACTCCCTGGTAAGGTGAGGGGGGTTTATGATGGCACTGTGAGCTAGCTGGTCTACAGACCAACATATCCTGCGGGTGTGCTCGTAATCCATCATCAAGAGAAATGTGAATACTGCACCATTGGTGAATCAATGGAAACTGAAAGGACATACAGAGAGAGACCTCAAATGGACAGACATTTCAAAAGTGGAAACAGACCCAAGAGGTGGAAACCTGGACCAGAAATTAAGTCAACGGGAGGCGATGCTCATCGTGAAATTTAATACTGTGATTAATGGTTTGAATGAGTTTTCAGAATTGTACAAATTACAATGTGTGAACATGCTTTGGTCTGCCATGTGTCTAACTGTGGCACTGCCGTTCTGCAGATAGGAGTAGAGCTAAGAGTTACATGGGTGTTCTCTATTCTACAATAACATCATGTATTAACAACTGTGCTGAGGAACCACAGATAAACTCACCTTGAAATCGCCTTTTGAAAACTTCCAGAACAACATTCTGTTTTTCTTCCACAGCAATACCGGTAATGCACCCATTCCAACTAAATACCACCTGCATGGGCCAACCAGCAGGGTCCAACAGTATTCGATCTAATTCAAAATACTAATCCATGTCAGGTTTTCATAATGCAGCTGTGGGCGGTATTTGGAACTACATGCCCCAGGATTCCCATCCCTCCCAAAATTCTCTGGGCAGCGCTTGTTTGCACCAACAGAGGAAGTTTAAAACAAGAGCAGACGTGTGTTCCCTCTACTGTGGAGAATTGGAAGCCGAAAGGCAAAAACTGTAGCGTTTCTCGCAATTATGTCTGTCCCGAAGGGTAGGGCACCACCGTTGATTCAGAATACTTTTGCATTCACAGAAATTAACAATTTAGAAAGAGTCAGCCACTAAACAAGAGAACACTGTTTCTACGCGGGATCTGCTATAAAGGTACATTCGCACAAAATAGAGAGGATCTCTCCTTAAAGTGGCAGATAACTCACGAATGGATTTGTTTCCAACAGAATACCAAATCACCATAGAGGAGTCAACCTCCATCTACAAGCAGCTATCAACGCTGTGTACTCGAACGTGCAAAGGTAGGATTGTTGGAATTAGAGTAGAATTCACCACACAAAGGCATTTTTGTAGAGATTTCATGTTTTGGCACATTCATTTTTCTTCAGCCCCTGCGTAAAAAAGACACAGAGTCCACACAAGATAGTTCCAAGACTCGGACACCTTAACCATTGTAAGTTTTCCTTGACTAAGAGTGATTACTGGTACATTGCTCTATGGCGTTTGGGGACACATTTTGATTTGTTTTTATTTTATTTTCCTGATTCCTTACAGACTATTTTTGCCTTTAAAAGACAGAAAGAGCAGTTTTTGTATGAGCCCCATGAGCCAAGGCAAGGAGACATGTGTTGGGTGCATTGAAGTGAACAAAAAAAGTCTCTGTTTGTGTTTCAGCTATTTTGGTCCTGAAGCGATCCCTCGAAAGGAAGGGGTTCGAAACGCGTCGACCTTGCGTTTTTTGCCAAACACACGTTCTGTAATAATCTCGCCTTTGTGCACTGTAAATATTTTGTCACTTTTGAAAATGTATTGTAAGTGTTGTTCTAGAGTGCTTTAGAAACACTGGTTAAAAACTCTTTTCGTTGTTTGGTTATCCCCTCTGGTTTTTAAATTATGAAATAGGTGTGCTGAACCAGGAAGGGAGTTTTGTGTATGGCTGGAATATTGTGTGGGTTATAAATGGGGTTGAATGGAAGTTATTGCATGTGAGAAGATGATGATGGGAGAGCATGGTGTATGTGGAAAGTTGATGGAGAGTTTTTTTGTAGAGTGTATTTTTCTATAAGTTTGTCCTAATTAAAAACATTTGCACCACGTAAAAAGGCAAAAAAAATTCTAAAATAAACGACAGGGTTCAAATTATGTTTTCAGATTGTCATAGATTCATTTCTATGGGCAGACTGGAATAATAACCAAGTGATTATCAGTATTGGCATCGCTGTTTGGTTTAGTAGGAATCAGTCTAGGCACCTCACACAAAGTTTATTTGTTTATTTGTCCAAATAAACATGCACATCCTATCAATTAGTGGGAACTACCCGACACTCAGTTATGGTATTACATGCTGAGTCAGATTTACAATGTACCATATAAGACCGAAACGCCGGCGACTAAGTCCATTACTTCACCTGCTCTTCACTACACAAGTGATCTTTATTTCAGAAACATAAGAGTCATTTGTTTTTTATTTGCACTGGTTTGGACTTTTTATTCAAATGAATTGTAGGAATAAGTTTTCATTTTCTTGTTCATTTGAAAGTGTTATGATTAATTTTCATTGTTAACATGTACCCTATGAATTTTTGTCTAAAATATATATAAAAGAAATACTTTTGACATGAAAATGTTCCCGTGCTGCTTCCTTTTCATGTCTCCATTGTCTATTTAGTTAGATTTAGGATTAATTTTTCAGATACCAATTGGGTTGGAACAGACATACACAGGTATTAACTTAACAGTCTGTCATCTGTGATAAACACCTTCAAGCAAATCCCTTGCTGGCACTCTATTTAAGTTACTTAATCTGCCCAAGCCCGCAAGGGTATATTGAGTTTCCCACCTTTTTTTTCTTACACTAAAGACAATACTAATATAATACTGTGCATAGTGTTTGCTTTAATATCCAGAAAAGCTAGTAATTGGAAGCCGTACTGAAATAATCCAGCACATAGTTAAGCACAGGCAGGAGCAGCACAATCTTAATATATACACATGCAGAGGAGTCAAGCAACCCGAAGTGGACGCAGCAGGGAAGAAAAGCAGCAGTGTCTGGGCTGCATCAAAGATAAACCAAGCGTACAGGCAGCAATGGGAGGCAGATATCAGCACCTTACAGCATATAAAGCGGCATCATGTTCAGCTCAGGAGGCTTGGCGTGCCGCACTTAATAATATATATATTTGACATGTTATGTGATTATACACTGGGATATACGGTAGTAACCAGACTACTCAAGAACTGGGGTGATCCACGCTGTGCCATAGTTTAAAATCCACTACTCACACGTGAGACCATACACCTCCGATATAACTCTTATCCGGGGTAATATGCCGATACACGGCAGTACACGTTAAACTCCATTTGCACCACTCTTGGGGAGGCAAACATTAGTAAGTTTATAATCTTACGCTGTTTAACTGGGATCATTTGCCCATTCAAAGATGGCCCCCGAGTATGAGTTGATAATGTAGTCCGTCTTTTATGTTTGACGCTTGACACACACAATATGTATGGCTAATCTGCGGAGTGCAAGTGACACCGAGGAAGGCTTGTAGCCGAAACGCCTCTGTTTACTCTGTGCTAATAAACATGAGTGCAAGCATCAGTTCATTTACGAGTGCTGTTTTCCTGTTAAAATTACAAGGAATTGGAGCTGCATACATTTGCAGGAACCCACTACCGCAGACTGCACCCACCCGCGCGTGCCCCGACAGACCAGTGGGACTGGGAGCTTCAATATATATATGTATATATATATATATATATTTTTTTTTGGGAACCTCAAATTCACCCATGAAATAAGTGACACCAGGGTATACTACCTAGATCTAGAAGTCTATGTAGATAATGGCAAAATACAGACCAGGCTGTATAGAAAACCGACGGCCGGTAATGCTGTCCTACATGCAGCGAGCCAACATGCGAAATGTCTTGTAGGCAGCATACCATATGGCGAATTCCTTCGCCTGAAGAGAAACTGCTCGGATGAGGAGGAGTACGTTCGGGCCAAGGAAGATGCCATAAAAAGTTTCAAGATCAGAGGCTATTCTCGGAACGCATTATTCAATGCGGAAGAGAAATCAAATAAAATCCAAAGAGACCAACTACTGATACCCAAACAGGTGTTGAAGAATGAGGACAATCCTAGAATGATCACCACTTTTAATTCTAAATCAGGCAGGATAATGCACATTTTTCAAAAAAATTGGCATATCCTCAAAACAGATCAGATAATGAGCAAAATCCTTCCAGAAAGACCTATTTTAACATACAAAAGGAGCCAATCTCTGGGGGACCATCTTGTCCATAGCCATTTTGTGCCACAAAAGAAGAAACCTGTCCAAATCACAAGATCCACTGGATTCTTTCCATGTAGAGCATGCAAGGCATGTAAAAATAGTAAGATAACAAAAACTTACCCAGGTAAAACTGATGAAAATGAACCCGAGAGATGTATTAAGAAATTACTCAATTGCAACTCTGAGTACACTATCTATTGTCTTACCTGTCCCTGCAAAAAACGCTATATAGGCAGCACGATCAAGCCCACCAAGATGCGAATCTTAGAACATCTTCGTGCAATAGCTAACAGGGATAAGGCCTACCCCGTAGCGAGACACTTCGCTGAGTTCCACAAAAGTGACAGGGACCTGTTAAGCTTTTATTGTATGGACCAAGTGGAACGCAGCGAAAGGGGTGGTGACAGAGAAAAAAGACTCAGGACTCTAGAGTCAAAATACATAATCGGGCTTAAAACTACAGTTCCCTGGGGTTTGAACAACAATCAGGAGATGTGGGTACATCTGGAATAAGAACTATATATTGTGTAACATCACACATTTCCCACACTTCTCAGTAAGGCCTTGCAGCTCCACACTCTCTATGATACCTTTGCATCCTATAACAGAAAAAAACCCTCCTTATGAATTGTAGCCCATTCAGGGCGATATGGACTGAGCAAATTGAGAAGGGGTACAACAGCCCATTCAGGGCTCAATTTTGGGGAAGGAATTATGCCTATATGTAATATCAATGCCAGAATATAACATTAGTGAGATTGAGTACTCACAGTACATTAGGCAAAATTTACCTAGGTTTGTCGAAAAATGAAACATGCAAGCACTTTAGAAAAATATATTCATTGGTTACCTAATGTTTTTAAATTTGCACTGAGCACTTTATGTCATTTGTACGCCATGAAATGTTTACAATCTTTGCGTTATTTGCACATTACAAGATGGCTGCCAAATATTGCATTTTGAAAATAACAAACCGTCGTTGATGTCTATGACGAGTTGGCTTTAAATGGCGTTTTCTACTGCAACACGGGTGAACACTGACGAAGCCTCCAGGCGAAACGCGTCTGTTGTGGGGGTAGGGGCTCGAATTTAATAAACTTTTTGAAGCTAACGGTATGGCATGCTGGTCTTCTGTCTAGCCTGATTGGAGTGGACTGTTCGTGAATATATATATATATATATATATATATATATATATATATATATATATATATATATATATATATATATATTGCAATACAATAACCACTCCTTCTGCCGAACACTTTCTGATGGGTGCCTCCTTCGTGCAAGTGGTGTGCACGTGATTTAAGTTATACAAGTCTTTGGAGCACACAGTGGGTATTTGAAATCCTTCTGATACACCCAGCATGACGCGTTTCGTCTTCACTGACTTCCTCAGATGCTGTATGGTGAGCAAGGAAACCAAGGTTTTTGAGGTTCATTTTAAAAGCAAATTTGGGCTCCGCCTTGATGATATTCAGCGAAGAAGGACTACACTGGAAAGGCAGTCCCTCAGTGTTTTTAGCCGCCATCTTTGAGTGTATGCCTGTATGTGACTCATTGCCATGATTGTTTTTGTGGCTGGTTTCAATGAGTGCGCTTTCACGCGTTTGTTGAAAAGCATCCCACTCCAATCGCGTGGTGTCGCTGGAAAGTTGGTTTTGGAGCCCTGCTTTTAGTACCCATACATCTGCCGCTTCGTAATACTCCGAATCCGAGAATGTTGATATAAGTAAGCAACATTCTGACATGTCGTCATGTCCAACTCCTCGTTAGCAGATACTTCATATGTTAGGCAGCGGCGGTTCCAGCAGAATTGTCTTTCACGATGCAATACAATATTGTATTGCATCGTGAAAGACAATTCCAGCAGACGGTTCCAGCAGAATTGTCTTTCACGATGCAATACAATA
Organism: Lissotriton vulgaris; assembly: GCF_964263255.1. NCBI lineage: Eukaryota > Metazoa > Chordata > Amphibia > Caudata > Salamandridae > Lissotriton > Lissotriton vulgaris. The sequence continues at coordinate 118,651,162 of NC_141690.1, forward strand.
TTGTATTGCATCGTGAAAGACAATTCTGCTGGAACCGCCGCTGCCTAACATATGAAGTATCTGCTAACGAGGAGTTGGGCATGACGACATGTCAGAATGTTGCTTACTTATATCAACATTCTCGGATTCGGAGTATTACGAAGCGGCAGATGTATGGGTACTAAAAGCAGGGCTCCAAAACCAACTTTCCAGCGACACCACGCGATTGGAGTGGGATGCTTTTCAACAAACGCGTGAAAGCGCACTCATTGAAACCAGCCACAAAAACAATCATGGCAATGAGTCACATACAGGCATACACTCAAAGATGGCGGCTAAAAACACTGAGGGACTGCCTTTCCAGTGTAGTCCTTCTTCGCTGAATATCATCAAGGCGGAGCCCAAATTTGCTTTTAAAATGAACCTCAAAAACCTTGGTTTCCTTGCTCACCATACAGCATCTGAGGAAGTCAGTGAAGACGAAACGCGTCATGCTGGGTGTATCAGAAGGATTTCAAATACCCACTGTGTGCTCCAAAGACTTGTATAACATATATATATATATATATATATATATATATATATATATATATATATATATATATATATATATATATATATATATATGTATATATATATATATATATATATATATATATATATATATATATATATATATATATATATATATATATATATAGGATTTACACTGACCGTGTTCACACATATCTAAAGTCTGGAGAGGAACCCAGACATGCTGCCCAGGTAAATTAAATGATTAAACTTTGCACTGGCCACTGGCCCACCCCAGGAATAAATCTGTAATATGCCGGGAAGTCAGACACGCTTCAGTCCTCAATAGACATGTTTATTCCTAATCACGAGTTTTAGCCACCAAGAGCATTTCCAGCAACCTTCTTGGTCCCTTAGAAAGGCACACACTTGGCATGGAGCTGGCTTCACTGGCTTCCTGCTCCAGCTTTTTCCTTTGACTGGCTCCTGATGCTCCCCTCAATCCTGCTGGGGAACATAAGTCGAGGTCTTCCTTCAACTGTTCGTCAGGATGTATAATGGAGGCAGCATAATTGACCCTGGAAACACCTACTAGTCCTGGGGTCAGCTTCAGGCAGAGTCCTTAGCCCATCAGGGCTTAAGGGGGTTCAGTGCCCCTTACAATAGCTTCACCACAGCAGCCTTATCTTAAAAGGCAGACACTGCTGGTACGCATACACAGTCCAATTTACCGTGAAATCCTTGGAGTGATACTCAGGTAGTGATATTTACCCACATTAAAAGTCTAAAACTGGGAGATCAAATAGCACAAATTATCTGTTTACCAAATGCAAAGAACTCATTCGCAACAATGACTTTATGTACATTCATACTTGGCTAAATAACATATCAGTAGATCTCAACTCACCACAGTCAGCAATAAAAGAGAAACTTATAGACTTGTGTTCCCGACATGAAAATATTCAGATTTATACATCTATAAACTGCAAAGCCACAGGTCCAGACCTGCTGCCTGCTGAGTAGAGAGAAGGACTGCCACTTTTGCTACAGAGACCTTTGTGCTGGCTTGCCAGCGCCCTGGTGTTGGTGTCGCCAGTGTTCTCTAGAATCTCTAGGAACTAGGTGACTCCCTCCCTGTTTCAGCCATAGTTTTATTTAAGGCATGTAACTTAACTCTGGAAGCAGCAGGTGTTTCCTACTTTGAGGCTGAACGCCTCTGGGTTTGCCCTTTCAGAAATTTCTTGTGTCACAGCTGAGAATTGAGTGTGGCACTTGGAATAACTCAAATTTCTTTTTTCCTCCTTGTAATCAGTGCCGTGGTAAGACGTGCCACCGGGACACAACAGGCTCCTGCCGGGTGATCCCTGCGATTCTTGCAGCCACTCATGGTTTGCACCGATTTCTGGCCCGGTGCCCGCTTTGATAGTGCTGTGCTGCGGTACGCATTGTGGTGTGGGAGAAGTACAGCGGCAACATGGGAGGAACATTGTGGCACCTGCATTGCTGGAAGCCTGACTTCTCTGCCAAGCTATCAAGGGGGTGAGTAGGGGTTCTCTTTGGTGTGTAACTCCCTTACCCTGACTAGAGTGATGGGTTCTGCCTGACTTAGGTGCATAACCTAGCCAACCAGAAACCCCATTTCTTACACTTGGTTTTCAGACAAATCTAAGTGAACACTGCAATGTGTTGTTGGACTCTTGTGGCCTCTTGGAATCCTAGCACGGGGACACTACGAATGGAGTAAACAGATGATATATAACATTCTTAACATAACGTCCCAGGATATGAATTTACATACTCCATTACAAAAACCATAAAACCTCTACAATTTGCAGTCACCTGCCCCTATGAGTTTCCTATATTGAGAAAATGGACCAAGAAGTAAAGAAATAAATTATCTTTGGAACTTCTTCCGCAGCGTTATTTGAATAATTTTGCTCACATCCTTGGACTCTTCTAAGAATTTTCTTTCTTCCTTGGAAAGCTTACACCTCTTCTAGCACTATATGCAGAGGCTAGTGACTAGCTAGGGAGAGACAAATGTATTGTTTGGATTAAGAAACCTCTGTTGCATTCTTGCACTGCCCATGTGCTTATATACTAGAGCTCGCCTTACGAGTTTTGCAGTAGCAACGGCCTCCTACTTCTTCAAAGAGTTATGTACAGTGCCTGAGTGAAGCTTTGTTTCAGTTTGGCCCCTCGAGTTGTGTAGCTTTGACAACTGTGTATAAGACATCAGAACAGGACCCGTTTAACATTGGTTCTCTTGCCACTAGCAAGATAAATGCACTGCGCCGTTGATAAGTTGAGGCTTTAGTATAATGCACCTGCAGCTAGAGTGATTCTTGAATATTTTTCAGGTTTTGAATATGATTGCTATTCAGATGAAATCCATGTAATAGAAGAAATTGCATGCAGTTGGAATTGATGTAATGGCATAGATTAACAGTAGTCGTATACTCAGTTTATAATCAATAGCTGTACCAAGCATGGCCTTGACATTTTTGGTACCGTCAATGGGGAAGAAGCTGAGTGATTCATTGTCATTCCTGCAGCAATATTCGTATCTACAGGTTAGTGGTACCCAGACTCCCAAACATATTAAACACTTGATCATTACATAACAAAAAATCAGATATCAGAGGAAAAGTATTAGATGAAATAAAAATTGATAATAGTTGAAGAGATATGAAACACCTCCTATTACAAAAAAATGAAAGCCTTTTTTACGCCTTTAAGACCTATGAAAATCGTCTAGATGAAGTAACGAGCTTTGAAACTTAGTATAACATATAATCTTCTAGGAACAGGTCTTGTCCAGCTGACAAGAACTTCCTTAACACAACTATTTTTTATGCACAGCTAAGGTTTGGCAACCGTGACACTTCAACCAAATAATCTCAAGTCGCACACCCGTTTGCACTTACCTGTCCCCAGTGACCTGTAAAGAACGCGTGTTTCAGCTTTCTCCAAACTACATTTCTCATGAGAGCTGCACAGTAATGTTATTTCACAATAAAATACAGGGCACAGCCCACACCATTTCCAAGAATCTGAGTTGAGAAGATGTGGACCAATGTCACCTCCTTTGTACTTTGGGAAAGCCCAAAAACCAACAAAGGAAACACCACCCAATTTACAGATAGACAAACGTACACAACCAATAGGTTGAAATTAACCCTGGGCGAAGCACTACGCTACGCTCGCGCTCGCGTGGCTCACTGGTTAGAGGCGGCAGACCCGAGAGCAGAGGACGGCCCGGCACCAGGGTTCGATTCCCGGCGCGGCAGGTTTGTGGACCAGGGTCAGCGGACTCGATAATTCTCTCGCCTCGGTGCCCACTCTGATCAGCGTTCACACTCGTCAACTCTGGGCATTAGCTTGCCTCATCTTCACTAACGGCCCCACCAGACCGCCGGGGATGCCTGGTCTCACCCTGGAGATACCTATTAAGGGACCATCTCTCAGGGAAGCCAGGAAGGTTTTCGCAGCGGTCGAAGCGCCTTGGGACCCTCCGGGTAAGTAGTGCGCTATATAAATGCCTATACATTTACATTTACACAGTTTGCGAAGTTTGCGCAACTTCGCACTACACGAGCTGCACGTAGCACAGTGCGAACATGCGTAGTGCAGCGTAGCGGTAATTTTTTGCTTGTTCGCGGTCCTCAACGTCATGTTCGCGACTGCGAGCAAGCAAAATTACATACCGGTGAGATTCTCAACGCGGGGAGGTCAGGTTTCTCATTGCGCATGCTCGCGACCGCTCGCAATAATCAACTACCAGTTCGCGTTGAGAAAGCTGCCACTCGAGTAAAAATCTACTCGAGCAGCAGAAAACTACAGCTCGCACTGTGCAAGATGCCGTTTTCAATGATTGCACAGAGCGGATGCATGTCTGCACTGTGCAATCATTGAAAACGCATCTTGCGCAGTGCGAACATGCTACTACGCAGCTCGCGTAGTGCTACGTGAAGTTCGCGTAGTGCGAAGTGCACTTCGCGTAGCTTCGCGCGACGCTACTTCGCGAACTACGCCCACCCTTAGTTGAAATGACGAAGACTGGCACTACCAGCTTTTCACCTCTGTAAGCGATAAGGCAAGCCATTCACAATGATAGAAGCAATGTCCTGCATAAAGTGTCAAACTGGATTGAAGAAAAACCATGACAAGTGAGAAATGCAATAGCTCACGGCCATACCATGGGCAGCCAGGAATGCAGACTAAGCATCAACCTCTAATAAAATCAGCAGGCCCTGTGCTTTCAACAACAATATTGTCCAACTGAATGCCATTTGAAACCCATTATAATCAAACTGTGTTTCTCAAAACAGATTGGATTTAAATTGGGAAGGATAGGTTTGAGCCAAATTAAATGCATGCTACAAACACCACTAAATAAAATATTAAACTGCACCTCTTTTTTGCGTCTTATATAGGCTTTGCCAAATAAGCAATAAAAAAATTAATCCCTATTTCAGGACCATTGGATCTGCCCTCCCAGTCCTGCCGAAGATACCAATTACAGTCTACCTAACAGGGTTGAAACACATAGCATTGGTTATACTTTAAAAAGGAGTGCATGCAAGCATAATCAGTCTACACTTTAAATAGGAACCTTTCATCAATCATTTAGATAATTTTTCAATTCCCTCTTATAAACTCTCCTTTATGGACCACAGACTTGTAACTAATTACAGCATCTACGAATTAAAACAATAAATACCGAATGAAGCTGTTACATATGCACAAGGCTCCTTTATAGCTGTTATGTCATTTAACTGCGTTTTAAATGTGTGAAAATTATGGTACATTTATTCAAGTGTTTGACGTCAATCAAGTGTGAGGGGATCGCACATCACAATTTATAAAATGCAAAGAATATGTTGAAATTAATTTTTTGTGTCAGCTATGTTATCATAGTGATTCAAATGAAATAAATGTATAGAGGTCGGTCTATAAGCAGTGTTTGTGCACACAAGTCGAAACTATGGTCTTCATTTTGATGGTGGTCGGACAAGCATCCGACCACCATCATATCGGGATGGAGACCGTCTGACATGTAGTTGGCATCTCCACCCACCTTATTACAATCTTCCTGCCGTGAAGGTGGTCAACAACATGCCTTTTTCTCCAATTGTGGCTTGTGCTGCGGCCTGAAAAGTTGTGCAGCGCAATTCGCAATTGAAAAAGGCATGTTTTTAAACATCCATGCACTATGTGCCAGGCACCGTGTGGTGCCTGGCACACGGGGCATGGATATTCAGGGGGGCACCATATGTGCCCCCCCAGCCACATAGCATAGGCCCTGCCAGGAGCCCCTAAAGTCCCATTCTGTCTGCCTTTGTATGGCAGTCGAACCACCATGTAAGGGCAGAGGGAATAGGGACATCGTAATCCCTACAGTGGTGCCTCTGATGGCACCGCCCCAATTGTAGGGATGCCGTTCTGACCGATGCTCAGACGGGCTCCTTATGCAGCAGTTGGACCACAGCCTTGGATGTTGGACAGACCGCCACCAACGGCCTGTCGAAGGTGATCTCCCAACATCATAATTGGGATGTATTCACTGCAGAAACACTCTTATTATTACCAATAGTGTGCATGGCCTGACTGGAGTTGATAGCACTAGTCTGACCTGGGCACACCTAGTGAGGGTGCTCATTGGTATGCCAGGGGTTATATGGCTATATGGTATACAGTGCAGGATTATCTTTACTTCTTAGATGTCTATTGTGAGTTAGAGCACCTTCTACATGAGCTGCAGTTGGTATGTGTGACATCACATCTGTATAAATGTGTAATATTCATTCCGTTGTAATTTCATGGAGATATGATTATGTCATCATGATGAGTACTGGTTTATGAACGCATCATTTTATCTATTGCTATTGAACACCCAACATAACCTTCCTCATTTCTTGGTCCTCCATCACTCCTCAAATTCCCATACACCCATGTTTCCACCAACTGTTTTCATTTATCGGATAAGGAGTAGATTCAACCTCTGTCAATGGTGTCGTTAATTGTACATCAAAATCAAAACATCTTCAACCAAAAATACTACCACTACAGATTCATTTTCAACAAACCATACATCAATGTAGCTCCAACTAGGATCACCCCACATTCAAATCCACTAATTTCATATACAATCACCCTCTTACTCTATCCTATATAACTCCCTCACACAACAATCACCACACAAAATTGCATCCTTAAACTGCACCCTCAATCCAACAGCCTACATCCATACCTGCACATACACCCATCCACCACCGAGAATGAAGCACACAGCTAACATTGATCACAACCTTCAGGGCTCTGAAACTCCACCCTAAACCCCTTCCACCACCATTATGACCATCCACATTCCAAAGACAGAAAAGTTAACCAGGCAGATTACCTGTCCTTTTTGGACTCTCCATCCTCTGCCTTGCTTAACGAAAACACACCAAACGACACACACCCATCACTCAAAACAATAATCATCCTAATTACTCCCATTCCCGGCAAATAGACGCCACTCTTTCCTTTAATAAATTATTCCAGGTAAGTCTCCTTAGACAGGGTAGAGATTTCTCTGAAAGCACTAACTTCACCAGATCATGCACCCCAAATCAGTACAGATATTTTAACACAACAGACAGCACAACTTCCAACCTCCTCCAATACCAATTGCACCTAGTACATTAGTTGCAAACTCCACTCTAGTCTCCTTCTCTACCCAGCATCATCTCCTCTCTCACACCATAATTGCCACCTAAAATTCATACTGATCAATGCATGTTCTATGTGCAAGGATAGACAAAATATCGGCAATCTAATAAATGACCCAAAATAAGAGCTACTATTCATTACTGAAACAGAGGGACGATTTAGATCTCAGTGGATGGGTTACTCGTCACAATGATGATGGATATCCTGTCCGCTGAAATATAAATCCTATAGGATGTAATGAGATTTATATTTCGATGGACGGGATATCCATCACCACTATGATGAAGTTACCCATTTGGCAATAGTTAGGAAATGGCATTGCACTATTTCTTCAAGAGACAACTGCACAAGTGTACCAAATCCATATACAAAATAGCCAAGGAAAACCCAGAGAAGAACTGACAATTATATTCATAGACACAAAATTGGCCACCCAACCAAAAGACTTAAACATCTGGTTTGTGAAACCACAGATACCACAATCAAATACCATCATAAAAGACTAGAAGTTCACGATGTTCATCATCTCAAAGCTAGCTGTATAAATACAGCATGACATACATTAGACATTGTGTTCAGGAATCCAATATGGGTCACAATAAATTAAATTAAGCCTGATCACTAGACTGATCACCACCTCATTGATTACACTTCCAATGTCTCATTAGACCTCTAAACTACCTTCCTTCAAGCTTTACAGTCAACAGATAATAAAATAAACCTGATGTACTCCTAAAAGCAAGTTCAACATTTAACCAGATAATATTAGAAAAACTTTCACAAAATAATCCTCCTGACAACTTCCACACAACAAAAATGCAAGTAGGAGGCACAAGTTATGAATGACAAAATAAAAAAGATAAAGACACAAATGTGTACCTTAAAAGCAATACCAAGGGCAAGAAATTAAAAGGAATTTTAGACATAATGTGACTTAGCTGATTTTACAAATCATCCACCAAAAAGCAAAGATGCTCGCTACATGAACAGGATTTCCAAGGGTAAATGCACTACAAAGGAATTAAACAACTGTGAATGCATGTCCATACCAACACATCAGTCCCAAGAGCTGCACAATTTAAAGATACATTACTTCATTAATCAAGCAAAAACACCAGTTCAATGTCAACATAACAGAACAACTGATCAATACTCTAAACACCAAGAAAAAGGAATCACTCTAAGGCGAGAGGTCACTACTCTAACTTCCTTTCAGCAATTGACCCTTTAGGATATCTATGATCTAATGAAAGCAAGCAGTTCTCCTAGCTCACTATCAGACGCATGCCTTTGCAACTTTCAAGAAAATATTCCTATCAACCGTGGCTGCATTTGCAGCTATGAATATAATAAACAGGTCTTTACAAACAGATATGTTTCCAAATGAGCTCACGGTTTCTTATATATGACCATTCATGAAGAAAGTGGTCCCAACAGGCTTCAAGAACTACAGGCCAATATCAAATTGTATGCTCCTCTATAAAATAGTAAAAATAGTAGCTTTTTCCCAAACGGTAAAGTTACAGGACTAGAGCAGGATACTGGATGAAAGTCAAGACACATGCTGAATATTCCTTGATCTTCAATTGAGATACTATTGAAGCAACAATGGAAAGATGCAAAGTAGATGTATTACTGCTCTTGAATTATCAGCAGCCTTTGACTCTAAGCATCATGAAATACTGCTACATAGACTGAAAGAAATCATGATTGATGGAAAGATCCTCAACGAGATTCCCTTCTACCTCATAGAGAGATATTACAACACACTAAATCAGGGTAGGATTACCTCTGCTGTCAATTATCTCACCGCTGCACCTCAATGTTTCCATCACACCACTCCCCTGTGATTCTAACATGCAGGAACTGGAAAAACTATTATTCACTGACAGAGGGCTGGCTTTAGTGTGGTGCAAGCATGGGCGAATTTAGCGAATTCGCAATTCATGAATTTGCGGATTGCGAATTCGCGATCCGCAAAATTCACGAATTTGTGCGAATTTGCAGATTATTTTTTGGGCGTGTTCGCAGGGCGATTTGCATGTTCGCGGGGCGCTTTGCGTGTTCGCGGGGGTTTTTTTTTTGCCAGACCGCTCGTTGTTGTGCCCTTCTGCCCTCTGCCCCACTCATTTTTGTGCCATTCTGCCCTCTGCCCCACGCGTTTGTGCCCTTCTGCCCTCTGCCCCATTCGTTTTTGTGCCATTCTGCCCTCTGCCCCACTCGTTTTTGTGCCTTTCTGCCCTCTGCCACACTCATCTTTGTTCCCTTCTGCCCGCTGCCCCTCTCCTGTTTTATTTTAGAAAGGCGCCGGCAAGCTGCCACGCCATTCTAAAATAGTTACTAAGTTAGCTTCATCAGGAAGCACTAATAGATAAAATAAAGCAGGTGCTCGAATTCAGTTAAACTCGAGCACCTGATTCTATTAGTGCTTCCTGTTGAAGCTAACTTAGTAACTATTTTAGAATGGCACTGGCAGATTACCGGCGCCATTCTAAAATAGTTACAAGCTTGAAGCTTGAACTTTTGCCCTCCGGATCCGTTCCGTTCGCGGATTCGCGGATTTTCGGGAAAATTCGCGGGAGTTCGCGGATTGCGAATTTGCCAAAAATCCGCAAAATCCGCGAGCGGGCCGGATTTTGCGCCCATGCTTAGTGTGGTGCAACCAGTGCTAACCCTCCTGATTCCGTGCTCCCAGAGCAATGTGTTTTGAAATATCTTATGAGTTTAAAAGGACCTGCTGTAGAATTCCTTGTGTGTTCAGCAACATAAGAAATGTCAAGATAACTCTGGTAAATAATGTGCCTGCAGCATTTTTGTCTACTGGCAGTTTGACTCATCATAAAGTAGCTCAGAGAGTTAATATGCCAGCTGAAAAGCACATGTATAACAGAATTGTATTTTATGTAGATAGATTAATATCGAGTTGGAAATAACGTGGAATGGAAATATCGAGTGCAAGAATTTCGTTGTCAAGAATATTGATTTGAAGGTAAGTAATATTGATTTAAAAAATATAGACGTCATTAATATCGTTTTCGAAAATATAGTTGTTTAAAATATCGATTTTTTTAATTAGTGTTTTGTATTTTAGTATATATTGCAAATGTATGTTGTGTCATTTTTCTTTATAACTATTGTTTATGATTTTTAACATATGTGTTTAATTTCTAATAGTTATTATATTTTATTTAATTCAATATTGCGTCTTTTAGTTCCGTAGCAGGTTGTGGGTTTATAGGGAATAGGGTGGGAAGTAATTTAATTATAATAAATTAATAATTATTTTTAATTAATTATATTTCTTTAATTGATATTTATTGGTGTTAATTGTGCTTCCAATTTTTCGGGGTAGATTTTATGTGTTGGTTATTTTTAATTAATTATTAATTAGTTGTTAATAATAAATGAGTTAATTAATATTAATTAATTAATTGATCATTAATTATGCTAATTGTGTAATGTAGTAGGTGTGCATTGTGGGGCTACTAGGGGTAAAGGGTGGGAACTAATTTATTTTTAATCAATTAATAATTAGTTAAAATTAATTACTTAATTGATAACTCATTATGTTATTTATATAATTTCTTTTTTAGGTTCTGGTTGTGGGGTTAATAGAGGAACGGGCGGGAAGTCATTTATTTTTTATTATTTAATAATTAATTGATCATTAATATTAATTAATTATTTGCTAATTATTTATGTTAATTGTTTAATTACATTTTTGGGGGGTGTGGGTTTTGGGTTTGTAGGGGTAAAGGGTGGGAAGTTAATTAATTTTACTTATTTGTATAATTAGATGTTGAATACTATTAGTCATTTAATTGAAAATTAATTTTTATTGTGTAATGTTTTTAAAGTTCAGTGTATGGTGCAGGTAATGGGGATTATAGGGGAAAAGGGTGGGAAGTTAACTAATTTTAATGAATTATAATTTGTTGTTTAATTAATAATATTTGTATAATTGATAATTAATTATTTTATTCGTGCAAATATTTTTTTCTACATTTTAGATGTGGGTTCTGGGTTTTGTAGGGGGATGGGATGGAAAGTAAATACATTTTAAGCAATTAATCATTTAAAAAAATGAATAATAATTATTAATTTGATAATTAATTGTGTTGTTGTTTTGTAGTAGTATATTGTGGGAAGTACATTAAGTGTAACTAATAATAATGAATATTTATTAATAAAAATGTATTTTGTTGCTGATTTATTTGTGTTAATAGTGTAAATGTCTTTTTAGGTGCAGATTGTGAGTTTTGTGGTGTTAAAGGGCAGGAAATAACTAAACTAAATGAATGTATTTGTTAATAAATAATTTCTAAATAAAAATATGTATTTGTATGAAAATTATTTTTGTATTTTATTTATAATAATATTTTAGGTATTTGTGATATGCATTTAACATTATATTATGTATTTATTTTTACAATTTTAAATTTATATATATTTTTTTCAAAAGGTTTATATATTTTTTTATTTACTTTGTTTTTAAAATATTATTATTTTGTTGAAGATGTTTTGTTTATTTTAATGTCAAACAGACTGGAGTGGGAATAGCAAATCTTAAACCTCCACAATCCAACACTTTCCCTTCTGTTGTACTGATTGGAATGGGAATAGTAAATTGTACTCCTCCCCAATCCAACGCTTTCTCTACAATTGAACTGAATGGAGTGGGAATAGTAAATGTTACCCCTCTGTAATCGAGCGCTTTCCCTACTGTTGCACTGACTGGAATGGGAAGCGTAAATTGTACTCTTCCACAATCGAACACTTTTGTTACTGTTGCAATGACGGGAGTGGGAATAGTAAATGTTACCTCTCCTCAATCCAGCGCTTTCCCTACTGTTGCACTGATTGGAGTGGATCTAGTAGAATTTACCCCTCCGCAATCCAACACTTTTCATACTGTTGCACTTACTGGGAATTGCTTTTTTTGGGGGGGTAATTATACATTTTATTGTTGTGTTAAGTGTAGTGGGAATAGTAAATTATAGTTTGTTATATGTTATGTAATTTTATATTTATTGTAGTTAGAATAGTAAATCTTATTTTTGTGTAGTATAAAATATTTTGTTACTGTTGTGCTGTTTTAGGTGGAAGTAATTATTTTTTGTATTTATTCAGGAGAAAAATGATTTCTATTTAATGTGATGGAAAATGTATATATATTTATTGTAATTTGTAATAATTTATTTATTGTTGCAATTTATATAATGATGTGTTGGAATTTTTATAATATATTTTTGCATTATTTTTTGTTGGTAACTTATTTTTAATTTAAATTGTAAAATATGTGTGTTGTTTAATGATTATTTGTGTTGTATGTTTTCTGGGGGTACATTGTGGGAAGTACATTACGTATAACTAATTAATAATGAATATTTAATTAAAGAAAACTAATATGTTGATGAATATTTATATCAATAATGTAAATAACTTTTTAGTTGCAGGTTGTGAGTTTTGTGGTGTTATAGGGTGTGAAGTAACTAAACTAAATGTATGTAATAATGAATATTTTTGGTAATACATAATTTCTAAATACAATTTTTTATTTGTATCAACATCATTTTTGTATTTTATTTATAATAATTAGGTATTTGTGATATGTATTTAACATTATATTATGTTTATATTTATAACATTTTAAATGTATATATCTTTTTTCAACATATTTATATATTTTCTTATTTACTTTATTTTTAAAATATTTTTATTTTGTTGAAGATATTTTGTTTGTTTTCAATTTTGAACTGACTGGAATGGGAACAGTACATTTTACCCCTTGCAATCCAACACATTCCCTACTGTTGTAATGACTAGAGTGGGAATAGCAAATTTTACCCCTCCACAACCAACACTTTCCCTACTGTTGTACTGACTGGAGGGGGGAATCGGAAATTGTACACCTCCGCAATCCAACACTTTCCTTACTGCTGTACTGACTGGAGTGGGAAAAGCAAATTTTAACCCTCAGTAATTCTTTTTTTTTTTATTCGTATTTTTATTTTTTATTATTCTTTTTTCTTTTTACACATCTACAATACCAGCAAGTGTACTTACATAAAAATCCATTAAGTTAACCAAAATAAATAACATTCAATAAATAAAGTAGCAGTACAAATTCATAATACATTCCAAATTGTGAACAGAGTAGCATATAAAATGATCTAAACTATATTGCCTAATAAAACCGTTCCAGCCAAAGTCCCCCAGGTCGTCCTCCCCATCCTTTTAGCCCGCTTGCCTTTACATGCACACACAGTGCCTTTTCAAAGTGATATACATGTGAAAAGCAGCCTTTCCATTGCTGATAGGGTGGAGGTAAAGGGTCTAACCATGATGAAGAGTGGGAATAGTAAATTTTACCCCTCTGCAATCCAACACTTTCCCTATTGTTGTACTGACTGGAGTAGGAATAGTAAATTGTACGCCTCAGCAATCCAACGCTTTCCCTACTGTTGTACTGACTGGAGTGGTAATTGCAAATGTTAACCCTCCGCCATCCTAAGCTTTCCCTACTATTGTACTGACTGGTGTGAGAATAGTACATTCTACACATCTGCAATCCAATGCTTTTCCCACTGTTGCACTGAATGGAGAGGGAATAGTCAATGTTACCCCTCTCTAAGCCAGCGCTTTCCCTAGTGTTGCACTGACTGTAGTGGGAATCATACATATTACGCTTCCGCAATCCAAATCTTTTCATACTGTGGCATTGACTGGAGTGGGAATTGCTTTTTTTTAGTTAATTATAAATTTTATTGTTGTGTTAAGTGTAGTGGGAATAGTAAATTGTAGTATTTTGTAATGTTATATTTTATAACAGATGAAGCAAAAAAGAAACTCTGAACAAGGGCACTGTGTTCCAGATGAACAACCCAACTGATCATACCTCCGTACAGAAAGAAAACTGTAGGGGCATATCTTTCCCCATAAAAATTCCAGCTTGGATACGAGTTATTGAGAATCATATGTAATACAGGAGGATAGTTAAGATCTGGTTGATATTTCACCAACTGTGGTGACACATGAAACCCAGAAACCTACTGCAGTCCAAACATAATCACCCAACACTCACGATTCAGTCAAACGCAATGCCGTATAGTCAAATAGATAAGACAAAAGTTCTGGCAATGTTCCGTTTTCAATGTAATACCAACCATACCAAAATCAGACGAAATAACTCAAATCATTTTACAGTAATTCTCACGTAAATAATAATAAATGGATTTCACCAGATGCACTTCCTTGCCCATTCAAGAAATTGTGAGATTACTACTGCATAGCTCTACCTAAAGCAACCAAGATCATTTTCGAATTGGCATGATCTATATAGAATGCTTAAATGTGTGTTATTCGATTTCAGGAACCAGTTGTTCGATTAAATACACAGATCTAGGTTATATTTTTTGAGCACACTTCACACTATCCTAATAAACAAAATCTAACCAACCATCAAACAATGGAAAACGCTGCATGCAAATGACTTGGCAAATACATTACAATCAACATGACAATTACTACTCCTGTAAAGGATGTTATAACTGACAGGGAGAAGCTTTCACTAACCTAATTCCAAGAAACCATTCCAAGTAATGCATCTACCTTTAATCATTAACAGGCATAAGAATGATCCCAACTGCATGAAACTGACTTCAAACAGCAGGCTAAGGATATATCCTAATGGGATAGAGTATCTGTCTCGTTTGGGATGAGGTAACCCTCTGCCAAACTCTAAATCGGGACTGTAATCCCAAATTCGTGCCAACCTTCACAGGGCTTCTACAAGGATAGGATGACCTGCGTAAATGCCAATGTAGTATAATGCAATTTTGTATTAGAGATTATATCACTCAAATGCTTTTAGTAAAACAGAAGATCCAGATTGCTAACAATTAATCAAAAGTTAAAAACAAAAAGTGCAGACCAGTTCTGTCTGTCAATGCCCAAAATGCAAGAAGTAGTTTGCGGTTTCCTAGGTTCTGGCATTGAATCGCATCAGCTGAAGCAATATTTTTTCCTGCTGTTGAATTTCATTCCAGTATCTTAATCCTCCAACACGGTAACCATTCGTGGGTGTCTTAATCGATATGTCTGAATAATTCTGGAAATGTCACTAGACATTTCAATGGAAGAAAAGGTGATGCTGACATTCTACTTGTAACGTGTCTCCCGGGGGGCGCGTATCATCCCTGTGACCTTGCAGAGACATTCAAGGAAAGTCATTCACAAGGCAGCCCAGCCGCCAGAGGATCAGCGGGGCAGCATTAACACAAAAGCGAGCTGGTGTTTGGGTACAAACGGGGGCGGTCTGGTTTCAGAGTGAAAAGCAAATGGATCTTTAATAGTTGCACAATAATACATATTTTATAGATAAATAAATAAATATACCGCACAGCTTTAGACGGTTCCCGCAGGAGTACCAACAAGGAACAAAAATTCCTTTGAACGCATGGCATGAAAACAATAAAACACTGCAATCAATAAAAACTGCTGAATGTTATTAGAAAGTGGGGGTTCACGCAAGAATAATATACGTTAATAAAGTGGCAAGTTCCATTATTGCGTTGCTTCATAATATCCATCCCCAGGGGGTAAATGGTGGATTTGACATGAAAACAGTGTAATGGGATATTTGCGGATTTTGCTCATTAATTCAACGGACTGCTTTAGACGGTGTTAGAAATAGGATCTGCCTCGTTGAAAGAAATGCACATCTAGCGTGGAGCAGAACAGCGACGAAAGTGTCCATTACTCAATGTAGCATTTGTGCGGCATCTGATTGCACTCAGGCTGGATACAGTGGGTGTGTTGATGCTTTAATGAATCACTTCAAATGAAAAGTTGAATATGTTGCACTACAAAGGTTGGTCGCAGCAAAATACTTGCATGGAACCGTAAACAACCCCTTTTTTTGCTCAATGTCCTTGCACCTCAAAGGGTCTTAAAATGTCTCCATCTGCTTCCACATGTACATTAATGATGCATGAATCGGATTGTATCACCTGCAAAAACTAGTGAATGCTAGAATAGAGGCCTGCATGGGACAGCAGAGTTATAGACTCGCCTCCACACTTGCAGTGTGCCTGCATCGCATCCTCTGCCCCTTAAAAAGCACAAGCAGAGGGCAAGGTGTCAAATTATGCAAGGGGTCCTTCCCCTTGTGATCTGCAATGGATTTCCCCACTTGCATTGTGATTCATGATGCCCATTATGAACCATGAATCAATGCTGTGCATTCAAATTGTGAATTTGCTTTTGTAAAGGCAGTTGCACTGGCTTTATAAATGCAAAGTTTATTGTGCATCTAGTCTGCACTTTTCCTTCTCACTAGTAAAGCACAATACGCCGTTCATCTTGCCACGCTGTGCTTTATATATCATCCACCTTCCTTCCTTTCCATCTGAGGTGGAAGGTCCTTTAGAGTGATTAGCACGAAATAGCGAAACAATCTTTCTATGATCCTTAGAACAGAGCGTTTTTTCAAAGTTAGAATGGACCTTAAAATATGAGTCTTTGACCTATCTCTGTAACATGAAGTTTCTTTCCCTACGCTTGGAATATGTGGAATCTTTTTGAGGTGAATGCCACAGAATAGGACAGAGAAGGACTGGACTGCACCAGGCCTTTGCATGCTATGCACCAAGGATGTAGAACACAATTCCAGATGAAACACACCAAGCACCTTCCTTTTCTCATTTTAGAAGGGAACCAAAGATTATAATCTTCAAATACCACGAGACTGCTTTTTAATCGCACGAGTCTTAAGAGAGGGGTTTAAGACGATGGAAAATCCTGGCTCCTTTATCTGAAGTTCGCCCAGTTATCCCTCCCATCCATGTTCACCACTTCCTCTCCTTTTATTCAAGATCTAGCTTTCCAAGTGTAATCTTTGCCTTCCTCCTTGCTCTTCTTATGTATTCCTGATAAATGCTCACTTACTAACCCTTTTCTAACCCTAATATCAGTGCTTAATTAGTAAAACAAATTTTTCCAAGGAGACCACAGCTCACTTCTTCCTCCTGTGAACCCCACTATCAACACTCTTATTGCCCCAGTCTCTATCTTCTAACCTTGATCTGTTGTCTGTCCCCTACGGCTTTGCTCTAAGAATCTATCCTCTCAACTCTCTAATTGTTATCTATAATCTTTGTCGTGCCTGGTGTGTTACTTTATTTCCTGCATTTCTGATTTGCCCTCTATTCATTCTACCCCTGCCCTTTTTCCTCTTCACTTTTATCCATGCTGTGCTGTCTCTAGCCTTGATCTTGGCTCCTTATGATCACTCTTCTAGCAGTGATTAGCTGTGTTTCCGTTTTATCATTTGTCTGCTTTTTTTCCTCTGTCCTGTCCTCTACATCCTTACATTCTATCTTCTCTCTTCTTAATGCTCTCTTCTTCACATCACTTCTCTTTGTATCTGATTTGCTCTCCTTTTCTTCTACTTAGCTCCGTCTTATCTCTCTCCTCTCCTGTTGTTTCTTTCTCATCTTTAATCCTGCTCCCTCTCTCATCTATAACACTGCTGCTGCCTGTGACCCCTGTCGTCAGCCTGTACATGTCCCTGCTATTTTGAACTCTGCATTTTCCCGGTGTCTTTCCTAAAGAAGAGGAAGATGACATGTGTTTTACCTTCTTACCTACACCGAGTGCAAAAACAAAATGTACACCAAATAAAAATGCTTTTTTTGCATATATTAATCAGTGCAGTATAACTGGGTTATTTGCAGAACAGGTAGCTGCTCGAGCACAGCAGGTGATGTCACTACTAGTGCTCCCTGTAATTAGTAGGCTCAGGGATGGCAACGGCATTGGCATCCACTGCTCAGCTTCCTGTGACCCTGCCTGCTACAGCACAGGCCTTGTCCCCAGCCGCAATGCTGCCAATGCCGGTAAGTATGGCTGTGGTGCCTACTGGACTCACGCACGCTCAGCAATTACCATGCTGGGGTGCAGCGCACAGATTCTACAGGTGCCGCCATGGCGCACAATGGTTGTGTTGGGCCACAGCCGCATCGAGAACGTTGAGGACAGCAGCAATGCAGGGCTGCAGGATATGCTACTGTGGCTACACAGCAAGTGGAAAGTCCACACTTACTTTCATTTATTCTTCCTCAAGTGCCTTCACTGCCAAGTTCCAAATGCGCTCTCACATCTTCCTTGCCTCAACTCCGTCTTGAGCCAGCCCCCAGCTACAATTATCCAATTGGAGGCTTAGACTCAGGCAGTGGCAGGGTGCAGCAGACTCAGGAAATGTTATTCTTTTTATTTTGAATTTGAACAATTAATATTGAGACCACCGCCTGCAGGTTCAGAAATTGTAGCCCCGCCCCTGTGAAAGAAGTGCAGGTACTGAGCACCTGAAAGCACCTGCTCAAATTAAGCACTTCCTTATATTAACAAAGGTTAAAGTGATGTTAAACTTAGGTGTTGAAATAATGGAAAAACCAAGTCTCCAGTCATAGTTTACTTAGCTAATTATAATTTGTGTCAACACCTCGCCATGCTTTTGCCAGCTCATAGAACATCAGTCAGGACATATTAAATTACATCATTGATGACAACACTGATGGCAACTCAAATTACATCATTGATATTGATAACACATTTTCATACACAGCACAGAGTTATTGAGTGTAGATGTGTGGGGTCAATAGCATGAAAATATTGTCAGCCCTGGAGACAAACATGATTGTGCATGTTGGAAGTTATGTGGTGCACCATTTAAAAATCACTTAAGTTTAAGTTGGAAATATTGCTCCTTGTTAAACAAGATAAAGACTGAGTGCACCTTATGTAGGTTACGAAGGTATGGTTGGAAAGAAGTTATGGTTTAAAGGAAAAGCCTATTGCAAAACAAAATCTGTGAGGAAGGCCAAATCTTCTGTTGACAATAGATCATTCACCAGTGGATATCTGGGTATTTTGCTGTATTAAATAGTTTTAATAAAGTGCTAAAGAACAAATCTATGTAGGCAGGTGTGAAAAAAGTGATCACGTTTATAAGGTGTGGATATTTTATCCAGAACTATGCTGAAGATTTAATGCATTGGAGATTATTGAATAATGTAGAATGTAAGGGTGTCTCATTTAGCGGTGGCTTATCTCTCTATCATGTTGTAAGCATGGCTCTAAGGTTGCATGTCACTGTGCCTATCTCAGGAATTTGCATAGTGTATTCGACTAAACTACACATGGCCTCACAGAAGGTGTCCTTTCAGTGGTAAATCCATACCTGGAAATCTCACGACTTACAATTGTGGATACTGTGTAGTCTTTAAGTGGCTAATTCCATTACAGTGAATCGAAAATTGTCTCAACAGTACTTATTTCAATTACTTCAATGCCACAGACCCTATAGAACAGTGTCATAATGGACTGTCATTTGAGGTATCATCAATTATATGATTCAACATGTCATGAGTGATGTAATATGTGAGGTAATCAGCGGGCATGTAGAGGAAGCAAGTTATAATTAGCTTAGTAAACAGTAATTGGTTGATTTCATTGTTTTATTTTGTGGTTTTTACCTTACTTCAGCATTTAACTATAACATCACTTTAACCTTTGGCAGTGAATTTCTAGTTTTTTCTAACATAAGTTAAAATCTTAATACCATACCAAACTATAATGTCACTTTAACTTTTGTTTTTTCAGTAAATATATGAGATTTTTTGATGTAAGATAAGATCTTCTTACTATACCTAACTATAAAGTCTCTTTAATCATAGTGTTTTTTCTGGGAATTTCTAGTGTTTTTAACGTGAAGATCTTATTACCATACCTATCTATAATATTATGTTAACTTTTGTTTATTAAATGAAGTTTTTATTCATCATATTAGTTCGACTCACACTGAGCACAGCTTTTAGCCATGCGCAGCAGGGGTTTGGGCTCAGATACTTCGACAGTGTGCAACCTGGGGTATTAGCCTCAAGGACTTCAGCCATCGACACATACACTGCACCCGACCTCTACTGCAGGCAACCTCCCAAGGGCTGTCAAACCCCTTCAATGCACAGTTTTCGGCCATGTGTTGGGGGGGGGGGGGGTTGGCCACAAGGCATGCCCAACCTCCATTGGTAGCAAACCCGCCTTCAGTCAGCCAGCCCCTCATGGACCCTCACTTTATATTTTCTCACTTTTTTTTTTAAAGGTCCACTCAGTGAAGCATGTGAGGTCTCACAGTGACTTTCTCCCGCAGGAGTCCTGCGGTGCCTCATAGGAGGCTGTGCTGGTTACCACAGAAGTACTGCGGTGTCCATGGCATGAAAGAATAAATAATTTTTTGTCCCTCGGGGTTCCTTTGGGTGACCTCACAGAAGTGCAAGAGGGTAAGGATACCCCTAGTCTGCCCCAAATATCTTATTTTTTCACTAAGTTCAGGGCACAGGGACTGACCTTGTGTCCTGAAATGGCAGCTTTTCTTCATGTTTCAACCAGACAAAGATATTACTCATTCCTGCAGGATGGTAGCGGTCCCACAGGACAGAAATGATCAATGAAAAAAAAGCCCTCTCTGCAGAAGTGAGAATACTTTTCAACTAATGTCCACTAATGCTCCAAATTCACAAAGGACGGGAACACCCAGGCAATCAATCAGTTGGGCTCAAGTAATAGTTTTCTGGGGCAGAAAACCACAACAAGTCTTGGACCTCTTTAAACCTTTGTCCACTAAATCTGATAGAATTCCCATGAACACATAAACCCCTCATGCACAGAAAATAAAAGACACACTATTCTATTTTCATATACATGTAATTTAAATTATATCTTTTGAATAGCAGCACAATTATTAATAATTTCACAGATGGATAATAATTATCATATGTAGCAAATGGCAGATGTAATCTCATTTCTCAACAATAATGGAGAGAAAGAAAGACTATTCCCAATACTATGGCATTAATGCACTATTCACATTCCTCAGTTTATTCCATTCAATGTCTATTTCTGTTATGGGAACCTTAGTTACTCTGCGATCTAAGGAAATATGGCACTCATTTATGATGCTCCCCAGCCACCAGGAACCGAATCGAGTAGCAATGAAATGTAATTTAACATGAACACATTGTTGTGAAAAACACATTTTAAATATTACCAATTTATACCCATCAAAAATACACATTTCTCAAAACATTGACAGACATATCTGTGGTCTTAAGCAAACAAGGAATACTAAACAAGGAGTACTAAAATTAACTGATGAATCATGTAATATAAAAAAAAATACTTAACAATTACCATGTGTAATATGGTCATAATTTGCCATCTCGGAGAACAGGTAACATATATAACTCACTCGGCCTCACGGTTTATGCATTTTCCCAGAACTCCTTGGGGGCAATATATGCCCTCATTTCCCAGTTACCTACAATGTATTCCGTGCCTCTTTTAAATAGCATCCACCTACATGCACAGTGGAAAATAAAATAAATGGGAAAACAAAAAACAATGCTAAACTTAGTGAGTACTTATGGAAATATTGCTTCTCTTGCTCGCTCTGATAGACCAGTAGTATTCACATTGCACTCACCAATGTGAGAAAGCAGTTTATTAGTTGGGGTTGATTAGCGTCCACCACAAGTAATAAAGTCACTGTCATGTTAGGTCCAGTCAAAGGTGTCAGTAATTTAAACCTGAGGTCAACACCTGGTAACTAGGGGAAAAAGCAGGTAGACTTAACTTAACGAAAATGTGTTAAATATTTAGAAGTACCAAAACAGTGAAAAATTGATAACTTAATACATTAGCAATACCACTCCAATTTACAAAAAATAGAGCTAAATGTAATGGGAAAAAAGACAGCAAAATGACAAAAATCCAAAAAGGGGAAGTTGAGATATGAATGTTTAAAATGGTAAAATATTTTGCACAATAAAGTGCAAATCATCAATAGGAGCCAACGGTCATGGTAGACAAGGAGTTTAGCATGATTTGAGTCCAACTGCAATGGAGCCATGGTCTGATACACTAAATTAATTTGCCATGCTGATTCTGGAAGTAAAAAAAAAGTTGAAAGTCTTAATTCAAAAAGGGACTTTGTCATTTTCCTAAAGAAAAATTTGCCCCAGCGGGGAAAATAATGAAATTGTACCCACTGCTAAGGAACTGCAAGTCAGATATAGGATGCAGGTTATTCCTGCTAAGGCTCAGGAGCTTTGAGGTTTTGCTTTAAAAAATGTTAAGTCCCAAAATAGAAAGGGACTTAGTTGTTTTTTCATAGATGCTGACATTATTTAGAAGGGATGAGCCTGAAATCCAATCTGATGCCTTGGAACGGACAGGTACTTTTCACAGTTGTTAGGTTATGTTAAAATTAGGGCATGCATACCAGTTGGTTTCTTGGTGCTAGTATAGGAGTAATTGAGCACAGAGGAGTTGAACAACAGTAGATTCCATTGGATCTGGAGCTTTGGAGCAAAGGTTTTTATAAGTTTCAAACTTTTTACTGGTGCCCAAGCAACCACAGGAATACACTACTATGTCCCACCTAACCAAGGGGAAGCTTTCAGAGGCCAACAGCAACATCCAGTCCAAGTTCCAGATGCCGTTGGGCAGCTGGGAATTGTAGGGAAAGGTCTCTTGCAGCTTCTTGTATCTCGTTGCCACCAAGAAGGTCGGCCAACTATCCTTTGTAGGCTACTTACTTGTCCTGGGCATTAGGGGGAGCAGGTCCAGTCCTTCAAGACAGGTCGCAGACATTAGGTGCAGTATTTTTCACTTCCTCCACAGGTCCAAAAAGTGTTCCGATGGGGTGCATTGGGGTGTTACATTTATGCTGGCTTTAGCAGTTGAGTGAGGATTGTTCCTGGGCGCACCCTAACCAACGGAGTAAACATATCCGGGAGAGACAATACCCACTTTCTCAGTAGGTCCCCATTGCCTTATTGAATAGGCACAAATGCCATGTGCCAAAGCATTTTCAAGATGGTAAAAGTCTTAAGCCACATTAGGCATGGGCTTTGAGGATTGTAAGATAGGTCACTATGGTAATCCCAGGTGTCCTCAATACACTGAGATCCAGTTTAAAGTAGGCACCGCACTCAAACTAGGAGACAGAAGTCTGGTAGGACAAAGGCAGGATCCCACATGACCCAAACAAGGGATACACAAGAATTGTCCTGGCATCCTGTTCTCTCCATTTCAAGCGCACCAAAGTTTTACATGTGGCACAAACAAACCTGCCAGCCAGAAATTGACAATGTGGTGTCATAAAGATGCCCACAGCCCCGATCCTAAAATATTCTGCTGAGCTCAGAGGAAACATCTATGTCCATTCAGATCAACCTATTGTGAACTCCACACCTCTTTCGCACCTCATTCATACCAAGGAGATTCTGACCTGCCACCAATTCCAATTAGCCTCCCAAAGGATCAGGCAGGAAAAAGGAAATGTTCTAAAAGCAACTTTTCTTTAATGTTTATTAACACTCCGACTTCACCATTGAGTTGTCTTTGTCTAGCTATTACAAATAGTTGTTAAATAGTTTTCCTAGCTGGTCCCATTCCCAAAATACAGTGTAAGTATTCTAATCTATACTCTGATTTTCTCCACAGGACAGGCAGGTCTGCCACAGTGAAAATAGCTTTCAGGGCCATGACACTTCAGTAAAATGGCAACATTAATTTCCTATATGTCCCACCTTCAAATAACATGCACCATATCCACCTGGTTACAAGGTCTACAAATGGGTAATGTTTAAAAGAGATGTTTTTACCTGTCAAAACGTTTAGTTTAACCGGTCATGCTGCAGGTTCTACACTGAAGCAGTCAGCCTACAATGGTAGGCCTGAAGCCCTGTTTTCTTTTGTCATACCAGAGGATGGTATGATATGTTTTGCAGTCCACAGGTGTCATTTAATGCTGTGAGTATATTTCCACACTCATACTATGGCCTTATGGAAATGTTAAAGGCTTCAATTAGGGTTTTGATAATTTACCAGGCTTTATGGGACAGAGCACATGCACTGAGACCTGATTAGCAGTCTTCCAGTGCCAGACTGTGAGCCTGAGACAAAACAGATAGGGCTGATCTAGGGCAAAAGATCTCACTATAAATACAAAATCTATCCTGCTTATTCCCCTTGACTTAGACCCCACCTCCTTTTGTATCTTAGCTAAAGTTTAAGTTCTCTCCATTGTGATGCAGTAATAGTCCATTTCCCCTCTCAGAACCTAGCTACCACCTCATAGAAGTACAACTCTGTATGTGGTGAGAGTCTGAACCATTGGGATCCCTTTTGGATGGAT
Organism: Lissotriton vulgaris; assembly: GCF_964263255.1. Classification (NCBI taxonomy): domain Eukaryota; kingdom Metazoa; phylum Chordata; class Amphibia; order Caudata; family Salamandridae; genus Lissotriton; species Lissotriton vulgaris. The sequence continues at coordinate 118,675,631 of NC_141690.1, forward strand.
TCTGGTTTAGTATAGCGCAAGATGAAGGGTGGATACAGGTTTCCCAGACAGAGGAAGTGCATTAACTGTATTCCCATGACTGCAGCTTAGAGATCCTGACACTAATGTGAGGGCTACATTTGGCATTCAATCAAGGCCTTGTTATTATTATTATTATTGTATTTCTTATATAGCGCCAGAATCGACCCCCGAATGGGTATCTCCGCGCTTGCCTTGGGAACCCGTCCGGGTTTTTCCCTGTGAGATAGCCCCTACAGGGCATCCCCAAGGTGAAAGCCAGGCATCCCGCCGCGGGGGGCCGCTGTGGAGATTAAGCAAGCTTAATGCCCAGAGTTGCAGAGTGTGAACCCATGATTAAGTCAGGCACCGAAGCGAGAATTATCGAGTCCGAGGACATTTGAGCTCAACACCCTGCCGCGTCGGGAATCGAACCCTGGTCCCAGGTCTGACCTCTGCTTCAGGGTCTGCCTGCTCTAACCAGTGAGCCACACTGGTTGGTTGGCTCTGGAGCACTGGCATTAGGTAGATGAGGGATGGGACTACGGTTCTGTTGATCAAGGGAAGACAGTTTCTAGGCAGGGTCAGCCCTTTTGTCTATCCCTACCTACTGCCTCAGGAAGGCTTATGATAGCCAGGAGGAGAGATCTCACACTTCATCGTGCCATTGGTTTCGATACTCCTGCTTCATACCAGCATCATTTCTACCTGAGATCCATCTGAGAGCTGTCTCCTGAGGAACATCCAAAAAATGACATTTAAAGAAAACCAACACAAACGTCTTCTTGAACCTTAGAAAGTGGACTCAGATGTCCTCTGCTAGACCCATCAGCCTTAGGGTGGTCTTCCCCCAAACTATTTGCCTTCAACTCCCCAGTTTTTGCTGAATTCACCAATTTTGGCATTATGACCTTGTACACTTTACCACTGCTAACCAGTGCTAAGGTGCTTGTGGTTTCTCCTTTAACCACATCCGTGCAGTACGATTTACCGCCGGGTGCTGAGCCCTAACGAAAACGGGTGTGGTCATGAGGGAACGGATCCGTCATGAGCACAGCTCAACCGATCGAAAGGGTTAAACATGGTGAAATTGGCTTACACACATTTGGCACATTTAATTTACTTGCAAGTCTCAAGTAAACTGGTGGTATATGTACCCAGGGCCTGCAAATGAGATGCTACTAGTGGACTTGCAGCAATGATTGTGGGATCCGCTTAGGTAGCCTTTTAAAACAGTCTCAGGTCTGCCATTGCAGCCTGTATGTGCAGTTTTAAACTGCCATTTTGATCTGGAAAAATAAGCCTTTTTCCAGGCCTAAACCTTCCGTATTAATGCATGCGTGTTACCCCAAGGGTAGTCCCTAAACCGCACATAGTGCAAGGTGCAGTGTATCTAAAACTTGGACACACACTTTTGAGTTTTACATGTCCTAGTAGTGAAAATCGATGTAATTTGTTTTTCACTACTGCAAAGCCTGCCTCTCAATAGGATAACGTTGGGTTACCTTATTACATTTTAATTGATAACGTTTGTTTGGGAGGAGGTAGGAATGTCGGTTTCTAAAGAAATATAACTTAAAACACTGTTTAATGGTAAGGTCAGATATTAAGTCACAATTATGAAAATGCCACATTTAGAAAGTTGAATTTTCCTTTCCTAATCATTAGGTGTCTGCACCCTGTTTCTTAGGTAGCATGACTAGGTGTAGTTTTCAATTGATCTTTGTGTATTTTTCCCAGACAGTATTACTAAGGGGAACCAGGTGTTAGAGGGATGGGCCAACTCTGGCAGGGAGGATGGGCAGCACCTTTGCTCCTTCGGTGGCCTGTCTCTATATGGCAGATTTTGAGGAACAACACATCAATGGACCAATGAACCCTTACCACTCTAACATCATACTGTGGAGGAGGTTCATTGATTATATCCTCATACTCTGGACAGGGACATCACACCTGTACCAAGAGTTCTTCACTTGGTTGAACACCTTGAATGAGTTTCTTACCTTCACGATCACTGCCTCTCACTCCAGGATAGCATTCCTGGACCTTACCATCATATTGGAAAGGGGGAGGATCAATACCACAATGTATCGGAAGTCCACGGACCGGAACAGTCTATTACTCTTCTCGAGCCTCCACCCTAGAGCCTTAAGACTGAACCTTCCTTTTGGCCAGTTTTTGCGGGTTAGGCGCAACTGCACCAACCTTACAGACTACAGACACGAGTCTAGCATTCTCTCTCAAAATCTGAAAGATAGAGGCTACCCTACTAGGGAGATCTACAAGGCACGGAAACGGGCACAGAATAATCATAGAGAGGCCCTTCTGGAGGATAATGCACGAGGCACACAAGGCAATGATTTACTGACCTGTGTGACAACTTTCACTCCTGTCTCAAATGAACTTAAGAAAATTATCAAGAGACATTGGCAGATTCTTAACACAGGAGACCTCGCCCTAGAGACTCCTAGGTTTGCCTTCAAAAGGTCTAAAAACATAAAAGACATGTTAGTACACACCAGACCTAAACAAAGTGTAGTTCGCAAACAGAACACACTGTGGCAACTTCCCCCAGTTAAGGGACACTACCCCTGCGGCTCCTGCAGTGTCTGTCCTTTTACGAGCGTCACCAAGTCCATCGAATTAACAGAGACGTTCACGTGGGAAATTCGCAGCCATACCAACTGCAACTCTTCCAATTGCATCTGCTTGCTCAAGTGCCCTTGTGAACTACAATATGTGGGCATGACCACTCGACCGGTGAAAATTCGTATATCGGAACATAGAAGCAACTTCCGATGTAAGAAAACCAACACCAAGATGTGCCGGCACTTTTTAGAACATAACCACACTGCTGACTCCCTAAGATGGCTCATCCTTGAGATTCCTACCAACAAATCCAAACAGAATTTATTTCACAAGGAACAGAGGTGGATACACAGGTTGTCCTCAGACAAACGGGGACTTAATGAGGACATTCCGTGGAGTAGTCTATGACTTTAATGATACAACAACCTGCCTAATACTGCGAGTCCACAGCATGGGTCTTAATATCAAAACCGGGCCTTGTATCCATAACTGAACTTCCTCATGACCCCACCAATTTGCAATTTGAAATAATCATTAATATGATTATTAACACTGGATCAATTACGAAGTGCTTTTTAATACACATAGACACTTCACAGTTTTGTTCCATTGATAAACCTTGACAAATATAAAACAAACAGATAAGGTATATGAATCAAAACGTACTCAACATTGATTCACCTCTGCATACATATAACTAAGCATGCACACAACCGAATACTGACCCGTTCTAAGATGGCCCCCATGCTAACACAGCGAGTCACATGACTTGCTAGGCGATTTGGTAACGCCCCAAACAAACATTAAAATTCACTGCAACACCGTGACCCGTCATTATCCGGATCCCGGTAGCGATGGGTAGGCACAGCGGCTCTGACCAAGGCCTCGAGCAGTAAGTAACCTGCACTTGCGACTCCCCAGCCACAGGGGGACTTTTGATACTGTTTCCAATGACCCGCTACCAGGGCTTTGGTAAATTGCAGCGCGCCTGCGTTTCTGCGTTAATTGAGCTGACCCGATCACAATGGGGGTCGGGAACCGTCTACGCGGTGCCTCTGACTAAGATACAAGCGAGCCTTAGTCAGGGCTGCTTTGTCACTTTGAAAGCGCTTGGGGTGTGTTAAGTGAACGGAGCATACCAGACATAATATGGGGGTCAGGCACAGTCACCGCAAGCTGTGGAAGTGAGCTCAAGAACTCACTGTTTGTCGGTTTACATGCCGCTATTGAGCTTTAATACCTGACTATCAACTAGGCACTGAGAGCTTAAGGAATTAATTAAAACTCCCCCTGGGTAGTGTATTATATTGTACTCCGTATGCTGATCCTGGCTGCTCCTTAGCTGTCACTACACAGGTTAGCATATAGGTTGCACAATATTTCTAACCGTACTAATGGATGAATGGACATCCATGTTTTGGCAATAATAATGTGACCATCTAGTAATGTGAAACAAATGATTTGGTTCAACATGATGAGTATGATGCATGCGTACTCGCCCTGTTTTGTATGGCACCTAGAGAACCAGACTATTTTCTTGAAATTAATAGGCATTCAAGGATCACTGACAATGCGAATCTACTTGTACTTGCCTCCCTTATAGCCATTAAACCCCTTTTGGTTCTCCCCCTTGAAGTCACACCTACCGGGTACTGTTGACACCCGTACTCCTTGACCTTTAGGTGAGTAATAGAATAACCCATTGTAGGATTGTGAATTAGTAACTATGAAGTCACTGCTGCTGTTTTTAGTTAAAACTTCTGTTTTTATCAATTTTACTCTTTAATGTTGTGGTATGTGGTATTGTGATTATAGTTAATACTAGCTGGTCACTGTGCACAATATGTCACTGCCACAGAGTCACTTGTTCCACATAAACCACAGCGTGTTCACGGTCAAAAAGGGCACTTGTTGTCTCTGTATTTTGGTAATTCTCTCTTTTGTCTCCTCTAGGCAAGAGCAGTCCAACGCAGGTAGTACAACAGGAAGTTAAATGTATTATTGGTTGACACTTTATTAGGTCATTCCTTTGCGATAGATGTATACTATTAGGTCCTGAAGAATCGCAGCATAATTGCATAAGCGAGAAACATGTCGACCTCACTATACGAACTGTAGTCCTAGATCGTGATACGGAATCCTAATTTCTGGCGATCATAGGCTACCCACTGTTTTTAACATATGGCATGGGAACCACCAGAATAAATTGATCTCCGGTACCTCGTGCTATATTTTAAATCACCACCCTACACTATCCATTCTCTCCCTGGCCCCTCACTTGCACTTCACCCATAGGCAGTTGGAAAAAAGATCTCCGATAAAGAGCCCCTCTATGAGGTGAGCCCGTAGGGCATTGCACCGCCTGCCCTACGAGGAGCAACCGCCAATGATGAAGCATGACACTCGCAAGAGTGTGTGAGGCCATTAATTCCAACAAATTGGATACCCAGGGTAGCCCTCCACAGAGCACTACCCCTTTTCCCCTTTATTGACCGTACCCTTCTTCTTCCTCAGGAACAGCCGAGTCCGTTTTTGTTAGGATGGGTCAAGCTGTCACCTTCCACACTTGTACTTCAAAGGGGCTACCTCAGCACACTCACAAAGGGTTTCACACTAGTCTGTTGTGATCCCAGAGAATCTGAGGCCAGGGCAGGAAGGAAGACAACTCTAGACACCTCTGTGAGGGAAAACTCTAGAAGCTTCACCCACTTCAAAGGGGGCGCTAGGTATGACAATTGGAACCTTAGAACCACTCTTCAGTTCACCTTTGGACCTGGGGAAGACTCAGAACCAGGAGTTTGGTGCTTCCCTGCTGCTGGAAGAACTGTCCTGCTGCTGTAAATCTTCACCTGTTTTATCCACAGGAGTGATTGGAAAAAACAAACAAAGCAATGGTCCCAACTTCCTCTCATCTACCGGACAGCCCAACAAATGCCAAAGCCTGCCGTGGAAGATAGGAGAAGAGGGGAAGGGAAGAGAAAAGACATGTGTCCCATAAAGCCTATGCTGGAAGCTGAGGAGTGTCCTGAAGAATCTCTATATGTTTCCTGCATAAAAGGAAGAGAATAAGGAATGTCAGTGTAAATGTAACCCGTTCAGGTGATGTAAAAAGGTATACAATAGTGTAAGTATTGCCACATTGTAAATATACTCTCCCTGTATAATTTCCCTCTTTTGAACTTAAATAACTAATTGCATTCACAGGAATGGTACATATCTGTGGAAACAATGAAGAGAAAGAGTAAATGATTACTGAGTACCACAATATAGTGTGTGTTTTATATGATGGAAAGGAACAAGAAGACAACCTGAGAGAATTCGGTAGCTTGCCTTTAACGAAAGCCCAAAAATATTGTGAATTTCCACCTGGAAGAGTGGATACAATAACTTATTGTAAAGACACTCTTTAGAATAAAAAACAAAAATTACTCAAAAAGGTGTGTAAGCCGTTATCTTATAAAAACGATATCTTCTGTACTGACACTAACATGTATATTGTCATGATTTTTAGGCCTGAAAAGCCAGTACCAAGAAACACAGGATCTCCAAATGCTAAGAGTAACCATCAGATAAGTATTCCAACAATACTATAATATGTACTGCCATCTTAATGGAACAGCTGGTTCTTTAAATGTTCTTTATATCTTTCATTTTTCTTCTTGGAGGGATCCAAAGAAATAGTGTCTAGCAAAGGGCACCCGAGGACGCAGACACCCAAGCAAGGAATGAGAGGAGCCGCCACACAGCAGCCCAACCAGGCGCTGACGCGACGCACAGTGGGTGGAATAGAGGGCGCATCAACTAGAACACAAAGTGCCCTTATGCCGGCCAGGCCAGCTTTATGCTAACAGTGTCCCACCCCCACCACAGACCCGGTTGAGAGTGGAGCAAGCCTGGAAGCTGACTGAGGCAGGTGGACTAAACCTGCACCCAGGACCAGCAGAGTAACTCCAAGGGCTCGTTGGCTAGCCCAATGTTCTGAGCTACAGGGACAGTGGAAGAGGTGTGGCGCAGGGGCCAGGGTGTCTGACTCCGGACCATGGGGTTCACGATTCGATCCCCGGTGCCGGCGGGGTGTCAGCCCAGCACCATGTGACTCTGGGCAATAGCTCGCTTAATCTTCACGAGGGCCCCCAGCGCCGGGAAACCACTTCGGAGGTAGTTGTGCAAGGTTATTATATTATTTTTATTATTATATTATTATTATAACAAGCTCAAACATCCTTGAATCCTGCACGTGGATTTTGCCTGCAGTGATTTCCCCTCCGCCCCAAGTGATGCTCCCAGTCTCAGACCTTTGTAAGTGAGGCTAAATGGGCTCTACCAGCCTAACTGTGTCTCCATGAAAATCAACGAAGTGAGGGGCAACACAACACAGGACCCCAAAGCCCCTGCTACTCCTTATTCAAGCTGAGGTAGCACGATGCAACTCGATGAAGGACCTCACATCGCATCCAAGCTTTTCATCGGAAATCATGCAGCACAACTCGATGCAGGACCTCATATCGCAGCCCTGGCCGCTTCTCTTTTTAACTGACTCAGCGTGATGCAATGCCCCACATCAAGGAAAATTGTCTATCTTCAGTTTCACTGATAGGATTTTTGTAGTTTCCATGTCATTTTATTTATTAAATTGTACTCCATTTTTCTAATTGGTGTGGAATTTTCAGGTGTTTTTTTTACTTTATTACTGTTTTGGTCCTGCATAAATACTCAACACATTGCCTCTAGGTTAAGCCTGACTGCTTTTGTGCCAAGCTACCAGAGAGTCAAACACAGGTTAATTTTGTGACGTTTGTAGATCATCCTGACAAGGATTGCAGCTGCTGCTTGAGAAGGGCCCAAATCTCCACAATCAGCAACCTATTTATTACACTATGACAGGAAAAGTAATATAAAAGTGGGATCCAAACCTCTTCACTTTGTTCCCCTTCCAAGTTCTTTGAGGAAGGAAGGATGTGCTGTATAGAGTATATGAAGGACTTCTGCATGATCAGGGCAGTTGTCTGCATGACACACAGTGTCCCAGAGATGAGTAGACATCACTGACGGCTGCACTTTTCCTTAGAGGAGCTGAGGGCCAGCCTACTTCTTTGGCAAGCAAAAAAAGTGAAGGATGTAATACAGTGTTAACAAAACCAAACAGTTCTTGAAAAATGTAACAAATTTGCCTATTCCACTTTGATAAATCAGAGTAATGTACCTGTATTCCCCCTTTAAACATGATTAATTTGGTTTACCCCTCATTGACATATTTAACTTGCCTTTAAGCCCCTAGTATATGGTGTAGAAAAAGCACCCAGGGCCTGAAAGATGAATACTACCTGTGAACCACAGTTCCAACTGTGTCATCCACATGGTGGACCTGTCAAACGTGGTTTCAGGCATCCCATGTGTAGCCTAAAGGCAGCAGCCTGCAAACATTATGCCAGCCATGTCAAAATAATCCTTTTGGACAGGAGGGAAGCCCTGCTTTTAATATTAATAAGTTGCCCTGTAAGTACACCTTGCCAACTTCACGGTTAGTAGAACATATGCGAAATTAAAGTTGGCATGTTCCTCCTGTAACTAACCCTCAAAAGCTATTGTCACTGGCAGGTCTGTAGCTTAATCCCAGAAAGTATGAAAGTACAGTTTATAATTTTTAATCTGTAGCTGTTGAAAGGAAAGGGCTATGGAAATCATTCCAAAACAATTTTGAATAATTATTAAAAAAACAAATTTCTCATTGTCTCATTTTTAATAAATATGTAGGAAAAGTAACTTTTAGAAAGTTACCTTTTATCCACCTGTTCCTACAGTAAGCATTAGCATACTGACAACTGGTGTAACAGTGCTTGACCTTAATGAAGTATAAAAACTGCTCCCATAACAGAAACAATGGCCTTGAGTTTGGGGAGTGGATTTTCTTCCCCTTGCTGGCAGACCAGTTGGGGTGGGACCAGGAACTTCATTAACTTGCCCTTTTCACAAGTATGTATAAGATGGGGCCTTAGACATGCAAGCGTTTGTTCAACCAGGCTGTCTCCACACCCGGTGGAAGGAAGCTACCTGCAAGACAAGTTTTGAGTGACCACATAGTGTAGTGTAGTTCCTATATTCCCAATAGGCTCTGCACATTGGAATAATATTTCCTATAGATGTGACGTAGGACTTATGTCTACTAGGTTGCTATTGAATATATTAGACTTAATTGTGAGTGCCAGCTAGCTCAGAGGTCACTAGAAACGTTCTCGAGTTCACAAGAAGGGATTTAGTTTCTGACAACCCCATAAACATGACAACTTTGTTTCCCCAAGATAAAACTGATCTTCAGAGTCGTGGAAACAATAGATAGATATTTTACTCAGTTAATCGTGCATGCTTCGTTTCACCAGAGGTGCAGAGAAATAGATAGACAGGCGTTTTCAATAAAAGGATTTATTGAACAGTCTTCTTTCTCAAGCATAAGAAATGAACTGGAAAATTACAATAGGGTTCTAAAACACCCACTCCACATTATCATGTTCAGCTAAGTTCAAGCACTAAAACATATAGCATGTGTTTACAATCCCACCCAAAAGTACATATAAAATGCATTTGAAATGGTTGCACATGAAAAGATGAACATTTTTTACTGAACGTATTTAAAAGCAATGATTTCATTGTAAGCCCATAATATGATATTGGAAATGCTAACTGAATGAATAATGAAATTACATTTATGAAATGGCTCTTGGTTACAGAAAACAAATTTCGAGGCCATCCCATAGCAAAATATACAAGCTATTTTTGGTTTGCAAAATTAGGTCAATATTGTTTCTAGGAAGTATTCAAAGAACTCTTGTTCTCTAAGAATAGTTTTACCTTAAGCAGAATGCCAAAGTTCAGTGTGTTTTTGAAAAAAAGTCAAGTCAAATCGTAGAAAAAACAGAGTTTCAAAGTTAGAAGCTTTTTTTTTTTTTAAAAAGAGAGAAGGTCGAAGTTCAGAGTTGAAAGAACACTGTGTGCTAACTTCAAAAGTTATTCTCGGTGTCAGCAGAAAACATTAAGTCATCAAGGCTGGCAAAGAAACCGTCTACCACAGTAGATGAAAGTTGAACCACTTCATTAAGAAGGTCAATTGTACACAGATGTGAAACATCGCCGTCAGCATCAGTCGCATTAGCAATGTTCGCAATAATGGCACCTGTGTGCCTGTTGGTCCGCATATCTCACCTTCAGCTGGAATTGCCGGTGAGATCTCAATGAATGCCGTCATCAGGATTGGTAGTTTGGTCTGCCCTGTTCCCATGATGCACTGGGCCAGGGACAGACTAATTTGCATGTAGCCAGGTTCTGAGCTGGGATGGTGCAGTGAGCTAATAAACGGTGATGGATCAAGCCCTGATCTTTTGACTGGGCAGGAGTGTTCTGCTTAATTCAGAGACTCTGTCCATTACCACTCCCTTTTCTGAATCATTTTGTCCACCATAAGCGTGGAAGGGTATGCTCAGATGTGAGTCCCTTGCTCACTGCACCATCAGTATTCAAGCAAGCCGGACCGAAGAGGGCTGTAATGCCAGAAACCGGTCCCCGGAAGCTTGTTTCCTTTCCAGTAAAAGAATTGGCTTGGTAGTTTGGTCTGCCCTGTTCCCATGATGCACTGGGCCAGGGACAGACTAATTTGCATGTAGCCAGGTTCTGAGCTGGAATGGTGCAGTGAGCTAAAAAAAAACGGTGATGGATCAAGCCCTGATCTTTTGACTGGGCAGGAGTGTTCTGCTTAATTCAGAGACTCTGTCCATCACCACGCCCTTTTCTGAATCGTTTTGTCCACCATAGGCGTGGAAGGGTATGCTCAGATGTGAGTCCCTTGCTCACTGCACCATCAGGATTCAAGCAAGCCGGGCCGAAGACGGCTGTAATGCCAGAAACCGGTCCCCGGAAGCTTGTTTCCTTTCCAGTAAAAGAATTGGCTTGGTAGTTTGGTCTGCCCTGTTCCCATGATGCACTGGGCCAGGGACAGACTAATTTGCATGTAGCCAGGTTCTGAGCTGGGATGGTGCAGTGAGCTAAAAAACGGTGATGGATCAAGCCCTGATCTTTTGAATGGGCAGGAGTGTTCTGCTTAATTCAGAGACTCTGTCCATCACCACCCCCTTTTCTGAATCGTTTTGTCCACCATAAGCGTGGAAGGGTATGCTCAGATGTGAGTCCCTTGCTCACTGCACCATCAGGATTCAAGCAAGCCGGGCCAAAGACGGCTGTAATGCCAGAAACCGGTCCCCGGAAGCTTGTTTCCTTTCCAGCAAAAGAATTGGCTTGGTAGTTTGGTCTGCCCTGTTCCCATGATGCACTGGGCCAGGGACAGACTAATTTGCATGTAGCCAGGTTCTGAGCTGGGATGGTGCAGTGAGCTAAAAAACGGTGATGGATCAAGCCCTGATCTTTTGACTGGGCATGAGTGTTCTGCTTAATTCAGAGACTCGGTCCATCACCACCCCCTTTTCTGAATCGTTTGTCCACCATAAGCGTGGAAGGGTATGCTCAGATGTGAGTCCCTTGCTCACTGCACCATCAGGATTCAAGCAAGCGGGCCGAAGACGGCTGTAATGCCAGAAACCGGTCCCCGGAAGCTTGTTTTCTTTCCAGTAAAAGAATTGGCTTGGTAGTTTGGTCTGCCCTGTTCCCATGATGCACTGGGCCAGGGACAGACTAATTTGCATGTAGCCAGGTTCTGAGCTGGGATGGTACAGTGAGCTAAAAAACGGTGATGGATCAAGCCCTGATCTTTTGACTGGGCAGGAGTGTTCTGCTTAATTCAGAGACTCTGTCCATCACCACCCCCTTTTCTGAATCGTTTTGTCCACCATAAGCGTGGAAGGGTATGCTCAGATGTGAGTCCCTTGCTCACTGCACCATCAGGATTCAAGCAAGCCGGGCCGAAGACGGCTGTAATGCCAGAAGCCGGTCCCCGGAAGCTTGTTTCCTTTCCAGTAAAAGAATTGGCTTGGTAGTTTGGTCTGCCCTGTTCCCATGATGCACTCTGCCAGGGACAGACTAATTTGCATGTAGCCAGGTTCTGAGCTGGGATGGTGCAGTGAGCTAAAAAACGGTGATGGATCTAGCCCTGATCTTTTGACTGGGCAGGAGTGTTCTGCTTAATTCAGAGACTCTGTCCATCACCACCCCCTTTTCTGAATCGTCATCAGGATTGGTAGCCGTTGGAGGCAACACAATACATGAGCCGTTACCGGACCCAGTAAAGTGTCAACATCCGTTTGCATTGCCGACTGAAGTGTTAGACAGATAACCAACACGCATTCCTCTCCACAAAGCAGGCATCGTCTAACAGGTAAGATGCAATCTTGCCAGATTGGTCTGAATGAGAGGAACCATGTGGAATTCAGATCTCTCAAACGAGGCAAGCCAAGGATCTGTGTTATTCTTTCACGATAAGTCATTGCCAGTAGAGCATTCTCCATGGTAATTTGGGTATCGCTGGTGGCTGGACTTGCCATAACGGAGCAGGAAGAATAAAAATAGTATCCCTGCTATGAGTCCCAAGATGAGAGGCAGGCCGCCGAACACAGAATGCAAAAAGTTAGGAAAAATGCGCAGGACTGCTTCAAAGGGTGCTAAAAGTCCTGAAAAAATTGTCTTACGTACATGTACAATACCACTGTTATCAGACATGTTTAAGATACGACCTAACATTTCTGCGAAATGTATGGGGCAGTTTGTTGATGATAATGCATGTATCTCTGCAGAGGACCTTGCAACTTGCAGATCATACGTCTCTCTGGACGAGGTCAGTGGCACAGTTTTTTGTGAAAGAATGGCTTTCATTCTGCTTGAAGTATCAATTTGTATAGAAATGATGTTCAGTGAATACCATAGTGGCGACTCCCCGTCTGTCTTAATTTTTGGAAACAATAATTGCATACAAGTTACCCTGGCTGACACACTACCCAGATAGGCTGTCCCTGTCATCATTCCACAACAGCTGTGATCATTCAGCATTATGTAGCTTCCATTGGAAAGCTGCCTAAAAATCTGATCTATCACTCCTGCCCGGGAACCCTGCAGGTGGAATGATAAGTTGTTTGAAGAACCCGCACAGGATCCATGTAAATTAATGCCTTGACACAGAAGTGTACCGCTTAACGTGCTTTTGCAATTTTTACCACAAAGAAATACCTCCTTTTCCCCACTCCAACATTTGTGTGTGTATGGTAAATCCCAGGTCGACTTTATGTACTCTTAACCCAACCTGTCATACAGGCCTGCCGGTATGTTTTTTAAACAATACTGAAACTGGAAAATCCTCACTGGTATTGTGATGGTGCTATCCATTCAACTGATGGCTTCTCAGAAACGGTTAATGGTAATCTTTCCAGTTTTTCTATGCTCAGCACGGTATAGTCTGCTCCCCTCTGTGTCAAAGAGATTTGTTTATCTGTAAGGTTAAATACAGTAAACAATGACGTAGTGTGAATTAGATGCCAAGGCACATAGCCAGAACAAAGGTTTTGTAACGTCCAGACTAGCTGCATTATAGAACGTAATTGAGATTGGCCATGTTGTAACATTAGCAAGTCCTGTTCTATTATGTCAATGGCAGAGGATACAATGCTGTCCAAAAAATACATTCTGGACGACAGAGTTGTTAACCCATTGTCAACCACAGAGAGAGCTTTCTCTAAATTAATACAATCAATTTCTCATATTCGTTCTGCTGTTTCCATTTGCGTGACTTTCCATGCTTCATTGTAAGCAGCGTAAATACCGGCGTATATGAAACGTTTTTGACGTGGTTTGGGAGGTTCAAGTAAGAATTCTCTCAAATCAATGTCATTTTTAAGTAAAGTTAAGTGTTGTTTTATATGTGGGAGTGTGGAATTTTCTAGCCACTCACGGCACAGTTTTCTTTCACTGTAAGAAGTTATTATACCTGGATGTTGTCTCTGGACATATCTTGGATCTGGCCTAGTTACTGTAAACCCTTGTGTCTTGTTCAGGAATCTATCTTGACAGTTATTCATGTCTGTGGGCCAGATTAACCATTTTTTCCATTCATAATTACTTCTATTTTATTGTAAAATATATTTTACGTCTACCTCCTCATCTGTAGTTCTATTACCATCAGGTGTGGGCTTAGGTATTGACAGTTTGTTTAAATCTTTTATCTTAGCCAGACAAAGACAAGATGTCTGTGAATAGTTTCATTTAAGAACAGTATTTGTTCTGGGATGATGCAGGCTCTGAATAATGCTTCTAAACCTTGTACCTGCCAGTCTATTGTGGCCCAGACAGTTTTTGTCCCAATGTTGTCTTTCTAAAGTCAAAGCCTAACGTGGACAATTGAGCCTAAAAGGCAGCAGAATACATTTGTTTAGTATTTGTTAACATACTTTTCACGCCTGTTTTATTAACATTTTTAAAGTAAAAGCTTTCTGGATTTGTGACATTAAAACCTGTAAAGTATGGAAAATTTCTATAGAATGTTTTAGAGCTACCTTTTGGATGTGTTGGACAACGTTCCCATTGATTATAAGTTAAAACATTTCTCAGGTTTGCTGATTTGTGCAAATAATGATAACCAAAAGGATTAAAACAATACATTTCCTCATAATTTGATGAACCTTCTAAGTATTCATGTTTTGCGAATTTTGCTGACATTTCTAAATCTGTCATCATGTTATTAACAGGTTCAAAAGTCCCGATCATCAGAAAATGTACTTTGTGAAACAAAATCACTCAAGGAAACCTTAAATTGATGTGGAATCTTCAGCAGCTCGACAGGGCCATAAATGTCATAATCAGATCTATCCCAAGCTATACCACCAGGTAAAGGAACGGCTGTGATGTTCACTGATGACAGGTCTGTTTGTTCACGATGAGATGATTTGTATGGTTTGAGGAGCAAGATGATGTTCTTATTTGCTGTGTCCATTTCAATATGTTTTCTATCTATCAGCTTTCCCAAATTTAAAACAAGAATGAGCCATTATAGGAGAGAAAGTACACCTAACCCAATCCATAATTCAACCCATGGTGAAGTCAGATATGTATTTGCAAGCTGGTGAAACAGTTCTATTGTTCCTTGAAAGTTTTGTTTGTTGGCATTGTTTCGGGCACACTGGGATCCTCAGGAAATGAATCAAAGTTGATGAAATAGCCAGAGGCAGGTCTCTCAATTGTTGGTATCGCATCCTGGGTATGCGAAATCGCTGGAGCTGCTTGTTCCCTTGACATATTGGTAAGGTCATATGCTACATCATTGTAGACAGAAATGTCTTGATGAACTGTTATTTGGGTTTCAAGAGACAAAAGTTCCATGGCTTTGTTGCATAGTCCTTCTTTTGTTATGTTATGTTATGTTATGTTATGTTAAAATAAACTTATATAGCGCACGGCTACTCGAAAAGAGTGTCCCGGCGCTTTCCACAAGCGGCTCCGTGTGTAATAACATAACAAGAAGGAACTAATACAAAAAAGAAGGAAAGAACCCAGCAAAGAAAACAGTTAAACATTAAAAAGCCAGGTCTTCAGGCTCTTCCTGAATTGAAGCAGATTAGAGGTACTGCGTAGCGCCAGAGGCAGAGAGTTCCACAACTGGGGTGCCTTAAAACTGAAGGAACGGCCCCCAGTCCGCGCCTTCCGCACACGTGGCACCACGGCAGTAAAAAGAGATTCGGACCGCAGTGAGCGGGCTGGACGATAGAAGGCCAATCTACGCCGTAGATACCCTGCCCCTGAGCCAAACAGGGCTTTATGCATCAACGTAAGGGATTTGAACATAATCCGCTTACGGATAGGCAGCCAGTGAAGCTTCTGCAGCAACCCAGAAGCTCGTGACCGCCTATGCAGGCAAAAGATGGCACGGGCAGCAGAGTTTTGTGCCACCTGAAGGCGTTGGACCAGGTAATCCGGGAGGCCAAGAAAGAGGGCATTGGGATAGTCGAGCCGGGACCCGATAAGCGCCTGCACTGTAATACGCCTATGCTCCGCAGAAAGAAGTGGAAGAAACTTGCGGAGCATCTTCAGAATGCCAAAGCAGGTTCCGGCCAGACCCAGGATGTGCGCTCTCAGTGATAACTTATTATCAAGTTTGACGCCAAGATTTTTAGCAACCGCAGATGATTGTACAGGAGGGCTCATTTCAGATGGCCACCATTGCCGCCACTCAGGGTCGGTGACACAGCCGAAGAATAGGACCTCCGACTTACTGGAGTTGGCCTTCAGGTTGTTATGCTGGAACCAGTCGAATACCCTGCCCAAACAACCCCGGATACTCTCTCCATCAAATGGTTGATCTTTACCACAAGTGAAGAGGAGTTGCGTGTCGTCGGCGTAGGACACGATCTGGGCCCCGTAAGCCTCCACCGCCGCCGCCAGGGGGGACATAAAGATGTTAAACAGTGATGGGCTCAACACAGAGCCCTGTGGAACCCCAACCCCCAAAGGCGGCATCTCGGCGGAGTTCTGGGAGACCCAGATCGTCTGGCGGCGACCTTCCAGGAAAGACGTAAACCATTTGAGCACCGTCCCCCTAATGCCGATGTCATGGAGCCTGGCGAGGAGCGCCGCGTGGGGGACGGTATCAAAGGCCGCCGACAGGTCCAACATGACTAACATGGCCTTGCCACCAACATCCAAGGTCTCCCTGATGATCTCGGAGACCTCCAGCAATGCTGTTTCCGTGCTGAAGTTGGGACGGAAACCGGATTGGGAAGGATGGAGCAGATGGTTGGTCTCAAGAAAGCTCGACAAGACGCCATGAACATGTTTCTCGGTAATCTTGGCCAGAGCCGGGAGAAGTGAAATTGGCCTATAATTGGCCAAAACCTCGGCATCAAGGCCCGGCTTTTTCAAAAGGGGGATCACCATCGCCCTCTTCCAGATGGTAGGCACCCTTCCCTCCCTCAAGGAGGCATTGAGGATGGGGTTAACCAGAGGATTCACCACCGCCGCCATCCCGGCCAAAAATTTGGCAGGGCATGGGTCAAGTGGCGAGCCAGATTTAAGGCTGGTAAGCAGCGCCCGCGACGCCTCGCAAGTGACTGCTGGAAAATCTGTCAACACTGCGGTAGGCATGGGCGATAGCTCACGTTCCGCTCCGGGGCCACATCCACCATCCTCAGCGCTCTCCGAGAAGGAGGCCTGAATTGCCTTGATCTTATTAGTGAAAAAGCTGGCGAGATTACACGCCCACGCCTCCGATGGCACTGGTGGGGCTGAGTAGGAACTGGGGGTCGTGAACTCCTTCACCACCATCTTACTGCAGATTCTTCAAAGGTGATGAGTCTTTCAGTTTGAACCTCTTGGATACTAGCAAGATTTGGTCATCTGCTACATCTTTGGAGTCCACTGGGCCTACTACTTATTATCGCCCATATGATGGTGGTTTTGCCAGGTCAATTGATACAGACCGGTTCTACTTTCTTCCAGCAAGGGGTGGCAGTAACACTGTTCTTGATCCGTGGACTGCTAGTACAGGTACTGGTTTTCTGTAAGAAGGCCAAAATTCCTTCTTATCCGCTATTTTCTCCCTGACCAGATACCCAATCTTTGGAATCCAGACAGGTCTTGCTGGGACAGGTGTTTTTTCTTCAGCGGTCATTGGCTTTTGTATGGTGTTGCTTAGACTTCTTCTTGTTTCATTTAAGTCCTGTAAAACAGCCAAACAATCTTTGATATCAAAGGGTTTTTGTTCCAGCACTGAAGTATGAAGATCGAGGTCTTCAACCATCATTCTAGTACCAAAAAGGATTTCATATGGAGTGATTCCACCCAGGGAATTTCCTGGCAGGTTATTAAGACTACGTTGGACACTTATTAGATGTTTGACACACCCGTCACCGAACCTAATACCCTAGCTGTTATAGATTGCTTTATGTCACGTTTTTTTCTTTCCACAAACAAATTTCCCTCAGGATGGAATGGACTCGAAAACCGCATTGCAACGCCCAAGCTGGCCATGGCCTCCTTGTAAGCTTTGAAGCTAAACGCAGGACCTTGGTCAGAGTGTAGCGTGCCGAATGCTTATGTGCCGATAAAGACTTGCAAATCTTTTATAACAGTTCGGGCATCAGTTGAGCGCTGAGGCCACATCCAAATGAATCTTGTCCTAGTACTTTCGGGACCGCTTTTGTCCATAGGGACGTCTGAGCGTGGATAGTCTAATGCTATCTAACTGTGGTTTCTGTACTGGGCTGGCTATACTGTAGTCAGGAATCTGGTGGCACTCCAAGCTGTGATCTCTGTAACAGTCATCGCAATTAATTCCAAATTCGTAAATGTGGGCTTTCATCTCTGGCCACCAGTACATCTCTTATAATTCTAGTAGGGATTTAGAGATCCCTTGATGTATGAGACCCTCTCCCATGTGTGCTTCTTGAATCAAAGCACCTCTCCGATTCCTTTTTGGGATTACCCTATCCCCAACTCCATGGATTCGAGCAAAAGGAACGGAGTTGGCATGAATTATGTATGTATATTCGAGTGGATAGTTTAGAGGTAACGCAGCTCCGCTGCCTTTGCTTGTGGCATTGACAACTAGCATGGTTTCATTGTCTATTTTCGTATTTTGAAGGAGTGATTGCAGCTACGGAAGCCGTTGGCACAGCTGCCTTCGCGGCTTCATCAGCCAATGAATTCCCTTCAACGTGAACGCCCTCACGCTGATGACTCAGTGTATGGATCACGTGAGTCTTTTGTAGTTCTTTCTGTGATAGAACTACTTGTTCCCAACACATTTTATGCTTGATTGTGCCATCTTTTGCGTCTTTAAAACCAGTTTTAGCCCAGTTCTGCAGATTTTCATTATAAGACTGGACGCAGTAATACGAATCGCACATTATGAGTGTGGGAAATTCGCGATCGGTATTTTTGCAACGCCATCTTGAAAGCCTGTAGTTCAGCTTGCTGAGCTGTACAGTCCCCTAGGGATTGAGTTTTTGTTACCATAGGTCTGAATTTACCATCGCGCCAACGACCTTTAACAATCGCGCACGCAGCACTGTAAGCTTGTTTTCCCCCAATTGCGGGCTGTGCTGACCCGTCTGTATATATAATACAGCCAAAGTGTTCTAGAGGCAGAATTTCAGTGGGCAGAGGACATTCTTGTTTGTATTGGAGAAATTCTTGTGTCTTCAAGTAGGGGTCAAAGACGTATTCAACGTCTGTAGCAGCAAGAGAATTAACCCATTGTATCCATCTTGGATGTAAAGCTTTTGTATTTAAAATGCTTGCGTTTGTCACTGCCTCTAAGGCAGGTACAGGCGTAACCACTTTTATACGTTTTCCCTGCGCGAGGGCTCTCTCTTATGCTACTGCAGTTTGAACCGCTGTCAGAATTTTTTCTGTTGAAGTGAATTTCATTTCAGCTTGTGTGTACAAGTGTGATTTGTAAGCTATTGGTAGCTTTTCACCTTCATTAAAGGTTAGATATGTGAATCTGCATCTCCCTGGAATGATTCGGATTACAAGGTTGCGTTCATTTACGCCTGTCTGTAAATGTGTTCTTGCCAACATGTCTGTTTGCACTGAACGCAAAATTTCTGTGTTTTTGAGTCCAATTAGTAGGTTTGAAATCAGGTTTTATTAATTCGTAGAGAGGTTTAACCTTTTCTGCGTAATTTAGAATGTAAGTTCTTCCGAAATTCAGGAATCATACTGACTGTAAGTTTTTCATTATTTTTGACGGTTGGAGCAGCGCACATTTCTCTAAAAAGTTTGATGCCAGGCTTTTGCCTTCACTTGAAAGTTCATATCCTAAGAATAGGACGTTGAGATGGGCAATTCAAGTGCTTGTCCAAATCATCGTCTGTAAGATTGATGTCATCGACATAAGATAATGCCTCATCATCGTACATTTGTAGTAACTCTGTTACTCTGGCTGCAAATAACCCTGGACTATTATTGAATCCCTGTGGGAGATGACAGAAGTGACGCTGTGTCCCCATAATTGAGAAAGCGGTCAAGTACCTGCTTTCAGGTGCAATGTTTTGACAGAAAAATCGTTTGAAATATCTAATGTGGTTTTATATTTTTTGCGCACGATGTTATTCATCAGTGCTGCACTGTGTGCATTTTGTACTGCAAAGGTTTTGCAACAAGAGTTTAAATGTCTGTAGTCCAAAACTAGATGATATGCATTGTCTGGTTTGGACACAGGAAACAAAGGATTGTTAATGGACAAGGTGCATGTTTCAATCACCCCTTGGCATTCAAGTTGATCTAGGATCTCCCTGACCTGCTTTTTAGATTCTTGTTTATCTGGATACTGCTTCTGAGCAGCTGGTAGTGAGGAGAATCCTCATTCCATCCCACATGATTTTTATATAACTCTGGTGCCTGGGCCACTGGCCATTTTCTGGCATAGGTATATTTTTTATGAATAGGAATATGATTTGAGAAGGCTGGCATAATGATCTCTTCATCATGTGGGCACTCCCTGACAAATTCCGGTGGCCAGTCTTTTTCAGCCAGAAGGATGTCATAACCCTTAGATAGTTTTTCCCAAAATATCTCTTTTATTTTCCTAGTTATATCCCTCTCTATTCGGAATGTTACTTCATATAACTTATGTGGTACACTAACCCTGGTATTTGCAGTTTCAACCTGAATGCTTTCATTCAGGTCCACTATCTCCAGATGATCCTTCAGGATCTTGCAAGCTATGGTAACCTCTGCTGCGCTGTCCAGCATTGTCTGGGCCCACACCCCGTTCTTGAGTTTTGTCCTCAAGATCCTCTGCATGTTTGATTTTAAGACTTGCTACCTTCTTTTTGGTGAATTGAGTTTTCTTATTTTTGGGAATGTGTTGATCGTCTTTGGACTTCACGTGTTCTTCCTTGTGTTCTGCTCATCCTCTTCTTTCGGATTTCTGCGAGGAAGTCTGAAAGGTACGAGAGGAACGTGTATCAGTATCTTGATATCTATCAGGTTTTCTCAAATTATTTATTTATTTATTTGCAAAGTTTTATATAGTTTTTTTTTTTTAATTATCCCGGTTTCTGAGGTTATACCTCTTTTCAGAGGGCTCTTTTTGAGGAGACCTACCTCTGGATTAAGAACGCTTCTCTTTAGGAAGTATTTGTCTAGTATTTGTCCACTTCTTTTTAGGAGCGGTAAGAATGTTTTTAATAAAAACTTTTTGGGGATTTTCCGTTAGTTCAGGTTTTACTGGTTTCCCTTCCAAACTATCTCTCCCTAATTCTTCATAGGATTTTTCTATTATTCAGGTCAGTTCATATGGTTGTTCAGTTACATCAAGTTCTTTGGAAGCAGAGGACGGCCCGGGACCAGGGTTCAATTCCCTACGCGGCAGGGTCGTGAACCAGGGTCAGCGGACTCGATAATTCTTGCCTCGGTGCCTAATCTAACCAGGGATCATACTCGGCAACTCTGGGCATTAGCTTGCCTCATCTCCACAACGGCCCCCACACCGCCGGGGATGCCTGGTTTCACCTTGGAGATACCCAGGAGGGAACATCTCACAGGGAAAGCCAGGACGGGTTCCCCAGCGGTCTATAGCGCCAGGACGCCTCCGGGTAGCAGTGCGCTTTACAAGACACAAACATTTACATTTCATTTTTGGCGGATTGCCACGGATGCTGCTTCACCTTTAATATTAGCTAAGATTATAGCTGAGACCTGTTTGCAATCTTTCAGCAATTTTATACCCAGATTTAAAGCAGGCTCTGCCCTGTATTCATTTTGAATCTGTTTCAGGACGTCTGGTATTACCGCCATGGACGGAACACCGTGTGTTTTTGTGTAGATGGCAGGAAAGAATATACCCCAAGTGTCACAGTCCTCTAGGTCTGGTGCGATCCCCATTGGTAAACAGATTTTAAGAATCCTGTTTTTTTCATGAGGTTTACTATCGGGAAATACTGCCCCAATTTGAGTAATTTTCTGAGCTAACCAGAATGAAATTTGTTCCCTTTTTGTTGGTAATTTGCTGATGACTGAATGTATAGTCTGTGGTGTAATTTTGTTTGAGTTCCCCTGATGAGGGGCGTGCTGTGGAATTCTTACAGCAGGTTGGACTGTTAGAGTCCGCATGACATATTGTACCAATTTTCTATGGATTTTAATTAATTGTTTTAGCTGAGCTAACAGTTCTACATCTGTCATTCTTTCAATGTCAGGATGTGGTGTATAGCGGTCAAGTACCGGCCATGTTGCTACTGGTCTACCTAGTGGACCGAGCCTGGTAATGTGATTTTGTTGCTGTTGGGCGCGTTTAAACCAGAGCTGATGCTCTTGGTAAGTTAGTGGAATTTCAATGTCCTCGAAAGGAACGTATTCTGCTGGAGGTTCCTCTATCTTATAGAAGAGGAACACATGTGTTGTTGGATTTGCTTGTGGACAGATAATCCATGAATAGAATACCTCTGTCTGCTGATATTCTTGTGCCTCTATGACAAAAAAGCCATTTTCTATACGCTTTATAGCTATGGTTTTCCGCACATTTTCCTGGATGTTTATAGCATCCGCATTGTCATGTCGGAAACCTGTAGTGTCAAGACCTGGTTGGTTTGCATTTACTGCAGGTCCATTTACCCTGGGATTATCTTCGTCGGTATCCGACATACTGTTGAAAGTCTTGCAGAGCAAGTTTCAAGGAAATAAAGTTAAGGTGCACAATATTTTGGAACACTGTCTCCTTCAACGTTGAAAAAACCCAAAAACTAATAAAATAGGATTTTTCGTCCTACTCAGTTAAAGGCGGATATTGTATCCTTTAACCCACTCCAGACGTCTAATGGAGTATTTTTTGGGATAAAAGGGGTCTCTGTGAAAAGCACGACTGAGTTACTCTAGTATCTAGCGTTAAATTTATGCCTTACCAAACATTGGGCGCCATGTAGTGTAGTTCCTATATTCCCAATAGGCTCTGCGCATTGGAATAATATATCCTATAGATGTGACATAGGACTAATGTCTACTATGTCGCTATCAAAAATATTTAGTATTCTTTGCAAAGAATCTATCCAAGATTTCTCTTAGGGTCTGATCAGCTCCGTACCTTGGTTTAGAATAAATAAGGTCAATCTCAGGACTCGATTTCCCAACAACCCGCAAGGGTACCTTGGAAACACTAGAGCTGGATTTCTCGGCAGGAGAAAATAGAGCATCTCTCTCAGTGTGTCTGCTGGAGGTTCGGCTTCCTTCGGTACTTGCAGTAGCAGGGCGCGTCGGGCAAGTAGATAGTCGAACTGCTCCAAACCACTGTGTGTTTGCTATGGCAAATGTGGGCATATTTATACCTTGAAGGTACCGAGTTTGACGTAAAGGTGGACATAATAACGTCATCAAAGAGTCTCAGTTATTTGAAAACTCCATGAGTTCTTGGACGAGTCAGTATTCGAGCAAGGGGAAGTTCCTAGCTGCTGAAGCCGAGTTTTCCAAGAAATCGATCTAGATTTTCGGAACTAGTGGAAGTAGACCTGCTGTATTTGGACTGCATGAGCTATGTCTAAATATGGTTATATTTCTTATGCCTATATAAGGATATGGTGATTTATACCTATATAAGGGTGTGAATCTGGAAAATTACAATAGGGTCCTAAAATGTTACACAACAATCGGAGGGGGCTAGCTGGGCATATTTTGCAAAAAGAAGAAAGGGTTTCCCATCTTGAATTTTAGGAAAAAATGTGCTTTGTGCAATTATTTGCAGCAGGGCAAACAGAAACTGCTGGAAATTGGAAAGGGTTGCTGCTGGGGAATTTTACTACATTTGTTTGAAAAGAGCCAGATGTCACCCTTACCTACGAGGTACCACCAACCATAAATGTGCCATCCCATGGCAGCCTTCTCAGAACATTTTTTGAACCTGCGAAAGATCAGAAGAGGACGGACCGGCATGCTTTAACCTGAGAGGAGCTAAAGTCCTTCCTGAACCTGTTCCCTCCTGCAACTAAGACAAATGAACTCCAAGGAGTGACTACAGGGACAGAACACTCTGAAAAACAATCACTTATGCCTAGTTAACCAGTTGTCTAGTCATAACTGGACCAGCACTGGACCCTGCACAATGCCGGCAATGAACAAGCCCCCATGTAGCTGGGAGCCTTAGACGAAGACCTGAGAAAAAAGAGATGTGGCTTCCAGCTGCTGGAGGACAAGCCCAACCCCACAGACGATACAGCAAAGGCTCGACTATGCTGGGCCGAAGAAACGGGTTTGTCCCACTTGGAGCAGCACATCTCTTTTGGTGTGCTCTCGGTGAAAAGGTATCTGACCCAGTGGAGCCCTGCTTGGATACAGACCACTGCCTTTTCCCAATGAATGAATGTGAGCTGCATTTCAAAGACTCAGACCCAAGCTAGAATGAGTAAAGGTGCCAAAATATTGAACTGAGGCAATGACGTTCCGTGGTGGGAAATAGGACATTTCCTGCTCAGGGGTTTCCCTGCCAAAAACGACAGCTTCAGGGCACCTAGCTCAATCCCTATATGCGTTTGGTGAGACCTTACTGGTTACAGTCTGCTCCTTTGCCACAGTGAGAGAGTCTAACTTCCTTTCTGCAGACTAAGAGTCTGAATTAGATCTTTGCGGACGGGTTACTCCATTGCAATGGTGACGGATATTCCATCTGCCGAAATATAAACCCCCTAGGTTATAATGGGATTTAAATTGAACCTGCCCGCCAAGATCTAAATCAGGTCCTAAGTCTGAAGGTAAATCCTTGACCAGCGTGTCCAGCTCGGTGTATCCAAACTTGGGATCCCTGGAGGCTAAACTGATAGTGCACCTACGCCTGGTCTACCCCTCCTCAGACTATCATTGGGGCTTAGTGCCATTTTGATTTAAAACTCATATTACACAGATTTTTGTAGTTTTCGTGTCTTTTTTGTTATTAAAATTTACTGCATTTTTCTAATTCAGTTTGTGATTCTTTTCTTAATGTTTTGACTTTTTTACTGTTGTAGTATTGCATAACTTCTTCACACATTGCCCAACATTAAGCCTGTCTGCTATGTGCCACATCTACAAAGGGATTGAGCTCAGGTTTGCTTAGTGACTTTTTGAGTACTTCCTGATCTTATAATGTTATCATTCCTTGAGGTGGGTGATCGCCCACCCAAAATAATGACGCACCTGCTTAGAAAGAGTATATATTTTTTTTAATTTTGGGCCCAATTTTCTATCCCCATTCACAAACCAGGGAATTGCAAATTGCACACTGACTAATTTGCGAACGGGGTGCAATCTGTGATGCAAACTATGTATGAATATGTTACGTTGCACATTTTCCACTCACAGGGGTAAACAAATAATCTGCCTACTGAATGTTAATGAGGAAGGTTGCTATTTGCATTGCTCTCCGGCCATGAAAACAGCAGGTGCTGCTTTTAAAACAAGGTTCAATTTGTGAAAACAACGGGAGAACCTTGGACCATTGCCTCCTCCTCTCACACCTGGCTGCACAACAGGATTTTGATAATACCCCTCGCCCCTGGCTGCCTGACATGATTTTGCTAATGAGTTACCACATCCTCTGAGATGTCGATAGCTGATCAATGGTTTACGTTTCAAGTTGTAATCAGAAGCCATTAATGCATTCTACTGCAACTTGCAATTAAGAGGAGACACCTATATCGAAAATATTGAGGACCAAAATATCGAGTAAGTGCAAGTAGATAAGTATTGATTTACTATTCTTAACTCCACTTCTACGTACCTTGATATACATATCTGCAAGGTACATATATGTGGAGTTATATACAGTAAAACCTTGCTCACCTATAGAAACTTACCTTCACTATACTTTTGTCCTCGATATTCTTGGCACGATATTTTTTACACACAACCTTTTTTCTCTGATATTTTGTCTGCACACACTATTTGACATTGCCTCCTATCTACGGATGAAATGCAGAAACAATTTTATGAGTCTGAAGGGATTTTCCTACTTGTAAAAGGGGCTTACTACACTGCACATCTCACTTTTACCTCTGCAAAAACCTGTGATTTTGCCTATCACAGATTTTATAAATGCAGAAGTGTTTAACACATGGTGTCTTTCGGGCTTAAATGTGTGTGCGTGCGTGTGCAGTATCCAGTTTGGGGAGTCTTAACCAATATTGTTATTATGTCTGTGCCTAACTTTCCTTTGTGTGCTCGCATTCGAGGTACTGGTCTAGAACGCTGATTGTATTGTAACCAGATGGTAAGGGAGATTACATTTCATTGTTTCTGTAATAGGGGAGATGAGAGGAAATGAAATTATGAAATACAGCTCAGATAGTGCACTCTAGAGAAATCACTGCAATAACAGATTGAAGCCACTATGTATCTTTTTCGTCATTACTCAAAATCTGATCACGTTTAACTTAATTCTGTGCTTCATTAATTCAGCTGCATATTATGCATCTTATTATATTACATAGCTACACTAGCTTAATTCATGTGTGTCAATTAATTCAACTCGCATATTTGTTGCATTTTCTAAAATGCAAATTTAAATGTGCCTGCTCTTATGTTTAATTCTCAGGACACAAGTAATTACTGGCCTAATAAAGGCCCAAAATGATATTAGATATAATGGACAAACGAGTATGGGTGAAGACTTCTATAGTGCAGCACAACAAAACACACCAAATAACCAGCGACGGCTCGTGGAGGGAGTTACGGTGGGGCAGGAGGGTGGGGAGGGGGAGGGGCAGGGTGGAGGTTGCTAAAAACCGGCATATGGATAATTGCAGGTAAGTAAACAATTTACTTAATAAAACGAATTTCGTAGCTCGCACTGCATTGCATTTTGCGATGCAAGGCGCACTACGAAATTCGTTTTATTATTTAATTTGTTTACTTACCTGCAATTATCCATATGCCGGTTTTTAGCAACCTCCACCCTGCCCCTCCCCCTCCCCACCCTCCTGCCCCACCGTAACTCCCTCCACGAGCCGTCGCTGCAAATAACACATCTATGCTCTTGAATTGTCTGGTCATGTGCAACTCTACCCGTTGCAAATAGCTTAGAGAGACAGGGACTCCAACCCATTACCATCTGCTGGCATGTCAAGGCTTCTCTCTGCTTGGTTCGTATTCTGCCTGGTCATTTTTGGGGGTATTCTTCCTACTTTACTTTATTGGGGTTTTGATTACGGTCTCCTCTATTGGGAGGTTCACTGGATAAGCAGCCTTCATCGCCACCTCCTGTTTTCTCACCATGTTCCTTCCCACCCCAATGCTGTCCCCCCTCCCTGCCCTCCCATCTCCCTGACAGCACATCCCACCTCCCAGGACTACTTATGAAGGCAGCTATGCAACCCCGAGTGAGTAGGCCTTGACCTTTCTGATCATGTGCAACTCTCCTCAATGCCAAATAGTTTCGCGAGTGCGGGACTCCAACACAGACCCTGCTCAAGACCATTGCCCACAGGTCCGCTGGCCTAGGCTTTTTTCCACTTGGTCCTTATTCTGCCTGGTCATTTTTTGGGGTAGTCTGCCTACCACTTTCATTGGGGTTTTGATTACAAGCTTCTCTGATGGGAGGTTTACTGGGTAAACATTCCACCTGTTTTCCCACCATTTTTCTTCCCGCCCGATGGTGTCCCTACGCCCGTTCCTTCTACCTCCCTGACAGCCCCTACCACTTCCCAGGACTACTTATGTAGGCCACTGTGCAGCCGAATGCAGTGGGTGCACTGCTGGTGCGCCAAAGGCAGGTCCGTCTGCATCCGTCTGCGCCTCGACCGTGCCAGTGCCTGCCCCCACTGTCTCTTCAACCTTGAAATGACCCAATAAGCACAGAACTCACCAGCATCCTCAACACCTCCATTTTCACAGCAACCTTCCCAGATGGATGGAACCATGCAGAGGTCGGAATCCTCCTTAAGTAGCCCCCGGCCAACCCAGCGCCCTCAAAATCTACTGACCAATCTCTCTTCTCCCAACAGCTCACGGAATACCTGAAACAAAACCACCTGCTCGATGCCTCACAATCAGGATTCCGTGCAAACCACAAACCTGAGACCACACTGATCGTCGCAACAGATGAAATCAGAATGCTCCTTGATTGTGGAGAAACTGATCCTAATCCTTCTCGACATACTGCTGAGTTTGACGCCATCTCCCAACTCACCCTCATCGACAGACTCTACAAGGTTAGTATACAGCAAAATGCCCTTAAGTGGATCGCCTCCTTCCTCAGTATGCACACAGAGCATCCGACTGCCTCTTCTCAGCTCCACTCCCAAGAACATCATCTGCGGTGTACCCCTAGGATTATCCCTCAGCCTCACCCTGTTCAACATCTACATGACCCCCTCACAGATGTCATCAGATCCCATGGACTCAACATAATCTCCTATGCTGACTACACTCAACTAATCCTCTCGCTCACGGAAGACCCCTCCAATGCTAAAACAAACTTCTGCAATGCCATGACTAACATAGCCAAATGAATGAGAGACAGCTGCCTCAAACTTAACTCTGACAAAACAGAAGTACTTATCCTCGGGAAGAACACCTCTGCATGGAACAACTGCAGGTGGCTGGGAGAACTCGGACCAACACCCACACCAACAGACCATCCATGCAATCTCTGCATCATCATCGACAGCCATGACTATGAAACAACAAATCAACCCTCCACATGCTTTGCAGAATCTTCAGATGGATTCCAATCAACATCAGAAAGACCGT
The DNA here is from genome assembly GCF_964263255.1 of Lissotriton vulgaris. Lineage (NCBI taxonomy): Eukaryota > Metazoa > Chordata > Amphibia > Caudata > Salamandridae > Lissotriton > Lissotriton vulgaris. The sequence continues at coordinate 118,703,852 of NC_141690.1, forward strand.
CACGTAGGCTCTTGTCCATTCGAGCCGGGTGACTTTGGAAAGTGGTGGGGCATTAAAAAAACACATCTGCACACAAGCATAATAAATATGTTATTCAGAGCAGGCACTGCATATTCTTCGATTCAATGCAGGTCTCATTTAGCACTGGGAGGCCTGAGGGTAGCCATGCGCTATAGAAATAAAACTTCATTCATTCATTCATTCATACACATTGGATAACTGATGCATGGTACCCAGGGACTCTCACTCGCTGCAAGCTCTGAGGTATTTTGTTATTGTTATCAGACTGCACATTCTGAGACGATTGTTGAAGAGCCAGAGTACAGATAAATTAGCTGCAAAAAGATAGTTGACCCTGCTGCCTCACTCAAGTCTGAGCTCCACCCCGGATAGGCCTCTGCTCTCACCCGATGTCTGAGGTAGGTGCCTGAGACACAATACCGGTGCACACAACTGCAGATGTTGGCCAAGCTGCTTGCATTTATAAATAAGGTGGGAATCTTGTACAACTTTCCAACACATGATGATCGGCTAGCCCCACAAAGGACTAGGGGCCAGATGTAGCAAGGGTATTACCGGTCAGTTACGGACGAAATCGACCGTTACCGACCTGTAATAGGCTTTTGTGATGTAGGGGGGCAATTTACAGATTCGGTAAATACCGAATCAGTATTTACCGATTCGGTATTTACCGAATCATCATTTACCGATTCGGTATTTACCAAATCGGTAAATGACATGTAGGAAGCACTTAAAATAGTGCTCATGTGCTTTAAGGATTCGTTATTTACCACCAACTATTAGTTGGTGGTAAAAAGGGAATACCTTTGAAAATGCAAATCAATGCATTTTCAACTGTGCCATGTGGCAGACATACATGCCCTTAGTATCTTCTGGAAAGGCATATGTCAATGATGAAGGGGGCGGGATGAAGATCCAGGTAACTGACATAGGTAGTCAAGAATTAGTTTGTTGAGCTTCTCTCTACATATACAGACACAATTAATAAAGGTTAGTGAAGATTTTTTACTTTTCTGAATTAAGACGCTGGTCTTGATGCACAAAGTGAATACTTAGTGGCAGAGTTACACAGGCCTCAGGCCTCAGTGTACACTACCTGGCAGTACATTGTACAATAGAGGTATTATAATTTCAAACTGGATGTAACAGTGTGTTCTGATTCTAAGCTTGTCATATTATAAGTCCATACCCAACCAAAGAACTACCGTTTTAGTTTTTCCCTCACTTTGGTGTAGTTTGATCAAATCTACAAGAGGTTCATGACTCAGACAATGGACCTATTTGCCTCCAACGAGAATGTTCTCCAGTGAGAGTATTATTTTAGGGATGATGTGGCATTAGGTGTGGACTTTCTATTGATACTTTGGTCTTCCAATAAGCAATGTTCTCATAAAAAGAGATAAAGTTCTAGAGCTCTTGTAATATGAGGACAGACACTGTACTCTTGTTAGCAAGCTTTGCATCAAGTGTTTGATTGTGTAAACAGGCAATGAAGAAGCAGAGGAATATCTTTTTTATCTACAATAGATGCCACTATTTAGCAATGGGTTTATGATGTAATAGCACACTGACATTTATAAAGCACATACCAATCGTTTGTAAATGTGTCCAGCGAATGTAGTCCTGCTGCCTTAGTAGGTCTCTCTCAGATATCTATCACCAGGCACATCTGGTTGCAGTGGAGGCCATAAACTGGGACCCACAGAACAACTTCATCCTTACAGCAACAGACAGCAACGTTGCCACCATTAGGAGAATGGACCCAGAACAAAGATTTCTTAAAGGTAAGCCCTCTCTTCTGTCCGTTTGTGCTGCATTTCCCAGGCTGAGTTTTTTCTCTGTTGCTCCCAGGTCTCCATTGCAGGTCGCATTGTTACCTGAGGCAGGCTCTTCAGCAGTCTTACTCCAAAGCCACTTATATTACAGGTGTCCAGGCCCCAGCTCCCACCTACCTGGACTTTTCCTCCGACCAGTCTACGGCCCTTTCGGACCCACCTTGTTCTTGCACTCCTTCTTCTTTCTCGCTCGCCGCTCCTGCCTCTCGGCCTTCTCTCCGTCTTTTTCTTTCTCTTTGTGCCTGTTTCTCCACTCTCCAGTCTCTCTCTCTCTCTTTGACATGGGCATAGCTTGGTCAGTATGATTGAGGAGTGTGCAATCATGCTGCCATAACATGTTAAAATACATTTTATGAGAAGCACACATGAGGGAGACTTAAGGCACTGTGGAAAGGGAGAGTAGTGCGGGTTGTTAGGGGTACTTAAATCCTATCATTTTATAAAATTACCAACATGTTTTAAGACCTTCCAAACAGAAACAAGAGTGTGTGTGTTTAGCTCTTAGACTGGAAAAAAGCACCACAACTGCAAAGAACTCTTTAACATCGCCAAAGCAATCTTCAAACCCAAACCCGCCATAAACTCCATCCCCCCTTTGCAAGACCTTTGTGACAACTTCTTCAATTACTTCCACAGCAAAATCCTCAACCTTTACAGCAACTATGACCCCAACACAAGACACAAAATCTCATCAACTAGCTGCCACCTCCGCCAAAGGCACTGCAGAAATCATAAGAACAATCCACTTCGTGGCACCCACCAACCCCTGCCCCACACCATATCTTCAACATAAGAGGAACTTTGATCAGCTCACACCTTCAAGTCATCATAAACACCTCCCTCCAAATTTGAACCTTCTTGGACAACTGGAAACAGTTGAAATCATAGTTGTTCGGAAAAAACCCAGAGCAGTTACAAAATAGATCAGCAACTACAGACCCATCTCACTCCGTCCCTTTCCATGTACAGTTGTTGAAAAGACATCAACAAGCAACTCTTCGACCATCTTGAACAACACCACCTTCTAGATATCTTGCAGTCTGGCTTCCACAGCAACTAAAGCATGCAAACCACTCTCTCCACAGCTACTGATGACATCTGGACCATCATGGACAATGGGGCAACCTCAGCACTCATACTTCTCAACCTTCTCTGCAGCCTTCGACACTGTCTTCCACAGCAACCTCATTCCAAGACTCCATGACTCCAGGAACTGTGGCCCGCTCTTAATTGGCTGGCCTCCTTCCTCTGACAGGGTCCAGCAAATTAGGCTTCCTCTATACACCTCTGAACCCAGGAAAATCATCTACCAAGTCCCTCAAGGATCATCACTGAGCCTACGCTCTTCAACGTCTACATGACACCACTCACCCACATCATATGATCCCACGGACTCAACATTGTGTCCTACTCAAATGATAGCCAGCTTATCCTCTCCTCAGAGACAAAAAACACACCGCTAGGATCAACTTCAACACCTGCATGTCTAATGAAGCAAACAGGAGGAAACAGAAGGTCCTGCTCTTCGGTGACAAGACCTCTCCGTGGGACTCCTCCTGGTGGCCAACAGACCTGGGACCCACCCCCACCAACCACCTCAAGAACCTCAGAATCATTGTGAACAACAGACTCATGATGGCCAAACAAGTGAACACAGTCTTTTTTATCCTATGTATCCTCTACAAGATTTTCCACTGGCACCCTGCCAACGCCAGACGCACAGTCACATAAGCTCAAATAACTAGCAGACCATACTACGGCAACATATTCTACACCGGCATCTTGAATCAACTCATGCAAAGACTCCAGATCACCCAGAACACTACCGCTACATTCATTCTCAACATACCCTGCAACACACTCATCACTCCCAACCTCAGAGAGCTACACTGGTTTCCAATCCAGAAGGGTTGCTAATTCAAACTGCTAACCCACGCATACAAGCTTTCCACAACGCTGGACCTACCTACCTCAACCCCTGCCTCAGCATCTCTCCACTTTGTGCAAATTCCCAGTATCTAAAGGAGCAGGTCAGGAGGTCACTCCTTTTCTTACATCGTTGCCAAATCCTGGAATAACCTCCGATATCACGTCAGCACAGTCAAATTCCGCCAACCATCGCATGACAGAGTTTTTACTCATATGCGTGCAAGATTTGGCATACACTAGCGTGATTTTCGGTCGCTCGGAGAGCACCTGGCAAGCTTTCTGCAACATGAGCGGTTGTGGGTGGTCGTAGAAAATCTACTCGAGTGCCAGAAAAATCAACTCAAGAAGCACCACCCACTGACGCAACACGTGTGCCATTTGCTCCGATTTTTCAGAGTGGAACGATCTCCAGGCACTGAAAATCAGCATGAGCAGTGCAACAATTCTATTTTCATCCATTCACGGAACTCTGCAGAATCTCGCAGAGTTTTCATGCGAAATTCCACCTAGTGGAACTCTGCCAGTTCTGCCCACCCATAATATATAGAGCTCACCATTTCCTCCCGAATACCACAAGCAACTGAAGACCTGGCTTTTCGACTCAAAAGCCCAATTTGCCTACTCACTCGCACAGCACCTACATATCCCTTGTGTGATAAGTGGGCTATATAAATCCACATACCATAATGTATTATTTTATTTTAGTGAATGCAATGGAGGTAGAATATGTCTTATTTGTGTGCTGCATAAAATAAAGTATACTGAAGGTGATATTTGTTTTGCAGCTAATTATGCTGCTCTTAGTACTTGTGTGTCTCAATATCACCTACATGTGGGTCTGCATCAGCTTACTATGGGGCACCGATCTTGACTGTTGTTAGCATTTAAAGAAAGGTAGCATTTTTGATGAATAAACTAATGTTTGCTGCTACTGCTCTGCATTTACTCAATTATAAGGCCTGTTTTGTGGAAGAGCAGAGGGATAGCTATCATTAGTGCAGCAGAGACTGTGGTACCAGGGACTAGGTACGGGGGTGCTCAATACACCACAATTACAGCTGTTTTGTTTCTAGCTATACAAGGACCATGACCACATCCTCACTTTGATTTTTTCATTAATCGTGGAGAGTTTTGCAACTTTATGATCGCACCATTAGTGCTTTGGGATTGCCAATGTATTTAAAATGCAATTTGGCGAGAGAATGTTTGATAACATCTTTATGTAAAATAACGAGCTCTCCAAAGGAGAGTCTTCCTCAAAGGTTAAGCACTGGGTTGAGAAGAAGAGTCATTTTAATAAGGGGTATAAGTAAGATATTAGGCCGTTGCATTCAACATCACTGGCAGCACGTAATGACTAACACGTGACTAGCCGCAGGTTATGGCTCTAACCAAGTGACACCAGCATCACTAGGCTCTGGCCATGACTTTAGAAGGCGGATACCATGGCACAAGTCTCTATGATGACTCTAGATAAGTGCCATCTACATGACTAGGTACAGGCCATGACTTTAGAAGGCAGATACCACGGCCAGAGTCTCTAGGATGACTCTAGATAGGTGACATCTACATGACCAGGCACTGGCCATGACTTTAGAAGGCGGATATCAGGGCACAAGTCTCAAGGATGACTCTAGGTAAGTGTCACCTACATGACTAGGCACCAGCCATGACTTTAGAAGGCGAAAACCATGTCACGAGTCTCTAGGATGACTCTAGATAAGTGACATCTACATCACTAACCACAGAACAAGATAGCAAATTAGTGTAAACCACATAAGTAGCTACTGAGGAAGAAGACCCTAGACGTGACACTCATAGCACTAGCAGCTGGGCATGACTGTGCATAAGTGCAACAACATCACTAGCCAATGGTCCTCACCCTAGATAAATGACGCCCACCGCACTAGCTGCTGTGCATGACTCTAGAGAGGTGAGTTTCATACCACTAGGCACAGAGTAAGACTTCACATACTCATGCATTGACCAAATAACTATTAGCATCCCGACGCCTGTGTAGATTGACAGTTAATTTTCAGGCAACATGTTTTTCTTACATTTGGGGCTAGATGTTCTAAGAATCAATTTGGTAAATGCAGTAGCAAATTGTGCACAGACTTTTGATGAATTGTACCTGATTATGCGAACCAACCTGGGTATTAATTGGTTGATTTTCAATATCACCATTCACAGTGGGATGAAATCAGACCTACCTCATTAATATGCAGGAGGTAGGTCGCAAAGTGTGACCCACTTTGATTGACTACAATCACAGGGACCAGACCACCATGTCTGTGTATGTTATTCAATAAAGCAATCTTTCATTTTTAATGCAACCCTTGTGGGGAAAAAAATGAAACCTTTAATAAACATGGACGGCTGCCTACTCCTAAACATGTTTTTAAACATTCACAAAGGGGAATCGTTCCCTTACCATTTGCAAATTGGTTATCACTACCTTTGTAAACTATTATTGTTTTGTGACCGGGTTCGGGTCACAAAACATAAATACATCCCTTTGCGAATCCCTGTTTGGAAGAGAAGCCCTAAACTCTCTCCTTCCAAATACCGATTCTGTATGTAGCTGCGCCCCCAAATTGCCATTCAATAAGGTGTTACCCAATCATATGTGGGTTTGGCTTATGCCAGACATGATAGCTTAGTACATCTGGCCCATGAATGTGGATGAGATATAAAGCCTAAAATCATCTGGAAATATAGCATTATTACAGACCATTGTTCTGTGGTCATTATACATAGTGAATCCTCCATTTGGAAATGAGGATTTAAGATGTCAAGGTACACGCGCCAACTAGGTGATTCAGAGCAATGCATTTAATCAATGAATCTGTTGCTGAACTAAACGTTATTCGTAGCAGTAGGGTGTGCGCCTTAAAATAAGACAACCCCAGTGGATCCAAAAGATAATGTTATTTTATGGATTGTCACAGGATTGTCCGTTCCCTCAATATTCCATCTCAGTATTGTCATACTGTGCAAACATAATTATATTTGGGCCATCTCTACGTAGGTTTCATTATGATTATCGGTACCTGACATCCAGCCACATTCTGAGTGATACATTTCACTCGACCTACCTAATATCGCAATTTTTTAAATTATATGATGTTTGTCTATGAATAAGTTAATGATACTCGTGTTTGCCCAGCATACTGTGCTGAACTGAAAATAAAGCGCGCACACTGGCATTGCAGAACACGAACGGGGAATGGAGTCACAGCCGGGGGTTCTGGCAAGGTTACTGTAACCCAGGAAGGCCCTGCTCTCTTCATCTGACTCTCAGTTACCTGGGAAACAGCTTTGCATTCATCTGGTCATGTAGATAAAACTCGGCGTGCCAGTGCCAGGCAGAGCGTGCAGAGCAGAAAGCAAACACTGCCCGTGATTACCATGCGGCGTGTTCCTTCAGAGTGGCACAGCGGGGGCCAGATAGGAGCCCACTCACGGTGCGGCAGGATGCTGCTTCCTGTGCAATGATAAGAAGCACTGGGCAATGGACGTGTTTACCGCAGCTCATCTGTTTCCCAATGTGCGCTTCACAATCATGGTAAATATGACAAGAATTAACTTTAATTCAACATTAAACACCATAGCATCATACCATTTGACAGGAATATTTGAATTAGGTCTCAGCCACTTCCTTTATATGCAAAGAAATTGGAATAGTTAGGAAGAAACATTCAGCACATGCAACTGGGATGTAATAAAGTACATCATGATGTACAAAATTAGATGAGATACAACCAGCTATATTAATTGAGAGTCCTTGGACATTGCTTCTAAAACCTTATTTCTGTCAAGTAGCCAATAGGATTTAAGTATTCAGTATCAGATATGATAAATCACGCTGGTCCAATTCTCCAAGAAGTAGTCATAGGTTTACGCCTATAACGCTAAATTGTTACTGCACTAGTTGATGATTAACAAAAACACATAGTAATGGACATATAAATCTATGAGAATTGTAGATTTTTATGAGTTTAATTAATCTGTGCTCCTGGAAAATGTATCAGTTTACATCTTTTTAATGTTAAATAATATATTTTTATTTGTCATATAGCCATAAAAAGAAAGATATCACACTACAGCATAGAGTTAAAATACGAATTGCACAAACAGTGCTCTCGTAGAAACTGTATAAAACGCATTAAAATCCTGATAAAATATGCAAAGGAAACAGTGTCACTCTATAACATTCCTAAATAATCGCCGTATGCGAAAAGGGTCACCTGTACGTTAAATATACATTCCTACACACATACGGGCTCCCAACGATCAGAAATGTTCCCAGGTCATCGGTAAAATCATATTATTACCACGATTCCAATTCAGATGATATTATCAATTCATTCAGCGATTCCTGTATTGCAATTAAAAATCTTCCTATTGCACATGTCACATTTAAAAATCTCATATTTGTCTATAAGCTAAGTGCTTGATCCCTAATATCAGTTTTATAGGCAATAAAAAGAGGTTTTAAAAGTTCTTTCCATTCTTTCAGGAACCACAGACAATCCAGCAAAATATGTGGGCCACTACATTTTACTTGTAATCCACATGTGCACACATCCTGCTCATTTGTCATTGCTGATTATATCTTCCAATCAGCATTACAAGGATTCAGGCCAGCTCTAAACTTTAATACTGCATTTCTAAGCTTCAAGATTGGCATGGCCTCAATATAGGGTACTATCTGATCGTTAGTCCACCCGTTTACCGTGAATTGGGTGGACAATTTGCTTCCTAAATAACGTAAATCTTCGTCGCTGGCCTTAATGTTGATAATATCACGTCGTTCCTGCTTAGGGGCCTGCTGCCCAGCTTTCCATTGATCTGGTTCTAAGGAAAGTTTAACGCATAGCTTATCTAACTTATGTCTAACTTGGGACACCCAGTTAAGTTCACTTCCCTCTATTTCCTTTTTACAAAGATTTGATATTTTGGGGGACCCTTCTCGATTCAATCTGTGCCAGAAATTCAATGATGCTTGCATTCCCTGAAAGTTCAAGGCTGTGAGATGACATTCCACTCTCACAGCCTGTATCATGGTTGACGGAGGAAGAGCAAGTTTCAGTTTCACGCATTTACCCTCCTCTGAATTCCAATCCAGTTTGCCACCTAAGGATAGAACCTCTACACCACATTGGAATTGTGGGTGAACCATTGCATTAAAAGCTGATAAAATTGGGCACAGGGAGGGGCCACCATACTTCTGCTTGAATTGTTTGAGGCCCCATACTGAAGAGATCCTTCGATTTTAATGACAGTATGTGGTTCCTCCAATTTGACTTGCTATCGAACCACATACCCAAATATTTATATGTGTCTACTTCTTCAACTTTAACCTCACCCAGCTTCCAGTAAAATTAGCTATTTCTTTTACCCACCACCATTATTTTAGTATTTTCTAAATAAACCGTTATGCGTTTTTTAAACAATAATCGTTAAAATGTCCAGTTTTTTTTTTTTGCAAACCCCGCTCTGTCATGTCCGTTATCACCAGATCATCAGCATATAGCAGACATGATTTATGGGTCCCCCCCATTTTAGTGTTTAATCCGACAGCCTTACTCTGTATTTTTGGTAAGTCAGAAAGGAACAAAGAAAATAACAGTGGAGCCAAAACACATCCCTGACGCAATCCATTCTTTAACTGAATCTTCTTAGATACAGTTCCAAGGGTATCCCAGATTACTCTGGTCCAGTTCAGAGAATGCATTTCCTAAATTATTAAAAGTACCGTCATCATGATTCCGAGCTTTGCCTGCATAATCCACAGTAGACTACGGTCTACCGAGTCGAAGGCAGTTCGGAAATGAACAAAACTGCAGAACAGATTTCCTTGCACTTCCATTGCCTTTTTTGCCATTGCCCATAAACTAAGGCAATGGTCTATAATTGAGTGGCCCTCTTTGAACCCACCTTGCTCTATTGGTATCAGATTGTGCTGTTCCGCCCAGGTTTTCAATACGCCTAAGAATATCTTAGAGGATACTTTCTCCCCCACATTCAGCAGGCTTATAAGGTGATAGTTCTGGGGCAATGAGTCATCCTCTTTTTAAATATTGGTCGGACAACGGCACCCTTCCAATTTTTTGGAAAAATCCAAGAGGTTAAAATATTTTGGAAGGTCACATTTAGAAAGCTTGCCCACCTGTCAGTATTATTTTTTGAAAATAATTGCAGGTAAGTTATCTGGCCCTGCGGTGTTAGTTAGTGTTAAAGATTGGATAGTTTCTTTTATATGTGAAAAGAGAAGTACAGCAATAGTTGTTCTACCTCCTTGGACCATATAACCGGGGTCTTCTTCATCCTTTTCCCATTATGTAAGTTACTCAGGTAATTAACCCAATCGTCTTCTCTCATTAAGCACCACATTTCCCCTTGTACATTTCCCTCTTTTATCAATATCCACAATAATATTATAATATTTGTGTTTATCACTTCTAACATTGTTTGACAATCTTTGGACATATATTCTATTTTCCTTTCTTTCAGCTTATTTTTATACACAAGTTTTGCTACTCAAAGGCTCTCCATTGTCACCTTATCCTGTATTTTCTTAACTGTATTTCCCATTTTCGTACCATCAACTTTAAATTCCTAAACTCATTATTAAACCAAACATTTGTTCTCTCTTTCTTCTTGGGCTAGGGCCCTGCTTTTACCCGTATCCTTAAACAGTTTACCACCTGCTCAATAACCTGGTCGTACCATGTTAGTGTTTTATCTCTTTGCTCCAAATGACCCAATAGACGTATAGTCAATTATCAGGTGATTGACCAGTTTTAGACTGTCCTCTGTTATATGAGTGGTTAAACATCTGGGGTGCTCTACCTGAAAATTGACCACTCTTTCTCTTTCCGACTCCTGTTCTATATTAATTCATATTTTTAGTGGCCAGTGGTCACTACCTTAACTCTGCAATACCTCAACTCATTCTACTTGCTTAAAGTACCAAGCGTTTATAAAAGCATAATCAATTGGGCAATTCTGATTCCCTATGCGAAAGGTCTTTCTTGCCAGGTGGTCAGTGTTCGACTGTCCATTGGCACAGAATATCCCTATAGAACAGAGGAACTTTGCCAGATATTTGTCTCGTGCCAAACTACCTACTCCAGCGAAAATTGAAGGGGGTACCTGTGCCAAAGTTAGTATATCTTTAAACAATTTATCGCTAAGGGAAGGGTCCAATTTATGAATAAAATCTCCTAGGATCATTATCAGTTGTGATGCATTTGTTATACAATTACCCTCCAAATCTTCCTCTAGCAATCCCATTTGCTTTTCATAGTCTGGTATGGCACCAGGCTGAATATATATATTGATCACTATTATTTCTCTTCTTTCCCATGTGCCACGGTTTACATCTATAGTGAGCATACAATATATCAAGCTTCAAGGATATCTACCGTATTTCCAGAGGTTGCCACAGTGACGTTTTAACATCCTTCGTGGCAAGCGCAGTTTTGGAACAACTGAACAATTTGTGCTGAAGGAATGACCCATTCATCCCCCTCAACTTAACTGGAGAAAAAGCATATCCCAACTGTAAAAATGCCAGAATCCCTGAGGCGTATTTATTCATTCTTGTAATGAGTGTCGCCAGCCTTTTGCCACAAGTGCATACACACGTGAAATCCACATTGTTGCTTAAAGGTTTCATTTTAAGTCAGTTTTAGTACAAAGTGATGGAAACAAAATAAAAGGCGAAATCAGTAAAATCGTAGCAATAGAGTAAGCAAGAAATGAAAATGTCATGAAACTAAGCAATATATTTAATACAGTGCATTTTATGGAGCCCAAAATTCAAAAACGTCAAAAATGTAGTGTCCTGCTGGACATGTTCTAGTGTTCAGCCTTGTGCTTAACCCACACTTAACATCCACCCGTCACATGCGTCACTGGTCAGGTGACACTGATAATAAAAGGGGCTCGGGGCACGTGTACTGGGTCAGTTACTAGTACCCTACTGCGGTGTATGAGTGCATTATTTTTCAAGTGTGTGGGCCAAGTGCCCACTACTTTACAATGGCGATGAGGGGGGTCTGACCACCTTGTGCGCCGGCTGCAGTTTGTGGTGTTTCCTGGGGGAGAGATAACCTTTGCAGCCGCTGCCTGCAGGAAGTCAGCAGGAGGATCTGACCTGGGAGCAGAGCGAGTCGAGAAAAAGAGAAGGCAGCACCAGCAGGAAAAGCAGCAAGAGGGGACAGCGCTGACAAGAAAGGACCCTCAAAGTAAGGAAAGGCCAGTGCATGTTCATGGTGTGACTTACAGAGGGGCCCCCCAAGCTGCCCCGCCTGCCACTGTCTGTCCCAGTGTGAGGAGGAGGATGAAAGCCTTCCTGACCTGATGCAACACTCCGGAGTCCTCACCGGCATCTACAGCCTGGCATAGCCCATATCGGAAGTGGCAGCACTGTGAAGCTGGTAGGCGCTATTAACAGGAATTGCTGTGTAGGACAACATTAACCCTGTAAGCCCCCCTGCATGAAAGTCCCAAGATATGTTCTGGCAGCACCCTGCAAGTAACAGCATGAGAAAAGCTGCAGTGGCTCATCATAGAAGCGGCAAGGCTTACCAGAGAGTTGACCATCAAAGCAGCAACGCTGCGTCCATTTACATGGCCAGTACCAATCACCTGGTCTTGCAGAGGAATCTGTAGCCATGAAGAAGTTTTGGGGCCCTGCAAGAGGCACCCCGCCCTGTGAGACTGATGTTGGCAATTAGTGGTGCACAACTGTACTGAGTACTATCTCTACTTGCACCTGTCCCTGCAGCGCCCTGAGGGGCCAGCACACCCGCAGCATCAATTCTGGTCATTGTAACTGAAACATGGCTATCTGAATCATCCTCCTCATAACTAGACCTGCTGGTGCCTCCTAACTATAACATTGTAAGACTAGATAGGCTAAACAAATTGGAAGGAGGAGTGGCCTGCATCCACAAATCAAACATAACCGTCTTTAAAGTTTTCTCAGACTCTATAGACTCATGTGGATACCTGGGGCTCACAGCACGATTCACAGACAACCAAGTGTACAAATTACACACATTCTATCACCCCCTAGGTCAAAACCTAACTTTCCTAGACCATCTTATGGAAATTGTTACAACTAACTCAGAACCTCACTCCAATGATATTTTCCTAGGAGACTTAAATCTTCACTGGAATGACAGCCAAGATAATTAGGTCAACATTTTTAAAGAATTCCTAGCCGACCACTCACAAGTACAAGCATGTGCCCTACCAACACACTCCAAAGGAGCTACATTAGACTGGATCATCTCCAGATAAAATACGATCCAAGCAATTTCAATTGTTCCTTGTGACTGGTCTGATCACCACTTCATCACTTTTCAAATACCAGCCAAAAAAAAGAAAACACTCTTGCAACAAATAAAACCCAAACATTGGGTGAGAGACACTACAGACCTGAACTCGGAGACTCTAGCAATGCAAGGTGAGAAAGAGCTTCATCCCCCTTCTGAACTAATTGACGTCAGCAAGCTTACAGACCACTACAATCATATGATATCTAAAATAATTGACGGCAATGCCCCCTTAAAAACTTAAAAGAATACAGATCAAAGATAACTTAATGAAGAAAGACGTACACTCAGAATAACAGAATGAAAATGGAGTCAAACTCCATCATCACCTCACTTAAATCAACTAAGAATGACCAGAAAAACCTACAATAAAAGCATACTTAAATCGAAAAAAGATTTTTTTAGAAATGAACTTGAAAACGCAAAGAACAGACAGAGGAAACTCTTCGATATACTAAAATAACAATCAAACAAATTAGCCAAATCTTCCCTATTAACATCTAAATCAGATCTGAACTGTGAAAACTATTTGACATTCTTTACTGAGAAAGCCAGCTCATTGGAGAGAGAACTCATAAATAACACTGATAAAGCCTCAATCCTTAGGAGTGAACAAGGGAGGAACCCTGCCCCACCGACACAAACAATGCCCAAAAAGAATGCCCATTGGTCAACCTTCAAACTATATGATCAGAATAACATTACCAAAATATTACTATCTTTGAAACCAAACAATCATTACAATGGCCCTCTTCCGTCAAAATGCTAGCCCTCCTTCATCCACATAGTCATTCCCTACTGGACTAAGATAATTAATGAATCACTTTCCCAGGGATCAATTCCGGACTGCCTAAAAACAGGCCAGGTTGTTTCCACTCGTAAAGAAACCGAAGGAGAACCCATCAGACCCAAATAACTTTCGTCCAGGAACAACCATTCCCCTACTAGCCAAAGTACTAGAAAAATGTATGCACTATCAATTAGGTCAACACATTACTGGATTTGAACTACTAAATGACTGCCAATTAGCGTTCAGACTGAACCACAGTATGGAGACCGCAATCCTACACATAGTAGATGATGCACTGCTATCCCTCGACCGTAATGAAACCTGTCTCCTGATCCTTCTGGACCTATCATCCGCATTTGACACAGTACACCATCCCAAATTATTAGAGAGCCTGGAAAATAGGATTGGCTTATCGGGTACTGTACTGGAATGGTTCTACTCCTTACTAGAGAACAGATTGCAAAGATTCCTGGTGCATAACAAGCCATCCCCACCATCTCCGATTCAAATTGGGGTTTCACAAGAATCAACCCTATTCCCTTCACTATTTAACCTATACATGGAACCATTACCTAAAGTACTGCATAAAGCTAACATTTCCTTTCACATGTATGCCGATGACACCCAGCTGTATATGAAGATATCATCTCCGAAAGAGATCAACACCATGAACCAAGAATGAAGGAATGAATGAAATTGGATCTTATAGAGCGCGAACTTAGCCCAAGGGCATCAAGGCGCTAGAGCAGACTGTAAGTGATGGCGGCATAGAGAGTTAAGCTACGGACTGAGTGAAGAACCACGTCTTCAAGGCCTTCCGAAACAACAAATGAGAAGATAGGCTGGAAAGATCAAGTGGAAGGAAGTTCCAAAGTTAGGCAGCGACCGAAGAAAAGGCACGCCCCCCCATCTATTCTTGCTGAACCTAGGCACTATAAGCAAGTTCTTATCCGCCGACCTGAGATTCCTAGAGGGATTATAGCGATGCAAGAGTGCTTTAATACCCTCTGGACCAGTGCCAAAAAGAGCCTTATGAACTAGGCATAAGGTTTTAAAAAGAATCCTGTGATCAATGGGCAGCCAGTGTAATGCCCTAAGAGAGGGGGAGATGGAATGAAATTTGGGTAGGTTCATCACCAACCTAGTCCCCGCATTCTGCACCAGTTGCAACCTCTTAATCAGACCTCTGTTAATGCCCAAATAAAGGGCATTGCAGTAATTCAGTCTGGATGTCACAAGTGTGGCCACAGCCTTTTTACGGGAATCCAATGAGAAATAAGGTGAAACTTAAGTTCTAATGATCCCAAAACAGGTGGAAACTGTCCTGCTCACCTCCCTACTCATAGTGAGAGAGTTATCCAGCAGAATACCGAGATTTTTTCCAAGTGAGACAGGGCAGGGACAGGCGCCCAACTCATCAGGCCACCAATCACTGGACCAGATATCCAAACTATTGCCAAAAATCAACACCTCAGTCTTCTCCCTATTTAATTTAAGGAAGTTTGAGCTCATCCAGGATGCAACTGCTTCCATGCAGAGCCTAAAGTTGGAAGTCACATCTCTCATAATATGGGTAATAGATACCATATTTTGCGTATCATCTGCATAGGATAAAACCTCCAAACCAAACGATCCAACAACTTTGGCAAGCGGGCCACATAAATGTTAAAAAGCGTAAGACTCAGGGAGGAGCCTTGGGGGATGCCACACCCTGTAGTCTCTGGAGCAGAAAAGAAAAGTCCAAGGCTCACCATCTGGGTCCGATCATTCAGAAAGGAAACAAGAAGTCCCAACGCTGAGCCCCCGATCCCTATCTCCCTAAGGTGCCCCACTGCCTCACAGGGGACAGGGTATCAAAGGCTGCTGTGAGGTCGAGAGGGATAAGTAGAGTAGTGTGGCCTGCATCCACCTGCATATGAATGGTATTGAACACCTCCGTAAGGGCCGTTTACGTACTATGCAGGGTTCTAAAGCCGTGTTGTGAATAATCCAGCAATTGATGGTCACTAAGATAGGAAGAGAGGTGAAAATTAAGATGCCTTTCAAGGATCTTGGCAGGAACCGGGAGCAATGATATCGGACGATAATTCTTAAGCTCCACCGGATCGAGAGAGGGCTTCTTCAACAATGGCTTGACCACTGCCATCTTCCAGGACAAAGGAAACTGTCCGTCAGAGATAGCCAGATTCAGAACCGCAGTAAAATGTGGTATAATAACATCTCAACACCGTTTTAAAATCTTAAGAGGGCATGGGTCTAAAGGAGAGCCCGACTTAACAACTTCCAGTAGTCTGTCCGTGTCTTCAAGCGATGATAATGGAAAAGTTAGGAGCGTGGGAAAAGTCTCAAAGGATGCCCATTCCTCCATAACTTTGAGTGAAGATAAAAACGTGTCCTGTCCTATATTGGCAACTTCATGAACTAAATAAATATCTCTGATTTTGCTAGTAAACACATCTGACATTTTGTTACAGAAAGACTGTGAGACGTCCATGGTATAAGATGTTTTCGGGACAGTGAGAGAGTTAATAACCTTAAACAGCTCCCTCAGGGATTTAGACGAGTCCATCATCTTTGAATAATAAAATCTTTTTCCTTCCATAATAGCTTCCTTGTAATATTTCAAAGAGATCTTATGGAGTTCCCTGTCTGGCAGATCAAACTTTGAACGCCACAACCTTTCATGTCTACGGCAGCTTAATCTCAGTTTTCTGAGTTTTTCCGAGAACCATGGAGCGGAGGGTTTTAGTCTAGCAGAGTAGTGCTTCTTAACTGGAGCCAGAATATCCAAAGCATCTGACAATTTTTGTCACAGCTCCATAGCAAACTGATTAACATCATGGTGACTAGGGGGAGGGTAATTGTCTAACAACCTAGTAAGGGTCTCATTCGTTATCCGGCTAAGGTCTATTCTTTCCACCCAATGATTGTGTTCTGGGATAGTATTGCTGAATGAACCATTGTGTAGGTAAAAAGGTACTGCAAAATTATCCGACCATGCAAAGGAACAGGGTCTCCCACACTAACTCGACGGCCCAAATTGGGGTCCCACAAGAATCAACCCTATCCCCTTCACTATTTAACCTATACATAGAACCATTAACTGAAGTACTGCATAAAGCTAACACTTCCTTTCACATGTATGCTGATGACACCCAGCTGTATATGAAGAGATCATCACCAGAAGAGATCAACACCATGAACCAATCACTCAAGAAAACTGTTGAATGGCTAGATGACAATCATCTTAAGCTCAACTCACGAAAAAACAAATTTCTTCTGATCTTCCCTCCTAAAAGCTCAGCCAAGTTTAAAGAAAGGACCAAGATGATCACAGCACTAAACGGTACCCCAACAATAGTTGGCTCAACCAAATCCCTTGGTATCACACTGGATAAGGATCTAAACATGCAAGCACACATCAACACAATGGCAAAAAAATCCTGTTTTAATCTGAATTCCTCAGAAAACTGAAGCCACTCATATATCCAGGGGATCTGAAAATGGCATTACAGGCACTGGTCATATCAAAAATTGAATATGGATGCGCAACTCTATCAGGACTCCCTAAGATCTCAATAGCAACCCCAAAAGCTTGTCTCAGTGCAGCAACTAGACTTATAACAGGAACAAAAAATTACGACCACATCACTCCACATCTGAAAGCGCTCGGCTGACAACCATACGAGGCAAGAACAGAACAAAAAATTGCATGTATCACAAACAAGGCAATACACCACATAACTCTGCATTAACTAGCCCAGAAAATCACGCTGTCCGGAGGCACTAGACCCTCGAGAAGATCGGGGGATTTTCTACTGAAACCAGCATTCTTACGACAGAGCACTCACGGGAGGTGCACCAAGGATTTGGAATTAGCTCCCCCTGAATATCAGAAGAATCACCGATGTTCCACGATTCAAAAAGGAGACTAAGTCCTTTCTGATGGGTAAATATCTCCCATAACGAACAATGTGTTTAGCATAACAATACTATAACCAGCTTGGATAAAGAAGAAATTAGGAATGGTCCTATCTTAAGCTTAAATACGACAAGACAATCTGGATTGCAAACTAATGACTTATATTATTCCTTATTATATTTGTTTTGTTAATGGAAACATTTATGCCATTGTTAGTGGAATACACCGACAGGCCCTAGACATGAAAGAATTGGGATATCTGCTGATATCGAAGGTTGTTGAAATGTAAAGCGCACTGACACCCAAACTTTGGGTCTTGTTTGCGCTATAGAAAATAATGAATAATAAAATAAATAAAGCTGCAGCCGCAACCATACACGTGGCTGCAGTGCCACATACTGATTATCCGGTGCACCACAACCGTGACTAAGTAGCAGCCATAATATGAACAAACGCTGCCACAATGCCATTCCCAGCATTCTGAAAACCCATACCTAAAGCTCAGCAATGCCCGTGTGGGCGACTCTCCTACCGCGGCCTACTAAGTGACAGCAGTGCCATCTAGCGGTCGCTCACCATGCCGCACAAGCCCACAAATGATTTGAGGTGGCACCAACGTGGCTCAGAAGGTACAAAAGACGAGCTACTCAAGAATGAAAACCTGCCAGTAATTCCCCGAGAGAACACAGGCCACACAAGAGCAAAGCATTTGCAGAACCACCTGGCACTAGATCGCTACCCTGCCCAAAGCCAAGTACATGACTGCAGAGGAAGAGGCTTGATGGGGACAACACTATGTACAAAAGTGGGGGGGCGCTAGAGGGCGCACACGCTAATGGCCGCACTTCCGTGAGGCTCTGGCTGCCTGGCCAGTAATATCCTAAACTTATCCGCTTCCCCTGCGAGCTGAAGCCTGAAACCCGCACCGAGTGCGAGGCTGGCGGTCCTGCCGGTCCTGCCCGACTTTGGAGTGAATCGGAGGCGCTGGGCCCGAGATATGGCGAGGTGAGCAGCCACCGGGTGAGGGCGACGCGGAGAGCAGCAGAGACGCGCCGGGAGCTGACCTACGCGAGGCCGCGGCTTCCCACGAGGCAAGTGGGCCTCGAAATCCCTGACGGCGGCCTGCGGGGAGGGCGGCCGATAGAAGACCTGGCGGAGGCTGGCGGAGGTGAGTCTTGCCGTCCCCAGTGAGCACCGGGGCGGGGGACGGACGGGACACCCTTTTTCTGGACACTGGGTGGAGCTCCCTTTAACCTCGGCGCACAGCGCCTGGCTCTGCCGATGTGAAGAGTGACGCACCCGGCCACTTTACCTGCATATTCCGGTTACATCCTTGCTTGCCTGATGGACACTGCTGGCGCCAGGCACGGAGGCTAGAGGCCCGGGGAAACACCCGACAGACCGAGCTGGTGACCAAGCTCAGGATCGGAGCTATACTGGTGACATTGTGCTACCCTCCACTGCCGGTGGGCCTGCATCTCTCAATCCTGCACGGCGCTGCTGAAACGGGCTGAGCGCTTACTACCAGCGTGCAGACTCCCCAGGGCGCCCTGGTCACTGATTCTGGGTCGGGGACTCGCTACTCCACCTCCTGCTTGACCCTACCCTACTGGTACTCGGCGCAGAGGGGGTGACTGGCTGGAGGGCCCTGCACTGGTGAGGAGACGGCTACTAGCCACACGTCAGTGGCCGGCCCCGGGCAGCGGCGACGGCCTGAACACCATGGGCAAAAACGACGCCAGACAGGCGAAGCTGTCCTTTGAGGCCGCACCCTCCAAGAAACCACTGCGAGGCGCTACTACCTCTAATGGGGCCCCTGGACCATCGACTGCTGATACTTCTCCTACATCGGCTGCTCCAGAACTGCGTCTGCTCATTGACGAGATGCGTCAGGGCTTTGCAACGATCGTAGATAAGGTGGACCGTTTATCTTCCAGGATGGACGGAGTTGCACAAAAGATGGAAGTCCATGAGGAGCGGCTCACGGAGGCGGAGCGGCGCATCTCAACTGCGGAGGACGTATCAAACACTCATGATACGCGGCTAACCCGGATGGATAATATCCTAAGGGTAATCGCAGCTAAGAACGAGGAATTGGAAGCCAGGAGTAGGCGCAATAACATCCGCGTCACGGGAGTTCCAGAATCCACCAACACGGGTCGGATGGAAGATTATGTGGAGCGTATCCTGACCACCGCCATAGGTAAAGAGGCCTTCTCCAGCCAGTTCATTGTGGAGCGGGCGCACCGCTCGCTGGGTCCGGTCCCTAAGCCGGGGGCACAGCCTCGACCTATTATAGCCCGGCTACTCAATTACCGCGACAGGGATGCGGCGCTGAGGGCGGCCCGGACTACTCGGAACTTGACCTGTGACGGGGTACAGTTCTCATTATACCCGGATTTCACGCCCATGGTACAGGACCAGCGTAGAAAATTCCTGGATGTAAAAAAGAAACTTAGGGATATGTAGATTGACTACGCCCTCCTGTACCCGGCACGCCTCAGGGTGACCCATCAGGGCAAACAGCATTTTTTTTCGAACCCGCAACAGGTCGAAGACTACGTAAAAAGGCTCCGAGCGGCCAGGAGGGAGGGGCGCAATGATGAGGAGGAGGAAGCCGCAGAACATCAAGCCGAACGAGAAGACTAGTAGTGGGAGACTTTTGCTCGACTGCTTGATAACTACCCAATGCACTATGGATACAGCTTTCGGACCTTGTGGATCCTAGAGGATGAAACTGGCCTGCGCTTCGTGTGGTGGTGCCACTGAGAACTATCTGGCCTCGGAAGGGCCTTGCTGCCAGGCGACTGGTGGCTGATCATCGCGTCTGCTTGTTAAACTTATTTTGCCGAAGGTTTTTTTTTTTTTTTTTTTTTTGGGAAGAGTACATTGCTGGCCCTGACGGTGGCCAGGAGAAGGAGACTCGCACGAGATGAGTTACTTTGCCACTGATACGGTGCTGGCCGTTGCCCGGGCACGGCTGGAGGAACACATTTGCACTGCACTGAGGTGACGGGGGGGCTTTGGCCTGCAGGGACGATACATACCAGGCACCACCCCACCTTCTCTGTCTTTCCCGTATGTTGCATGCGGATGGGGAGGGGAGAGTAGGGGTGTTTCAGTGTGTACCTCTTTTGCTCCCGAGAGGGAATTCCCCACATGGTTTTTCTAATGTTATGGGACGTTTGGGTTGGGACAGGGGGGAGGGACAAGGTACTGGCAAGTTTGGGTTGCTTCAGTGGGAGGGGGGAGGGACCGGACAGTCAGGGTCGGGTGACTGTGCACGTGATGGGGAGTACAGTTTTTTTGTTAAGCTGCTAGTTGTTCGAGGTGGCGAGTTTGATGCGTGTGGCAATAATGGCGAGAATGCAGGTAGTATGGATGACATGTATGGGAGTGTGGTTGAACGGGGGGGGAGATTGCGCTTGACAGCGGAGGTGGCGGCGAATGGTACTGGTCGATTCGGAGCTGGGGCATTGACCACCGGCTTCGTGCTGGGATTGAAAGACATATATGGGCGATAATGTGTTGGATAAAGTTGTCATATTGTCCTGGAATGTCCGCGGACTCAATGATCCCCGTAAATGCAGAAATGTACTTGCATATCTAGATCGCCACCATGTGCAAATAGCTATGCTCCAGGAAACCCACCTTAGACCGGGTAGCACTCCCAAGTTTGCGAGTCGATGGGCGTGTGAGAGAGAGTTTTCCTCTTATTCCACATATTCTAGGGGGACGGTAATACTGGTCAATAGGAAACTTCCATTTCAAAAGCTGGGTGTGCGAGTGGAAGGAGGGGAGATATGTCATCCTTTGGGGGAGGCTGGGATCTGATGTAATAATGCTTGTGAACTGCTATGCACCGAATGTCGACAATCCAGGATTTTTCTTGTCATTGTGGGGCCATATGTTGGAGATTGAGGCCGCGCACGTTATCTGGGGGGGGGGATTTTAACCTATCACTACACGACACGATGGATAGATCCGACGGGAGTGGACATTACAACATGAACGCCACAAACACGCTTCAGGGGATACTTACGGAGGCGGTACTGATAGACAGTTGGAGGCACACGCACCCGGCACTCAGAGAAGGCACCCACTTCACAGCACATGCGCGCTCATGGGCAAGGATTGATTATTGCTTCATCTCACGGGGGCTTGCTGGGGGACTAGTGCAAGCAAAGCATTTGCCTCGCACTTATTCAGACCACTGTCCAGTATTGACCGTCCTTGAAGTACCCGGGCACACTAGGGTGAGACCGCCATGGCGCCTCTTCCCCTCGGCCTTGCTAGATCCTATCTTTAAGCACGAACTCGGAGAAGAGATCGAAGCCTTTTTTCCTAGAAACAAGGGCTCTGTGGAAAAGGTCGAAACCATCTGGGAGGCGTTTAAAGTCACCGTCAGGGGCGTCACAATCTCTAAAAGCTGCGGGATACTGCGGAGCATAGTCCGCACTCTACACACACTCGAAGGGGAGCTTAGGGCGCTAGAGGTGGAAATGGCAGGAAATACCAGTCCTGAGTTGGCAGCAAAATTCAGAGCCAAACTATCGACTTATGAGGAGGAGGCGGCCAGGGAGGTAAAATTCAGAGGCAAATATTGGACAGCTAGACGGTACTGCGAGGGGGACCGACCGGGTAAGGTATTGGCTGCGCTCACGAGGCACCAACGCTTTGCCTCTCATATCCTAGAGATCTCGGATGGGGAGGGGAAGATCCATCAGGATTCTGAGGGGATTCGGGACACCTTCCTGCAACACTACGGACGCCTGTACTCCACACAACAGGGGGGCGAGGTAGAGTTCGGTAATTATCTGGACGACATTGCGCTCTGCTGGTTGAGTGACGGGGACAGGGGGTTCTTAGGGAGCCCTTTCGAACTGGACGAGGTCAGGGAAGCGATCATGTCCCTCAGTAATGGCAAAGCGGCGGGGCTGGACGGCCTACCGGCCGAATTCTATAAATGTTATATCGACATAATGGCGCCGGTATTGAAGGAGGTCTTCGAGGAATCGCTGGAGGTGGGGATATTACCGGGGTCCATGAGAGAGGTGGCGATCACCTCGCTGTTGAAGCCGGGTAAAGATCCGAAGGACACTGATGCCTATAGACCCCTGTCTTTACTGAACTGCGACGCAAAGATACTTGCGAAAATATTGGCTACAAGGTTGTCCCTGCTGATGACTAAACTTGTACTTCCAGACCAATCTGGATTTGTCCCAGGGAGGGCCACGTCCCACAATCTGCGCACGTTGTTCTCGTTAATCCCCACCATCGCTCCCGAATTGCCGGTTGCTGCTGTGTTTCTGGACGCCACTAAGGCGTTCGACTCGGTGGAATGGGGATACCTGCTGGCCATCCTGGGCAGGATGGGGTTCCCCCGGATATTCATCGCATGGGTGACATTGCTATACACTTCCCCAGTCGCTAGAATAGTCATCAACGGGGCGCTGTCGAAACAGATGCCGATCACGAGAGGCACTAGGCAGGGATGCCCTTTATCGCCCTTACTATTCGCCCTGGCGATAGAACCGCTGGCCTGTAGGATACGACAACTGCACAAGGACAGGGCCTTTTACTGCAACCAGCGACAGATAGGCATCTCCCTCTATGCAGATGATGTCACACTGTATGTGCGCCACCCACAAGATAACCTCAATCCACTTTTAAGAGAATTTGTAGCGTTTGGAGGCATATCTGGTGTACATATTAATTGGCAAAAGTCACAATTCTTCCCTCTCACGGCATCGGTCATCCAATTCCCGCTGGACTACCCCTTGGAGTGGTGCGGGACTGACTTGAAGTATCTGGGGATTACGATAACGCTGGATAAGGCTGACACCATCCGATTAAACTACGGCGTAGCCATTACACGGCTGGCTGAAAATGTCACGCGTTGGTTGGCACTTCCCCTTTCGATGGCAGGTAGGGCCTCCCTGATCAAGATGGTCGTCCTCCCACGATTCTTATATTTATTCCAAAATATACCGTATTACCCAGGTGCCTATTTTTTCAAAAGACTTCGCTCTGAACTGCTTCGCCTGTTTTGGGGCGGTAAACAACCGCGCATTAGTTGGTCGGTCTTGACGCAGCCGTATGACAGAGGAGGCTTTGATGTGCCCGACCTGGAAATTTATTACCTGAGCGCACAGGCGCAACATGCTTATTACTGGATAAGGCCCGTTCCTTTTATGCCACAGATCGCTGCGGAGGACTGGATAGTGCACCCACTACCTCTTGAGGGCATGCTCATGGGAGAGATTGGAGATGTTGATACGCCCGCCACTACTGTGACTTGCACAATCGATGCCTGGCGGAGGGTGACCAAAATGCTGGACGCCCCCCTACTGTATTCGCCGGCGTTGCCTCTGGCGTATCATCCGAGACTATCACTCCTACTGGAGGGAGGCTTCCGTTCGATGTGCCGCCGCATAAAACTTAGCACGTGGGGCGACCTCTTTCAGGATGGCCTATTCCGCACCAAGGACCAGCTGTTCCAGACTACCCCCCCGACGCCTATGGAGGTGTTCTATTACATCCGGTTACGTCAGGGTATGCGAGATATTCTCCCTAAATTCCCGGAGGAACCAGGGACGGTACTGCCGTTGCATGTTATGCTCGTATCGGATGGGAGACACTTGGTGTCTAAACTCTATGCTGCTGTTCGAGAACAGCGACCGATCACCCTGGCTAAGGCTCGGACCGACTGGGAGTCGGAACTACCAGTCGCCCTCACGGACGACCAGTGGAAATATTGCTGCTCGATCACGGCTAGAATATCCCCCAGTTCTCGAATGAAAATTATTCATTACAAGTTTGTGCAAAGGTGCTATTACACACCGGTCAGAAAATTGAGGTTCGGCCTCTCAATGGATGATAGATGTGCTAGATGTCGCATGGCAGGCGCGGGGTTTCTGCATCTGGCTTGGGAATGTGGAGCAATCCAGACCTACTGGGGCCAGGTGCATGCCGCCCTTCAGGTAATGATTGCCGGCCCACTCCCGTTAGACCCGATAGTGATGATCTTAGGTTATACCAGAGATGTGCCCAAAGCGGATCGCAAGTTTGTCGACATCGCGCTGCTGCTCGCTAAACGGAGGGTTGCTTGCAGGTGGGGGAGGGGACGAGCGCCAAAGTTTAAGGAGTGGCTGGATGACCTCCAACACTGTCAGGAACAGCATGGCGTATATACGGAACTGATGCCTGCTCGTTGTGCTCCCAGTGACATCTGGTCCCCTCTACGGGTATACTGGCTGGCTCAGGAGACGCATAACGACTCCTCCGGGGATGACGACCTGGGCCCTGGCCCATGAGCGCACTGACACTGTATATTTCATTCGCCTCACTACATCCGCACTATAAGACGCAAATGGGGACACCTACATTGAGAAACGTCGTAAGGTCCGGGGATGTAGGGCGGTGGAGGGGTTCTTGTTCAGTATAAGTCATGAGACACAAAGTCCATTGTCCATCACCACCCTCTTGGAAGTGACGCTGGGGGGCGGACGGGGTGTACACACATTATTTAATGAAGTGGCAAGGGGTGGCTGATGACGAATTTGTGGAAAGGCATGGCATGCCGCCCTTAATCGACAAGCACAGGGTCCAGACACAGACGTGTCACGCGCTGAGATGCAGTGCTGAGCTGCGCACGCTAGGCACGCACAGATAACATCACTGAGTGGATTCACGTAGCTAGCTGTCAGACATAGACGGAGAGGAGGCGGGGAAGGGATGGACAGTGCCGATAGGCCTGTGTTGCTCAGGCCCTATGATAGCGCAAGGGAATGTAGTCTCCCGGCCTGAATTACTCCTTGTTACTTCCCTGTTTTCTCCCCCCCCCCCCCGCACCCCGGATGATTGAGACGCGATGCCCATACTCAACTAACTGCCTAATGTGACACATTGGGAAATGTATATGTCAAATGGTGATTGCAATGTTAAATTGGACCTTGTTCACGTGCTCATCTTTCCCTCAACTGCTGGTACCATACTGCCATATGAAACTACACATGTTGTACCTGTCATGCCTTTGTGTTGTATGCATCTAATAAAGGTTTAAAAAAAACAAAAAAAAACACTATGTACAAAAGTCACGATGACCCGCATTAGATGAAGAGCCCAGATTGCCACCATGTACTTCATCTCTATGCCTGCAGCTGTTGGAGCAGCATCCCTCCTAGTGCCCTGGACTGCAGCTGTCAGGCACTGAGGCTATAATTGAAAGAAGAGAAATGCCCTACTGCTTATCCTGCACTGTTTGCAGTAGCAGAACTGTAGAAGTACCTGAGTTTGCTGCCACTTTACCCCCAATGATATTGTACTGTTGGGAATGGGGAAGAGAGGCGCATGTTCCCCTAGTGCCAGCAGGCCACTACTGCTTGACCAACACAATAACAGTAGTGCCAGGAGTACAGCAAATGCAAAGACTGCAACCCCAAGCAGCTACTGGTAAAAGTGCAGCACGCCCCCAGTTGACTGTCTACTTGGATGAAGGGGAGAAACTGAACCTCTCCTGAGAGAGTGCCAAGTAGGACCTAGCATGCCCCACGAAGGCACAAGGAGAAAGTGTGCTGTGCGCACACCGATTGTGGCTCTTGGATGCCACAGCAAACAAAAAGATAGCCCTACATGCACCCATGGTGGCTGGCTGTCACGTTGAAGAAAAGAGGAATAAAGTAGCATGAGCCACTGAACGGCAGGTTGCAGTGCCTGTGAGGAGCACGACAGCGTGTAAAGTCAGCAAGGCTGCTCAGGTCCCCAGAGGAAGTAAGAATGCTTCAACATAGACAGCTAGAGCCAGCAAGCATTGCTGTCACTGCATGCAGCTAGAAATTCGCTTCCCCAGTGAAGGCTCACAAGAATTAATCTTAGAGAAGAGGAAACGTCCCAGAGGAGATAAGGGAGCACTACACAAACCCCAGTGGCTGCCTGACGCCACCACAAGTGACCGACCCTGCCAAGCATGCCTGAATAGAGCCAGGAGCAAGCGCCACAACGGCACAGACATTATTGTGTTTTTATCTAGGAACCTGAATCAATATTGCTATTTTATGCCCTTGCACGGCTATAATCCATAATATCCCTATAATGGCATAAGAATCAGATCCATATTTAAGTAAATAGCCCTTGCAGTCCAAGGCACGGCAGAAGCTACTTCCTTGGATTCCTAGAAAGCACAACGAGTTCTTTCGACACACCAAACCTCCAGCAACCTGGGAAATTCCCGTTTGCTTTATTTTGATTTGTAATAGAACTCCTGCGAGCACTGTAAGAACGGCCAGTTCTTAGTGACATCTTTATTGATGTCTTATGTCCAACCTTACGTCAAACCCGGCACCTTTCAGGTATAAATATACCAATGTTGCCTTAAGCAAACACACGGTGGTGGTTTTGGAGCAGATCAGCTATCTACTTGCCGAGAGCCCAGCAGATGCGAGAGCCCACGGACGCTGTCCCTCCTCTTTGACGCGCTGAGAAAGACGCTGTCTTTTTCTCCAGCCGAGAAAATCCAGCTCCGGCGTTTCCAGCCTACCCTTGTGGGTTGCTGGGATATCGAGTCCTGAAAGAGAGATACCAGACCTCCTGCATTCTATTCCCAAGGTACGTGCTGACTAAACCCTTAAAGAGAATTCTTGAATCAGATTCTTGGCAAAACCAACCTAACTTAAACTGCTACTTACTTACTCCTTCCCACGTATTAGGCTTAGGTCAGGTACACCGGGGTAGGCGTATTTTAGAAGCACCAGTTGAGTATGTTAGTCAATGTATATATGTATGTATATATTTTATCCATTTTAAAGTATCTTATGGCTAAGAAACCATATCAATGCTTTTACTGTATTATTTCATAATACTCCTTTTACTGTACGCACTTTACTTTATATTAAGAATTGCAATTGTGGCAATTCATTTCTCTTGCATGAGAAGGAAGACTGCTCAATAAATTATACCTTTGATTGAAACGCCCGTCTCTCTCTTCTCCGCACTCTGGTGAAACTAAGAACGCACAATTGACTGAGTGAAATAGCTGTCTATTGTTTTCACACAACTCTAGAGATATACTCTCATTCTGAGGGAGCAAAGTTGTCATGTTATATGGTTGTCGGAAGCTAATCCATTCTTGTCTATCCAGGGAGGTTAAACTCCTCCTCGTTTATTCAAGAAAGTTTCTAGTGACCTCTGAGCTAGCTGGCAAACCTTAAGTCTAATATAGTCAGTAGAGACCTAGTCGACCTCAGTCCTACGTCTACACTGCTGAATATATTATTCCAATGCGCAGAGCCTATTGGGAATATAGGAACTACACTACAACATGAGGCACAAGTGCTATGCCCTTGAGCGAAGAAGATGGAAAAAGATGACCTCCATTGAGATAGAGAGATAGAGGAGCATCGCGAAAATCCCTGAGAGTACCTCAAGGAGTAGAAGCATGTCCTACTGACAGGACAAACCCGCAACAGGTCCGCAGCAAGACAAAAAAGACACCATCCTAAGAACCAGATGTAAGAGAGAAGGGTCGGCTTCCTATGGTCACCCCCACTTTTTTCTGTGATTCTCTGGTTTTTCGACTTTAGTGTGGCTGTGGGCCTGCTAATCAGATCCACAGCCCAGCTGTTCTCTCTCTAAATTGATACCATGTACTTTAGGTACATACCAGATTGGTTTCTGGGTCACCCTTGTGAGCCCCCTGTATAGTGTACCATAGGTACCATGGGCATAGGTGTACCTTAGGCCTACCAGGGGCTGCAGCATGTATTGTGCCACCCCTGGTTTGCCTTTCAAACTGACACAACAGGTCTGTTCACACAGCCTGGGTAAGGTGGTGTAATCACCCCTTACTTAGATATAGTATCCCTATATCTACATATATATATATATAGACACATATACACCTATAAGCCACTCCTATGGTAGGCCTCGACAATCCTGGAGGCAGAGTGCTTGGTTTTACGTGAGAGGGTATCCTAGCAGGAGCTGAGCACCTCTGCAGCTTTCGGAACCATTTCCTTATAGCTGTTCTATGATATAGCCATACCATATAATCTTAAGTGCATTATAATCCTCGCGGTTAATGCTAACTTTGGTTTGGCTTTATCAAAACATGTTGTGTCAAACACTTTGGGATACTACCACCCCGCCAGTCCTGGCGGCCTGTGTTTTGAAAGGTACACCCGTGCCGGCAATAGTTCCCACATTCACGTTGCTGGCTAACAGGAGTTATTTACTTTTGAACAATGAGGATTGTTGTGGGTTAATTGAAGGGATTGCTTATCTCGTTACAGTCAGTGAATGTCTAATTTGTTGCAAGAATGTAATGTATTCACCCCCGCATGGGAAACTTAATGTTTCCATCTGGCCTAAGATTCCGACCTTGAAAGCAGAGTTCAATAAGATGAGTCAAATAAGAGCTCTATTGTGCCAGAAAGAAGTTGCCCTCACATCTGCTCGTGAAACATTTGTTCTTCACGTAGCTAACACCCGCACAGATGTACATGCCTTATTAAATGCTGATCTGCAATTGGACTTCGGTGAATTAATTCATACAATCTTCAATGCGTCCTTCACTTCGGGGCTGGCTCACTTTTTTAAAGTTGTAAGCAGTGGCTTAGTGACTTCCTTCCAAAATATTTTCAGAGTCATTCCAGCATTCTTCCATTCTATTTTCTCTAGCCTGTTTGGTGGATTTCCCTTGCTACTGGCTCTTGCTGCTGGCGTACTATTGCTGTTCTGTCTTTTTCAAAATGGATGCACATCCTATGTTGCAAGACGGGCTGTCTCAGCTAGGGCTTCTTCGCGCCCGGATGCTTGAGTACTATGGTGCGCAGCCGCTTGCCACACTGAGTGCAGCGTATGGATTATCGTTTCGATTTTCCTACTTTACATGCGTTCAGCCTGTTTTCCATTGCCTGAGTTGTGACTTCGAATGGGCCCTGGATTTGTGTCTCTGCAATACGGTGTCTTCCGAAGCGGATTATAATCAGCTTATGAGTCCCTTAGTTACTCATGAATTGCTTTGTTCTGATGGAGGGATTATGGCCTTTGCAGCGATGCATGGTGTTCTGGGTCATTGGAATGTGTTTGCAGCAGCGCAAGATTTCTTGGCTCGCAGTTTCCTCGAGAACCCACCGAGTTGTCCTCTGATGGTGCAAGAGGCTCCGGTAATCGAAGAGCATGTATGTTCTTTCCTTTTGTTAAATTGGATGGCTTATCTGTTTTCAGATGATAAAAGTGATTTCCTGTTGGAGACTGTTGCTGCATATTTTGCCTATTCATTATTAGGATGAACTGTGTTTGCAGTCTCAGTTTTTTTTACCTCAACCTCTCGTTGGATTATTGGATTTTTTTGGACTCTCCCCCAAAAAATTTTGGGGTGGGCTTGCCTATTGACTTTATCAATGCCCAGTACTGAGTTTTTTTACTGCTATTGCATGTTTTTTGTCGCCTTCGATTTTTTAAGTGCCAAATTGGAGACTTGTGATTGAACTATCGAACTTGTAGTCTGCGTTCCTAAATAACCCCTTTATTCTTATCCTATCAGTGCTTGGATCAAAGGGAGGGTGTCTTATGTATTGGTTTCCCCTTTGCACGGTGTTAAGTTGGCATGTGTTAGTTAGAGTTTTAAACGCCATTTTTCCTTCCCTGCTGCCTCTGCACACGACACATTTTGTTATTATGCTTTTCGCCTAGTTAGGTATTTTGCTTTACACGAGAATAACATGTTTGCTTATAATATCAGTCTTGCTTGGTAAGCTATGTCTGTACAGTGAGAGCCGAGGCCTTCAAGGTTATCTCAACACAGCGCTTATTGTTTGGATTGATCAGCGCACAGAGTAGACATAATATGGATGCAGCTATGGCCAACTTTAGTTTTAGGCGCAAATGATATTGCACTGCGTATGGTTGGAGACACACACTTGATGAATATCCGTATGCAGAGTGTTGGTGTAGGAGATGATGTGATCCATTTCCACTGAACCTAAAGGTATGGGCCCGCCCTTCTAAACCCAAAGAGACCTTCTGGAGATATAATATAATATACTAGCTAGGGAGGGTAAACTGAGGTTCTATTTAGACCTGTTTCCTTTAGCATTTTAACATGCTTTAACCCTTTGTATTTTATGGAATAGTAACTATGCTTATAACCTTGATCTTTATAATATGTTTGCTTGTATTAGTTAAGATACTTTGTTTGAGAACACTGCATTAGAAATAAACATTTCAAACTTGCATGTGTTCTCATTGACTCCTGGTTCTGGATTGATATGTTAGTATAACGAAAGAGTGTTCATGTGTTCCACGTTTCCTTAGGTGTTCTATGTCCATGTTCTGGGTTGTCTAAATCATTGGGGTTTTGTAAGTACCAACGAGACACTGATTGCTAGTCTGGTAGGGGATTTTGGATACTAAGGTGAGTTTTGGCACACCCTAATTCAATGAGGTTCTAAGTCTCTATGCACAGTTCTGTATAGGAGCGGAAATCCCTGCTACAAGGTAAATGGTAAAATTAAAGCTGTGAACCTAGCGCTGAGAATGCTATCAAATATCTGCTTCCAGGTACTATATTCTGGCAGAAAAATCCATTTGAGATATCTAATGTTGTTTTGTATCTTTTCTGTACAATGTTATTTATTAGTGCAGCACTATGTGCATTCTGTACTGGAAGTGATAGTGTTGAAGTGTTTAAATGTCTGTAATCTAAAACTAGATGGTATGGATTGTCAGGTTTCATCACAGGAAGCTAGGGATTATTCATGGACGAGGTGCAATTTTCTATTAAATCCTGGCATTCAAGTTGTACTAAGAATTCCCAAACTTTTTTTTTAGCTTCGTGTTCTATCGGGTACTGTCTCTGGGATTGAGGAACTGATTTTAATGGATTTCGTGATGAGGAGACTCATCATACCACCCAACATGATTGCAGTAAAGTGCAGGAGGTAGGGCAATGTCCACTTCTTGGCATATGAATGTTTAGCTGATTCTGGAAAGAGGTCAAAGAAAGCAATTAAATTAACAGTTTTCCTCAGTAGGCACTCCATTATGAGCTGAGGTGGCCAATCCTTTTCAGCCAAAACAATTTCATAACCATTGGTTGGGTTTTCCCCAAAGAGAGCCTTAATCTTTCTGGGTATGTCCCCCTTCATTTGGAGCGTTATCTCGTATAAACAATGTGGGACACACCCTTGTAGCAGGTTTTACCACCATGATATGCTCATTCAGCACTACTACCACCATATAATCCATCAGGTTCCGGCAAGCTATTGTGACTCTGCCGCGATTGCTGACATCGTCGTTGCCCATTCCCCATTCCGAAGCAGATTCCTCTGTAACCTGGACATTTTTTATTCTAATCCCTTCTACTTTCTTCCTTTTGAATTGAGGTTTAGGAGTCTTTTGTTTCTCTTCTTATTTAGGGATGTAGTCTGAACTGCCCTGTGTTTCCCTTTTCGGCTTCACGCGCTCTTCTGATCTGCGTTTTGACTGTTCACCTCTCTCCGAATGTGTATTGGATGATCCTGGGAGGAACAAGAGGAATTTGTATCCTCTCACGCTTTCTAATATTATCACGGTTTCTTAAATATTGTCATTTTGGAATATCTAGTCCTTGGGGCTCTGAGGACCTTTTTGTGGCACTTTCGTACAATGTGTTTCTAATTACTTTGCCTCATTTCAGAAGATAAATGAGGTAATCTCCATTTTTGTGTACTCTCTACTTCACAGAGAGGTGTATATACCCTGGTGTATCTCTTTGGTTCTTTTTCTCTTTGACCAACAGATGGTTGTTTGGTGTGTGACGATTTTTTTATACGATAGGAAGGGACATTTTTTTCTAATTGTTTTGGGTCATTTTTTATTCATGCTTTTTCTATTTTTCCTCTTGTGATTTCCATTGTTTACCTTCTTTTCACTGGAAATGTCTTCATTGTGAAACAATGACAAGATATTTATGTATCCGCACGTGGAAAGAATCTCCCTTAGCATGTCTTAATATGTCTTTCAATGCACTTTTTCTGGCATATGTCCTTGTAAAAAAGGATAATACTTTGAAAAAGGAATTTTCTGAAGTGTTTACTTAAATATGTGATAAATGCCTTTTAAATTAACAGCCTTGAAAAAGTCATCCTTTCTATGAAACATGTGTCAGCTGTTCATTTCCATCTGATATTGACCTGCGTGTCAACAAACCTTGGATTTTTTTGCAAAGTAAATGTTGGATCTGCTACATTGACAGACCAAAAATGCAATGCTTGTGTAGTGTCCTGGATTTTGTTACCAATTTGTCAATATATGGAATTTCTGTTTTTTCATATATGTATTTACACTACTGAGGTGGCGTAGTGTTTGTCAAATATAGCACACGTTATTACTGTATAATGTGTACTGGCCATAGACTGTGAGTTGATGTGCTAGCCATCTGTTATTACCATTACCATCTTGTATCTTAAATACAGAATATATACATGGAGCTGGTGTTGCAAAGTCATCCTGTGCCCTGGGCACCCCCCAACTTTTTGCTGAATGGTACTGGTGGTGACTGACTTTGACTGACGCTGGGCTCTGTCTAACCAGGCACAGGGCCATTGCAATGCTGACAGAGACACATTAGAAACCAGTTAAAGCACCTACATACACTAGGGTACACAATGGTATGGTGGGGTACCCCTGTGATTGGCATGACCTAACCTATAAGCCCCAAGTATATTATAGGGCAGGGGGATGGAAACTACTTCCCTAGTACCCTAGGGTATGGCAGTGTAAAGGCCAGAAGCTCTTTTTGCACTAGAATGTGTGCAGTGCTGAAGCCTGAGGTCAGTTTGATTTACAACTCTGAACTTTCCACCTTAGGCAGATGGTAGGATTAAGGAAGGTATGAACAGATACAGAGGGCAGAGTCTAAGTAAAATAGCCATCCTAAGGATGAGTTTAGCCAGCTCTTTCCTCCTTGCTGGAAAATCAGCCATTATGGATTCGGAAGATATGATGCACTCTGGGACAAAATAATGCGAGTGTGGCATTATTTTGTCCCAGAGTTGCCAAGATGAGAAGATTGCTGAGCAAAGATGTATAAGGCCTAACTTCTGAAAACTTCACCATCTGAAACTACAGCAATATGGATTATTTTGCTGAAAAAGAACTAAAGAGTGGACTCCCTGAAAGCTACAGGTTAAAAGAGCTC
Source organism: Lissotriton vulgaris (assembly GCF_964263255.1). Taxonomy (NCBI): domain Eukaryota; kingdom Metazoa; phylum Chordata; class Amphibia; order Caudata; family Salamandridae; genus Lissotriton; species Lissotriton vulgaris. The sequence goes on from NC_141690.1 coordinate 118,737,882, forward strand.
ATCTGGAACATCACCACCTAAAATCACCAGTGGATTGGTAAGGGTTTTGCACCAGTGGATTGTGGGAACTGAAGTCCTCTACTTTCAAGGGCCATCTTGGAGCTTCCAGACCCTTGCAGTGAGTTTGAGACACTTTGGGACCCCTCGGGGAACTTCAGGAAGAAGTTCAAGAAGTTTGGAGCAACTTTGAAAAAAAGCTCTATAGTGAGACCGACTCAACCTGGCCAGCCAGGCCGCCTGTCTTCAACCGCTAACCGGCTAAGCCATCCAGGTTCGTCCTGCTAAAAGCTCCATCGGTCCAACTTCCAGAGTTTAACCAGGACTAGAAGAAATCTGAAGCCGGCGAACCCTCACCGGTTCCGGCTACATGAAGAGCATCGAGAGACCCCACAAGAAAAAGCTCCAGAAATGTTTCTAAGTCCGCTCTTAGAAAAGATGACTGGGAGCAACAGCGAACGCCAAGCCGCCTGCCTTCCATCACGTGTCGGCCTGGATTCCTGGGTTGCCCCGCTGAAGAGCTGAAGAAAATGTTTTTAAGTCCGCTCCAGGGAAGTTGACCGGGAGTTCGTCGAAAGGCAATCCGGAGAACCCTCACCAAATCCGGACTGGCTTGGAGCTTCGAGAAACCTCGAGGTGAAAAAATCTCCAGAAAAGTTTTTAAGTGTGAACGTAGAAACTGAAACCAGGACCTGCCGTGAGCTGGAGCCGCCCAGGGCTCCATCGTGGTCAGCCTGGAACTTTTACTTTGACCCGGTCTATTGCGAGCAGGTATCCCAATATGGTGCTATAATCTTCTAAGTGCTATAATTTGATAAATCTTTGAAAATTCATATCTCAGGTTCCCTACATTGGACTTTTGTCGCTTTGGTGTCATTTTAAAGAAACAAATATTTCCTATTTGTATAAATTGGTATTGGATTTTTATTATGTGTTGTGTCTTAATTATATACTGAATTGGTGTTTTTAAATGCTTCACATACCTGTCTTTGAAGTAAAGCCTGCTTGCTTACAGCCAAGCTACTAAGAGTTGAGCATTGGAATAATTTTCTAAGAACTATGCTGAGTCCTACAATGTGTTAGTGACCTTATTGCCAGTGGCAGACTTACATTTGCCCATACCAATAACCCACTTTCTAACAGCTGGGCTATATAAAATGCCTAGGGCATTGCATCTTCCCTGTTTGCTCCTTTGAAGGCCAATATAGATTGTGTTGCCTAGTGTCTTTGTCTCCAGGTGGCAGGCTAAGAAAATCATGGGCTGTGTAGAATAGTCTCAAAGTTTTTCAGTAATGCGTTCCGACATTGATATTCTTTATCTGAAAGCTATCGACTAGGGTTAGAGTCAGTTTTTGGGCTCAGAACAGAATAATAAGCCTTTCTATTAATTCCTCCCACAGATTACCATTGCCCACTGGAGATGTTATGTTATGTTTTATATTAAGCTGTTCTATGTAAAATTCAGCCAGAGAGTGGGTACATAGTGCATGCCCATTGTTTTGAATGGTCCCTTGTTAAAGTTAGGGGTGCAGAATATTGACAAAGTAAGACAAAACAAACTGTGCTCTCAAGCAGCAGCGGGCCTGAAGGTTCTCAGCCTCTGTCATCATCTGTGTGTTCATAGTTTCATTTATCTTTATGAGACAGTTTATCCCCCATCAGTTTAGTATGCATTTTCTGTTCACATTAGTTGGGACTTTCTAAGAGGTAGTTTGTATTTGCATTTGTCATCCGAGTGCTTCCCTGTCCCCAAATTGTAACATATGCTAAGTGCCTGCATCTGAGCATGGGTTTACCGGATTGGAATGAATAGCCTCTTTAGATCCCAAAACTCCATTCGGACAAAATGGCACCATCAAGAGACAAGATGCAGAAGAACACAAGGATAATGCTGACAATAGATGATAGGCCAGATTTGCAAACTGCATTTTGTAGTATGTAAAATAGTACTACAATAGTATTAATTGCCTACTACAAAATGCATTTCAGAATCATAACAATTTAGCTCGAGACATCTGCCTCACCACACAGGTATACAAATTAGCAGGAAAAGTAGGACAGATCATAGAGAGTAGTGGGAAAGGAGGAATAATTACTAGTGAATGGTATGGGTCTAGGGAAATTTAAGTAGAGTTTTTAAGGGACAACGATAATACAAAACACACCCACAAAAGAGTAAGGCAAAATATGCTTCTATAGTTACTACAGCCCCAAAGATGGCATTACAGGCTCCTGGCCAGCCTTGGGATAAATTAAGCACCTCACATGGCCAACCAAAGTTACTGGAACATACCCTCATAGAAAATAAAGGAGTCAGGGATTTATTCCTTATAGGAACCAATGTTAAATAAATTAAATTAGTTTGACATTGAAATTCTCGTGTGTGTTTGTGTGTAAATGTGGATGTGTGTGTGTATGTGTACATATATATAACATCATGAGCAAGCACTCCAGCTTCCACAGAGAAAACCACAGAATAAGACAAGGACTCGAGGCTGCTCAGGATACAGCAACATTTATTGTCTCAAGTCACCCTCAAGCCCGAGGTAACAGAGAGACGCGTTTCGGCTTGCTAGAAGCCTTTATCAATCTGGTTGACGCTTTTGAAATAACAGTATATATAGTGTCCATCCCACTTAAGGCACTGGTAGACATATCCAATATACTACCAAGCATGTGCTATTAATGTACACCCTATGCAGAATTCAAAAGAACTCTAAGTATAAATCCCTGCGATATCATAGAAAAATTAAACGGTGGTGTGTCAATTGCATAGTGCAAATAAACAACTTCTATGAATTACCATTGTGTTCGTTGCTTGGGTATACAAAATTACAAACAAAATGTTACATCTCACCCGCCTTACTGGGAATACACAATACATTAAATGAGCGCCACCATACTCTCATAATAGGTTGACAGAGAATTAAATTACAAATATAATTCAATGATTGAGAACCATGCTGCTTAAAGTCTTATTTTCAAAATGTCAATTTAAATGACATCAGACGCAAAAATCTCAAGCTGCTGCAAAGTCTGCCGGTATTCGACCTCTGAACTGTGCAGCTGGAATAATGTTCGCACTTTACATGCTGCAAATGTTGTAATATCAGTTCAGTAGCAAAAGGGACAAGGTAATGGCCACCGCACTTTGGGAGTCAATTACATACTGTGTATGACTATCAACTTCAGTGTCAAACTCCCAGCGCGTGCTCCGATCCCATCGGGACTACCAATCCCATAATGCCTCTCTACGAGCATCTGCTGGTGGAAATTCAACAGCCTATGCCTAATGTCTGAGCCTTGAATTGTTAGATCCGGTGCATAAACCGAACATTAAATCATTAGGGAAAAGCATTGCGTAAATAGTCTTTTAACGGTAGAATGTATTAAATCTTACATGACTGGCAGCATGAAAAGTAAGTCCTGACCAGGCACATGATCTGGGTTGGGGGGACCGATGAACAAAACTTGAGTACGCCAGGCAATCCTCACCGCTTCGGCATAGGCGTCAGCGGTGCCCAGTGACCAGATGGTAGTAGTATCTAGGGCATGGCATTTCTTGCTGGGGAAATGCAGACCACTGCTGGCCGTCAAACAACCGCCATGCTGCGGGGTCATAGAGTCCCCCCCTGCCGTCATCCTTATTCTAATATATAACAACATATATATATATTTAGTGTATTAAAAAAATTAATTAAAAATAATAAAAAGATTGACAAACAAATGGAATCAGATTTGTATTCATAATGTTAAGTTTTCAAATTCATTAAACATATAACTCTTAACCAAGTTTTTTAAATTGTATTGTTCAGAATATTGTTTGAAAAGTCACATTTATAAATAAGGTAAATTTGGCCTGGTTGAGAACCAGGACACCAGTACGCACTACTCAATTTATATTTAGACGTTAGAACATTTGTTTATTTTTCATCAAAAAATCAACTTATATCAGCATGACATTCATATTCATGTTACATTTGTTAAAGCGCATGTTCATTTGCCAACATATACATAGCTATCTTCAAGCTTATATCGTACATCATAATATCAATACATTTAGTGTCCACCCAATGCATTTCGGGGCGCGAGCCCCTTCGTCAGGGGTCTGTGTCTAGATAAAAAGAAGAAAAAGAGAAAGAAAAAGGAATCTTATTACTTTTGATGCACTGTCATGAATGAAATTGAATCTCTATATAATGTATGTTTCTTACCGCAAACTAGGTGAAGTCTATTGAAAATTACACTCCTGGTTGAATATTGATGTGATCTACATGACAGCGAGAGATACGTGTGAGTATGTAGGGTTTATTAAACCGGTGTCATGTATAAAGAAACTCTGAATGGAGCATGATGTTACCTGTGCGCTTGTGTTGATAAAGTCTGTAGGGACAGAAAAGGGGGAAAAAAAGGCGAAATTAGGATTGAAAGGGGTATACAATGTTTACATTGCATGAGCCTGAAACTGAATTAGTTATAGGTTTGCCGTATATACATAAGTTCTCACCTCATGTATGCTGACTTTAAATCAAGGAGCCTGTGCGGGAATAAAAGAGATTTCTGATAAATGCTGCGAAATAGCAGCGATCGCGGTAAGTAAAGACTCCATAAGTATTGGAGTTTACCTGAGAGTCCTACCCGGTGAACATCGGACTCAGCGAGTGCTGAAGATGCCAATCAAATTCACAAATTGATTAAGGAATCCAAAACCTTTGATGCACAAGGAGGAACAATCACACAACAACTGAAGCAATTAGAATACTTAACTCGGCGTGAGCTAAACCAGCGATTACACGCAACAACGCTTATTCAATATCATCGAGTTAAGCGCATACCCAGAGGGCTAAGACTAGCAATAAGACCCATGCTGTACAGATTGAACAACAACCCAAAGTTCATGGAAAAATGGTTTGTAATCCTAAACAAGTGTTCCCTGGATCTCATACTTTTACTAGTTGAAGAACTTGCTAAGACGATAGCTGACCTAGAAGAGGAAATACACAACCTTAAACGTGACTTATCAGAAAGAATTGAAGATGATGTATGGGGCAGGACCCTAGAAGAAATCAACACACGATTAGATAAATATGGTAAAGAACTTGAAGAGACGAAGTTACGTAAATTCAAACGTGACACCATCGACTATAAATTAAACGAGGCCTACACATGGGCGGAAGTGTACGCGAAACGACGATTCAACAACAAGACAAGACAACAACCAACCTCCTCAGATGAGAGTGTAGTCTCAGACAGCGACATAAGCTCAAGAAGGCAACCGATGGTAACCGTACAAACACAAAAACCCACATCACAATCCTCTGATACAGCCAGTGCTGACACTGGACCACCGTCGACTCCTTTTTTAGCAATGGATCCACCACCAAGCAAACCACCAGAAGTTCCAACAACAACAACTGGAGAAAAAAATCGCGAAGAGGACAGGGAAAGAGAAAAACAACGGGAGAAGGACAGAGATTTACTGAAGAAAACAGGACTGAGAAGCCAGACCAAGACCTCATAATTAATATCTCACACTACACTCTTTCCGACTTTGAAAAAAAGATACTAAACAAAGGCACATCTTTTGTAACTACGTATCATACGAACGCTCTGGAAATGGAGGTGGCACTCTTCAAATTTATGAGAATCCTAAGGCTAAAATATTTTTTCACAATTCTAAATCCAGTAACAGACAGCATGGAAACAGACAGACGGTTCAAACCAAAAAGTAACTTCATGCCTCCAACATCCCACAAAACTCTCAACACATTCGAAACTCTAGTAAAAGCGGATATGAGCAGGATCCAACTCAAAAGGAAAAACAGAAACCTCACTAGAGCGGAATACAGTGCCCTCCAAAGACTAGCTAACAACAAAGACCTGATATTCCAAAGAGCTGATAAAGGTGGCGCGCTAGTTCTAATGGACTCAACTTTCTATACACAAAAAGGAGATGAACACGTACATGACATCGAAACATATACCAGACTGGAGCAAGACCCCACCACGAACATGTCTCAGAATCTAGACAACATTCTAGACAAAGCGGAGGAGTACAACTGGATCGACAACTCAACGAAACGATACCTTCAGCAATCTTTTCCACGCAGACCTAAAATATACTTTCTACCGAAAGTTCACAAGAGTCTAAAAAACCCCCCCTTCAGGCCAATTGTATCAGGATGTTCCTCAATCTTCGAAAATCTTGGCATCTTTATAGATGCACACATGCAACCATTCATGCAAAAATGGATTACATACATAGAAGATACATCAGACTTTCTGAGGAGCCTAACAGAAATCATAAAAGTGGACAACGAAAATTGGACACTATGCTCCATTGATGTAACCTCGCTTTACACATCAATTCCCCATAAGCAAGGGTTAGAAGCGATGGAATGGGCTTTACTAAGATCAGAAATACCGGATGAATTGAAATACTTCATACTGCAACTACTTGAATTCTGTCTTTTGAACAGCTATTTTGTATGGAAAGAAAATTTCTACATTCAACAAACAGGCACGGCTATGGGATTCCCAGGAGCCTGCGTCTACGCTAACATCTTCATGGCGAAATTCGAGCTAGACTTTATACTAGAAGATCCCACATGGCAAGCTGGATTAGTCTACTATAAGCGCTATATCGATGACATTTTCATCATATGGAGACGCACATCCACAGAACTATTACAGAATATCAAGAGCCTAAATCTGGCCAACCCACGAATACAATTTACCCACAATACCAGTGACACGGCGCTCCCTTTCTTGGACGTTCTTGTTGAACTTCAAAATGGATTAATTCAAACCAAACTATTCAAGAAAGAAACGGACAGAAACACGGCACTACTTTATGAGAGCTTTCACCCAACTAACCTCATAAACAATCTTCCAATTTCTCAATTTATGAGAATCAAAAGAATATCATCTAATGAGACGGATTGCAAGAAAAGTCTGGAACAGCAAAGACAGAGATACTTGGAAAGGGGCTACCCTGAGAAGTTGCTAGAAGGCCATTTGGAAAAAGTTAAAAGTATACCCAGGAAGAATTTACTGCAAAAAAAGACCAAAACAGACAATAAAAGGATGGTATTTGTGTCAAAATACTCATCTGTGTCAAAAGACGTACAAAGGATTATCTCCAAAAGATGGGAAATCATAACAGCCGATAAAGATTTTGAAACACTTTTCCACGACAAACCACTGTTCGCGTACAAAAGGTCACAGAACCTTAAAGAACTATTGAATAAAGCCACCAATGACGACATGATATCTAAAAGAACACATAAAGGAACCCAGAAATGTTACAATTGCAAAAACTGTAACAATGTCATCCTAGGAGATATCTTGCTTCATCCACGCACGGGCGAAAAGATAAAACTAAGGCACACAACAAACTGCAACTCAGAGCATGTGGTTTATTCCATAAAATGTCCATGTGGACTGTTATACGTTGGTAAAACAGACAGAAAATTGAAAATCAGGCTGACGGAACATAAAAGCCGCATTCGCAACAAGAATTTGACTGCACCCCTGGCAAAACATTGGAACGAAGCGGGGCACTCCATCGCCCAACTAAGATTCCAAATAATTGAAATGGTTCCCCAAAGATTGGGCATAGACAATGCTAAAGTTTTAATCCAAAGAGAAACATTCTGGATTCGAAAGCTTCAGACCCTCATCCCAAATGGACTGAATGATAAGTTAGATCTTATATGTTTCCTATAGGTATTCAAATTTGATGAGACCGCAAACTACTACAATCCTCTTCACAATATCCACTCATCAACCCATTGTACACATCACAGTACACATCGAATATGGTTCCCCATACAGTCACACAAACTCGTCACTCTATCATTAGTCTCTCACTAAACGCATTTGACCGCTCACATTTTCCTTACCCCATTCTATACAGCAAGTCCCTTTGACTGAATCAGGTCCAATAGGATGCAGAATGTACACTATTCAAAGAATGTAAATAGGCAGGAATATTCACTTAATTTGTATTATAAATAAGGAGTAGTAATTGTTGACAGAGAGGCATATGATGTAAACATACCAGAGGAAAAAATCTGGCATTCTCGAATAACCAGAACCCTGCCAAACGTTATACAATTCACTTTCCTCCGATCTTCTACTTGTTTTGTTTTCTCATACTTTCCTCTATCATGTTGTATAACTCTCACACTCATTGAGCTTTTTCTCAATTTGTCCAGCCTGTAACTGGTGCTTATTGCGCCTATACACCGAGCCTATACACCACTCCAAGATGGCGACTATCGCTATCCACATTACTGCACAAATAGCAGATTTGCAAGATTAAGATTTTTACAAGCACCTAATCCCGTGGTGAATTCTTTTATTCACCAATAACCCTAAAACCACAATATCACAGTTCGAATAGGAACCATCACTATTCGGTTACTGATACCAACGCGCAAGTTTATCACTTGAATAAAGGAAGGACTAGTCGCCTTCACGTTAACATCGGGACCACTCCAGTCCGTTTTCGATAGCGACGCGATAAACAATCATCTGAATAAAGGAAGGACAAGCCGCCTTCACGCTAACATTCGAAAAGACGCCGAGACGGGATCACTGAGCATTCTGCTCCGGTAAGACTTCTTTTTTAAACTGTCCACAAAGCTTTCCTTCCGCTTTGTGACTTGAACGAATCGCACGCTGGCCAGCACTTTAAAATTTACTATCTTTACTTTCTTGGCAGATCTTTCTACCTCCTCCTCGAGCACTCGCTGAGTCCGATGTTCACCGGGTAGGACTCTCAGGTAAACTCCAATACTTATGGAGTCTTTACTTACCGCGATCGCTGCTATTTCGCAGCATTTATCAGAAATCTCTTTTATTCCCGCACAGGCTCCTTGATTTAAAGTCAGCATACATGAGGTGAGAACTTATGTATATACGGCAAACCTATAACTAATTCAGTTTCAGGCTCATGCAATGTAAACATTGTATACCCCTTTCAATCCTAATTTCGCCTTTTTTTCCCCCTTTTCTGTCCCTACAGACTTTATCAACACAAGCGCACAGGTAGCATCATGCTCCATTCAGAGTTTCTTTATACATGACACCGGTTTAATAAACCCTACATACTCACACGTATCTCTCGCTGTCATGTAGATCACATCAATATTCAACCAGGAGTGTAATTTTCAATAGACTTCACCTAGTTTGCGGTAAGAAACATACATTATATAGAGATTCAATTTCATTCATGACAGTGCATCAAAAGTAATAAGATTCCTTTTTCTTTCTCTTTTTCTTCTTTTTATCTATACACAGACCCCTGACGAAGGGGCTCGCGCCCCGAAATGCATTGGGTGGACACTAAATGTATTGATATTATGATGTACGATATAAGCTTGAAGATAGCTATGTATATGTTGGCAAATGAACATGCGCTTTAACAAATGTAACATGAATATGAATGTCATGCTGATCCAAGTTGATTTTTTGATGAAAAATAAACAAATGTTCTAACGTCTAAATATAAATTGAGTAGTGCGTACTGGTGTCCTGGTTCTCAACCAGGCCAAATTTACCCTATACTCCATAGTTTGCAGGCTACATACCAGCACAGCACACATACCGAACTAACGTCTTACTACACTCATCTAAAAGAGTGCAGCTACCCTTCCAAATTCACATTTATAAATAAAGCATATTACATGATTTCATTATTTACCTCACATGTAGTTGATAAGTCAATGTGCTGTTCATTTTTATTCTACTATCTCCAGGTTAATAATAAATATTTTCAGTAATTTTACATATATTATACATTAAAATTGTTGCATTAATTAAAAAAATATATATTAAAAGTAATTCAATTTCCCTCTACTTTCTTACATAGAACTTTCTCCGGTGGCGAAAATCACGACCAACAGGAGAAAAGTAACTAATAGTAAAGTTGCCCTCATAAATTCTGTTGTATGATACTCAGTGGAGACATGTATGTACACACCTAGTTGTAAATCTCTATTGGAAGATGATGATTAGTACAAAAGAGGAGATATACACCTAGGTGTAGGAGTAATATACATGTGAATAAACATTCATGTGCATATTTACCTTTGCTCTCATGGAAGTTCTTTCCAACACACCTGTGGGGCTGCAAGAAAGGAGCATCTTCCCTTCACTTCTGCTCACCAGAACCATAGCTCAGTGGGCATTTGCAAAATTGTAGTGTTTTGCAAATATAAGGAAGCACATACGTGTGCATTGTTTCTAAAGATAAAAGGAGGCTGCTCCATAACTTTACTTCCCAACTACTTTCCGGTAGTTTAGTCATAAAACTCTATCTGTGTATTCCAATGTATTCTGCACTTGTAACCACCTGTGGATTCCTTACTTAGCTCCAGTTTACCTTTTTGCCTCCAGTTTCCAGTTGTCAGGTCTCTTTCCATTTGCTTCTTTCTCAGTCCTTTAGCTTACCTTTTATTGTTCCTTTTTACATTTCTTAGTCGACTTCTAAGTCAGACCCGCATTGGCCTCTAGTCCAAGCAGAACATCCACTGGTAAAGTCTATCTTCAAGCGTCAAGAAATCTCTATTTTCCAACAAGCTACCAGACTTTCAACTAATAACATTCATGTTCAGCATTAAGACTTCTTTTGACAGCACTCAACTTTTGAATTCAGTTATCTCTAGTGATCTCTTGGAGGAATTCTCAATCTTTTAGTGCAGGTTGCCACGTCATATCTCAAGTTAAAGCATGCCACAAACTTCTTGCTTCTAGCTGTGACCTGTCACCATGTTTGCCTCTACTGGAGCGTAACCATATCACTTAAGACAACCCCTTCTAATATAGCAAGTTGAAGAATGCATCCTATGCCACTGGCCTCATCCTTGGGACATGGGGGGCTTAGCTGTGTGTTCAAATGCCTTGTTTTAGTCTCATTGGTATTCTGTGGTGTTGGGATTGTTTCTGTTTTCCATTCTAGTGAGGCAGTAGGTGACAGCACATACATTGTCCCAAAACTAGTCACACTAAGGTGAGCAGTGTAGTGGTTTGTAGTTCAGAGGCTCTAGAAAAGGGAAAGATGGATGTAGTGACTTCAGCTGAACATAAAAGCACCTTTTCACCAGAAATCCAGTATGTGGTAACTGCTAGGAATGATAGTACCATGGCACTGAGCCTGGATTTAAAGGTGCTCTGATATAGACCAGGAACCGGGATTAACAAAAACTCACCAGAAGGACGCAGACCATTCAGAATTTGGCAGTCAGAATCACTCTCAACCACACCACACTTGCATCACATCACACCTGAAATAACTCTGTTGGTTCCCCATTCACAAACACGCACAATTCAAACTCCTCACCCATACTCTCAAGGCCCTATATAACACTGGGCCAGCATACCTCAACAATCGCATCTTCATTCACAAACCCTTCAGATACCTCCCCGTGTCCGTACTCCTACTTGCAGATAACACACACATGTGGAAAACCAGATTTGGTGGTCAAGCCCTCTCCTGCATTGTTCCTAAAGCATGGAAGGACCTGTCGCTACACAGAAGAGCCTACTTCTCACTTTCTGAATTCCACAAGAAGCAGAAGACCTGGCTTTTTTCAGCACCATAATATCTAGCTGGATTTCTAAAGATTGTTTGGTAAACAGATATGTATTTGCTGCTGGAAATGGGATTCCTGGTTCACTGAGGTATGCAGCCAGGACAGGCAGGACCCGCGACTCTAGTCAGGGCAAGCTAGATAAACACTAAAAGATATCCTGTGCTCACCCTCTGGTAGCTTGGAACAGAGCAGTCAGGCTTATGTAATGAGGCAATGCATAAAGTATTTTTGCAACACACACAGTAATACAATGAATAAACAAAAAAAGACTTCAGACATGTATAGATAAATGGATTATACTCTGAACAACTCAAGACCAAAACGACAAAAATCCAACATATAGAAGTTGAGATATTGAATTTTAAAGGATCAAATGCAACAAAGCGCTTAGAAGCAAGAACCAATATAAGGTTACTTTATGTCGCGATGGAATGAGGCAAGTTAATGTTTGGGCTAACCGTGATTGAGTGCAGACCAACTACGAGAGCAAAGCAGGCCCCAGTGAACAAAGTACCTTTCCTGGTCGCATACAGCGAGATGAGTTGATGTTGAGTCCAGCAGGCACAGTATGCAACTGGTTCAATGTGCCAGTTCTGCTACACATAAACAGGAGATACATTTAAATCCATTTTTCAAGTATCTTGGCCACTTCAAGGGAGACAAGTAAGGGGGTAGAGACTTTGACATCCTGAGTCTCAAGCAACAGGAGGCAAACCAACAAGCCCTTGGAGATCATTTGGAGTGAAGGCAGACTCCGGCTTTCCTTCAGCAGAGTCAGAGAACAGCAGGCAACAGGGTAACAAACAAAAAAGCAGGCCTTTCAGATCAGCACTCCATTTGAGTCATTTAAGCAGCACAGCAGTTCTTCTGGCAGAACGTCAGTTGCAAGGCCAGCAGTGTCTGATTTGATGGAATAAGAAACCCAGTACTTATAGCCAAAAGTGTCTTTGATGTAGGGGTGACTTCAAAGTAGCTCTCTAAAATGCACAAGTATCCCTTTCAACCTAGTCATGCCTGTCAGGCTATCTGTGGGGGGTAATCCATCCTTTGCGCAGGGACTGGTCACTGCCAATTCAAGTGAAGTATCAGCCGCTCCCTTCCATCCTTTCCAGGCAAGGCCATCAGAATGCAATTTGAAATAGATGGGTACTCAGACACACCTATCCTTGCTGTGTTGTGGCTGTCTGGAGGGAATGCGCAAAGTGTAGCTGTCACCCAGTCCAGATGTGTATTGGAGACAGGCTGCAAAGCACACAGAGTTATAAGCACTGAGAAATGTTGACTTTTGAACGTACTATTTGCCCAGGCCCGCAAGGGTATATTCGGTTGCTCACCCTCTCCATAAAGTTTTATTCGCGCAGATAACATCTGCTGTGAGCCATTATCATAGTGGTATAACATGTCATCCAACAGTCTCTAACTCTAACCCAAGCCTCGCTTGGATGTCTGAGACTGAGACCCTTTCTTATACTGATGATTACATTCTCAAGATAGCGGCTGGACTCTCCCTTCTTGGCAATAGAAGTGCATTGGTCAGCTTGCCCATAGAATCCGATCTTAACCAATTGGAACGACTCAACCAATTGGAACGACTCAAAAAGAAACTTGTGAGAACTGAACTCCATGCTAAATTTCTCACCGATTGTCTTAGTGCTAACATTATTCCAACTGGCCTTCAAATACGTAACATCCCTATTATATTTATCGACGACAGTGATTTCAAAATTGGATTCAGTCACGCAGCAAACAAATGCTCCCGCCCCTGGATGGTTTGAGCATAGAGACGGCCTTTAAACAAATCAAATTGTTGCTCAAAGAGATAGAGACACTGGAAAATAAGATCAATAGTGACTCCTGTATCACTAATGCTAAAACCCTTCTTGATAAGATAGCTCAAACCATCAAGAAATTTGAAGAGTTCAACTCACAAAAGAAAACTGACAAACTGCAAAAAGACATTCGTAGTTACAACAAAGAAGAACCTATCCATACCTACACAAAGATTTTTACAACTCGAGAGGTCCTAATCATAATCAACAACAACAACAAAAAAGGACAACTTCCTCTGACACTGGCTCTGACACTGATAGTGAACAGACATCAACGGGTCAATTTAGACCAGTGTACCTCACGCCAAGTTTTTTTAGGACAAGAGAGGAGGGGATCAGGCCCTCCTCGGAGAGCAAAGGGAGCAAGACGAGGCTGGTACCGGAATCAATACACCCCGGGACAACGCCAGACCCGCAACCAACATTATGAATGGTGAATGATCAATCGATGATTCCCATCTTTAATTTATCCAAACATACTCTAACTCATGCTGACATTTCTGTATTAACATCTGGCCCATCATTTGTGCCTACTTACAGAAACAACAAATTTCAAACCAAACTTGAGCTCTACAAGTTCTTTCGCTCAGTACACCTAAAAAACTTTTTTTCATCTAAGCCTGACACACGAGAAAGGAATTGGACAGGACTGTATCCACCATCAACATTCTTTCCCCTAAACAACATGATAGCTAAAAATATTCTTACTTTTGAAAGTGCAGTACTTTTTGAAACAGAAAACCTTTTTAAACAAGCGGGTTACTGTAGAAACAACTTAGACAAAGAAGAACATCTTGCACTTAAAAATTTAGAATCGCTTACTGATACACTAATTAAACCAGCTGACAAAGGCGGTGGCCTGGTCTTGTGGGACCGGGATGCCTACAGACATGAAATGCTTAAGCAATTGTCAGTCACTGAGAACTACAAACTCCTCAAATCCGATCCTACTAAGAGACTAGAAGCAGAAATAACAGCCCTAAGTCAAAAAGGAAGTGAAGGAGGATGGCTGAGTGACAAGGAAGCAGCATTCCTATTTAACAAGACCCCTACAGTACCAGCCATTTACATCCTCCAAAAAATACACAAGCACGCCACAGAACCACCAGGGAGACCGATAGTCTTGGGGTGTAATTCTATACTCAAACCCCTTGCCTAATATTCTGACTTCTTTATTAGACCCTTTGTAGTAGAATCAGAAACCTACATCAGGGACACTACATCAGTGATACACAGACTGGAAAATTATTACTTTGACCCAGAAGAAGAATATTTCGTTACGATGGACATTTCAAGTCTTTATACAAACATCCCTCAAGATGAGGTTCTAGCAATAATCAGTGACATGCTGGATAGTCGTGTGAGACCACACAATGTACCAACTGAATTCATAGTCGAATGCATTCGGCTGTCTATGTGTGAAAACTTCTCCCTCTTTGATAAAGGGTTATATCAACAATTCAAAGGAGTTGCTATGGGGGCGGTTTACGCCCCCAATATAGCCAACATCTATGTTTCGAACTTTGAGCAAAAATTAATCTATCACCATCTAAATCCATTCCTAGCCAACATTTTGTGTTGGCTTAGGTATATAGATGATGTCTTTTTAATTTGGAAGGGCAACAAAGCACTTCTAACATAATTTCACAAATGGCTCAACAACAGAAATCCAAACTTACAGTTCACTCTCGATTACAATACCAAAGAGATGAATTTTCTTGATGTCACTATTAAAGTAAACGAAGACAACACCACTTACACGACCCTCTATACAAAACCCACTCCGAGGAACACCCTCTTAAAATACAGTAGCCATCACCGAAAGCACTATGCGATGGGCTACCCTTTGGTCAGTTTCTATGGCTCCGAAGAAGCTGTTCCAAACGTGCAGATTACTTTCAAGAAGCCAAAGTCCTTAAACAGAAACTATCAGAGAGAGGCTATCCCAACAGGCTTCTCAAAAACTCCCTGAAACGAGCATGGTACAACAACCGTGACTCCCTACTAGAAACAAAACCCAAAAAGACAGAGGCTCCTCTTGTATGTGTCACACTTTTGGTTCCATCAGCCAACAGATCAAAAAGAATGTCATCAAGCATTGGCCATTATTGTATGAGCTACCTGAACTGAGGGAAAAGCCACTGTTTGCCTTCAAACGTGGCCCGAATTTACGAGATCGTCTTGTACATGCCTACGACCGTCAAGACCCAAATGTCGTGAACAACATGAGACAGTTAGTACCCATACAAGGCCACTTCAAATGCAATAATTGCATTGCATGTCACACAACCAACAACATAAAATTCTTTGAAATCAGAGGTAAAAAAATCCCTATCAAACACTTTTCGAATTGTAGAACCTCTAATGTCATCTACTGTATCTGCTGCCCATGTGGCCAACTTTATATTGGCAAAACCACACAAATGGTGAAACAGAGAATTCTACAACATCAGTCCCGAATTTGCTGCATAGTCGAAAATGCCCCACTTGTGGAACATTATCTACAACTCAAACACTCTGAAAAAGAAATGACCTGGTGGGTCATTGAATTGGTCAAACCAACGATCATACAGAAAAGTGTTGATAGAATCTTGACTCTGAAAGAAAACCGATAGATTGAAATTGCAGATAGCGTAAAACACGAAATTAACTCCTCCACTGAATGGCACACCTTAGCATGCCTGAACTGATTCTACCTACAACAATCTGCCCTTCTTCTATGTATTTTTCCCTGTAGATGGAAATTTCTGGCTCGAATCATACAAACCGATTTTATTATGCATAAAAAAGAGGGGTCATCATGTCCAATAATGTCCAAAACCTATATATTCCAAGCGTAAGGATTATAAATAATCTCAGACATGTCAATGAATGTAGAGTCTTTTATCAAGCTGCTTCAAATCGAGCTTGAGCTCTATATTTTCTAATCGTTCTGTTTAAAGATTGTGCGCGCACCAAAATGGCGACAGAACCTCTTGGAATTTGTTCATGTTATAATAACAGTGACATTAATTGTGATTTGTAACTTGATGTCTTAGAATACACCATATAACGTGAACAGTCACTATAATCATGTATTTACACCTTAACAATGAATTTACACAGTACTAAATGATTGTGCAACTGTTTCTGTTTACTAACAAAGTGACAGGCTTAGTTTGGTGGGTGATGACCTTTACACACCCCATTGTGATTTTCACGTTAATACGACTTGTCTGAAGGTTCCTTAACCTCAATCACGAAACGATCGCCTTTTTTTCTATTTGGCCGCCTAAAGTATATTTTACTAATGTGCTATGCTATATTTGTTCAAAAACTTAGCTGTTTCTCACACAATTTAACTACGATTGTTTTAAAGTTCCCGAATATCAAAGGATATCAATTACAAAACGATTGCCTTTGCACGTTCCAATATGGCCGCCACCCTCACAGTACACAAAGTCCGTCACTTGTTGCTGCAAGCTGCAAGCCGCAGTCTCGCGATAATTCGTGCCTTTAGACCGCGTAAACCAATTTAAATAGCAGTACCCTCTTGCGGAAGCTATCAGCTGTATTTAAACAGATGCGCTGTCGCTGCCGACGTCGTCAACCCTGTTGCTTCATATCTTCTTCTTCACAAGTAAGTGCTTATTTCGTCTATTGGAGCCACAGAGGCAATTTGTCTGGACCTCTATTCCCAAGTCGAATTATACGTGCCTAGTAATTTAATACGCCGCACAGACCAATTTTAAACGTTTTAAACACTTTGTGACTGGTAAATCGATGCTACCAGCAATGCCCGACGTAACTCATCGGACGTTTCCAAATGTACTTTGAATGTCCCCTTGAAGTTCTAAAGGCAACTAAAATCCTGAGGGCGCTCTATCCCACCCCATACATGTTTAAGCGCTGTTACTGTTTTGGTCGAAATCAGTTTTGTTCTTGACAAAGATCGCTCCACATTTAAGATTTCTACCTTAGGAACCATTCGGCACTAATAGGCATAATTTTCAGGTCTACTTATTTGTGACCTGTTGTTACCCCTTGTATTTCCAGCACAAGCCTGGTCCACAATTATCTATCTTTGACACGATGAAGCTGTGTCCTCTATAATTTAACTTAGCTTTGTGTCTGTACTAACTATGAATCGAAAGCCACATAAGTTCTAACAAGACCGATCTCTTCCATATATAGATCGTGACTCTCCACCAGCTGCCACTGAAGTCATATTCATTTTTGATACCTGAACTTCTTCTGCTGCGTGTTTGAAATTTAGGGACAAGGCTATGCTCTCCACAAACATGGTTCACTGCTTCAGATTAGACCATTACTTTGCAATATCGTGAACCCGCTACCCTTGTTTTACAGCATTGCTGTTGCCTTGAAGGTCCTGACCTTATAACTGGCAGAGTTCTCTTGTCTTTCGATTCATCTCAACGAGCATCACTGACCCTCATGGGAAGTGTATGTTTCATTACCTCAATATAAGTGAGTTTTATTCACAATTAACTTTTTTCAACAGCTTGTGATTTGTCATGAATTGTTGACTTGACTTGATATTTAGTCGCCACACCGACTTAACAAGTTTTTAATGTGTTTCTGCATTTTATTATTAAATTGTTATAAAAATGTTCTTACACTTCATCCTCTGAGAATTGACATGCGAATTATTTATGTGATGCAACATAACCAGGTTGTAATGCTATGTTATTTTGTTACAGTTGTTCCTAGGGTCATCAATTATAATGCATTAAGCCCATGTCCTGAAGATGGTCTTATGAAACTATCTCCTAAAGACCGAAACGTAGACTATCAAGTCTAACTCTGCTTATTATTCATCAATCACCATTGATTTTCATTTACTAATCTGAACTTGTTGTGTTATCATTTATTAGCAGTGTAGACTTACTTTGTGATGTAATATAGGAGCATACAAGACAACTCCTTTTATGTCTCAAATGCATTTCTCTGTCCCTATTTGTATCACTGATTGTTATTTTCTTTGCGACAGAGAAATTCAATCTTCTGACTTGAAAACCTGGTTATTGTATTTTTTCATTTCATTGTGTTAGTGTGGTAACATTATTGATCTGTATTAGAGAAATCATATTCAGCCACTAACTGGTAGTAGTGTGGGTACCCAATCAACCTGAGTCCCTTACTTGCTGATACTTAGAATCTCAAACTAAACCCCTTGCTGGCCCAATTTTTGAAAGTACTATTTGCCCAAGCCCGCAAGGGTATATTGGGTTGCTCACCCTCTCCATAAAGACATTCTAAAAGGGGCCTTTCTAAAATAGTACTGCTAAATCCAAGTTTACCAGTAAAGGGGATTTGTTACTACCATTCCGAACATATGAAACATGAAAAAGCTTTTCTTCTCTGATCAGGAATTACAGCTTAAAAGTATATTAAGCAATTTCCATAGATAACCTATGGGAAGAGTAGGCCTCACAGTAGGGAAAAATGAAAATAGGCTCTTTGTCACTATCAGAACATGGAAAACATACCAGTGCATGTCCTACCTTTCATTTACACAGCACCCTGCCCTTAGGGCTACCTAGGGCCTACCTTAGGGATTACTTACATTTAATAAAAGGGAAGTTTCATGCTGGCAAGCAGTTTTAAGTGTCAAGTTGAAGTTGCAGTAAAGTGCACACACAAGCCTTGCAGTGGCAGGCCTGAGACAGATTTGAAAGGCTACTTATGTGGGTGGCACAATCAGTGCTGCAGGCCCTTTGTGTGTGGTATACCACTATACAAGGGACTTACAAGTAAATCAAATATATCAAACAGGTGTAAACCAATGATACCATGTTTAGAGGAGAGAGCACATGCACTTTGGCACTGGTCAGTAGTAAAGTGCCCAGCGTCCTAAAGACAACCAAAAAAAAAGTGAGAAAAAGAGGAGGAGGAAGGCACAAAATTTGGGCTGACCCTTCAGAGAGCGCCATTGTCCAACATATGCATTGAAGTGTTACACAGGTTCCCGTCAGACTCATGCAATGTCAAGCAGACTCATTATTCTTCAGTAAATTGCGGAATCTCACTAAGGGAAATGTACCTCCGGTTTTCAAGTTCCCCTGGTCAGAAAAAAGGGATAACATGATTTCAGCTTTTCCACGTGATAAAACCACATATTTTCTCTCACCCGGAGTTGCAAAACTCAGAATTGCCAACTTTTTTAAACCATGCAAATGTTCGTCAGGTAATACATTTCAAAATTTGTGACAGGCAAAATCGCAGTTCCGAGCTCTATTTCCAAGGATTTCAGCAGAGTACATTAGGCTCAAATACTCTTTTGTACCTGGCTTGTGATTTTCTTTGGGATTTTCAAGGAGATCTCTAGCAGTCCAGTTGACTGCAGGATGTGATAGCTGTCCAAGAACATAAGAGGAATATAGAAAAGAAAAATTGACTTTCTTTGCCCATCCTGCTCTTGGTGCTTATGAACGGTTATTCTTATATTTAATCATTTCTTAAAGTACCCTTTTACGACCCTCACATCCACCTTAGTATATGTACTCACTGAATATGCATATTCTGTGAGGGAGGTGGGCGTGCAGTCGGAGTGTTCTGTTGTGACATTAAAGCTGTTTGTTCAAAGGTGTGAAAAGTGCTGGATCAAAATCACAGCAATCACCTTTCTGCACCCCAGCAATAGGTACTTTTCTAGTAGTTTATAGAAGTAGGAGAAAACATAAAAACTGGTACTTTCTCCAAAACATTTATCCTTCAAGGTGATCCAAGGTCTTGCTCGCCAGCCATTTTACATCACTGTTGATTTGCAGGTATTTACTGCGAGCAGGAAGCTTGCTAGACGCACTACTTTGAAAGGCGGCTTCAGAGGCAGGAAAGGCCACCTGATGTTGCTAAATTTGGCTCCTTTTCAAGCACTTAGCAGACAAGCACTGATCAGCGGAAGAACAGTCTGATTGGAAAGGTTCAACACAGGTAGATAGGAACATGGCGAAGCTGCAACAAAGCATCCCGAAATTAGGAATTGAAAATATTGCGCAGTCAATACCAATAATATGCTTGAATCATTCGACAATTCTAGCATTTTCTAACATTGGTAAAAGCATAACGCAGACATGGCTTGTGCAACATATATCATACATCATCATTTAGGCACCTCCAAAGAACAGTGTGTTGGTGTGCATTGTTTGTAAAGAGACTGTGAGGAAGAACACAAACTCCAGATCCCTAGTGTAAATGGTGTACCACGGTATTCATGCCTGAAAAAGTCCTGAATAAATAAACTCAGTGTTGGAAAATGAGGCATTACTTGTGTGGCCTGCACAAGTAATGGGTCTACATTTCTCATTCACTGGGAACTAGCACCCTGTGTAGCGATTGACTCTCAGAGGGTAGGGTTGCAGAGAAGTCCAAGGCCTACTAAAGGGAGGTTGTGTGGGCTAGTAATCACCGTTGATAGATACGCACTCAATGAATGATTGTCGAGTCTATGCTTTTTAAAAAAAAAAGGAAAAGTACATTTATTACACACACACTTCTCAATACTATAGAACAATTTACAAAAATACATAAGCTGATGGAAATACTTCTTGATGACAATGTGTAAACATTCACACCCTCCCCACAAGAGGGCAGAAATAGTACCACCACTAACGTGTATAAACATTAAGTTGTCCCTTAACCCCTTGCATGCTGATGACGGCCGGGAGCCGTCATGGCACACAGTGCTTGTGTGCTGATGATGGCTCCGGCCGTCATGACCGCACCCGCGATCGGAATGTGCCGCACAGGCGCAGAATCGAGGCAGCATGCAAGGGGTTAATGCCAAGGGTTGACTATAACTTGGAGTGAGGGCCCGTACCATTGGCCCCAAGCGAGTAGCTGCCCACAGTATTATTTCAACAAGCATTTCATAATCTGAACACATTTATTAAGAATAAATGTCTAAGCATGACTTGGGTAACCTATCATAACTGATACCTGAATAATACAAAGTCCATCACAGCCCCTAAAGGGCATCACATTTTTAATTACAGGACCAGACAATTATCATCTGGCACCCTGCCAAGGAGGCTAGCCACATCTATTCCAAAATCACATATAACATAAAACAATGCATGTGAAACCTAATCCCCCAGGGACCACCTTTGTCTAAATGCACATCTAGGCATTTACCACCTTTCATCCCTAGAAAGTGCCTCTCAACATGAAAGCTCTCCAGGGAGTAACTCTGGCCACACTAGCAGCAACCATATATGTTGGCTCTCAAAAACAGGATCCTTTGCACTGTAGAACGAATGTTCCAGCATCAGAGAAACTTAACACTTGAAGAAACCCTTGAGCGGTTATTCTTTTCTGAGCCCCAGAGACCTATGGTGGGGACTTTCCCATACTGTTTTGTGGAGTCTGCGCTGCTCCGGCAGCTCCTCCGCACCGTTGCTCCACTTTGGTGGTGACCCCATCCTCCACGGGTCACCACACACCACCAATGAGCCCTGTGTGTAGGTAAGGCGTTGGAGAGCATCTCAGAGAGCCCACCCCAGCTGGTCTAGCTGGCTCCTTAGGCAGCCAGCACATGTACGTGTTGCCTCAGGAGCAATCCCCTCCTCTTTGGGTCTGCCCGTTCATGCTAGCAGCCAGGAGTTCTGCAGTCAGCCATCCAGGGAATGCGGGGGAGTGTGACAATCCTTCGCCCTCCTCCCTTTGGCCATCGGGCCCAGGGATTGGGTCCTGGGCCCCCATGCGCCTTCACGGGGTGCTCCCCGACTTTCTCTTGTTTGAGGTGCAGGGTTGGGATCCGAGGCTTCATGGGGAGCATGACAGCGCTCCCCGACTTTCTCTTGGTTGAGGCCCAGTGTTGAGATCCTGTGCCTCCAGGTACCTTCAAGGGGGTGCGGCGGGGCTCCCCGACTTTCTCTTCTTATGGAGGTGTGGAAAATTCGCAGCGATCGATGTTAGCATTTAGCTGAAGCCATCTTGTTTCTGGCAGCCATTTTGTCTGCCATGTGCTCGCCATGTGCTCTTTCCTTCTTCTCTGTCATTTACCCTTGTGCCTTGCTCAAAGGCCTGGCTATACTTAGCCTCTCCTACTCTTCAGTTGAGCTTGTAGCAGCCCATGCACCTGTTTAGGTTTGTTACTGTCAGGATGTTTCTACTGAAGTCAGCAACTATTAACTTCTCCTTCTTTGTTTACTATGCATTTCTGTATGACCATTTACGTATGTAACTCTCCTATGTGTGCTTGTACCGCCTTCTTTTGAGCTCCTGTGTGGGTATAAAAGACCCATGGTTCTTCTACTCAGTGTGCTACTTCATACACTACCGAAGGGTGTTGTGTGAATGTAGTTCCACCTCATGAGGGTTAATAATGATCTCTTTTGCTATTTTAGTTTCTGTGCCAACTTCTATTTACTGGTCTGAGGACTTGTGTGCAGAGAAGGGTGAACCCCTAGCACTGGTAAGCCTGGCTGAGGCCCAACTCTACAGATGCAGTCCCGGGGACCCGACTCACCCTGGGTGCACATTGGAGACAGGCTGTGGACCCCCATGCCCTTCGTTGTCAGTCCCACCAGAGGTAAAAGGTTGCCTACCTTCCAGGGGGCTTAGCTCGGCCCCCGTTGGGGTGATTGTGACGATCTTGGCCTCTTTTGTCACTCCTGGTGGCCAGCCCTAGCTCCCGGAGCAATCTCAATCCGCCTCCTGGCCTCCCAGAGGATGCACTCAGCAGGTAGCGGGGGCTTCTCTCCTTGCGCAGAAACCCAGGATTTCTCTCACTGGACCTGGACTCCCTCAAAGGCACAGTCCTGAGTCCTGGGGACAGTCAGGGGGTTTCTCCTTCCAACTGCCCATGGCGTCAGCATCCAGTACCAGTTATCCTCAGCATAAAAAAACTTGGCCGTAGTTTTAACCCCTCCTGCACATGATTTTCAGCTATGCACAATGGAAGTTAAATGCAGGACCTGCACCTGACTGCTGATGCATCGAACACCACTTTATCCGGCTTATGGACGAGGACATTGGCGGATGGACACTGGCAAAGCCCACCTCCTGCCCGCTATTGCACCCTAAATGGTTGGATGCACACCCTGTACCAAACGGAACTTTTTTTGCTCTGGATGGATCTGCACAAAACGTGGTTAAAATCAAGCTGGATGTTCAGATTTGTCAAACAGTGCCAAACTTATTGACAAATCAAAAAATGTTTTTGAATGGAAAGTGTGGCTGAACTATCACTACAGAATCCCTATCCCCATCTACTGATATATACATAATTAACGGGACAGCATAAACATTGTATACTGATGCACAGGGACTAGTATGCTATTTAATGACATTGTTGAGTCTGCAGAGGGGTATTAACTCACAGGAGGCAAAGTGGGTCATAATGCGCCTCCTCTTCGTCAACAATAACGATAAAGTGTAGATTACACTAAGTGGATCTGCATGTGTACTTTATGCCATGCTGGTCTTTGATGTATATTACATATAGACAAAGGCATTTAACCTTAACCTGAACACAACAGGCTAAACCGGTGCAGTGAGATCGCACACAATAATTAGGCATTGTGAATATTGTCCCAATTGTTTTCTTCTGTAAAGTTATTGTAGAACGGAACCTGTGAGACATTAAACTGTGTTTTCTGAAGTGGTTACAACATATTGTAGTGGAACATGGAACCTGATATTTGCACTTTAGGAATACATTTGTAATGCATGTTTATTAGTGCAATTGTTTCAAACAACATGTTATTTGGTCCCAATTATTTTCCCTGGCATGGCATAAATATATTCATTTGTCAGCCTAAAACTCATAATAGCAACATTTTAATACACTTTGACTGGTGACATTACTTGATAGCGGATTAGAACCTCACTCTTCTTGGAAAGGTTCTACCCAGCAGTAAACATAATAGAATGAAGGGAGCTCACGCAAATGGACATACTTGAGCCCGGAGGTAAAGACCCCTGTCAAAAGCCTCTAAATAACACTTTTTGTTTCAGGGGATTGGGATACGGCATCAATGATTGGCAGGTAGAATAGTAGACATTGGAAAAAGCTCATTCTGTTTTCCAAAGGCTGCAGTTTTAATTTAATCAATACACGAGAATCAGAGAACAAGTGATACTGGAGCTATGTCTTGTTAGCTGTCATGTTTCACTTCCAAAGACTGCAGAGGCAGGTAGCTTGTGGACACTCCAGCCAGAGGAAACATCAGGGTGGCAGAGCAGCAGAGCAGAAGCACCAGCCGGGGTGACTCATGTCACACTTTGCAGCCAGCGTGGCCCAACATACCTCATTGCAAGGTTATGTTGATCGAGAGCCCACAACTAAAGGAAGAGACATCATGTTTGGTAAATAAGCACTCAAACCACCCTTTTATTAACAAAAGAATGTAGATGTTCAGCGATAAGGCTTTGCAGTAATTATGACGGAAAATAGTTCAGACTTTGACCACTAGATTTCATGTTTTTGTCCAAAAGTAATGGCAAATTGTTGCTTTACATTTTTTTTTTAGATCAATATTATAGCTGGTCAAAGGAATGAGCTGAAGAAGCATCAGCATAGAATGACCACTAGAGTTCAACTTTCTTCTCGAAGTAATGGCAAAATGTAGCTTTACATTTTTTAGTTAAAAATAACAGCTGGTTAACTCCAGAGCACCACTGGTGCCAGAGAAGCACCAGCATCAAACAATAAACTGACGTTTTTCAATATTCTGTGCTAGGTGAAAGGTAAAATTAAAAATTAAAGATTTTGAAAGGTACAATAGATGAGAAAGGTCTACCTTTCTTCCACAAAATGATCTACTGTGTTTTTGAAGTGGAGATAATTGGATGACATACATGTTTGTATTTGATTTAGGGAGTGGTCAAGGACTGAGCCTAGGTAGGGTTAGCAGAGAGCTTGATGTAAACATAAGTTTTGTTAGCATACAATTATCTATATAATTGGTTGCCCGTGAAAATGTTAGAGAGGGTCACAGGAAAACATTAAAAAGTACTGGAGATAGGAGCAAACCCTGAAGAATGTCACAGTTCAATTTACAGATTTCAGAAGTTAAAGGATCTAATGTGACCTTCTGGCGATGAGGATCTAAATAGGATTCAGCTGAGGCCTACACTCAGTTGGAAACCACTCTACCAAAATGCGATGGTTTATCATGTCAGAGGCTGTAGAGAGATTTAGACGTACCAGCAGAGTTGAAACGTCATCTATAAAACTCAGGGTGTTGTCACAAAATTCCACAGGGCATTCTCTTCTAATGGCGAGGACTAAAGCTAGAATGCACAGGAGAAAAGTTAGCAATCTAAGAAATATTTGGGCCAGCATAGGAAGATTTCTGATTGGTTGAAATGTGGACAGTTCATAAATGGAAAGCTTATTCTTTTCAGGAGCGATGTTACTATGTGTTTTTTAAGTTGGATGAAAATTCTTTATGAATAGATTAATGATATAGGATATAATCATGGTAATGGGTGATTCTTGTTCCTGCAGCAGCCAAGCATGGGTGGGTTCCCTAGGTGAGTTGGTAGGTTTAAGTACTATTAAAGGGGTCCCAATATCCTCAAAAGATGGTTCCTAAAGGCTACTGTTCAACTTTGAGAAGACTTGCCTCTGATCAAGGAGAAATTGTTGATGAGCTGTCGCTGCTTACGGGTCCTATGACAGAATATTGGTACTAACAAAATTGTGACACTGGACTACCTTTTGAAACATACCAGAATATTTTCTCAAAAATATCATCAACAAAAATATTGAGTTCATTCATATTGTTTCCACTACATAGTGAGTGGCTGATATATTCCTTGTATTTTTACAACTTCCTTTGCCTAAGCAATACACTGTTGGCCCATGACTTGGAGGTTGGTGACACTTGCCTGAATGCTGTATTTTATCTCTAAATGAGAGATTTCAGCATAGCCCCCATTTCTAATCTATTTTTTATCATGCATATTGTGCACGCCATATTTCACATTCTCCATTACCTTGTGAAGGGTTTTAGCCATGAGATTGCCTAGACTACCAAGGCATAAGTCAGAGGTACCTTCGGTAGGCATTGATCCATCACTGTTTATGAGTAGCTGTGTAGTGGTACAGTGGGGCCCTCAAATACTTTTTATATATGTCTGTGAGGCCAGTGACTGCCTCACACTACTTTGATATCACATTTTCTGACATTAGAATATCTCAACCTATTTCTGATAAACTGAGACTGCACTCCTATCATATCCAATCTGGCTTCTGTAAACTACAGGCTCTTGCACCATGACTGAACCACTGGGGTAGGAGGTTGGGTAGGTCAGGTTGTTCGACTCTGTCTGTCTATTTCAGTACTTCCAAACCAACCCCATCTTCTATCAAGTTTGGGAATTTGTGTTTGCTACATGTTAGTTTTCGCCACAGAATTTTACCATCTGGGCATTATGATATTACCCACCTGGTCAAAGTAAAAACATCTTCTGGTTTTCTTCATTTTCAGGCAACCGTTGCTGCTAAATACTCCTCTATAATTTTTTATGGATTAGGAGATTTTAATATCTGACTAGATGCACCATTTGAGCACCATGACTAAAATTTTAAATTGTGACCTAGCCAATCTTATTTTTTCTCTTGAGCTCAATGGGTCTAAGCACATTCGGGAGCATTCTCTTGTCACTATTGTCCACAAAGATCCCGGTATGCAACATCACTCTATCATACCTGGGATCTGGTCCAATCACATTTTCATTTTATTTTCACTAGACTGACCAGAATGTACAACAGGGACTTCCTCACTCAACTATCCTATCTTTACAAAATGTGACCACTTTGTCAGGGAAGACTAACTGAAATAACCCTTTCTTACTCGCCTAGAGGTTATGATTAATAAGAAATTACATTGTGAACCTCCCTTTCAGACATTAGTTCCCATGCTGAGGGCACTTATGACATTACTACCACGTAAATAACTTTTTCTTAATTTCACAATGATTCACGGATCCTTGTGGAGTAAAGTTTATGAAAACCAGTACTGATTATTAGAAAGGATGGGGCATACAAAATCCCACCATTCAAAGAAGAATATCAAATGTATTTAAAAGCATAAAAAATGTTTCCTGATGTACAAAAGGTCTTCCAATTAACAGACAGAGTTTGGGAAGAAGCAATTTTGAAAAGTGTGTGTAAAACTCGACTGTAAAAACAATTTGACCCTGGGCCTTGTCTTTTTTAAGGGAAAGCAATTCAAGCTGAAGTTCTGTTTGAGTAAGGTCTGTTTCCAGGGATGAGGAATCAACTTGAGAATAAGCCGACATAGAAACAGAGGATAGATAACTTGAAATTGCAGAATCTGAGGGTAGAAAATCCGGTGTGTAGAGAGAGATGTGTGTAAATTTGTTGGAATTGAGCCAGAATATTCTGGTATCGGTGGTGAGGAGAACCATTATCATTAATAATTGATTCAAATAATTAATTTTTTGTTTAATTTTAATATAATTAGCTAGCAAATTTCCAGATTTATTTTGGGCTCCATAATCCTTAGTTCTGGATTTGAGAAGGTAAGAGGCAGCGTTATCAGTAGATACTTTAGTAAAATGTAGTTTGGTTTTGATTAGTTGATTTGGAGAGTGTTGAGAATGGTACGTATAGTAAGAATGTTCTAAAAGTTTAATTTCATTGAGAATTAGTTTAGACTGTGATTGAGATAGTCATCTTCTTTTACAAACAAATTAATTATTAAGTCTTGAACTGAGGCTTTAAATGCATCCCATACAGTATGAAAGGGAACATCTTCCTTTTGATTAAAGAGAAAAAAATCTTGGGCAAAGCAGCAAAAGAAGAGGTGGAGGAGGAGTCCATTAGTAGTGAATTATTAAATCTCCATCTTGTAGGAAAAGTAGATTTGGGCCTAATGTCTAAATGTACGGATATCGAGGCATGATTAGTGATCAAAAGGGAACCAATATCCACTGAATGTAAGGATTGAATTTAGTGGTGTAAAAAAATAACATATTCGATTCGAAATTGTACAGAATGCCCCGGGGAAAAACATGTGTACTCCCTTAAAGTGGGATTGCATAAAAGCCAAGTATGAGTAAGGTTGCATCTTTAAAAAACTTGTGTGAAAGGTTTTTGTGACTTGTTTGGAATATAGTGAAATGAGAAGTGTCGGTCTAGGAAAGGGTCAACAGGTATGTTGAAATTCCCAGCCAGAACTAGATTGTTATCAGGATACTGTAAAAGCTTCTGTGAAATTAGAGACCAAAAATTGACAATCGGGTGTATTATGTCCATATGTGTTGAAAAGAGCAATTGGAATTTTATGAGAGTATACTTTAAGTTTTAGCCATCTCCCCTCTTATATTTTTCCTAAGAAACCACCTGAATGTTTAAAGATTTATGACACAATATTACAAATCCGTGTTTTTTCCCATAGCAGGCAAAAAGAAAACTTCACCCACCCATTACCTACGCAATTTCATAGATTCTATATCCGAGAGATGAGATTCCTGCAAAAAAAGCTATGTGAGCGTGAAGTTTTGATAGATGAGTGAGAACACATTGTCTTTCAATTGGAGAATTCAGACCCCTGACATTTTAGGAAACCATTGTTAACACAATTGCAGAAAAACAGAGTGAAGAAAATAATCATACATTAAGTGAAAAAGAATACAGCAAAAACACAGAAGGGGTAGAAAAAAGAATATTCTACAAGAAATAGGACAAGGTAAAAGAATCAAAATAGGAAAAAAACTGAGAAAGAAAGAAGGAGGAAAAAGAAAAGAAGAAAAAGAAAACCCATAGACAGAAAAACAATCCAACTCTAATACAGCAAAGAAAGGGCAAACAAACAACCAGAAAGGATAACGTAGCTAACAAAAACCTGATGAAGGTAGGGGAGGGACCACATAAAGGAGACATTGCGTCCAATCCACTGGGGGTGTCATGACGTGGGAGGGGAGGTGTGACAAGCAATGGGGAACAAAGACAATCATAACATAGAGAAAACACCTATAGGGTAGGAAAGAATAATATATAATGTTAAATCGAAAAACAAATCCTCAATTTGTATACTAGAACAATACATCTCATCAACAAGAATAACATACTATACTCCTGACATGGCGAAAGTAATAAGCAAACTCAACAACAAAAGGCAGTCACTTTGTAGAGGTTGAGGGAGCAACATCCATGACATGTGCTTTGCATAAACTAAGAAAACCCCTCAAACAAGATGGGTCTTCGTAGGATGTTGTTTTATTATTGTGGGTGACTTCGAAAAAGCAGAGTTGGAAAAGTCCAAACTGAGCTCCGATGGAACGA
This sequence comes from Lissotriton vulgaris, assembly GCF_964263255.1. Classification (NCBI taxonomy): domain Eukaryota; kingdom Metazoa; phylum Chordata; class Amphibia; order Caudata; family Salamandridae; genus Lissotriton; species Lissotriton vulgaris. The sequence continues at coordinate 118,767,569 of NC_141690.1, forward strand.
AGGGCAGTTCTCATACTCAGAAAGTCTTTTCTCCAGTCTGCTGTGGCCTTGGAATAGTCCTGAGAAAAATATAAAGCATGCCCAGATCAGGAAATTTCTTTAAGGCAACGAGCAGCAGATATAACGTGCATTAAATGCGTATGTTCCAAAATGTACAAGATGACACCTCTAGGTCTTTTAGGAGATGAAGCAGTCGAAGGAGGGAAGCCCAAAACATGAGCTCTCTGGATGTTAAGTTGCAGATTTTATGGTGACTGCCAAATCTGAGCTAAAAATGATTTAAAGAAAGAGATAGAGTCAGTTCCTTCGGTGCCTTCGGGAAGGGAATAAAATGCACAGGTTATTCCTCTGATTACGATTTTCAAGGTCTTTGACCTGTCTCTGTAAAAAAGGAACCTGTAGCTGCAGGGAGTTCACTTTAAGAGCTGTGTCATTAAAATGTGTGATTTGTTGCTCTGCTGAAGACAAACGTTCCTCCATGAGTGACCATCTATCACTGAGAGTTTGCAATTTAGCATTAGTGTCCTCAACAAAATGGGGCAGAGCTTTATTTTTTCCAATAAGAGGTCCAGAGAAGCCCCAGGTACAGATTTTATAGGCAAAGGAGGGTGTTTTTAAAGCCTCTTAACTTGTGCCTTACTGACATGTGTTTGAGATGAAACTGCAGATGAAATCAACAAAAAGACCAAGTATGACCCTATATTTGAAATGAGATTCTCTATTGCGACAGGAACAATTGATGCCAGCAAGCGTGTTTGTGATTTACCTACTGGAGATTGGAGTGTAAATTGAAGAGCTTTTGACCTGCCCATGTATTAGAGTCACGCAAAATGGGCTTAACAACGCAGCCAGTGCAAGGTATTATTGCTCAACCACATATACCCCCAAAACTGATGCAGCAGCTACACATCTAAAAAAAAAACATCTCACCAAATAGGAAACGCAGAGTAAATACTGAAATTTCTCCCAAAACTTCCACAAATGCTGGCCTCATGCCTATACTGCAGGAGAAAATCTTTCAAAATTCAGTAAAAAGCTATTAAAGAGAGGAAACATCCATTACATGAGAAAATTGCTCTTAAATGGAGAGGCAACTGAGGTAGAGAAAATGCCTTTAAGGATATAAAATGCCTTTAAGGGAGGCGTTTGCCAGTCATATTTTATGAGGAGTAAGCTGGCTCCTCTCACAGCTAACATGGTGGCTGCACCTGAGGGAGAGCAGCAGCCCACCTTTGAGCATCTAAGGAGCCTTGCAGCATCATTAAAATGATGGAACAGAACAGAACCGCTGTGCATGATCTGTGAAGAACGGGCCACACAGCGAAAAACGATGCAGGCGGGCCACCGCCGCACTGCTGACATTCACAACGCTCTCCGGAGCTTCAAGGAGACACAGCCATCTTCATTCCTGATTAAATATTTTAATTACTGAAGTGTGTGTTCTAATTTTTAATATGGTATTTAATTTTCTGTAGTTGAATTACTAATTTATAATTTAGTAGTAGGTTGTTGAGTTTGTAGGGGAAAACGTTTCCTCATCACCACACTTGTCATGGCGGTGTGACAGCCATGAAAAGTGTGGCAGTGAGGGAACAAAAAGGGCTCTACAGGCCTCCCTCATGCCTCACTCCATGTGAATGCACACAGAGGGCACAACATGTGCCCCCCCCCTGTGTGTAGTCACACCAGTACCTGCACAGCATGGAATGCAGCAGTCCATGCTGTGCAGGTACTGCCTTTGACGTTCCCATTGCAGTGCCTATTTTACAGGCACAATACTGGGAACGCCAAACAACAGCCCACCAGACAGGAGAAAACTCCTGATCTGGTGGGCGGTTCCTACATGAGTTTGGCAGTGCGGGAGTGGGAAGTCCCGCTTCCGCATGCCGAATTCCTAATTAGGCGCTTAGAAGTCAATACAAATTAACTATCTCTTATACAGAAGCTGATTATAGAAGGAGTTAGGAGAAGAACAGTATCCCTCAATAGGTTTAATGTGTGCTTCTGGTCTTGATGTTAAGTATGATGAAAATGCTAAGGCAAGAGACATTGGAGTTTGGCAGTTGAATGAGGTTCCACGGTCAATATATTGATCATCCCTTTCATAGACGCAGCTCTTCAGGTGGCATCCATCAAATTTGTGAAAAAAACACTGAAACTGTCCCACAACTCCCTGGTAATCACAACTGTTAAAAGATTTCAAGTAGAAGTTCCCAAAACAGGAAAATGTTTTGGAGGAGTAAAATTATTTCTTAGTGGAGAGGGCAAAGTACAAAGCATTTATCCAGGAATATAAATCCCTGATGAAAAGAAGCAGAAAATGTTAAGTTCTTCTTAGATAAGATTAGATTGGCCAGCTAACTCTCCCAGAGAGTTATTCCAGATGTTGTCACGCCTGTCCTCTGTTCGTCCAATTAGAGTAAACAATTTGGTGGTGATTTGGCAAACTTTTTTAAGAAAAAGGTTGAGGATGTCTATAATAAGTTAAGTGTGATCCAGAAGGAATGGTGTCCATCGGACAAAGAACATCCTTCGGAAGAAAATCGTTTGACTTTGCACAATTTTCTACTCCTGACACCTGAGCATGTAGAGGAGTTTATATTGACCATCAAATCAGGGCGGACAGTAGATCTGTGCCCTCCTAGAGTGCTACATGAGATTGTGGGATGTATTGCCTAACTTTTGTTGCACTGTTGAATACCGTTATTAGGGCAGGAAAGTTTCCTAAGAAATGGAAACAGGCATCAATCCTTTAATTATTAAGAAAAACCTTTTTAAACCCCAATGAAGAAAGGAACTACCTCCCAATATTGCGTCTCCGTTTTGTAGCAAATATTTTAGACAAACATTTAAATAGTTCAATCTCAAAATTCATGGATCGAAAGGAGATCTTGGACCAGGCCCAGTTCGAGTTTAAGAAACCCCACAGTGTGGAATCGGCATTGGTGGCAGCCATGGAGAATATTTGAGACATAATAGATAAAGGTGGGAAGGCTGCAGTAGACTTGTCCGCAGTATTAGACACTTGACAGAAGTAGGAATTGGAGGGTCAGCTTTCAGTCTTCTCTGTTCCTTCATTGATAAAAGGGAACAATCAGTTGCCCTAGGAGATTTCTCTTCTAAATTCTTTACCTTGCTGTGTAGCTTCTCACAGGGGTGATCATTAAGTCCCACGCTATTTAATATGTATGTGGCTCCTTTAGCCATATTGATAAGAACATTTAGTTTCTTAAATATATCCTATGCCGATGATACCCAGATAGTGGTATCTATCACCAGCAGCATAGAAGAAGGAGCTGAGCGATTTACAACTGTATGAGAGCCACATTGAAATGGATGAGTACCCACTGACTTTAGCTTAACTCCAATAAGACAGAAGTGCTGATCTTTGGTAAAGATGTCTCCTTTTGGGGTAACACATGGTGGCCTCAGGATCTGGGTGATTTGCCTACTCCTGTTCCATCAGTGAGAAATTTGGGTATTATGTTTGATTCCAGACTCATTTTTGTGGAACAAACCAACCAGATTATGTCATCATGCTTCTTTGATTTAAAAATCTTCAAGAAGGTTCTCCCCTTCATACTATATGATCTCAGGAAGACTTATCATTACTCTAGTTTTTTCAAGAATGGATTACTGCAATGCTCTATTTTGGAGCATGCGGCAAGAGCTGTGACAAAAACTGCAAAGAATTCAGAATGCAGCAGCATGTTATGTTATGTTATGTTATGTTATGTTATGTTATGTTATGTTATGTTATGTTATGTTATGTTATGTTATGTTATGTTATGTTATGTTAAAAAGATTTATACAGCTCATGGCTGCCCCAGCAACGGGGCATCCCAGTGCTACCCAAGTACACGTTGCAGGATGAAAAAGCAGAGGGAGTACATTTTATTCGGAAATAACCTGGTTTTGATGGCCTTTCTAAAATCTAGATGGTTCCGAATACCTCTGATAGACACAGGAAGAGAATTCCAGAGTCCGGACACCAATGCCTTAAAAGAGCGATCCCCAGCTCTTGCTCGTCGGACTCAGGAGGTTCAAGCTAAATACTGAACGGCTGAGCGCAAGATACGTTGCGGTAAATACGGCACTAGGAGTTCTGCTAAGATAGGAGGCGCTTATTGAGTCAGAATTTTGTGAGCAAAGCACAATGTCTTAAACTGGATTCTTTTATCAACAGGCAGTCAGTGTAGCTTAGGTAAAAGCTTTGACACTGAGCAAGATTTTGGGATGGCAAAACAAAGTGCATGCTGCTGCGTTTTGTACCCTTTGTAGGTGCTGGATCCCCGATTAATTAACGCCTAGGTAAAGGGAGTTACAGTAATCCAGCCTACATAAAATCGTAAATTAGATATTGGTCTGGCGTGTTTGCGAGTCAAAGAACTCTAAAAGGGGCTTGAGTACTTGCAGAAGCCAAAATCAAACCCCTGTGACCACTTTTGTTCGGGTTTCGGAAGACAGCCCACTGTCAACCCATATTCTAAACTTTTCCACTGCCTCCTTAGGCAGGGGTGCAGGACTCAACTCATCTGGCCACCGTTGCTCTGACCACAAATTACTGTTTCTCCCAAGCAGTAGAATTTCAGATATACTGGCCTTTAACTGCAGGCAGTTTGCTGCCATCCAGTCAGCAATACCAGCAAGGCCTCCTTAAATTTAAAGAGGTTATTTATGCATTTTTTGGAAAAGGAAACAATCAGTTAAGTGTCATCAGCGTAAGACACTAATAACAGTCCTTTACTTTTTGCTACCACTGCGAGGGGTTGCAGGTAGATATTAAAGAGCGTAGGGCTCAATATTGATCCATGCAGAACTCCATAATGGTTGGCGTATTCCTGCGAACAGTGGGGTGGTACAGTGACCTGGAATGTTCTACCATCCAAAACAGATCTGAACCAGGCCAAGGCCACACCCCAATACCTATACCCTGCAGGCAGCGCAATAGAATCTCATGGGATGCAGTATCAAAAGCGGCACTTAGGTCAAGGAGAATTAGAGCTGCATAGTTTCTTTCGTCCAAACTGCTTCGAAGTTGCCCCGTCACTGGCTACAGGGTGGATTCGGTACTGTGGCATGATCTGAACCCGTTTTGTGAGGAGCTTCAGTAGCTTTAGCCAGGAAAAGGAGCTGAGATGTAGGGCAATAGTTTTCTGGCTTGGAAGGCTCCAAAGAACGTGTTTTTAATAGCGGTGTTACTTTAGCATGCTTCCATGCAAGTGGTGCAGATGCTGAGGTTAGGGATAAATTAATCAGTTCCCTACAGGCAGGAAGAAGATGTTTTTGAAGTAAGCATGCTTACTTTATAATATTAAGAAGCTTAATCCAGTTTCGACCACTTTAACTAAACTTCAATGGCTCCCTGTTAAGAAAAGGGTTGCCTTTTAATGCACTTTTCAAAGCCCAAAATGTTTTTCGTTTGACAGGTTCTGAATTTTTTGAGAAAAGATTTTCTTGGTATCTACCTAAGAGGGACGCGCGACCTGCTGCTTCAATGAAAGTTGTTAAAGACACACAATTGATGGACGGATGGCGTGGGGGGCAAAAGAACGATGAATGTAGGCCCAGATCTCTGTACTGGGATGAATATATGACATTGTTCTTCATTCCGTCCATCAATTGTTCTTTTTGCATTTGTCACCCCGAGTAGGACGGGCATGCCCAGATGTGGGTACCGTGCTCTCCATGCCACTGGAGTCAAGCTATCCTGGCTGATGAGGGGTGAAACCCCAAAACCAGTCCTAGGAAGCCTGTTTCCAGTCCCGGGAGGACCTGGCCCGGCAGTTCGGGCTGGACTGTTCCCATTGGGTGCAGGGTCAAGACTGATCTTCATTTGGCTGGGTTCGAACTGGAATGGCATGGGTAGCAAAAAAGTCAGATCTCGGTACTGGGGTGAATGTATGACATTGTTCTGCATTCTGCTATTTTTGCATTTGTCTAAGAAAGTTGTAGCACCAAGAATTTATAAAGCCTCTTGGGGCGGCAGAGGTTTTGTGTACCATACTTCAATGCTTTGGAATGGTATGCCTGAGGTGCTGAGAGGACAATACAGTCTGCAGAAGTTTCATAAACAGTTGAAAACCTGGCTTTTTAATCTCTCGTCTTAATTTCTGACTAGGCATAGTATAGAGGATTCGTAGCAGCCTTTGGGTGTATGTTAGCTTTAGAAATATAAAATCATATCAAATCAAACCAGTTCATTTGCGTGTGCAACAAGTCCTTTCAGTAGTTCTCAATGCTGAATGTGTTCCACAACGATGTGACATTTCAGGCTGGGATCTACAATATCTTTGTGCCAGTGGAATTCAGGGACAAATCTAAACTGTTTGTCTCGAGACACTAAGGAAGTAGTAGAGGGTGAGGGCTCAGTGAGCCAACAGGCAAATATTCTATTGTCCAAGAGACACTGTAATGAACTGTTCTAAGAACAATGATAGTTGGTGCCAAAAGGGATCCCTCTTCATTTTATTTAATTTCACGTTCAGACTCCTCACCCACGCACACAAGGCTCTCCACGACATGGGCCCCAAATACCTCAACAACCGCCTCACATTCTACACACCCACCCTCCAGCTCCGATCGGCCAGCCTCGCCCTCGCCTCCGTCCCACGAATTTGCAAAACCCCCGCCGGAGGAAAATCCTTCTCCTACCTGGCGGCCAAGACATGGAACTCCCTTCCGATCCACCTCCGGCTGACCCAGGACCACCTCTCCTCCAGGAAACAACTCAAGACCTGGCTGTTTGAGCAATAGAGACTACCCCCCCCCCCTCCCAGCGCCTTGAGACCCTAGCGGGTGAGTAGCGCGCTCTACATATTTGTTTGATTGATTGATTGATTGTTTAATACTTACAGATGCTGGTCATAGGGCGTCCAGGTACTTAATTCTGCTTCTAATCCCAAGGCTGGTTGTTGTCATTAAGTGACCTGGAATCCCAAGACCTTCTTTGCCAGGCTGACACTTGGATTTCAGTAAACAGACTGTGCACCTCAATCAAAGACACGTACTACAGTTTAGAGGGATGATAAGAGACACCATGACTTGAGAAATCTAACAACTTACAGAGCACTTTGGAGGTCAAACGGAGCTGTTTAGGGTCATCATGGATTTCAAGAATCCGCCAGACCTCGCACAAGCCATCCATATCTATTGCTGGGTGATGAGTGGTTTTGCTAGTCTGCGAAAAACATTAAGATCAGTGATGCTGTTTACTTAACAGCAACACCAGACCACACACTTCTGACAGTGTCTTGGTTGTGAATTCTACAATACATGTTCTCTTCCAAGGCGGTCACCAGCTTTACCCATTTAAAATACGGACCATAACCCTGTAACAAGAGTTGGTGCCAAAGATCAAATCTTCTAATTATCCTTATGTACCACAATTCTCCCAAAGTGTCAAAAACATATGTGCACGGCCATCAAACGTTCTCTTGCAGTTAACCTCTGTCTGGGTTGGACATAAATAAAGTATTTACTTTTCAGGCGTACAGTGGGAACCCACTCATTAAAGATCCATTTTGAACTAAGTTAAAAAATATCGTTTGGCCAGTTCGCACCATAAAAATGCTCCCCCATTGCACTCCTTCAGATATGAATTACTAACCAATGCTACTGTGGTATGCGCTCTAGTCTATGCGCGTATACGCGATGACGCGTCACGCCATAGACTAGAGCGGATAGGCGCGCATGCGCAGCAGAGAGAAAAGGAAAGGCGCGAACGCTAGGAAACGGCAGTTGGCGACCGGAGCTCGAGATAGTTAGACGCTCGGCGCCCTTAGCTCATAACTTTCTTGTATGATTGAATAAACCTGAGTTATACACTCTACCCTGTCTCAGCGTGTCCTGTGGGGGAACTACAAACATTGCAGTGGCGACGAGGCTGGGATCCGGACACCACCTGGTGCAGTGGACGACGGCAAGCACCCCCACAGCCCACACTCACAAGCCAGCAAGGCAGGTCACCCGCAAGGAAGAGCAAAGGGCGTGGCAGCAGCGCAGCAGCACGGCACGGAACCAAACACCAACCTCACAAGTCAGGTTAGTGTGGCCCAAGACTCCAGGAGCCCTCAGGCAGCAACCTGGCAACCAAGGGAGACACCCCCAAGCTAGAGGAAGGGGGAAGATTGTACAGACTGCGCACAGTACGAGGGATAATACCCCAGGTAGCCCAAGGGGCCAAGGTGACACGGCAGAGAGCGCAGGAGCGTCCGGTGAGCCTACCCAACGAAGGGCCCAGGAAGGAGAACCTAGAGGCGAAGTCAGAATGGCGAATCAAGCGTCAGCCCTAATGGCACCCGTCCCGTTTCTACCCAGACCAGGTGAACCCCAACTAAAATGGGAAGACTGGAAAGAATATTTCCTCAATTACATTGAGGCTCTCGGAGATGAAAGTGAAGGTGAATACACGCCGGAAAGGAAAAAGAGACTGTTGCTCCACAACTTAGGCCCAGAAGGGGTGAGGGTGTTTAAGAACCTGGTGCCCAAGGAGAGGGGTGCAGCGGAGACGGATGTCTTTGTGAATGCACTGGACGACCTGGACAGCCATTACCGCCCAGCAGTTTGCGTCTCGATAGACCGCTATAACTTCCAACAGAGAAAACAAGAGGCGGGAGAATCCATTGACGACTACGTGGCAGCTCTCCGTCGGCTAGCAATCACGTGTCGGTATGGGAATCTGCAGGATGAATACATCAAAGACCAAATTGTAATGCACACCACCAGCAGAGCAGTGCAAGACAAGCTATGGGCGATGAATGAGACAACCCTGAAAGAAGTTGTGGCGATGGTCAAGAAGGCGGAAATGTCGAAGAGAGGCGCAGACGCGGCGAAAAGGGAAAGTGGGCCGAGACAGATGATCAACAAGATTGATGAGGCACCACAATCCAGCAAGCCCAAAAGCGCTTACGGAGACCCGAGGAAGGATACAAGAGGGTCTGGGAAACAGATGGCTCGCTCCAGCCCGGGGACAAAATTCGCGTGCTACAGATGCGGCAGTGCAGCGCACGCGGCCCAGGACAGGCGTTGTCCCGCGTTCCGCGCCAGGTGCTCGTTCTGTGGGTTGACCGGTCACTTCGAAAAGGTCTGTCGAAAGAAAGGGACGAAGTCCACGGTCAAGTGCGTCGACGCGGCCACGGCCAATGTGAGTGAGGAAGACGATCCAGAAGAGGATGATCTGGTTCTGTGCATAGAGGATCAAGTGCTGGACGTATCCGGGAAGCGAAGAGATAAGCCCCGCACCGACATGCTCATCGGGGGCGTCAAGGTACATGTGGCCGTGGATTCAGGGTCCCCCTGGACCATCGTGCAAAGGTCGATATGGGAAGAGGACTTCGCGCCAGTCATAGGACCCGACCTAATGCCGCCGGACATCAGACCCATCTCGTATACCGAGAATTCCATCCCCCTGGTAGGGTGCAGGGACCTGGAGTTCGAATTCAGAGGACGGTCGGCCACGTGCACCCTGTATGTAGCAGAGAAGGGCCCATCGGTACTGGGATGGAGAGACGCAGGTGATCTCGGCATCATACTCAATCCTGGAGGGAAAGAACAGATTTTGCTAACAGACGAATGGCCCCTCTCGAAGGAGGAAGACTGGAAGGCAGCATACCCCAAGGTCTTTGAGGGCACGGTTGGCAAACTGGACAAATTCGTGCATAAAATGGTCCTTAAGGAGGGAGCAGTACCAGTGGTGCATAAGGTCCGGAACATACCGATATCCACGAGTGAGGCGGTGCGCCAGGAACTACGGAAGTTAGAAGAGCAAGACATCATCGAGCCAGTGGATAGTGCGGAATGGCTATCGCCCTTGGTAGTGGTCAAGAAACCAAATGGCAAGGTCAGACTCTGCGTGGACCTAAGGGAGCTCAACAAAAACCTCATAGTGGAGAGGTTCCCGCTCCCCAGAATAGAGGAGATGCTAGCAAGGACAAAAGGCATCACCCACTTCTCCACCATAGACCTCACGTCTGCATATTACCAGATAGAACTGCATCCGTCGAGTAGGAAGTACACAGCCTTCATAACGCCCTTTGGATGCTACCAATTCAGGAGAATGCCCTTTGGCCTAGCATCCGCTGCGGCCGTGTTCCAGAAGTTGATGCACAGGTTGTTTAAGGACATCTCGGGAGTGCAGTATTTCCAAGACGACATCCTAGTGATGGGCTCCGACAAAAATGAGCACGATAAGAAACTACATCGAGTGCTGGGAGTGCTGCAAGGCAAAGGTTTAACGGCGGAATGGAGCAAGTGCAGAATCGGGTCTCGCTCAGTCACCTACCTAGGGCACGAGATAGGAACGCATGGCATCTCGCCGAAGGAGCAAAATGTGAAGGCAATAAGGGACGCCAAAGCCCTAACAACCAAAGAGGAAGTGCGGTCATTCCTCGGAATGGCCGAGTATTACAGCAAGTTTGTCAGACATTTTGCCACTAGAACGTACAGGATGAGACAACTAATCAGAAACAATGTGAAATTCGAATGGGACGTAGAGGCCCAATCTGAATTTGAATCCATTAAAGACTGTATCAGCCATGCCATCCCATTGCAAGGGTATGTCCCCACGGGCAAGACTATTGTGACAACAGACGCAAGCGACAAGGGCTTGGGGGCTGTCTTGGCGCAGGAAAGGGAGGACGGAACCAAAGAAACGATCAGTTTTGCATCCCGGGCGCTGTCCCCGACGGAACAAAGGTACAGCGTAATTGAAAAGGAGATGCTGGCGGTCACGTGGGCGTTGAACAAGTTTCGTCAGTTCATATGGGGCACGAGATTCAGGCTCCAAACGGATCACAAGCCACTCATCAAAGTGTTGACGTCATCGGGCCATGACACCGCCACCCCGAGAATAGCGAAAATGACCTTGAAGTTGCTAGATTATACATATGATGTAGAATATCTTCCAGGCACGCAGAACAAGGTAGCTGATTACCTCAGCCGGGCAGCAGCAATGGAGGAGGCGCCGGGAGAGACCCCGGACGCAGAGGAGATGGTCGCCAGCATGGAGGATCACGAAATGTCGATCAGTGCACAGGAATGGCAGGCGGCTTACGAGCTCGATGAGGAAAAGATGGAAGTAAGGAAACACCTCACGTTGGGGTGGCCGGACAAGAAGAAGCTCACGGAGGGTGTGCGACGATTCTACGAAATGAGAGAAGAATTGTCCCTGAGTGACTCGGGGATATTCTTGTACAGGGGAGAGAGAGTTGTGCCCCCAGTGACACTGATACCCAGGCTGCTGAAATTGCTCCATGAGGGGCATTTGGGCATTGTGAAAACCAAGGCGTTGGTCAAGCAGATGTATTGGTGGCCAGGAATGGATGCCCACATCGAGAGGCAAGTGCGGGAGTGCGGGCAGTGCCAAGGAGCAGACAAGGTGCTCCGCCCACTCAGACCTGCACTGGGAAAGTTCGACACCCCGCATGGCCCCTGGGAAGAGGTGGCCATAGACATTCTGGGGCCCGTTCTGGACAGTAGAGGTGTGAATAAGTACATCTGTGTGATAATAGACAAGTATTCCAAATGGCCGGAAGTGGACATACAAGAGTCGATGGACACGGACACGATCTTGAAGTTCCTAACCTTGGTGTTCCTTAGAGAGGGAATACCCAAATCCATTCTCAGCGACAATGGACCGCAATTTGTGTCGGACAAGTGGGGAAGATACATGAAGAGGAATGGGATCGAGGTGAAACACACTGCCGTGTACCATCCAGCTTGCAACGGCCAGATCGAAAGGTTCAACAGGGTGCTCATGGGCTCCATTCAGGCAGCCATATCGCAAGGAAAAGACTGGGAGGTGGAAGTAATGAACATGCTATGGGCCTACCTGATAACGCCCTCTGTAGTGGGGTATAGTCCGTTCCAAGTGCTAAGGGGACGGCATCCCTTCACCCGGGACAACGTGGCATGGAGGGAGAAGACCATCACCAGCAAGTGGTCCCCAGCGGTGGTGCAGCACAATCTGGAGAAGGCCCAGAAGATCTATGCAGCACACTATGACAAGCGACGCAGCACGAAGGACACGGCGCTGGAAGAAGGGGAGTGGGTTATGATCAAACTCCCCACCCTACAAAAGAAAGGCGAAAGTAAATTCAGCCAGCCGCTACAAGTTAAGGAGGTGCGTGGTAGGGCGGCCCTCCTCAGTGACGGGAAGGTCTGGTCACAAGATCGCATGGCCAGAGTCAACAAAATATTAGTCTGGCCCAAGGCTGAGGAGGGCGAGAGATGCATGGATCACCCGGAGGCTAGACCCCTTGCTGAGCACGGCATAGACAACCAAGGAGAAGGTGCAGGCGATGACAGTGAAGCGGTTGTCCTGGGAGCCAGGCCTACCGACGGAGGTGGTGTACAGGCGAATGCAGAGCAGAGAGCAGATGTGAGAGAAGCTGGGATGTCCCAAGGAGAGACAGAGGCGGGAGAGAACATGCCGGTAAGACACACCCGCAGCGGAAGGGCAGTTATCGTGCCCTCTCGTTACAGAGACTTTGGGATGGATGGACACTAGATTGGTGCCGCCTCCCAAGGTGCCCCACATAGACACTTTTCACAGCTGGAGGACACTCAACCGTTGGGGGGAATGTTATAACCTTGTTTTCATTAAAGGGGGGAGATATGTGGTATGCGCTCTAGTCTATGCGCGTATACGCGATGACGCGTCACGCCATAGACTAGAGCGGATAGGCGCGCATGCGCAGCAGAGAGAAAAGGAAAGGCGCGAACGCTAGGAAACGGCAGTTGGCGACCGGAGCTCGAGATAGTTAGACGCTCGGCGCCCTTAGCTCATAACTTTCTTGTATGATTGAATAAACCTGAGTTATACACTCTACCCTGTCTCAGCGTGTCCTGTGGGGGAACTACAAACATTACAGCTACCAAAGTACGCCCGCAGGCTGCGACTGTAAGGAAAGGTAAAGCAGCAGTCTTATGGCACCTCTCAGTGGTGGAGCAAAGTAACAGCAAAAGGCATCAAAATTGCCCTGGCATCTGCTTATGCTGCGCTACCGACGCCAAAATATCATTTATGTCAAACACTGAAAGTCCTTGCTCCATTGCTGGTGTGGCGATTCACGAGGTAGCATTCAATAACATTTAAGCTACAAATAGCGCAAGAGGTCACTGGCTCAGCCATGTAAGGCTGAAATGTCTGTTTTTCCGTCGGCCATGAGATTTTAGTTTGCCTTGACTGTGCCATGGGGGCTGGCATTTTTATGCAGTGAAGCCCAGTTCTTTCTCACTGCACCGCTGCCTCCGTGCATTTCTGCCACAGTAACACGAAGTCAGGTTTGCTGGCATGTTCGCAAAGTTCACGATCTATATTTAATAATTCATGCCCCCCCCCCCCCCACCCACGCCTGTGCTTGGAGTGTCAGCATGGGGAAGCCTGCCAGGTATCAAGTGTCTCGAGGGCTCTTGGGTGCTTCAGCAAACAGGTGGAGCCACAATGTTCGCATTTTAACATTTTCTTGTAAGTTCCAAGGGAATCCGAGGGGGCACGACGCAGTGACCCCTGTTAAACTGTCTTACTGTCAACAACCCACGCAGTGGCGCCTGAGGCAGAGGCGGGAGGGGCTGGACTGCATAACAGCCCTTCTGCAGAGCGAATGTTCCCTCACCTTGGCACTCACCTCAGCACTGCATACGCACGAACCACATTTTCTGGCACCTGTGCAAGAAACTAATAATTTCCTATGACCTTAATATTTCATACAATAGAGAGTAGATAACGAAGCAGATCAGCTGTGATGAAAAGGAAGATAATGAAGGTGCTGAGAGGAGATTTGTTTTGTCTAAATTGTTCTCATTGTGTAGAGGGAGACGAGGCCATTATCGACCTAACCGCGTGCTGGTTGCATTTAGAGAACAAAGTCTCTGCGGTTTTATGATATCGTAGACTGCCTCGGAAAAGGTGCTATCACAAATCAATTTTATCTTGAAGTTCCGTGCTTTTACTTGCAAAGGTCATACCATGATAGCGGTATTAATTCCTTTTTTTAAACAAGAAGTCTTAGTGACAAAATATATAGTGATTTTGTAAGGATTAAGGCTTATTAACCATGCCATTTGTGCAGAGTAAATTTTTCACAGGTGGTTCTTTAGTTTTGTACCTCTTTAGAAAAAAATGCACGAAAAGAGTCAGATCTAAAGGGATGGCAAAGATTCGATTTATTCCCGTGTAGTAGTGTAATTTTATCCCAAGTAGGCAGCATATATTTCGCTGTTCTCTTCGTGCGAACTGTAGCAGGTGATCACATACCTCATTGTACAAAAATCCCAAGAGATAATGTTTCGAGGCAGGACAGTTTTACAGTTCCCACAAGACATGTCATGCTCAAGTCAAAAACATTTTTTTTTAATAATATGAGATAACAAGAGTAGATAACAATGGTTTTATACTGGGTAGCAAAATGTAGTGACTTGTGGATCAAGGAAATATTAGCATAGGACTGTCCCCTATTCTTATGCCTAGTGGAATGGTGTAATACACCTTCACTTCCCAAAAGAAGCACATCACTTCATCTAGGCACTAGTGCAATAAAATGAAAATGGAATCAACAAGAGATTTTCCCTACTCTCATACTCTATGATGAAGCATGTGCGTTCACAATACTTATGTGATTGTCAATTCTCCGCTCATTCTGCTCAAACATCCTCCTCCATACCTTGGTTACCAATGAGTAGCAACCATTGTGTTGCCAACAGTTAAGTTAAAGATGTCTAAAAGCGAAAGATCCGTCCTGACCATTTAAATTCCAATTGAAACAATATTATGAAGTACATTTTAAAAATACCTACTAAGTGTCTCTTTGCATGTCCAGAGAAATGTAAGGCTACCAAGGATACCATTGTATTATAAAATGTAATAGTTAGATGAGTGCCTTATTGCTCTAATGGAGTGATTGCTGAAATAATTGTGAAGGGGGAATTGGAAAATGGACACTGAAAACGCCGTAGTTAAAAACATGGTTAACGTTCTAGCTGCTATGAGATTGACAATCATTGTAATAAAAGGGTTGGAAAATGGACATCAGAAAACTCCATGATGGGAGGCATGTTTAAGCTCAAGTTGTTGATGTACTGTTGAGTGCAAGGATTGACACAAGCTCGACAACTAGGTAGATAAAAAAAAGCCACCATGAATGTAAATTAGGTCCAGTTGAAAGGCATTCTGCCGAAACACATTAGCCATTATTTTTAAACTTATTTGTATTCATGTTCATATATGTATTTTTACCAATATAGAATAAATTTGCCACTTTGTGCAACTTGAACCGGTTTTCCAGCTTCGAAGTCGTTGCCACCGTAGTCGCTAGAGGAAGGAAGCTGCAGTGTGGAGTAGTATATATTCATTCTCACTTACTCTCCTTCTGGAAAGAATCTGAGCCGCACACGAAACTTGTTGTTTGCCGATTTTTAATGATGAATTTAAACAGCATGTGGCATTGTCCTGACGCGTTTCGTTCTCCATGGAACTTTATCAAAGGTAAGCCATTGCACCAAAACACACCGTTTGTCTCCTACAGTCCGATGTTCTCATTTGGAATTCATTTCCTCTGATGGTATTCTCGTTTTGAATTCACTTCCTGTGATGAATTGCATTATGGAGCCTGTAGTCCCAAATGGCTGTGTCACATTTTCTTCCCTCCAGTGGGCGGTGTCATTCAATGCTGTTAAAAAGTAAGTTACTCTTGTTGAGGTTTGTAACAATTACAGGTAAAATTCAAAGGCAAAAGTTTCCCCGTGTCAGCTCACTTTCAAAGCTGACTCGGGTCCAATACCGAGGCAGGTCCTTGGCGGCACCGCATTCTCCCTTGCCGTTTTCACGGTTCTTCACAATGGGTTCAAGGTTGGAGGATGATGGCGCTCTTGTGGTGGTGCGTTGCTCTTCGACGGAACCAGCCGATCCATATTCATTCTCACTTACTCTCCTTCTGGAAAGAATCTGAACCGCACACGAAACTTGTTGTTTGCGGATTTTTAATGATGAATTTAAACAGCATGTAGCATTGTTCTGACGCGTTTTGTTCTCCATGGAACTTTATCAAAGGTAAGCCATTGCACCAAAGCACGCTGTTTGTCTCCTACAGTCCGATGTTCTCATTATATATACACATATATATATGAAAATCCACAAGTTTGCCCATAAGCAAAGTCGCGCACTCAAGGAGATTCAATCAGGAAAGTTTTATTGCCGGATAACGCACGCGTTTCGACACGCCAAGGTGTCTTGATCACACGATAACCTTTCCCCAATTCTCAGCATGTTAACCCCTTCGCTGCGGCGGCTATTCTGCCGCAGCGCTAAGGGGGTGGGGCGGCCGCGCGGTGGTTCCGTGCTTGTGACGGAACCGCTCCGTCACGGCTCGCGGGTGAGCTGTGCTTGTGACGGAATGGTTCCATCACAAACCCGCCCGCCCATTAAATCGTCAGCGCAGGCGTGGAATTCGCGCCGTGCAGGCGCGGCAAGCGGGCCTTGGCGGAACCGTTCCGTCACAAGCACAGCTCACCCGAGGCTTGTGAAGGAACGGTTCCGTCACAAGCATGCAAGGGGTTAAATACACAGCGAGGTTCAAAATAGTAAACATAGATAAGGTGTGCATATGTCGGCTAATCCATGAAAAACCGTCGGCCATATTGGAATAGTGTTTTTCTTAATGCCTGCATGTGAAAAACATGACCGTACAACAGTATATACACTTGTGATATCAGTGAATCAATCATATTTCTAGTAAATTAACCAGCAAGTATCATATAACTATATAAACATTTGAAAACCTTAGTCATGTAGATCTAGGTAGCGTGAATAAAAAACATTGCATATAAAGGTAAAGTTTTTTACATATCAATACATTATTGATTAAGGGGTGGAGTATATGGGTACCAAGTCCATTCAAATATACAGACACCCCAGTTTTTCTAAGCGCCCCTCCCACTAGGCATAGAGAGAGCTTAACACACGCAATATGAATATATTAGCGGTCTAGTGCCCTGCTGATTTATAACTGCATGGTATGTGAGGATACAAGTCATGACTAATTAATGCATGAGGTCTAGTTCCCAAGAGTCATGCAAATTGGAATAGACAGCAATTGTAAAAAATGTCTATGTTTACAACTGATATGTAAATTATGGGGAGGCAGTGCCTAAAGTGAAAGTCTTATCTTAACAAAGGTGGGGTGAAATCTTCCATCCAAATGGAGAAAGGAGAGGCCGTAGTGAAGTGTTCAGAGAGTGTGCCGTCCCCCATCCTTATCTCCTGAAAGAGATATATAACAACAAAACAATTAAAATGATTTAAAACATATACTGACAGTATATCTATACACAATTATACTTTGCAAGATTATTAAACAACTGTTCACACACATATATATAGGAAACCCACGGTGACAGAGCGCTCTACAAGCTTACCTTAACAAAAAAAAAAATATATATATATATATATATATATATATATATATATATATATATATATATATATATATATATATATATATATACTCCAACCTCCGTTCTCCTATCGCAATCGCCTTTGCTCTCGATCGCGCTGGAAACAGACACGGACCAAACGTGAGATGCTGGTTTTCAAATTTTATTCAGCTGTCGTCATAACGTTTCGGCACAAAGCCTTGATCACATGACAGCGTAACCACATTTTCAAAGCGTTTTTAAAGTGCACAGTGCTGTTTCGTGATTGGTTCATTTAAAATTGCCACCATTGGCATTAACATAGTGGACAGAATATACATTTAGTGTTCGATACTCTCAGCCAATCACAACAAACAATATGAGCAACATTTATAAATATTACTCACTATTTCATTTAAATATCGCTGATCATTTTAAAATATCGGGATGAATCCCTGAATGTAAACGTATGAAATACCGGGTTAAATCCCTGAATGTAAACATTGCAAAAATTACAACATTGTCAACAATGATATTTGTGTTATATTAAACTGCGAATAAGTCCTATTGAGTACCGCTTACTGTCCTACTCATTATACCTTCCAACCCGTGTAAAGTGCTCCTGTGTGAATAAAATTAAGTTTACAAACAATTTTCAATGGATAAGCTTTTTTCACATGAATTTTTTTTCAGTATCTTTTCTTTTTATATTTATATTTTATGTTTACGGGTTCTACACATTCTCTCTTGTTTTTGCAATATTCATCTATATCAATTTTACAACAGCTTATCTTCTCGCTATGAATTTCGCACAAATAGATATATATCTCTCACTCTCTTTTGTTCAGGTTGTCAGATAACATGATTGCTTGTCTACAGAACACATGAAATATCCATACTACATATAGTACACTTTCATCTATGATCTAATTTAACCACCAACGAGTAGGCCATTTTTTTCTTTTCAAACTTAATTACTCCTTCATAATTCCTTATATGTACAGTATTGTACAAAAAAATATATATATATGTGTAAAAAAACTTCTTTAAAATTCCACATAGGACCATTATCTCCTTACATTTCATTTATATACACCCTATTTACACAGTTTTTCCATTTTTCAAGATTTTCAGATAGTAATATCCTTTATTCCCTTCCTATCTCGTTGGTTTTATTTATGTAAACATGTGTACAAATCTTCAGTCACATTAAGCCCTATGGGCTGTTTGCTATTGAATTTTAATATGTAGTTGGTTTTCATTTTGCGTAATTTGTTTTCCCTATTGCCTCCCCTCCTACTGGCAGTGACAGCATCTACCACATAGTATTTTAACTCCTTGTTGTTACTTTGGTGGTGTGTTTTGAAATGCCGCGCTACAGGGTAGGTGTTGTCTTGTGTAGTTATGGCCCTTAAATGTTTCAGAATCCTTCTGTGTACGGGGAGCTTTGTGCTCCCCACATATTGCAATTTACAAGGGCATTCTAGGACGTAAACGGCGTAATTCGATTTGCATGTTAAGACCTTAGTGATGCGATGTTCTTGTTCACTAAATCCGTCCTTGTACATTTTCTTGTTGACAGCATGAACACAGGCCTTACAGGTCTTACACTTAAAGAAGCATGGTACCATGAACTGCTGTCAAGAATTTCTGGACATGTTACGACCACTCTATCCCTAATGTTTGGTGCTTTACTGAAGGTTAGGGACGCTTTCCTAGGGAGACTCTGGCCTATAATAGGATCACTGCTGACTATTGGCCAGTTTTTGTTTATAATTTTACGCACTTCCTGATGCTGGTTACAGTAACCCATTATTATTCGGAAAGGTTCCGCTTGTTTAGTGCATGTGGTGTGTATATTGGGTTGAGTATCTGATGCCTCAGCCGAGACCTCTTTGATACCCAATAGCTCCATGCGGTCCTGACCATGGATTTTTGGATTGCTTGTTTGATGGTCACTTCACTATACCCACGTTCCAGGAATCGCTGAGCGCAGGAATCCTGAGCTTTCTTTAGTTCATCTGATTCACTACATAACCTGCGGATTCTTAGCATCTCACCATACGGAATACTCCGTATCAGGTGGGCTGGGTGAGTGCTACTGGCATGTAGGATTGTGTTTCCTGCAGTTGTTTTGCGAAATAATCTGCTCGCTAACTTATTCTCTTGGGTATATATTTCTATGTCCAAAAAGGGAACATTGGTCTGGCTCATTGTAAATGTGAACTTGATGTTTAAATTGTTCATGTTCAAGCTCTCAATGAATTTTTCCTCCTCCCCTTGTGTCCCTCTCCACACCACAAACAAATCGTCAATGAAACGATACCATGCTACAACATTTTCTTTCATCTCTCTCTCAAAGTTGGCCTTGAGGACCAGTTCCTCCCAAGCCCCCATGTGTAAACATGCTACGCTTGGTGAAAAACTGGCCCCCATCGCCACTCCCTGACGTTGACGATATATCAGGTTATTGAATATGAAAGCATTGTGTTCCAAACAATAGGTTAACATTGTGATCAACATTTCAGTGTGTTCATTGAATTCATCCGCTCTCCTGGGTAAGTAATATTTTACCGCATTTATACAATCCAAGTGTATTATACTTGTATATAAGGCACTTACATCTAGTGCTAGCAACCAATCTCCCGGTTGCCAATCAATGTTGCGCATTTTGCAAAGATAATCACTAGAGTCCCGGACATATGAATCCAGGTTCCTCACAAAGGTCTGTAGAAATGGATCGATATAAACCGACGTATTCTCCAAAAGGCCCCCTATTGCATTGATAATGGGTCTGCCTGGGGGATTTTTTTGGTCTTTGTGTTCTTTTGGGACGAAATATATGCAAGGCATTATCGGATGATCAACCTTTAAATACTGGTATTCAGCTTCAGATATTAGTTTTTTTCTTTTCCATTGACTTAACCAGTTATGGTATTCACTTTGCCAACCTTTCACTATGTCATGAATGATGTAATATGTGATATCATCAGCAGTGGATTGCGGGTGCTCGATATATAGTTAGTGCAACTAACTATATATGGAATTTCATTGGTTTTATATCAATAAAATGTCCAGCTAACTATATATGGTCTCTAACCTATGGTTTTTTCAGTGAATTTTCAAGGTTTTGTAAATGCAAATTCCTAACTATATATGGTCTATAACCTATGGTTTTTTTCAGTGAATTTCATTGTTTTTTTAAAAGCTAATATCTATAGCTGTAAAATATATTCTTTATTACGTGACGTATCACGTAGCCACGTGAGACGCCTCATGACGCGTCGCATAACCGTGACGTATCGGCTCTGCAGCGCAAACCAAACCCGTAACGTAAGCGCGCCGGAGCACGCTTACAGATATATATATTTTTTTTAACCTTAATTAGACAAAATCCACACGTGAACATATCTTGAGGCCTTGCAAAGGCACATCAAACAAACAGTCCCTACAATTTTGCCAAGTTTGGTGGAAATCTATTCCTATAAATTTTATTTTACTGTTTCTCTTGGTTTTCCCCTTGTTACACTTACCGGAACGCTACCCGGTACGCAAACCGGACGCTCCAAAAACACAAGATGGCAGACTCCCGTTACGCTGCCGGTTAGCTGCCCGGTTCGCGTACCGGGAAGCGCCTCTACCGCAAAAAATCGCAATTTTTTTTCTTTTGCCCCGCGGGGAACTTTAATAGCCCCGTCATCAATCCTAGGGGGTCAGGAGGGGTCTACCTTACCCCTTTCCTTCATTTACACCTTTTTTTTTCCACCTCTTGTCTCTCGATCCTACCGAGAGACAAGATGGCGGCCGCTCCGGACTGTTTACAATGTTGACAGCCAATCAGCTTCTCCTCAGACTCCCGTTACGCTGCCGGTTAGCTGCCCGGTTCGCGTACCGGGACGCGTCTTTACGGCAAAAAATCGCCATTTTTTTTCTTTTTTTTGCCCCGCGGGGCACTTTAATATCCCCCTCATCAATCCTAGGGGGTCAGAAGGGGTCTACCTTGCCCCCTTTCCTTCATTCCCCCTTCGTTTTTCACCACCTCTTGTCTCTCGAGAGACAAGATGGCGGCCGCTCCGGACTGTTTAGAATGTTGACAGACACCGGAGAGCCAATCAGCTTTGCTTCGCAAAGTTCCGTTACGCGAAAAGTACGCGAACCGGAGCGCTACCCGGGACTCTGTCACAGATATATCTGTTTTTTAAAACGTTAATTTCTCAAAATCCACTGGAGCACATATATTGAGACCTAGCAAAGGCACATCGGGCTAACAGTCCCTACAATTTTGCCAAGTTTCGTGCAAATCCATTCAGCCGTTCGAGCTAAAAGTGAGGCCAAACGCCCTATGGAAAAATGAATGGGAAAAACGCGTTTTGGGACCCGCCTTTTTTCTCGGCCCCCCCTTGACGAAACCCCCCCCAAATTTCCAGGGGCTGCTCAGAAACAAAATGTGCCATTTTCCTGAAAATTTCAGCCGATTCCATCCACAAACGCCAAAGTTATTAGACATAGAATTTTCAAAAGTCCCATAGAGAAAAAATCCTAACTATATATACCTACTGGCGACCACCAGTAGGTAATATATACATATATGTATATATATATCGCCACACGCTCCCAAACAATGTTGTCCGGAAAGAAACGGCAAGCACTCCGATGTCGTGATCTTTCAATTATTTTATTTCCAAACCCCCCAGCACCCCCGACAGACGCGTTTCGCTCAAGGCTTCGTCAGTGTCGTCAGTGTACAAACAAATTCGCCATTTTAAACAGTCCGCCCTTTCTAGTTCATAGACATAGATGATGGTACAAAATCAATTTGATGGCGGCCATCTTGTAGTGTGTTTATACAAGGTTTTTCCTACTGTTCAAAAATGGCGACAAGTAAAGTGCTTAGTGCAAAAATTCAAAACAACGTTTGACAGTTGACAAAAAGTTATCATGACTGACACAAATTTACACTCTTTACATTTGTGATACCCGGCGTTGCTATTTACAAGATTACAGTTTTTCATGATGTTATGTAGGGGTGAATTCCCAATTTTGTACTTGCCATTACTGTGTGCAAATCAATATATACAGATGGTAAATTGTTCAACCCAATGCCAGCTATATACAAATCTACACTATGTACATACATGTGGTTGGACCAATTTTAAGCTTGGCAGGTTAGTTGTGATTAAGCCCTGTATGGGCTTGTGATTTGTCACACCTGGCGGGCAAAATTCACTGGTATCACTATTGTTAATTTATATCTGATCGACATGGCGTTAAAGGGAGTGAATACGTACTTACAAGGCTGCAGTGTATTTCTATTCTCATTCGGTCAGGGAGTTTTGTCTTGATGTTCTGACAGATTGTTTAGTTTTACAGATCGAGAGATTATCAGAGGTACACCCACATTTCTGCATCATTGTTAACACCCCATGGTGTCATCGTTTTGAGGTCCAAGATATACCTCGATTCCAATATACGGAGGGCTTTTTCTCTATTCCCCCCTCGTTCTGTTTTTAGGAACCTGATCTATGCAGTAGTAAACGAGTAAATCTCTGTTGCTTTGATGTTGTTCTGCAAAGTGACGGGCTATCGGATAGGTTTTGTCATTGTTCACGATAGCCCTCATATGCTCTAGGATTCTCATTTTCGCTGGTTTTATGGTACTCCCTATGTATCGTTTGTGGCACGGGCAGACCAAACAGTAGACTGTATATTCTGAATTACAGTTCAGATGTTTTGTGATCTTCCTGTTGGGTCTGTCCTCACCCGATCTGCATGGATACTCCTTGACCTTCTTACTGTATTTACAAGCCTTACAGCGTAGGCAAGGAAAAAAGCCAACAATTTTGTTGGAAGTCTGATTAGCTTTTTCAGGGGAGTAATGGCTATGGACTAGATGATCCGAAAGTGACTGGCATCTCCTATATGTTACCATAGGTCTATCAGGTAAGAATTTCTTCAAGATGTTATCAGTGTGTAATATGTGCCAGTTTTTCTTAAAGGTCTGGACCAGTTCCCCAGATTTACTGTTAAATGTCGTTATCATTCTGACCTGATCGTTATCTTTCCTTGACTCCTTAACCAACAGAAGATCCCTCCTGTCAATAGTCTCTGCTTTAGCATTTGCTTGTTCTAGGATGTTCCGGGAGTATCCCCTCGCTTGGAACCTATCGCTAGCTTCCTCCTGAGCTTTTTTGAAATCCTCCGTCCCAGAGCAGTTTCTTTTGAGTCTAAGGTATTCACCGTAAGGTACATTCCTTACCAGACTTCTAGGATGATGGCTGGCCGCATGCAATACGGCATTACCAGCCGTTGGCTTTCTATAGAGTCTGGTGTGGAGATGATCATTTTCCACAAAAACCTCTAGGTCAAGGTAACATACACTTTTGTCACTTATTGTGCAGGTGAACTGTAGATTCAGGTCATTATTGTTCAGAGTTGAGACATACTCCTCAGCCGAGGCCCTGTCTCCCATCCAAACGATAAACAGATCGTCGATGTATCTGGTCCACATCAATATTCTTTCACTTTATTTTTCGTTACTGCCTCCCCATGCCTCGTGCTTCTCCCACCAGCCTACGAATAAATTCGCGTAGCTGGGGGAGAAGCACGAGCCCATTGAGGTACCTCTGATCTGCTTATACACTTGGCCTGCAAACAGGAAATAGTTATTGAACAAACAAAATCTGATCATGCACAGAAGCATGTCACTATGTGCTCGGTATTTCGGTTGTTTTTTCTCCAAAAACCACTTTGTAGCACACAGTCCTTGTTCGTGATCTATGCATGTATATAGATTAACAACATCCATAGTTATTAATAGCATGTCTTTATCCCAGGAGACGTTGTCCATGATGCGAAGAAAGTCCTGTGTATCTCTCACATAAGAGGGCAAGTCCTTGACGATGGGAGCTAAAAAAATGTCTATGAAGCGTGATGTGTTTTCCAAAAGGCTGCCAATTGCCGAGACAATGTGGGCATGTTGGCCTGTGGAGTCCCGCAGGGATCAGCGCTCTCTCCGCTCTTATTTAATCTGTACCTACAACCTCTGATAGAGTCCCTGGCAAATATGAACTGCAAATTTTTAAATTATGCCGACGATACTCAGCTGTTGCTGAGTATCGATAATACACCATCGGCTCAGTCCAGGGCCCAAGACCTACTACGTTTTACAGTGAACTGGATGTCGTCCAATTTGCTGAAAATCAATCCAGATAAAACGGAAGTTCTCGTAGTCTCAACCTCTACTTCCCCCTGGAATGATTTGTTTTGGCCATAAGAACTAGGACCCACTCCAAAACCATGCCCCAGCGTCAAGAGTCTTGGGATGAAAATCGACCAGGAACTCTCGATGGCAAACCAAGTATCCGCTGTAGTTGGTTCCTGCACCAACCTGATCAGGCAACTACGTAAACTCGCCCCCTTGCTCTCGAGGAATATGCTGCGAACCATTGTCTCAGCCACAATAGTGTCTAGAATAGACTATGGCAATGCGTTGTACCTCGGCCTTCCAAAAAATTCCATCAACCGTCTTCAGGTTATCCTGAATGACGCAGCAGTTCTGATTTTTGGAGTGCCGAGGAGGACTCATGCCTCCCCCCTGCTCTACAGGCTACATTGGCTGCCTATAGTGCAGAGAGTCGAATTTAAGAGTATGTGTATCTGCCACAAAGCAATCCACGGACAGGCGCCAGCCTACATAAAAGAAAGGCTTGAAATATACGAACCTAAGCGCGCCCTGCGATCGTCCAGATCTTTTCTGCTATCCTGTCCACGTTTCAAGTTAACAACAAAATGAGGCAGATCTTTTTCAGTTCAGGCTCCCACCATCTGGAATAAGCTACCGGAGGCACTTCGCAGAGAATCCAATCTCCTCCTTTTTAGGAAGTCTTTGAAAACCTTACTCTTTAAAGACGCTTTCCCAACTCAATAGTCGGCTATTAGATCAGACACCTCTATATTCTTATTTCATCTTTGTTGCTGTACTTGGTCAGTAGCGCTTTGAGACCTGTCGGTGAGTTGGCGCGATACAAAACCCAGTTACAAATTACAAATTACAAATTACAATTGGCCTCCCTGGTGGTCTTTTGGCATTTTCATGGATTTTAGGCAAATGGTAAAAGGTGGGCAGCATGGGGGAATCACAGTGCAAGAAAGCAAATTCATCGGGGCTGATCATACCCTCTTCCTTCCATTGTTTCAAAAGATTTTCATAGGCAATGGTGCTTTTAACATATTCCTCTCTTTTTACTTTGACATAGCACTCTTTATCTCTCAATTGTCTATGTGCCTCCTGTTCGTAGTGTTCCTTACTGAAAATGACGATATTCCCGCCCTTATCTGAGGGCTTGATCTCGATTGTCTTGTCCTCTCGTAAGGATTTGATTGCTGCCCATTCCCTCCTTGTGATGTTGGAGGATTTTATGTCCATTTTTTTATTTGCCATTTTTTCCAAATCTGCCGTTACTGCTTCATTAAACACATCGATAGCATCATAGGGTGTGTTCGGTAGTTTTCTTGACTTGTGTTTTAGGTTGCTCGGATCTCTGGCTTGTTCAGGAAAAAGTTCAGTCTGTGTACTTGTCTCTTGTTCTGGATTTTGTAAATCTTGTGTTGATGTGAGCAAGACTTCCAAGAGATCATCTTCATCTGCTTCAGCTGTTCTTTCTGAATTGTTTGAACTTGCTTTTTCAGGGATTTGCAGGAAGATTTTCTTGAATTTTAACTTCCTTATGTATTTGAACAAGTCGATTTTGGCGTCCACGAGGTTGAACTCACTTGTCGGACAGAAACTTAAACCTTTTTTCAGTATATTGGTCTCATCCATAGTCAAAATCCTTTTGGATAGGTTAATGACATTATTGTCTTCTTTGGTAATTACTTTCTCCTGCGGTTGGAAGCACTCCGTGTGACCATCGGGGTGGTGGTGTTTTGTGAACCTCCCCTTGTGCCTCCTCCCCCGCCTCGTCCTCCTCTTTGATTTTGTTGAGGTGGATGGTTCCTTAGTTGTGGTCTCTGGCGGGTTTCCTTCATTACCCGGTATTCGTTGAAAAAAGGTTTCCCTGTCTCATTCTCCTTTGTTCCCGGGGCTAAATTCTGTTCCCGTCTGAAGTTTCGGATTCCTCAGTGTCCAAACCTGTTGTTCGTGCAGTGCCTTGAGCCAATCTTTTGCGTGTGGCGTCAAATTTCCGTGCAAACGTTAGAATTCTACCAGATAAATAGTGTTGCTCATCTCTCTGGAATTTGGTTTGCTTCCTTTTGCGTATTCCCATCTCATAATCTTTGATTCTTTTGTTCATCGCTGTACGTAGTTCCTCACAGGTTTTGGTATCTTTGTCTTTAGCAATCTCAACCTCGAGGTCTGCTATATCCTTCAAGCATTTCTCACGGTCGCTCCACGCATATTTTATGAGCAGTCTGACCATTCCCTTGGAGGACTCCGCAGTATATTCTGCCCAGTCTTTTAAAAGGGCCGGGTCCGGGTTCTCATAGGAGGGGATTGTGTAGATGCGCAGACCTCGGGGAACTCTGTTGCAATCTAAGTATCTTTCCAGGGAGGTGGCCTCTCACCATTTCCTTACTTCACTTTCCTGTAGTCTCTCCAGCTTTTGAAACAGACTTTTAAGGTTGGTGGTTTCATCAGTCGGTAAGGCAGTGCTATTAGTATTTGCTGGTTTGTCTCTTACCGACATAAACATCATATTGGCAGCGGCCTCCCTCTCCCCTGTGAGTTCTCCCATTGTCGCCATGGTAAAAGAATTGTGCAGTCTTTTTATATTAACAGTTCGGGGGCGGTGGCATCCCACGCTTTTCTTCAGGGGGTTTGGAAACACAGTATGACACCATACGGGACAGAGGATATCAAGTTCTCTTTACTCAGGACTCGCTGGAGTAAGCAGCCGTCACTCACCGCAGACCACGGCGACGTCCGTCGGGCACCCACACAACGCCGGCGTCCTTCGATCGTCCTCACTCGGTCCGCGGGAAACAGAAGCTCTCCAGTTGCCTTTTCTTTCCTGGTTGCGCAGAGGTTTTCATTCGACACTCCGCTGTTGTTGTGCATCCGTATTCTCGGGGCAAGCGGCCAAAATTAATTGATTCACAGCTCCTTCACCGCCGCCGCTCCACAACGTCCCGGGTGCTTAAAGCCAGCGCTGGTGAGGCGCTTAAGGTATCGCCACACGCTCCCAAAAAATGTTGTCTGGAAAGAAACGGCAAGCACTCCGATGTCGTGATCTTTCAATTATTTTATTTCCAAACCCCCCCAGCACCCCCGACAGACGCGTTTCGCTCAAGGCTTCGTCAGTGTCGTCAATGTACAAACAAATTCGCCATTTTAAACAGTCCGCCCTTTCTAGTTCATAGACATAGATGATGGTACAAAATCAATTTGATGGCGGCCATCTTGTAGTGTGTTTATACAAGGTTTTTTTCTACTGTTCAAAAATGGCGACAAGTAAAGTGCTTAGTGCAAAAATTCAAAACAACGTTTGACAGTTGACAAAAAGTTATCATGACTGGCACAAATTTACACTCTTTACATTTGTGATACCCAGTGTTGCTATTTACAAGATTACAGTTTTTCATGATGTTATGTAGGGGTGAATCCCCAATTTTGTACTTGCCATTACTGTGTGCAAATCAATATATACAGAAAATATACCAAAAAATATATATATATATATATATATATATATATATATATATATATACACGCGTATTCCCCATGCAATTTTCCATACGGACCTTCAGACACGGCTACAGCCCGAACTGCTGAACGGAATTACACCAAATTTGGCAAAAAGGTGTAAATCCTTACAGTAGTTCCTGAGAAAATCAAAAATAAACAAAAACAAAAAACCCCGAGGCCCGCTTTAGTGGTAATTAGCCCCCGGGGGAGCAATGTCATTTTTTATAATGGGGGCCCAGAGGGGCCCTCCAGCCCCGGGGACCACCATCCCCCGGGCATTAACATTATGTATGCAGGCGGCTCACGCCTCCCCGCAGCCCCGGAGACCACCACCCCCAGGGCTTCTTTTTTTATAATAATGCAGGCCAAGAGGGGGCCCCCCATCCCCGGGCACCGCCACCCCCCAGGGCAATTACATTATGTATGTGGGGGGCTCTCGGCCCCCCCGCAGCCCCGGGGAACGCCACTCCCCGGGGCATTGGTTTAATATGTGTGGGAGGCTTACGGCCCCCCCTGCAGCATATGTAAATTTATGGGGGTCTGAAAGGCCCCCCAAACCCCGGGGTCCGACACCTCCCCAGGGCACTAAATGTTTAAATTAAGGGCAGTTTTTTGGGGTGTTTTTTTTATGGTACAATTACGATACGGGTACCGAGCGCGGCACTCAGCACGACCTTGGTGTGCACACGTTGGGTACGTGTATCGTACCACATATGCTGCAGGATTTATAAGACGTCCAGTATGCGTATCGAAGCAAGAAAAAGAAATATATTTTTCAGATATCTATCAAGCTTATGTATTTAGATGTTGGGTGCCTCTAAAAAAAACCCTTGCGTTTATTGGGAGATTTTGGTACCTACAAGTAAGTACTGATGCAGAGCCTAAAGTTCAAGAGGAAGATCCGCTTCCTCTCATCTGTAAAATGTACACCATCTCTCCTATAGATGCCATGCATATTGAAACGCAGATTGTTGTGGTAAATGGACCCCATTCAATAGTCTCGAAAAAAAGCAGAAACAGATTTATTTACATGTTTCCTGGCTTTCTCAATCTGTGGAAAATATTGGTTGGACCAGTTCCATTTCTGCCTTTAGCATATATTAGAATAGACAAAGTCAGTTTGGTGAAAAGTGACATCAGTTCTCCAAAGGTGTCCTTCATAAGCATTTCCAGACCTACCCCAGTCAAAGTGCCTAAGTCAATGCCACCACAGTGCAAAATTTATGAGGTCAGGTTGTTGGAGATGTTAAAAGGATTTTACCAATGGCAGCAATTGGTGCCATTTTAACCCTCTCTGTCCAATCCATTTTATGTCTGCATTTGGTAAACTTAGGTCTTTGTGAATTCCTTTCTGTTCTGTGTACCTTATAGCCGTGTCCCACAATCCACACCGTAAGCATGTTGAAGAGAGGTCTGGATGCACTCAGATGGTCTCTGTAAATGAAATGGCAGTTTGAAAAGTAAGGTTTTTCTAAAATGGTGGATAAGATGCAGTTTTGAAAAAAGAAAATAAAGGATTGGTTGTTTGAAAACATTCTACACCGAATACTAGGGTGTATGTTTCTATTTTTTAAAAGCATTATTCTTATTGGTTAACAAAAACTGATTGAAAGGTACTTTACATAAGATAAGCTTATATATTGAAAAGTCAAGCACACTTGCTGTTTGAATTAGTTACATTGTGTGATGAACTTTTGACCTGTGTGCTCAGTTAAGTGTTTCATGAGGTGTTTCTATGGTAACAGGCTGAAGGCAGAATGGGGGTAGGGTTAACAGTTATGTCAGTTGGAAAGGGTTCAAAAGTTCAACCAATAGAAATGTGTGCTTGCTTTTGAATTAATGTGGGAAGAAATGTGAATTGTTTATTAACATGTGTATGTGTGTAGAATGAGAATGAGGTTGCCATTTTCTAGTTTTGCTAAGAACAGTGAAGTACAGAGATTCTGTATAAGAATATCTGCTGTGTGACATTATTCTTAATCTACAAATCAATTTGAAAGGTGAGTTGTTAACTTGTAAGGGGATGTATGTGGTGCATTTTGGTTTTAATAAGAGTAATGTGTTTCTCCTTCTAAAGTGCAAGGAGTAGTTTAGTTGTGTAGAATCACATTCTGAGTTTGTCTGCATTTGGATAACCATTGTGATAAAAGAATTTGTTAAATTAATGTGTTTGGTGAGTCAGCTTTGTACAGTAAAGTGCAGTACTAAAAGATTTAGAATGTGTGCAGTCACTCTTTCAGTTCTAGAGTAGTTAATGGTGTTGCTTGTTTAAAATCAGGCTTGTGTTTCAAATCTACAATTTTCCAGTCAGTATACATATACTACTGCAAACCCTCTGTGGCAGATTTAAAAGCCTCTTGTGCCTCTTTGTGCTGCCATTGTGTCACTTTGTTGATGTAATGTTGGCGCCAATAATGCAGCAGATTGCCAAATGAGACAGGATTGTATAGTAAAATGCGGCAGTAATATATATAGAATGTGTTTAGTCACCTTACCGTTTCTAGACTAGTAAATGTTTTTTGGTAAAATGCAAGGTCTAATATTTTTTGTCTAGAATCATACTGTGCATCTATGTGCATTTAGGAATTATTCTGAGAGAAGCATTTTTGTACGTTTTGTGTTTGCAGACATATAAGTGCTTAAAAACCTGTCATTTTTTCAAGTTTTGATTGAATTAGAAACCAGTTATTGCTTTTGTATTTGAAAAATGATTCCTGGTTGTACAGTAAAATGCAGAATTTATATTTCTGGAATGTGTGCAGTCCTATTAGCCTTTCAAGAGTAATTAATAGTGTTGTTGTGTAAAATAAGACTTGTGTTTCAAATCTACAATTTACCAGTCAGTATACATACACTGCTGCATACACTCTGGGGTAGATTTAGCAGATTTACAAGCCTCTTGTGCCTCTTTATTGTACTATTCTGACACTTTTTGATGCACTTATAAATTCAGTCAGGTACTGTCCTTACAACACTGTAATCATTCAGTCAGTACCCAAGTACTCATGCAGCGAAGTAGGCCTTAGGGCATGAACTGTTTCAAACCCCTATGCACTATGCATGTAGTCTTGTATCTACCTGCAGACTTGTCTTTTATACCCTCAATTCCCTAGTCTGTATCTTTACACTTCCACCAAGCACTCTGTCACTGCTGTTGCACTGCTGTAGTGACCCATTCAGCAGTATGTACTAATCCATTAACTGCACTAAAACTCAAGCACTTATATATTCACTTAGACACTCTCCTCACAGTACTCTGATCATTCAGTCAGTACCCCAGTACTCATGCAGTGAAGTAGGCCTTAAGGCATGAACTGCTTCAAACCCCTATGCATGTAGTCTTGTATCTACCCGCACACTTGTCTTTTATATCTTCAATTGCCTAGTCTGTATCCTTCCAATTCCACCAAGCACTCTGTTACTGCTGTTGCACTGTTGTAGTGACCCATTCAGCAGTATGTACTAATCCATACACTGCACTAAAACTCAAGCATTTATATATTCGCTTAGACACTCTCCTTACAGTTCTCTGATTATTCAGTCAGTACCCAAGTACTCATGCAGCGAAGTAGGCCTTAGGGCACGAACTGCTTCAAACACCTATGCACTATGCATGTAGTCTTGTATCTACCTGCACACTTGTCTTTTATACCTTCAATTCCCTAGTCTGTATCCTCACACTTCCACCAAGCACTGTGTCACTGCTGTTGCACTGTTGTAGTGACTAGGCATGGGCGAATTTTGCGGATCCACGATCCGCGGATTTTGCGGATCGTGGATCCACGGATTTTGCGGATTTGCGGATCCGCGGATTTGGGGCGGGGGCGGGGCTTCCATGCGAGTGCACATGCCTCTTGTGAGGCCTCTATCCAGCATCACAGCTTATTTTCCACGGTAGAGTTGGGAAGAAGGCACACCTGTCCAGCCTCGACGACGCTCACAATTGTTTTTGGGCTAATGAATGAGTCACTGAATTTGAGCATCAACTAGTTCGAGCGACCATGTGTGTGTTACCGATTGTTTTTGGGCTAATGAATGAGTCACTGAATTTGAGCATCAACTAGTTCGAGCGACCATGTGTGTGTTACCGATTGTTTTTGGGCTAATGAATGAGTCACTGAATTTGAGCATCAACTAGTTCGAGCGACCATGTGTGTGTTACTATGCAATCGCCCCGACGGGCGCAGGGGTCCCTTGAGTGAGCTGTCCATCATAGTGGGTGAATGGCGGGCAGACGGTGCAAACCGCGAGTGTATGGGCGGGGCCAAACGGGCAGGGCTACCATGCGCGGTCTACATGCTTCTTGTGTGTATAAAAGGTCAGAGAAAGATCAGTTCAGCAGATGAAGAGAAAGAAACCCCTGGTCACAAGAACAGCACGGGTATTGTGCTCGTGAAAGTCAAGGATGCAAAAGCCTCTATCCAGCATCACAGCTGATTTTCCATGGTTGATTTGTGAAGAAGGCACACCTGCCTCGACGACGCTACAGGAAGGGCATGTTGTAACTATTTTAGGATGGCGCCGGCAAGCTGCCAGCGCCATCCTAAAATACTTACTAAATTAGCTTCAACAGGAAGCTCTAATAGATAAAATCTAAATTTGCGGGAGTTCGCGGATCGCGGATCGCGAATTTATCGAAAATTCGCAAAATCCACGAGCGGAACGGATTTTCCGCTCATACTTAGTAGTGACCCATTCAGCAGTATGTACTAATCCATTTACTGCACTAAAAACCAAGCACTTTTATATTCACTTAGACACTCTCCTTACAGTACTCTGATCATTCAGTCAGTATCCAAGTACTCATGCAGCGAAGTAGGCCTTAGGGCACGAACTGCTTCAAACATCTATGCACTATGCATGTAGTCTTGTATCTACCTGCACACTTGTCTTTTATACCTTCAATTCCCTAGTCTGTATCCTCACACTTCCACCAAGCACTGTGTCACTGCTGTTGCACTGTTGTAGTGACCCATTCAGCAGTATGTACTTATCCATTTACTGCACTAAAAACCAAGCACTTTTATATTCACTTAGACACTCTCCTTACAGTTCTCTGATCATTCAGTCAGTACCCAAGTACTCATGCAGCGAAGTAGGCCTTAGGGCATGAACTGCTTCAAACCCCTATGCGCTATGCATGTGGTCTTGTATCTACATGCACACTTGTCTTTTATACCTTCAATTCCCCAGTCTGTATCCTTCCACTTCCACCAAGCACTGTGTCACTGCTGTTGCACTGTTGTAGTGACCCATTCAGCAGTATGTACTAATCCATTTACTGCACTAAAACTCAAGCACATATATATTCACTTAGATACTCTCCTTACAGTACTCTGATCATTCAGTCAGTACCCAAGTACTCATGCAGCAAAGTAGTCCTTAGGGCATGAACTGCTTCAAACCCCTATGCACTGTGCATGTAGTCTTGTATCTACCTGCACACTTGTCTTTTATACATTCAATTCCCCAGTCTGTATCCTTACACTTCCACCAACCAGTTTGTCACTGCTGTTGCAATATTGTAGTGACCCATTCAGCAGTATGTACTAATCCATTCACTGTGCTGAAACTGAAACACTTATAAATTCAGTCAGGCACTCTCTTTGCAGAACTGTAATTATTCAGTCAGTACCTAAGTACTCATGCAGCAAAGTAGGCCTTAGGGCATGGACTGCTTGAAACCCTATGCAGTTTTGTATCTACGTGCACACTTGTCTTTCACACCTTCAATTCCCCAGTTAGTATCCATGATGATGCATCAAATACTCTTTGTCTCTCCTTGTACTCCTCTAGTGATGCATTCAGCACCATGTACTAATGCATTCACTGCTCCAAAATCCAACCACTTATAAATTCATTCAGGTACTCTTCTTGCAGATGTAGTTCGTGAAACTCCTTTTCAGTATGTATGCACTTCTGTTATCAGTTAAATACTTGCTGTTTATACTTAGTCATTGTAGATTATATTTGTTTAGTAATAGAATAGTACATTTTACAGATTTATTTTTATAACATTATGTATATATTTTTTACAATAGATTCTATTGATCAACACTAAAAGAAATTCATCCTGCCTTCAAAAAGTGAAAAGAGGAAACAATATAAAAAGCTTATCTTTTCAAGAGAAGTCATCCACAAGATTTACCTGAACAACAATGTGTGGACAAAAAAAAAACCTGTTAAGACAAGAAAGGATTTTGTAAAAAAAAACATCAAACACTAGGAATAGTGTGGACAATGTGAAAAATAAAAAGAATGTATCTGCAACAAAAAAGAAAAAAAGAGAAAAACAGAAATCATGCTCTAAAGAAACACTGTATAGTAAAGGGAGGAAGAATTAATTTCAGGCAATTAGAAAAAGAATGTTTTACAATAGAGTTGTCTTGAAATATAAAAGAAAATCAGCATTTTATAAGAAGAAGAAACATTGAAAGTATTGTTGAGAAGGCTTTGGAATTACAAAAATAAATTTTTTATTTTAATAATCAATAGAATTTGATCATTAGATAAACCAATCCATTTATTGAAGGCCAAAAGTAAGTGGAGAAGACTAATTAATAGAACTCATTTTCTGATTTTTTGGGGTGAATGGAAACATAGTTCAAGTTCTGAGCCTTTTTTTAATGAAGAGAGTTATTTTCAGAGTAATGATTTGTTGCATGCAGTTGACACTAGTGGTCGAGCTTATGAGGTTAGAAATGGTTGTCCTATTGAAAAAGAGAAAATTGTTCCCAGAAATGCAGAAGAGGTGTTAGCTGATGAAGTTTTAGGGAGACGTCCTAAAGCTCCAGTGTACACTTGGAATTGCAGTAGTATTTGTAGTGTACGACAGGAATCTATCAATTTTGTACGCAATTCTTTACGTGAGTATATTAAGAAAAGTGTTAAACAAAAGATTAAGATGTTGCAAGGACTAGACCCTTGCAGAGTAAGAGAAAATACTGGTTTGCAAGGTCATTCTCTGGCTTGTCTTTCTACAAAAAGTATGTGGAAGTGTTTTTAACCATTTCAGGATGTTAGCAGTACATCATACTCAAATGAGAAGATTAGTCAGAACATTGTATTATGCAAAAAGTCAAGCACTAATGTTAAAAAAGTTGAACAGTGCTCTTTTGCGTGGATCAGTATCAGATGTAATGAATGTTTGTGAAGAAATTGAGTTTAGTTACTTTGGTCCTGAGCAAGACAGTGCCGAAACTGATACATTAATAGAAGGAAATGTGGAAGAGAATATACAACATTCTAGTACAAAAAAATGTTGAGCAAGAAATTAAGAAGTTTAAGGTGATTTCAGGTGAAAGGCCAAATTATTCTTGTATTTGTTGTCGAGGAACTCATTACAAAAATCAGACTAGGACTGTTGATCAATCAATCAATCAATCAGAGTACTTGTAAATCGTGCTACTTTCCGGTGAGGGTCCCAAGGCACTGAGGGAAGGGGGGGTGCTGCTACTGCTCGAAAAGCCAGGTCTTAAGGAGTCTTCTGAAGGCGAGTAGGTTTTGGGTCTGCCGTATGTGGTAAGGGAGAGTGTTCCAGGTCTTGGTGGCAAGGTAGGAGAAGGATCTGCCACCGGAGGTCGTTCGTTGGATGCGGGGGACCGCGGCAAGGGTGAGGCTGGCGGAGCGGAGCTGGCGGAGGCTGGTCCGGCATTGTGGAGTGCTTTGTGTGCGCGGGTGAGGAGCTTGAAGGTGATCCTCTTGTCGACGGGGAGCCAGTGTAGGTCTCTCAGGTGGGGTGGATGTGGCTGTGGCGGGGGACGTTGACGATCAGTTGGGCGCAGGCATTTTGGATGCATTGTAGTCGTCGTAGGTGTTTGGCTAGGATTCCTGCGTAAAGTGCGTTGCCATAGTCCAGTCTGCTGCTGACGAGGGCCTGTGTCACCGTTCTTCTTGTTTCGGTCGGGATTCACTTGTAGATCCTGCGGAGCATGGGGAGGGTATTGTAGCAGGAGGAGGAGATGGCATTGACCTGCTTAGACATGGAGAGGGAGGAGTCGAGAATGAATCCTAGATTGCGTGCATGGTTGGTGGGTGTTGGTGCTGTTCCCAGTGTGGTCGGCCACCAGGAGTCGTCCCAGGCTGAGAGGGTGGGTCCGAGGATGAGGACCTCTGTCTTGTCCGAGTTCAGCTTCAGACGGCTGCTCCT
The DNA here is from genome assembly GCF_964263255.1 of Lissotriton vulgaris. Lineage (NCBI taxonomy): Eukaryota > Metazoa > Chordata > Amphibia > Caudata > Salamandridae > Lissotriton > Lissotriton vulgaris. The sequence goes on from NC_141690.1 coordinate 118,803,811, forward strand.
CATCCAATCGGTGATGGCCTTCATTCCCTCATAGAGGTTAGTTTTGGCGGTGTGTGGGTCCTTGGTGAGGGAGAGGATGAGCTGGGTGTCGTCAGCAGAGGAGATGATGTTGAGGTTGTGATGGCGGGCCACTTCCGTGAGGAGGGCCATGTAGACGTTGAACAGCGTTGGGCTGAGGGTTGAGCCCTGGGGGACACCGCAGATGATGTCGATGGATTTGGATCGGAAGGGTGGGCGGCGGACGCTCTAGGTTTTACCGAAGTGGAAGGACGTGGTCAAGACAAGAGCCTTTTCTTGGATTCCAAAGGCAGCTGACAGGTCCAGGAGGATGAGGGCTGATGTTTCGCCGTTGTCTAGTTGGCGCCTGATGTCGTCTGTTGCGGCGATGAGGGCTGTCTCGGTGCTGTGGTTTCATCTGAATCCGGACTGGGACGGGTCCAAGATGTTGTTCTCTTCAAGGTGGCAGGCCAGTTGCATATTGATGATTTTCTCGATGACCTTTGCTGGGTACATGAGCAGGGAGATGGGCCGGAAGTTCTTGAGGTCCTTGGGGTCCGCTTGGGCTTCTTGAGGAGGGCGTTGATTTCGGCATGCTTCCAGCTTTCTGGGAATGTCGCTGTTTTGAAGGAGATGTTGATGACCTTCCGTAATTGGGGTGTGATGCCTGCGTCTGCTTTGTTGAATACGTGGTGTGGCCACGGGTCAGATAGAGATCCTGAGTGAATGGAGATCATGACCTTACGTGTCTCGCTGTTGTTGACATTGGACCAGGAGGTCAGATGGTTGGCGCTGGTGGTGTTCACAGGGGAGGGGGAGTCTGGCGTAGTCGTGGCAGTCGTGGTGTTGAAGAGGTCGTGGATGTCAGCGATCTAGCAGTGGAAGAAGATGGCTAGTGAGTTGCACAGTTCTTGTGAGGGCAGGATGTCGTTGGCATTGGCGCTGGGGTTGGAGAGTACCTTTATGATGCTGTGTAAGTTGTTATCCAAGCGGTCTTTGAAGGAGGATCTCTTGACTAATCTGATGAGGTGGTGGTGTCTGCGGGTGGCGTCCTTGTGGGCTGCGTGGTTGTCCGGTGTGCGTTTGTAAAGCCATGTCTTCTCCAGTTTTCAGCATGCGCGTTTAGAGGGCTGGAGCTCGTCAGTGAACAAGGTGGCTCTCTTGTTGGTGTGGCTGTTGGAGGGTTTCTTGAGCGGGGCGAGGGTGTTGGCGCAGTCGTCGATCCACTGTCTGAGGTTTCGGGCTACGGCGTCTGGGTTGGTTGATCTGTATTTTAAAAGTGAAAGAGAAAATAATAATGAGTGGAATGATTTTACAACTTATTTATTGGTAGAGAATTGCTTTGATTTGGGTTCTGATAAACGTATTTGTAAATATTGTTATAACTAATTAGATGAGAACAAAATGCCTGCAAGAGCTGTGCATAATAATCTTGAGTTGGTAAATATATCCTCTGAATTGATAGATTTAAATACCTATGAGTCTATTCTTATTCAATGTGTGCATCCATATCAGGTTATTGTTTGTATGGAACCTCAGACGGGGAAATTGCCTCCTTCAGAGTTACAGAGAGGATAAAAGGGAAGGGTTGTATATTTGCCTCTAGATTTAAAGAAAAACATTGAAACAATTGGTGTAGAAAATGGAGAAGATGAGCCTCTAGTTATTCTAGTTACTGGCGTTCCTACTAAGAGTAAGAAAATCTGGCAAGAATTAGTGGATGTTAGGTAAGTGAAAATGGCAGTGTTGTTTCTGGTAAAAAATAAACAGTACTATAAAAATGTGTATGTGGGAAAAGAAGAAATAACTGTATAAGAAGATACTGACTCGTCAAGTGGACAAATTGAAAAAGTGGATATGTCCAGAACTGAAGAAATCTATGAACATTATAGTGTTCATCCACTTCATTCCAAAGAAGTGATGGGGAATACTATTGAGTTATTCCAAATGAAAGAAGCAAAGGGAAGTCCCATAAGTGTATGGGAAGAAAGCTTGGAAGCTCGTTGTTTCCCTCAGTTGTTTCCAACAGGAAAAAGAGGACAATATGATGAACGACCTGTGCAGATTCCTGCATCTGAATACCGGACATCAAGATTGTATGCAGAAGATCCAAGATTTCAACAATGTATTCCGTATTTGTTTCATCTTTTGTTTGAGAGTGACTTGTCTAGACTTTCGTATGCAGTCAACCATATATTAAAAACAGGTGTACATCTGCAAAATGTTTCGGCAAAGGAATTTATGGATAAAGTACACCAGAAAGATAATGTTTTGGAATCTCAGCTAATTAATCTAATGGCATCTCATCGTGGTACTAATGACTACTGGTACTGTGTCATGGAGAGCTTAAATGTATGCTAAGGAACTTAGGAACTCCCACATTGTTCCTTACTCTAAGCTGTGCTGAATATGCTTGGGATGATTTACTTCAAATTCTTCAAGAGGCAAATCCAAATATAGTAAATATTGAATATAAGACACCTGGAGAATTGTGCTCTTTGGATCCAGTTAATGTATGCAGATATTTCAATCATAGATTTGAAGCTATAATGTATTTTATCACCAATAATAAAAAAATGCTCCTCTTGGAAAGGTCGTGGATTTCTTTTGGAGAAAGGAGTATCAAGCAAGAGGTGCTCCTCACATACATATGCTAATATGGATCAAAGATGCCCCCAAATTCAGAACAGATTCAGATGATACTGTGTTGTCTTTCATTGAAGAATATGCTACATGTGCTATACCCAAAAGAACAGAAGAAAAGAACTTAAGACAACAAGTCTTACTATTCCAAAGCCATCATTGTGGGAAATACTGTCATCGAAAATACAAGCCAAAGGAAAAGTTTTATACCAAATGTCGTTTTGGTTTTCCATGCCCTGTAATATCCATAGGAAGAGTAAACAGTTTTATGTCAGCTATGCGACATACCTTGAGAAGAAAGTCTCCAAAGAATACCTATAATTTGAGAAGTGAATAGTCAAAATATATAAATGATTATAACCCAGTTATTCTGTCGATGTGGAATGCTAACATGGATATTCAATAAGTTGCAGACAATTCCATTGCTGTTGCTCGATATGTAACATCCTACATAACAAAATCAGTAAAGACGGAATTGAAGGAAATGTGGGAAGAGATTTCCCACAAGAAGAGTCTAAGTAAAAAATTATACAGTTACAGTTTAAAGATGTTATCTCATTGAAAAATCAGAGCGTATGAATGCTCAGATCACTTATCATCTGCAAGTCTATACTCCCAATCTAGAAGAATCATTTGGGTGGGTCTAGGTCTTGCTGCAACACGAAATCGAGTACTTAAATCTGTACAAGATATTGAATATTTAGCTGAAAAAGAGCCAGAAAGTACAGATATTGTAAAAACAAATATGTTGGATACATATTATCCAAATAGAAGTCATCATCTTGAGAACATTTGTCTCTATGAAGTGCTACAAAACTATTCTTTTAAACGGAATATTACAGAAAACATCAATAATGCAATATATGCTGTGATTGGTCTGAAGGATGTTTGGTGAAACAAAGAAAAGGACATTTGATTAATCACCGAAAACTGAGTTGCAATACTCCTGACAAAAGGGAATTTTACTATTTAGCTCTTTTGCAACTCTTCAAGCCGTGGCGTTCAGTATTGAAATTACTTGGAGATTTTCAGAGCTATGAAGATTCGTTCAACGCTACTAAAGATACTATAAAATGTCATGTTATTGCTAATTATGTGAAAATGTTGAACGATGAAATTGAGCAAGAAGTTACAATTGCAGCTGAGATTGCTAGAGACAGTTCTCAAGACAGTCAAACTTCTGCTCCGTTCAGTCAGGATCCACTATGAGAACCAATTGTACAAAATGAAGCAGCAATTGCCATGGATGAGGAGGAAACAGCAATGTATCAAGCTCAAGAAAATGTAACAAACTTAGAAAACTTGGAAGAACAACTAAATGTTTAGCAAAAACAAATATATGAGCAAGTGAGAGAACAGATTGACCATGGATTAGTTCATGAAAAGAAAGAGTGCTCATGCACGTCATTTCAACTTATCCGAATGTACGTGAGTGGACAAGCTGGAACAGGAAAAAGTTTTTTAATTAAAGTAATTACAACTTATCTACAGAAAAGAACTGAGTTGCATTTGTCTTGTGTTGTCACTGCTCCAACTGGTTTGGCAGCACACAATATGAAAGGAAATACATCCTTTACTAATGCTACCAGTAGAGCATGAAAACAAATTGGAATTCCACAAGCTATCTGGAGAAGCTTGTTGTGAAGTTTCAAGAGTCTTAAAGAAAATGAAAATTCTCATTATTGATGAGGTAAGCATGGTATCAAACGTAATGTTTGCCTTTGTCCATTTAAGAATGCAGCAAATTCCTAAAACAGCGTACATGTTATTTGGAGAAAAACACGTCATAGTTTTTGGAGATCTACTACAACTTACTCCTGTGAAAGGACAACCAGTATTTAAAACACTTGCACATGAAGATACCAGAAAGTCTTTGGCTAGCATTGGAAATGTTAACATTTGGTCAAATTTTGAATATAAGAAACTTATTAAAAATATGAGACAGGCAAATGATCCTGATTATGGAACTATTCTTCAAGATATAAGAATTGGAAAAGTGACTAAACATGGCAAACAAGCTTTGCACAGACGATTACTTTCCAATTTGTTTTCAATTGAAAATATTGTTCCAGAGTTAATATAAATGAGAATTGCAGAAAACAAATCTGTAATCTGCTTAATGCCAACACTGCGTGAATGTTCTATATTCAATGAAGACATTTTAAAGTTGGGAAAGAAGAAATTATACAATTGGATGCTATTGATAACATAGAGCATGAAGGAATCACTATTATTTTGACAGAAAAGTTGAAGAGAAAATTGGATTCTTTAGAGAAATCGATAACTAAAACTGCAGGTTTAGAAAAGAATCTATATGCATGTAGAAACTGTTGGGTAATTTTACGACGTAATTTGAATGTGGAAAAAGATTTAGTAAATGGAGCACTGGGTAAAGTTGTTTATTTAGTTATTTATCTAAATAGAGATGGTATTGAATTTTTGCAAATCAAATTTGATCAAATTGAAGAAATACAACAATTTAGTATTTGTTCAGCTTGGTTTTTGCTTGTAAAAGATTTGTATGCTCACAGAAAACAGTTTCCTATTTCTTTGGCATATTCGGTGACCATTCATAAATAGTGCTTTGGTGAATATTGGAAGTACCGTGTTTAAAGAGGGCATGGCATATGTTGCTTTGTCTTGAGTCAGATCTTTATCTGGATTGTACTTGATTGATTTTGATGAGAGAAAGATTAGTGCAGATGCAAATTGTTTGAAAGAATATAATAGGTTAAAAAGAGAATATGCTCCCAATTTAGGTCAATATCCTGTATTTGATAAGCGTATGGTAGGTCAAAAAAGAAGATATGAGTATATCTGTAGTGAAGGTATAGAGAAAGAAAAAAACAAGATAAAGTTGTGATTGCAAGCAAAAAGAAAAAGGACACTGTTGAAGAAATTGTTGGTTATCAGTTTGAAAATAGTTCTGGTGTCAACTGCTATGCTAATGTAGTTGTTAATGTTGTTTTCTTGAAAGTTTGCAACAGCAAATTATTGAGAATCAGGAAAAAAGATTTTGTTCATTGTTGTATTCTGTTTATGAGAAATGTAGTAGTGATAAAAGTAAAATACAAAGTGTTTTTGATATTCGAAATCTATTGGACATATGTTCTGGTTGTACTCAATTTACACAGAATATTCAGCAAGATTGTCAGGAACTTTTAATGTATATGCTTGTTGTATTGGAAGATGAAGGTTTAGATATTGAAAATCTTTTTGACCTTTCTCATAAATAGCAACATGACTGGGAAAAATGTTTGTTTACATGTAGTACTAACATAGACACTGAAAGATTCACATATTTGACTTTAGCAGACTGTGAATCAGTGTCTTTTAACAACCTACTTAGATGAGCAACTCAAAACATGGTGTGTAGCCAATGTAAATCAGAAATGTCATCAAGATTATTTGTACAAAGATATGGACAGTATGTAATTTTAACGATGCAACGTTGTACAGCTGATGGAAGAAAATTGGAAACTTCAATTAAAAATGTTGTAGCTACTCAAGTATCAATATCAGGAAGAACTGTTGTAGCTATAGCAATTATTTTTCATGATGGTCCTTCTACAACATCTGGACATTATACTGCTTATTTAAAATGTTATAAAGGTTGGACACATTGCAATGATGCTCAATTGGTTCTTAAACAACATTTGCCTAAAGAATTACCAAGTTCTTACCTAATATTCTTAAAGCCATGGTTTTAGGAAAACAATGTGGCCTTTCAGGATTACTATTGGACAAATTCCAAAGAAAGGATTTCACACATACTATTTGGCCTTGAGAAAAAATATCTAAAACAATTAAGAACTTTTTGTTGTATATTTTGTCAACATATATTTCTAAACAACATTATTTACAGAGTATGAAAAATTAATAATAATGTTTTGTTATTTTATCATTGTTTGAGTTGTTACATAGTTAGGTAAGAAATTGCTCTTAGAAAAAAAACATTTAACATGTGTTTTATTTCTATTTTTTGTTATTGAGAATGTTGAATGATTTTTTTTAAAGATAATCTTATTGATTGTCTTTTTTTTGCCCGCTGTTCTGTGATGAGTACAATTGAAGTCACTGTGAAATTCAATATATTCTGAGAACAGCAAAAAAGGCAAATGAAATGTTTTACAAATTATTCTGTTATAAAACATTTATTGAAACTGTATCTTTTCTTGTCTTCACAGATGCTAATTTTATAATATATAGTTTTTTTAATCATTTATTCTTTTTAAGATAAGTATATGTAACTATAAAAAATGGTCAATGTGCTGTGCTTCTACCCATCTGAAGAAACAAGAAATGGACAGAGTACATATCTGTGCAGAGATGGTTTGTATCTTTTAGATATATATGATAAAGTTATTATGGATTCTGAGTGTCCATGGGGACTCACTATCTTAGAAGATATATTCAAAAAGTGCCAGAGAGTTTTATGACAGAGATGTATAAAATGGGGCATGGCTTTAGAACAGCTGTCTGCAACGCACCTGTATGGTATTGAATAGAAAGAGATGCTTGGCTAATAGAGACCAGGGACTTTCAGGATTAAAAGAGACCAAATTGTTCAACATAAAATACAAATATGTCACAGAGTGTGTTTTCAAATACTCTTTCATATTTACAAGGACAGGATAAGTTATTGTGTGTAGCTTTTCTTCTCTATGTAAATATGTCCTCATCATACACAATACTTTGTGTTGAAGGGCCGTTCTATAGGTGTTGCTGTGAGTATTTTGGATATATATATAAGCAATGACTAGTTTCTAATTTTGTTAAAGGTTGAGTACTGGATAGGTCTTTAAGGATTGATGTGTGTAAAAACACATGAAGTATTCAAAAACTAGTGTCAGAATGGTACCTAAATACACACAGATTCACGGTGTTATTCTAGACAAGCAACACTATCCCTTGCATTTTAGTAAAAGCCATTTACTAGTTTGGAAGGGGTAAGGTGAATAGATATATTTTACATTTTTTAGTACTGCATTTTAGTATAAGAGCCTGAGTCATTTTCCATAGTCATAAGGAGTGACTGGTTTCGAATTCTACGAAAACTTAAAAACAGAATATCTTTATTAGCAATTATATTTGTATAACATTATGAACTACTAAAACTCTACTGTTGGAATGTTATTATACAGCTGCATTTACATAATATTTTTTTGGGGCCAAAATAGTTGGTAAACCTACTTTTGTATTATGCACTAAGAAAACTGTTAAAGTGATGTGTTTTTGTTTTTGTGCTAGGACCTAGAACATAACAGATTTGTTATGGATAAAGAGGGCAATATTACAGAAGAGATATTAAAAATGAGCACCTATTCAATTGAACTAGAAAATCAATCTATAAGAGACAGCGAGGCTGATGCAGAGGACATCCGTACTGCAGATGTCACCTGTGAATTTGTGAATGAAAGCAATGATGCTGATTTTTTGGAAGCACTGGATGACGTAGAGTTACTGGAAGCTATAAACTCTGAAATGACAAACCAGCAGTATGATCTGGAAGAAGTACCAGATGAAGTCCTTTTAGAAGCTGTGCTAAAATATGAGATGTCCGAAGAATAATTTCACTGTTTAATAATAATAAATTCTGGACTATATAAAGAGATGCTGTGTATCTTTTTTATGTAGAATTAAAATGTAGCTTGACATCATTAGAGTTTAAATTTAAGTTAATTAATTACTTTTAATTTAAATCTAAATTTAAAATCCTCCTGTGGCAACATTATATCACTTTATGTAACACAGTTATAGTACAAGATTGTGTTTTATATTTGCAATGACAGGAAAAGATAGTCTGTATACTTTTTGTTCACTATGTAAATAGATCATCATACACTGCAGTATGCATTAAAGGGGCATTCCATATGTGTTGCTGTGTGTGTTTGCATGTAACACTTATAGAACAAGACACATCAGAAATAATAAATCTGAAAATGTGTGTGAATGCTGCACCATTCTGCAGTTGGTGTAGCAAGGTCAAACAGGGAGCTAGACTTTAACATGCACTGCTTCAAACGCTTATCCGGTATGTTTGCAGTTCTGCAACTATCTACACACTTGTGTTTCACGCCTTCAATTTCCTAGTCTGTATCCTTACACTTCCATGAAACACTCTGTCACTGCCCTTGCACTGTTGTAGTCACCCATTGAGCAGTATGTACTAATCCATTCACTATGATAAAGCTCAAGCCCTTATGTATTCACTCAGATACTCTGTTTACAGTATTCTATTCATTCAGTCAGTAGCTAGTGCTCGTTGCTCATTGACAAGGCAAGAGCGACCAAGCAGGCTCTCCACCTCTGCTTTGTGGACTTTAAAGCGGCCTTTGACAATGTCAACCGAGAAATCCTATGGCGAAAACTGGCCTCCTGGGGTATTCCCTCGCCCCTACTAAACCTTTTGATTGAGCTGCACACAAATACATGGGTCCAGGTAAAGCTTGGGAACGGCTCGCACCTCTCTAGGCGCATTCCGACCACAAAGGGCCTAAAACAGGGGTGCGTGTTAGCTCCAACTCTTTTCAATCTTTTTACAGCTGACCTGCCACCCGCCTTAGATGCCTGCAATTTGCATGCTCCGCGGTTAGGAGGTAAAGGGCTGTCCAGCATCTCCTATGCAGATGACGTGGTCCTGGTCAGTCACACGAAAGTTGGCCTTCAAAACCTTATCAACACGCTTCATGGTTATGCTGTCGAAAACCTATTAGAAGTGAACATTAGTAAAACAAAAGTTCTTTCGATAACTAGAAGCAAAAAGTCGTACACTTGGATGCTTGGTTCGGATGCAATCTCAAACTGCTCTGAATACAAATATCTAGGGATCCAAGTCGATAAAGGCGGCCGCTACCAAAACCAATTAGAGGCCATCAAGAGGAAAGGCATACTAATAGCCGTGACAATGAAACAGCTAAAGACCAATCTGACCGGTGAGACTCTACTTCCTTTGTTACGAGTAGCCAAAATTAAAATAGAGTCATCAATCACGTATGGCAGTGAGGCCCTAAGAGGAACTGATGCTAAACTTCTGGACACAACCATCTCAAAGGCCTATAGATTTCTTTTTAATCTACCACCCTATACTTCGCAGGCCCAGATTCGGTTGGAATTCGGGTTGACGTGCCAAACGCTTGCTCGAAGTGGTTCATACATCAAGTGCTGGCACAAATTAAAGAACTCCCAAGAAAACACCCTGAACCGCCAGCTCTGGCAAGACATGCTTACCACATCGCGAATGCCGGCAAAAAAATACCTAGAGGAGTTCTTGTCCATCACAGGATTGAAAGACCTATGGGAGACTCCTGTATCACATGCGCAATTCAAGCGCATAGTGAACAAGAATCTAAAGAAACAATCGCATGTGGAGGACAAAGCTTTGCTCTCTTATAGGCAACATGCCTGGATGACCTTGTGCACATATAGAACACCGGGGCTCCAATCATATTTTGGTTTGGGGTATGGCTGGAAAACAAAAGAGGCCTTTTTCAAACACAGGCTGGGGATTCTACCCGCCATTCCTCACTTACCACCATGGTTAAGGCAGAACTATGGGACCAAATGCCGGCTCTGTGGAACAGGAATCGAAGATTTGGAACACCTATTGTGCACTTGTCCGAGGCTGAACGAAGAAAGAGTAGCTTTGTTGAAAACAGCTTTCAACGAACTAGGAGTCCGCTCACGTAGACAAGCTGTCCTCGCTTGTTTTGATCCTGGTCTCCCGCCACTAAACGAAAAGCTAGTGAAATTTCTGAAACTAGCGGAACGGAAACAAATAACCCAGGCACTTGTATAGTGGAAGCCCAGTAGAGGACTAAGCGCATTGAACTTTTTCCCGTGGGGTTTTATTGTTTTTTACCTTTACTATTCGGTCAACCATGAATTTCTGCTTTTAAGGTCTTTTAAATTTCTTATGAGTTTGTTTTATTGCACTTTTTTGTAACGGTTTTTATTAACCTAAACAATAAAGAATTACTTACTTACACTGAAGTTAATTAATTACTTTTAATTTAAATCTAAATTTAAAATCCTCCTGTGGCAACATTATATCACTTTATGTAACACAGTTATAGTACAAGATTGTGTTTTATATTTGCAATGACAGGAAAAGATAGTCTGTATACGTTTTCTCCTCTATGTAAATAGATCATCGTACAATGCAGTATGCATTAAAGGGGCATTCCATATGTGTTGCTGTGTGTGTTTGCATGTAACACTTATAGAACAAGACACATCAGAAATAATAAATCTGAAAATGTGTGTGAATGCTGCACCATTCTGCAGTTGGTGTAGCAAGGTCAAACAGGGAGCTAGACTTTAACATGCGCTGCTTCAAACGCTTATCCGGTATGTTTGCAGTTCTGCAACTATCTACACACTTGTGTTTCACACCTTCAATTTCCTAGTCTGTATCCTTACACTTCCATGAAACACTCTGTCACTGCCCTTGCATCGTTGTAGTCACCCATTGAGCAGTATGTACTAATCCATTCACTATGATAAAAATCAAGCCCTTATGTATTCACTCAGATACTCTGTTTACAGTATTCTATTCATTCAGTCAGTAGCTAGTGCTCATGCACTGAAATAAACCTTAGGACATGGACTGCTTCAAACCTCTATGCACTATATATGTAGTCTTCTATCCACCTTTACAACAAGGGGTGGTGAGGGACAGAGTCTCTGAATTAAGCAGAAAGCTCTCACCCAGTCAAGAGATCAGGGCTAGATCCAACACCGTTTTTTAGCTCACTGCACCATCCCAGTTTCAGAACCTGGCTGTATGCAAATTAGTCTGTTCCTGTCCCAGTGCATGATGGGAACAGGGCAAACCAAACTACAAAAGCCAATTCTTACACTGGGAAGGAAACAAGCTCCCGGGGACCGGTTTCTGGCATTACAGCCGTCTTCGGCCCGGTTTGCTTGAGTCCTGATGGTGCAATGAGCAAGGGTCTCACATCTGAGAATACCCTTCCACGCTTAGGGTGGACAAAAATATTTACAACCAGGGGTGGTGAGGGACAGAGTCTCTGAATTAAGCAGAAAGCTCTCACCCAGTCAAGAGATCAGGGCTAGATCCAACACCGTTTTTTAGCTCACTGCACCATCCCAGTTTCAGAACCTGGCTGTATGCAAATTAGTCTGTTCCTGTCCCAGTGCATGATGGGAACAGGGCAAACCAAACTACAAAAGCCAATTCTTACACTGGGAAGGAAACAAGCTCCCGGGGACCGGTTTCTGGCATTACAGCCGTCTTCGGCCCGGTTTGCTTGAGTCCTGATGGTGCAATGAGCAAGGGTCTCACATCTGAGAATACCCTTCCACGCTTAGGGTGGACAAAAATATTTACAACAAGGGGTGGTGAGGGACAGAGTCTCTGAATTAAGCAGAAAGCTCTCACCCAGTCAAGAGATCAGGGCTAGATCCAACACCGTTTTTTAGCTCACTGCACCATCCCAGTTTCAGAACCTGGCTGTATGCAAATTAGTCTGTTCCTGTCCCAGTGCATGATGGGAACAGGGCAAACCAAACTACAAAAGCCAATTCTTACACTGGGAAGGAAACAAGCTCCCGGGGACCGGTTTCTGGCATTACAGCCGTCTTCGGCCCGGTTTGCTTGAGTCCTGATGGTGCAATGAGCAAGGGTCTCACATCTGAGAATACCCTTCCACGCTTAGGGTGGACAAAAATATTTACAACAAGGGGTGGTGAGGGACAGAGTCTCTGAATTAAGCAGAAAGCTCTCACCCAGTCAAGAGATCAGGGCTAGATCCAACACCGTTTTTTAGCTCACTGCACCATCCCAGTTTCAGAACCTGGCTGTATGCAAATTAGTCTGTTCCTGTCCCAGTGCATGATGGGAACAGGGCAAACCAAACTACAAAAGCCAATTCTTACACTGGGAAGGAAACAAGCTCCCGGGGACCGGTTTCTGGCATTACAGCCGTCTTCGGCCCGGTTTGCTTGAGTCCTGATGGTGTAATGAGCAAGGGTCTCACATCTGAGAATACCCTTCCACGCTTAGGGTGGACAAAAATATTTACAACAAGGGGTGGTGAGGGACAGAGTCTCTGAATTAAGCAGAAAGCTCTCACCCAGTCAAGAGATCAGGGCTAGATCCAACACCGTTTTTTAGCTCACTGCACCATCCCAGTTTCAGAACCTGGCTGTATGCAAATTAGTCTGTTCCTGTCCCAGTGCATGATGGGAACAGGGCAAACCAAACTACAAAAGCCAATTCTTACACTGGGAAGGAAACAAGCTCCCGGGGACCGGTTTCTGGCATTACAGCCGTCTTTGGCCCGGTTTGCTTGAGTCCTGATGGTGCAATGAGCAAGGGTCTCACATCTGAGAATACCCTTCCACGCTTAGGGTGGACAAAAATATTTACAACAAGGGGTGGTGAGGGACAGAGTCTCTGAATTAAGCAGAAAGCTCTCACCCAGTCAAGAGATCAGGGCTAGATCCAACACAGTTTTTTAGCTCACTGCACCATCCCAGTTTCAGAACCTGGCTGTATGCAAATTAGTCTGTTCCTGTCCCAGTGCATGATGGGAACAGGGCAAACCAAACTACAAAAGCCAATTCTTACACTGGGAAGGAAACAAGCTCCCGGGGACCGGTTTCTGGCATTACAGCCGTCTTCGGCCCGGTTTGCTTGAGTCCTGATGGTGCAATGAGCAAGGGTCTCACATCTGAGAATACCCTTCCACGCTTAGGGTGGACAAAAATATTTACAACAAGGGGTGGTGAGGGACAGAGTCTCTGAATTAAGCAGAAAGCTCTCACCCAGTCAAGAGATCAGGGCTAGATCCAACACCGTTTTTTAGCTCACTGCACCATCCCAGTTTCAGAACCTGGCTGTATGCAAATTAGTCTGTTCCTGTCCCAGTGCATGATGGGAACAGGGCAAACCAAACTACAAAAGCCAATTCTTACACTGGGAAGGAAACAAGCTCCCGGGGACCGGTTTCTGGCATTACAGCCGTCTTCGGCCCAGTTTGCTTGAGTCCTGATGGTGCAATGAGCAAGGGTCTCACATCTGAGAATACCCTTCCACGCTTAGGGTGGACAAAAATATTTACAACAAGGGGTGGTGAGGGACAGAGTCTCTGAATTAAGCAGAAAGCTCTCACCCAGTCAAGAGATCAGGGCTAGATCCAACACCGTTTTTTAGCTCACTGCACCATCCCAGTTTCAGAACCTGGCTGTATGCAAATTAGTCTGTTCCTGTCCCAGTGCATGATGGGAACAGGGCAAACCAAACTACAGAAGCCAATTCTTACACTGGGAAGGAAAGAAGCTCCCGGGGACCGGTTTCTGGCATTACAGCCGTCTTCGGCCCGGTTTGCTTGAGTCCTGATGGTGCAATGAGCAAGGGTCTCACATCTGAGAATACCCTTCCACGCTTAGGGTGGACAAAAATATTTACAACAAGGGGTGGTGAGGGACAGAGTCTCTGAATTAAGCAGAAAGCTCTCACCCAGTCAAGAGATCAGGGCTAGATCCAACACCGTTTTTTAGCTCACTGCACCATCCCAGTTTCAGAACCTGGCTGTATGCAAATTAGTCTGTTCCTGTCCCAGTGCATGATGGGAACAGGGCAAACCAAACTACAAAAGCCAATTCTTACACTGGGAAGGAAACAAGCTCCCGGGGACCGGTTTCTGGCATTACAGCCGTCTTCGGCCCGGTTTGCTTGAGTCCTGATGGTGCAATGAGCAAGGGTCTCACATCTGAGAATACCCTTCCACGCTTAGGGTGGACAAAAATATTTACAACAAGGGGTGGTGAGGGACAGAGTCTCTGAATTAAGCAGAAAGCTCTCACCCAGTCAAGAGATCAGGGCTAGATCCAACACCGTTTTTTAGCTCACTGCACCATCCCAGTTTCAGAACCTGGCTGTATGCAAATTAGTCTGTTCCTGTCCCAGTGCATGATGGGAACAGGGCAAACCAAACTACAAAAGCCAATTCTTACACTGGGAAGGAAACAAGCTCCCGGGGACCGGTTTCTGGCATTACAGCCGTCTTCGGCCCGGTTTGCTTGAGTCCTGATGGTGCAATGAGCAAGGGTCTCACATCTGAGAATACCCTTCCACGCTTAGGGTGGACAAAAATATTTACAACAAGGGGTGGTGAGGGACAGAGTCTCTGAATTAAGCAGAAAGCTCTCACCCAGTCAAGAGATCAGGGCTAGATCCAACACCGTTTTTTAGCTCACTGCACCATCCCAGTTTCAGAACCTGGCTGTATGCAAATTAGTCTATTCCTGTCCCAGTGCATGATGGGAACAGGGCAAACCAAACTACAAAAGCCAATTCTTACACTGGGAAGGAAACAAGCTCCCGGGGACCGGTTTCTGGCATTACAGCCGTCTTCGGCCCGGTTTGCTTGAGTCCTGATGGTGCAATGAGCAAGGGTCTCACATCTGAGAATACCCTTCCACGCTTAGGGTGGACAAAAATATTTACAACAAGGGGTGGTGAGGGACAGAGTCTCTGAATTAAGCAGAAAGCTCTCACCCAGTCAAGAGATCAGGGCTAGATCCAACACCGTTTTTTAGCTCACTGCACCATCCCAGTTTCAGAACCTGGCTGTATGCAAATTAGTCTGTTCCTGTCCCAGTGCATGATGGGAACAGGGCAAACCAAACTACAAAAGCCAATTCTTACACTGGGAAGGAAACAAGCTCCCGGGGACCGGTTTCTGGCATTACAGCCGTCTTCGGCCCGGTTTGCTTGAGTCCTGATGGTGCAATGAGCAAGGGTCTCACATCTGAGAATACCCTTCCACGCTTAGGGTGGACAAAAATATTTACAACAAGGGGTGGTGAGGGACAGAGTCTCTGAATTAAGCAGAAAGCTCTCACCCAGTCAAGAGATCAGGGCTAGATCCAACACCGTTTTTTAGCTCACTGCACCATCCCAGTTTCAGAACCTGGCTGTATGCAAATTAGTCTGTTCCTGTCCCAGTGCATGATGGGAACAGGGCAAACCAAACTACAAAAGCCAATTCTTACACTGGGAAGGAAACAAGCTCCCGGGGACCGGTTTCTGGCATTACAGCCGTCTTCGGCCCGGTTTGCTTGAGTCCTGATGGTGCAATGAGCAAGGGTCTCACATCTGAGAATACCCTTCCACGCTTAGGGTGGACAAAAATATTTACAACAAGGGGTGGTGAGGGACAGAGTCTCTGAATTAAGCAGAAAGCTCTCACCCAGTCAAGAGATCAGGGCTAGATCCAACACCGTTTTTTAGCTCACTGCACCATCCCAGTTTCAGAACCAGGCTGTATGCAAATTAGTCTGTTCCTGTCCCAGTGCATGATGGGAACAGGGCAAACCAAACTACAAAAGCCAATTCTTACACTGGGAAGGAAACAAGCTCCCGGGGACCGGTTTCTGGCATTACAGCCGTCTTCGGCCCGGTTTGCTTGAGTCCTGATGGTGCAATGAGCAAGGGTCTCACATCTGAGAATACCCTTCCACGCTTAGGGTGGACAAAAATATTTACAACAAGGGGTGGTGAGGGACAGAGTCTCTGAATTAAGCAGAAAGCTCTCACCCAGTCAAGAGATCAGGGCTAGATCCAACACCGTTTTTTAGCTCACTGCACCATCCCAGTTTCAGAACCTGGCTGTATGCAAATTAGTCTGTTCCTGTCCCAGTGCATGATGGGAACAGGGCAAACCAAACTACAAAAGCCAATTCTTACACTGGGAAGGAAACAAGCTCCCAGGGACCGGTTTCTGGCATTACAGCCGTCTTCGGCCCGGTTTGCTTGAGTCCTGATGGTGCAATGAGCAAGGGTCTCACATCTGAGAATACCCTTCCACGCTTAGGGTGGACAAAAATATTTACAACAAGGGGTGGTGAGGGACAGAGTCTCTGAATTAAGCAGAAAGCTCTCACCCAGTCAAGAGATCAGGGCTAGAGCCAACACCGTTTTTTAGCTCACTGCACCATCCCAGTTTCAGAACCTGGCTGTATGCAAATTAGTCTGTTCCTGTCCCAGTGCATGATGGGAACAGGGCAAACCAAACTACAAAAGCCAATTCTTACACTGGGAAGGAAACAAGCTCCCGGGGACCGGTTTCTGGCATTACAGCCGTCTTCGGCCCGGTTTGCTTGAGTCCTGATGGTGCAATGAGCAAGGGTCTCACATCTGAGAATACCCTTCCACGCTTAGGGTGGACAAAAATATTTACAACAAGGGGTGGTGAGGGACAGAGTCTCTGAATTAAGCTAAAAGCTCTCACCCAGTCAAGAGATCAGGGCTAGATCCAACACCGTTTTTTAGCTCACTGCACCATCCCAGTTTCAGAACCTGGCTGTATGCAAATTAGTCTGTTCCTGTCCCAGTGCATGATGGGAACAGGGCAAACCAAACTACAAAAGCCAATTCTTACACTGGAAAGGAAACAAGCTCCCGGGGACCGGTTTCTGGCATTACAGCCGTCTTCGGCCCGGTTTGCTTGAGTCCTGATGGTGCAATGAGCAAGGGTCTCACATCTGAGAATACCCTTCCACGCTTAGGGTGGACAAAAATATTTACAACAAGGGGTGGTGAGGGACAGAGTCTCTGAATTAAGCAGAAAACTCTCACCCAGTCAAGAGATCAGGGCTAGATCCAACACCGTTTTTTAGCTCACTGCACCATCCCAGTTTCAGAACCTGGCTGTATGCAAATTAGTCTGTTCCTGTCCCAGTGCATGATGGGAACAGGGCAAACCAAACTACAAAAGCCAATTCTTACACTGGGAAGGAAACAAGCTCCTGGGGACCGGTTTCTGGCATTACAGCCGTCTTCGGCCCGGTTTGCTTGAGTCCTGATGGTGCAATGAGCAAGGGTCTCACATCTGAGAATACCCTTCCACGCTTAGGGTGGACAAAAATATTTACAACAAGGGGTGGTGAGGGACAGAGTCTCTGAATTAAGCAGAAAGCTCTCACCCAGTCAAGAGATCAGGGCTAGATCCAACACCGTTTTTTAGCTCACTGCACCATCCCAGTTTCAGAACCTGGCTGTATGCAAATTAGTCTGTTCCTGTCCCAGTGCATGATGGGAACAGGGCAAACCAAACTACAAAAGCCAATTCTTACACTGGGAAGGAAACAAGCTCCCGGGGACCGGTTTCTGGCATTACAGCCGTCTTCGGCCCGGTTTGCTTGAGTCCTGATGGTGCAATGAGCAAGGGTCTCACATCTGAGAATACCCTTCCACGCTTAGGGTGGACAAAAATATTTACAACAAGGGGTGGTGAGGGACAGAGTCTCTGAATTAAGCAGAAAGCTCTCACCCAGTCAAGAGATCAGGGCTAGATCCAACACCGTTTTTTAGCTCACTGCACCCTCCCAGTTTCAGAACCTGGCTGTATGCAAATTAGTCTGTTCCTGTCCCAGTGCATGATGGGAACAGGGCAAACCAAACTACAAAAGCCAATTCTTACACTGGGAAGGAAACAAGCTCCCGGGGACCGGTTTCTGGCATTACAGCCGTCTTCGGCCCGGTTTGCTTGAGTCCTGATGGTGCAATGAGCAAGGGTCTCACATCTGAGAATACCCTTCCACGCTTAGGGTGGACAAAAATATTTACAACAAGGGGTGGTGAGGGACAGAGTCTCTGAATTAAGCAGAAAGCTCTCACCCAGTCAAGAGATCAGGGCTAGATCCAACACCGTTTTTTAGCTCACTGCACCATCCCAGTTTCAGAACCTGGCTGTATGCAAATTAGTCTGTTCCTGTCCCAGTGCATGATGGGAACAGGGCAAACCAAACTACAAAAGCCAATTCTTACACTGGGAAGGAAACAAGCTCCCGGGGACCGGTTTCTGGCATTACAGCCGTCTTCGGCCCGGTTTGCTTGAGTCCTGATGGTGCAATGAGCCTGCACACTTGTCTTTCACATATTTAATTCCGCAGTCTGTATCCTTACACTTCCACCAAACACTCTGTCACTGCTGTTGCACTGTTGTAGTGACCCATTCAGCAGTATATACTAATCCATTTACTGCACTAAAACTCAAGCACTTATATATTCACTTAGACACTCTCCTTACAGTACTCGTATCATTCAGTTAGTATCCAAATTGTCATGCAGCGAAGTAGGCCTTAGGACATGGACTGCTTCAAACCCCTATGCACTATCTGTATCCTTACACTTCCACCAAACACTTTGTCACTGCTGTTGCACTATTGTAGTGACCCATTTAGCAGTATGTGCTAATCTATTCACTGCACTAAAACTCAAGCACTTATAAATTCAGTCAGGCGCTGTCCTTGCAGAACTGTAATCATTCAGTCAGTACCCAAGTACTCATGTAGCGAAGTACGCCTTAGGGTATGGACTGCTTCAAACCCCTATACACTATGTATGCAGTCTTCTATCAACGTGCACACTTGTCTTTCATGTCTTTCATTCCCCAGTTTGTATCCTTACACTTCCACCTGCACACTTCACATCTTCAATTCCCCAGTTTGTATTCTTACACTTTAAGCAAACACTCTGTCACTGCAGTTACACTGTTGCGTTGACCCATTCAGCAGTATGTGCTAATCCATTTACTGCGCTAAAACTCAAGCACTTATATATTCACTTAGACACTCTCCTTACAGTACTCTAATCATTCAGTCAGTATCCAAATAGTCATGCAGCGAATTAGGCCTTAGAACATGGACAGCTTCAAACCCCTATGCACTCTCTGTATCCTTCCACTTCCACCAAACACTCTGTCACTGTTGTTGCACTGTTGAAGTGACCCATTCAGCTGTATGTGCTAATCCATACATGTATTAGCATGTAATGTTTAAATATTTAAATATATGTATCAGTGTCTCACTTTGTGTATAAGTGGCTGCATGGGTTCGTGAGTAGCTACATGAGTGTGTATATGGGTTTTTACTTGTTTTTTTGAGTATCAGTATGAGTGTCTGTATGATTCAGTGGGGGATATTACCTAGCACATAGATGCATGAATGAGTGACTCACTGTATGTGCTCTGAAGACAGCATGTGTGCAGGACTGTATGGGAGGATGAGTGTGTGTATGGGTGTGCTAGTGAATGAATGACTGTCTCAATAGTGTCTTTATGAGTAAGTACATATGTTTTAACTAGTATATGTGAGTATTGATGTACATAAGTGAGTATATATGAGAGTGAGAGATTGGAAGAGTTCCTGTATAAATAAGTATGTGTTTCTATAAGTGATTGTTTAAGAGCATAAGTATGTGTACGTTTCTGTAGAAGTAAGTGTAGTGGTGTGTGTATAGCTGTATATGCACGTAAATGGATGTTTCATAGTGTATTTGCATGCATGTGTGAGTGTGTGTGAGAGTAACTCTATGTATGAGTGTAGGTGTGTAACAGGATGTATAGGTGTATGAGTACATATGATGAGTGAATACATGTATGAGTGACTATATAGAACTGTTGGTGAATGAGTGGATGTGTATGTAGATTTTGGAATTACTGAACAGGTTGTTGCAACTGGTATTGGTGTGACCATTGTTTTGAACATTTTAGTTTCTTTGTTTGTATGTGTGAATCAAAGGTTATTTTGAGAGGAGGTCTGCCACTCTATCACAATGATGATGTCATCAGTGATGTCATAAGTGATGTAATTTGAGATGTCATCATGATGTCATGGGTGATGTCACTGACCGTGTCATGAGTGATGTAATATGTGACATTATCAGCAGTGCATTGCGGGAGCGCAAGTTATAGTTAGCTGAACTAACTATAACAGAGGAATTTCAATGGTTTTGTAAGAGTGAAATGTCCAGCTAACTATAACGCCCCTGAAACTTATGTTTTTTTCAGTGAATTTCTAAGGTTTTTTAAATATAACATGCCTGAAACCTATGGTTTTTACTGTGAATTTTAATTTTTTTTTTAATGCTAATTTCTAACTATGCCTACAGAAATAGGATATGTGAAAAAAGAAGAAAAAACGCACAGAACGAAAAAAAATGAAATGCAGAAAGAAGCAACAGAAGTCCTCAAAGACGAAGAAAAGTGCAGGAAGAAGAAAAACGTTAAGAAAGAACAAATAGAAGAGCAGAAAGAAGCCTTGTTGCAAAATCAGCCTGTACCCTCAACTTTTTCTGACTGATACTGGTGGTAACTGAGTCTGACTAACCAATCCTAGAGCCAGTGCCTTGTTAAAAGGCACTTAGAATACAGTGAAAACACCTACATAAACTAGGGAACACTATGTGTTGGTGTCCCCCTGTGAATAGCATGACCTCCTCTGTAAGCCCCTAGTATATAATAGGGCAGGGAGATTAAAACTAGGTGACGTGTGGTGACGTGTGCGTGTTTGGAGACGTGACCTCAGGTCCCGTCCTCTCCCTTCACCACTGTGCAAACAAGCTCTGTGGCCATTTTAAGTTGGGAGATTAAGTCCCCTTGAATCCTGAGGGTTCCTAGGGTACACCTAGCCCACTAGGTACCTCCAGTAAGCACCACAGAGCTGCATTGCACAGAGACGTAAAAAGTGGCACGTCCTAGTTCACCTCTCTGCAACGCAGCTCTGTGGCACTTACTGGAAGCACCTGGTGTACTATTCCCTCAGGATTGAAGGGGAATAATTTCCCTAACTTACAACATGCCACACAGCGTGTTTCCACACGTCACCTCAGGCTTCGTCCCCTTCCTTCACCACTGTGTAAACGTGCCCTGTGGCTGTTGTGGCCTGAGGTGAGTTGTCTGCAAACACGCCCTGTGGCTCATTTTAAGTTGAAGAATTAATGCCTCCTCAATCCTGAGGGTCCCTGGGGCCAACTAGCCCAAGAGGTACCTCCAGTATGCACCAGAGTTCTGCATTGCAGAGAGGTGTTCAGAGGCCACACCCCTTTTTACAACACTCTGCAACACAGCTCCGTGGCGCTTACTGGAGGTACCTGGTGGGCTATTTGGCCCCCAGGGACCTTCAGAATTTAAGAGGAATGTATTCCTCAACTTAAAACGCGTCGCAGGGCATGTTTGCAGACATGTCAGCTCAGGTCCCGCCCCCTCCCTTAACAACTGTGCAAACACGCCCGTGGTGCGTTTTAAGTTGAGGATTTACTACCATTGAATCCTGAGGGTCCCTGGGGTGTAACTAGCCCACCAGCTACCTCCATTAAGAGCCACAGAGCTACATTGCAGAGAGCTGTAGAAGGTGCAACACAGCCCCCTGGCGCATACTGGAGGTTCCCGGTGAGCTAGTTGGCCTGCAGGGACCCCAGTAGTCAAGGGGAATACGTTCCCCATCTGCAAACGTGCCAGGGGATGCGTTTGCAGAGTGCTGCAGGGAGGGGTCGTGGCCTCTGGCGTGATGCCAGTCTTTTATTTATTTATTTTTTCAAGAAGGGGGGCTGTATGGCCCCCCTTCTTTTTCTAATTTATTGGCCCCGGGGACCCCATCCCCCAAAGCCTGCCCCTTCATTAAAAATAATAATAAAAAATAATTTGGAAGGGGGCTGCGTGGCCCCCCTCCCGCGGCCTTAATCGGCCCCGGGACCCCATCCCCCAGGGCATGGCCTTTTTCAATTTTTTTATTTAAATTTTGGGGAGCGGGACCATATGGCACCCCTCCTGGGCCCCTTTTAGTCCAATCCCCTCTCTGTCCTGCCGGCTTCCTGCGTCCCTCGGGAGCTGGCATTGCTTTTCCACATGGGGAGCTGCTAAGATGCAGCTCCCCGTGTGGAAAAGCAATTTGGTTTGCATTTTGAAAAAGAGAGCAAGTTTCCCTGCTCTCTCAAAATCCAAACCAAGTTTACTATGGCAGGGCGGGAGCAGCATGGCCCTGCCATAGCAAACTACAGTGTCACTGGAGGGACACTGCAGGAACTGGCCCTGGGGTTGGCGGTCCCAAGGGCCATCAAGGGCTCCAGGAGGGGTGTGCACCACCCCCCTCCCAACATTTTCAAAGCCCTGGGGGTGGGGGTCCCCGGGGCTTGGGGGTCCTTAATGGACCCCCAGATTGAAATACTTAGTGCCCCGGGTAGGTGGCGGTCCCTGGGGCATGTGGGGAAGCTCTAGCCCCCCACAGAGGCTATTTATTATAATTTTTAATAATCACAGGGGTGGTGGTCCCTGGGGCTGCGGGGAGGAGTGAACCCCGCATATATTGTTATAAAGCCCCAGGGGTGGTGGTCCCTGGGGCTTGGTGGGGCCTTTGAGCTCCCCCACCCACGTATTTTAAAGCCCTGGGGGTTGGCTGTCCCCAGGGTTGGGGGGGCTGTGAGCCCCTCACACATATTTAATAAAAGCCCCGGGGGTAACGGTCCCCGGGGCTGGGCCCCCATTACATTAAATATTATTGCCCCTGGGAATTGGCCCCCCAGGGGCTATTTATTAACAAAGCGTGGGAGTCTGCGCTTTGTTTTTTTTCATGGCATGATCCGGGCACCCTGCGCGGATTTTGCCAATTTTGCCAATTTAAAAAAAATAATAATAATTGTGGGCTAAGGGGTCCTTGTGGGACCCCCTAAGCAGGCCTAGGGGGTCAGGGTGTTTCTACCCTGCCCCCTTTTTATGTTTCAACCTTATTTTTACTGATTCCTTGTACCTCGGTTCTACCGAGGCACAAGATGGCTGCCAGCACTTCCTGGTTTGGAGTGTTGACAGCCAATTAGCATGAAGCTCGTGCTCAGTAGGGTGCGCGGATCCTCCCCGGCCATAGATATCGCTATCTTTATTCCTCAAAAACTACTGAACGGATTTACACCATTTTTAAAAAGGTCGCTTTCTGAGCCAAGCAGTAACTTTTTGACAAATGTGGTGTAATTCCGTTTAGCAGTTTTTGCTATAACAGTGTCTAAAGTTTCCAATGGGAACATTATTTTTTCACAACTATTTTATTATTTTCCCAGGAACTACTGAACGGATTTGGGTAATTCCGTTCAGCAGTTCGGGCTGTAGCCGTGTCTAAAATTTCCTATGGGAAATAACATGGGAAAAACATGTTTTGGGACCTCCCTTTTTCTCTGCCCCTGCTTGACCAATCACCCCCAAACGTTTAGGATAGAAGCGGACAGGAGCAGGCCATATGTTTTGAGAATTTCGCGAAGATTCGTCAGCCGGCGCCAAAGTTATTGCAAATAGAATGTTGTGGATTTCCTATGGAAAATAGGTCCTAACTATAACTACCTACTGGCGACCACCAGTAGGTAATGTATATATATGACATCACTATGCCAAGGTGTATTGAAGAATGAATGGGTGTATAGGAGTCAGGATGGATGATTAAGTAGGTGTGTGACTGACTGTATAAGTGAGTGATTAATTGTGTCTTACTTAA
Organism: Lissotriton vulgaris; assembly: GCF_964263255.1. NCBI lineage: Eukaryota > Metazoa > Chordata > Amphibia > Caudata > Salamandridae > Lissotriton > Lissotriton vulgaris. The sequence goes on from NC_141690.1 coordinate 118,827,739, forward strand.
TGCATATGTTAGCGATTGATACAGAGATATACACAGTTTAGGTTGTCAGATGGTGTGTAAGCGGTTGCTTGGTTTGGTTAGCAGCTAAATGAGGATCTATATGGGCTGTTGATTGCTTGTCTGAGTATCTGTATGGGTGCCTGAGTGTCTGTGTGGGTGGGTGGGGGTGTGACTGTGCATAGTGATCACTTAGGAGTCAGGTTGGATGATTTGAGATGTACTCCTTTTTGCACAAGCTGTAAATACATGAAATGTTTTCGTAATTAACCTTTTTCCTGTACATAGAAAATATCAATGCAGTGGTCCGTTTTTTCTTAAAGTTTTTATTGAAAAATTGCCGGATAACATATGTGTATTTATACAGATATAAACTTGCTTGCACTTGTATTGAAATGTCATAATTTGCCCACTGCTCTTTATAGATATATACATTTCTGTCTCTAATTAAGTTGTTAATTTTTGAATTCAATCACAACCAATTAGTAGGGCGTTGTTACTGCACTTGCACTTTAAATTCACGTAACTTCCTCCGGTGCACCATGTGACCAAGCCCTCTGTGTAGGGCGAAACGTTATCCTGGCGTGGTGTGCATTAAAATAAAAAAACTCACCTGCACTCTGGGTCTTCCGTGTCCTTGTTTGAGTTGGCTGATGACTGAAAGCCGGCGCAGCAGCAGGAGCACAAGTAGCGATACATTTTAGCCGGTTGAGTGTTTCTCCGGCGTTTGGAAGATCCCTCCTTCGTAAGTGGCCGAGCAGCAGGAAACCGCGACCTCCGCTCAACCGGAAGTCTTTGTCATCTCCCGTTGGGGAGTTACTGCTTCGGCCCCTGGGCGTCTGGGACAATTGTTTGCTGTGGGGCTTTGTCGGATGTCAGTTGGGACGGCTGTTTCAATCGGTGACGTCCGCGTCCCAGCAGTGAGCCGAAAAGAACGTCTGCAGTGAAGGAGTTGTGCGCGACCAGAGGAAGGGCAGCGATTACTGCAGCAGCCTCTGTGCCGAGTGAGTACGACAACTGTTTACAATTAAGCATACGCCATGTCAGCGGGTGCACGTAAAGGGAGAGAGGTTGCCGCTCTAGAAGCGTTCGATGATTCCCCGGCTGGGGGGTCTACAGTTACCGCTACGGAAGAGGCAGGCGCCGCCTGTGGTGACAATCTCCGAGTTAAATTTAAGACTCTTGAGAAACTGTTAAAATGAGAACAGTCTAAGTGGTGGGAGCACCGCTCCCTCAGTCGATATCTAGAGGTCAACCGCATTCCACGAGGACTAAGAGTTATGCTTGCCCCGAGCTATGAATATATGGATCCAGCGCTGCTAAAAGATTGGGCTGAATGGAGCCTTGATTCTTCTCGTCGGTTGGTCACAATGCTTGTGCGTTACGCAGAGAGTGATAGAATTAAGATCCAAGCGGAAATTGATGAACTAGAAGCAGTTATCACAAGTATGTGCCAGGAAGATGATAGTGTCACGCAAGAGTGTAAAAAATACAGGGAAACCATGGAACAACGAGTGCAGAAAGAAGAGGATGTGATCAGGAAACGAAAAGCATTCAAGTTTCAACGTGACAAGAATGACTACAATGAAGGCAGAATCTTTACGTTTGCCCGAAAATATGATGCGATCAAAGCATCAAAACGAAAGAACTCTCGGGCAGGTGTAACCACAGCGCAGAGTACATCGCAAGCATGCTCTAATTCTCTAGAGGGTTCAAGTCTCACCGACCTTAGCTCCAACTTGGATAGCGGTTCGGAGACAGAAGCCGGAAGACCCTCAGAACGTTTGGGGTTTACACGGTTAACGGTGGAGCAGGAAATGGAATGTGTCCAGCAGGACTGGCGGGAAAAACTGCGCCCCAGATTTCCAGCAGCCGCAAAAACCCAAACGCAAAACGGCGGGAACGCAGGAAATGTTGCGCCAAACGAAAAACCAAAGAAAAGAAGCCACAGACGATGGAATGCCAACAAAAAACAGTGAATAACACAGCAGACACGGGAAATCAGACACAGGCAACTAACAATTGTTCATCTATCATTAACCTGACTGACACAGAATTTTCTGACCTGGAAATGAATATTTTGTCAAAGGGACTGTCGTATAGCCCCCCTAGCAACTTCAATTACGTGGATACAAGGCTGGATCTCTTCAAATTCACATGTAAATTGAAGCTCAAAAAACATTTTGCTAACAACAAAATGCGTAAAAAAGTGGTGGCAGCAGACACATCGACTGTATTAACGGTGAATGATGTCCCGCTCATGCAGGATCTGGCAGCTCTTCGTGGGGAAACATCAAACTCTCAGAGCACCGAAGGACAAGAAAGTACATACACTGGTGGTTTAAGTAATCTCAAACCGCGTTCCACATTTACCCCGGTCACCCCTTTTGACAATATAGATATTTTCCAGGATATAGTAGTGAAACAAGTCAAAGCACTACATGTGAAAACTTTGAAGGCAAATCAAAGCAAAGTTCACAGAAATAACAACTATCAGAAATTGGTGACCAAAATTAAAGCGGATGGAAACATAATAGTCAGGCAATCTGATAAGGGGGGCAACATTGTTTTGTGGCCAAGAACATTATATCTTGAAGAAGCCTACCTGCAACTCAATGATCCTGATTGCTATAAACACTGTGATGCAAATGCCCTCAAAAAAGCTCAAACAGACTTCCATTCTCTTCTAATGGGATGGCGGTCCAGCGGACTTATTAGCATGGACGAACTTAAATGTCTTAAAAATGACCATCCGGTAACCCCTGTGTTGTACCTCATTCCAAAAGTACACAAAAATCCATCAAGGCCGCCAGGTAGACCCATCATTTCGGCGTGCGGGGGGTTGCTAGAGAAAGCCACTTCCTACATCGACTTGTTCCTTCAGGAGCATGTACTGGCATTGCCATCATATATCCAGGACTCCAGCGATCTAATGAGGAAGTTGATGGACTTTGAATGGCAGGACGATTATTGGTTGGTAACCTTAGACGTGTGTTCTTTGTATACCAGTATAGTACACAAAGATGGGCTAAGAGCCGCAGAATTTTTTCTTGGCAGGCGACCAATAGAGCTATTGGAACATAACAAAATGTTACTTGCCATGATGAGCTTTTGTCTGCATCACAACTATTTTATGTTCCTTAACCGCTATTATCAACAGACAAGAGGAGTAGCAATGGGGGCCTGTTTCTCTCCCAGTTACGCCTGTCTCCACATGGGGTACTGGGAGAGACAGGTCCTCAATGGCATTCACCAAGACACCTGCACTCGCCATGTCATTCGATGGTATAGATACATCGATGACATCCTTATGATATGGCGAGGTACATTGGAACAAGTCACCGGTTTCATTGATGTTTTGAATCAAAACTCATATAATCTGTCTTTCACATCACACGTCAGTCAGTGTACAGCACATTTCCTTGATGTGACGTTACAGGTCAGCCAGGGCAAGCTAGAGACCAAGCTGTTTAGGAAGCCCACTGCCGGCAATACTATATTGCATGCAGAAAGCCACCACCCCCGCATTTAATTCGTAGCATCCCCTACGGGGAGATGCTAAGAATCAGGCGGGTCTGCAGCATGGAAGGTTACTGCAGGGAGGCGCAAGCAGCTAGTAAGCAAAGGTTTCTAGCCAGGGGCTACAAAGAACATCTTATTGATTCTGCAATTAGAAAAGCCAATGCCCTATCCCGCACTGAAGCACTGACCCATAGGAAGCATCAGAAATCTAGTGCTAATAGCAGTGAGCAGCCAGTCAGACTTATCTGGGCCTACAATAGTCAGCATGGGGCACTCAGGAAAATCATTAATCAGAACTGGAGTCTGATTAAACTAGATCCTGTTATAGGAGAGCATATGTCTAACAAGCCCGCAATCACTTACAGGAAAGCGTTTGCATTACAAAATGCTTTGGTCAAATCCAGTCCTGAAGTGATTCCGCCTAAAAATTGGTTGGCAGCTAGTCCCGGGTTCAGGAGATGCTCTAGCTGTAAAGCCTGCTCGCAGGGACTCAATAAAACCGAGTTTCTAACAGCATTTTCTACAGTGCCGCGTAAAATCACCAAACAACTGACCTGTAGATCTGAGTATGTGGTGTATGTGCTGGAGTGCCCTTGTGGCCTGCAATATATTGGCAGTACCAAATTGCAGGTACACAAGAGGGTACTTCAGCACATTCGGGCAATCAATACCAGTGACGCCACATATCCGGTGGCCAGGCATTTCAAGGAGTTCCATAACAATAACAGTGGACTCCTGAGGTATTACGCTATTGATGCCATTGGTCCACTCAGGAGGGGAGGGAACAGAGAAGGGATCTTGAGGGCTCTCGAGACCAGGTACATCCTGGAGATGGACAGTAAAAGCCCCAATGGGCTCAATTCTACTGAGGACTTTTACACATGTCTATAGCTCCATACATTCTCTTTACCTTCACCAACACCCCAAGGTCATGTACTGCTTTTTGCTCATGGTATGTTTGTGTTCTGTATCCCTTATTTTGAAATTGTTTTCACTGTATGAGCTCTTCCGTATCTGAGTTAACTGCACTAGAGATTTTCACACTTAGCAATATATGAACAGCATTGCTTTTTAAACTTTCACTTTTTGATTATAGTGTCAGTAATTCAACGTCTGGGGCATATATGGTTTTGACATCTTTAGCAAGTCATTTATCTGGCATAGTGTTACCAGTTTAATTCATAATGGTAATTTTTTGTCCAATACATGTACCATAACTAGTGTATATAGATGTATTTATATGAATTTATGTATATATTTTAAATAGAAAAGTGGCGGACTCTTGTAATGTACATAAATTGAATATTGCATTGATGCAGTGATCACTTAGGAGTCAGGTTGGATGATTTGAGATGTACTCCTTTTTGCACAAGCTGTAAATACATGAAATGTTTTCGTAATTAACCTTTTTCCTGTACATAGAAAATATCAATGCAGTGGTCCGTTTTTTCTTAAAGTTTTTATTGAAAAATTGCCGGATAACATATGTGTATTTATACAGATATAAACTTGCTTGCACTTGTATTGAAATGTCATAATTTGCCCACTGCTCTTTACAGATATATACATTTCTGTCTCTAATTAAGTTGTTAATTTTTGAATTCAATCACAACCAATTAGTAGGGCGTTGTTACTGCACTTGCACTTTAAATTCACGTAACTTCCTCCGGTGCACCATGTGACCAAGCCCTCTGTGTAGGGCGAAACGTTATCCTGGCGTGGTGTGCATTAAAATAAAAAAACTCACCTGCACTCTGGGTCTTCCGTGTCCTTGTTTGAGTTGGCTGATGACTGAAAGCCGGCGCAGCAGCAGGAGCACAAGTAGCGATATATATATATATATATATATTTTTTTAGATCCACATCCTTTGTAACGCCGGGACACCGTGACAGCGGTGCATTTAAGGGGCAAAGGTCCCCCTTCGTTGTATGCAGGTCCACAAAACGTAGCAAAGCTACGTAAAATGCACTCCCCTTGAAAGATCAGGAATCAAAATATCCTCAGCAAAGTGCGCTTTTCCAAAAGTTCATATTTATTTAAAGTGCAGCATCGTGATAAGTCATGGAATCACAAAACCCAACGCGTTTCAGCGAGGAAACTCGCCTTGATCACGGGTAGTTACAGATCCAATGAACAAACATTTAAATAAAGTTTCACCTGGTAAGTGCAACATAAACAAAGGACTCACAGCTTGTAAATATGGTGGCCATCTTTGAATGGAGTACACCCATTAGTCACACAGTTCAAAAGAATAAATATCTGATTCAAAGGCACCTAATCAAACAAATTATATATGGCCTAGATGAGCCCATAATTGTCACATTTGTGTCATTATAAAGGAAATAATGCGAAACGTTATCTGCACATTTCTTAATTCAGTTGACATCATAACCATAAAAATTAACCGGTTATTATATTTAAATTCAAATTCACGTTACAAGTGAGATTGACCCGAAGCATCAATTTGTGAAGTTACCGATCATGTGTAAACCCCCAGTGAGGTTTTGCATTTGCCCTAATAGGTATTATGGGTTGACCAACATGCATACTCGGTCTCTATTTGACTATTGATTACTTCTGTGAAAAGTTACGCTGTCCAACTTCAGTCAGTTGACTTAGCAGAAAGGTGCCCAGTACATTCAGTGCCTTGCATGCTACATATGGAATCCCAAGTGAGGTAATACGTATAAGGCAGTCATTCGTGTCAATCCAAGTCTATATAGGCTTAGGTGGATGTCTCTCCCTGTGCATCATAACAAAGTCAGTACCTATAAAAGAGACACAAAGGAAAAGAGAAGGTGCAAGTCAGAATCTATATCATGCAAATTCAGAGACTAATAGTTTAAGCTATGAGTTTTAAACTAAGTGAGTGACAGTGATGAAACAAAATTAAATTTACACAGTATGATTAAAAACAGCAGAAGGCACTAACTAGACTGAGGGCTAAAACTCATTTACATTTATAGTCACATCCAAGGCAAAGAGCTAGGTAATCAAATCCAGATAACAGTTCTCATCAGTCACCTAGATGCCATTTCATTTCCTCCTCCGAATTTAAACCCCTAGGCATCAGGGTGTCGAGCTCAATGATGTACCTGTTCTCCATTTGCCTTAATTTGCGGATCTTGTCTCCACCTCTCCTCATGGCAGGGAGCTTGTCAATAACGAAGAACTTGAGCAGATTTCTGTTGCTCTTGTGTTGTTCCTCGAAATGACGTGCGATGGGCGAAGTTTGATCCTTGTTCTCAATGGATCTCATGTGTTCAAGAACACGTTTCTTTGCAGGGAACATTGTGCTCCCTACATATTTTCTCGAACATGGGCATGTCAGAACATACACGCAATATTCAGATAGGCATGTTAGGTGTTTATTAATCGGTTTTTCAACCGCTTCTACAGGAAAAAAGTCTTTTTTGATATTTTGACTGTACCTGCAAGCTTTGCATTTCATGCAGGTATAGAAGCCCTTAATGTCGCTTGATTTAGTTGTGATCATGCTTACCTCATTTTTGCTCAGTTTGTCCTTAAGGGAATGTGCTTTCCTGTATGTCATGCTGGGATTCTCACCTAGGACTTCAATCAGAGTGGGTTCAGTTCTCAAGACATTCCAATGGCGTTTGAAGGTCTTAAATACTTGCCATGATTTGGAATGATAGGTGGAAATATGCCTTACTACTTCTATTGTTTTAGCAGTTTCAAGACTTGTATTGGACGTAAGCAGGGATTGGTGGCTGATTTCACTGGCCTTCTTGAAAGCAGCATCTATGATTGAGGATTGATATCCCCTTTCAACAAAGCGCTTTCTCATGTTAATGCTTTCATTCCTGAAATCTTCTTCCGTACTACAATTCCTCCGAGCCCGGAGGAATTCCCCAAATGGAATGCTCTTAATCAAGGTTTTAGGGTGACCACTGTCTGCGTGTAACAACGTGTTACCAGCAGTTTCTTTACGGTATAGGGAGGTCTTAAGTTTACCATTCAGAACCTTCACCTGTAGATCCAGAAATACCATTTTCTGGGTATCCATGTGACCCTCTAGCCTGACATTAAGATCATTTCTATTCAGGTCAGCTACAAAAGTCTCTGCTTCACTCTGTGTTCCATCCCAAATGATGAAAAGATCATCAATGTAACGTAGCCACATTTTCACATGGCCACGGTACATTGGATGAGTCCTCTCTACTTGCTGCTCCCAGTCCGCCATGAAAAGATTAGCAAAACTGGGAGCAAAACAAGTTCCCATCGACGTCCCCCGCCGTTGTCTGAAATAGACATCGTTGAAGACGAAAAAATTGTGTTCCAGACAAAATCTGATCATTTGGATTATCATCTCAGAATGATTCAGATAAGAGATAGATCTGGTGCACAAGAATTTCCAACATGCTCCAATACCATCTTCATGTCTAATAGACGTATACAAACTGCATACGTCTAATGAGATGAGTAGATAGCCTTCCTGCCAATCAAAGTCGGTGATTTTATTAATAAAATCCCTACTGTCTTTTAAGTACGAAGGTACATTCTCAACAAAAGGTCTCAGAAAGTAGTCAATGTATCTTGACGTGTTCTCCAATAGGGAACCAATCGAAGATACTATCGGCCTACCAGGGTTTTTTTTTGGGTCTTTGTGTAACTTAGGCAGTAAGTATAAAACTGCCACTTTCGGATGTCTGTTTAACAAAAAGGAGTACTCATCCCATTCGATGATACCATTTGTCCGCCAGTTTGTTAACATTTCAAAATATTTGTTATTGCTTTCTTCAATCTGTTGTAAAGAGGAGACTTCATAACACTCTTTTACATTCAGTTGTCTGTTGCCCTCATTAATGTAGTCATTAACATTCATCACAACCACATTCCCCCCTTTGTCAGATTGACGAATGACAATGGAGGGGTCCTCTTCCAATGATTTTATGGCTACTCTTTCTACTTTACTCAGATTATCTTTGAACCAGCATTTGTTTTTGGCCAAGTTTTTAAGGTCATTAATGACAAGGGTTTCAAAGGTGTCAATGCTACAGGCAGGTATAGTTGGATTAAAGGTCGATTTAGATTTGAAGTGATTTGGACAATTCAGATCTGTTCTATAACCCAAAGAGGTTGCATTGTTAGGGGTGTTTACAGGTGTACCAAACTCCAAATCCTTCATAGCAATAAGTGACTCTATTTCACCAATAGTTTCGCTTGCTGGTTCAATGTTTGAAGCAGTCATTGATGTATTTTTCACTTTGAGTTTGTTCCATTTGTGTAAACGTAGCTTTCTAGTGAATTTAAACAAATCTATTCGTTCCTGCGAATAGTTAAAATTAGCCGAGGGGCAAAAGGATAAGCCAAATTGTAAAACATCATATTCTACTTTAGATAGGATATGGGATGAAAGGTTTACCACATTGCGTTGATTCATTATCCTCGTGTTTTCTTTTGACCCCGTGTTTCCACTCCCACTGGGGTTGTTATCGATCCACTTGTTCCAGCCGCCCCTCTTGACTGGCCGTTGTTTTTTGTTGTATTTTCTCCAGGTTTGCCTCTTCCTCTGCCTTTTCCTCTGAATCCTCTTCCTTGTCCCCGGCCCCTGTCTATTTGCCAGTTTTGTTGCTGCGTGGTTTGGTTCATCATCTTGAATTCCACCCGAAAATGTGAAGCCTTGTTGAAGTTTTTTGATGCATCTTTGGGTACCTGTAGTTGACCGTCCTCTGAGACGTCACTCTCCACCACTTCCTCCTCCGAGACTGGTGCCCCAGCACCCACAGCATCGATGTTGGCTTGTACCCCCTTTCTTTGTAAATTATCATATTTACGGCTGAAGGTAAATATGCGGCCTTCTTGGTAATCAATTTTATCACGTAAGAATTTTCTTTCTTTTTTTGCCACGATGTCGTCTTCGTGTTTAGCCATCTTTTTATCAATTTCTTCCATTTTCTTTGTGAAGCCTTCCGTTGTATCTTCCTTCGTTAATTCATCTTTAAGATCCGCAATCAGTTTCAACAATGACATTCTGTCCTTCCATGCATGTTTAATCAAGATGGATAACATGCGATTAGAACAGTCCATTAGGTTTTCAGCCCATTCTTCTGCTAATTCCACGTCTGGTTCTTCATGTGATGGAGCTATTAGGATGCGCAATCCTCTTGGAATTCTCTTCTCCTCCTGATACTTTTCCAGAGTAATTGCCTCCCACCAACGAGAAACTTCTTTGCGTATCAGCTTCTCAAGTTTCTGGTATTTGTTTACCAGTCCTTGTCCAGATGGTGCCGGCTCCTTGCTAGAAGAACTATTTGCTGTTTGTACAAACATGGACTGTGCCCTTAGTCTTCTCCGTGCCTCCGCTTCTTCTTCCATGATTTAAGTTCACGTGGGGATCCCCCCTCTTGCCTGCATGTATTATTATCCGTTTGTATGGAAAATGCGCACAGATATTAAATGCGTTTAGTTATGATTCCCTTTCAAGGTCCCTCGCACATTGACCCCCAGATTGTAGCTCTACTGACGGTCCGGCGTGGGGAAGTCGCGTTTTGTTTGAAGTTGCCAAATCGGAACGTTCCGAAAATACGTCGGAGCAGTGCACACCGCCTCCCGCAATAGTTCAAAGGCGTGTGATTTAAATATTCCACATAGATAGTCCTTGTGCTTTTAACGATAATGCGAGCGGGAAATGACAGAGAAACTGACTCACCCGTCACGGAGCTGCAGGAGAAGTCAGGCACATCCACCTCGCGGTTCCCAGGCTCCCGGTGAGTCGTTTCAGCAGATCCCGATTTCGTATCCCGTCTGGTTCCAATCAAAGATAAACAGCTCCTCCGTTATGGCATCTGTTAAAACGCGGTCAACCGGCGATTTCACAATATTAGATCCACATCCTTTGTAACGCCGGGACACCGTGACAGCGGTGCATTTAAGGGGCAAAGGTCCCCCTTCGTTGTATGCAGGTCCACAAAACGTAGCAAAGCTACGTAAAATGCACTCCCCTTGAAAGATCAGGAATCAAAATATCCTCAGCAAAGTGCGCTTTTCCAAAAGTTCATATTTATTTAAAGTGCAGCATCGTGATAAGTCATGGAATCACAAAACCCAACGCGTTTCAGCGAGGAAACTCGCCTTGATCACGGGTAGTTACAGATCCAATGAACAAACATTTAAATAAAGTTTCACCTGGTAAGTGCAACATAAACAAAGGACTCACAGCTTGTAAATATGGTGGCCATCTTTGAATGGAGTACACCCATTAGTCACACAGTTCAAAAGAATAAATATCTGATTCAAAGGCACCTAATCAAACAAATTATATATGGCCTAGATGAGCCCATAATTGTCACATTTGTGTCATTATAAAGGAAATAATGCGAAACGTTATCTGCACATTTCTTAATTCAGTTGACATCATAACCATAAAAATTAACCGGTTATTATATTTAAATTCAAATTCACGTTACAAGTGAGATTGACCCGAAGCATCAATTTGTGAAGTTACCGATCATGTGTAAACCCCCAGTGAGGTTTTGCATTTGCCCTAATAGGTATTATGGGTTGACCAACATGCATACTCGGTCTCTATTTGACTATTGATTACTTCTGTGAAAAGTTACACTGTCCAACTTCAGTCAGTTGACTTAGCAGAAAGGTGCCCAGTACATTCAGTGTTGTGATGAATGTTAATGACTACATTAATGAGGGCAACAGACAACTGAATGTAAAAGAGTGTTATGAAGTCTCCTCTTTACAACAGATTGAAGAAAGCAATAACAAATATTTTGAAATGTTAACAAACTGGCGGACAAATGGTATCATCGAATGGGATGAGTACTCCTTTTTGTTAAACAGACATCCGAAAGTGGCAGTTTTATACTTACTGCCTAAGTTACACAAAGACCCAAAAAAAAACCCTGGTAGGCCGATAGTATCTTCGATTGGTTCCCTATTGGAGAACACGTCAAGATACATTGACTACTTTCTGAGACCTTTTGTTGAGAATGTACCTTCGTACTTAAAAGACAGTAGGGATTTTATTAATAAAATCACCGACTTTGATTGGCAGGAAGGCTATCTACTCATCTCATTAGACGTATGCAGTTTGTATACGTCTATTAGACATGAAGATGGTATTGGAGCATGTTGGAAATTCTTGTGCACCAGATCTATCTCTTATCTGAATCATTCTGAGATGATAATCCAAATGATCAGATTTTGTCTGGAACACAATTTTTTCGTCTTCAACGATGTCTATTTCAGACAACGGCAGGGGACGGCGATGGGAACTTGTTTTGCTCCCAGTTTTGCTAATCTTTTCATGGCGGACTGGGAGCAGCAAGTAGAGAGGACTCATCCAATGTACCGTGGCCATGTGAAAATGTGGCTACGTTACATTGATGATCTTTTCATCATTTGGGATGGAACACAGAGTGAAGCAGAGACTTTTGTAGCTGACCTGAATAGAAATGATCTTAATGTCAGGCTAGAGGGTCACATGGATACCCAGAAAATGGTATTTCTGGATCTACAGGTGAAGGTTCTGAATGGTAAACTTAAGACCTCCCTATACCGTAAAGAAACTGCTGGTAACACGTTGTTACACGCAGACAGTGGTCACCCTAAAACCTTGATTAAGAGCATTCCATTTGGGGAATTCCTCCGGGCTCGGAGGAATTGTAGTACGGAAGAAGATTTCAGGAATGAAAGCATTAACATGAGAAAGCGCTTTGTTGAAAGGGGATATCAATCCTCAATCATAGATGCTGCTTTCAAGAAGGCCAGTGAAATCAGCCACCAATCCCTGCTTACGTCCAATACAAGTCTTGAAACTGCTAAAACAATAGAAGTAGTAAGGCATATTTCCACCTATCATTCCAAATCATGGCAAGTATTTAAGACCTTCAAACGCCATTGGAATGTCTTGAGAACTGAACCCACTCTGATTGAAGTCCTAGGTGAGAATCCCAGCATGACATACAGGAAAGCACATTCCCTTAAGGACAAACTGAGCAAAAATGAGGTAAGCATGATCACAACTAAATCAAGCGACATTAAGGGCTTCTATACCTGCATGAAATGCAAAGCTTGCAGGTACAGTCAAAATATCAAAAAAGTCTTTTTTCCTGTAGAAGCGATTGAAAAAACGATTAATAAACACCTAACATGCCTATCTGAATATTGCGTGTATGTTCTGACATGCCCATGTTCGAGAAAATATGTAGGGAGCACAATGTTCCCTGCAAAGAAACGTGTTCTTGAACACATGAGATCCATTGAGAACAAGGATCAAACTTCGCCCATCGCACGTCATTTCGAGGAACAACACAAGAGCAACAGAAATCTGCTCAAGTTCTTCGTTATTGACAAGCTCCCTGCCATGAGGAGAGGTGGAGACAAGATCCGCAAATTAAGGCAAATGGAGAACAGGTACATCATTGAGCTCGACACCCTGATGCCTAGGGGTTTAAATTCGGAGGAGGAAATGAAATGGCATCTAGGTGACTGATGAGAACTGTTATCTGGATTTGATTACCTAGCTCTTTGCCTTGGATGTGACTATAAATGTAAATGAGTTTTAGCCCTCAGTCTAGTTAGTGCCTTCTGCTGTTTTTAATCATACTGTGTAAATTTAATTTTGTTTCATCACTGTCACTCACTTAGTTTAAAACTCATAGCTTAAACTATTAGTCTCTGAATTTGCATGATATAGATTCTGACTTGCACCTTCTCTTTTCCTTTGTGTCTCTTTTATAGGTACTGACTTTGTTATGATGCACAGGGAGAGACATCCACCTAAGCCTATATAGACTTGGATTGACACGAATGACTGCCTTATACGTATTACCTCACTTGGGATTCCATATGTAGCATGCAAGGCACTGAATGTACTGGGCACCTTTCTGCTAAGTCAACTGACTGAAGTTGGACAGCGTAACTTTTCACAGAAGTAATCAATAGTCAAATAGAGACCGAGTATGCATGTTGGTCAACCCATAATACCTATTAGGGCAAATGCAAAACCTCCCTGGGGGTTTACACATGATCGGTAACTTCACAAATTGATGCTTCGGGTCAATCTCACTTGTAACGTGAATTTGAATTTAAATATAATAACCGGTTAATTTTTATGGTTATGATGTCAACTGAATTAAGAAATGTGCAGATAACGTTTCGCATTATTTCCTTTATAATGACACAAATGTGACAATTATGGGCTCATCTAGGCCATATATAATTTGTTTGATTAGGTGCCTTTGAATCAGATATTTATTCTTTTGAACTGTGTGACTAATGGGTGTACTCCATTCAAAGATGGCCACCATATTTACAAGCTGTGAGTCCTTTGTTTATGTTGCACTTACCAGGTGAAACTTTATTTAAATGTTTGTTCATTGGATCTGTAACTACCCGTGATCAAGGCGAGTTTCCTCGCTGAAACGCGTTGGGTTTTGTGATTCCATGACTTATCACGATGCTGCACTTTAAATAAATATGAACTTTTGGAAAAGCGCACTTTGCTGAGGATATTTTGATTCCTGATCTTTCAAGGGGAGTGCATTTTACGTAGCTTTGCTACGTTTTGTGGACCTGCATATATATATATATATATATATATATATATATATATATATATATATATATATATATATATATATATATATATATCTATATGCCAAGGTGTATTGAAGAATGAATGGGTGTATAGGAGTCAGGATGGATGATTAAGTAGGTGTGTGACTGACTGTATAAGTGAGTGATTAATTGTGTCTTACTTAATGCATATGTTAGCGATTCATACAGAGATATACACAGTTTAGGTTGTCAGATGGTGTGTAAGCGGTTGCTTGGTTTGGTTAGCAGCTAAATGAGGATCTATATGGGCTGTTGATTGCTTGTCTGAGTATCTGTATGGGTGCCTGAGTGTCTGTGTGGGTGGGTGGGGGTGTGACTGTGCATAAATGTGTGAGTGGATAATTCACTGCATATATCTGTTCAAGTCTGTATCTGTGAAGGGCTGGCTGTATGGCTAGGTGAATATGTGTATGGGGGTCTTGGTGAGTGATTGGATGCCTCAGTGGTACATGTGTTTGTAACTACATATGTAAAAGGCAGTGTATGTGAGATTTGGACTGTATAAATGACTATATGTGAGAGTGGGATATATGATGTTACCACGTGTACTTTTAGCACGCATACCATTACCACACATTTTTTACTACGCAGGTCATTTTACAACGGAAACCTTTACAACGCAATACACTACAAGGCAGATACTATTACAACGCATACCATTACAACGTAAGTATAGGTAAGTATATAATATCAATATATAATGAAAATAATTATTTTTGTATTATTTATTTAATTATTTATTATTTAATTATTAAATAATTGTATTAATAAAATTAATTTTAATTTAATTATTTGTAAATATATGTTAAAAATACCCCTGTACCCCAAAACCCCAACCCATCCCTAAAACCTAAAAATACCCCTGTACCTCAAAACCCAAACCCAGCCCTAAAACCTAAAAATACCCCTGTACCCAAAAACCCAAACCCAGCCCTAAAACCTAAAAATACCCCTGTACCTCAAACCCCAAACCCAGCCCTAAAACCTAAAAATACCCCTGTACCTCAAAACCCAAACCCAGCTCTAAAACCAAAAAATACCCCTGTACCCCAAAACCCAAACCCAGCCCTTAAACCTATAAATACCCCTGTACCCCAAAACCCAAACCCAGCCCTAAAACCTAAAAATACCCCTGTACCCAAAAACCCAAACCCAGCCCTAAAACCTAAATATACCCCTGTACCCCAAACCCAAACCCAGCCCTAAAACCAAAAAATACCCCTGTACCTCAAAACCCAAACCCAGCCCTAAAACCTAAAAATACCCCTGTACCCCAAAACCCAAACTCAGCCCTAAAACCTGTACCCCAAAACCCAAACCCAGCCCTAAAACCTAAAAATACCCCTGTACCCCAAAACCCAAACCCAGCCCTAAAACCTAAAAATACCCCTGTACCCCAGAAACCAAAACCCAGCCCTAAAACCTAAAAATACCCCTGTACCTCAAAACCCAAACCCAGCCCTAAAACATAAAAATACCCCTGTACCCCAAAGCCCAAACCCAGCCCTAAAACCTAAAAATACCCCTGTACCCCATAACCAAATACCACTAAAAATGTTTTTTAAAAAAGATAAACTTACCTATAATTTTACTTACGTTGTAATGGTATGCGTTGTAATAGTATGTGCATTGTAGTGTAATGCGTTGTAAAGGTAATCGTTGTAAAATGACCTGCGTTGTAAAAGTATGCGTGGTAATGGTATGCGTTGTAAAAAATCCGTGGTAACAGTTACATACCGTGAGAGTGAGTGATTGTGAGAGTCCCTGTATGGATCAGTGTGTGCTTGTATTAGCTATTGTATTAAAGTTAACGTATGTGTTAGTATATGTTTAAATAAGTGAGGTAGTATGTGAATAACTGTACAGGTGAGTAAATAAAAGTGTGATTCATTATTTTCATTACTGACTAGGTGTGTGAATAACTCTATGAATGAGAGGCGGTGTCTGAGTGTCTGTGTAGATATGTCACTGGATATGATAATGCTGTATTGATGGCTGACTGTATATATGAGTGACTCTATGGGTGAATTAATTGATGTGTGTGTAGACCTAGGAATTAGTCAGAGGATATGTACTAACTGGTATTGGTGTGTTCATGCTTTCGAAAATCATAGTCTGTATTTTAGAGTGGCTGTATCAAGTGTTATATTAGGGTCTGATGAGGTGCATCAGATTGTCAGGTGGACAATGTCATCAGTGATGTCACCAGTGATGTCATTTGAGATGTCATCAGTGATGTCACTGACCATGTCATGAATGATGTAATATGTGACGTCATCAACAGTGCATTACGGGGCGCGAGTTATAGTTAGCTCAACTAACTAGAACAGGGGAATTTCATTTGTTTTCTATGAGTAAAATGTCCAACTAACTATAACGTCCCTGAAACCTATGGTTTTTTCAGTGAATTTCTAAGGTTTTTCAAATGCTAATTCCTAACTATAATGTCTGTAAAACCTATGGTTTTTTCAGTGAATTTCGAAGGTTTTTTAAAGGTTAATTTCATATTTTAATATTTTTAAAACCTATATTTTTTCTATTGTTTTATAATATTTTAGAACTCTATTATCCTTTTTTTAACTTTAAAAATTATGTAATGTTTTATATCTTTAAAAAAATAGGTATATCTTTTTTTTTTTTTTTTTAGAAAAACCAGAGTCCCGTACCGGTAGTGTACCAAGCTCCATCAGCACGCAAATCCTATCCGCCATATTGCTAAACATGTAAATGATGCTAATTTCATATTCAATGGGTTTGAGGCACCACATCCTGCGTAACAACATATATGTATGAGGTCACGCCAGCTGCTACTTTGGTATGCAACGGGTACGCTGTACCAAGCCGCGTGTTACATCATGTACGTATGGGATTGCGCCCGCTGAACGTTGCATATTCGACAAGTGCATGCTGCCAGGCCCTGTGTTACATCATAGACGTATGATGTTGTGCCAGATACGCCATTCTCTCATTCTTTTTTATGTCTCAAAACTATATCTAAATAACTTTAAAGTTTATATGAGAGCAAGCGATAATCTAAAATATTTTAGACATTTATATATTTATAACTGTAATAAACATATTATAGTAAATATATTTTCTAAAAATCGCGTCGGGTGTGGTCTCCTTGCGTGCTGGCTGCGCCATTGCCATGTGACCATAAGAAAAGCATTTGATTATAACATTTTCCATTGTAGAGGTTGGAAAACGCCACATATTTTAGTCATTCTCTCTACAGCATTTGATGAGACACACCTCTTCTGCTTAGAGAGCTTTTTTGAAAACTTTTTGCTATGTACACATATCTTACACTACACACAACATACAACCATCATCATCATCAATATTCATGGTCTGTAAAGTAGCTTTCCACCTGTGATAGCCATGCACCTAAAAGTTACATTACCCTAGTTTTGTCCACTGCAAGAGTTAACATGGTTGCATATGCTGTCCACAGCACAATATAATGTTGTACGGCCCAGAGGCAGTATCATGCATAGATAATCAAAACACAGACACAGATAGATAATGGAAGTGGGTACGGGCATGTGCGCTCAACATCTTTTTATAACCAGAGTCACATATCCAGTGACGTCTTTGCTGGATGCGAGTGTAAACCAGCCCTCAGGTAATAGTTGCTGCTAGCATCGACAAACAACAGTAATCATTGGATCACACACAGAGATTCAATAATAAAAGAGTCAATAGTTTGTGCTGCAGTAAGGTAGGGACAGTAGATGTGAAATAATACAGGAAAAATTCTATCTTAAAAGAACCACAACTTGTGGTATACTGAGACACAAGCAATAGATCTGAAATAATACACAACAAGATTGTATCATAAAGGGTCTATCAGTTCTAGTGCACTCAGAAAGCCACTTCAAAAGAATTCAGCATGTGCACAGCCAGCGATGATGCGTGCTGCGGCTGGGCCGTACTTGGAGCAATGTCTGTTGCCATCAACACTGCATCATCTCCAATAGAGACTCAATCTGAATTGTGAACACTGCTGTCTGCAGTGTAGGCCAGAAAGAGCGGTCAGCAAGGGCCCACAGCCATGTGGCGTTCACTTGAGCTGACCAGTTTGTCATACACGAAGCAACAAAAAGCATGTGCAAAGCCTGCGAAGATGCGTATGCGTGGTGCGGACAGAACACACTGGAGCAATGTCTTTTGCCTACAGGTCTGCGTAATCTACAATACGACTCGATCTGAATTGTGAACACTACTGTCTGCAGTGTAAATTGAAGACAATAGTCAACCCTACATCCATGAGTACTTTTTCTCACGTCCTCTTCACAATATACAACAACATAAATTACAGAAAACTCTCCAATAAATAAATGAAAACAATTCGAATTGCGATCTCTCCTGTCCACAGTGTAGATTGTTATTCAGTGTTCTTTTCCACTAGCAAGAAGAATTTGGTCATTTTACTAAACCTATACCTCATCTAAAAAAAGTTCTTCAAGCAAGTATACTAAAAGGATATTGTGTATATTTCAATAGACGTTGTAGTTACTTGACTACTGGATTCTGTAATTAAACAATCACCACTCAATCTGATTTGTGAGCCCTGCTGACCGCAAAGTAGGCCAGAGGCAGTGGTCATTAACGCCTCACAGCCAGTGCCGTTCAATTCAAAAGCACGGAGTTGATTGTACCTGATCAGAGCGGGTACACAGAAATAATCACAGACTTTAACTTTTGACATCCTCAATCATAGAATCAAGACCTGTTTCACTGTTCGGACCTGCTGTACTGCAGTGTACTCAACCGACTGGTGTCAACCAAGCACAATAATCATGTGCAGCAGTTAGCTACGGAAGCACAGATTCTGACACACCTCAACAAAGGGAGTTGTGTGAAAACCAAGCAGCAGGTAATATCGGACATCGTCCTTTGTCGACCAAGACACCGTTCCACTGTTGGGACCTAGAGTAGGTCGCACCGGGTTATAGGGAGTACCTTCATCTCCACTCTCAGATGTAGTTCTAACATTGTCCATTGTGTGATAAAGACACAGTTCCACTGTTAGGACCTAGAGTTGGTTACACCTGGTCGATGGGGGTACACAGAAATCATCACAGACTTTAACTTCTGACATCCTCAATCATAGAATCAAGACCTGTTTCACTGTTCAGACCTGCTTTACCTCGGTGGAGTCCTTCGACTACAGTCAATCAAGCCCAATAATCATGTGCAGCAGTTACCTATGGAAGAACAGAGTCTGATGCACCTCAACGGAGGGAGTTATGTAAAACCAAGCAGCAAGTAAAATCGGACATCATCCTTTGTGGGATCAAGACACAGTTTCACTGTTGGGACCTGGAGTTGGTTGCACCTGGTTGAAGGGAGTACCTTCATCTCCACTCTCTTATGCAGTTCTAACATCGTCCATTGTGGGATGAAGACACCGTTCCACTGTTGGTACCTGTTCAACTACTGTGTTAGTAGTATACAGAGCACTACACGGTGCTGGGCCTCAGGCTGAGTGCTGTGTGCCTGTGTCGCGGTAGCCAGCGTTGATCTCAGAATCCTTCCGAGCTCGCAGACCTTGGCCCAGAACCTCCCGCCGGCACCTGGTGAGCCCTCTTTCACATTCGGCGGTGTCGAAAGATGAACTGTGCGGCATAAATGCATGGCAGTTTCTGAGTACCAGCAGGCTGAGAGCATCATTCACGCAGCCACCTTTGCTCACGGGGTCAACCTTGTGGCGGTGTAAGCTGTGCAGACCTGGCAGACACGTTTGCCATTCCAGAACAAAACCACACCCAGAGAAACGTGCCTTTTATTCATAACTTACGCTAGCCTTCCGTATGCCTAGCCAGCCCACTACGCTAACGATTTGGGGGAGGAGGGTCCATGTACGCGCTATGTTTCGTAATCTTCCCTACTGACTGTACTATCATGGTTGCGTCCACTGTCTACTTCACTCAATAGACCATCAGTGTATGTTGACATGTACATGTCTATGCTCTGCATACTCAAGTCTGTCCGGCACATCTCCTTGCCACCTTCACACATACTTTGCTCACATCTCTCCCCGCATTCTGCATTGTGTGACAGAGGTGCCACACCATGTTTGGTTTGTGTACATGTCTAGCCACGGTTCCGACAGTACGTAGTGTTGTCGTGTCTGCTAGGTGTACATGTTGTTTGCCATGTTGTATGTGATTATATAAGGTAGCATATTTATTCACGAGCAGTGGTTTCTCCCATTTACATATCGCTGTCTTAAAGAGGATACAGAAGTTTTTCTCACAGGTGAAAACTGCGACCACAATGGCAGTCATTCATTACTATCAAAGAATTTCCAACTGCACGACGCTTATAAGCTTACAGCCCCAATCGTGTGTGCTTTCTTAAAAGCACGCCAACTCCCACAATCAGACCAACATTCACACAGCTTTCTAACAGCAGTTATCTGCTTCTCAATGACATCCACTCCTACGGAATGTAAGCTGGCATACCGTATGTCCTTACTGTTTCAAACCTAGTAACTTCCTGTGGCAATGTCTATTCCCACTCACACAAAGTAACTCCAAAACTTCAATTTGGCCTTCAATCCCTACTTTGAAATCCGATTTCATTAAGCTAACCAAACTGAAAGTAAAAGAAAGGTATCGACTGAAGATAGCACGAACCTAAAATAAAATACAGTCTCTTTAAAATGAACCTCCCATTACACTTTGTGAATTGTTACACAATTTTCAACACATCTCACACTCAAGATCTGGCACAGTTTTTTATCAGGGTCTCCTCCGGCATTGTCACAGGCTTTTGAACAGTTTTTTGGGATAATACCAGACTTCATTCATTGATCTCTGGAATAACAGGAACAATGCCCTTAATTCTTGCTCTTTTTGCGGCCATCCTACTTCTATTTTTGCTTGTAAAAAATGGCTGCGCTCCTTGTGGTAACAACCATGTCCGACAGAGTACGCCGATACGCAAAGCTAAATCAATACTGTGAAAAAATGGAACAACTTTTCGGCTGCCTGCCTCTATCTATTATCGGACCCAGCTACAACATGACATTTAGTTACACATATGCAATCTGCGTGAAACCATCTTTTTATTGCAAAACGTGCCCATTCGACTGGCGAATGGATGTATTCCTTGCCAACATCCCAACTATTACTCCCGATATCTAGCAGGTAATGGACTATTTTGAAAACCATGGATTTGATTGTTCAGGCAGTGGAGAATGGCGGATGCAACGCAAAAAGGTATCGTGGCGGAATGAGATTTCTGTGCAGCTGCGAAAGATCTACTGCAACATGCATCCTTTGACAACATCGCAGATTGCCTGCCAATTCAAATTGCCGCTCCAGCATTCGAGTAACATTACTGGCCCTTCGAGGATATGAATTGGATCGCTTTGCTTTTCTCACACAATGGCAACAATGACCTCTTGGAACATTACGCATCTCAAGCCGCTGAAGAACTTCCAGACTGCAATCTCCAAGACTTGTTAGAAATTCACATTATTCTTGGATTGATTTTTTCCAACTTTTTTGACTTTTTCCTTTACATTTTTTTAATTCAATTGAACTACTTTCATATAATAACCTTCTAAGTATGCTCAGGCATTTGAACTCTGTTTTCATTATTGCCCCTTACGTCTCCAGTCTAACCAGGGATGGGTGATGTATGTCCTATGCAAGTACGCTATTTACTTGCTAAATTAGCCTAAACCCGACATCCATTTTCAAACCATGTCTAATCTTTGTGCACACTTCTCTCTGCCTGCCTATTATACACGGAGCCCTTTCACACAAATTTACTCATCCTCAGCCTCTGCTCACAAGCTGGCAATCAAGACCAAAAAACACAACATTGTTTAAGGGTATCCTTTGTCACCCTTGCTGTTTGCACTTTCTATGGAAGCATTCCTTCATGCTTTACAGACGCAATCTCGAATAACTCCTTTTAAATGTGGCCCTCACTACCTAAAAATCACAGCTTATGCGGGTGATATTGCCATATATTCCACAGATGTAGCAGGAGCTTTATGGGATAACTGACAAAGCTAATACATTCAGGGGTGGGGGTGTCTGCATACAAATTAAACGTGAATAAAACACAAATATTATTGAACTATTAACCACAAGCACAGAAACAAGGGATATGTAGGGCAACTACATATCTGGGTGTTAAAATATCATCTAAAATAAATGAAATAATCACACTCAATTATGAGGCTCTATTAAAATAAATCTCCCTCACATTGAAAAAGTGGCATAGGTCCCACTTAGTGTTATAGGCTGAATTAATTTAATTAAAATGAAGGTATTGCCCAAATTTCTTTCTTTATTCCGGTCTAATGCGTTATGTCTCAATAATTCTTTTTTCAAAAGGCTTGATGGGACATTTAGTAGTTTCATCTGGGGATATAGGAAAGCACGCCCCTCAATTGCTTTACTTAAGCTCCCATTAAATAAAGGTGGGCTCAACTTCCCTGATTTCAGATTATATTTTTTTGCAACTTTTCTTGGTCGCCTCCGTACCTTACTTAATCAGGATAATCAACTTTATTTTCATATATTCATGTTGGATGTTGACTCTAAAATGTTTTTAGCAAGAGTAAACGACCCCAACTACTTTCAAAGGGTGAAATTTAAGACTGCAAGAGAGACAGTTAAGATTTGGTTTATTATTCTGGCTATGTGTAAAGCCTCTTTCTTTCACTCTAAACTTCTATTGTGGGGCAATCCGGGACTTCCTGGAATTCTTAATGACGAAATGGCTAACACATGGACTGCTTGTAGAATTAAAACTTATGGGGACCTTTATGGTACTGATGGCTTTATGGACCTTGAAACACTTAAAATTCTTTATAATCTGACGGAAGCTATGCGATTTAATTATATGCAAATTCATGATTATTTTATACGCAAGATGAAGTTCAGGGGAATCTCAGATTCAGATATCTGAAAATGCTTTTACTCAGCTAAGATTAAGTCACTAATTAGTGAGGGTTATAAATGCCTTAACTCTTACAAAGCTAATGTTTGTGCGAAACTTGCTGAGAAATGGAGCACTAAGCTGGGTTTTAATATAACTGCTAATAAGATCTCTGCCTCTCTCTGTAATATCAAAAATTTTGTACAATCTTCTAGTCTAAGACTGCAACAATATAAAACGACATGTCTTCTATATCATACACCAGAAAGGATATCAAAATGGTCCCTAAACAATCTACCGAGCGATAGGTCTAAATGCCCTAAATGCGACTTAATAGCGGCTGACTTAGAGCAAATGTTATTTTCTTGTCCAGCATTGACTGAGTTTTGGCCAGGCTTGGACAATGTGTTTAAACAAAAACTTGTAAGATTCCCTTCTCTCACTGCATCAATTGCATTATTAGATATACAAATCATGAATATTCCACAGAAAGATTTAGTAACCATCCTAATTTCATGTGCTAAACTGACTATCGCCCGGGCATGGATATCCCTGAAACCGCCCCATATCATGGAATGGTGGTCCTTGGTCAAAGAAATCTACACAATGGAGTCCATTTTAGCTAAAATAAGAGAAGTGCGACCATTAATGATATTGGACAAAATCTGGGGTACTTTTATTTACTAGTTTAGCTATATTATTAAACTTAAATGTTAAATTCTCCTCTTCTGCTCTATTTCTATTGGATTTACAACTGATTGTTCTATTTTTTTCTCTTTCTCTTGTATGGCCGACGTTACCACGGGTATTGACATGTAATGAACTTATCTCTGTTGTGCCCTTTTTTTTTTGCTTTTGTTTGTTTTGTTCTCTCTCATATATAACTGTATGTTATGATTGCATTTCCGCACAGCCTACTTATTTCTGACAAGGTCATTAGGCTCTGAGGTTTGAATTAGAAACAAAAAGATACATCCACATGAAATTTGAAGCTTCTCTCCAGTGTAATCTTCATCCAAAGTTAACTACAAAGTTAACATTGTTCCTATCGCCACATACATCTTAGCTCACTGACAGTCAATCAGACTCCAATATCATATCACTCAGTAGCATTGCCGAATGCCTTACCCTTATGTGAAGAATTATATTTTTAGACAGGTGTTTAACTGGGATGAATGATCAATTTGAATGAACTAGCATTACTCATCTTTAAGTAACTAAAAATGTCTGTCCGTTTCAAAACGAAAAGACTTGGGGCCCGATGTAGGTACCAAATACCGGTCGGAAACGGCCGATTTCGGCCGTTTCCGACCGGTATTTGGCCTACTGAGATGTAGGGGACCTTTTTATGTCCGAATCGGTATTTTCCCACAGGCCCTTCAGATTCGGTATTTTAACACCCAATCCAATTGGGTGTTAAAATACCGAATCCAGGTGTGCATTCATATGTGTGCATGCACACCTATGACATGTCTGTGTGCCACATGGCTCACATGCCTGTTTTGGGGGTGCTAGAGGGTGTCAAAGTGACACCCCCTGCACCCTTGCACAAATCGGTAATTACCAAATCGGTAATTACCGATTCGGTAATGCCCATTGATTCCTATGGGCTTCAAGGCCCATAGGAAGCAATGGGGGATACCGAATCGGTATTTACAGAATCGGTAAATACCGAATCTTACAGATTCGGTATTTACCGAATCTGAAATACCTACATCTCCCCCCTCTAATTTACCACTTCATAAATACCGATTCGGTATGATTCGGTATTTATGAAGTGGTAAATGTAGATTTACCTACATCGGGCCCTTGGTAAACAAATACAAACACATTGTTTAAAACCTGAACGGGATCTAGGTGGACGTCATTAGAAAGGTTAAAACTGGAGGATAAGTAACTGAATTTATGTCAATGTTAAGAAATTAAAAAAATGCCTTAAAAACGAAATAACATCAGCAATAGACAAAGGAGAAAAATATATTCCTTTGATAGTGGATAGTTATTTGCAAATATCTACTTTGAGGAAACTGGACTATTAAAGAAAATAATACTAGTAAAGGACAATGGAGCTATACTTGATCCTCCGGTAAGAAGAGTGATATTCAAATATCTACTTTTTCATATGTTAATGGTTCTGGCTCATGCATGCAGAACTATTGAAATTCGACAGTGATGGTATGCAAGGCATAAAAAGAATACCATTACTCACGTCACCTGCCATGTTTTCTCTTGCTAGAGTGTTTCTTGTGTGTGTAATTTGCAAATGTGTCGTTTGATCATGGGCGAAGCTTCCCATGCCAAACCCACATCCAATGAGCTATTTCAGAAAGCACCCAAGATATTAGGAAAACAAAACATGTCATTTCAGTGGTAATTATGACCGGATAAATCAATTTATCAATAGATAGATAGATAGATAGATAGATAGATAGATAGATAGATAGATAGATAGATAGATAGATAGATAGATAGATAGATAGATAGATAGATTGAGTTCTTGCTCAAACATATAAAAAAACTCTGAAATTCAACAGTTAGGGTTATAAACGCACAGCACAAGCTGTAAGTCACAGCACCATAACTCACAGGCGTAAATGGAGGTATTTTCAG
Source organism: Lissotriton vulgaris (assembly GCF_964263255.1). Taxonomy (NCBI): domain Eukaryota; kingdom Metazoa; phylum Chordata; class Amphibia; order Caudata; family Salamandridae; genus Lissotriton; species Lissotriton vulgaris. Next base: position 118,853,375 of record NC_141690.1, read on the forward strand.
CTGAAAATGCAGTTACGAATATGGCGGTTTGTGTAATACACAAGATGTCTATGCCTGGAAAATTAAGAATGCTGATGTATCTTGAAAATTGAACAATTGAATCAAGCAACAACAAACAAGAGAAAGATATGTTTATTTTATTCTTGAGACAATCTTTGAGAATATAAAGTATTATTTACATAAAATATGACATTAGTTTTCAACTGCACTGAAATTGATGCTGTGTTCTAAGGAAGGTGAATGAATGAGGGCCCAGATATAGTAACGTTTTGTGCTGGGTGTGTGTTTCATTAGTAGACTGTCGACTGGGTAGGAGTATTCTGCTTAGTTCAGATACTCTGTCCATCACCATCCCCTTTTCTGAATCATTTTGTCCACCACAAGCGTGGAAGGGTATGCTCAGATGTGAGTCCCTTGCTCACTGCACCATCAGGATTCAAGCAAGCCGGGCCGAAGACGGCTGTAATGCCAGAAACCGGTCCCCGGAAGCTTGTTTCCTTTCCAGTTAAAGAATTGGCTTGGTAGTTTGGTCTGCCCTGTTCCCATGATGCACTGGGCCAGGGACAGACCAGTTTGCATGTAGCCAGGTTCTGAGCTGGGATGGTGCAGTGAGCTAAAAAACGGTGATGGATCAAGCCCTGATCTGTTGACTGGGTAGGAGTGTTCTGCTTAATTCAGATACTCTGTCCATCACCACCCCCTTTTCTGAATCATTAGTAAAACACAGTTGTGATATTGGAAGGGTCTCCTTCCAGTACAGCAATGATTGCTTACAGAATGCACACACCCTTGAACTATGGTGCAAGAGTATGTGCATTGGGACATGGCAACCTAAAGTGCACCACGGCAGAGAGACAGCAAAACAGTACCATATCTTCGAAGATATGATGCTGTTCCGCTCTCTCCCTTTCACACAACAAAGCACAATGCAGCAATTTGTGTTGCATTTCAATAATTTTTCATAAATATGGGCCTCTATGTCAGCCTAAACCTCTATATGTAGGTAAATATTCTATGGACAAATTTGCAATGACACAGTGTAAATGAATTCTGACCCAACTAAACTCAAGTTTTTGAACCTCTGCGGTGGTGAGTCTGGCACATTGACTTTCAGACACTTACTCCTTCTGTTAATTTACTTCAATGACGACTGTCAGTGCCATCTTTTGAAAACAAATCCTGCATCTTTGCAGCTGGGGTAAGTGGCTCTGTGTTGGTTACCGGTAAGCACAAGGTCACACATGTTTACACACAAGTGCAGGTTCAGCTAATTGGAGTACTTTTTAACTCAGCCCGGTATCTGATCACCGATGGGACCCTCAATAAACTGGCTATGGCCTGTGCAGGCCCTACCATTTCATTGCCATCTAAAGGAAATATCCTAATTTCTGAATGATGAGAGTGTGCATCATTAATGCTTTACTGTAAGTCTGGGGTGTTTTACTGGACTTACTGTGTAGGTGAAACCTGCACCATATATTACATTTAGATTGGCTCAACATACAGACATGATCAATGATACTTCCTCTATGTTTAAAAAGGCTGTATGCACAAGCACTACATTACTTTACTGTATAAATATAAATAGATAAATACTTTATTTGTGTAGGATTAGTGAAAACCATTAGAAACACATAGCTCAGCCAGTGTGAATGTGGTGTGAAATGTTGGTGTGAGAGGTGAGTGTGGAATATTGAATTAGTGAGAATGTCAGTTGGTGTATGGGCTGAGCAACAGGGAGGCTGCTCCTGGCAGGGCTCTCTTTTACTTAAGAACTTACTTGGAATAAATACTTAAAGATACTACCTAGACTGGACTACCTTATTTACAACAGTCTGGCAGGCGGTGGAGGGATGATTATGCATCTATTGAGGGGCAGAGACACTCACGTTCTAGAACTTGCCCCCCTTCACTTTTAAGCCCCAGCGTAAGAGAGAAATTTTGAGCGGGAGCTGCAGAATAGAAAAGAAGGACCCACCATGTAGACGAACCCAAGTCTGGAGTGGAGGTACAGTCTGAATTTGTAATTTTTGGGAAGATGTTCAGCTGTGTCTGAATGGGGAGGTCACAGGCTCTGACCTCCCCACTCACTCTAGGAGATAGTAAAGGCTGGACATGCTGCAGGCCCTGAAGAAGATGGTTCTGTCTGCCAGATTCAGTTGGAAGTAACCTAGGACCTAGGAAGGGATGACACAGACTGGAGAAAGACACTCAGGTGCCCTATAAGTAGCCTGGGGGTCACAGGACATGGAGAGTGCTGGCATACAGTATGGTCTACACAGAGAACCGTGAGTGCTGCTGCTGATAAATCCCAGGCAACACAGATTGACAGGAGCTGAAGGGGTAGGAGGGCAGGTATCTGAGCTCTTCCTCACTGAAGAATTTACAGACTAAATACAGCTATTAAATCTGCAAACATTTAGAGGCCAGGTGCCTAGAACTAACACTTTTAGAGTCTGGAGCAAGCTACCAGGAGCAGAACGCAAAATGCTTTACCAAATCGGCTAAATGGAGACAGAGGTCTTTGTCTAACCCTGTTGTGCTGGGACTGCCTGGCAGGCCCCTGACTCCACCAGACAGATAGTTAATGCACAGTGTTGAGCTGCGTCCTCTATTTTCCCCAAAGGGGCCAGTTCCCAGTGAGGACTATGCAGAGTAAGAGCATGGGTGGCAGCACCATTTCCCAGTTAGCTTCATGGCCTCACGGCAAGGACTAGTGCCCCAGTGGAATCTCAGATTATATCGGGCTTCATACTCGTTAGCTTGAATGCCTCACATGGAAATCTCACAGCGCCAAGTCTGGGAATCTCCAGTGCCTAGTGAACGTGGCCGATGAGAAGGAGGGCTCCCATACACCTCAAACTTCACCAGTGTGCCCTCCTTAGCAAAGTGAATGAGTACCTGCAGCACCTTCCTATAGGGGGGGAATACGAACAGTCAGATGCTCTTAACCAATAGGACCAGCCTTTTCATAGGATAAAAAAGTGAGGGCACACAAGTATATGCTGTGTTGTCCAGCATTCCTCCAGTAGCCATGAAATGTACACAAGCTCCTATGCCAGAGTCATGCTGTCAGGACAGCAAGAGGAGAAAAGCTGGAACAGATTGATAAACGCGCTGGTGTGAAACAATGCGCAGACATGGGAAATCCTTCAATGCATGTTAGGAGTGGGAAGTACTTCCTAAAGGAACTATCCTGGAGCTTAGTTGTGTACAGTTTTAAACCATAATTCTAGAAAGGAAAGATTGCGTCACAGGACATGAAGCATACTCTCTGCACTGCCAATGGAATTGAACCTTTGCACCCAAATATTGTCAATGTTTAACTGTGCTTTACTTGCAGGGAGCTTGCAGGGTGCTAAACTCTATAAATCATTGTATGTTTTGGGGCACCATTCTTGTAGCAAAAAGATCTTCATGATTGGTTATTGATTAATGCAGCCTGAGGATCTTGAAACTATCTAGCTAGGTTGAACATTAGCTTGCTCAACTCAATGCATTAGGTGCATTGCATGGTTTCAATGTTTTCTTTTCTATATCGTGAAGCTCTCCACACTCCAGAACGTAAAGCACCTCCCTGCAAGTTTCAAGATCGCTCCTATTCCATGAATGTAGCAGAAGGAGGAGCTTCCTTAGAGCTATAAGCTATTGAGAGAGTAAACGTTCACCAGAAACCAATGGTGCTACTTCTTCGGTAAAAATCACAACGGCTACATATGGTAGCGTTCTTGGTTGAATAAAGTATTGCTCTCGTTAGCAAACTGTTACACAAAGAAGGTAAATGTAGTCATGGAAATGAACTGGTTATACACGATAACTTAGCGCCAAGAGACCTTTTTGGTGGACATGCGCTCTATAAGTTAACATTAACATAACATAAGATTAAAATGAGCTGGTTTTACACACAATAACTGAGTGTGATGAACCATGATAAGGATGGCACTGATTTAGGATTTATTTCACCAGTATGGTACTTTTGTTGATTTTTGAGCAGGACCGGACTGACTACCAGGCGTTCTGATGTGCTGCCATGCTGGGGGCTGATTTTACTGCGGTGGGGGCTGATTTTGTTGATGGTGACCTGCGTGTGCTTCTACATATACAAAGCGAAACGAATGGTCTTAAGCACACGCAGGTCCCCATCAATGAAATCAGCCCCCCAGCTTGGCAGCAAACCAAAAACGTCCGGGAGCCAGGCCGGCCCTCTTTTTGAGTGATGTCATGAGAGTGCAGCTGGTGGCCCATTCACACTAAAACAGTAATGAACTTGATTGTGTTGCCCAGAACAGTCTAAAGATGCATTTAGGCCAAAAGGAAGTTTTGTGAAACGAAAATGGTAGATAGTGCACTGTTTCAAGTAGCAGATCAAGAACAATTCGGCACTGGAATAAACAGGTGTTACAAAAATCCTCTGAATCATGGCAATTTTGCCAGTGAATAAAGGCACTGGAATTATAATTATAATCAGAACAGAGTGCTAGGAGGCTTTGCCATACATTTCCTAGTGACAGCTGGCCTGGATCAGGGGTGAGGGTGCGGGGGAGTGAAGGGGGAGGCACGCAGTGGGAAGTGGGTGTAAAAAATGTTTACCTTCCCACCGCTTCCTCGCCGCGTCTCTCCTCCATAGTCCCTCGCTCTAGCCGGCACAGGAAGCACACCCAGGCTCCCTATAGCAAATCACAATGCAGCAAGTGAATGGGAGCCTGGGCATGTTCTATGCAAAGTGCGCATGATTGTTTGGTCGGCCAGAGACGGCCAAACATTCCCTTACAATGTGTGCTCACCACTCCCCCAGCTCCTGTAGCCAGAGCAACTGTGCCACCCCAGCAGAGCTGCTGCAGGAGGACAAAATAAAATGATATTAATGCAAGTGATTATCATTCTATTTTTTCTTTATTTCACTGCTAAAAAGTTTGGGGCGACGCTCCTCGACCTTCAGTAAAGGAAGACAGAGGTCTTCAAGTTAGAGTTTAAAATGGTGTTCCCAATTGCTGGTAAAAAGTTTAAAAATATTTTATGGCTCAGATTCATAATCTCTTAAATAAAATATATATGTAGATACACTAGAAAGCCGTTTTCAAATACAGTTAACCCACCAAATCCCTTTTTTCATCATATAGAAATTAAGTACAAGTATTTTCTTGCCTATTACATCCACCAAAACACTCAATTCCTCTGTCATCACCTTATAAAAATTTTCATTAACATCCTTACTTAATTTTTTTGTAAAATGTCCAATGTCTATGGCATGTATCATGAGCAACACTCATCCTCCAGTGAACTAATGATACAAGGATATGCAAATGTATGCAGCTAAAACATATTGGGTTGATGTTGTAAATCACATAGTCCTCCATATTCAGGCTTACCAGGGTAAATAAACATTTCTCTTTTTGGAGGCTTTGTCATGCTTGCTTATCTATTCCTCAGCATCCTTTCTACTTAGACCTCTTCTCCTCAGGATTGGTCTAAGATAACTCACCGGGAAGCACTAAAATGCCTGAAGTGAAGGCGGAAATGTATCAAATTTCCTACTCTTCCTAATTTACAATTGTAATGAGTTGTTCTGTCGTTTTATTTAGTCACCGATACATACATCCTGACAGGTTAGCATATTCAGTCTCATTTAAAAATAAAATAAGAATTTTGTAAATTTTTACCCCAAGCAGATTGGAGTATTATATGTTTACCACACCGAAGGATATTGAGACAACCCTATCGAAGAGAGACATCCAAGTTATGTTATGTTTATGTTATGTTGTGTTATGGTATGTTATGTTACGTTGATTTTTTCTAGCTATCGCCCGTGGGGGTATTCTGGTGCTTTTCAGGTAGGTGCAGCATGCATCCAGGGGCCGTACTCAAAAAGCGAGGTCTTCAGCTTCTTACAGAATTCAAGAAGCAATGAGGAGGCTGTAAGTGGTGTGGGAGGTTGTTCTAAGCTTTAGGATTGGTGAGTGAGAAGTCAACCTCCTGCTCTGCTTTTGTGTATGCATGGTACGTGTGCTAACAAAAGTCTGGCTGAGCTGAGGTGCCTATTGGGTTGGTGGAACTGTATACAGATGTTCGGGTATGTAGGACCCGTGTTGTGTAGTGCTTTGTATGTGTGGGTGAGGAGCTTGTAATGTGCACACTGATGTACAGAGCCAGTGATGTTCCCTTAGGTGTGAGACAGCCTGCTGGGTTCTGGATAGTCTGAAGTCTTTTTTGTATGTTGACTGATATAGAGGACATTCCTGTAATCCAGTCTGCTGCTGATGAGTGCTTTGGTGACAATTTTCCAGGTGTTGTTGTTTTTCAGCATCACCAGGTTGTAAAAGTAGGCTGTGGTGACAGAGTTGACCTAGGCGGTCATGTCCAGCTTGCTGCCTATATAGATCCTGAGACTTCTTGTTTGTGCGCTGGGAGTGGTGATAGGTCTTAGGTACAAAGGGCACCAGGAAGGGTCCACTGCGAGGCATCCTTTCCAATGATTACCACTTCAGTCTTGTCTGTGTTACATTTGAGGCAGTTGAAATACATCCAGGTGGCTACTTGCGTCATGCACAAGTTGCTCCTAGTGTTGGGTGTTTTGTCCAAGAGAGACAGTATGAATAGCTTATCAGCACTGATGAAGATGTCAATGTTGTGTAAATGGATGTCATGAGCCAACAGTGTCATGTAGATGTTGAAAAGGGTTGGACTGAGTCAGGAACGCTACAACACTCCGCAAATGAGTTTCCAGGCTTCTTAGGAGTAAGATGGTATGATGACATCTTGTGTTCTTCCGGTAAGAAAGATACCTTTTCATTGGAGGATGGGCCCATTGCTACCAGCTTCGTGCAGATGTCTGATCATGATGGGATAGGAGAGTGTTTTGAAAGTTGCAGAGAGGTCCAGTAGGATGAGGCCTGATGTTTATCCTTTGTCGAGGATCATTCAGATATCGTCTGTTCCTGTTATGAGGGCCATCTCAATTCTATGGTTAGATTTGAAACCTGATTGTGTGGCGTTGACAAGCTGGTGGTTTGCAAGGTGTCTACTGATGGCTTTCTCTAGAACCTTGCCTGGTATGGAAGGAGGAAGATCGGTCAGTAGTTTGTGAGGTTGGCTAGGTCTTCTGAGGGCTTCTTCAGGAGGATATTGACAGCTACACACTACCAGGCTTCTGGGAAGGTGGCTGGGTCAATGGAGGTGTTTAGGATGAGGGTGAGAGCTTTGTTAATGGGCCTTGCACCATTGCTGAAGGGCTGCTGGCGGCAAGGTCAGACAGGGCCCCGGAGAGGTCACTCACAAGTTACTTAGCCTATGTCTTTCAACTCCTCACAAAGTGATTATTACATTTGAATAGATTTATAACACAGTTTTTAACATGCAGGCAGTCAAAAAGCCAAATCAACACTCACTGGTAAAGCCAATAGTTCTCATCTTTAGAAAGCCCGTATGACCCATTGGCTTTGCCACTGCTTGTTTGCATTGGCACCATTCCTACATGGCTATTGGTCATCTTATAAGGGGAAAAGCCAAAATGCCTGCTAGCACGTCATACTAAAACACATTTGCCCATCTTGAAATGGGAAGGATGGCAGTCTTGTACATAAGCATGCTCCCCATCATGCAACAGGGATTTTTTGTCGTTTACAATTCCAAAATAGATGGCGGCCTTGTCGGAACAGTCAATTAGTACAAAACATATATTGGCAAAGCAGGTGCGCCTAGCTTTGGGCATGGAGTCATGGAAAAATACATACATATTTGCACAGGCAACACTACAGGTATACAACTGAGCAGAGATAGCATGAATGAATACATAAAATGCCACCCTCAACCAACAGTTAAAACCACATAATGTAAGGAGGTTTAAATGTACACTAAGTAAGTAATTCTTTATTGTTTGATTAACAAAAATCATTACAATTTAAAACAGTGGTATCATATAAAAAACAGTTCCTTAATCACCTAATTTTTTTTGATATGTTGATTGACTAGGACCTTTTTCATTTCCCTTAATTTACTAATTAATATACAACTGTACATAAAAAAAGCTTTAGTGGTTACATACCATACTGGGACATTGATACCACACATAGACCTCTTTATCACAATCGTTCATTGGTCATAGTAAAAGTAACATATAATCATCAAGTAGTTGCCAAAACAAAAGAATAAAAACTGTAATCGTTATGTACCATTATTCATATAGATGATAAAGTGCCTAAGTGCTTACACATGGTCTATAGAGTCTAAACACCCAAATAGCCAAAAGAACTGGCCATCATTTTAAGAAACAAATAGAAAGGAAAGCCAAAAAACAAGTACATAAAGCTGTAAACGTTATATACAACCAAGCAAATGAGCAATAAAGTGCCTCTGTGCTTTCACATAATCTGTAAGGCCTAATTCCCAAGGTTACTAGAGACATAATCATTGAGTCAAGCTGCAAAAAAATTCTAAGTGCCAGGTGCCTAGAATAACTATCCTTCTATTATCCAATCCTTTAAACTTTACCTTTATAAAAGGCATAAACAAATGTATTTAAACTAAAAAGGGAAGCATTTTTCAGCAATTGCTAAAAACTTTATCATTTAACAAATCAATGGAATCGACATATGTTAGACCTGGCACCTTGGCGTGAGTTTCCCTTCCACTTTTTGCTGATGTGCCTCAGATGTTTTGCTGGTGTTCGATGCTCAGGGCACTGCGCCACGGCCAATCCGTGCCGCAGTGCAAGTGCTCCCAATGTAAAGTATATGTGTAATTGATTTCCACAATTGGAATATTTGGTTTACTGTCAGTCCCCAGTAAAGTGCACGAGGCGTGCCGGGGCTTGTAGATACAAATGCTGCTAGTGGGCCTGCAGCGCTGGTTGCGCCACCCACAGAGAGAGCCCCGCTCATCCCTGAGTCGCTCTCCGCTTCAGTGCCGGAACGCCTGCTCTCCTGTCACCTCGCTGCTTACGGAGAGCATTCCATAGCCTCGGACGGTCCGTACGTCGTAACGTACCCGACTGTCTTGCTTTGTGCTCCTGCATACCAAGGCTCGTGCCGCACCTCAAGAAAGGCCTCCCTGTACCGTGGTACCGGAAGCCTGGTGCTGCACCCGTCTGCCCGAGAACTCGACGCCCCTCACAGATCCATGAGTACGACCCGGCATGCTAAGAAGTAGTACGTCCCGCAGGCCTGAACGGCGCCTCGCCCCGTGAGCTGCATCGATCCCGGATCGCCGCAACCCTCCACAGTCTAGCTCCTTCACCTCGCTCCTCGAGGGGGACTGAGCCAGAGAGATCCTCTGGAGAACCGTCGGACTCGTTCGGGGTCCGCCCTCACAAGTAGCCGTGCCTGAAACGCCTCGGACTTCCACCAGCAAGGTACACTTGACCTCCGTCCCAAGTTCATATCGGATCCAGGGTCCGCAACATTCTTATGTCCCTGTCATCGTACCTTGCTGAACAACGAACATTAAAAGACTAAGTTTGCGTATTCGTAATCTGGTGACCTCAACTTAATAAATGTTATTTTTGTCTTGTGATAATCCTGCTTGAGTCTATCTTTTATAAAAAGTATACGTATTTTTGATACAACCATACGACTGGTGTCCATTTGTGGTGGGTCAGTGGGTTTACTGTGTGTGATCATGAATGCTTAACTTACTATCGCCCTGAGGATTAGCCTTGTCTGCTCATGCCACACTACCTAGAGGGTGAGCAGGGGTTATTCGAAGGAGTAGTTCCCTTGCCCTGACGTGGAGCTGAGGGTCCTTGCTTGTCACAAGTGCATACCTGTGCCAACCAGAGACCTCCGGTTCCAACAACATACCTCATAACAAGGTATAAGGGCCGGATGAGAAGATCTTACCCCAGCTTTAAGAAATAAAGGTTTTAGTAATGTGCGATGTGTTTTAAGAAATTTTGGATACACGCACAATGTGTAGTAGAGTTTAACGCGCCCATCCGCACAACCTACATTCACTAGTTGCCCGTTGTTTCCAGGTTGGTGTGCTCTCATTAGTGGGGTATCTGTCAAGTCCTAATTTAAAAAATGTATCCCTCATATGGGCCGAAAAATAAGCAGTCTAATAGGGCTGAATTTGCAAAGAGTGATGGAAATTAATCACAGACTAAGCGTGTGTTTTTGCCACTAAAACCTCCTTATCCACTATGAGTGAATTCATTTTAATCTTTTTATTTAAAACTATTTAAATCTGAGCTTTGGCATTTCTGGAAACCCTGATTATAGATCAAAATTCTGAAAGCATGTTGAAATATGAGATCTCCAAGTGTCTGTATAAACAGAACAAATTATTTCACACCCGCATGTGTTTGCTAAAGAGTCAGGATAAGATAGAAACAAGGAATATATAAATTAAAAAAATTACCCTTGCACCACCATAGACTGTCTTTGGAGACCAAACTCCAGACGAATTTCAGCTTGGCCAATTGACCTGGGGATTCCAAAGACTGATTTAAATGTCTTAATTACTAATAGATCTAATAGTTTAGCATCTTTTCCCCTGGTGATAGGTGAGCTGAATGCAAATGTTGGCTGTAGCTTGGCTCCCAAAACTTTAAGATGTTCATACGACTGACACCTCAGTGATTTACGTTAAGTTTTAAAAGCATAAATTAAAGATGATGTTTTTGCACTGAGAACATGAAAATGGCTTTTAAACAAGACTTTGGGCCAGATATATCAAATAGTTTAACCCATTTTGTTTCTATGGGAAAATGTGCTTGTACATATGACCCTTTGTTGAAAAATAAATGCCCAGGTATTTATATGTCTACTCCACTTCAATTGGCACATCTCTAGCTCTCCATGATATAGTTTTAAACTTCACTGGGCCAATTTTGATGATTTTAGTTTGTTTTAACATTCAGCTTTAGACCATTGACTAAAATATAATCATCAAATGCAGTAATTAGACTGTGTAAATCTATCGGAGTTTGACTTAGCAAAATCGTATCATCACCATATTGTAAATAACTAAGATGTACATCAGCAAGTTTCAAAGGATTGGCATTAACAGACTTAATATACTGTTGGAGATCTTACATATTAAGATTAAAAAGACAAGGGGCAAATATGCAGCCTTGTTTAAGGCCATTACAGATTTTGAGGTTTTATGACAAAGTAAAACCTTCATCTAGCGTAACCTGAACCCAAGTAGTGGTGATGGAGCAAGGACTCGTGAAAAAGAGACTTGCTTGAAGGCAATTCTCTCCGGTAACCACTAACCCCGTATTAAAACTTGTATTGTGGAAATAACATGCATTTACACAACATTCGAGTATAAGAGTGAAGCTTGCCTATGTCTCTTACGAACCAGTAACTCGAGAGTGAATCTAAAATGGCAGCTAACCGGAATTCTTTAGTGCGCATGCGTCTACTGCATCTATGTAGTATGACGTATCTATGCTTGGAGGGATACTTTCTGCACTTTTGCAGTAGCTAACAAAATGGCCACTTGAAGCTCACATGCTTACCACCTATTTGCTGAAAAACTAAACCCAGCTGTTCTACTAATGCTAATGAGGGAAAGATAATAATAAGTCAAAGGGATTAGAGTAGAGATAGGTGGCATACAGTGAAACCATTAATTTTTGATTATAACATTTGTCTTTTTGACTCTTTCAATAGTGCGTGTTAGGGGCCTAGAGTCCTGAACCACAATATATTCCCTCTTGTTCTACCACACATGTACAGTGAACCCAAACTTAAAGACGCGATGTCAACTTGAACATCGGCCAAGGCTGCAAACTGTTACTTTCATGGGAACCGGAACATCAGTCCACTGAAATGCATGAGAACTACTGTTTTTTTCTCTAATATGTGACAATTACATTGTGAATACGGGTGGGAATAATGATTGATGTATAAAACTTAACCCCTTCAATGCTTAAATCCAGACCGGGATGCTGTCGGAGTGACGAGTGATGCTGAAGAAGAATCGAATTACTGAACCAATTATCTTAAGCAAATTAATTTAGAAGAAGATCGCAGAAGAATCTCGGGGAGGAAGATAGTGTCAGAGAGGGGTGCTACGCAAGCGGCTGTGATAGAAAGGTTGTCTGTCCTGTCCTGATTCCTGTCCTATTTCCTGTCCTGAAGTCTTTGTTCGCCAGAAACTTCCTGGAGGACCCTTTCCGATTCCTAGGCCTGGGAGTTGGTTTCCACACCATACTTGGTAATTATATCTATATCTGTATATGCGCTTATTTGCTTTTCTCTCTAACCTCTTCCTTTCATGCAGTGTCATTGCAAAGTATAATTGAATGCAAATTTGATTGATTATTTGAATCTTCCTTCCTGTGAAAGACAGAGTTTGTTCTGTACTGTGTAAGTGGTTCACATGAGTTTTAATCTAAGATAAACATTTAAAAGACATCTCGTTCTACCGCACATGTGCAGTGAACCCAAACTAAAAGACGCAATGTCAACATGAACATCGACCAAGGCTGCAAACTGTTACTTGCATGGGAACCAGAACGACAGTCCACTGAAATACATCAGAACTACTGTTTTTTTCTCTAATATGTGACAATTACATTGTGAATACGGGTGGGAATAAAGATTGATGTATAAAACTTAACCCATTCGTTGCTCATGACGGCTCCAAGCCTTCTTGAGTCACGGTAGGCGTGTGCTCATGACGGCGTGGAGCCATCATGCCGCTGCCGCTCCCGCCCACGCAGCACTAATTCCCTGCCTGTACGGGAGAATTAATGAGTGGGCAGGGTTGTGATGGCACCACGCTGTCATGAGCACACGCCGCCAGTGAGGCATGACGGCGATGATGGAGTGGAGCCGTCGTGAGTGCCGAAGTGCCACGCCTGCCCCATAGCCCCCCCCAGCGCCGAGTCAGAATTCGCGGCTTAGGGAAGGGGTTAAGGGGTGGGATTTTGAACAAAAAGCTGAAAGAAAATAATGGGAAATAAGCATAGTGTGATGATCACCTCCGCTTGCCTGTCCAATCAGAGTTAGTAGTTTCGTAAATTTGAAACATTAATGGGGTACAAGCATACAGAAAGGTATAATTGAGGTAGTTCTTAGTTAGTTAGATAGACTGGAGATGGAGATGCTGTAATCCAGACTGGGATGCTGTCGGAGTGACGAGTGATGCTGAAGAAGAGTCGAATTACTGAACCAATTATCTTAAGCAAACTAATTTAGAAGAAGATCGCAGAAGAATCTCGAAGGGGAAGAGAGTGTCAGAGAGGGGTGCTACGCAAGCAGCAGTGATAGAAAGATCGTCTGTCCTATCCTGATTCCTGTCCTATTTCCTGTCCTGAAGTCTTTGTTCGCCAGACCTTTCCTGGGGGACTTCTTGTCTATATGACCTTCTTAATGCCCTCAGTTTATCCTTAAAAACATGATAAAATTGCCAATATCAATGGATAAAAACTTCCCTTGAAGCCCTGTTGAGTGACTGTTTTAATTTAAGCAACTTATATGAATACCATTTGTTAGTGGTGGGTAATATTAGATTTGCTTTTGCTGGGTTTCATGATGTAAATTTTCTAATAAATGATGAAGTCATATAATTCCACCTATCCATCATTGATCAAACTCCCACCAAACATTGATCACCATCTTTGATTAGAACTTCCACACACTTCATTATTTCAATTTGTTTTCTGAATGGCATACTAGCCTTTTCAAGTTATATGAAGAATGGGCAATATTTTGAAGAACATTGGCATTTGGATTACACTTTATTGACAGATGCAAAATTAATATCTGAAGATTATTATCACTTTCAACTCTAGGAGTCACCTTATTCAACAATTGTTTAACCATGTTTATCTGAAACAAAAGTGTAATACATGATTGAACTATGTTTGGACTGATGGAACTACCCTTGATTTGCACCATAATGATGATTCATTTACCATATTTGGCCTCGGTTTCTTTAGATTATCACAGCACAATTTAGCAATATAATTTCTCGGCCCATCCAAAGAATTAGGCACAACCAAATGTATATTAAAATCTAAAGATATAATCAAGCCGGCCGTTGGATACCAGAGTGCTAATGTTCTTATAAAGTCCCACAAGGTAAATTGCTGAGTTGTCTTATTATTTTTCCTTGTGCTTAAATAGAGATTCAATATTATCATCATAGAAGAGTCATGCTCCAGTAAAACACCTTGTATCCATGCCAACAGCAACTACTTTTAGTCTTAACTCAGTTGTGATATAAAATGAAAGGCGGCCTTTGCTCTACCTTGCTTATTAGTGCGTGTAGCTGGAAGATTACATTAATTGAAACCAGGCAATGGAGTATCTTAATGTCCTCGTGTTTCTTAGAACATCAAAATTTCGAAAGCCTTTAAAAAGGAAATTGTATCAGGGTCAGGGAACAAGTGAGCTAAACCATGGACATTCTGAGAACATATTTGAAAATGTTTATTGTTTCTATGAGCAGCAAGCAGGGTTCAATCTGCATTGACAGAAGACGTGTTTGTAGGAGTTGCTGGAAGCCATGCCCAATCATCAAATGCCATTTTATTTTTAGTTAACAATGCACAGGTACATACTATTTTTGACATATTTGAACTAACAGGCCTGTATTGTTAACTAAATTAATCAGTGGTCTAATTGCACCTCTAAGTAATGGAATTGACATTTTACAATTAACGTTTTTTCAATTTTTTGTGATACTAATTCCAGTATAGATCGATATTTTGAGGGGATGCATTTCTTAAGCTCAATACCACATTTCATAAAATATAAACTTAAGTCAAAAATGTTGTTTACTATTTCATTAGTAGTCCAAGTTGTAATAGTGGACTCACAAACTAAGTGTGGGTGCATTTGTTTGAATTGAATGGATAAAAGATCTGTGGATTTAATAAATGCTAATTCAGAAATTGTTGAGATGAGTTTTAAGATTGAACTCCGATTCAAACTATTATGTATGCCCCTAGATTCATATAAGGGATGAAATACTAGTTTCAAGGCATTAGAAGATTGATTTTCCAGCACGACCCTATAGCTAGGCCTAGTTCAATGCCACTGGATAATAAGCTATTCCGATGTCCTTGAAGAGATAATGATCTCTCGGTTGCTCCTAACCTACTATCATTGACTAGCGTAGGCCCAGTGTTCTCTGAAGTACACAACTCTGTGGCACAGACAGTCTAATTATTTATAGTTGGTTCAGTCAGAATTTGTGAATAACAAGCTATTTCACCTAAACTGTATCCATTAACTGAATTGGACTTTGACATACTCTGAGTAGCACTATCATGTTGCACAGACACAAACCTGTTACTCGTACCTGGTTCAATCGGCATTTGTAGATGACAAACATCAATACTTGCCGAATTTTCGTTACCACATTTTGGAAGAGACTAAGTACCTGTGAGTTTGAATGAGCTGTCTGGATAAAACCATAGGGATTATCTACACCCTTTAGAAATTACTCCTGCCTCTTTATATTCTGACTAGTTGGTTTAAAAATAGGGTACAGGTTTAGCTGATATATCTATAGTTTTCTTCACTTAATTACGGGCCTTCTGCAACCTCTTTTTAGCCCGTTTTGATAAAGGGGGTCGTCAAAGGTATCTTCACATAAAGCAGTGGGATTTAAATTTGACTTCTCTCTATATTAACATTTCCTGTTACAATAGGACTTTCATCAGTTTCAGTATATAGACCCAAACCCCCTTCCCACATACTAGCATCCCCAACTGAACCACAAAGAAAATGCGCAGGGGCATAACACTGAGCATTTTGAGGGCTTTGTGCCCTCACTAGTAGCTCCCGCCTCTAAACCAATATGCAAGAGAAAAGAGTGTGTCCAGAAAGACTAGTTTGCACACTTTCAAGAGAATACCCTAGACCATCAATTCTAGGGTTCTTACTGCTTTATTTAGCTTATTTTAAAATATTTAGATTAGCGAAGCAAATAAATGTTTATTCATGTCTTAGAAAAGAAACCTTCCATTTACAGAACACCACATTTACAAAAACACAATGTGATATTCCACTGAAAAACGAAAAAATTCAAAGACAAAAATGACAAGTGAAACAGACTTAGACAATCGTGTGAAATAACATTAACATTGAAAATCAGTCCTACTTTTTACATAAGGCACCAAGCAGACATTAGGGGCCAGATGTAGGTAACAGGCAATTACCGAATGGTAAATACCGAATTTTACAGATTCGGTATTCACTATTCGGTAATTGCTATGTAGGTAAATAATTCGGTAAAAATACTGAATCTGTAAGATTCGGTAATTACCGATTCTGTAATTACAGAATCGGTATTCCCTATTGATTCCTATGGGCTGTGAAGCCCATAGGAATGAATGGGAAATACCGAATCGGTAATTACCGAATCGGTAATTACCGACTTTTGCAAGGGTGCAGGGGGTGTCACTTTGACACCCTCTGGCACCCCAAAAATAGGCATGTGCGCCATGTGGCACACAGACTTGCCCTAATGACATGTCTGTCTGTCACATGGCTAGGTGTGCATGCACACAAGTGCATGCACACCTGAATTCGGTATTTTAACACCCAATTGGATTGGGTGTTAAAATACCGAATTGGTAGGGCCTTTGGGACTCAGAAGAGTCCCACCTACATCTCAGATTTACCGAATCGGTAAAAATACCGATTCGGTATTTTACAGAATCGGTAAATTTACCGAATCGGTAAATTTACCGATTCTGTAAAATAAGGCCCCTACATACCATTTCTGTAATACCGGTCGGTAACGGCCGAAAATACCGATTTTCGGCCGTTACCGACCGACCTACATCTGGCCCTAGATTCTTAACTAGACGTTGGTAATTTTCCTGCCTAGGCCAAGAAACCGGGGGTTATGTCTTCAAACCAATGTTGCCTACACAAGAGGAAAAAAATATTACTACATTCCTTATGGCACAATATATAAACAATACCCCAAGCTCACAAAAGCCAATGCGTTTCGAATCCACACAATTCACTGATTCTCCTCAGGACTTGGACAAGATTGATAAATATAAAAAATAACATAACCATAAGTGAATATTTTATGTTTCCTAAACTGCAACCCAAAGAATATTTACCACAGATACTGCATTTAATTGAGTACCTAAAAAGCGGTGCCATGTGCGTTCCCCCTGTGTGTAGAGGAATAGTTGAAAACTCTTCTAAGTGTCTGAGATGTGATGAAAAATCTAGGGGGTGTTTATACAATGCGCTGGTCTTCACAAGCTAAAGGGATTAGTAAAGAGCGACCTTTACATTTAGTTAGAAATCCCAGTTGCCACAGAGACTTTACAGAGTTTTACTGACGGCTTGACTGTAGTCAGTAATTGGTGCATCACTGTTGGAAAACAATGTTCCATTAGTGAAGTGTTTTTATGTCTAAAGCCTCTCAAAATCGACATAAGTACGCTAAATCTGTTTACCTACCTGGGTATCAATTTCACTCCATGAGGCTGCTCAGGCGACGCCCATCCCGATTCCACACTTCTTTAAACTTAGTCTAAAGTGGAAACGGTAAAGTTACTAAAACACTTGACCTAAATTAACTTTCCTATTTATAAAGGCGGTGCCTCATGCCGCTTACCTGAATTAAATTATTTTCTGCTACAATTCAGCAAACATTTGAGTGAAGCAAGGCACTTCCTTTTAACCCGGCAAATATTCCCCAGGAAGTTACAGAGTCCCCGGGAATTCTGGTACTGGTAGTTCTCAAATGAGTAAAGCACTCACTTTGGCTGCTGGAAAATCCGAAATGGATCATTAACTCACTAGCTCAAATATCAACGTTGTTGGTAAAATAGCCTGATTTAAGTGTAATGTATGTGCCCAGGATATACATTTATCTTGAAACATGAGATGTTTAGAGCCCTAAACAAAGCAAATCACCTGGCAAAAATACTGAAATTAGGGGGAATGTGTAAATTTGTAATTACATTTTTGTTATCTCAGACAATTCATTAATCCCATGCAGGTTCGAGTCTCATTTCATAATGAGGAAAGCCTCCCTCTGTGCCTACTGGACTTCGGGGTCACCTCCAATCTAGTTGTGTTTCTTTATTTGGGACAAAACCGTCCAGGTAAAATCAGTGTATAGGTGTTTTGAGGACACAAAGTGTTCCACCAAGGTTGCAGTGAGTATCTTATTTTTCAGGCGAGACCGATGTTGGACAATGCAGTGACGTACCTCCTGACTTGTTTTGCCAATGTCAATCAGTTTACATGGACATGTAATGGCGTATACCACGTTTTTAGATTTACAATTCATAAATTCATTATGGCGCCAGTGCCGTAGTCCGTCTGTGAATAATGTCCCTTCTTGTGTCGAATCACACACCGAAAAGGTACCACATTTGTGGTGTCCCTGTATCGGTTTTGCCAATGTGCAACATTCCGTCCATCACCTTGTGTGTTTTGCTGTTCGTCCTATGTGGAAGGGTATGCCCAGACGTGGGTCCCGTGCTCACTACGCCACTGGAGTCAAGCTATTCTGGCTGATCACGGCTGATAGCCATAAACCAGTCCTTGGATGTTTGATTCCGGTCCAGGGAAGATATGGCTTGGCAGTTCCGGCTGGGCTGTTCCTATGAGGCACAGGGTCAAGACTGATTTGCATATGGCCATGTCTGAACTGGGGTGGCGTGGTGAGCAAAATAACGATGGATTAAACCCAGATCTGTGACTGGGGGTGAATGTTTTGCCAATGTGCAACATTCCGTCCATCACCTTGTGTATTTTGCAGTTCGCCCTATGTGGGAATGGTATGCCCAGACGTGGGTCCCATGCTCAATACACCTCTGGAGTCAAGCTATCCTGGCTGATGATGGCTGATAGCCAGAAACCGGTCCTAGGATACTTGATTTTGGTCCAGGGAAGACATGGCTTGGCAGTTCGGGCCGGACTATTTCTATGAGGCACAGGGTCAAGACTGATTTGCATATGGCCAATTTTGAACTGGGGGGGCGTGGTGAGCAAAATAACATTGGATTAAACCCAGATCTGTGACTGGGGTGAATGTTTTGCCAATGTGCAACATTCCATACATCGCCTTGTGTGTTTTGCTATCCATACAGTGTACATATATATATTAATCACCAAGATATCCAAACAAGGATTCACTGCACACCAAAGGAATATATACTTGAAACTTTTATTTACTCCACTTCCACCACCTACGCATTTCAACCCAACAGGGTCTTGTTCACAGTAATGTGAGTCCATCTTTCATTTCTCTTTAGTCCTGGCCCATCAGCATCCACTATGAGGTATTCAGGGACATGTAGTTTCTCAGAACAGGTTATAGTTGTTTAAATGTATCAATCATGTATTGCTAATGTCCATACTGGGTGTTCCTTTTTGTTAGTGTTCCGATATACTGAATGGTGATGTTCACGTTATTGTTTTATGCACTAATAAAAACAAATATTTTATGGCATGACACATGTCGCCTTATTTTGTTTGATGTAGCATTGTGCCTTTTCATTCTCTTGTTAATGCAGAATCTTATGTAGATTAACATTAATTAAGAAATGTCACACCAGACAATGTATAGTCGGTATAGTACTGTCGTTATCAGATTTTGGTTATGATGCAGGTCTTCATGATTGAGTGCCTGTTTGCTTCCTGATTGCATTTCTAGCAATGCTTCTATTTATTCTATTACAACTCCCACTCCCTCTGAGAAGTGTTCTCTATCTTGAGCATGTTACTTGATCCACACTGTCTTGGTATTTTGCTTCCATATGGTTTATCCTGATACATGTGTCGATGTTAATAATGCCTAAACATACATCTTGCATTCATGGTTCTATGGTTCTATTCAGTTATCATCTGGCTTCATAAATGTATGTACAGTTCTTCATTCCCATTTAGTCTAAGTGGGGTCTTGGGCCTGAATCTAATAATCATTCTGGATTCTAGTCTCCATAATTTTAGGGTTTTGTTGCCACCTCTCTCAAGTTCAAGTTCAAGTTCAGAAATTTGTATAGCGCACTACTCACCCAGAGGGTCTCAAGGCGCTTGGGGGAGGGTGGGTGCATTACTTATCGAATAGCCAGGTTTTTAGCTGCTTTCTAAAAGAGAGGTGGTTCTGTGTAAGGCGAAGGTGAGTGGCGAGAGAATTCCAGGTTTGGGCCGCTAAGTAGGAGAAAGATCTTCCTCTCATGGTGGATCTATTGATGCGCGGAATTGCCGCGAGGGCTTGATTGGATGAATGTAGTTGGCGGGTGGGTGTGTAGAAGGACAGTCGTTTGTTGAGGCATTCGGGTCCTAGGTTGTAGAGGGCCTTGTGTGCGTGGGTGAGGAGACGGAACGTTACTCTCTTGTTGACTGGAAGCCAGTGGAGATCTTTCAGGTGACCGGAAATGTGGGCTTGACGGGGGATGTCGAGTATGAGTCTGGCTGAGGCGTTTTGGATGCGTTGTAGTTTTTTCTGTAGTTTGGCTGTGGTTCCGGCGTAAAGGGTGTTTCTATAATCTAGTCGGCTAGTGACTAATGCGTGGGTGACTGTTTTTCTTGTTTCCGTGGGGATCCAGCGGAAGATTTTTTTGAGCATGCGTAGGATGTTGAAGCAAGATGATGTAACGGCGTTGACTTGTCTGGTCATCGAGAGGGAGGAGTCTAGGATGAAGCCCAGGTTCTGTGCGTGATCTGTAGGTATGGGTGCTGTACCCAAAGCCGGTGGCCACCAAGAGTCGTCCCAAGCAGAGGGGGATGTTCCTAAGATGAGGACTTCCGTTTTGTCTGAGTTTAGTTTTAAACGGCTGTTCTTCATCCATTCTGCTACTTCTTTCATTCCTTCGTGTAGATTGGTTTTGGCGGTGTTGGGGTCTTTGGTGAGGGAGAGGATTAGCTGGGTGTCGTCAGCGTATGAGATGATGTTGAGGTCGTGTTGTCGTGCGATGGTTGCGAGGGGACTCATGTACACGTTGAAGAGGGTGGGACTGAGTGATGATCCTTGTGGTACGCCGCAGATGACTTCGGTGGACTCTGATTTGAATGGGGGGAGGCGGACTCTTTATGTTCTTCCGGCGAGGAACGAGATGATCCAGTCCAAGGCTTTTCCTTGTATTCCGACGTTGTTGAGGTGTTGTATGAGGGTGTTATGACAGACTATGTCGAAGGCGGCGGAGAGGTCAAGTAGGATGAGGGCAACTGATTCTCCGTTGTCCAGTAGCGTTCGGATGTCATCCGTAGCAGCGATGAGGGCGGTTTCGGTGCTGTGTTTGGCTCGAAATCCGGACTGTGAGGGGTCGAGTGAGTTGTTGGATTCAAGGAAGGCGGCGAGCTGGCTATTGACGGCTTTCTCGATGACTTTGGCCAGGAAGGGGAGGAGTGAGATGGGGCGGTAGTTCTTGAGTTCAGAGGGGTCCGCTGTGGGTTTCTTCAGAAGGGCGATGAGTTTGGCATGTTTCCAGCTTTCTGGGAAGGTAGCGGAGTTGAGGGAGCAGTTGATGACATTGCGCAGATGGGGTGCAATGATGGAGTTTGCTTTGTTGAAGATGTGGTGTGGGCATGGGTCAGTTGGTGAACCTGAGTGGATGGAGCTCATCAGACGGATGGTGTCTTCAGTAGTGATTGGGTTCCAGGCGCAGAGGTTGTGAGGATGCTGTATTGGATCGGAGGTGGGTGGAGTGGGTTGTTCTTTGGACAGGTTTCCAAAGCTGTTATGAATGTCGATGATTTTGTTGTGGAAGAAAGAGGATAGGGAGTCGCAGAGGTCTTGGGAGGGAGTGATGTCGTTGGTGCCGGCGGTGGGGTTGGTAAATTCTTTGACGATGTTGAATAGTTCCTTGATGTTTCGGGCGTTGTTGTCGAGTCGATCCTTGAATGCTGATTTCTTGGTGGATCTGATCAATTGGTGGTGTTTGCGGGTGGCGTCCTTGAAGGTGGTCAGGTTGTTAGTTGTTGGGTTTTTTCTCCAGGTTTTCTCGAGGGTACGGCATAACTTCTTGGATTTCTTGAGGTCATCGTTGAACCAGGGGGCCTTTTTGTTACCTTGTTTGATCTGATGGTTTTTCAAGGGTGCTAATTCGTCAGCGCTGTGGGTGATCCATTGTGTGAGTTTGGTGGCAGCTTGGTTTGGGTCCGATGATATGGCGGGGAGGTTTTGGTTAAGCGATGTGAAGAGTTGGTCGGTGGTGATTTTGTTCCAGTTCCTTCGAGGAATAGGTTGTGGTGGGATGTGGGTCGTGGTCTTTTTGTAGCTGAAGTGAACGCATCTGTGGTCCGTCCAATGGAAAGCTGTGGTGTGATTGAAGGAGATGTGTTTGCTGGAGGTGAAGATAGGGTCGAGCGTGTGTCCGGCGAGGTGGGTGGGGGTGTCAACAAGTTGTTTGAGTCCAAGATTGGCCAGGTTGTCCAGAAGGGTGGTGGTGTTGTTGTCGTATTTCTTTTCCAGGTGGAAGTTGAGGTCTCCCAGTAGAATGTAGTTCTCGGAGGTGAGGGCATGTGGGCTGATGAAGTCAATGATGTCTTCATTGAATTGTGTGCGGGTTCCTGGTGGTCTGTAGATGAGGGTGCCTCTAAGTGTGGTTCTGGGGTCGGTGTGGAGCTGGAAGTGAAGGTGTTCGGCGGTCGCAAGGTTATCGTCGGAGCTGGTCGTGATTCGAATGTTGTTCTTATGGACGATGGCGATGCCTCCTCCTGTTTGGTTGGAGCGGTCCTTTCGGATGATCTTGTAGCCGTCCGGGATGGCTGTGGCGATGTCGGGCGCTGATGAGGCGTTCATCCAGGTTTCTGTAAGGAAGGGGACGTCCGGTGAAGTAGTGTCGAGTAGGTCCCAGAGTTCAGTGGCATGTTTGTGGATCGATCGGGTGTTCAGCAGGATACACTTCAGGTGGTTAGAGACGGAGTTTTGTTTGGAGGGGGAGGAGTTGGCATGGGTACTGATGCAGGCGAACTTGCAGGAGTGGCAGGCGAATGGTCCGTGGGTGTGTTCTGGGGTAGCTACGCAGCATTGTGGGGTGCGTCCGGGGTTGAGGGCAAGTAGAGTAGCGGCGTCATATGTTAAGTGAGTGGGGTGGGTTTTGCGAGGGCCAGGGGGTCTGGCGCTGGGCGCGGTCCAGGCGCGGACGGGCGTAGACGGGCTTACCTTTGGCGCACCTTCGGCGCGCATGGGGCGCGACCGCCGCGCGTGAACGCTGCGCGCAAATGCATCTGTCATATGTGGATAATGGAGGGGAGGGGCGAGGGAGGGTCAGCTGGGAGACGGGAGCGGGGCGGAGGCACACAATAACAACAACAAAAACAAAATGGCAGGCAGCCTGAAGCGAGCTAGAAGCAAATGCGAAGCAAATGGCAGTGGCACCGGTATAGTCAGGCACACCTTTAAATCTAGGGGCAGGCAGATGCACTTGTACTAGCAGGGCGCTTTAACAATCTAGCCACACGATGTCTGAATAGATAACAATTAAACAAGCAGTCAAGGCGGTCAAGCGCTGCAATGTGACCGTGTATGAAATGAGAGGCAGGTAATTAAGGTACTCTAGCGCTACGATATCGCTATGAAAGAATAACAAGGCGATTAAGGCAGTCTAGCAGTTATATTGAGCAAATTGATTCATCAAGCACCGCAGCGATGTGCTACGATACCAGGCTGCAAGGCAGGCAGGGTGGGGAGCAGCGTGGGGGAGCGACCGCGTCTGCAGGGTACAGGACGGTCACAGCGCTAATGCGCGAGAGCGGCCCTGATAGTATCCGTGGGAGGGAGGGTCAGCTGAGAGGCGGGAGCGGGGCGGAGACCCGGGTAGGGAGGCACACAATAACAACAACAAAAACAAAATGGCAGGCAGCCTGAAACGAGCTAGAAGCCAATGCGAAGCAAATGGCAGTGGCACCGGGATAGTGAGGCACACCTTTAAATCTACGGGCAGGCAGATGCACTTGTACTAGCAGCGCGCTTTCACAATCTAGCCACACGATGTCTGAATAGATAACAATTAAACAAGCAGTCAAGGCGGTCAAGCGCTGCAATGTTACCGTGTATGAAATGAGAGGCAGGCAATTAAGGTACTCTAGCGCTACGATATCGCTATGAAAGAATAACAAGGCGATTAAGGCAGTCCAGCAGTTATATTGAGCAAATTGATTCATCAAGCGCCGCAACGATGTGCTACGATACCAGGCTGCAAGGCAGGCAGGGAGGGGAGCAGCGTGGAGGAGCGACCGCGTCTGCAGGGTACAGGACGGTCACAGCGCTAATGCGCGAGAGCGGCCCTGATAGTATCCGTGGGAGGGAGGGTCAGCTGGGAGGCGGGAGCGGGCGGAGACCTGGGCAGGGAGGCACACAATAACAACAACAAAAACAAAATGGCAGGCAGCCTGAAACGAGCTAGAAGCCAATGCGAAGCAAATGGCAGTGGCACCGGGATAGTCAGGCACACCTTTAAATCTACGGGCAGGCAGATGCACTTGTACTAGCAGCGCGCTTTCACAATCTAGCCACACGATGTCTGAATATATAACAATTAAACAAGCAGTCAAGGCGGTCAAGCGCTGCAATGTTACCGTGTATGAAATGAGAGGCAGGCAATTAAGGTACTCTAGCGCTACGATATCACTATGAAAGAATAACAAGGCGATTAAGGCAGTCTAGCAGTTATATTGAGCAAATTGATTCATCAAGCGCCGCAGCGATGTGCTACGATACCAGGCTGCCAGGCAGGCAGGGCGGGGAGGAGCGTGGGGGAGCAACCGCGTCTGCAGGGTACAGGACGGTCACAGCGCTAATGCGCGAGAGCGGCCCTGATAGTATCCGTGGGAGGGAGGGTCAGCTGGGAGGCGGGAGCGGGGCGGAGACCCGGGCAGGGAGGCACACAATAACAACAACAAAAACAAAATGGCAGGCAGCCTGAAACGAGCTAGAAGCCAATGCGAAGCAAATGGCAGTGGCACCGGGATAGTCAGGCACACCTTTAAATCTACGGGCAGGCAGATGCACTTGTACTAGCAGCGCGCTTTCATAATCTAGCCACACGATGTCTGAATAGATAACAATTAAACAAGCAGTCAAGGCGGTCAAGCGCTGCAATGTTACCGTGTATGAAATGAGAGGCAGGCAATTAAGGTACTCTAGCGCTACGATATCGCTATGAAAGAATAACAAGGTGATTAAGGCAGTCTAGCAGTTATATTGAGCAAATTGATTCATCAAGCGCCGCAGCGATATGCTACGATACCAGGCTGCAAGGCAGGCAGGGCGGGGAGCAGCATGGGGGAGCGACCGCGTCTGCAGGGTACAGGACGGTCACAGCGCTAATGCGCGAGAGCGGCCCTGATATTATCCGTGGGAGGGAGGGTCAGCTGGGAGGTGGGAGCGGGGCGGAGACCCGGGCAGGGAGGCACACAATAACAACAACAAAAACAAAATAGCAGGCAGCCTGAAACGAGCTAGAAGCCAATGCGAAGCAAATGGCAGTGGCACCGGGATAGTCAGGCACACCTTTAAATCTACGGGCAGGCAGATGCACTTGTACTAGCGCGCGCTTTCACAATCTAGCCACACGATGTCTGAATAGATAAAAATTAAACAAGCAGTCAAGGTGGTCAAGCGCTGCAATGTTACCGTGTATGAAATGAGAGGCAGGCAATTAAGGTACTCTAGTGCTACGATATCGCTATGAAAGAATAACAAGGCAGTCTAGCAGTTATATTGAGCAAATTGATTCATCAAGCGCCGCAGCGATGTGCTACGAAACCAGGCTGCAAGGCAGGCAGGGCGGGGAGCAGCGTGGGGGAGCGACTGCGTCTGCAGGGTACAGGACGGTCATGTTTTGGTATTGTTACTAGTCCAAAATACCTAATGTTCTGCAGGTCTTAATTGTGAGATGTTGTCATGTGTTTTGTAATTGCACAGGTCCCCATTTTGGATGGCTCGAAGATGCTTCAAGATGCGTTTTGTAAGGGGGCATATTGTGCTGCCTATGTACCGGGTTCCACAGTGACATTCAATCACATACATTATGTACATTAATTCAATGTGATTTTTTCGTCAATCCTGAAGATTTTACCTTAATCCACCATTTCCTTAACATTTTTGCCTATTCTGCAGGCTTTGCACTTAGAGCGATGTATGAAGTCATTTTGTTGATTTACCAACTAGTTCTTCTTCGGATTCGCTGAGAAATGGCTTTTTACTAGTTTGTCCTTTAATGAGGGTACTTTGCGGTATGTTACAATTGTTTTTTTTTCCTATTATGTTACCGATGTCTGGGTCTTTTTTGAGGATGTTCCAATATTTGTTGAGGATATCAATGATCTTGTGATCTGATTGTTTTGTCCTCCTTTTGCTTTTCATCTTTGCCTCTCATGAGGGTAGATATTCTTGGCATGGGTCTCGCCCTATCTTTCCATTCCTTAACATCTCAATATTTGTATCCTCTTTGAAGAATTCTAGTTTTAGTATTCTAGAATGTTTTTTCCATATCCAGATCATGTGAGCAATTCCTTCTCATCCTTATGAATTTCCCATAGGGGATGCATTTTTTCAACTGATGTGGATGGAAACTCTTCCCAGGCAATATACTGTTGGTTGGCCTAGGTTTTCTGTATATTTTGGTTTCAATCCAATTGTTTATTATATACACTGTAACATCTAAGAATTGTTCTTGCACCAAGAGTGGAGTTATTATAAACGTACAAGATTTAAGGTCTTGGAGGCTGCATATAAGACTTGGAGAACACTAAGGGGAATGTTTGGCTTGGAGAAAATGTCTTGTTATACGCCATTGGTATTCTCAGTTTTCTTGTCAGTTGACTTATGGGATCGAGTGGTGTATAGATGGAGGCAAAAAGGATTAAGGTTGGTGGGTGACCTTTATAGCGATGGCTGTATAAAATCTTTTGAACAACTACATGAGCAACACCAGCTTCCTAGGGAAAATTTTGTAAAGTATTTGCAGATTAGGAATTATTTGTCGAATAAAGGCAGAATTTTTCAACCTAACCCCTTGATAGAAGATAACATGAAAGCTGCAAAGATAGGAGTGCTATATGGTCATATGCTAGGTACTAAGGCGAATGATAATGAGCAACAAAATTCTAAATGGGGGAGCAAACTGGGGAGGCAGAATATACAGATAGAAATTTCTCTGGAAATGGCTATAAATCCTTTCTGCAAAGTTATCGGTACAGCACTTCAAATCAATTTTTAACTTATATTACACACCTGATAAGGTCTCAAAATGGCTGGGGGATGTGATAGGGAAATGTTTTCGGTGTGGATATCCATCTGCTGATGATCTTCATATTTTTTTTGGGTGCCCATCGTTAATATGTTTATTAACACACGTGGAGAAATGCTTATCCACTACTACTGGTACTCCATTACAATTAAGTGCAATGCAGATTTTATTAGGTGTAGAAATGGGGTCAGCAGCGACAGGTATATCACAGCAACATGTTAATTTAATATTCTTAGCTACAGCTGTGTATAGGCTTATTATAGCCTCTTTCTGGTTACAGCAGGAACCGCCTTCTTTTGAATTATTGAGGGCACGTTTCTTCACAGTATACAATATGGAGTATAGCTTCTATGCCCTTAAAGGGCATGGAAAAAAGAAGCTGGGTGAGCAAATTTGGGGCAGTGTTACTTACTACCTTGGGTCCTCAACTTGACCCCCCCCCTATATATATTTGATGGTTAATCGCTGCTATCTTCTAGAGTTTTGCTCTGCTATTGCTTCATTGTAATCATTTGCATTTATGTTTATTGGATTTGGTGTCTAATTTGTTCTTTATGATATTCGGATGTCTTATTGCTATCAATTCCTCTTTGCCGAATTATTTTCCTTCTTGTTTCTGTATTAATTGTTATCAAGTGTATATGTGATGTGTTACAATGACTCATTTCCCACTAACTCATGTATTTCGCAAAAATAAAAAAACATAAAAAAATAAGAATTGTATCTCTTTGTTACTGATGTTATATGTGAATTGTAGTCCAACAGGGTTGTCATTCAGAATTTGCATGTATTCAGTGAATTCCTCCTTGCTGCCATTCCAAATCAAGAACAAATTATCTATAAACAGCAACCACAGTGCGATTTTTACTGTGTGGGCCTCATTTTCCTCTCTCCCATTGTGGTCCCGCATGTCTGGGAGTAGATTTGGTTGTTTAACATTTTTTTTTATTTCTGAGGCATAATTCGATCATCTCAGTGAGCATCCTGGTATGTTGTAGCTCCTGTATGTTTCTTTGCTTTAAAAAGTAGCTGATAGCATTCAGATCTACTTCATGACTTATTGAGGTGTAGAGGGATACCCCATCTATAGATGTGAGGTGGATCCTTCCTGCCAATCTGTATTTGTTAATATCCGCAGGACGTCTCCAGTTTCCTTTATGTACGAGCTTAAATTCAATACCAGCGGTGCCAGGTAAAAACCACATACTCAGAGAGATGTTCATATAATAAGTTGCAGCTCAAAATTATATGCCTCACCGGGGAATCTCTTAAGGTTTTGTGGACCTAAGGGAGGAAGTATATAGTTGGCATTACTGGGCTGTCATTGGTTTAGAAGGACTTTTCTTCATCTTTTAGCCATCCCTCTCAATATCATTTGTCAATCTTTGACTCCAGATCCAAGGTCAGATCATTTAATGGGTTCTTTAGCAATTCAGAGTAATTCTTTCTATAGTTCAATTGTCTCATGGCTTCTTTGATGTAATCATTTACATTTAGCAGCACCATATTCCCCCCTTGCCTGCGGTCTTTATTATCAGTTCTTCTTTGATCATTAGATTTTCAAGTGTTTGCCTTTCATCCTTTGATAGATTCTCTTGTCCATTTGTGTTACATATTGTATCCATATTTTCTAGGTCAGACACCACTAGGTCATGGAATGTATCTATTCTGTTACCCGGACTGAGTACTAGACAGAATTTTGACATTGGCTTTCAGGCCACTGATCATGCTTTTATCGCCTGTGATGTCGAACTCTTCCAATACTTGTGAGTCCGTCATTTCATTTTCCCCACCGCCCTGCATGAGATCATTAGATGTCTTGAGGTTTGGTATATTGGATATTGTGAGGTTGATTGCTGGAGGTTTGGTTGTTCCCTCCCGGCTTGGATTGTGCTCAGTTTTAGACAAGAATATTGCAAGTTTCAGCTTTCTCAAAAATTTGTATATATCCACTTTGGTGTCGACATAATCATAATATCGTTCAGGGCAAAAGGAGAGTTCCTTATTGAATACGCTTTGTTCATCCTGGTTAAGGGTATAATTTGATAAATTGATTATTATATATTTTTTCTTTTTTCCTCATGCTGTTATTTATTTTTGCTAATGATTGCGCAGAGGATATCCCTTTGTTTTTTCCACTCCCTCTTCACGTTTTTCTTCGCTCAGGCCTGCACCCAGTTTGCCTTGCTTTCAACCATTATGCCCAGGGGTACTCAGTGGTGCATGGGCCTAGTCTTTCTGTGGGGTGTCTTGAATTTAAACATCATTGAGGGCATGGATGGCATTGGATTGTGGTGATTTTTGTGTGTTTTTCGACTTTTGGGGGCGTTGTTGGGGCCTGGCCATGTGGGTGGGGGCAATTTTGAGGCCTGGGACAGGCAGGGCCTGGCCATGTGGTGGGGGTCAAGGGGCCATTTTAAAGCCAGGCAGTGTGCTCAGCTCTGCACCCAGTTTGCCTTGCTTTCAACCATTATGCCCAGGGGTACTCAGTGGTGCATGGGCCTAGTCTTTCTGTGGGGTGTCTTGAATTTAAACATCATTGGGGCATGGATGGCATTGGATTGTGGTGATTTTTGAGTGTTTTTTTACTTTATGGTGTGTATAACTGATGTTCCTCTGGCTTCCATTGCTTTTAGGTGCACAAGAGAACCACCAGTGCCAGGAAGAAGTCCTGCAGTGGTGTGTGCAGCACAACATCAGGTGACGTCACGTTTGGCCACAGACAAGACAACTCTGCAACTCGTGCAACTGCGGCCTGCTGTTCTGACATCTCAAGAAGATGGCCCCAAAGAAAGTTGGGCGTAGCGCCTCAGCGAAAAAAGTTGCTAGTGCCACTGCCAGTAAGAAGGAGCAGAAGAAGCAAGTGGCGCCACCTACCAAGGAGACTGGTGTGCCCACCGACACCTTTTTGGGGGAAAAAAAACTACGCCTGCAGGAGCAGCGGTGTCCACCGGGGACCAAGCTGGAAGCAGCACCTCCGCTTCATTGGGCTCAGTGCCACCACGTCAAGTTAGGTCCAAGAACATGAGTGCTGCTGCGGCAGCCACTTTGGTTGTTCAATCACCATCGACCAGTGATCTTGGCTCATCACAAGAAAGTACCATCCAATCAACGCCGGGTGTAACTCAGCAGACAAGTGTTCAACAACCACAGCCGCAACCACAAACACAGGTGCAACTAGTACAAGCGCAAGTACATGGGCAAGGAGAGGCGCAAGGAGAGGCACAAGTAGAGGCGCAAGCAGAGGCGCATGGAGAGGTGCATGGAGAGGTGCAACTAGAGGTTCATGGAGCGGCACAACTGCCTACAACGCTTGTTCCTCCAGAAGTAGGGGCACATCAGGAAATTGATATTTAAGAGGAGGTATCATCCGAGGAAGCCACTCCTCCTGATGATGATCCATTGCCTTCCAGATCCCCAGCAAGAAAAAGGTCAAGGAGGGATACTACTACTACTACAAGTTCTTCTTCAAGCCCCCTTCATTCTGATGACCTTGATTGTGATTGGAACCCAGCAATGCAGTCTGAGAGTGAGTCACGCCATGAGCCGACAAAGGTAGCTAAGCCTAAAAGGAAGGGTCCCGCAAGGCTTCGACTTATGGGTGAGGACGATGAACAAGATGTGGTGTCTTCTGCTGCTGATGAACAGTCTGACGACGACCCAGTCATCACAGTCGTCACTCCAGCCCCAGCGGGCATGCAGCAGACAAACATTTCAACCCTATCCCGAATGGCTGCTGAGTGGGATATGGGTGGCGGGGCACTGGTACCACCACCGTTAACTACAACACCAACACGACCTACAGCTTCCATCTTTTTTAGTCAGAAGGTCCGGCATGAACCTCCATCCAGCTTGACCTCAAGTAGTGGTGCTGTAAGTGTACAACAGAAACGAATTCAGCCACGCCCATCCTCCACTTCATCTGGCATTGAAAGTCAAAGTAGCACCTCCACAACCAGCAGACATCACCAGTCCCCAGTTTGGGACTTCTTTACTGTTAGCGCAAAGGCAGAAAACATGGTTGTTTGTTCGATTTGTAAAGTATCCGTTAGTCAGGGTAAGCTTGGTACCAACTATGGCCAGAGAGGTCATCTCAAACAACACCACCCTATCCAGTGGTATACGCACCTAAGTAAGATTGAGGAAGCCCAACAAAGTAGAACGGATTCAAATGTATCCATTCACATTGCATCTGATGCTGACAAGGGGCTGATTGTACAGGGGGGAAGTCAAGAATCGAGCGACATTTTTTTCTGGTACACCCAGTACCCCTGGCAGCAGCACTGCAGTGGTAGCACCCACACCCTCTACCCCTGCAACATGTATGAGGCACACTAAGAGTCTGGGATAGACACCAATGCAAAAAAGTCTATCAATGAGCCTAACTGGTTTGAAGTCCGCATCATCATCATCATCGTCATCACGTAAAACGGTCCAGCCCACCATTAGAAGCATGTTTTAGTCGGAGGCGCCATTTGAACGCAACCACCCAACGGTACGTCTATATAATGCAAAGCTGGATAAAATGCTAGCGCTGGACCTTCTCCCTTTTTCTTTCGTGGAAGGGGTGGGGTTTCTAGAATTAGTGGCAACAGTCTGCCCTAAATGGAAGGTTCCTAGCTGGTCCTATTTTGCCAGAGTTGCGGTTCCAGCACAACATCAAGATGTGCTGGAGGTGATTGGGGCAGCTTTGCAGAAGAGTGCTGGTCACACTATTTGTAGGAGAGTAGGGTCTGCTATCCTATGGTCACCCCAAATTTTTGCTTTTCGCTTCACTGGTTTATGACTTACTGTGGCTGTGGGCCTGCTAATCAGACCCACAGCCTGCTGTTCTCTCTCTAAATTATTGCCAATGCACTCTAGGTGCATTATGAATTGGAACTGCTTCACCTTATAGGCCCCTGTAACAGTGTACCCTAGGTACCCAGGGCATAGGTGTATCCTAGGCCTACCAGGGGCTGCAGCATGTATTGTGCCACCCCTGGCCTGGCCTCCATATTTTGACACAACTGGCTGATTACTCAGCTGGGGTAAGTTGGTGTAATCACCTCTTGCTTAGATATAGTATCCCTATATCTAACCTTAACTGGACACATGTTAACCTATAAGCCATTCCTATGGAAGGCCCCAGCAATCCTGGGGGCAGAGTGCGTGGTTTCATGTGAGATGGTGCTCTAGCATGAGCTGAGCCTGTCTGCAGCTGTCAGGAACAACTCCCTTAGCTGTTCCGGGATATTGCCATACCATATACTCTTAAGTGCATTATAATCCTCGCGGTTATATGCTAACTTTGGTTTGGCTTTAGCAAAACATGTCGAGTAAGGTGTCATACGATTTGGAATACTATCCCCTCGACAGTTCTGTCGACGGGGATAGCATTCCACCCTTCTAGAGGGACACGACATGTACCTAGCCTAAACACCGGTTAAAGTTAACCAGAGCCTCAGCATCACAAAATGGATGCTGCCACCACAGACACAAGTCTGACCTCCTGCTGCTGAGAGTCCTTCCAGCGAGGGAGGCTTGGACAAAGGGTTTCCTGCCTTGGGAGGTGTGAGCACCACCCCAGACAGGATTTTGTGTATTGGGTAGGACAGGGCTGAATAGAATCAGACATGCCCGGGGCACACAAGGTGTCCCCGTGCATAAGCCAGTCCAAACCGGTCCTGGGACTTTCCAGACCCAGGCCTGGTGAGGGGCTGGACAAAGGAAAGGGGGTGTAACCGCCCCCCTTCCTGGTCCCACCCAGAGGAGGGACCTAGCAGGTGATCCACCCCTCAGATTGGGAATAAGAGTGGGAGCAGTGCCATAGCACCTCAGATCATCCTGAATCAACTTGAAACTAAGAAGACGACTGGACTTTGACATTCTGCGGCACAGAAGACCGAAGAGCATCTCCCTTGTGGCCTAGGAGTGGCCACCCTGTGAACACAGGCACCAGCCAGCAACTCAACATCTGCTTTGCCGCCGCCTCCTGCCGGAGCCCGAGCCCAGAGCTTAACGAGACCCAGACTCCCAGACTTCTCACAGCCAAATCCACAGTCCCTGCAAAGAAGGGACCCGTGGAGGCGCCGAGAGACGTGGGACCGGACATCTTGAAAGACCCCCAAAAAGCTGACTGCGCAGCACCAGAGGCACCCTTGATGCTGTGCTTTGGGGATTGAGAAGCCCCACAACCGAGTAGCCCTTGCATCGAAGATCAGCCCCCCAGCATCTCCACGATCTGCGTGGGGCCCTTTTGCATTGTGCCACTTGACGCGCCATCCCGGCCACTTGCCACGTGGTCAGCGGCCATCTTGGCAATGAAACCTACAATCTACACTGCGGGTCTGGTTGCTCCAGACTTGCCCTCGCTCCTGTGAAAAGGAGCACCCGCTCTGACCTTGCTGGTCCGAGTGATAAGCCTTTTTTGATCCCTGCTTGGCTTGCATTAGTCACGGCATGTTTGCTCCGATCAAGTTGCTGACACCGCCATCAGCTAGAGCCTTTGTAGGACAGCTCGTGACCGACGCCTGGACGTCCTTCACCTCTTCGTGTCCACGTGGCTGCAGAGAGAAGCTACACCTCATCGCCTGTTTGCACCCGACATCGCCTGGTTCCAATCTGGTTCCACGGTAGTCACTGGCTAGTGACTTTGAACATTGTCCCCTCTGCTTTCAGGTCTTCACCACTTCAGATCCACCCTTGGATCCACCGGAACTCTTCACATCAAGCCGCCTGCAGCATCTTCAGCTCCAAGCACCATCGACCTGCGTGACGAAACCCGACACTACTTCGCACCTGTGCACCTGCTTCCTGTGGGTGAGGTAACTCAACAAAGCCGGTGTTCCTACACTGGTACACACCTCTAGTGTCTGTGCCTAAAGTTTCACTCCTCTAGGTCACTCGGAAGGTTCCTAAAACACTAACTTTGTAACTTTTACGCACCATAGACAATGCATTGGTGAATGGGTGCCCTTTAAACACTGCACCCGAGTCCCGCGAGCCTTTCCCGACTTAGTCACTGCTAGTCCCGATCAGCTCCAGCGATTCCCAAGGCCCTAGGCCTGTTTCCTTTTCGAATGGTATCTCTTATACCACTTTCTTAGTATATGGTTTAGGTGGCCCCTAGGGCTCATCCATGTTGTGCGACTTTTGTGTATTTTAACTGTGTTTTGTTTTAAAGCTTGTGCTTCTGTGCTCATAAAGAGTATAGGGGATATTTGTAGTTAATAAATATATATATATATATATATTTTCAATTATATATTTTCAATATATATCTGTGTGGTGTCCTTTCATTGGTATTCAAGGGGGTTGTATATGGTAAAACAGCTTGCTTCACATGCCTTTCAGAATTTAGCCTGACTGCTTTGTCCACGCTACCACTAGGATAGCCGGTCTATAAGGTTGACTTACAACCAATCATCATAAGGGTTGCTTGGCATGGTACAAGGTGTTCACTAGAACTAGTGAGCATCACATACCAGGCCAACTTCTCACACTATCCACTTGACAACAGACATGTGGACCAGTTGCCAAGCCCTTGATTACATGTGCATCACTGTACACTGGGTCTCTTTTGCAGGGGTTACAGACAAGTCAAGTGCAGTTGTTGACCTGGAAACACTTTTTCAAGGTACTCGGAAACATGCAACATTAGCCATGTTGCCATGGAGAAATTTCATACTGCAAAAAACATTTTGGAGGAGTTTAACAGTAAGGTCTCTGAATGGTTGCAACCAAGAAATCGCATAGTTGGTTAGGTTTCCACGGATAAGGGCAGTAATATAGTTAAGGCCATGCAGCAAGGTGACTATTTCAGAGTGCCATGTTTAGCGCACTGTATAAACCTGGTTGTGCAAGAGTTCTTGAAAAATGAAAACACAGTCAGGAAGTTACTGACCACCTGCCGAAGAATCTGCACACATTTCAGCCATTCTTTTAAGGGCCGGAAGGAGCTGAGGAGCATTCACCATGAACGTAAAGTGCCAGTCAAAGGACTCATCCAGGAGGTGGCAACACGTTGGAACTCAACCTTTTACATGCTTGAGCTTCTGTCTGAGCAGTGCATGATAATCAATGAGTATGTCTTTCAACTGGGTTCTACTATGAAAGACATGAGGCTAGAGTTGGAGGAATGGAAGCTAGTTAAAAGCCTGACAGACATGCTTCGTCCTTTTGAGGTCTTCACGCGTGAAGTCAGCAGGGAGGACTGTTCTCTGGGCAAAGCTATCCCATTGTTGGTCATGCTAGAGCACCAACTGAAGGCGGTGTCTTCAACGTTCAGAGATGCTGGAGAAAAAAAGCAAGATGCATATCAGTTGGCGGAGAGCTTATTAAGCCACCTAGTTGCCAATGAAAGGCTTAAAAAGATACATACAGAACAACATTACATTTGTGCAACTAGTCTGGATCCACGGTACAAAAAGGCAGTGGCCAGCAAAGCATTCATTCCTTTTGATGAAGCAGATGTTTCAAAGTATAAACATTGGCTAGCTGTGTCAGCCACTCGGTTCGAAAAAGATCGGCAGAAAATTCAAGGAGCTGGCAAAAGTCCAACTGAATCAGCAGGCCACCCGGCGTCAAGTTACACTTCGGAATCTGTGGGCGAAGGGAGTCACTTTCCCTCACAGCCGTTAACGACACCAGCAGCAACTGTATCATCATCCTCACCTGCACCAGGCCCAGCCATAATATTGTCAGAAGCGGATTGGCTAACTCATCAAGGGTTTGCTCGTTCCAGTGCTGCAAAGGCCACAGATGGTACGCAAAGTAGAGCAACCATGGAGAACCTGGAGTCGATGGTGCAGGCCTATCTGGATGACCCAACAGAGGTCTTTCTTAATAAGAACCCATTGCTGTATTGGTACAGGAAAATGGCTCTATGGCCACTGATCACCAACCTGGCTGTAAATTATTTGTCTTGCCCACTCGCAAGTGTGTCTTCTGAACGTGTTTTCAGTGCTGCTGGTGCCATTGTAACTTCAAAAAGGACCCGCCTCTCGGCCAAAAATGTGGAGAGGTTAACACTGATCAAGATGAATCAGCACTTCATACCACTAGATTACAAAGTACGTGAATGCACGCAGGAAGAAGAGGACACCCACTTAGGTGACGGAAGTTCTTCTCTGTTACCTGACCTACTCCCGTCTCAATTCATGGAGTTTGAGGACGAGCTCTACTTCCCTGACACCGATCCCTGAAAATTACTTCCTTTTTTCATCCTTATTCACTTTTATTCCTGTGTGTCTTTCTTTGTTTTGCAACTTTTACCACAACAAAACTCTAATCACCTAATCACAACAAGTCCATCAGCAGCACTGTCTTCATCTTATATTCCTTATTGATTTGAAGGTGCCGCAGTCTGCATTCCTGAGGTTCACAAGTTCACAACTCAATCATGCTCCTTTATACTCCTCCTCCAGACTCCCCCTATCCATTTCCCTCAAGGCAGATGGATGGATTACGATGAGTTCCCTCAAGTGGGACTGAAAATCCTTTCTGACTACATGCTTGCTGATTGCTGACAGAGTTACTTCTGATATTGACAGGAGAGGTTGCCCTATGGTCCCTCACTTTCCGAAGAAGATGCGGACAAAAAGTAGAACAGGTAATGAATAATTGAGAAGATGGCATGCAGTGGACAGCAATGGCTGTCTGGCTCTGATGAAACCACTTTCTGTTTGTTTTTTGTGCATTAAATGATGATTCATATGTCTTGTCTTAGTTATTATTTAATCTTTTACACAGTAATTGTAACTCATGTCAACAACTCTATTTCTTTTACCTTGTTTAATTCAAATTGTACTTCAAATTCAGAGGCCACTATATTGCATTTTACAATATGCAAAATGTCCTTGGAGCGGACTCACTTGCCAATATAACATGATGATTGATTAAATAATATATCTTTTTTCTTTATAGTCACTCACTGGGATGGATGGATCATCAGCGTCGGTTTACAGAAGAACTATGGCAAATTTGTGAGTGGCAAACAGGTAAACCCGTCTACAAAAACTACTACAGCAGAACTACATGTCTGTCTATTCGTGGTATGTAGTTGTCGAGGGCGAGGCAGTGTACTGTTGTTGTTATGCCAGGCAGAGTCCACTCCAGACAGCAGTTCATGTAAAATTGGGGCTATGTGGCTTGCTGCATACAATTAGATATGCTTTGTCTGCCTGACAAAGAGCCTAGGTATGCTACATCCGGTTGCTTCACTCAGTGGCGCCTGCCTTGACCCTCTGCATGGCACTGCCCCATGTTTGGGCCAAACATCCGTTATGGTTGCAAAATTTGCTGTTTTTCGGTATTTCGCAAATCTCGCGAAATTACAGAAAAATCGCAAATTCTTGAGCGGAACGGATTTTTGGCCCATGCTTGCAGCAGGATCATGCAGACGGTCAAGGCAGGCACCACTGAGTGAAGCATCCTCCTGATGTAGCATACCTAGGCTCTTTGACACAGACAGACAAAGCATATCTAGGGTTTAGGGTTCAGTGCGATTTACTAGGGTTTTTGGGTTTAAGTTGGTATGGTTCACACTGATTCTAGGACTCGGGGCCCGATGCAGGCTTGCTGATAATGATGTAGGCAAAGTTTTAGGGGGGTTTGGTGTTCTTTGGTCCCGAATAGGCAGAATTTTGGCCTTTTTGGGTGTTTTGCGGGCGCGTGTGTTTGGGTGAAAACTAAGTGAAAACTAGTCGTAGACTAGTTCTTCTTCTGCTTCTTCTTCTTCTTCAAAGAGCGCAGTGGTTCGATTTTGTTCTGCCTTGCTGATATTCTTGTGAATCGCTGGAACAAGTGACTGTCCAGGTAAGTTTCAAGAGGATCAAAGTAGTGGAAGTGCTGAAAACAGCAATGTTTTGTGAACAGCGCAATTTGCCATGTTTTGAATATACCAGTATTGCATGTTTTTGGGGGGCTGTTTGGGGGTGTTCTAGATTTGTGGGGGAGGGTCTGGGGGTCTGGGAGCACTGCTGGAATAGCATAATTTTGATTGCAAGTGATTTGAAGAAAATCCATGGTGGGAAAGAGGAGTTAGGGCCTAGTTGCAGAGTGCGTTTGGACCGATGTTGACTGGTTGGCTGAAAATGTTCTAAGTATGAGTTTTTGCATTTTTGCTTTTTGCCTGTTTAGGGGTGTTCTGCTTTTTTGCGGGTGGCTGCAGGGTTCTGGGGGCATAGCTCGGAAGGTCTAATATCGGAATCAAGTGTTTTGGACCAAATCCATGGTGAAAAAGTTTTTCCGTTTTTGCTCACTTGCCTGTTTTTGGGGTGCTGTTTGGGGGGCTTCCAGGTTATAGGGGGTGGGTTTTGGGGTCTGGGAGCACTGCTGGAAGAGTCTAATTTTGATTGCATTTGTTTTTCAGAAAATCCATGGTGGAAAAGTCCATTGCGGACGCTCCCACACGCTTCCTGCTTTCTGAGCCCGAGCGTGACCCTCCTTCCAGCGCTGATTGACACGGCAGTGTGGTATTGTTTTGCCTCGTATTGCTAGCGCTTTCAACTGTACCTAGCATTGTTTTGCCTCGTATTGCTAGCGCTTTCAACTGTATCTAGCGCCGACTCTCGCCCTCGGATTTGCGCATCTGTGTAATCCTGCAATTTAACTCCGAATAAGAGTAGCTGAATTGAAGGTGCTGCCTAGTATTGCTGGCTTTAAACAGCATTAGCGCTCTTTGTTTACTATCCCTCGAACTTCTGTGGCCTCTCTGCCCCGTTTCACGTTGCATTCCCATTCCCCATTGCCATTGGTGTATACTCCCCTGGCCCGCCTACCCTCCCCGATACCGCCTCCCAGCTGCCCCTCCCACCCACGAACAATTAGCTGACCTCCCCCCTCGCATCGCTGTGACCGACTGGACCCTGTCCATTGCGGACGCTCCCACACGCTTCCTGCTTTCTGAGCCCGAGCGTGACCCTCCTTCCAGCGCTGATTGACACCGCAGTGTGGTATTGTTTTGCCTCGTATTGCTAGCGCTTTCAACTGTATCTAGCGCCGACTCTCGCCCTCGGATTTGCGCATCTGTGTAATCCTGCAATTTAACTCCGAATAAGAGTAGCTGAATTGAAGGTGCTGCCTAGTATTGCAGGCTTTAAACAGCATTAGCGCTCTTTGTTTACTATCCCTCGAACTTCTGTGGCCTCTCTGCCCCGTTTCACGTTGCATTCCCATTCCCCATTGCCATTGGTGTATACTCCCCTGGCCCGCCTACCCTCCCCGATACCGCCTCCCAGCTGCCCCTCCCACGCTCCGCCCCCTCCACTCTCCAATTATGTCTGATGGTCCCACGCGCAGCGTCCACGCGCTATGGCCTCGCCGAAGGTGCGCCAAAGGTAAGCCCGTCTACGCCCGTCCGCGCCTGGACCGCGCCCAGCGCCAGTCCCCCTGCTCCTCGCGCTGCCCAGCCCTCCCGCATTACCTACGATGCCGCCACCCTCCTAGCCCTTAACCCCGGTCGCGCCCCCAACTGCGTCCAAGCCGCTCCTGGACACAACCATGGACCTTTCTCCTGCTACTCCTGCAAATTCAGCGGCACCGACAACATCTCCACTACGACCACACCACAGATTCCCGACCCCACCCACCTACAATGCATCCTACTCAACACCCGCTCGGTCCACAGACACGCCATTGACCTATGGAATCTACTAGACACCATCTCTCCGGACGTCGCCTTCCTAACAGAAACATGGATGAACGCTTCCTCCGCCCCAGACATCACCATCGCCATCCCTGAAGACTATAAGATCACTCGCAAGGACCGTACCGGCCACACAGGAGGAGGAATCGCTATCATCCATAAGAAATCAATCCGCATCTCAACCAGCTCTGACGCCAACCTCGCCAACTCCGAACACCTTCACTTCCAGATCCACATCGACCCCAAGACCACACTCAGAGGCACCCTCCTCTACAGACCACCAGGACCCCGCGCAAAATTTAGTGAAGACATCACGGACTTCATCACTCCTCACGCGCTCCCCTCCAAAGACTACATCCTTCTGGGAGACCTCAACTTTCACCTTGAAAAGATCAACGACCGCAACACCACCACCCTCTTGGACAACCTCGCCAACCTCGGACTTAAACAACTGGTCACTTCCCCCACCCACATCGCAGGTCACACTCTCGACCCCATCTTCACCTCCAGCAATCATGTCTCCTTCAGCCACACTACGGATCTCCTCTGGACTGACCACAGCTGCGTTCACTTCACCTACAACAAGCCAAAACCCACCAACCACCTCCAACCAACTCTGCAAAGAAACTGGAACAAAATCACCACCGACCAGATCTCCTCATCACTCCTTCTAAACACCCCAGCCCACTCTTCTAACCCAGACCAAGCCGCCACCAACTTCACCCTATGGTTATCCAACACCGCCGACACCTTAGCACCACTGAAAAAACGTCAAAGCAAACCTGGCAACAAGAAGGCCTCATGGTTCAACGATGATCTTAAGAAGTCCAAGAAACTCTGCCGCTCCCTTGAAAAGGCCTGGAAAAAAGACCCAACCACTAGCACCAAGGACGCCTTCAAAAACGCCACCCGCACTCACCACCAACTAATCCGAAAGGCCAAGAAAACAGCATTCAAGGATCGACTTGACAACAAAGCCCACTACAGCAAGGAACTTTTCAACATCGTCAAGGAATTTTCCAATCCCTCGGCCAACTCCAACGACATCACCCCCTCTCAAGCCCTCTGCGACTCCCTAGCCTCATTCTTCCACAACAAGATTGCAGACATCCACAACAGTTTCGACAACCAACCCGGAGACCAACCCACCCAACCTTATGCTGAACACTCTTCCCCCGTGAACACCCTTAACGACTGGAACCCAATCTCCACTGAGGACACCATCCGCCTGATGAACTCCATCCACTCAGGATCCCCCACAGACCCATGTCCTCACCACATCTTCAACAAAGCAGACTCCGTCATAGCACCGCACCTCCGAGACGTCATCAATTGCTCCTTCAACTCCGCCACCTTCCCGGAAAACTGGAAACACGCTGAACTCACCGCCCTTCTGAAAAAACCCACAGCGGACCCCACCGAACTCAAAAATTACCGCCCCATTTCGCTCCTTCCATTCCCGGCCAAAGTAATCGAGAAAGCTGTCAACAACCAACTCGCCGCTTTCCTCGAAGCCAACAAATCCCTCGACTCCTCACAATCTGGCTTCCGAGCAAAACACAGCACTGAGACCGCCCTCATCGCAGCAACAGACGACATTCGAACTCTACTGGACAATGGAGACACAGTCGCCCTCATCCTCCTCGACCTCTCTGCAGCATTCGACACAGTCTGCCACAGCACCCTTTTACAACGCCTCAGTAACATCGGAATACAAGGAAAAGCACTTGAATGGATCACCTCGTTCCTCACCGGAAGAACCCAGAGAGTCCGCCTTCCACCATTCAAGTCCGAGACCACTGAAGTCATCTGTGGCGTACCACAAGGATCCTCACTCAGCCCCACCCTCTTCAACGTATACATGAGCCCCCTCGCGGCCATCGCCCGCCAACACAACCTCAACATCATCTCTTACGCGGATGACACTCAACTAATCCTTTCTCTCACCAATGACCCCAGCACCGCCAAAACTAACCTACACGAAGGAATGAAAGAAGTTGCCGAATGGATGAAACACAGCCGTCTGAAACCGAACTCAGATAAAACAGAAGTCCTCATCTTAGGTACATCCCCCTCTGCATGGGATGGCTCTTGGTGGCCGGAAGCCCTTGGAAAAGCACCCATCCCGACAGACCACGCACGGAACCTAGGCGTCATCCTGGATTCTTCACTCTCAATGAATAGACAAGTCAGCGCCGTATCCTCATCCTGCTTCAACATTCTTCGCATGCTCAAAAAAACATTTCGCTGGATCCCCACCGAAACCAGGAAAACTGTCACCCATGCTCTGGTCACGAGCCGACTGGACTACGGAAACACCCTCTACGCAGGTACCACCGCTAAACTCCAGAAGAAACTCCAACGAATCCAAAACGCCTCAGCCAGGATCATATTAGACATCCCACGCAACGAACACATCTCTGGTCACCTGAAAGACCTCCACTGGCTACCCGTCAATAAGAGAATCACTTTCCGACTGCTAACCCACGCACACAAATCACTCTACGACATCGGACCAGTATGTCTCAACTCACGACTGTCCTTCTACACCCCCTCCCGCCAACTACGTTCTTCCAGCCAAGCCCTCGCCACTGTACCTCGCATCAACAAGACCACCATGGGAGGCAGATCCTTCTCATACCTGGCTGCTAGAACATGGAACTCACTCCCCACTTACCTTCGCCTTACCCAGAACCACCTAGCATTCAGAAAGCAACTTAAAACATGGATATTTGACAAGTAATCCTCCTCCCCTTCCTAAGCGCCTTGAGACCCTCTGGGTATGTAGTGCGCTATATAAATTCTTTGACTTGACTTGACTTGACAGTTAGGTTCTAGCTGCAGAGCGTATTTGGACTGAATTAAAGGTAGGCCCATTTTTGCTTTTTGCCTGTTTGGGGGTGTTCTGCTTTTTTGCGGGTGGCTGCAGGGGTCTGGGGGCATTGCTGGGAAGGTCTAATACAGGATAAAAGTGTTTTTGAGAAAATCCATGGTGGTAAAGTTTTTCACTTTCCAGAGTTTTCGCTTACTTTCGTGTTTTCGGGGGCCTTCTTGGGGGGGTTCCTGGTGTTTGGGGTGGGGGGGTCTTGGAGCAATGCTGGGTATGGATAGTTTTGATTGCAAGTGGTTTGGAGAAAATCCATGGTGGCAAAGGGGAGTTAGGGCCTAGCTGCAGAGCGCGCACGGAGTGATCTGGGAACTGGGCCTAAATTTGTCTAAGTACCCATTATTGCATTTTTGCTTTTTGCCTGTTTGGGGGTGTTAAACTTGTTTTTGCCTGGGTTGACGGGTCTGGGGGCATTGCTGGGAAGGTCTAATACAGGATAAA
Source organism: Lissotriton vulgaris (assembly GCF_964263255.1). Classification (NCBI taxonomy): domain Eukaryota; kingdom Metazoa; phylum Chordata; class Amphibia; order Caudata; family Salamandridae; genus Lissotriton; species Lissotriton vulgaris. Next base: position 118,896,470 of record NC_141690.1, read on the forward strand.
AGTGTTTTTGAGAAAATCCATGGTGGAAAAGTTTTTCACTTTCCAGAGTTTTCGCTCACTTTCGTGTTTTCAGGGGCCTGCTTGGGGGGTTTCTGGTGTTTGGGGGGGTTGGGGGGTCTTGTAGCAACGCTGGGTATGGATAGTTTTGATTGCAAGTGGTTTGGAGAAAATCCATGGTGGCAAAGGGGAGTTAGGGCCTAGCTGCAGAGCGCGCATGGAGTGATTTCGAAATGAGGCCTACATTTTTCTAAGAGTCACTTTTTGCGGTTTTGCTTTTTGGCTGTTTGGGGGTGTTAAACTTGTTTTCGCCTGGGTTGACGGGTCTGGGAGCATTGCTGGGAAGGTCTAATACCGGATAAAAGTGGTTTGGAGAAAATCGGAGGTGAAAAGCGTTTTGGCACTATTTTTAACTTAGGGCTCGTTAGGGTTAGCAGTATTGCATGTGTTTGGGGTGTTTTAGATTTTTGCAACTGGGTTCTTGGGTCTAAGAGCACTCGTGGGAATGTGTAATTTTGGTTGCAAGTGGTTTGAAGAAAATCCATGGTGGGGAAGGGGGGATTTGGCCTAGTTGCAGAAAGAGTTTATCACTATTTTTAACTTAGGGCTCGTTAGGGTTAGCAGTATTGTATTGCATGTGTTTGGGGGTGTTCTAGATTTTTACGACTGGGTGGGATCTTGGAACACTTGTGGGAATGTCTAATTTTCAATGCAAGTGGTTTGAAGAAAATCCATGGTGGGAAAGGGGGGTTTTGGGCATACTTTCTGAGTGTGTTTTGGCACGATTTAAAATTAGGCCTCTGCGAGGTAGCAGCAGTATTCTGCAAGTTTTTGGAAGGGTAATGTGGGGTGTTCTAAATGTTGGGGATTGTCATCTCTGAAAGTGTAATTTTTGCACTACACAGCGTACCTTATTTTTGTTTTTCTCTGAGGTGTATTTATCACTTACTGTTGTGTTTTTCCATCAACAATTACAGGCAGACTTTTACCATGCGCCATTGATGTACTACTTAGGCTTACAATTAGCGATCCGCAATTCCGCATCAGGCAGGCAGTGGACAGTGTGTCTGGTCACCAAGATTGATCGACGGAGCATCCGATGGAATGAAGGAGTACCGCGAATAAGACAAATGGCTGGATGCATCAACTTCACAAATTCAACGGGACAACTACAAAAAACAGTTACAGTATCCAAAATTCTCCTTATCTTTCAAATGATATTCTTGTGAACTTGAACTTACTTCTACGAGTGTGACTCAGTGCGTTTGTTTGATCTCTGCTTCAAATTCATCCCTCCAGCTATTTGATACGTCTTTGCTATGTTTAACAGTAATTTAATGTTCTAAGTGTTTATTCTCTCTGAGGGCAGAGAGGCAAGTGAAATTGCGTAATGACTGCAGCACTGTACTGTCAACTTGTTTCTTCGTAGTTACTAGTAAGTTGCAGTAAGTAGTAGTACTACTTTTCAGTAACCTAACCATCCATTTAGTAAACAACTTCTGCCATGCAGTAGTGCACTTCCTTTATGTCCCTTAAAAGACTTATCAATATCTGCAAATCCAAAGATTTGTTTCTCTTCATTTGTTGTTTGACTGTTCATGCTGTGTTTTTTTTCCTCTCTACCAAACTTTCCCAAAAACCCCCATTCCCATCCAATTTTCAAACCCTAACCCTCTTCCCCGGGCTGTGTGGTTTTTCATTGAGTTCTCACTGACAACAACAATAAATTCCCCACACTTGCTGGGGAGGATAAGGTCAAAGCAACCAAAATCATTACAATCAGAAGTTCATGTGCGCCATCGTGGATTGATAAGAACATCCTCCTCCTACACGACGTGAACAATCAAATGCTTAATGCTTACGTTACGTTGATGACGTGTACTTTGCCTTAATTTCTTATAGCAGTCAAACTCCACGCAACTACTACTTATATTTACATTAATTTAGCACTGCTTAGGCTACAATGTAGGGCACTGCTCTCTACCGTACTATCTATTGTACTGTTTTTAATGCTACGCTCAGGCCACTCAATGTTTCATTTCCTTTTTTTTCATATAGTGATACTGCCAGGGTGTACCACTACTGCTACCAGCACAACAATGATATTGCATCCGTCGAGGATTCAAGTTAACAACCAAACTTAATCACCATTTGCAATGCAGGCAGCCCTGGGGCTACCCCGATTCTCAAACACAAATCACAGGTAAGATAAGCATATTGGAGAGGTAGTAGAATAACGAGCTAGGACTAAGTTGGGAGGAGAGCAGAGACTGACAGTACTCCTAGTAAAGTACAGTAGTAGGGCTAATGAATTGACTAACTCGGTTACTTGCATTTTGGTACATTTCAGAACTAGATGTTTCATTCATGCTGGTAAGTTTGAAGAAAACAAATGTCCAGTAACCACCGCCAACCCCCACACAAAATAATATATGAATGTGTATCCTGTGTTTTAGTAAGAAAAATAATTATTAAGAAATATATATTTATGTTGTTGTCAGCACAAAAAAACAAAAAAATTACCCCAACTCACCCCTCCTCCCTAACCCAACCAATGTCCAAAAGTCCCCTTTCCCAAACACCCAATTCCCACCCCCCCAACAGTCTTTAAAAAAGGGTCAAGGAACAGTCACTTCCTCCGGTGGCTTGGTTCGGACTGCTGGTGCTGCACGTCCCGCAGCTCTTTGCGGAGGTCCCAGAGCTGGCGCTGATGTTTTTCGCCCAACCGCTCCAGGTAGTCCACTCTTGTACGTAGCCGGAGCACACAAACCATCCAGGATCTGGGGGGGGGGGGCTGATTTTGTTGCTGCTGTGCGGCGGCGGCGGGAGGCTGTAGGGCCACGGCTCCGTTTGGCTGGAGGCTTCTGGCTGGTAGACCTGGGGGCAGTGGAGGAGGATGTAGTGGTTGATGTCTCCTCATGCTCCCGAGCCCACAACCACCGATACTCGGCACAAATAGCCTCCAGCTTACGGGCCCTGGCCTGGACAGCCATCTCCTTGCGGGTGAGCTTTTTTGGAGTAGCATCTATGAAGAAACAAAGAAAAATACTGTAGCCAATAGTCTTTCACATAAAGTCAAAAAAATTCCACGGAAAGTTGACACTCAGTTACACTAGCAAGTAGCAAACACAGTATAACATTTTGGCATGTATCTTTCCGCCGTCTTTGTAAGCCTGTGACATTACTGGGAGTTTCAGGAATTCCACTAGCAGCACTATGGGTGGACTCATTACTACATACATAGTCAGAGAGTACTAAAAAAAGGCCTTTTTTACTTTTTTCCTCTTGTTTTGCAAAATAAATTACTGGTACGTGAACTTGTGGTAGCCGCCATAATGGCAGCTCACTCAGCTTTCACCCAAGAAATACAGACACAGGCCATGATGATGCAGACTCGCAGTACTTTAAGCAGTACATGCAGGTGGGGATAGGAATGTATTACTTTTCTATAGGGGTGGCACTGCCACTGGCCATACTTCATCCACTCAGCGTCTGCTCTACTACATCATACACCTCTGCTATCGATGAGGATAAAGAAGATAAGATCCAGGCTTCCAAAGTACGTCTAGGATTCTTCTTAATGTCTCAAATGTACCAAAATGTCTTTTTGTCAACAACCAACTAACACTCGTTTCATTATATTTTGGAAACCGCCGTCTTCTTATCTTGAATTGAATTCAACAAAACCATTCTTTACAGTCATAAATATTAAGACTCGCTCGTCCTTCGTTTCACCCTTCTTTAACTTTTCGTTCTTCACATCCCTAAACTACATCTGACATGACTTGGCTTCCTAATAAAAATTTGCCAGCTGAGTTGAAGTGAAATAGAGGGGGCAATTGGTTACCCGAGAAGTACTGCCGCTAATGCTATTACAAGTCAAGATTGACTGTCTTCTCCGTGATAGCCCAAAAAGTAGTTCTAAATTAGTAACTGTGCTTAACAGTACAGTCTACTTATACTAGTGTACTGTGTACTACTGTACAGTACATCATACACTCCTTGGTGAGCCTACTCAAAAACATTTCAATGAGTAAGGAGTATAACAACTTACCAGCTGCCGCTGAGTCTTCCCCACCAGCTCCTCCTGCTGGCGCCACCGCATCCAGAGTGGACCCCTCCGCACTGCTGGCCCCGGCACTGGTGGTCATCGGTGCCGCATCAGATGTTGTGACGTCTAGGAAATACATATCATATTTTTAGATGCCATACACAACCACCTATTTTGTCTCGTAATGGAAGAAAATGTTACATAACACATTTTTTATTACTGGGATTGAAAAAAAGTAACGGTTTTGGGGAGGAAGTGTTAACCTTTTATGTGCTTATTCCATTAAGTGCTACACTTCTTCTTATGACAACTGATGAATGCTTGCTTAACGTGCACCATTTTTCTCATTACAGAAAGAAGATTCCATTGCCCTTCTGCCAGACGATTCACCAACTTCTAGTAAGTCATCACCAGCAGTACTTTAAGTACTTTAAAGAAGGTGGGGGCTCCCGCACAGTTATTCTAATAATTTCATGTGTCTGTTAACTATTATGAAGTTTGAGTCATACTAATTTCATTCATGGAAATGTCGTTTAAACTTTAATGTCATCTTCATCTATCACCATTGCTCGCTCCGAATACTACGCTAATAAAAATAAAGAAATAATGTTTTAATTTCTTAATTGAAAATACAACTTTTAAACTAACAAACACTGTGTGGTTTTTATTCACGAGTGAGTGAGCGGAAGGGTTTGAACTACTGCACTTGGCAGTCATGTTTCAGTGACTCAAATAGGCCGGGACTCGGCGGTAGTCTTCTTCTGTTCTTCTGGGTCGTAAAATCATTGGTCAGACACACTAGATAGTCGGTCAGGAGATTGGGGGTTCAACTTCTGTTCGGTCTGAGCTATGTCGAAAGTCGAACTGCACCTATCAACAATGTCCTATTTCTCTTGTCCATACTTCTTTGTGTGCAGAATAGTCCCTGAAACACTAGCGGTATGGGATGTGCTCCTCTCAAAGCAAAAAGGCAACTGCTACCTTTTACTTGGTGTAAACAATGTCATTTTGTTGTTGGAAATTGTCAAAGCACTTACATTAAGAAGACTGGAATAGACAGCAAGGGCAACCCAGAGGACTGTACTCAGTGCCTAGAGCTATTGCTGGATCAGAGTTTTGTTTCACACCGTTTGCCGACTGGGCAAGCTTAGCTACCTACACAGACCGACTCATAATCGTAAATAGTAGTAGCACAGAGAGTGATGGTAGAGGCAGGATAAGAATGTAGAAAGTAGTCTACATTAGAAGAAGATCAAAGACTATTTTGTAAAACAGAATTATTTCCATTTGATAACTTTATTGCGGTCATGGACCATAAAAGCACAGATAAAATATGTACATACACGGAATAAATTACTTAAATAATTGAAAATACATGGTTAAAAAGTTATTAAACAGTAAGTTATCAAAGTAATGGTATCAAAACATCCCAGTTAATCACAGATTGTCGCAATTCATTAAAGTGAGCCTTCTGCGCCACATACCACATAAAAAACGGGATACCGTAAACACAATAGAGGGGGAGGTGTCATATCTTAAAATTCTGACAGCTTGTGCACATTGTCTTAAACCAAGGCTTCTACATAGCGGTGCCAACCAGCATCTCCTTATTGTACTATAGGCTGGGCAGAGGAATAAGACGTGAACAATATCCTCTTTAGTGTTATTACAAACTGGGCAAATTCCCTCTTCTTGTCCATTCCATTTGCAAGTAAATGCCCCAATAGGTAGACAACCATGCCTTAATTGTGTATAAAGTTTTCTTGCAAGGGGGGGCTGAATTAAGTCCAAAAACTCCTCCCTCTTAGACACGAGTTTTACCTGCAAATATTCTGCAGACAGACTGCCCAGCGTTGTCGAGCTATGCAGAAGGCTTAGGTTGTAATGTCTCAGGGAGGCCAAGAGCTCCATTCTCTTCACTCTCGGGCAGCTCACCTTCGGGGTCTCCCATAATTGATATGGGCTAGCCAGGGGATATTCTTGGTCTTTAGGTGCCCCCAGACTACAGCGAATTCAACTCTATAATCCTCGAGCTCAGGCACTGTCCAGAGCCTTCTCCAATACAGGAGAGTTCGGGTGGCTAGCAGTTCTGAGATGGACTCTAGACCTAGATCTAGTCTCAAGGGTGTGAGCGGGGTGCTCTGGGGGAGGCCTATCAGGTTCCGCATAAAGGCCTGTTCTACCTTGAGGAGGCTTGGTGTACTCTTATGGCCCCAGAGTTCTGCACCATACATCACAGCTGGTCTAGCTTGCGCCCCATAGATCTCAAGGGCTGGGGCAACTGGCTTAAACAGTGTTGTTCTATGGAACTTGCCAATGCCCCCTCCGATCTGCGCCAACCTCAAAGCAGATTTGGATACCTGTGGGCCCCAACCGAAATCTTCAGTCAGGGTAACCCCCAAGTATACAAAGGTTCTCACCCTTTCGAGCGGGACACCATTTAATACCGGGTTAGGGCGAGTTCACTTTGGGGGATGAAAGATCATAAACTTCGTCTCTGCTAAGTTTATCTCCAATCCCCTCAGAGCGCAAAAGGATACAAAACCATCCAGGACCCTCTGGATACCTGATGATGTTCGAGACAACAGCAGGGTGTCGTCTGCGAACATCAGAGCAGGTGGCCAGTGGCCAACCAAGGAGCATCACTGTCCCTGACCGTTTCCAGTTCACCCACCAGGCCATTTATATAAAGACTAAAGAGCGTCGGAGCCAGGGCGGAGCCCTGGCGTACGCCTCTGGTCACGGGGAAGCGGGCTGATAATTCCCCGTTCTTCCCGCATCTCAGCTTGGCATAGTTCCCTGCATGGAAGCGCATCAGGACATCTAGCAGATAGGGCGGGAGGTCTAGTTCTTTCAGTACCCTCCATAGGCTTTCCCTGGGGACAAGGTCGAAGGCAGCCCGCAGGTCTACGAACACAAGGTAGAGGCTGCCACCCTCCACTCTTGCTGTCTTCCAAAAAAGGAACTGCAACCTAAAAATTTGGTCCAGGGTCGAGATTCCAGCCCTGAAGCCGGCCTGTAGGGTAGTCAATATTTTTTTCTCCTCCATCCACCCCAGCAATCTGTCCAGAAGGACTCGGCCCATTAGCTTCTGTGAAGTATCCAGGAGACTAATCGGCCGGTAATTTGATGGGACTAAGGGGCAGCCCTTCTTGAAGATTGGCACAATCTCGGCTCCTGCCCAGGTGTCAGGTAACTTGGCACCCCAAAGGACAGCATTGAATAGAACAGCCAAGTACGGCGCCCAGATTTTTGGCTGGGAGCGGAAAAGATCTCCTGGTAGTCTGTCTAGGCCTGGGGCTTTGTTAGGTAGTTGCCTGATGATCGCTGATTCCACCTCTTTAACTGAGATGCTCTCAGTGTCTCCAGGGCCCTCCCTTGCCTTGGCGTCCCGCTGACCTAACGGATAGCCCAAGTCCGAGGCCCCTCGCAGTCGATATTCGTGCGGGGGGTCTGGGGCTCGGGACATCCGGAGGGCATCATCTGTCACCACTATCTCTGCCCCATTTAGGTGTTCACTAGTATCAGTCTCAGGGCTGGTGTAAAGCGCAGCAAAGTGCGCCTCCCAGACTGACGGAGCAATGTTTGGTTGAAGAGACTCCCCTCCCTCTTTTACACCAAAGTTAACTAATGCCCAGAATAATTTGGTGTCTTTTGCTAGTAAGGCCCCTCTTAGATCTTCCCACCTGGCTTCTTCCCACTCCCTCTTGCCCCTAGAGAGCTCCTTTTTATATAACAGTCTGGTAGCCCTAATGTTCACTCTGTCATTAGATTTGATTGCTGCAAAGAGCTCCTTTTTAAATTTTTTGCAAGCATCATCAAACCAGGGTGAGTTTTCGGGGCTCGCCTTTTAGTTCCATTTACAGGGTAGAACACATCCCCCAATACCGTGACTAGCTGCCTATGTGTCTCCACTACCTGATGCCGACAGGATAGATCACCCATCTTGGTGATAAATGGGATTGCAAGTTGGTACATTTTTACTAGCCTGGATGGTGAATTTACTAGGTGGGGCCATTTAACCCTTCTTCTATTATTAGCCAACATGAGGGGAGGCATCATCGCCGCGGGTTCGGGTATAGGATTAGTTAAACCAAAGGACCCCGGCTTGAGAGTTAAAACCAGGGCATTGTGGTCGCTATCTTGTCTTTGTACGACCCTAAATTCCTTTAGCTTATCCCAATTTTTGGCGTCTACCATGAGGTAGTCAATGATGGATGTTCGCCCTACTCGGTTAAACGTAGTTATAGCTGGGGAGTCAGGATCCAATCTTCCATTGCATGCCCGCAAGGATGTTTCAAGGGAGAAGGATTTTATTTGGAGAGCTAAAGGAGTCCATGCCCTAACCGGGGTGATATTAGGCTCAGGAATATGCCAGAGTGCGTCAACCTCGTCTTGCTCACCCAGCTCCAGACTTCCCAGTGGTTCGAATTGACAATTAAAGTCTCCCCCAAGAATTATTGACATAGAGGGGTCTAGCCTCTGGATAAAAGAGTTCAGGGCTTTAATTGTTTACGACTCTTGTCCATTTCTGGATGGTCTGGAGTAGATATTTATTATTGCTACTTTGGGTTTGCTTGCGGGTTCTAATAAGACACACTGTATGTCCAATGAGTTTGTTTGCATTTGGGTCGCCTGGATACCCAGGTGGGTGCCTACCCAAATTGACAACCCACCCGACAGACGGCCTCTGCCTGTAGACATGGCCAGGATGTCAAATGTAGCGAAAGACGAGCTACTGCTCTCTTCCAGTGCCCAGGTCTCTTGCATAAGGCATATGTCATGTATTGCCATAAAGGCCGCCCACTCTGGTGTTAATAGCTTATTTTTTAACCCGGCTATGTTCCATGAGATCAACTTTAAACATCCTTCTTGTGGAATTTTGGAGCCCTCTCCTTCCCCTTCTACATTTTTCTCCCCCAGAAGCTGGTGTGAAATGGGGTGCGGAGTAATTTCTTCTGAAACCCCATGGGCTGCACCTTCTGGACTAGTGGTATGGGATTGTCCACCCATGCCCCACCTAGACTGTAAACTTCAGTCGCAATCATCCATACCACTAAACACATAGAATTATTAGGAAACAGTTTGTAATGAATAGGAGCTGTAAAAGTTAGGGAAGTATAAGCATTAATATAACAATAGAACAACTTACTGGGGCCAGCAGAAGAGCCTGCAAGGGACTGATCCTGTCCACCTTCTTCCACCGGAGTCTCAGTCGCCGCCGCCGCCTTGCCCCTGGGAGGTGCTGGTGAACATGAAATAAAGAAACACAACATGGATGATTGTTTTTTTGGAAATATTTGATTTCCTTGAACACAATCTAAAATTATGTCGGGGAAACAAATTAACAACAATTGCATCTGATCTGGTCTACTAGGAGGATAGTAGTACAGTATTGCAGGATTCGCAGACTGTCTAATAGGAAAGTTATGTAATTCACTAACTACACCAACAACAAAAAGGTTCACTTCGACTGCCATCACTCAGCAGCACAAGACGTCGCGTGACAGACACAGTCCGTCATCATGATTGCAGATCACTAACAAATGTCCTATAACAAGTAATAAATAATATACTCTACGTATCAATCCACCACTATCTCTTCAAAGTGGCAGCAACAGGAGTACAAAGAAGGAATAGACTTGAGTCTACTGTCTCTAGCATTACGCAGTAATGCTCTCAAATGAGTAAAATGTTGCACAAGTAAGCATAGTAGCAACACCAATAACCAGGCGAGCACCTGCAATGACAGAAGCTATTTAAAGATTAATTTACATGTAATGTAATCGAATCAGCAGCATTCGTAATCTTCAGGAAAAAAATAGATTAGCAATATAACAGAGCAAAAGAAAAAAAAGTAGTTATTAAATAGCTACTTACCAAGGCCAGGGATCTCCAATCCTAGCAGGACGAGCATGTCATGCTCCCGGTTCAGGATGTCAGCCCACCGGTGCGTCGCTTGCTGGTAGGTGCACCGGACCCCAGACTCCTTACACATGCCCCGGCACACCTTCTCCCACAGATGGCGACGCTCCCGGAGGCCGTAACCGGAAGCAATCCGCCCACCTGCTGTCACGGTCTTAGGGAGGTGGACTTGAACAAAAACCATCAAGGCGGCCACCTCCACCGTAGAGAAGATCTCCCTGGCCTGGACTTACTCCCCCCTCAAAATCCCGAAAGGGGGCCGGGTACGGGGTGCTAGGCCCTTCCCCTTGCCCTTGTCGGCTCCCTTAGCCATGGTCCTGGGCACAAGAAGAAGGAAAGAAGAATAGGTATGAAAAAAATAAGAGAGAGAGCGAAAGAAATAAAGTAGGTAATGAAGGGATGTATGACATTACAACGCATGCTTTTACCACGCATGCCTTTACAACGCGGTTTTTACAACGAAAACCTTTACAACGCGTAGCGCTTTGGGGTGCTGGATAGTGAATAGTTTAATTTACTATTCCAACTCCAGTCCCCGTGGGCACTAGGGAAGGTGTTGGATAGTAAATTAAACGTATTCCCTATCCTAGAGCGCCCCCCAGCGCAATGCGTTGTAATGGTTTGCGTTGTAAAAGTTGCGTCATAAAGGCACTGCGTGGTAAAAGTTGCGTTGTAAAGGATGTTTCCCTAATAAAGTAACAAAAAGTTTAAAAAAACACAAAATATAGATGTAGGAAATTGTAGAGATAGATAATAAGCAAAAAAAAGTTCAGAAAAACATAGGATTACAAAGATGGAAGATGGATTTAAAGGTAGCATGCCCAAAAACCATAGCAATGAATGAAAAACAAGATGGCCGCACCCATAGAGGACCGCGTGGGTAAGTTCACGCAATATTTCCCATGCGAGCACGCAAAAACTCCCGCGAACCAGTAAACGCACCACACGCACAACGCGAGCATGCAGCTAGCACCCGGACCTGGAAATACGCAATGCGCACAAGATGGCCGCGCTCATGTACGACCGCATGGGTAACTTTGCGGTCGTTGCGCTGCAAGCAGCCCGCGAAGACGCAAAAAACCACGGGAACACGCAAACAAATAAACAATCCGCAAATGTGCACGAGTTCGCGGATTGCGAGTTTGATTTCGCGCAAATTCACGCCCCGCGAATCTCGTGAAATTGCAAAAAAATAATTTTGCTAAACTGAAAGCACTTAGCAGGTGCAAAAGTTCAAGCTAATTTGTAACCATTCCCTGTAGTGCTTCCTGAAGGGCCCCTCCAGAGTTCAGTTGCCTACTTGCAACTATTCTCTGACCCTGCTCTGACCCTCAAAGCAGGGTCAGAGAATAGTTACAAGTATGGCACAATGCTCCTGTAAAAAAAATTAAACTGCAACAGGAAGCACTTACAGCTAAGGAAGCAGGTGCCAGACTTGAAGCTCAAATTCAGTGACACATTAACCAGCCCCAAATTAATTAATCTCAGTTGAGGCTCAGCAGGTGTGCTTTTCCCCCATAATCTACAGTGGTGAACCAGAGGGTGCTGTGATGAACCAGAGGGTGGCAGTGCTGAACCAGAGGGTGGCAGTGATGAACCAGAGGGTGGCAGGGGTGAACCAGAGGGTGGCAGTGGTAAACCAGAGGGTGCTGTGATGAACCAGAGAGTGACAGGGATGAACCAGAGGGTGACAGTGGTGAACCAGAGGGTGCATGTAATGAACCAGTGGGTGGCAGTGGTGAACCAGAGGGTGGTAGTGGTGAACTAGAGGGTGACAGTGGTGAACCAGAGAGTGACAGTGGTGAACCAGAGAGTGGCACTGGTGAACCACAGGGTAGCAGTGATGAACCAGAGGGTGGCAGGGGTGAACCAGAGGGTGGCAGTGGTGAACCAGAGGGTGCTGTGATGAACCAGAGAGTGACAGGGGTGAACTAGAGGGTGACAGTGGTGAACCAGAGGGTGCTATGATGAACCAGAGGGTGGCAGTGGTGAACCAGAGGGTGGTAGTGGTGAACCAGAGAGTGACAGTGGTGAACCAGAGAGTGGCAGTGGTGAACCACAGGGTGGCAGTGGTGAACCAGAGGGTGACAGGGTCACAAACAGGCTGGACACCTAGAAACACCATGGTTGCGACCGTTGCGACCACACAAGTAAGTTTGCGTTCCCAAACTTGAAAAAAACCCTTGCAAACTGGCAAAAACCCTTGCGAACACGCAAAAAAAAAACGCAAATTTGCACGAATTCGCGGATTTTGCGGATTGCAAGATCGATTTCACGCGAATTTGCGGAGCGCGAATTCGCAAATTTCGCTCATACTTAATTTTTTCATTCACAGATAATACAGGATACTCGATTTAACTTCGTGAGTATTTTGAGATTGGATTTGAGATTAGATTGCCATTAAACTCTTTTAGTGACGATGTCATTTGAGAATTCCTTTACTGAGTGGATATTATTGATTTTTAGGTGTTGTAGGTGGTGAGATAAATTCAGAACACTTGTGAGTATAGTCTCAGATTCCTCTATCATGTGTTTGAAAGCCTTATGAGGTATAGACATTAGGACTTGATTGATTTCTTTCTTTATATGTATGTTTATGTTTATGTTTTTGCATTAGACTTTGGGTATTTATACCCTTTGTGCATTAGTCACTTCCAGCTGGAAGTGCCTTGAAATGTCAGTTTTTTAACATTGTATGAATTGGTGTTACTGGAAGTCACCAATATTGGGAACACTATTATGTGGTGGCATGTTTCATGCACACTGTCTTATGGAGTCTTTTTTGACAATGTGGGTGTGTTCCACCATTTTTGTTCTTTTGGGGTGAGCAGACAATATTTTATACATGTAGGGATATTAAGGATATTTCCTTTTTTACACTAGATATATATTCTTTTTTCTATATTAGACATATATGTGCAACATTTTAGTTCTGATGATGGTCCTGAGGATCTGATAGATCGACGGGGGACCGAAACGTGGACGCCCAACATCGTTTTGCTTATATATTGATTTTTGTGATTCTGAATTTGATGATTTGTAACGTGGAATTTATGTTGTGTGTGGTATTTTACTTATCCATACTCTAAGCAAAAGGTGTTCTATATACTACTACCAATTCTTTTTACAATCTTAGTAGTATGTTTGTTGCCATGTTGCAATTATAAAGAAGTAAAAAAGCACAAAAGTACAATTAAATAATCTTTTGGTATTTGTGCAAATTTCCCAGCATTTGTGGATTTATGATCAGTGCTGTGACATTTTCTAAGTTGTAATTACTCCTGAAGAATTCCTTGGGGGACAATTTATGCTTTTGTTATTGAAAATTAAAAGGGGCATCAGCGAAATGTTGAGATGTGTTTAGTCCATGCCGAAGGCCTGAACCACTTGCATTGGCTGCCTATTAGGGAAAGGATTCAATTCAAAGCATTAATGATTATACACATGGATATACACAATAAAGGTACCTCTTATATAAAGACTAAAGTAAAAAACATATACATCCCATAGAGCATTTCGCTTAGCAAGTCAAAACGTTCTGTGTGTTCCTAGAATACATAAGTCTAAAGTTGGTGGTAGATCTTTTTCTTTCCATGCTTCTAGGCTGTGGAACTCTCTGGTGGATTGGCTTTGAGCAATGGCCAACCTGAAGATTTTTTTGTTTAGCGATATGTCACTGCCTTCTATTACCTGAGCGCTGGAATGCTTCCTTGGAAGCAGCTGTTTGCGCTTGAGAAAATATTTTTCATTCATTCATTCAATCATTTAACTATTATCTTTTGAAATTATCGCATCTCTTAATTGAACTATAATTTTTAGAAATCCTTGATTAAGGAGGTATAATCTGTATTTCAATTGGTCTACTCCAACAATAGCTTTGTCATCACAGTTGTGTCACAATGAGAGTCGTATTTCAGAATATATTGTTTCCCGAGTGATGAGATAAAATATTTCACAGCCAATTTAATAGTGGATAACCTTTCTATAATGCAATTGGATCACCATGCTTTTTCTCCATGTTTTGCTAAGCCTAAAGTTTATTCCCTTCCCCTTCTAAGGAATACCATTCCATCATACCTATCGAACGTATCATCTCTTGTCCTTTTGAACGTTTTAATACCTTAGGTGAGAAATAGGAGATACTAAAGACATATTTACAGGAGAATTAGCGAAATTGTTTAATTGTGGCATCTTTATAACCTGGGTGGGAGCCTTTGTGTTTTTTAGCCCAAAAAATCTATGTATTTATTATAGAGGCTTAAATCAGGCCACAATGAATAGCAGTTATCCTTTGCCTTTTTTAAAGATGAGTTCTTAGAGTCAATTGAGGGAGCACAAGTAAACTAAACTTCAATTACGAGGTAATTATCATCTATTGCAGACTGAGCAACAATGACCCTAGCCATAAGAAGGAAGAAGGGAAAGCAATTATTTTTTAACATTTCCCCTCTAACCTAGAGAATCACTTGACCTAAAGTCAAGTAAGCCAAAGGGGTCACCTGGCACCCTACAGAGTGACTACAGCCCAGGAAGCAATGTGCCTATGGTCCATTCAGTGAGAAGTCATCCTAGTTATTAGGGATTAGGACTAGTGGAGGCCTTGCAATGTAGTGATAAGATGTGGTGTGCTGGCAAGTAGTGATCAGGGCCACAGGAACCCTTGCAAAGAGGAATACAGAGGAACACAATGCTTCGGGTTATTTCATTTAGTAGCTGCCCCAGACTTCTAGTTATTTGACCAAGCCACATCAACCCTACAAATCCCTTTGACAGCCTGCAGGGTTGTTAGTGAAAGAAAGACTGGAGTTCATGGTACCCTTGTTGGTAAAAGACAAGACCAGGCGGCTACTAGGGTTTCTAGCCGCCTCCTAGCTAAAGTAGTTGGTTTCCAAAAAGGGGTACATGAGCTTCCCCTCCTTGGTACCCCAATGACCCTGCATGCTACTGATTAGCCTCATATGGTTTCTGTAATTTGACCATGCTCTCAGTGATCAAGTGACTTAAGGCTGTGTGACCATAATAGACTAATTACCACTATAACGTTTGACCTGGGGTTATATCAACTGTGGGAGGAGGGCGGAAGTGTACACCAGCCGTCATGGATATGGAAGGCCACACAAAGGAATAAGAAACAGAACAGAATTTTGAACATTTTCCAGCTTCTGTCTAACCTTTGCAGTCTTGTGATTTATATTCATGTGAGCCTAAGAGGTCCATCACCAGCCTGCAGTTTTGATTGGCACTGCCATGTTGTCTTGTCATTGCCTGCACGCCTTCCTACGAGCTATGAGGAAGGTGGCAGTAGGATACAGGGTGAAAATTGAAGTGGTTGTCATTGTGTAAGCCATAGCTTAGGGGATCTGTTACGTTAGCCAGAGAGCAAACATTGGAACATTCGGCAGGACTTACCTGCGCCTGGCCCACTGACCATGTAAGTACATTTCTGACTCCGCTCCTTTGCGTCAGAGGCTTTCTCCTCAATCCTCTTGCTCCTCCTTCATGTTGCTGTCTCTATCCTGCTCTCTCTCGTGTTTCTTGATTTGTTTAAGGTTGATAGTGTTGACTTCTTTCTATCTGTTGCCTTTTTTGCTGTCTTCTTTTTGCCACTGTTTGCCTCTATTAATCATACCTGCCAGTCTACTTATTTTGCCACTGTCATTCTCTTTTCGCTTGCTCTTTCTGCCACTCTCACTTTTTGCATACTCTTGCTCATTCTGCTCAATGTTTCCTTTGCCACTGTTGCTCATTTCCACTAATTTTGCTTTTTCACTGATCCCTTTTTTTCTGTTTTGCCACTTCTGCTCTTCATGCCTCCTCTATTCTGTTCCACTTTTGCCTAATGTGTCTTCCTTCTTTTTGAATTTTGAGCTCTTTGCACACAGCTGCCTTCTTCCAGATCTTCCTCACTCTCCTTCTGTTGCACTCCTTACCTTGTTTTATCCTTTCCATGCACCCACCTCTCACATACTCCTCCCAGCCCCAGCCCCACCCACTGCCCCTTGCTCTTCTCCATGCTTTCATGACCTTCAAAATAGCAGCTGCAGCTTGGAAATGTGCAGTAGGCAAGTGGCTGGCGCGCAAAAGGCTTGCAAGAGGCAAGCCCTTCTGTGCCTCTTCTTCGCCCAGCACCAGGAAGCTTGGTCCCCCCTCCACCAATACAATACTGCAACCATATGCACACTCAGCCCCGTCTGCCCCACTTCTGCTGTGCTGCACCACACAGCACTGAGGTAGTTTTCTCCTGGACCTCCTGCATGTTATCATGCACTCTCCCACACCTACTGCTAACCGCTCCTGCACCAACAACGCCGAACACCACACTCCCTCACACTGACCAGCCACTGACCGCACAACACTCTATACTCTCATAAATGCTCCTCAACACCCGCTAATTCCCCAAACATTCCACGGATATCTGACACATGTTACATGGCCATGCACCAGATCTTCTATACTGAGAACTGGCTGAACCCCATGTTCACCTTCATGAGTGCCATCCCTCCCACTACAAGGTTGCCCAAGCTGTACCAACAGTATAAGCGCAGAGGTGGAATCTCCCTCATCTTCAGGGACAACATCAGCTGCACCACCTCCATAGACACATCCAAGAGCAACATGCAAAACCTGTAGTTCAAACTACACATCATAGCCAACTTCACCATGAATGGCAATCTCATTTACCGACCAGCAAGACGGTGCATCAACTTCGCCAACACCATCATGGACGTTGTCGCTCCCATCGTCCTTGGAGGGATGAACTTCCACCTAAAAGTCTGTGCTGACCCAAACTCAACAGCACTATTTGCACACTCAAGAAACCTTGGCCTCACCCAACACATTAATGGATCCATGCACATTTCCAGACACCTCCTTGACCCGATTTTTACCTCTTTTGACAACATCTCAGTCAACAAGCCCACTCAGATCACCTGGACAGATGACACCCTCATCAAGTTCAGTTTTCCCATCCTGCACCACTAAAGACCTACCATCGCTAGACCAGCCAGCCGAAACTGGAAAAACATCCCAGGGGATGACTGGACTACTGCACTCACAGAACACCAGCCCGAACACAACAGGACTTTACCTGAATCCATCAACAACTTCAACAATTGGATCTCCAAGTGCGCTGACACCCTAGCCACTCTCAACCACAGCACACCCACAAGATCCAGACCTATGGTCAGTTGCTTCACAATGGAACTCAAGATTACCAAAAGACACTCCAGACAACTGAGCGTAGATAGAAAAGAAGCCAAGAAAATGGATGTATTAGCATCTTTAAATCTGCCCTGAGACGCTACCACTAACAGAGGCAGTCCACCCAACACAATGCACTTGCAGACTACATCAATGTCAGCACCAATACCAGCAAAGAGATCTTCGCCATCATGATAGATTTCAGGTCACCAGCAGCTGCGTCCAACAGCATCACCCCCTCATAGGATCACTGCAACAGGTTCTTGGAATTCTTCTGCAGCATGACCACCTTCATATACAGCTACTTTGACCCTCAACCGGACCAACAGACCTTGCAACATAACTCACTATTTCAACTAGATAATGACCTTGATCTAAAGATCCACCATCACCATGCATGAAACCCCTGCCATCACGCACTCCGTCCACTCCAGGGCCCCATTAGATCTCTGTCCCCACCATGCCTTCAACAGAGGACCTCAGCTCACACCTATCTTCAAGGCCTCTATTCCATCTGTGTGCTTCCCAGAAACATGGAAACGCGACACAGCCTCCCTCCCTCTGCTCCCCCTGCTTTGTGGACCCATTGACGCTTGCCAATTACCGATCAATCTACCTCTACCATGCCTGGGCAGAGTCTGAGAGAAACTCATTAACAGATGTCTCACAACCATCTCAGCAACCACCAACTCCTCAACATCACACAATCCTGTTTCAGACACAGACACAGCCACAGCACAGCACAGAAACAGTCCTCATTACCATTACAGATGACATCTTCATATTCCTGTACAGAGGAGACACAGTGGCCCTCATCCTCCTTCTCGTCTCCACAGCATTTGACACAGTCTGCTTCCCCATCCTCATCTGAGGCCTAACCAAGTTTGGAATCCAAGGACCTTCTCTCTACTGAATCTGCTCTCTTCTGACTCGGTTGACATATTCAGTCAGCTTGGACCTTACTCTTCTGATGTCTGCAGCCTCATCTGCAGAGTACCACAAGTTTCCTCATTCAGCCCTACCCTTTTTAACATATACAGGATCCCATTAGCAAGCATCTTCCACACCCACTGTATTGACGTCCTTCCATGAACCAACACCAACTCATACTCTCTGTCTTGAACAAGACTTCCAACTCCTGGCACAAGTTCACCGCCTGCATGACCAAATTTGGGGACTGGATGAAGACCTTTTCCCTCAAACTTATCACCAACAAGACAGAAGTTGTAATTTTCAAGAAGAACTTGTCACTGTGGGACTCTACCTGGTGGCCAACTGAAATACGACCCACCCTGACCACCCATGCAAAGAACCTCTATATCTTCATCGACAACAAACTCGGCATTAACGCCCAAGGCAATGCTGTTACAGTTTCCTACTTCTTCACCTTCACCGGAGGACCTCAAACGATTCAGAACTTGGCATCCAGAATCCCACTTAAACTCTCATGCCATACATACATCACACCACACCTCAAGGAGCTACACTGTCCTCCTATAAACACTTGCACACAGTTTGCGCTCCTCACTCACACCTTCAAAGCACTACACAACAGTGGCCATGCTTACCTCAATAGACTCATCTCCTCTAACAACCATCTAGTCGCTACCACTCAGCCCGACTCCTACTTGCATACATCTCACGCATATGTAGAACCATTTCTGGTGGTTGGGCCTTCTACATCGATCCTGAAGCGTGGAACTATCTGCCCGTACAAATCAAGCGTGGAACTATCTGCCCGTACAAATCAAGCGTGGAACTATCTGTCCGTACAAATCAAGCATGGAACTATCTGCCCGTACAAATCAAGCGTGGAACTATCTGTCCGTACAAATCAAGCGTGGAACTATCTGCCCGTACAAATCAAGCGTGGAACTATCTGCCCGTACAAATCAGAGCCTCTACCTCAACTCTTGATTCCTCGAGAAGCTGAAAACCTGGCTCTTCAGTAGTGCTTCCTGTCTGCACCAGGGAGGCTGACTTCTACCTGCTCAGCCCCCCCACAACTCCCCCACCCGATTATTGTGTGCTTCACAAATACACATACCATTCCATAAAATAGCATAACATAGTTTTCCTCTCATGTGACATTGATCCTGTGCGCATTAACTTTCATTGTCCTTCGTCACCGCCACAGCTTTCACGTGATGATGGTGTAGTATCACTCCCAGGTGAAAACTGGTGCTGGCTCTGTGAGGGTGGGGATTGTATTGCATTTGATCATAGCGCTTTCCTACCGCCAACAAGGCAGCAAAGTTCTTTCCTCTATTTCTAGCAAGTTGCTACTCTGTTTATAGTGCATGGTTGAAAAAAGATGTAGCTTCAGTGGTGCTGTTTGTAATTAACGTCCTTGTCTTCAGTCCCTTTCGTTATCGGCAATGCCGCTGTTCCTAAGGCGCCGAAAGCTTGCTTGATTTATTTGTATGGTAATATCCAGGCACCATGAATATAAATTGGAAAGGTCTGCATGGAGGTCTACACAAAGTAAGCAATGCATAATGCAGAGTATTACTTTTAGATTGGAGGGCACCCCTCCAGGGGTCTTCTGTTAGAGAGAAATAGAGTTTTTCTCTTCGAAGTTTATGACTTCTAAATGTGAAACGTACATGTTAAGTTGTGATTTCCGAGCTGTGTGTAGAAGAGCTTAGTAAAAAAAAAAACAGCTCAACTCTTTCTTTGGTGTGCCCTTACTGCATGATCCCTTCCCTGCAGCGGCAGTGCGGGCTTTCTTGGTGGGGGGGACGGGGGGGGGGGGGGCGCAAATGTTTTGCAATGGCAGTAACTCTGGGGGCGAGCATTCTTGATGAAACCGCTCTCTCTGCCTTAGTCGTTTAACAGCAAGATGACGCACGACGCCATGACGCGAATGTCATTTTCCGAAGCTGCGTGCCTCCACGAGCTGAGAGAAAGATTACAGATGTTCACCACGCGAAGTACGGGGGTCCCAAAACAACGTCTTTCATGTTTAAAGAGATCTATTCCAGCTAAGCAGGTAACTACCACGCAAATCCCCAAACGCCCGTGATTTGTGGATTATGGAGTACAAAGAGCATTAATCCCATCAACACGGCTAAGGTTCCATTAAAATACTACATTTTTCATTTCTGTACATATGCTATCAGGGATAACAGAGAAGTCTCGCTGTTCAGATTCCAAAATGAGCTGTTGATTAACAAACATGTCTGCTATTTTCAGTGGCAGTTAACATGATCCTTTTATGGCCTACATTTCAATTTTTGTTATTTTAATATGTGAGGCATTTTCATCTCCTACTGTTCTTCTTCATGTTCTGTATACTACTTATCATGTCTTGCTATTGTGAACATTGGTAAATCAGCTCTTAACCTTTCAAAGCCAATTTTATAGGATTATAGACAGTCTGACTTCCGCCGAATTTCGAGCATCTGAGTTCGATGTTGAGAAACGCATTCACATGGTGGCAAGTCAGGGCCTCATTTATGAAAAGTGACGCATCGCTGCATGAAAACAGCGATGCGTCACTTTTCACTGCACCCTCCTTGCGACCCCAATGATGCGTCATATTTACAGTATGACACATCATGGTGCAAGGAGTTACAGATACGTCAGTATTTCTGACGTATCTGTATTGCGCAAAAGTGATGCATTGCTGGAGTGTGTCACAAAAGTGACGCAACTCCAGCAATGCTTCCTTTCACATGGGGCAAGCCCCATGTGAAAGGGCCTGCGTCAGTCTTACGTCTGCTGTGAGGCAGGCACAAGATTTTGACGCAACGATGTCCTAGAAGTGACGCAGTCAAATCTCATAGATTTCACAGCGTAATTTCTACGACCCTTTCTTGCACCGGAACGCCTCCCCTGCATACATTATACCTGGCGCAGGTATAATGTGGCGCAGGGGTTTACAAAGTGATGCATCGACCTAGATGCCTCACTTTGTAAATATGGTGCAACAAGGCACATTTTCTACGCTGCTGGTTCGTCACAAAAAGTGACGCACCGGCAGCGTAAAAGTGACGCATGGCCTCATAAATGAGGCCCTGTAGTTTTTTGTTATGCGTGTGGAGACTCCCCATTGGGTCATGATGACGGGCGTACCTCTCAGTTAAACAGCCGGAGTGAATTATAGCCTAATCAGAAATGACTGATTAATGCAGAATTTACCAAAAACAATTATAAAACATGGACATTTCACAAAAAGTACATGAAACAAATATAAACAGACAGACGTACAAAATAAAAATATATTTATTGAAAAGTATCATTAGCTTGTTGCACTGCTGCAATGACACCAAATACAAATACCGTAACACTATATAGCACACACAACCTATCCTTAGATGCTCTCAATTAAATCCATAGGCTTGTAAAAATAGTCACCATAAACACTGCAACCATCAATGTGGAGCCAACTCATGTCTTCCTTGCAGCTCCGCATATCCCTATAACTATACAACATGACTTACTGGTGGAGGAAGAATACCAACATCAAAATTAGTCCGTAGATTGAGGTAAAAGCTCAGGATTGCCAGGATAAGACTCAGTTTATTGAACATGAAACAGTCTCAGCTACTGACAATGCATCATCTAACCATGAAGGAATTAAAGCACATCACATCTTCCATTGGGGATGTGGCAACACCCAACACAGGGTAAACACACCTCACTCAAAAACGTACCTGCAGTAATGTAGATCTGCCCAACAGACGAATGTTTTTATCCAGTGACCTTGGCACACATTAGCAGAGCCAACCATTTAATAATTACGGACCAAAATTGTGGATGCATTGCTAAAGATGAATACCACGGTTCTGCAAAACAATTGCATAGGAAACAGAATGGAGACAAATGTTTTTGTGGAGGAGGACAACAGCCACCTCCCTGATGAGTCTGATACCTGATCGTAGTCTATGCAACTGTTTGTTGTCATGCCACACAAGAAAATAATCTGACAAATGCATGTTCCTCTGTATTTCACAAGTATGTCGTCTCCATTTCAGCTATTCACATGCCAGAGAATGTATTTATAAATGTATACATTAGTGATATATGAGTTAAGCGGATAATTGTGCTACACCCGTCCCACTCTGACCTTACCAAGAGTAGAAATTGTTGGACTTAAGAGGGGTCAGATTTACTATTACAACTCCAACATAAGCAACAATAAGGAATGTGTTTGACTTTGCAGAGGCTACATTTATTATTTCCACTCCAACCTGAGCAACAGTAGAGAATTTGTTGGGCTCTGGGGAGTTCAGATATACTATTCCCACTCCACCATATACAACAGTAGGGAAGCCTTTGACTTTGGACAGTTTAGTAAACTCCGGCATTAATCCAAATGCAGTTCACTTAATAAATAAATAAAACAATTTTTATTGCGCGTGCTGCATTGCATCTCTGAAATTAGCAGAAACCATGTTTCAGAAAGGAGCACCACTTAATGAAAGAGAAGGTCAAAGAGCAAATGCACATCTAGGTAATAAAAGTATGAAACAGTTGTTCCTTCAGTTGGAGAAACTGCTTAAAAAAGAAATTACTAAGAGCTGGGAAATAATCACCCTGGAGAAGTATATTGAACTTGACCGAATACCGAGAGGCTTGAGGATTTTTACACTGCCCAATCACCCCGATCACCCCGATACCAGGATAGAAATGTTGGAGGAATGGGGGAAAATAGTATGCAATGTTCGAAAAACATGTACTAATAATTATCAAGTACGCGAAAAAAGATATTGATGAGCTTCATATAGGAGAAGTTGAGACTCAAATTGGCACTCTGAAACAGGAAGAACAGGCAAAACAACTGAGAAAGGAATTGGAAAAAATCTTGATAAACACGAAATGGAGGCGGAACAAAGAAAACAGAAAATTTAGAAGGGACAAAAAAGACTATGAAACTGGAACTATTCTAACCTTCGCTAGGAGGTTTGATGCACTAAAACAACTACACTCAGTGAAAATGACAA
This sequence comes from Lissotriton vulgaris, assembly GCF_964263255.1. Taxonomy (NCBI): domain Eukaryota; kingdom Metazoa; phylum Chordata; class Amphibia; order Caudata; family Salamandridae; genus Lissotriton; species Lissotriton vulgaris. Next base: position 118,919,591 of record NC_141690.1, read on the forward strand.
TGGGAGAAACAACGACCGCTGGCTGCCATTGCCATTACAAGTGAGTCGGTATCAGACGTGAGTGAGGAAGAAAGAAATGTGCGAGTAGGAGGTTGCACTACTTTTTTAAAGGAGATGAAACTGGTGTATAGCGACCAGTGAAATCCCAAAATTCAAGGAGGAGGACAAGAGGCAGAGACTTTCAATCAATCAGCCTGGCTTCAAAATGGCCCCTTGACCCCCACCACATGGCCAGGCCCTGCCTGTCCCAGGCCTCAAAATGGCCCCCACCAACACGGCCAGGCCCCAACAACGCCCCAAAAAGTTGAAAAACACTCAAAAATCACCACAATCAATGCCATCCATGCCCTCAATGATGTTTAAATTCAAGACACCCCACAGAAAGTCTAGGCCCATGCACCACTGAGTACCCCTGGGCATAATGGTTGAAAGCAAGGCAAACTGGGTGCAGGCCTGAGCACATGCCTGGCTTCAAAATGGCCCCTTGACATCGCCCCATGGCCAGACCCTGCCTGTCCCAGGCCTCAAAATGACCCCCACCCACATGGCCAGGCCCCAACAACGCCCCAAAAAGTCGAAAAACACTCAACAATCACCATAATCCAATGCCATCCATGCCCTCAATGATGTTTACATTCAAGACACCACACAGAAAGACTTTGTCCATGCACCACTCACTACCCCTGGGCCTACTGGCTAGTGAGGCTTTACAGGCACCCCAATTTTTTTTTTTAAAAATCTACATATAACTGTGAGCTAAAATTCCATGACATAAATGAGAATTAAGTTAAAAAGAAAATCACAGAAACATGTGTATCATGCACCCATGACTAATCCTGGGCCTACTGGATACTGTGGCTACCCACAATATATATTTTGTTAAAGTTGTGAAAAAAGTTTTAGAACTGTAGTTGCCTCAACTGCAATGCCCCAAACAAACAACACCAACTTACTTGTAAAATCTGGAGACTCTGGGGCACTTCCATCCTCCCACCCCACCCCAAAAAATGGACTCCTGCACCAAAAAGTGCAGCCAAATGTCAATCTGAGGAGTTATTCTGATAAAAATCATAATTTTCACAATGTTTATGCTTCCTGCTGTGGATTTCTTGTGCAGAATTGCAATTTTTGCAATTTCGGGAACGCAAGCTGTTTAAATCTGCCGCCGGAAGTCAGCTGCGCGCTGCATCTATGTGTTCGGCATTGTTTACTCCCGCAATGCGTGATCGCGGGCATTTTATGACGTACTCGCGATGTCAAACTCTCGCTGTGCAAGATGGCAAGCCGCGATAACGTAATTGCGTTCAAAAAACTCTAGGGCGATCACGCAGCAAGATCGAAAATGGCGCAGGACACGCAAACCGGGAGAAAAACAACTCGGCGGACTCAGAATCACGGTAAGTCAACGCCGCGCGCGCGATATTGTATTTTTTAAGCGCGACCAAGCAAAATAATTCGTAGCTTGCGAATTTGCGGATTTTTGGCCAAATTTGAGCGATTCGCGGATCGCAAAATTGCCAAAAATCCACAAGTTCGCCCACAAAACGGATTTTACGCCCATATTTAGAAAAAATCAACTGAATCAAAAGATGTCAATCGAATCAAAAAATGTGGCCAAGTAAAAAAGAAACCTTTATCCCTAAAATTAACACCCAATGTGTCTCAAAAGTGGTAGTACTTACAAGAAGACTACTAACAAAAGCGTATCAATCGCCTGTAATGTAAAACAACATGTCCGATATTGAGCTTCATACTAGACGATAACTACAAGATTTAATAAAAGTATTCTTTTAAAAAAAGTTAATCTTTTAAAAAGAGGGTTTTCTTGGAAGACCAAGCCGAGACTTACTTTGTGTGGAAACCCGCGATGTTAGCTCCACACACTCCCGATTCCAGAAGATCTAGTATGGCGTGTTGTCAAAAAGTGGTATAAGAAATCAAAATCGGAGGCTAGGTAATGACGTCATCGGGGCAAGTTAAATCGCGGCCATCTTAGAGTGGTACAACGAACGTAATGTCAATGCCGAAAAATACATCATTACATTACATACATTATGCATTAATTAAAATGAGCCCCAATATAATACTACTAACACCCACAGTAGGATACATAATATCATCAGGTGCACAGTACAGGAATGGACATTACAAAATAGCAGCATAAGTCTGAAGAACGTCAGTTCGAATGCCCAAAGCTAAACACAATAGTCTGCCATTTGTAGATATATTTAAAGGCACACCAATGAAACAATAAGAAATATATTCTAAAATGGGCCCAAAAACAAGAATAATAAGGTAGGCTTCCAAAAAGACTGTATATCAAGGATCACCTTATGCAGGAATAATTAAGTAGTGATCCCACTTCTAAGGAGTGACCAAAATCAGTCCTAGCTGTTCAGCTGAAATGTCCAATACCAGTCTGGCCGAAGATGAATATTTACAGTGTTGCCAGGGTATGCCACTCAATCATCGAGTTTAACCCTTTCTCCACTCTATTGCAAGACCAAATCCATTTATTTTCTTTTTGCGTGAGCAGCCAATCGACATTATGTTGCCTCTTAGAATTCTTAACCACCTCAAGTACAAACCATTTCATTTCAGTTGGCATGTGTAAGTTTTGCAGGTAATGTTCGACAAGAGGAGCAGGGATAACATTACATCTTAAACGTGACTGATGTTGTAGTATACGTTTTTTAACTTCCTGTATGGTTTTACCAATGTAAGTTAAACAGCATGGACACTGTATGCAGTATATTACATTTCTTGTTAGACAATTTGAGTGATGACGCAATTTAACTCCCCTGTCATTCAAATTACAGCTCTTCACTATACTTGTTGAGGCACATGCAGTACAACTACCACAAGGGTAACGTCCCGTCACTGGGGATAAACCCCACATACTCTGTATTGAGGTGGGTGGCTGTTCATTATAGGCCCTCACCAGATGGTCTCGCAAATTCCTTTTTTGCGCCCGATATAGCCAATTTGTTTGTGGCCGCCTTTGAGGAGAGGGTGATCTACAACAATAACCCCTTTAGTCATCATCTTAACCAATATCTTAGATATATATTGATGATGTATGTATTGTATGGAATGGATCACATGACGACTTAAAAGGTTTCCATCAGTGGCTCAATCAACAAGATCTGAATTTACAATTTACATTAGAAAGCCATAATAACACCATTAACTTTCTAGACCTTACTAATAAGAATGTTGATAATTTGCTAACCATGAGTCTATACACAAAGCCTACAGCCAGGAATACCCTGCTAAAGCACAATAGCCAACACCCCTGAAATCTACGTGATAACCTCCTTTTTGGACAGTTTTTACGTATCAGACATAACTGTACCAGAAGGGAGGATTATTTCTGGGAGGCCAAGATACTTCAATCAAAAATACAGACTTGTTAAGAGTGCCATGAAACGGGCGTGGTATTATGACCGTGAGGCTTGATTAACCAAAGGAGAAAAAAACGGTTGAGGACGCCACCAATACCCAACCTATAACCTGTGTTATGACTTTTGGAACAGAGTCTAATCAAATAAAGAAGATAATCAAACATAACTACCATCTCATAAATAAGGTTGAACCACAGCTAGCCTTACCACGTTTCGCCTTCAAAAGGGCCAGGAATCTGCAAGACCATCTGGTGAGGGCCTATAATGAACAGCCACCCACCTCAATACAGAGTATGTGGGGTTTATCCCCAGTGACGGGACATTACCCTTGTGGTAATTGTACTGCATGTGCCACAACAAGTATAGAGAAGAGCTGTAATTTGAATTATAGGGAAGTTAAATTGCGTCATTACTCAAAATGTCTAACAAGAAATGTAATATACTGCATACAGTGTCCATGCTGTTTAACTTACATTCGTAAAACCACACAGGAAGTTAAAAAACGTATACTACAACATCAGTCACTTACAAGATGTAATGCTATCTCTGCTCCTCTTGTTGAACATTACCAGCAAAAGTTACACATGCCAACTGAAATGAAATGGTTTGTACTTGAGGTGGTAAAGAATTCTAAGAGGCAACATAATGTCCATTGGCTGCTCAAGCAAAAATAAAATAAATGGATTTGGTCTTGCAATAGAGTGAAGAAAGGGTTAAATTCGATGATTGAGTGGCATACCCTGGCAATCCTGTAAATATTCATCTTAGGCCAGACTGGTATTTGACATTTCAGCTGAGACAGCTAGGACTGATTTTGGTCACTCCTTAGAAGTGGGATCACTACTTAATTATTCCTGCATAAGGTGATCCTTGATATACAGTCTTTTTGGGAGCCTACTTTATTATTCTTGTTTTTGGGCCCATTTTAGAATATGTTTCTTATTGTTTCAATTTGATTGGTGTGCCTTTAAATACATCTACAAATGGCAGACTATTGTGTTTTGCTTTGGGCATTCAAACTGACGTTCTTCAGACTTATGCTGCTATTTTGTAATGTCCGTTCCTGTACTGAGCACCTGATGATATTATGTATCCTGCTGTGGGTGTTAGTAGTATTATATTGGGGCTCATTATGATTAATGCGTAAAGGTTTTCTATAGTCATTGATATTTAGCCTGAATGTACCAGTTAAGATAGGTTTCCTTGGCCATTAAGATGTATTTTTCGGCATTGACATTACGATCGTTGTACCACTCTAAGATGGCCGCGATTTAACTTGCCCTTATGACGTCATTACGTAGCCTCCGTTTTTATTTCTTATACCGCTTTTTGACAACACGCAGTACTCGGTCTAATGGAGTCAGGCATGTGTGGAGCTAACGTCGCGGGTTTCTACACAAAGTAAGTATCGGCTTGGTCTTCCAAAAAAACCCTCTTTTTTAAAAGATTAACTTTTTTTAAAAGAATACTTTTCTTAAATCTTGTAGTTATCGTCTAGTATGAAGCTCAATATCGGACATGTTGTTTTACATTACAGGCGATTGATACACTTATGTAAGGAGTCTTCTTGTGAGTACTACCCCTTTTGAGACACATTGGGTGTTAATTTTAGGGATAAAGGTTTCTTTTATACTTGGCCACATTTTTTGATTCAGTTGACATCTTTTGATTCAGATGATTTTTTCATTTGCAGATAATACAGTATACTCGATTTAACTTCGTGAGTATTTTGAGATTAGATTGTCAATAAACTCTTTTAGTGACGATGTCATTTGAGAATTCCTATACTGAGTGGATATTATTTATTTTTAGGTGTTGTAGGTGGTGAGATAAATTCAAAACACTTGTGAGTATAGTCTATGATTCCTCTATATCATGTGTTTGAAAGCCGTATGAGGTATAGACATTAGGACATGATTGATTTCTTTCTTTATATGTATGTTTATCTTTTTATTTATTTATTTTATTATTTATTTATGAAATTTCTAAAGCGCAACAAATGCCCTAGGGCGTCTCGGCGCTGTGAACGTGGCAGGAAAGGGGTGAAGATTTATTGATTGAACAGCCAGGTTTTGATTTTTCTCCTGAAGGCTAACAAAGTGGGGCTGGACTTGATGTCCAAGTCGAGGGAGTTCCAGAGTTTGGCTGTGGAAACTGTAAAGCGACAGTCGCCCCAGTGGGCCGTTTTGGTGCATGGCACTGACATCAGGAGGGCGTTGGTTGATCGTAAAGATCGATTGGGAACATAAAAAGCTAAGGAGTCCAGACCTTTTTGCATTAGACTTTGGGTATTTATACCCTTCGTGCATTAGTCACCTTCGGCTGGAAGTCCCTTGAAATGTGAGTTTTTAAAAATTGTTTGAATTGCTGTTACTGGAAGTCACCTATATTGGGAACACTTTTATGTGGTGGCATGTTTCATACACACTGTCTTATGGAGTCTTTTTTGACACTGTGGGTGTGTTCCACCATTTTTGTTCTTTTGGGGTGAGCAGGCGATACTTTATACATGTAGGGATATTAAGGATATTTCCTTTTATACACTAGATATATATTCTTTTTTCTATATTAGACATATATGTGCAACAATTTTGTCCTGATGATGGTCCTGAGGATCTTATAGACCGACGGGGGACCGAAACATCGACGCCCAACATTGTTTTGCTTATATATTGATTTTTGTGATTCTGAATTTGATGATTTGTAACGTGGAATTTATGTTGTGTATGGTATTTTACTTTTCCATACTCTAAGCAAAAGGTGTTCTATATACTACTACCAATTGTTTTTAGAATCTTAGTAGTATGTGTTTTGCCATGTTTCAATTATTAAGAAGTAAAAAAGCACAAAAGTACAATTAAATAATCCTTTGGTATTCGTGCAAATTTCCCTGCATTTGTGGATTCATGATCGCTGCTGTGACATTTTTAATTCTTGATCTTGATCTTCTTAATCTAGTTATTGCCCAAACAGAGTTACACCATCGGCCCAGTGGTTCACAGAGGAGTTGCGTCTCCAGCGTCAGTATTGTAGAAGTCTAGAAAGACGCTGGAGAAAGCACTATAGTCCCTCTGCTAAGCAAATTTATAAAGATGCTCTGGCGATCTATAAGAAAGCTATCATTACTCAAAAAAATACATTCTTTACTGGTAAAATTGAACAGGCCCAGAACTCAGCGAGGATGCTATTCCAGGTGGTGAACTCTCTCTCTACTCCTCCCACTGGCCCGGCAACTGAGCATTCTCAGGAATTCTGTAACTCGCTGGCCAATTTTTTCACCACTAAGGTAATGGACATTTATTCCATTTTCCCACAGCTACCGGCGGAAATTAGGACTGATCCATCCTCCCATTTGGCTGTGACCCATCCTTCTTTTTCTGGTTTCAAGCTAGTGACAGAACATCAGGTCAGCATATTAGCTGCCAAGATCAAATCGGGTTCTCCGCTTGATCCATGCCCTCCTGACATAATGAATCAACTCTACAATACCATCGCTCAGCCGCTTACCACCATTTGTAATGCCATCTTTGAAACAGGCGTCTACCCAGAGATCTGGAAGAAGGCCATCGTCAAACCTTTGCTCAAAAAGCCTTCCTTAGACCCCATGGTTACGGCCAATTACAGACCCATTGCTTGCCTTCCCTTTCCCGCTAAAATCGTAGAGGCCATCATGACCCAGCAGCTCTCAGAGTTCATTGAACAACACGAACTCCTGGATGATACGCAGTTCGGTTTCCGGAGGGGACACGGAACCGAAACTGCGCTGATAAAGGCCTCCGATGAAATTAGAAACATCCTGGATTCGGGAGGAGCAGCAGTGCTCATTCTGTTGGATCTCTCGGCGGCCTTTGACACGGTCGACCATGCTATCTTGGTCGACCGTGTCACAGCCCTGGGGATTAATAATTTGGCCAAAGATCTTGTAGCCTCTTTTTTGGCTAACCGCAAACAGGCAGTTAAACTGGGCAATTATTATTCACCGACTTCTAAACTGCCATGCGGGGTCCCCCAAGGATCGTCGTTAAGCCCTGCGCTTTTTAACATTTATGTTGCAGACTTGGCAAGGGTCATAAAATCTCATGGGATGCGCCTAACTACTTACGCCGACGACACCCAACTTGTGTTGGCGGTCCATAAGAACGGCCCAGTGGTAGCAGCTAATTTCCAGGAGGGGATACTGGAGGTACAAGCATGGATGCACAGTAACTGTCTAAAATTGAATGCGGAGAAAACGGAGGTTATGACCTTTGGCAACATCTCTCCAGAATGGTCCCCGATTTGGTGGCCTATTCAGATGGGTCCTCCTCCGGTCCCAGTCGCAAAGGTCAGGAATCTTGGAGTGATCTTTGATAAACATCTGTCCTTCAAACACCATGTAAATAGGGTTGTCTCAGCTGCCTTTTTTACGTTGAAAAAGATAAAAAAGCTGCTACCGTACTTACCATCATCAGCTGGAAAAACCCTAATCACCACCTTGGTGTTTTCCAAGCTTGATTACGGAAATGCCCTCTTTCTCAACACTCATAAATATATCTTGAACAAGCTTCAATCTGTTCAAAATATGGCAGCCAGAATCCTTCTCAACATTCCAAGGCGCCAGTCCATCTCGGCAGCTATACGCCATCTTCATTGGCTAAGAGTGGAGAGCAGGATCAAATTTAAGGCCTTATGTATTGCCTATAAGGCCATTCATCATACTGGCCCGAAGTTTTTAAGAGAGGCATTTCAGCTATACACCCCTATAAGGAACCTAAGATCAGCAGCTAGCTGTTTACTATCTGTGCCCCGAACAAGAACCGCCACCTGGGGAGACAGACGATTCTTGGTTGCAACTCCCAGACTGTGGAACTCTCTCCCTTCACATATCAAAACTTCCCCCACTCTTATTTGTTTTCGTAGGGCTTTGAAGACTTGGCTCTTTAACCAATAAGTTTGTGTGCTGATTACTGTTTCCTAAAGCATCATACTGCGCCTAGACACCCTCGGGTATTAGCTGCGCATTAAAAATTCCATAAATAAATAAATAAATAAATAAATTGTAATTACTCCTAAACAATTCCTTGGGGGACAATTTATGCTTTTGTTATTGATGCTACCCAGTCCCCTTGGGATTATTGGGTGGCTCTTTTGTGTTTAGCCTTTTAATTTTCAGTCAACATACCACTCAAATATTCCTACTTGCATTGGCTCTTCTTGAGACAATATGCACAAGCAGATCAAGAAACTCGGGAAAAATTACAAATTCTTTCTCTGGACTTTTTTTTTGTTTCCTTTCTAATCTCTATTCAACAATAGTAAACCACTAAATTCAGAAAATGAAGAACTCATCCTTAATTTCTTCTTTCGATCCATGTTGAAAGAGTAACCCGAGTTCTTTTAATTTGGGTTGTTTCAGCTGGCAAATAACAAAACTGAGTCAGATATGTCAATCTTCCACCTTGATGAATGCTTCACAATGCTTCTTCAGCAGATCACTCAAAGTCAGGATGTTGAAACATCTTCTTAAATGCTAGTAAGAAAGTATCATGTGTCTGAAAAGGAATATCTGAATAAATTGCTAAACAGGTTGATCAGGCTTGTGTAGTGTGCATCCACTAAGGCAATCAATCAGGTGCCCCATTTTGTATCAACTTGATTAAATTGTGAAGAGCAGAAAGAACTGTGTAACTCACTAGCCATCTTCTTCCACCGCAAGATCGCTGACATCCATGACAGCTTCAACACAATGACCGCCCCGACTATGCCAGACTAAGCATGGGCGGAAAATCCGTTCAGCTCGCGGATTTTGCGGATTTTTGGTAAATTCGCAATCCGCGAACGCTCGCGAATTTACCGAAAATCCGCACATTCGCACGCAGCGGATTTTTTTTTCTTGGTGATACAATTTTGCGGCGTGCGGTATAAGTTCGCAATTACGAACATGTAGGTGCGGCGGGCAGCAACAATCTCGCACTCGCGAAATTACAAAAATTGCAATTCTGCACAAGAAATCTACTAGCAAGCAGCATAGACCTTCTGAAAATGATGATTTTTATCAGAATAACTCCTCAGGTTGACATTTGCCTGCACTTTTTTGGATTTGAGGCCTTTTGACTTTCTTTGGATCACTTTTGGATTAGAAATCAACTTTCTCAAGTAAGCTTGTTTGGGGCATTACAGTTGCTGTACTGCTGTTCTGCAGAAAAACGAGTTTTGCAAAAGTGAAAGCATTCAGCAGGTTCAAAAGTTCAAACTCATCATTAGTAACCATTCCCTGTAGTGCTTCCTGACAAGGGCCCCTCCAGAGTTCAGTTGCTAGTTGCAACAATTGTATGACCCTGCTCTGACCCTCACAGCAGGCTCATAGAATAGCTACAAGTAGGCCACAAAGGTCCTGGAAAAAAAATTGCACTGCAACAGAAAGCAAATTACAGATAAGGAAGCAGGTGCCAGACTGGAATTTTAAAACAGTGACACATTAATAAATCAACCCCAAATTAATTCATGTCAGTTGAAGCAGGGCAGGTGTGCTTGCTTTTTCCCCCCATAATCTACAGTGATGATGAACCAGAGGGTGGCATTGATGTACCAGAGGGTGGCATGGGTGAAACAGAGGGTGGCAGGGGTGAAACAGAGGGTGCTGGGAACCTGTGATGATGAACCAGACGTAGAAACAACATAATCGCGACCGTTGCGAGCCGACATGTAAGTTCGCAATTGCGAACTGGTACAAAACCCTCGCGAACTGGCAGAAATCCTTGCGAACTGGCAGAAATCCTTGCGAACACAAAAAAAAATCCGCAAATTCGCGAGAATTCGCGGATTTTGCGGATTGCGAGTTCGCAAATTCGCAAAATTCGCGAACGCCAGATTCGCAAAATTCGCCCATGCTTCATGCCAGACCACACCTCCCCTGTGAACACCACCAGTGCCAACCGCCTGACCTTCTGGTCCAACGTCAACAACGACAAGACCCGCCAGGTCGTGAACTCCATCCACTCAGGATCTCCGTTAGACACGTGCCCACATCACGTATTCAACAAAGCAGATGCAGCCATCGCACCCCATCTACGGAAGGTCATTTGAAACAGCGACATTCCCGGAATTCTGGAAACACACCGAAATCAACGCCCTCCTCAAGAAGCCCAAGGCGGACCCCAAGGACCTCAAGAACGTCCGGCCCATCTCCCTGCTCCCGTTCCCGGCGAAGGTCATCGAGAAAATCGTCAACATGCAACTGGCCCGCCACCTGGAAGACAACAACATCTTAGACCCGTCCCAGTCCGGGTTCAGATGAAACCACAGCACTGAGACAGCCCTCATCGCCAACACAGACGACATCAGGCGCCAACTAGACAACGGCGAAACATCAGCCCTCATCCTCCTGGTCCTGTCAGCGGCCTTCGACACGGTCTGCCATCGCACTCTAAAGACACGCCTCCTAGAAGCCGGAATCCAAGAGAAGGCCCTTGACTGGACCACGTCCTTCTTCTCCGGCAGTACCCAGAGCGTCTGCCTCCTGCCCTTCCGATCCGAAGCCACTGACATCATCTGCGGCGTCCCCCAGGGCTCATCCCTCAGCCCAACGCTGTTCAACGTTTCCATGGTCCCCCTCGCACAAGTGGCCCGCCAACACGACCTCAATATCATCTCCTACACCGACGACACCCAGCTCATCCTCTTCCTCACCAAGGACCTGCACACTGCCAAAACCAACCTCCACGAGGGAATGAAGGCTGTCGCCGACTGGATGAGCAACAGCCATCTGAAGCTAAACTCGGACAAGACGGAGATACTCATCCTCGGACCCACCCCCTCAGCCGATGGACGACTCCTGGTATCCGGCCACACTGGGAACAGCACCAACACCCACCGACCATGGACGCAACCTAGGATTCATCCTCGACTCCTCCCTCTCCATGTCTAAACAGGCCAACGCCGTCTCCTCCTCCTGCTACAACACCCTCCTCATGCTCCGCAGGATCTACAAGTGGATCCCAATCGAAACAAGAAGAACGGTGACACAGGCCCTCGTCAGCAGCAGACTGGACTACGGCTATGCACTCTACGCAGGAATCCCAGCCAAACACCTACGATGACTACAATGCATCCAAAACGCCTCTGCCCGACTGATCGTCAACGTTCCCCGCCGCAGCCACATCACCCCCACCTGAGAGTCCTACACTGGCTCCCCTTTGACAAGAGGATCACCTTCAAGCTCCTCACCCACGTACACAAAGCGCTCCATAACGCCGGACCAGCCTACAACCCCACCCGCCAGCTCTGCTCCGCCAGCCTCGCCCTCGCCGCTGTCCCCAGCATCCAATGAACAACCTCCGGCAGCAGATCCTTCTCCTACCTCGCTGCCAAGACCTGGAACACCCTCCCTACCCACCTACGGCAGACCCATTACCTACTCGCCTTCAGAAGACTCCTCAAGACCTGGCTCTTTGAGCAGCAGCGGCACCCCCTCCCATCATCGCCTTGTGACCCTCACGGGTAGGTAGCGTGCTCTACAAGTACTCTGATTGATTGATTGATTGAAAATGCACCTAATAGAATCCAAAATTCTCTTAACTTCACTCGATCAACAGAAAAGGGCATGACACTTAAAGGGACTATTGCACTATTTACAAAGCGTAATGCCAAGATATGCTTTATGGCAAATTCCCAAGGTGTAAGTGTTGTAACTCCTGTGGTAGATCCTGGAAAGGATGTATCACATGATCAACACTGAGTTGTGAGTTTCACAATCCGTCAAGTACTGGATGCTGCGAAGATCCGTTGAGTCCCCTTCTTGGTTGGCTGAGGAAGGGGTTATTCCTTATGGTAATCACAGTGCCACGTTCTTTGAATAGTACCCAAGAGAAGTGTCTAGTACCTCCTTAGGAGGGACACTCTTAGGAGGAAACAATATAAAGGGTAAAAGAACTTCTTGGCAATTGTTTAGCTCTTAATTTAAGATGTAGATTAATACTGAAGGAAATAGCAAAGCAAAAAACTCCTCTGACATCAGAAGTGAAGAAATTCCCAAGCAAGAATATCCAGAAGTACGTCCTGAATACGTTACAACTACTAGAAACATAAATCTGAGAAAATAACAGCAGCAAGAAGAGATATAATGTGTTGCTCTGCATCCATCATTTAGAGATGGCTCCTTACACTATTCAAGCAATAATTGACATCACAGGAAAAGATTCAACTTGGTCTTTGTAAGAAATTGGGTGGTTGGTTGACTGGGGAGTGAGCCCTGGTCAAGCAGCACCCACATTCCTTGTCAGAGTGAGGCACAAGCCAACCCCTAATTTAACCTGTGCTCAACCCTCTGGTTGCTTGGTGTCAGCACTGAGGCTTCACTTAGAGGTAGTAAAGTAAAAAACACCACACAAAAAGGATGCCACACCAAGTTAGAACAATATAGCTTTCTTTTATATTCTGGACATCGGGTCACACAGGACCAGAATAAATTCACAATTTCAGGATGACCACGATTAAGCTTGGGCCAGCTACAGAGACCTAGTTAGGTCCACTGAACAAAGTACCCTAAATTCTGATTTGTGAAGCATTGAAGGGATCGAGGTTGAAGCTGGATTGTGTAGTGGAGGTGATGCGTCAATTCTGAGATGCAGTGAGGCTGCGGTGAGAGGTCCTGAGTCATCGAGGATCCCGTTGAGGGCTTGTGATGAAAGTCTGGCATCAAGTATGCTTAGCACAGTCAAGGCTATGAATCTGTTCCCAGGAGCTGCAAGACTTTGATGTGGAGTCCAGCATCATTGCCTAGGCTATGGTTGACAAGAGCTGCTGGGCCTGCACAAAGGATGTGTCTGCCGCAGCATCGGTTCTGAGGAGGTTGCGTGCTGCAGCAGTGTTGAGGGTCTTTGTGATGGGCCCAATCCACGCAGCAGCTGCGATGCATCAGTCCTGCTCAGGGTTGCATTGCACAACAGAGGAGATGTGTCAGTTCCACTGTATCCACAGAGGATGGCAAAGCACCTTAAGCCCACTTCCTTGGGTCCATAACTGGGGTGGCATCACTTGACAGGGTAGACTCACAGATGACAGATCCCAGGTGCAGATGCACGGTTGTTGGAAGTCTGTAGTGCCCCTGAGGCTTCAGATCAGGAGGCCAGTCAATTAGCCTTTGGACCCAATCCGGGGCTACGGTTCTAGAGATAAAAGTTGAGTCCTTCTCATCCAGGCAAGAGGTTAGAAGGCAACATGTCAGCATAGCAGGGTAGTAGTCCTTCAGAGCAGCAGCCCAGTAGAGTGGCAGTCTTCTCAGCAGCACAGCAGTCCTTCTTCCTGACAGAGCACCCACAGGTCCAGAAATGTACTGAAGAGATTGTGTCTGAGTTGTAGCACTTATACCTAGTTGTGCCTCTGAGGTGAGGGGAAGCTTCTAGATGCAAGCCTTTGAAGTGTCCAGGTGCCCTGCCTTTCTGGCTCTGGCACAGCCAAACTACAGAGTGTTTTCAGCCCTGTTTATGGAGGCAGGACACAGCCTTTACAAGTGTAAGTAGGGCTAGGTCCAGCTCCCCCTCCCATACCACCAGTGACGGCCCCTCAAGGCACACATAAGCTCCCTGATATGTGTTTCTGTCTAGGAGGAATACACAAAGCCCAACTGTCACCCACACCCAGTCTTGCGACCAAGAGACAGGCTGCAGGCACTAAATGGATAAGGCAGGAAAATGCCAACATTATAAAAGTGGTATTTTCAAAATTATAATTTAAGATCTGACTTCACCATAAGTTAGCATAGTTCATTACAATTCCAAAGACACCAAACATGAATATTTAATGTTTTCCCATTTAAAAATGACAGCTTATTAAATGTAATAAGGTAACACCAATCTTATCCTATGGAAGAGGTAAGCCTTGCGGTAGTGAAAAATGAATTAAATATTTTTTCACTACAATGTATGTAAAACTTAGAAGTATGTGTCCTGCTTTTTTTAAATACATGTCTTCATGGCCTTTTGGCTGCCAGGGGCCTCCCTTAGGAGTGACATATAAGTATTAAAAAGGAAGGTTTGGGCCTGGCAAAAGGATTATTTCGGCAGGTCAAAATGGGAGTTTAATACTGCACACATAGGCTGCAATGGCTGCCCCGAGGCATGTTTAAAGTGCTACTTAGGTGGGTGGCACAATCAGTGCTACTGGTCCACTAGCAGAATTTAATTCTCAGGCCCTGGGCATAGGTAGTGCCATCTTACTAGGGACGTACAAGTAAATGAAATATGCCAATTGCATATAAGCCAATTATACCATATTTTAAGGAGAGAGTAGATATACTTTAGCACTGGTGAGCAGTGGCTAAGTATGCAGAGTCCTCAACGCCAGAACAACAGGTTCAGAAAACAGGAGAGTGAAGGCAAAAAGTTTGGGGATGACCCTCCAGAGAGGGCCAAGTCCAACAGCCTTGGTTTGGGAATCATGGATGGCATTCTATAACAGACTACCACCTTGAAAATGGCAATTTATAAGTCTTGTCCTTGCTTGTTTCCTGAAAATTAGAGCAAGAAGAAGCCCAATTTTGACACCAATTTCCCATTAGTAAATTCTGAAGACCCCCTAGTACCCTTCATATCTGATGCGCCACTCTGCTTGTGGAACAATCCTCGGGGTGACTGTGAGCACAAAAACACTGGTGCGATTTAGGTGGCAGAAATGTGGTGAGTGACTTGTGCAGCAACATGCTGCTTGATAGCTCGAGAAGCACTCTGTCTTCTGAATGCGTGTGATCTCTGGAGAGGTCTAAATCCAGCTCTTGATGTAACAGTGAGTAAACTGTAATCCTTATAAATCTCTTTCCTACATTTTACAGCACTAATGCAGAAGATTTTGCTTTATATGAGCACTTTTTGGTTAGGTTCTCTTGTTACCTGTGCCATACCTGTATTTGGGCCACAGGCTTCAATTTCGTCATGAATACATTAATTGACAGATCATCTCATGCTTCCTTCCTACGTTTTTAAACATACTGCAAACTCTATCTGATTACGACCTTTCTGACCTATGGTTGTCTCCACTCCAATATGTGACACTACTACTATTACTTCTCTATAAATGATAACCATTCTCTCATTGATGACTTCATGGTCCATTGGCTTTCCTCGATAGACTAGTTGATGCAGACTAGCCATGGCAATGCATGCTGGACCAATCTCCCCAGTCACTGAAAATAACTCCAGGGTGACCATTGGAACTCTAATGGAACATTGGACTTGTGTTACCAGACTCTGCACAGTATACAGGTATATTCGGGCTTCACATATTTATCTTTATGCTCTAAAGCTACTGAATGGGACATATTCAAATGCTGTTCAAGGGAGTTTGTAGATCCTATGGGAATATAAATCACAAGTCCCTATTATACAGAGTTTCTGCTCTAGAACACTTAATACATGACATTAAACACTGACACATCTTACAATGTCATTCTGAAACCTAACCATGCCAACCGGAAAAATGTGTAATATGAACAAACAATGCAAACCAAAAGTTATATCTAACATTACAACTGCAAAAGTCAACCGTTCTCCTAGACAGACAAGGCTTGGAGAGGTCTGTTCTGGCTGCAGGTGAGGAAGACGTGATTAGTACCCACACCTCGAGGCAGCATTGTTACATCACATGATGAGATTAATGAGCAAATATATGCATCTTTTGACCCGCTTCTCACTCTGACCTTACGTTTATCGAGTCTAACTAACCACACTTGATATGCCTCGGCACCTGAATGAAATACTCTAGATCACGAAGTCACTTAAAGGTAGGACCAAGAGGCAGGGTAGCCTGGGGCTAAATTATGTCAATTATATGCAGCTCTACATGTCCCACATCAACAAACTGTTTAAGCAGTGACTATGAAGAATTATAACTGTCCTTCCGACATACTGTGATCAGTGATTAGTTCATCTTAAAGCTTAATGGGCCTATTACTATGTTGGTTGTGTTGTTCCGTGTAACTCAGCAACAGTATTTTAAATTTTAAAATACTATGATTCTAATGAATAGACTGTTCTGATCTTGGCCTTCAATTATTATGGTAAATAAAAGGGGTCTGTCCTGTCCAGTTCCATTTCTTTGAACTTGCACCCCTATAAATGGTGCAACACTTCAACAAGAATATTCCACTACCACCTTCATAATCATTCTGAATGCAGTAAAGGTCCTAATGCTTTTGATTGGGATGTCATGTTTTTAGCTCTGTAATACATTACGTTTGACCTCCGGTACCTGTTCCTTACCTGACCATTTTAGGGTAGGGTCTATAGCATAGTCAGCAACACTTCCATGATCTCCCAACCCTTCAAACGTAGCGGGGTCACCTCACAAAGTTTGAGGAAGTCTCAAACACTCTTCATGATAGCGATGGAGTCACTTTCTCTTCTAGCCTCCCATTTTGATTGTATCAAAATGTGTCCTGTCATCAACATTAGATACCTCTAAGCTGACAATGTCTTATTATATACCCCTGATCATGTTGTTGCTCTGTATAAACTTCTATCCAATGTAGAACATAACAGTCATCACTCTGGTCTTAAACTCAATTTGAAAAAAAGTGTGTAAATTTTACAGACAAAGTTCACTATTTCTTATGGTGTGCATCGACCTAATAAAATCAATGGAGCATCTCTAATCCTTCTACATTTTCATGAAATGTTCCATTGTTTGAGCACACACTCTTCACCGAAGAACTAACCAACCTAATAACATAGATCTCCCTAACAGACTGCAATTATGTGGTATTAAGCGACTTCAACCTGTACTGGAATGACACAAAAGACACCACAATCTATACCTTACAAACCATCATGAAATCAATGACCCCAAGCAACTCTGCAAAAAACAGACACACAACAAAGGCTGTACTCTAGATGTGATAATTACTAGAAGTGAGCTTGTTCCCGTCTGATACATCAGGCCCATCGACTGATCAGACCACCATCTAATAATGTTCAATCTCAAGGCTTACCCCAGATCCGACCTAGCTCCTTCCAAAAAACCCATGCACTGGGCGAGGACCAGCAAACACATCCCTCTAAAGAAGCTGGAATCCAGGATCAGCGCCCAATTACATTCTCAACCTCTCCGTCCAATTACATTCTCAACCTCTCCGCCACACTTAAAAAGACCTCACTGCCTACTATATCTCATCAATGACAGATGGTCTTGACCAAGTGGCCCGTTCAAGCGAAAGAGATCTAGAATGCCCAATCTAGTTCCTGGTTCCACTTAGACCTCAGCAAAGAGAAGAGACAGCTAAGACTGACCGAAAGGTAATGGAGACTGAACCCCTCACCAGCACACCTCTCACTGATTAGATCTATATGGCAGTCCTACAAGGAACATATCTTTAGGGAAAAAGCCAACTTACTTTCGTAATCAACTTGAGCATGCAAAGAAGAGAACAAGGGAGCTCTTCAACATGATGAAACAACAAACTACCCTTACCTCCCAACACAAAACAATAGACACCAATGAATGCTGTGATGAAATAGCCAACTTTATCAGTGACAAAGTTGTAAAAATTAAATTATCTATTATCCATGACACAAGTCCAACTTCTGAGCCCATGTACCGCACTGATACATAAGCCACCATGAAATCTCCCCCCCCAAGGTTCAACTAAAGACTGGAGTGCTCCGGAATTTCTTTTAGACAACAAAGATCTCTTGAAACTGAAAAACAATGCAAAGTGGATGGATTTCTAATCTATGGCAGAAGGAGAAGTCTTCAAAATAATCACGAACCTGAAGCCCACATCCTACACTACTGATCCCCTCACTTCCACACTAGTAAAGAACCTCAACCACATCATCTCCAGGGGTGTACTCAAATTACCTCAATAACCTCAGACCTGTCACCAATCTTCCTGCCCTAGCTAAAAAAATTGAGAAGCGCATCCTACTACAACTCAACCAACCCATAGAGGATTTCAACCTACACAACACATTCCAATCAGGATTCAGGAAAGGCTGTAGCACAGAAACTGCTATGCTAAATACATCAGATGGTATTTACAGTTCCTTAGATGAAGGCAAGTCCTGCCTCCTAGACCTACTCGACTTATTAGTGGCTGTTGATGCTGTTAATCATCAAGCTTTATTTCAGACACTTAAGAACCACACTGGTATCAATGGCACAGTCCTTAGATGGTTCATGTCCTACCTGCAATAAAGTTAAAAATGTCCCTTTGGACTGAAAAACTTTGTATCACTCCATACAACACCTATAATGTCACTCAATGTAACCTTTCACACTTGGAACACCTCCATTAGGATTACAACAATTCTTATAAAAGTTTGTTTCATTAAAAAATCAAAATTGACAATCACAATATCAAATCATTACATAAAGTGCAAATTAAAAACATATCAAGGTCACACAGTGCCCTACGACAATTAAAAAACATAATCAAAATACATGATTCCTACACAGAAAATCTCACGATTAGGACAACAATCAAACACCACATGGAAGGAGCATGAATAAGTCAGTGAAACTATGCCTTTGCAGGGTTAATTTGAAGATATTGTGAACAAGGCAAGGAACAATAAACTCTGGCCTCTGTGTTTCTTGTCCCAATTCAAATTTAACACACTTTATGCATCCTACCTGCAACATAGGTCTCAACATATAAATATCAACAGTTGTCTCTCGAAGCCTGCTCCAGTTCACAAGGTATACCTCAAGGTTCAATCTTCTCTCCAGCCCTACTTAATCTCTTTATGGAAACCCTCATAGTTATTCTGAAACAAACAGGGGTCAAATGTCACCTATACGCTGACGACACACAACTCTACTACAAAATTACATCACCCAGAGATATATGTCATCTCAATGCCACACAAATTAAGATACAAGCCTGACTATACATCAATCACCTAAAGCTGAACCCTAAAAAGAGTGAGGCTACTACCCCGCTCCCAAAAAAGAAACCTTAACCAATCCAAGAATGACTCAAGAACTTCTACAAACTGCACTGTTCGCTTTAACTTTCTAACTCCTCAATTGGCAACCCATTGAAGGAAGATGCACCTTCAAGACAGCTTGTATTACTCACAAAGCCCCAATCTATCCTGACCATGAAGAAGTTCCAAATCATTCCTTCTTATACCACCAACGCTGGTAATGAATTCATCCCAGTGATGCTCCTTCTCAGAAAATGCTCGGAAGATTTGGAACTCACTCCCGAAGAAACTCTGCTTTACCCCTCCTTTTTTTGCTTCAAACGAGACCTCAAATCGCTACTGATGGACAACTACTTCAACATGCTTTCACACTGAGCTATCTTTCCCAAGGATCCAACCTGTGACAGGAGCATTCGTGGCATGCCCCTGTCTTGCTCAGTCCCTAATCTGCCACCAAAGTAATTTACCTTAATGCTATATTTATATAACCGTGTGACTGTTTTTGACTACCTTAAAAATGTATCGTTCTATATTCTTTTGTTGACTGTTTTGACCCACACGAATCCTTGCATGTAGCTCGAGTAAACGTATTCATATAACATATAAAGTGCTCCGATACCTTCGGGTGTAGGTAGTGCCTTATGAAACTCAAAAAAATTGTTAGTTTCCAAATCCTGTTTTTAGTTCATGAATAGATGGAAAGTTGAAACACTAACACTTCTAAAACTGGAGGATGGTCTAGCAGTACCTCCTTTGAACAATATCAGTGAGCAACCAGCTCCAATTTGTGTCCACCTTATTAAACAGTCACTCCTTATTACCCATGTCAAGATACTACAAAGAATTCTTCACCAACCTCTAAAATTACTGGCATATCAGAGGCCACAACATGCCCTTAAGTTCAAAATTCCAGTATTCTAATTATCTTGCACAGAAGATAGTGTCACGCCAGGCTTCTGAAAGCGTTTCTCCTACACCAGCCAGAGACAATCCAGCATCACTCACCATTGAAATATATTAAAGATATGGAAACAGCTAGGGGATCTTCTGTTTTAAACTTTTATTTCAAGTTCTCACTGAAATACTTTGTAACTCTTACATCCAACTGGAATATACTGTCTCCAGAGTTCCTGTGATAAGAATAATTTAAGTAAATTATGAAACAATATGAAAACACACTTATTCCACCCACCACACACATACTGCTCTTACAAAGCCTATCCAGTAGTTTGGATGAAGAACCCTAGAAAATCAGGACCTTATCATTTACAATATTTTGTAAAGTGACAAAAATGTTCTGCTACCAGTGCATACCAGATGGGATCTGCTCCTAGTGCAAGTCAAGTGTGGCAAAAGGTATAGGGTTTCCCTACACCTAATGGGTGGAACAAATGTCAGAATTCAGTGAAACAAAAATCAATCTATGCCAGACAATACAGGTAACTAACTGTACACATTTCACATTGGTGAATTTACAGGCTATAGCACCCACTGGGTCAAATAGATGACCAGTTGTTTTACCCTAGTCAGCACAATTCTATGGACATGTGAACAAAGCCAATGATTGTGTGTCATCCATTATGTATGCTCTATATACCTATCAGAACATGCCCTTGTCTCCAACCACACAGTTCTGCTTACTTGGCGTTCTGCAACAATTCCAAAATGTTTATACCCCTCTGAGCTTGCACAGTTTGTGTAGTGAAACAGGCTATAGGTATGCATTATATCTCTATTTGCGGAAGTGTTTGCTCTCAGCTGAGGTCAGCATTCAAATAAAACAATTTCCAATCCACATCTAAAAGAGCTGAGAATGCAGAGAGCCCCCTCTGAGTTTCCATGTTCCGCTCACTAACACACAGTAAGTATACTTTAAGATCTCCCTTAGTCTTTCCAAACTCGATTACGTCAATAGCCTCTACTACAGATCTCTTTTAACGACCATGAAAAGACTACAACAGATTCAGAACTCGGCTGCCAGACTACTCTTACATACAAAACCGCAAGAGCAGATCTCCCCTGCCTTGAAAGCCCTGCATTAATTACTGGTTCCCCGTTTAAGCTGCTTTGCATCACCCACAAAGCAATAGATGCTGGGCTAAATAGACCTGGACTGCATTTAGAGAAGGGAGAGGAGATTTCCTTTCACCTGAATGGGCCTGGTCTGCCTTCAACAAAGCTGTCTCCACCTCCTGCCAGGAAGCTGCACCAGTGAGGACAAAACTTGTTTTGGCTGGGTACAGACACTCTCGGCCGTCAGAGAACAAAGTATTACTTTGTATAAAAAGAGGGGTCCGACCCCAGACTTTTAGATCACTTTTGGGAAATCAAGAGGAACCTTTTCCAAGGAGAAGAGCCGGTGAATCTGAAGAGGAAAACTGCCCCTGTGCTGATTGCTGTCAGGGGTTGGCCTGCAGTGGCTACTTGCTGCTTAGGAAAGGAGAAAGGACTGTGCTGCTTGCTTTGTCCCCCTGCTTTAAGAGAAGATCTCCAAGGGCTTGAACTGAGCTTTCCCCTTGTTCTAGAGGTCTCACAGTGTCTGCGAGCACCATCTCTGATCGTCTCCACAGAAGAAAAAGTGTCATTGAGTCCATTACAGGATTTTGTGTCCTGAAAGCACCGCCGAGAGTAACGCCTCACTTCGCAATGCAACCCTGGTCTCACCGACTCCATCAACGAGCCGCTGTTTGCACCGCATCCTGTGGGCACCGCACTCCACAACTCTTTGCTACATGCTGCAAGGACGTCATCAACTCCGTCGCTGCCCGACTATAACATAGACCGGCTCCATCGCCGCACAGTGACCTGCCAGCACTGCAGCGAGCATCGTCTCACTCTTCAACGCAAGCCCTGGTCTCACGGACCGCGTCAACGAGCCACTGCCCGCACCGAATCATGAGGACATCGTCCGCCGCAACACTCCATTTCACAACACGACTTCGACGTTTGCCCAACCGACTCGTACCGACGCATTGGTCGCAACAAGAAAGTTACTGTGTCCGAGTCTGTCGACGCTTTAGCTGGCCCGCATCGACGCTGTCGGCTGGAATTGTTAGATTCTGTTGTATCCAGTATCGCGGTAGCCCCAGGAGGAGCTACTAAGTCAGAAGAACTGTGTTTTATTGATTTTCCTGCAATTTAAAGTACTATTTTAAAGAGTATTGTATGTTGGATTTTTATCATATTTGGTCTTCTTAGTTTAGATAAAGATTTACTATTTTTCTACACTGGTGTGATATCCATTTGTTATGTTTTCACTGTATTACTGTATGTGTTCACAAATGCTTTACACACTGCCTCTGAGATAAGCCTGTATGCTCATGCCAAGCTACCAAGGGGGTGAGCAGGGGTTATTTTAGAAGTGTATCCCCCTTACCCTTACTAGAAGCAAGGGCAAGGGTACCTACCTCTGCCAACTAGAGACCCCATTTCAAACATTGGTGGTCAGCGGTGAGGATCCTGGACTTGCATTTGGTATTTACATACAGTGATTGGTGTACACTACTAGAATAGTGCAAACTACTACGTGACCACATACTTTAACTGAACTTTTCCCTTGGATTATTTTTTCTGCAAAGTAAAGAACTGCCAATTTTGTCATCATGACCAAGCCAGCCTCCATTGCATCCATTGATATCGAATTTGAGGAAGATAGGGTGGAAACCTACACTGTGTCTCAAATGAAAGCCATCTGCAAGAAATTTAAAGTCTCTGTGAAAAGCCTCACCAGGAAGAATGTATACCAAAAGGCGCCGAGGGCCTGGTTGGAATCCAGAAATGCCAGTGGGTAGTATGAGGAGCCCCTGGTGGAGCAGAGAATGTGGATGAGCAACAGGAGTGGCAATTGAATCTCCCAGGAGGGAGGGTACCTTCCGTGAACGGCAGCAGTGTTTCTCAAAAAGGTCTGACTCCAGAGGAGTTGGAGGACAGAGAGAGAGTTAGGGTGCATGAGAGGGAGCTTGCTAAGCTTAGGCTGGGGAAGGAGGGTGACATAGAAGATAAGACGTTGGAGTTGGAAAAGCAGAAATTGGTCTTGGAAAAAAAGAGGATGCTTTTAGAGTATGTGGGAAGTTTGAGGGAGTTAGATCTAAAAGCAAAGAGCCTAGAGGTCACTCTCCATGGTGGCAGCGCACCATCAGTGCCTGGAGAAGGAAAGGTATATATTCCCAAAGATGTTATTAAGGATTTCATGAAGCATGAGGACATTGGTCAGTGGTTCAAGGCCTATGAGGTAGCAATGAGGTCCCACCTGGTCCTTGAGAAAGATTGAGGAGCAGGGTTGTGGGGCTGCTTTGTCAGTGAGGGAAGGTAAACCTTACCTACTGAGGATCAGATGCCCTATGCCCCAATGAAGGAAGCCTTGATAGCCAGGTATGGGTTGACCCCAGAGCTGTATAGGCAGAAGTTTAGAAACTGCAAGAAGCTGGAGTCAGTACCTGGGTGGAGTATGTGTCCTACTTTTGCAGGGCACTGGATAGCTGGGTGAAGAGCAGGAAGGTAAATGATTATCAGAATGGGACACAGGCTGGACCCAATCTTCTCCACCAACGACAGAACCAAGTTCTCCCACATCACTGAGCTGACCTGGATGGACCACAACATTGTCCATTTCACCATCAACTGCTCACAGACACCCGACGAAACCCCCACCCTCCCTCGCCGCAACTGGGGTAAGGTCACTGAATTCCTCTGGACCACCGCTCTCAAAGAAGCAAGACCGACTTCCACCACTCAAACTCCCTCAAACTCGACGTCCTAATCTGGATCTTGTCAGCCACTGACTCCATCACCCCCCTGAGGAACACCACCCACAGCGGACCCGACAAACGAGCCAGATGCTTCACCCCAGACCTACAGACCTTCAAGAGAAAATGCAAGAAACTAGAAAGATTCTGGAGAGCCAACAAGACCCAAACTAACCTCTGCACTTAAAAGCCACTCTCAAGAGTCACACCACTGCCTCAGAGTTTCTAATAAGGAAGCCCTTAACACCTGAATCGAGACAAGTTCCAACCGCACCGAGGAATATTTCAACATCATCAGAGAATTCTCTTGCCCACCAGCCACCGAGAACATGATCCGCCCCTCCCAAGCTCTCCGCAGCTCCGTGGCAGACTACATCCACCACAAGATCTGACATCTACTGCAAGTTTGACTCTAAACCCACAGACCCCAACCTCCTCCGCATCCAAGCCAACGACCCCACCCCCGAATCACCAACTGGTAGCAGCTCTCTATCGAAGAACCGCCTACATCATGAACTCGATTCTCTCCAGATCCCCATTGGACTCCTGTCCGCACCACATGTACATACTGGGAGGAGAAGAAATCGCTCACCCACACATAGATCTCCTCAACACCTCCATCACAACAGCCACTGTACCAGATGCCTGGAAACACGCTGAGGTCAAAGCCCTTCTGAAGAAACCCTCAGCCAACCCCAACAAGCTCAAAAAATACCACCCAATCTCACTCCTCCCCTTCCCGACCAAAGTCCTGGAGAATGCCACCAACCGCCAACTCACAAACTTCCTCGGGGAAAACAACCTGCTCAACCCTTCCTAATCCGGTTTCCAACCCACCCATAGCATCAAGACCACCCTCATCGAAGCAACAGATAAAATCAGATGCCTCCTCGACCAAGGTGGAACAGCTGCCCTTATCCTCCTCAACCTATCAGCTACCTTCGACACCATCTCTCATCACACCCTCATGACCAGACTCCACCTCATCACCATTCTAGGCAACACACACAACTCGATTGCCTCCTTCCTCTCCAGCCATACCCAGATGTTTCACCTCCTACCCTTCTCCTCCACACCCAAAGATTTCATATGCATTGTCCCCCAGGGCTCCACTCTGAGCCCCACCCTCTTCAAGACTTACGTGACGCCACTGGCAGACGTTGACTACAACCATGGACTCAACAACATCTCCTATGCCAACGGCACCTTGCTCTTCCTATCCCTCTCAGAAGTAGCTAACACCACAAGAGCAAACTTCCAAATCACCATGACCAACATCACCTCCTGGATGAGGGCCAACCACCTGAAACTGAACTCGGACAAGACAGAGATCATCATCTTTGGGAACAAGCCCTCCTCTCGAAACGACACTAGGTGGCCCTTCACACTTGGCCTTGCACCCACCCCCTCCAACCATGCATGCCAACTCGTAATCATCATGGACTCCTAGCTAACTATGAAGTGACAAATCAGCACAGTCTCCTCTTCCTGTCTACACCCTCCGCATGCTATGCAAGATCTTCAGATGAACCTCCATCTTACCCAGGAAGATGGTCACTCAGGCACTCATCGCCATCCGACTCGTCTACGGCAACGCATGTTACGCCAGAACCACCAAACAGTTCTTGAACCACCTACATACCATCCAGAATTCAGCAGCAAGACTCATGCTCAACCTTCCCAGAAGAACCAGCATCACCCCCACATCATAGCCCTACAATGGCCGCCCATCCAGGAAAGATGCTTCTTCAAGCTTCTCATACATGCCTACAGAGGCCACCACAAGTCCGCCTACATCAACCACTGCATGACATTCCACAAACTGACCAGAGAGCTCCGATCCTTCACCCTCTCATTGGCCCACGTCCCTTGCATCCCTCACAGCTGAAGCAGAGGTCACTACTTCTCTTACCTCACTGCCAAGTCCTAGAATAACCTCCCTTCCTCCGACACACTTCCCTATCTTTGAAGGACTTCAGGAAACAGCTGCATCTTCAACCTACACCACCCTCTGACCGAGGTTCATGGAACGCCCGCACCTGGAGACTCCCCAGGTTGACAAGCTGCGCTCTACAAGACCCTATGATTAATTGATTGATGTTAAGATAGATAGACCAGAAAAAACAATAACATAACAAGCAAGCAATATACACGGAGAGAAGAGTTCCTAGGGACTTAGGCAGAAATGTGTTCATAAATATTAGTTTGACTTCTTTCTTGAAAGAAGTAATTGGAGGGTTCCATCTGATTTCAGAGGAGAGGGAGTTCCAAATTCTCAGAGTGATGCCAGAAAAGGCTATGTTGTACATTTTCTTCTTGAAGAATCTCTTTTGTTTCAGCAGTAAGGTGCTGGAGCTTCTAGAGGATCTGAAGCCACCGGAAAGTTCAAGTCTCTGAGCAAGGTAGATAGGGGTGTTAAATTGTAGAGCTTTCTGGGTCATGCATGGAATGTTCAGTTGAATTCTTGCTATGTAGGGTAGCCGATTGAATGATTTCAAATCGGGGGTGATGTGGTTAATTATTTTTGATCCTGTGATGAGCCGTGCAGCAGAGTTAAGGGAGGCCCTTAATGGAGCGGTTTTGGATCTTGCAAAACCACAGAGGGTAGCACTTCCATAGTTCAACCTGGGAATCAGTAGGGCTTGGACAACAGACTTGATATCATTGCGGGGGAGGAAGGATTTCAATTTCTATAAGAAGTTCATTTGGAGGTTTGCTCCTTTAATTGCAGATCTAATGTGCTCCTGTATGTTAAGCTTCTTGTCAAGTATTAATCCCAATGATCTTGCTGAATCTAAAATGTGTGGTAGGCAGTTCAAAGTTGCTATTTGCATCATCCATTCATAAATGATCAGTGACTGTTTGAGTGGGGTTATTAGGAGGAATTCAGTTTTGAGAGTTTTAAGTTTGAGGTAGTTGCATGACAGCCAATTTTGGGGGTTTTGTAGAGTTATGTTGAGGGTTTTGATGTCTTCAGGAGAGGAGACTTTCAGGTATAAATGGATGTCATTGGCATACATGTGATAACGGATGTTGGAAGAACTCAGAATTTCCATTAGAGGTTCCATGAACATGTTAAAGAGGGTGGATGAGAGGGAGGAACCCAGTGGGACCCTTAATGTGACTGGAGCGGTACGAGACAGGGAATGATTAACCTTGACTTTTTGAGTTATGTATTGGGGAAATGAGGTGAACCAGTTTAGAACAGATCCTGAAAGTCCCATCCTATGTTCCATTCTGCATTTTTATTCTGCATTTTTCTATCGAGGCAATCATGGCGAAAAGGTATTAGTGTTTTACAGTTCGAAGTTCAAATTATAAGAGGGACAGAAAAATACACAGTACAAAAAAAATAATTACATATTTGTAACAAGACAAAATCAGCAAGGAAGACCACAGACAGGAGCATTATTGAAAAGATGGATGGCAGATAGAATTGAAGAGATACAGAGGCCACCTTTCGGAAGAAATAAGAATCGACAACTGGTGAGGATCAGCCAGAAAATAAGGAGCAATCCTTCATAGAGTAGTTGTTAAAGGTGTGTTGCCAAAATGACAATGAAGTAAGCCTTAAAGAATCCTAAAAAAGAGGTCAGGATGAACAGCTGAGTAAGAAAACTGTGGTAAAAGAGGACATGGACAGGAACAAAGGGTGTAAGTTCTGGGGTAATTCTAATAGGGAACAAGAGAAACTGGTAAGAGCAAGAAGCAGGCAGGGATGAGGTAGAAATGAGAAGTGGGCAGCGTTTCAGCTACAGAGCTGAAGGAAGATGTCCGTAGACAAAAAAGACTATTAGTAAGGGCACGTCCTTTGTGAAAGTTACTCATGAAAGAGTGAGAGCCGCGGGAGTGAGTCCCCAATTCTGGTACAACAGCAAGAGAAGGAATGATGCTACGAGTGCTAAGAGAATACATCCTCGAACTTCTACTTGCCCAGAGCTTGTATTCTTTGATTTTGACTCCCATTGGCCTGGTGCCTGTTTTCTGTCTCTGTCGAGATATTGCGTTACCTTGGAAGTTGTAGAATTTAGAGAATACATTTTGCTAACTTTTGGAAGTTGCCTAACTAGACGACATGCTCCCCTGGTCTTTAATGGTCTGAATTATTTGAAATTGTCTCTTGCGGCGCCACAGTGCCTCGTACAAATTATATTGAGCTCAGCCAAGTTCCATAAAAGCAAACCAGCGGAAACCTCACCTAAGGTTCTTCTCTGCCTTTTTTGTCCTTCATACTCCTGTAAACCCCTGATGTAATGCCATTCCGCAGTCTGCAATACAGCAGTCAATGGGGAGCCGAGTTAGCGGTGATGCAGATTGCTTTCTCTTAGCATTGCCATTTTATTACGTTTTAGAGAAGCATGGACATACAAAATGAAAACGTAAACATATATTTTAATACTATGTTCGAGCCATTGGTGTGTTGTTTTCTAGGATTTGCTTGAGTTGTTGCACAAAATACTATTTTTAGACCATAGTCTAACTGACATGATCTGGTGGAAATCCCTCCATCTTCTGCCTTGCAAAGGAAACATTTACAGCTAATTATGTCAATGATCCTAGTTCAGAAGAGGAAATATCCGAGCACTTGACTCTTTAATGCATAAATAACCAAACAATGGAAAGGCAAAAAAGGCATATATAAAGACACATCTTTCATAGCACGTATTTTACAGAAGTCATATATAATATAGTGCTTAATCATATACTCTATTAATGCCTTTATACGGATAGACACTCTGAACGAATGATAATGCATTTATTAACACGATGCCATGATGTTTCTAAATGCTCCTTCTAAACTGAGGAAGATGTGTGTATGCGTTTTTTTTTCTCAATAATGAAAATGCAATAAAGTTTGTTAATAAGAAAAGATTTTACTAATGTGACTTACTTTTGCATAATCTTACAAACCACCGCATTTGCAACGGAGACAAAACATTGTGGTAAAAGTGTTCACCACGCAAAGTCAAAAAAAGTCTTACTTTTTTTTTAAATGTGTATAGATGATATAGACCTGTTTTCAATGGACGAGTAGAGTTCTGTACTAGAAATGTAGAGCAGAGCGGTGGTATGGCGGTGATTCATAGTCGAAGGATGAAAATGGCCCTCATTGTCGCTGTTTGGTGTGAAATACTGCAATAATCAGGGTTCACTGGAACCCTCAAGCCTCTGGACCCTGGTGCAACTGCACCTCCTGCACCAATTGCAGTTAGGCCACTGGAGCAGAACTCTATAAGATGGCACGAGGACAGCAACAGTTTTGATGGACACATTTAGAGGTGGTGGAGACTGGTAATGGGTGGGAAGAGAACAAACAATAGCATTACAGAATATGTTACAGAATATCGAAATGTGCAGATGAGTGTGAGATCAACCAAGATCAGGGCAATGGACATCAGATGATCCTGGTGGCAGCCATGCTGCTCGCAAGAAAGGTCATGTGACATTTCCAGGCAACTTTGCCGAGAGGAGGGTAAGGTTTGCGTGCTGATACGTGCTGAGTGCCTTCAGGTGGAAGGGCCTTAGTAAATTAAAGTGCAAGAAACAGGGTACAATACAAGGTGGCCAGGAGGTAAGGTTGGCAGAGTACAAAGTTTGGAGGTAGTGTATAGCTAGCAATCTTTTTGTTGCTGTATGGTGGGGAGGGGCCACGGATAGCCTTAAAAACAGGGACAACTTCTTGATGGCAGTGAGGAGAAGTGGGTGTATGCTTAGGGAGGGTGACGAACATTTGAATCACAAAGTTGAAGTCAGTCAAGGAAGGTGCAAGGGTTTTGTGAACAGTCAACATTGCAGTGGTCCAGCTTCCCCATTACCCTTGGGGAGGGCCTTTGTAATGATCAGTACTTGGAACCTGATAGTGGTGCTTGGGTGGGAGAAATGAAGAATTCCAGATGAATACTTCGGCTAAAAGTATGCTGTAGTGCTTTACAAAGGAGAAAGGGGTTTAAGGGTCAAAGGGTATTATGATGGGAGGGGTGGTTGTGGCACAGGAAGCAGCAAAATAGATGCCTTCAATCTTGAAGGAGTCCAAAATATTTTATTGGAGGGACATCCTACGCCCTACCGACAATCCCTTACGCCGGAGGGAGAAGGAGCCCCGCGTTCTCTTCTATCCAGGACACCAGTTAAACTTTGACCTTCGGGTCGCTTCAGGCCCCCTATTCCCCGGGTCTGAAGTGTTTCAAGACCTTGATGTTGCCCGTTTTCAACTCACTGCAAATAAAGCTTTGCTCATTTCTTTTGCATTAAGGTCGTTTTTTCATTCCTGACTCCGGTGCTACTTCCTGTACTTTATCAGCGTCTGTCATTCCTTTTGAGATACCTGGAATGTTACCACTTAATTGCCTTTAAACCTGGCACCTTTTGAACGCCTGGATCTCCTGTGAGCTTATCTAAAAATGTGAAATCTTAACCTGTGGAACCCTGAAAATTCTCTCCAAGTTTCCATGAGTTTACATATTTGCTGACCCTTCTACATACCTAAAGGGGCTCCGTTATTGTAGGGTTTGTAGAATACCCTCTCTCAGCCTTGCTGTTACTAGGACCGCTTCTCAGGACCGTGTCTCAGACATTATTCATCTTGTCTGCCTGTGCAATATCCCAAGTGCGCCCTGATGAAGGAAGCCTCTATTGGCACTTGTCCGAAACGCGCGTCGGCGCTTTTCTTGTCCTTGTGTGTAGTGATATGGATGTGAATGCCTGTGTATGAATTGGACTGTATAAAAGGGATGTCTGGATGTATGAGTGGATTTATTTGGTGCCTTTCTTGAATTTTCATTGCGTGTCCTAGTTTTTAGACTGTTTTTGCACGTTTTTGATTATGTAACATCTTCCTAAATGTTTTTTACTGCCCAAATGGGATTTTCTATTTAACAAAATCATGTTGATATTTATATATATATATATATATATAAAAAATGAAAATTAAAAACTTTTTTGAATAAATTTATTCTTGTTGTGGTATGTGGGCTTACTGTTGATGTGAGTTGAACTTTGATCTCTGTAATTCAAGGGAACACCCCTTTTTCATGTTTTGTCCCCTTCAGGTGGAAGGGCCTTAGTAAATTAAAGTGCAAGAAACAGGGTACAATACAAGGTGGCCAGGAGGTAAGGTTGGCAGAGTACAAAGTTTGGAGGTAGTGTATAGCTAGCAATCTTTTTGTTGCTGTATGGTGGGGAGGGGCCACGGATAGCCTTAAAAACAGGGACAACTTCTTGATGGCAGTGAGGAGAAGTGGGTGTATGCTTAGGGAGGGTGACGAACATTTGAATCACAAAGTTGAAGTCAGTCAAGGAAGGTGCAAGGGTTTTGTGAACAGTCAACATTGCAGTGGTCCAGCTTCCCCATTACCCTTGGGGAGGGCCTTTGTAATGATCAGTACTTGGAACCTGATAGTGGTGCTTGGGTGGGAGAAATGAAGAATTCCAGATGAATACTTCGGCTAAAAGTATGCTGTAGTGCTTTACAAAGGAGAAAGGGGTTTAAGGGTCAAAGGGTATTATGATGGGAGGGGTGGTTGTGGCACAGGAAGCAGCAAAATAGATGCCTTCAATCTTGAAGGAGTCCAAAATATGTTATTGGAGGGACATCCAGTCACAGATGCTAGTGGGGCAATCAAATATTCAAGCCTGACTGTGTACACAATTACTTTACAGAAAATGCTTCTTGATATAAGTGAAATTCTACATTATGTACAATTATTATGAATGTTCAAATCATGAAACGAACTCATGTAAAAAAAGTCCCATAAAGCAGCTCTTTGATAGCAATGTTAATAAAGCGAGTGAGTCAGTCCCAGACTGTCAGCCAGTAGTGATAGTTTGAAATTGGAGTAGGTGACATTTTGAAAATCTAAATCAAGGTCAGATTATTATATTCTATAGTGCTGAGTCAATTAGTGTAATCTGACACAATTGTCAACCAAATACTGCTGAGGAAATTCCAGGAAAAGTAAACCGCAAAAGTCTCGGTCATCACTGATTGAAGTAAAAGGATCAGGTAACCTCTTCTAACCCTGGTTCATGTCGCATCGTTCATTTTCATGGAGATCAGCGCATCTCTGATCTGCTTTAAACCAAAGGCTGCCTTGATCTTCTGGAAGATGTCTCTTGAACTTTTTTTTTTTTTTATTGTCCTCATACCACCATTTTATGCAAATAAAAACCTGACAGCCGACTTTTGCAAAATATTTCATAGTTCCTGCGCTCGTGCCCTTCCAGTAACCTGGCTGTACAGACCACGCAGGTGTAATCATTGGACAGAAAAGGGTATTGTGCACTCATGTCCCATCCCAATTTTGGAAGGCCACCCATATCTTAGATTGTGTATTGGATTCCAGTTCAATATCTATTTTTGCTGTTCTTCTTACTGCTCGTAGCCAGTCCATCCCTTGTGGTGGAGAGGATTCAGTCCATTTCTTGCAGATTTCCCGCCTAGCCAGTAGAATTAGAAAAAATAGCAATCCCTGTTTGTCCCCAGTAATGTCATTACCTGACTGATCTGCTACCCCTAGCATTACTAGTGAAAGGCTGACTTAGATATTTGTCTCAATAATTTAATTGATTATCTTTTCAACCTCAGACCAATACTTCTCCAACTGAGGGCATACCAAAAACATATGCTTATCATTAGCACTGACTTCACCACACCTGTGACATTTGGGTAGGGCACCTGTTGAGAATGTTGCCAGTTATCGTGGGGTCCAATATAATTTATTCGCTGTAAAGAAATGGTTCCTCTTCAAATTTGATGGTTTAACTACTTCATACAGTAGCTTAAACAAAAGCTGCCATACTTTTGGTAAGTCAGGACTCTGCATGACTTCTTCCCATACTTCATAAGGGGGTTTTATTTTTTCCTCCTCGGAAGTCAATAGTGCGTGATACCATTCACTTATTCCCTTCTATATCGTTGTTTCGTTCTTTAATTTTTTTTCAAACTCCCAGAGACTCTTTGTCTCATGTTTATTTGCTTCCCCCCAAGATTTTAGCTGGATATATTTAAACCGAGAGAGAGACCCCCCTGCCTTACTCCATAATACTTCCCATGGGACCACTTCATCCATCACTATCAAATCCCCCCAAACCTCTATACCTGCCCTCCTAAGGGGAGCCCTCAGTTGGTTCTGCAGGCATTCAGGGGTACCAGGTGAATCCCATATTGGGGCCTCTTGATGTCTCTTGATCTTGTGAGTTCAGCAACTACACACACATGCCGAAGAATCAAACCTTTTTAATCAAGATATTATTTTGCGTGTTGCTGCTCCCTGATCTCTCATTGGTTTATTGCCTCTGTGCTTACAGACTGTGGATGTCTGTATGAGGAAAACATGTTTAAAGTAAACTCTTAAGCCAGAAGTACTGCTGTTTTGATTAAGGTCTAAGCCTCCTGAGTGAATACGTGTGTCAGTTTCTATATGCCACGGTCCATCAGCAATAAAACCAGAAAGATTTTTAGAGATAACCATTGATCAAATGATTTCAGTGGTATTGGGGAGTTAGGATTAAAAACCTGTGATTCTTGAACTGTAAAACAACCCTGCATTTTACTGTGCTATTAATTCTCCCTGATAGAGTAATCTATCCTCCATACTTAATTTTAGTGTGGCTGACACCTAGCTCCAAACATCTCATCTCAGTTTCAGTGAGCCCAGTACCCAAGGCATATGGCAGCGGTGCAGGGTGTGTGCCAGGAGGGCATCTCCCTCTCACTTGCTGCTCTTCATTTGCTGGCTCTCTCCAAGCAAGTTAAGTTGCTTTGTACTTCAGTTAGAGGCAGGATTTGGGTCTCATCATTGCACTTCCAAATGTAAGCAATAAACACCCATTTGCCTCATCTTCTCATCAGCGAATTCTGGTAGAAGTCAGACGAAAAGCAATGAAAAAACCAATAAATCTCGCCTTTAAAAGGTTGAGCTATTGGCTTTGCCAGTACTTTCTATTGCTGCATGCAAACTCATGTGTGTGTGTATGTTTTGTGCGTATGTCTGTTAATGTGTAACTGTGTCTGTGTGCTCATACATCTGCATATATGTTTGGGCATATGTGAATGTGGCTGTGTGCACATACATCTTTCTGTGAGTGTGCAAGTGGGGCTATCTGTGCATGTTTTGTGTGTATATGTTTTTATGTGTACTGTAGAAGGAGACTAGTTGTGTGCATCTGTGACAGTCTGTCTGAGTGCACGGGAACACACATATGAGTTCTGTTAAGTTTGTGAAGAGTGTGCATTTAGCGCCATATTATACCGTTAGATCGACTCTAAGCCCTGGGGACGGACAATTGAAATTAAAAAGAGGGAAAAACGACAAAGGAAAGAAAGTTGAACCGTATGGATGGAGTGGCCTTTTAAATAAAAGCTGCTATCTTGTTTGATGTGCGCTTGTAATACTGTGCCCTGTGTTTGTTTGTTTTGTCTACGACATCCTATTTACTCAGGTATTTTCTGAAGTGTTTTCTCATCAGTGACGAAAATTTTAACTAAATACACTTAAATTAAGTAAAGAATTGCAATTCTCTCTGTCATAATCACCTGCTTTTTAACAGGTAATACCCACAATAAAGTAGGTGAACAAAAATATATACAATATATACAATAATGTATGTGGGGTGGTTGCATGAGAGGAGCCTATGTATTCACAAGTGCCAGGGAGTAAAGTCCTCTCGGATGTGCCTTAAAATGTGGGTGAATTGGTGTTACAAAGCTAGAAATCTGGTCACTGTAAATTTTTACACAGGAAATGATTTGTTTATAAGCAGTTTGGAAATGTGGACAGTTTGATAACAAGAACAGATGAACAAATAAGGTGTATGAATGTGGTGGGATGGTGGGGTGTGAAGGATGGTGGTATTACGTTGTAAATTCTGAAAACTGTAAGAACAAGTTGCTAAATCGAGGGTATCCCGTAAACTGGTCAAAACTGCCCTAAAAAGAACATGGTTCACTACTAGAGAGGAGCTATTAACACCAAAACAAAGATCAT
Source organism: Lissotriton vulgaris (assembly GCF_964263255.1). Classification (NCBI taxonomy): domain Eukaryota; kingdom Metazoa; phylum Chordata; class Amphibia; order Caudata; family Salamandridae; genus Lissotriton; species Lissotriton vulgaris. Next base: position 118,954,624 of record NC_141690.1, read on the forward strand.
GAGATACACCACTTACTTGTGTCCTGACTTGCAATCCAAAGGCCAATAAAATTAAAAAGATCATCTTAAACAATTGGAGAATGATAAGCCATCCAGGGCTTTCAAACCCCTGTTTACCTTCCGTAAAGGAAAAAACCTCCGTCAACAATTGGTGAGAGCTACCAATTTAACTAAGAGTTGAACTACAACAAAAAGGTTTAGGAGGTTTGCTATGCTTACCACCTGTGACCGGGCATTTTAGATGACAAAATTGAGCTGCATGTCAGTTAACATAACAATTTGTAAAGTACAAATATCACCCAAGGGTCTCAAGGCGCTGAATAACAGATGTATATTGTTACCCAACTCAATGGTACTCATTTTATCAAGCTCAGACGGATGAAAGACGTGCCAGGATTAGAACCTGTGACTAAGAGGTCAAACACCGGACCTAGAGTGGGTGCATTAGTCCTCTGTGCCACCAGACATGGTTGTTGACAGCAGACTCTAAAAACGTCACAATAAATGGACAACACATACAAAAAACCTTCTCAAATTGCAACACAAAAAATGTGATTCACTGCCTGAATTGTCCTTGTAATTTGTTCAATATATGACAGACAAGGCAACCAGTGAAGAACCGAATCTTGCAACATAAATCAAGGATTAATGTAATTCCAGGAGTTCCCTGTGTCGAACAGTATCAAAATCATGGCCACACTGAAAACGAAATACAATGATCAGTGTTGATTGTATTGCAAAATACAGACAGTGACACTACACAAAGGACCCATGTTGGAACTGGGGGTCTCTAGTTGACAGAGGTAGGTACCACTTTCCAAATAGGGACCCTTGCTTCAAGTCAGGGCAAGGAGGAAACCCTCTAAGATAACCCCTGCTCACCCCCTTGGTAGCTTGGCACGAGCAGTCAAGGCTTATCAAAGGCAATGTGTAAAGTATTTGTACCAACACTTACAGTAACACAGTGAAAACACCACAAACTGACTCCACAACAGTTTAGAAAAATAAAGGTATTTAATCTAAACTACACAAGACCAAAACGACAATAATCTAACATACACAGGTCAAGAATATGGTTTCAAAAGAGTTCTTAACGTTGCGATAAAATAATCCACAGTTGCGTGAAAAGTTCACAGTTGCGTCACGTTTAGCCAACAGTACCTTTAGATGCGACAAAGTTCCAAAACAGAAGCTGGTGCGGTAGAAAACAGGCGATGCGTCACTCCTGAGACCCTGGGGAGGCGATGCGACTACCCCGCAGGATGTAGCGGGCGTATTGCGGTGACTCCGGTCTGTATGTGGAGGGAGGCGATACCTTGTATGGATTCCGGTGTGGAGGTTCCGTAGGAAAATGCTCGCAAATACACGATGCGACGATCTTTAGGGAATGCGACGATCTCCGGGGCGACGATGCGTGGGTCAGCGACGATCTTTCACTTGCAGTTCCTTGATGCGATGGCTCTGCGGCGATTCTCGCAGCGACGTGATGCGGTGATCTCACCCAGCGGCGAAAGGCTCTGCGACGATGTTCGCAGCAACGGAAATCTTCCCGCAAACGAAAGATGCAACGTCTTCAGGCAGCGGCAACAGGCACTGCAACGATCTCGATCTTCGTTGCGGCAGGAATTTTCTCGCTGTGCCTGGGATGCGATAAAACTTATAGAAAGTTCCTTAAAAGCTTGGTTTCCATCTTCCCAACACAGGTACAACTTCCAGAGGCACCACACATGGGGCAAGCACTCCAAGAAGGACAGAGCTCTCTCAGTAGATTTCAGGGAAGCCGGGAGTGAAGTCCTTTTGTTCCTGGGACTTCTTAACAGGGAGCCAGCTCTTCTCAGGCCCTTGGAGATTCCATCAAGCAAGGGGACAAGGACAAAGCAAAGTCCTTCCCCTCTCTTTGGCAGCAAAGCAACAGCAGATCAGTCCAGCATACCAACAGCAGGACATTCTTCCTTCTTCAGTTTCAGCTTTCTCCTTGGCAGAGGTTCCTTCTTGATTCCAGGATGATCTAATTTTCCGTAGTCTGGGTTCCTGTACTTATACCCATAAAAGTCTTTGTTCCCTTTGTGCAGGAGGGCTCTGAGCCCGGTTTGAAGCAGTTCTGGGTGTTCCTTGAGCACTTTGTTTCCCTGGCCTCTCCATTCAGAGAGAGGGGCAGGGTCGTCAGCCGCCCAGCAGGAGGTGGAGCTAGCATTGTGGAGGGAAAGCACAGCCCTGGAGCACTTTGTTGACATGATTCCTTCTCTCCTTTCACAGTGCAGGGCAGAGACATCAGACGCATCACGGGGGTTGGACCCAGCACAGTGGGGGGCGGACACAGTCCTATTCAGGTCCCAGGTGCAACTCCTTCCTCCCATATAGATGCAGATCTCTCTATTCACCAGTGGGCGGACTCATTCTGTCTCCTGGAATCCCCCAGCCCTGTCACTCACAAACCAGACAGTCAAGTCAGCCAAGGTACACAGAAAGGTCAGACAAGAGAACAGCCACTTTCTAAAAGTGCCTATTTCAAACACAGGATTTACAAAACATCCTTCCTAAAAAGATGTGTTATTAAATTCTGAGTTCAGGGAAACCAGACTTTTATTTTCTATCTTGCTCATATGGGAAGATATACAGGTAAACATTATACACAGCCTTCCCCATTATAGCCCATGGGCAAGATGGCCTTTCAATAGTGAAAAACGAAAATGGCTGTAATTCACTAATAGAGCATGTCACCCACCCTTGTACATGCTCTACCTTTCACATACACTGCACCCTGGCCAGGTGAGTACCTTGGGCCTTCCATAGGGTTGTCCAATGTGTACAGAAAGGGAAGGGTTAGGCCTGGCCAGTGTGGACACTGGTCAGGTCAGCATGGCAGTTAGCAACTGCACACAGGCACTGCTGTGGCAGGCATGAGACACCATTTTAGGGCTACTCATGTGGGTGGCACAATCAGTGCAGCAGGCCCACTAGTAGCATTTGAATCACCAGCCCTGGCACACTCAGTGCACTTTACTAGGGACTTCCTGGTAAAACAAATATGCCAATCATGGATAACCAATTATAATAACAATCTACACAGAAAGCATATGCACTTTAGCACTGATTAGTACTGGTAAAGCGCCCAGAGTCCTATTGCCAACAACCATAGGTCAGGAAAAATAAGGGAGGAAGAAGCAAAAAGTTTGGGGATAACCCTGCAAAAAGGGCCATTTCTAACACAACCCCCTTCTAGCCTAAAGCCTGGGTAGACCAAACGATACCTCGATGGGATTCTATCGCAGGACCGGAGGCTCAGAATATGCTTTTCATTCTTCGCTGTTTATTACATACAAAACTCACAGCAGCCTCGGAAAAGCGTTTAATCAATGTTTACAAATCCAAATAGTAAAACATCAATTAAAACCTCATGTGTCATTAGGCAAAAAACTACAATTTCCATGAGTCCATCACAACAGTCCATAACGTAGTCCCTTCACTCTTTCCATGGAGGCTAGATATGCAGTCTCTCTTCACTGTTCTCCCTCTTTCTTCGCTGCTCACGCAGCCAGTTAAGTGTTCTTTTTTATCTCCCTAAATCTGTTGTGGATATTGCTGTCTGTATTGCCGGCTGTGTTGGGGATGGGGAGGGCTGTGACTGTGGTTCTCTTTTCGTTTCAGAGCCCCGTTAGTCGCAGGAACGTTTCTCGTTCCTGTCGCGACTTTTGTCCCCTACGCGAGGTGCGGTGTTTGAACAGAACCGCTACAGGGCGCTCCGATGTCTCGTTGATCCTCAGCGCGGTTTCTCCTCATAGAGAGGGGCCGCGCTGAAGAGTGCAATGGACGGAGCCTTGCCCTTTGCCGCCTCACGAACGCCCGGTCTCCGGGTCTGTATTGCCTCCATTTTTGCTTACACCCTTTCGGGTCTGTACTTGCGGTTTAACCGCGTAAATCGCCTTCGGGCAGTTTGTGCACTGTGACAGTTTCTTTAAAAGAGTATGTGGAGGCACGCAGTGGGGCGGAGGACCCGGTCTGTTTGAGGGATAAGTGCAGCCTTCTTTGCCCCAAAGGAATTGCAGTCCTCAGGTCTGCCCATATTTAATGACGCCAAAACTGTTGGGCAGTACTTGGAAGGGTGCTTGGGTCCCTGATTTGTTCTGATCATGGAGCAAGACGGTTATTATGATGAGGAGCCCCAATCCTATTTGAACGATGAGGAGTTTTACCACGCTGTGGACAGCTCTATATATCGATGTGTCACAGAGGTGGTGGGGCCCATGGAGGAGCGCCTTTCCCTGTGCATTGTTGAGGAGTGCGCTAAATTGGCGCAGGCCCAATCGGGAGTGCTCACAAGCCTCCCGGGCCCCTCAGGCGAAGGACCTCCAGATGCGAAGAAACCCTGCAGGGAGGGGATGCCTGAGGGGGGACAGGGGGTGGATAGAGGCGCCTTCGAACGTCTGCGGGATGCGTTCTTGGCGGTATGCAGTCAAAATATCGAGTTTTTTATTTCGACTGGACAGAATATCGACTCCAGAATATCGAGATGGCAGTAATATCGAGGTAAGTAATATCGAAGTTATTTTTATCGATTTCTATGTTTAGTTAAAAATATTGAAGTAAAAAATATCGAGTAATTCATATCGAATGTAAAAAATATTGTTTCTTTGTATTAGTAAAAAATATCGAAAATTAGAATATAGACTGTCAGAATATCGACTGTCAGAATATCGACTGTCAGAATATCGATATTTTAAATGTAGACTGTTCATAATGTTGCAATATTGATTTTTTAGTTTAAAATAAATATGTTAGTTAATTTAGTGTTATAAAATATATAAATTTTTCATTAAAAAAAATATATAGTAAAAATGTATAATAATGTTTAGGAGCGGGTTGTGGGTTTTTAGGGCAATAGGGTGGGAAATGTTTTAAAACATATAAATAAAATTTTGTATAAATTAAAAAAAATGTAAATTATAGCAAATATTGTTCAGATTTAAAAAAATAAATGTTAAAAATGTATAATAATTTTTAGGAGCGGGTTGTGGGTTTTTATGGGAATAGGGTGGGAAGTGTTTTAAAATATATAATAGAAATTTCAATAAATGTTAAAATGTATGTACAATATTGCTAATATTTATGTTTTATGAGCGGGTTGTGGGTTTTTAGGGGAATAGGGTGGGAAGTGTATTAAAAATTTCAATATTTAAATTTCAAAAATAAATTTAATTTAATAAATTTAAATAATATTATAACATTAAAAAATATATATAAATTAATTTCAATTTAACATTTCAAAAATTATTATAAAATTAATTTGTGCATGGAAATAACTTTGCAAATGTATATAAATTAAAATAATAAAAAAATAATAATGTTTTAATTTGTGTATGGATTGTTTGTAATAATATAGTTTTTTGGTATTATAGAGGAATAGGCTTGTTTTTTTTAAAATAATTTTTGGATTTTAATTTTAGAAATTTATTTAAAAATTTTAAATTTAAATTTTGAAAATATTTAGAAAATCGAAATTTCATTTAACTGGTAAAAGTTATGATTAGTTTGTGATTTTTATTGGTAAAAGTTAAATTTATGATTATTTTGTTTATATATTTTGGAATAGTTTGCTAAAAAGGTATACATATTTTTTATATTTATTTAAAATTAAATAAATATTTCTCATATTTTTATTAAATATTTATATATTTGTATTGGTATTTAAATTAACAAAATTAGGATTGTTTTTTGATTTAGTATGTTAATAGTGTGGTACGAAATAAATTATATTTGGTGGTCTAGGAATAGTAATTTATATGGGTTTAGTGTCCAGCACCTTCCCTGACTTTATACTTGGTGGAGTGGGAATAGTAATTTATATGGTTATAGTGTCCTGCACCTTCCCTGACTTTAACCCCTTCGCTGCTCATGACGACCTTTGCTCGTCATGCAGTACGCTGGTCGTGTGCTTATGATGAGCTGAGCTCGTCATGAACAATGGGAATGCTGGAGTAACAGCACTGCAGGGGAATTCCCTTAGCACTGATGTGGTTAAATTGGTGGAGTGGGAATAATAATTTATATGGGTTGAATATCCATCACCTTCCCTGAGTTTATACTTGGTGGAGTGGGAATAGTGCTTTATATGGTTATAGTGTCCAGCACCTTTCCTGACTTTATACTTGGTGGACATGGGCGTCCGCAGGGGGGGGCAAGGAGGGGCGCTTCCCCCCCCTGAAGCGACCCTCCTTGCCCCCCCTGCGGACGCCCATGAAAACTGTGACTTCAAGACAGGGTTCTCACTCTCTTTCCTCTCCTTTGTTTTATTTGCTTCCCTGTGAAATGGATCCAAAAAAGAAAGACGCTTTTGCTGGAAATGTAGTATTTTTCGGACATTTTAATTTCAAAGTGCAGCATTTGGAATAAAAGGCTAAAAATATGAAAAATAGATGAATAACTAAATAAAGTAAGACACAGTGGTAGCAAACTGGCCAAACTGATTTTATTCACACTGAAACACATTAGCGCCACTTTTACAGAATTTGCCAGTGAAGCGCTATTTTTGTTTTCTTGTCTTTGTTTTCCCTGGACTTGGAACTAGTGCACCAATCCTGGAGGTGGTCTTTTTACCATACTGCTTACGTTTTATAAGGATATAAGCAATGGCCATTGAAATGGGTCCATTCAGGGCCCTGTAGTTGTGTCCTTAACTTTTCAGGTGAAAGCACTCACTGATTTCTGAATAGTGAGTGTAAAAGCATTAAGGTAGCCATGTTGTTCCTGCTTACATTTCCCATGGTTTGATAACTTTTGCATTCCCAATAAGTGTTTGTTTCTTCCAGGATGTTGTTCCTTTTTTTTTGTAGGCCGCATATTGATCTTGTCTAGTGCGTAATTTAAATTGTGCATCCAGGTGTTTATAGCGGGCAACAAGTGGGTTGTAGTTGAAAACAGTGGGAGTTTTTCTCAGTGGGGCAGTATGGTGTTCAGTGGGGGAGAGGATGTGGCACTATGGTCAGAGCTGCTGAATTTGGAACTGGGAACCAGGTTCTGCCTTAATAACCAGCCCACCAGACCACTCTCTTGCAAGAGCACAATCACATGCTAGACCTTAGAAGGCTTCGCAACACCTTAGAAGTCCTGGTGTCTTCGTACCAGGAGGTGGACCCTAGCATGACATGTGCAGGTTAACCTTCAAGGCTTGTCCACCACTATCCATACTGAAGTTCACCTCCAGTCTTGCGGGCAGGACTATGAAGCAGCACACCCTAGAACAACAGTCACTGAGGTCACAGGACCCTTGAGAAGGGCCAGCTCTAGGGCGGTGCAACCAGTGTGACCGCACCGGGTCCTGACTTTAGGTGAAGGCATCATGTTTGCAAGTAAATTATGGTTTTAAAAACGCTTGCTGCCTCCTTCCTGGCTTCCAGCAATTTTCGGCAACAATAAAAATGGCATGATGACTCTAGTGATTAATGTTCTTCCGAGAGAGAGAGATCAGAATTTTGTCTAGTGGAAGTTTTGACACATGGAAAGGTAGCTCAGATAGGTAATGTACCGGCTGCAAAGAACATGCACCATGCAGATCACAAAGTGCACATAATGTAAACAGGACAGTGGGCTACTGCTTTTGTCAGAGATCCTTTTGTTACTTGCAGTTTATAAGTTAAAATCCTAACTTAGAACAGTGAGCTATTAACTGTCATCTAAGAGCTGCATACAAACTGCAAGGTATAAATACGAGCGTTATGTCCCGCACCCCGTCCCCCAGTCTTTGATTATCCTAATGTTCCAAAAAGTGTTCTTTTGGACAGAAATCAATTCTGATTATTAAGGAGAACCCCCAACCATGGTATTACGTTTTAAATTCCAGGTATTGTGTTTCTCCGGACCAATCACTATAAAACTATACGGGCTATATGGTTGTCATGTGACTCCAACACCTTGTAGTCCTTAGTCTTATGTAACATTTTCTATACAGTGATTTACACACATATTGATTATCTCTGTGTAATGTGTGTGATGTAAAGTGCTCTGACACCCTACAATGGTATGAGTGGCACTGTAAATCAAATTAAATGCATCTGGGAGAGAGTGGTTATGGAGACTTAGGGGGCACAGTTAAAGGGTGGTAGTGAGGGAATCCATGGCAGAGGTTGTCATTGGGGGGCACTAACAAACATTAATGGACAGGACACCACCAGTGCTATGGCTGGCCCTGCCCTTGAGGCCAGTCTGCCTCATCCAAAGGTACCTCCATTGGCCTAGTTTCAGCAGCAGTAGCTGCAATTCACCAGGGATTGGCAATGCAGGATCTTCACACACCAAACTAAGTTCGGAAACTTCACAGTCTCCCTGCTTCATTCACAAGCACTTTTAACATGTGCTGCCTGCTGTGGGCCCACTGGAATTAATTATGCAGCAAAGGATGACAACATTATGCCATAGTGTTGACTAAACTATGCATAAAAAAAGGGCTGCAGCGTAATGCAATATATTTTGAGATATTTTATTATTTTGACGTGTGTACACATGCTAACAGTCTCTGGAAAGATTTTGCCTTATTAGTACCAGTGTAACATACAAATGCAGCAGTGAGAAAGGTGACCAGTTAACCTTTACAATAGGCCATGCACTCCGCAGCAACACAAGTCACATTTTATATTAACTTTTGATATGTTTGAGCTACAAACAATTTATTAGTTTAAATAGTCAGATCATGCAGCAGATCTTGCATTATGAGGCAAATATGGCAGAGCCGTAATTTTAGAGAAAACATTTGCAAACTAGGATATTTTGCCATTCATGTTTGAACTGCTGTTGTTGAAAAAGGGTGACGTGCTGATGACAGAAACTCCATGGCTCGGAGACAAAGTGCCTGTGTTTCCACATTTTATCATATTTGGTACATTCTGTGATTAGAAGCATATCCCACTTTGTGGATATATTTTAATGTCAATAACTCATTATAACATTAAATTATCATGTGTATCCATTGGTTGATTAAACTGGGCAGTGAAATGCCAAACAAATACTAAAAATTGGGATGTCTGTGCATTCTAGCCACACCTCTGGCTCCACCCACAGATCCAATCCTTGGGTTATTTCCGCCCTCTGATTCACCGCCCACTGTTCCCCTACTTTTTTTCCCCCACTTCGACCACTGTGTAAGACTCAGAATCCCTGGACCTGTGATGTGGCGCAGCTGCGGGCGCCGCATGTGCCACACATTTACTGTGCCGGGCTTCCGCATAAGAGAGCTGGCGATTATTGTATCCCTAAACGTGCGCACGATGTCAGTTTGACATTGACTACACGTAGAGGGACTCTAAGTTTCTTTTAAAAAATATAGCTAACATTTGGACCTATACATGCTATTTTGTATAAATTAATTGAATTTGTATAAAATTTAGCAATGCCCGGGGAATTCTAGTAAAGGGAGCACCCGCTGTCAAATCACTAGCGTGTGTGATTGCTGCATTATTTATTACTAACTTTGACGTTGTGCTTTAACTTTGGATAAATGTTATCATGAATTCTAGCACCAAGAAGCCAATATTGGTAAATATATGTGCTACAAATAATCTCTAACATACACTGTGCATACAGTATATTTAATCTGGTGTTTTAATCATAGGCTGTTTCAAAGTATTCTGATAAAAATCGAATTGTGCTTAAGACAACTTTGATTGGTGTTGGGTCACATGTCCTGGATTCCTGGCATTTAATTGAGTCTATCCTAGTTCTGCGCCCCAGTGTTTCGTGTGCCCCACCTGGCACACATCATGTCGGAGGATGGTGATGACGTTAACATTTTGCCCCCCCCCTGGAAAAATTTCTGCGGACGCCCATGTTGGTGGAATGGGAATAGTAATTTATATGGTTATAGTGTCCAGCACCTTCCCTGAGTTTATACTTGGTGGAGTGGGAATAGTAATTTATATGGGTTGAATATCCATCACCTTCCCTGAGTTTATACTTGGTGGAGTGGGAAAATTAATTTATATGGTTATAGTGTCCAGCACCTTCCCTGAGTTTATACTTAGTGGAGTGGGAATAGTAATTTAAATGGTTATAGTGTCCAGCACCTTCCCTGAATTTATACTTGGTGGAGTGGGAATAGTAATTTATATGGTTATAGTGTCCAGCACCTTTCCTGAGTTTATACTTGATGGAGTGGGAATAGTAATTTATATGGTTTGAATATTCATCACCTTCCCTGAGTTTATACTTCGTGGAGTGGGAATAGTAATTTATATGGTTATAGTGTCCAGCATCTTCCCTGAGTTTATACTTGGTGGAGTGGGAATAGACATTTTTATGGGTTTAGTGTCCAGCACCTTCCCTGACTTTATACTTGGTGGAGTGGGGATAGTAATTTATATGGTTATAGTGTCCAGCACCTTCCCCGAGTTTATACTTGGTGGAGTGGGAATAGTAATTTATATGGTTATAATGTCCAGCACCTTCCCTGAGTTTATACTTGGTGGAGTGGGAATACTAATTTAAATGGTTATAGTGTCCAGCACCTTCCCTGAATTTATACTTGGTGGAGTGGGAATAGTAATTTATATGGGTTGAATATCCATCACCTTCCCTGAGTTTATACTTGGTGGAGTGGGAAAAGTAATTTATATGGTTATAGTGTCCAGCACCTTCCCTGAGTTTATACTTGGTGGAGTGGGAATAGTAATTTAAATGGTTATAGTGCCCAGCACCTTCCCTGAGTTTATACTTGGTGGAGTGGGAATAGTAATTTATATGGGTTGAATATCCATCACCTTCCCTGAGTTTATACTTGGTGGAGTGGGAAAAGTAATTTATATGGTTATAGTGTCCAGCACCTTTCCGGAGTTTATACTTGGTGGAGTGGGAATAGTAATTTAAATGGTTAAAGTGTCCAGCACCTTCCCTGAATTTATACTTGGTGGAGTGGAAATAGTAATTTATATGGTTATAGTGTCCAGCACCTTTCCTGAGTTTATACTTGGTGGAGTGGGAATAGTAATTTATATGGGTTGAATATTCAACACCTTCCCTGAGTTTATACTTCATGGAGTGGGAATAGTAATTTATATGGTAATAGTGTCCAGCATCTTCCCTGAGTTTATACTTGGTGGAATGGGAATAGAAATTGTTATGGGTTTAGTGTCCAGCACCTTCCCTGACTTTATACTTGGTGGAGTGGGAATAGTAATTTATATGGTTTTAGTGTCCAGCACCTTACCTGAGTTTATACTTGGTGGAGTGGGAATAGTAATTTATATGTGTTGAATATCCATCACCTTCCCTGAGTTTATACTTGGTGGAGTGGGAATAGTAATTTATATGGTTATAGTGTCCAGCACCTTCCCTGAGTTTATACTTGGTGGAGTGGAGTGGGAATAGTAATTTATATGGTTATAGTGTCCAGCACCTTCCCTGAGTTTATACTTGGTGGAGTGGGAATAGTTATTTATATGGGTTGAATATTCATCACCTTCCATGAGTTTATAGTTGGTGGAGTGGGAATAGTAAATCATATGGTTATAGTGTTCAGCACATTCCCTAAGTTTATACTTGGTGGAGTGGGAATAGTAATTTTTATGGGTTTAGTGTCTAGCACCTTCCCTGAGTTTATACTTGGTGGAGTGGGAATAGTAATTTATATGGTTATAGTGTCCAGCACCTTCCCTGAGTTTATACTTGGTGGAGTGGGAATAGTAATTTATATGGGTTGAATATGTATCACCTTCCCTGAGTTTATACTTGGTGGAGTGGGACTAGTAATTTATATGGTTATAGTGTCCAGCAACTTCCCTGAGTTTATACTTGGTGGAGTGGGAATAGTAATTTATATGGTTATAGTGTCCAGCACCTTCCATGAGTTTATACTTGGTGGAGTGGGAATAGTAATTTTTATGGGTTTACTGTCTAGTACATTTTCTGAGTTTATAATTGGTGAAGTGGGAATTGGAAAAGATTTGTAGAAAATAAAAAAAATTTGCTAGAATACTACAAGAATTATTTGTATAAAAATATAAAAACTATAGTAGTAATTCTAATTAATGTTACTTTACTAATATATTGATACATGAATCTTAATATTTATGAAATTTCAAAAATTATCTCAAAATATTAAAAATAATATTTAATTACTATTTTTTGTAATAAAAAATTAGACACACACAGGGTTAAATGGAACAATTGAAAAACAGTTTATTGAAATGGAAAAACAAATGGGAAGTAGAAAAAATAATTTTATTAGCACTATAAATTAATAAGTAGATACTGTTTATGATCACAAAAAATATAGCAAGTCAATATATACATTTATAAAAAAATCTATTGGATTTAAATAATGTTTATGTTTATTCACATTTATTTTAACTGTAAATTTTGAAAAACAAACATAATAACATAGTGTACATTTTATTTAATAACAATTATTTTAATCACATACAAAATAGAAATATTTTAATAATAAACATGTTGAAAATAATTGTTATGTTTGTTGTACATACATTTTTTCATCTTTCAAAGTAGAGAACATTTATAGATACATTTTTATAAAGTTTTTACAATAGTAACATTTTTGTGGGTTACAAAATGGGAAGAGGTTAATTTAGAAATTAATAAAATTAATATTGAAAATATTCATAATATTATTTTTTACATAGGTTAATAATTCAGAATATATTTAAAAACATAGGATATTGTCAAAATAACATTAACATATTTATAAACATAATGTTTAACACAAAGTTACATATAGAAGTAATTTTTACTTTTAAAATCATTACAAAGTGTACATATAAATAATAATTTCTTTTCAACTGTTAGTTAAATAATAGTGCAAATAATTTTTTTAAACAAAGGATATTTTAAAAATATAAAAAAATATATTCATCAGTAATTTTGTTTTTAATTTTAAAGTGTTGAAAAATAGAAATTAAATTGCCTTTTCACATATACAGGGACTCATTTTTTACCGCCTAATGTTATTTTGGCTCATTTGGTGCCGGAACAGGTCGCAGTTGGATGCTGCTTCGCGTTGGAGAGGGTAAGTTTGTTTTCATTATATTTTATAAGTTAATGAAGTTATTTTACGTGTATGTGTGGTGTGTTTAGGTTTAGTTAGATAGTATTATCTATCCTAGATTGTGTTTTAGGTGTTAGTTAGAGTGTACGATATTTGGTTTTTACCGCGTTTCAGTTGTAGGTGTGTGAGGTATGCTAATATGTTTAAATGTTTATAATGGATACGTTTAGAGCATAAATATGTGTTTTTATATCTGTATGGGTGTATTTGTGTGGGTATGTATATTTCTATTTTTCAGGTTATCGTCGCGGTTTAATGTTTTGGAGGAGGTCATTTTTTTTTTTTTTTAAGTTGTGTGACGAGTATTATACACTCTTATTTTTCACACATACTTTGTTTTTCGGGTTTTCCAGGAGCGTTTATTTTTTTAAAATACTATTTTCGGGTTTTGAAGGGTACATCGTGTGGATTACATTGGAGAGGAGTCGCCATGGACTTGCTTGTATTTTTCCATTTTTTGGGGCTTCCTTGGATTGTATGGATATTTTTAAAGCTTTGGTATGGATTGTTTGACATTGGATTACTTTTCAAGCAGCGACGGAAATGTAAGTATTTAATTAAAATGTTTTTGGGTGGGAAAACCTTTTTAATTTGTTATATTGTTATGTTATATGCAACATTTCGTACATAAATTATCATCATACTTTTAATATATGTTTTTACGATGTATTTGATAATTTAATTACAATTTGTTAGATATAACAAAGGTAGGAATTGTTATATTTAGAAGTGGCTAATGTAGCATGTATATTTATGTTATATTTTATAGAATAGTTTTAGCTATCATTGAGAGATATTCCAGTCCTTTGCTAGTTGGATAGAGGGTAACTTGGCTTTGGAGTGTGTTATACATTTGTTTAGTTTCTTTGCTTAATTTAGGTCCAATCAGGGTTACTGATTGCTCCATTCGGAGCTCTTGGTAACTCTGCTCATTTTGTAAGGATTGTAGTAATTTGTGAAGGGTCCCTCTGCCTACCCTCTGATTGGAAGGCATTATGCCATCCTTCAACTGCATTGTTGGTTTTAGCATCCTTGTTTAGTGTGCTAAGGTAGACATTCCACCAGGCTATTTGATATTTCGGTTGTCTTCTATGGCCAGATCGGTGTAGCCTTCCTACCCAAGTAGTCAAGCATAGGGCTTAGTCTTTCTTCGTTTCTTTTATAGTAGGGGCTTTCTATTAATAAGTTATAGTGTTCTGCAACATCTGTCACAGGCACATAGGCTAGGGAAATTAGTTTTTTGATTTGATAAGCAAAGGTGCGGTCTGTGGCGTATTGGACACTTAGAGCTCCATTCGGATGTCGGGTGGATCGCCACCGCCACCCTTTTCGCCCGACAGAAATGACCACCCGCCACCCTTTTCCCCCCGCCACATTACAATGGCGGGGGGACCGCAACGGAGGGAAACACGGCCCGCCACTTTTCCACCCCGGTCGCATTGCGGCCGTGGCAGAAAATGATTAATATGGTGGCGGTGTCTATGAGACACACGCCAGCCATATTACAATGGCAAGTGTGCAATGCCTTTCCGCGGTGGCAATGCCGCCACAGAAAGGCAGGCGGTGTTCACTCTGAGGGCCCCCTATGGGCCCCCGGAGTGAAGGCCAAAGGGGGGTGGCACACGGGGGGGTACCTGTGGTACCCCCCTGCATTTGCATAATCAAAGCGGCAGGCACCGCGCGGTGCCTGCCGCTTTGATTACGTAAATGCTGCTAAGCATTTTTAGTATTGTGGCGGGCGGAGCAGAGAGCTCCACCTGCCACAATACTATAAATACAGGATGTGCCCGCCACTGTGGCGGGCACATCCTAATGGAAGGTTTTTAAAGTTTTTAAATCACGTATGTTGTATTCTAATAACACAATTTTGCACATTTATTATTTACCTGTATATTTCGATGTTGATTTCAGGTGTTGCTTTTTTTCAAACTGTTCTTTTCGGGTGTTGCTTTTCTTCAAACTGTTCTTTTCTGTGTATTTCCTATGTACCTGCGGAGATTGAAAAAATGTGTTACAATCTTTTTAAAGCAGTTATGTTTCTTTGGTTGTGCTCTGCTAGCTAGTTTGTACATTCTTATCTATCTATCAAGGTTTTAAGTCATGTTTTAAATTATATACTTACTTTTTATATTTTTTCTTAGAAGCGCAGATGTTGTGTAGGTCTTCTTTATTTTCTTTTCCTCTGTAAAAAATAGAGTAGAAGTAAAAGATATGTTTTAGGTATTTGTTTTTTAAATACAGGTTGGAGCATTTAGAGTTTAGGTTTTGGCTATATATAAAGGTGGTAGTACTTACTTTAGATAGGTCTAGTTGGTTTTCTGTTGAGGTCAATCAGTTTTCTTTCAGCAATCCTGCAGAGTTTCCCCTTCCTTTTGTTTGGAGGTTTTGACTGCAATTTTAGCTGGTTTTAATCTTGTTTTTATAGCATTAGTTTAATTGTTTCTGAAAGTTTATTGGTTGTTTAAATTGATAGCTTATTCCTATTTGTGCATTTGAATTTATTTAAATTTGATGCTAATTAGTTTCCTTGTATGGGTGACGCCAATTACTATTTTTTTTATGTGTAAGGGACTTTTTTCTATAGTTAATGACTTTTTTTCCATTGAAAGTGCAAGAATCTTTATAATGTGCGGTAAGAAATGTTTTATAGTTTGCAAAAGTTGTTTATGTGTTGTAAAATGTTTGTTTTGATGTAAATGTTTATTTTTAACACTTTGCAATATTTATTGTATGTTGTATATATTTTATAAAAGAGATTATGGTTATTTGGGATGCATATAATAATTATATTTTATTACAAAGTGCATTATTTATGTTTTTTGAAAAATCAATAACGTTTAAATGACGATATATTTGTATTCTATAATTTTGTGTTCGATATTTTGGCTATGTTTCACGTTAAGATGTGAAAATCGATGTTTTTAAATGCGATAATATTGTTGGTCGATATAGTTGGAGTCGATATGTATTTTTAACCATATTCTGGTTTCGATATTTTTGTTTTTTATTGTTTAAGTATTGGGTGTCGATATTTTTGTAGTCGATAATTTGTCACAGATATTTTGTCTACTCGATATTCGGTCATTCGAGGTTATGCTAGTGATTCGTTCTTGGCTAAGGTGACTGCCGCCTTCCCTGCCCCGGTCTCGGCCCCTGACCTCTCGGTGGCTTCTGGTAAGGCACCTCCATCTCCTGGTGTGGACTCCCCTGATACTGATGACGATGAGGAGTCGGTCTGCTCTAGGCGGCCCTCGTGCTCCGCCGCTGAGTTGCCTTGGGACAGGTCAGGCATGCTGGATCTGGATGAGATTATTCATTCATGATCCGCAGCGTGGGCGCCGGGTGACAAGGTGGTGAAGTTTGTGGCAAGCTGCCTGCGCAAACCTTTGAGAAGGAGGCTAGAGGGTGCTTATGGGGAGAGTGTCCGAGGCCCACGCTGGAGAGTAAGGTGGCCCTTACACCTGAATTATATGCAAAAATGGCCACCTTCCTCGCGAAGTTTATGAAGGATCCACGCAAAGGCATCGACCGCTCCTGGTGGTCATGCCAGGATAAGTTGTTGGACGCAGTCGGCCCTATTTCCAAGATCCTCGATATGGCAGAGGAGGCGAAGGTTACAGGGGCTGCCATTTCTCCAGACGTCCTCTCGAAATGGGCGCAGCGTGTAGTTATTTTTCTAGTTAACGCCAACTGCACCCTGTCGACGGAACGTCGGAGATCGCTTTTAATTAAGCTGGATCCAAAATTAGTGGACTTGGCCTCTTTGGAGGCGGGCGCTGTGTCCCAAGGGGGTCTTTTCAGAGAACGGTTCATAAAAGAGTTGGGGAAATTCGTGTCCACAAGGCCCAGTCCAGTATAAAAAGGATATTCCAACAACGTATTTCCCAGGGGGCCGGTCAAAGTAGGGGCCGATCGACCGGCCGTGGCGGACAGAATGCCAGCAATCGAGGGCAAGGCTCCGGGGGAGGCCAATACCAAACCTCAGCCAACTTCACTAATTTCTATCCCACAAGAGGCCAACGATATGGTGGTCGAGGATTCCGAAAGAACGCTGGAAACAAAATGGTGAGTGTCTTGTGTGTCATCCCTGCAGAGCAAGTGCGCATTGGGGGTCGGTTAGCGGCCTTTTACAAGGAGTGGGTAGCTCTTACTGCAGATGCATGGGTCTTGCAGACCGTGTGAGGTTTCCATATAGAGTTTTACGACCAGCCCCTCAGGTAGGTGCCCCGCACCCCATAGTATTTTCAGAGGCCGATGTGCAGTTGATAGACGAAGAGGTCTCAGAGATGCTTCTCAAGGGTGCCATTCATCAATCAGCTCGGCACCCCTCGGGTTTCCTCAGCAACATTTTCCTGGTGGACAAGACCGATGGGGGCAGGCGACCGGTGATCAACCTCAAGGAGTTCAACGGGTGGTTGGTTTACCGGCACTTCAAAATAGAGGGGGATACACCTCCTCCGAGATGTCCTCCTTCCACGGGACTGGATGGTGCGGTTAGACCTCAAGGATGCTTACCTTGTGGTTACAATTCATCCTCCCCACCACCGTTTTCTGCAGTTTTTCTGGAGGAGTTGCGTGTTCGAGTTCTCCGCCCTTCCATTCGGGCTTTCCTCGGCCCTTTGGTGCTATACGAAAGTGTTGCACCCAGCGGTGGAATACCTGCGAAGTCAAGTTATTCGGATGATTGTCTATTTGGACGACATCCTGTTGATGGCCCAGTGCCCAGAGAAATTGAGTTCTCAACTTCGGCAGACGGTCGACCCTTTTGCAGGGGCTGGGATTTATCATCAACGGCGACAAGTCCGTCTTGGTACCGTGTCAGAAGATGACCTTTCTGGGGTTTGTCATAGACTCCGTAGGAGCCTCGCTCAGCTTGCCGTGGCGAAAGATTGCCAAGATTCGGCAGCTCTTGCGGCAGACAATTACGAAAGATCAGACCTCCTTGCGGCAGATCGCCAGGGTGGTGGGACTTCTCTCCTCCTCCATACAGGTGATTTTCCCGGGACCCCTTCACTAAAGGGCGCTTCAGCTTCTCAAAGCACAGCATCTCCAGAGGGGCATGTCATACGTTCCGGTGGTGCCTCTCTCAGACGAAGCGAAGGAGGAAATGTCGTGGTGGCTATCCCACATGGAAGCCTGGAACGGTCGGGTGATCTTTGGCTCAGTCCCGGACCTGGTCATAGAATCCGATGCCGGCAGGTCAGGTTGGGGTGCTCACTGCAGGGAATTCTCTGCAGGCGGCACCTGGTTGTCCGACGAACAGAAGCTGCACATCAATTGTTTGGAGCTTCTGGCAGGGTCTTTCGCAGTACGCTGCTGGACCAGAGATTCAGCGAAGTCATGTGTGCTGTTGAAGATAGACAATGTCTCAGCAGTCTGATAAGTCAACCACCTAGGAGGTCCTCGGTCTCGGGCTCTGGCGAATTTAGCGAAAGAGTCCTGGGATAACTGCCTCGCTCATCAAGTATCCGTGACAGCAGAATACTTACCGGGGCAAGCCAATCAGGTGGGGGATTGGCATTCCAGGTATTTGTGGGACTCCAGTCAATGGATGTTGGATGTTCAGGTCTAAAGAAAACAGGAGACCCCTTAGTTAAGGGGTCTGGGACCAGGGGAGATAGATACTAAAAAGATAGGGGGTGTTGCAATGGCACAGAGCTAATGGACCACTAGTCTGATCCAAAAGTTTCAATGCCGCCAGAATCGGAATTTTCTATATGCCTATTAACTTTGGCGAGCCTACTCACCACACACACAGTGAACTTACTCATATAAAGGGGACTAACAACAGAAGGAATGGTTCAGTAGTAAACAATTGTAGACAGAGCACAAGATATACAGTAAATAAAAAACGTCTTAAAAATAAAACATACATAGGTTTATTCGGCTTCATGCAGTTGTATTACCAGTTAACGACAAATTCATACATAAAAATAAATACAATACATCATTATGTGCATAATGCAAAAATTATAAAAAATGGTTACACAGCCATATATTAAAGTTGTTACAGAGAACAAGTGTCGACGCGGCGTTTCGGTGTTGGCAATAAGCACCTTCTTCAGGACAGTTTCTCTACAAAGAGATACACAATTACCATACAGAATATATCACAGTTCAAAATCCAACATTGCACTGTCTAGCTACTAGCTTATTACTACTGTTGGGATTCTACCTTTCACATTAGTAATTACAGCAAGTCTACAGTTTTCTTTACATATTTTATTCAGTTAATTTTTACTCCCATATTTTCAGTTCACGTGGTGTCTATATAGTGTTCTCCATTTCGCTTAGGTGTCAGTAAAGCACACTTACTACCTAGTTCCAGAGACAGAGTAACCTAAAGTTTCTACGTCTCTTACCTTAAATTCTAAAACTCCGGATTCCCTCAGAGTGTCTTAGATAGTGTAAATTTCTGATGTGGAGCAGCAACACTAAGAACGTACCCATGTCAGTGGTTTTGCGTGGCTTAGTGTATTCAATTTCTTGAGGGATGATATATTTGGACAAGGTTAAGTATACTGGAAACCCTTCTTTTTATACGAGTGTTTCTCTATAACACAACTAATTTGTAACATCAATACCTTAATTCAATTGTATACGGAATCAACCTGTCCGGGAGGAGACACCGAATTTACTTCAAATGTTGATTCTCTAAAGGAAACATGGAGGTAAATTAGTAATATGTTATCCTGTTATTCTATTGTATCCCTATATACCACCTTTTTGGCCTTAATGGATCGCTGTAGCCGGACCTACTACACTTCGTTCCTCAGCAATATTGAACTCGGGGGTTAACCTCCCGTAATAAGGCGATCTGTGGAGAGAGGGATTTATCTCATGAAGTGGCTAGTTTAATTGCAAAAACTGATGGAATTTTATGTATGTGCCTGACATTGAGCATATTCTCATGTTCGGTTACAGAGGCTTAAATAAGTTTAGTAACTGACAGCAGTAATATATGATCAGTACTCGTGTTTCTGTTTATAGTATCACCATTGGTATAAGTAATAAGTCTTAGCGTTTTCGAGGCATAGTTGAAATAGTCGATCATATTTGCACCCCCAGGAATCTCTAGGCGTATTCGCGCTAGATTTAGGAAATGTACCGCCATGTTTGTTTTAAGAAATTTAATTTAATATGACGGCCATTTCACGGTTGGCCCCACTACGAAAGTAGTCTAATCCGAATGGAGTTTCGTGTTTCTGTTTATAGTATCACCATTGGTATAAGTAATAAGTCTTAGCGTTTTCGAGGCATAGTTTAAATAGTCGATCATATTTGCACCTCCAGGAATCTCTAGGCGTACTCGCGCTAGATTTAGGAAACGTACCGCTATGTTTGTTGTAAGAAATTTAATTTAATATGACGGCCGTTTCACGGTTGGCCCCACTACGAAAGTAGTCTAATCCGAATGGAGTTTCGTTAGCATTAAGGCGATTATTCCCATTTTTTGTACTGTCCTCATCCTTTCCCGGTATTTTACCAATTTACTCAGTTAATAAGCGCGTATATATTCAATTGGTAGAGTGCGCTTGTTCTGGTCCGACAAATATCAGTCAACCTAATTTTATCATTTGATGTCTTTCAACGTGTATTAAAGTAACCTATAACACAAATATTCTACAAATATCGCTTCTGCATATGAAGGATTGTTTATTTTAAAAATCGCATTATGTATGTAATATCCGTGTTCACAGGAGGCTGTCATTTAAATAAAGCACCCAATCGAGTTGTTATACGTGGGCACGAAGCATAGCACAGAAAGCCTCCTCTATTATTCTCTTACCGGTTGGGTGATTATCGGTCTCCCTGCCCCTAAATAGTAGCTCACTTGTGATTTGCCACGGCCAACCGTGCCTGAATTTTAACCCCGAAACCCAGTTCCTGGTTACATTAGATATAGAGGCACTCTATACCAATATTCCCCAGGAAGCCACCATCAGAATGATTGAATCTCTGCTAAGCGGAGATGGGAGAGATCACTAAACCAACGGACAGGAACACCATGCTCCACTTTGAGAGTAACCATCCTCCCTGTCAGAAAAATAATATCCCCTTTGGTCAATTCCTCAGACTGAAGGGAAACTGTACAACTATCCAAGATTATGATAAACATGCCATAGCCCTGAAATAGAAATACATCGAGAGGGGATATCCAAAGCGGATTGTGAGGCATGCATACAAATGTGCAAAAAACTATAATAGAGACAGCTTACTGGCGGACAAACAGAAAATTGCCAATTACTTTTGTTACCAACTATAGCCAGGTGAGCAATAGATTAAAAAATATCATTAATAGAAACTGGCATTTAGTGACCAATAAACAACAGAATAGATTACCAAAGCCTATGTTCTCATATAGGAGAAATTGAACAATCCGTAATAGTCTTGTACATGCATACAGAGACACCAGATTTATTAATCAGCCCTGCATCGATAAAGCACCTTTGCCATCTGGTACTTTTCCGTGCACAGGCTGCAACAACTGTAAGGATATCATTAGAGGGAGCTCTATTAAGAATAAGTCTGTAGGCATTAAAATTAAGAGCTTTATGGACTGCCGCACTAAAAATGTTATCTACCTGATAAGCTGCCCGTGCGACCTCATTTATATCGGTGAAACATCCCGTGAGGTTCGCATCCGTATGAATGAACATAAATCAGCCATTAGGAATAATAAGAAAGGAGCACACTTGAGATCACTGGAAGGTAGCTGGTCACACAATCAACGAATTCAAATGGTGCTGCTTGGAGACTGTTCTTATCACTGCCCGCGGAGGTGATATAAATCAGAAAAGGAAAAAACGCGAGCAATACTACATGTCCAGATTTAACAGCGTTAGGGCTGGCCTGAATATTAGAGACGACTGGGAACGAATAATAGACTAAGAGTGGCAGAGACCTTGAGCACCACAGGACATCTATCCAGCATTGATGGGAAGACCAAGTGCATTTTGTTTATTAGTGATTGCCTAGAATAGCAACAGGTAATTAATGGAGTACTGGTAATCCTTGAGTCAATCCTTCACTTACAGGAGTATTCAATAAGGCATGGTTAGGCCTCTACATTTAACAGGGCCATGGTAGTATTGCTCAAACAGACAGAGCAGATAGCTAAATAGCCGAAGATGTTGAGGGCTTTCCCCCCTTTAATAGTATGTTCAGGAGGCATTTTGTGAATTTATTAAACTCGTTGGTTTGGTTGATAAAGGAGACACAGTAGTAATGTAATAAGCGTATTGTCCGACCTTGCGCACAAAATAGAAAAGTACATTTTGTTTTTGTGTCTCCGCTCGCTCCAGCGAAGCAATATCCACAGGTGGTGATTGTGTGCATGTATTCCACAGGGATCCATAAAGTTTCCTCGTAAAAATACAAATTGTGTTTTACTCCACATCCGGGGAAGTCCGTGACACGTGACAATAGGTAACCAATGAGAGGAACGGTTGGCCGCGGCAAATCACAAGTGAGCTTCTATTTAAATAGCAACTTGGGCTCATAGATGCTCCCATACTATTATTTTACCCAGAAACCCAGAAACCCAGAAACGCTGCCCGTGGAGGAGCAGGGGGACCGATAATCACCCAACCGGTAAGATAATAATAGAGGAGGCTTTTTGTGCTATGCTTCGTGCCCACGTATAACAACTCGATTGGACGCTTTATTTAAATGACAGCCTCCCGTGAACACGGATATTACATACATAATGCGATTTTTAAAATAGACAATCCATCATATGCAGAAGCGATATTTGTAGAATAATTGTGTTATAGGTGTACTTTAATACACATTGAAAGACATCAAATGATAAAATTAGGTTGACTGATATTTGTCGGACCAGAACAAGCTCGCTCTACCAATTGAATATATACGCGCTTATTAACTGAGTAAATTGATAAAATACCCGGAAAGGATGAGGACAGTACAAAAAATGGGAATAATCGCCTTAATGCTAACGAAACTCCATTCGTATTAGACTATTTTCGTAGTGGGGCCAACGTGAAACGGCCGTCATATTAAATTAAATTTCTTACAACAAACATGGTGGTACGTTTCCTAAATCTAGCGCGAATACGCCTTGAGATTCCTGGGGGTGGAAATATGATCGACTTTTTAAACTATGCTTCGGAAACGCTAAGACTTATTAGTTATACCAATTGTGATACTATAAACAGAAACACGAGTACTGCTCATATATTACTGCAGTCAGTTACTAAACTTATTTAAGCCTCTGTAACTGAACATGAGAATATGCTCAATGTCAGGCACATACAAAAAATTCCATCAGTTTTTGCAATTAAACTAGCCACTTCATTAGATAAATCCCCCTCTCCATAGATCGCCTTATTACGGGAGGTTAACCCCCGAGTTCAATATTGCCGAGGAGCAAAGGGTAATAGGCCCGGCTACAGCGATCCATTAAGGCCAAAAAGGTGGTGAGTTAATTGCTTCTTCTATATAAGGAGAGAATAGAAAAGCAGGATAACATAATACTAATTTACCTCCATGTTTCCTTTAGAGAATCAACATTTGAAGTAAATTCGGTGGCTCCTCCCGGACAGGTTGATTCCGTATACAATTAAATTAAGGTATTGATGTTAAAAATTAATTTTGTTATAGAGAAACTCTCGTATATAAAAAGAAGGGTTTCCAGTATACTTAACCTTGTCCAAATATATCATCCCTCTAGAAATTGAACACGCTTAGCCACGCGAAACCACTGACGTGGGTACTTTTTTAGTGTTGCTGCTCCACATCAGGAATTTACACTATCTAAGACACGCTGAGGGAATCCAGAGTTTTAGAATTTAAGGTAAGAGACGTAGAAACTTTAGGTTACTCTGTCTCTGGAACTAGGTAGTAAGTGTGCTTTACCGACACCGAAGCGAAATGGAGGACACTATATAGACACCACGTGAACTGAAAATATGGGGGTAAAAATTAACTGATTAAAATATGTAAAGAAAACTGTAGACTTGCTGTAATTACTAATGTGAAAGGTAGAATCCCAACAGTTGTATTAAGCTAGTAGCTAGACAGTGCAATGTTGGATTTTGAACTGTGATATATTCTGTATGGTAATTGTGTATCTCTTTGTAGAGAAACTGTCCTGAAGAAGGTGCTTATTGCCAACACCGAAACGCCGCGTTGAGGTTCCGTGACAATTGTAAGTGGTGTTTTCCGACTCATACGAATATGGTCGAGTCTGGTATCTATGAACCGCAAATGACGAGTTTAGTAAGTGTGCGCAGTTTCGCTGTGCTAACTTTAACCGTTCGTTTGTTATGTGGGTTTTTCATCTGTACCCACGGGTTCCATCTTAGATACGGCATCCATTTTGTCTCTTGCCCTCAAGTAGCCAGCGAACGGACGATGTCCGCTTCGCGACCCTGGGACTCCCAAGATATTTGCGAAAGACACATGTTTTGTAAATGTCTTTATGACTAGGGGGATGCTACTGTAAGGCAGATGGCGCCGCTCGAGGCTCATCTTGCCGCACGGACTTATTGTCTCAGCCGTGCATCTCATTAGGCACGTCCTTTTGATGTCTGTATCTCGTGTTTCTCGATACCTCCCCTTTTACACCCTTTCCGATCTCCCCACTGTCTCCGTCTTCCTCTGCACCTGTCTTTGTTCCTATTTCGATCTGTTTTACTGCTGATTGGAATTCGCTAATGTTGGGAAGATGGTTTTTACAGTTGGGAACCGCCAAATGTTTCCGTACTTATGTTCCGGACCTCATGTGTTTCAAAGTGACCAAAGCGACCCCTCTGGGGGATAATGATGGGAACCGGGTTGTAAACTTTTGTGTTCAATGTTGTCCTATGGGTAAAAACTGTATAAAAGGAGCGATCCACAGAACCAATTTGAAGCAGTCTCCCCAAGTTGCACGTGGTGTACTTGTCGTGACTTCTGTGTTCCCTGCAGCAAATAAACCTTGAATCTTTGACGTCGAGGGAAGTGTCCCGTGTCTCTGTCAATTGTACGCCGGAGCAGGTTACCCACGAAGGTTTCAGGTGTTGTGCCCTGGCACCGCTGGGTCTTAAAGAACCCAGTCCTTCAGTTGGCGCCCAACGTGGGGCTGCATCAGTGGTACCGGTCCAAGCCCGACGATCGTGAGGAACTTCGTGTGAAATCTCCGAGGGAAGGTGCACTCCGCTTCATCAATCCTGTTGTCGAAATAAGTGGCCCGAAGACTTTTCCCGCGAAGATTCCCGCCTCCGGACGGCTGCGACGGACTGCTGCCCTGACTGTAGACCTGTTTTGGCGCCTGGCGTAGACCTTGGTATAGCGAGACGATTGACGGGCCTTCCTGGTGACGCCATCGATTTTTGAGTTAAGTATTTGTGGGTCGCTCCCATAGTTCTTGGTTGTTGACACTTTAGCGAGTGTTTTTGTTGTTAACGCTGTGTGAGTGTTTTTGTCGGTGACACTTTGCTAGCGTTCTTTGTTGTGTTGTTTGACGACTGCAGCCGCCAAAAACCGAGGGTTTTGTTCTTTGCTGGGACTTGGTAAATCCCGTAACCCTTGAAGTTTGTGAAACTCGGCTAGCGTGCAGGATGCCTGGTCGCAGTACTTTGTTTAGTTGTTTTAGACCTTGCGGTACGGATTCCCGACTGGAGGACTCGTGTCCAATACCTCCGGTTGGAACTCCCACTTATGAGCTCTATAGTAAGCATGGGCTAGGCCCAATTACCTTTAACGATTATTGGATTAAATACACGAAAAAGGACGGCGACCTTCGTTGGCCACCTCATGGTAGCTTCGAAGCTCCGATCTTAGATAATCTAGAGATTAAATTGTTTGAAAGAAAGTCAAGGCCGGCCATGTTTGACGCCTTTCGGTTGTGGCGTAAAGAAGCCCGACAGAAAGAAATCAGACAGACTAAACGTAATCAGCGAGATAATGTTGCTACCATAGTGAAGAAAGCAGAGCAATTTCAGCGTGATAAGGAGGTTAAGGATAAGGAAGTGTTTGACCGATTACAGCGTATGACTGTGGATAAATGTTATCCCGCTTTACCTACGGAGTCGGAAAAGAAGGAAGAGCCAGTTGAGGATCCCTTAATGTCTTATCTTATGAAGTCGCCACCTCCGTACGTACAGGGAACCGCAGTTCCTGTGGTCCCTGCCGTACCTATTCTTCCACCTAATCCGCCTCCGCCTGTTCCTCAACCTGCACCCGTTCTTCCGACTGTTCCTGCTCCTTTGCCTGTTTCTATTCCTACTGCTCCTCCGCTTCCACATACTCCTGTTCCCGCTACTGCTCCTGCTACTGCTCCTGTTTTGTTAACTCCTGCTGTTGCTACTGTTTCTACTCCTTCTCTTGTTAGTCCTGTGTCTTATTCTTCTCCTTCTACTCGTAGTCGCAATTCTCCTCTTGCGGCTAGTTTCTTTCATTCGCTCGGACCTGTTCATGGGTCCGCTGGTTCCGATGGTCCCCAGCGACGTAGTCAGCTTCCTGGTAATAGAGAACGTGCTTCGTTATACAATATGGCGATGGGTTGGATGGTAAATCCTCAGAGAAGTCCACCCCGTGTTGTCCTCGAAACATTTTGTCAATTCAATGTACCAACCCAGAGATATGTGTTTAATGAAATGTGTAAGTTCCTTCACGATCAGATAGCGGCTGATGCGCCTGACGAGGTGCTCACCGCTCTGTCTGATCTTCAGCTTCAGTTCGCAAATGGACTGATAGTGGATACTAACGTTCGACGTGCGGTCGAACGGTTGCTATCTTTTCGTCCCGCTCCTATACCTCAAGCTTTGTTTGTTGAGGATGTCGAAAGACTGCCAGATGAGTCTGGTCAATTCCCTATGCGTGAAGTTCCACCGGTTTGGATACCAGCAAATCCTAATGCTCAACCTCCGACACTGGCGCACTTCCAGAGAGTATGGATACATCTCCCATGGAAACGCTCGGAAGTGTTACAGGTGAAGCAATCTTTGCCTGACCCACGCAAGAATCCTACAGGATATTACAAAGAACTATCGCAGCTCGTAGATGCTACGGTAATGAATCTTGCCGATATCGATATGTTGTTTGGCAATGTCGTACCGCAACCGGTATGGGCTAAGATTCGCCATGAAAATCATCCGGCTGAATTAGGTGGTGCTTGGGCTGCCATTGTAGCGGCAGATGCTGGACAAGTGGCTGCTACTAAACCCGATCAGTTGATTCTTGACCTTCCTCAAAGAATTATTACGCTAATGAAAACTCTTATGCCAGCTATGAAGGTAAACTGGGACAAATTGTCAGCCTGTAAGCAGAAGAAAGATGAGAGTGTTTCCGACTTCTTTACGAGGTTCGAGGAAGCATTCATCGATCATAGTGGTCAGGATATGGGTACCGAGGGTGGTCAGAGATTGTTTGTGGATAAATTTGTTTCGAATTTATTGCCCGATTTGAGCAATAAATTAAAGAATTCGGAAAGTGCATGGGCCGTTTCTACTTCGGCTCAGATATTGGCTACGGCACAATACTATGAGAATAGAGAGAAAGAAGAGAGCGACCGTGCTGACAAAAAGACGAAAGAGTTAAAAACTAAAGTGTTGCTTCAGCAAGCGTATCCTCCACGTTCGAATCAGAATAATTCACAACAGAATAGATCGCAGCCGCAATCAAACAGATCCCAAACTCGTAATGACTCCTCCTCCCAAAGATCCTCGTTAGGGTACAATCAATGTGCTTATTGTAGACAAGAGGGTCACATTAAATTCAATTGTCCTGTTTTGAATGAACGTAATAGTGGTAACTCATCTAGAGGAGGTCGTGGTGGTTCGCAGCAGGCATCACGTGGTAGAGGTCGTGGTTCTCAGACTGATCGTTCAGATAACTCAAGACAAGGAGAGGGAGTGGTATCAGTTCCGGTTGATCAGAGAGGGCCTTACGTCGCAGTTGCTACATCGGGCGTCGTTGAGCCTTTTCTGTTGGACACTGGGGCAGCGAAAAGTTCTATCATGCATTCGAAACTCCCTGGCGCACCTTTGTCTGGCTTAACAAATGTTTCCGTTGGATTCTCTGGCGCCCCTGTTAGCAATCCAGTTTCGTGCCCTTTGCCCCTCAAAATTGGGCCACGTGAGCTAGAAGCTCCGTTGATTTTGACTACGGGTTGTGGTGAAAATCTTTTGGGCTTGGATTTGCTTAAACGTTTGTACGCAACGTTGTATTGTTCTCCTGCGGGTGTAAAGCTTACGTTAGGAGAGAGGGTTGTCTCTCCTATGTATTTGTCCCTCGATAAGCTCCCACCGGAATTGAGTTCTCTTCCTGCGTCTTTGTGGGCAACAGGTCCAAATGACGTGGGCCTACTTGATATCTCCCCTTATGTTGTGCAGTTGAAATCTAATGTGCGATTGCCACGTATTCCCCAATATCGTATCTCCCTTGATGGTGAACGAGCACTGTTGGCGATCATCTATGATTTGATCGAGAAAGATGTTATTGAAGAGACTCGGGGAAACGTGTGCAACAGCCCTGTGCTGCCCATTCTTAAATGTACTGATCCTTCAAAACCACCTGTTTATCGCTTTGTTATCGATTTACGGGAGGTAAATAAGATTGTGGTTCCTCAATTTCCCGTTGTGCCTGACATCACGGCGCTACTGACTCTGATTCCAGCTTCTGCATCGTGGTTTTCGGTGATTGACTTGAAAAATGCGTTTTTCAGCATCCCGATTGCCGAGGAGAGCAGGGACCTTTTCGGTTTCTCTCTTGGTGGACGCAGCTTCCGGTTCAAACGCGCTCCTCAGGGCTACTGTGAAAGTCCATCTATTTACAGCCAAGCCCTGAAGGGTCAACTGGATGCGTTTAGGTTGCCGGTCGGTGCAGCCTTGATCCAATATGTCGACGACTTATTGGTGGCTGCTGATACTCAGGACATTTGCAAAATTGCTACGGTGTCGTTGCTGCAACATCTCTGTGAGTTAAATCACAAGGTGTCACCTTCTAAACTCCAATATTGTTGTCAAGAAGTAACCTATCTAGGTCACTTATTGTCAAAGGAGGGAAGGCGATTGACCCCAGAAAGAATTGCAGCAATTGCGCGAATGGCTGTGCCAAAAACCCAAAGAGATGTGCGTGCCTTTCTAGGTATCACGTCGTACTGCAGGCAATGGATTCCTAATTTTTCATTGCTAGCGAAACCATTGGTGGCTCTTACGTGCAAGGATGTTTCGACTCCTTTACCATGGACGGAAGAATGTCAGAAAAGTTTTTCTGAACTGCGTGATTCATTGTGTTCGGCTCCTGTGTTGGGTACCCCTGACTACAGTAAGCCGTTTACATTATATGTTCACGAAAGGGAAGGTTGTGCTTTGAGTGTCTTAACGCAACCTTTTGGTGGTAAGCAACGTCCATGTGCATATTTTTCCTCAACCTTGGACCCGGTAGCTAGAGCATTGCCGAGTTGTTTACGAGCAACAGCGGCAGCTGCGGTCTCCATCCGACAATCAGCAGGATTGGTCATGGATAATATGCTTACGGTGATGGTTCCGCATGCAGTCGATACTCTTTTGAATCGAACGAAAACTCAGCACTTGACGAGTGCGAGGTTGTCTGGGTACGAGCTGACGCTCTTGGCAAGCCATATTCAGATAAAACGTTGTAACGTTCTGAACCCGGCAACTCTGTTACCAATTAGCACAGAGTCAGATGAAGTAGCAGAACATGACTGCTACTTGAGGACTGAAGAGGAAACAAAAGGTCGAGTGGACCTTAAAAACACCCCATTGGAGGATCCGGATGGTACTTTGTATGTGGATGGGTCATGTTTTAAGTTGCCGAATGGTGATGTGACTACTGCTTATGCTGTTGTAACATTGAATACTGTTGTTGAGACTGCAAGGTTGAATCAAAATTCTGCTCAAGCTGCAGAATTGATTGCTCTTACTAGAGCGTGTGCATTAGCGAAAGGGAAACGTGTGAATGTGTTTACCGACAGCCAATATGCGTTTGGCGTCGCTCACAGTTTTGGACGATTGTGGAGAGAGAGAGGTTTCTTGACGTCGCATGGTACGAAAATTCAGCATGGCCAGCTTGTGAATGATCTTTTGGATGCATTGACTTTGCCTACGCAAGTTGCGATTGTTAAGTGCAGTGCGCATCGTAAGGTGACGGATGATGTTGGTCGTGGTAACGCGTTTGCGGATGAGACTGCTAAGGAGACTGCCCGGAACCTTAGCACTCGAATGTATGTGACGAGTTCGGTTAGATGGCCTACAGAATCGAGTATGTGTGAAGACACTATCGAGAGTGTGAAAGCAATTCAGAATGAGGCCACCGAGACTGAAAAGATGAAGTGGAAAGAAAGTACGGGAAAGTTGGATGCGAGTGGTTGTTGGATTGATTTGTCGGATCAGAAAAGATGGATGTTGCCGGATGCGTATGTGCTGGCCGTTGTGACAATGGCGCATGGGTTAGCACATATTAGCGCGAAAGGTATTTGTAAGTTGCTGGCTCCTGTGTGGAAGAATGATGGTATTACGAAATGTGCCGAACGTCTGGTGAAGAATTGTATGGTGTGTATAATGTACAATCCTGGCAAAGGAACCCCAACTCCTCCTGGCAGTTTTGCTCCCCCTTCGTACCCCTTTGAGGTAATTCAATTGGACTTCATCCATATGGAGCGATGCAATAACCTAAAATACGTTTTAGTTGTGGTTTGCGCATTCTCCCGATGGATCGAGGCCTATCCTCTCAAAGACAATACTGCTTTGTCTACTGCGAAAATCCTACTGAAGGAATATTTTCCTCGGTATGGAATGCCTAGAGTCGTGTGGTCAGATAACGGAAGTGAGTTTGTGGGTAGTGTGATGAAGAGTGTGTGTAAGGGCCTTGGAATTAACCAGAAATTCCACAGCGCCAATCATCCCCAGTCAGCTGGATTGGTTGAAGGGTACAATGGCACCCTTAAACTAAAGTTAGCAAAGATTCAGGCTACGACTGGTCTTTCGTGGCCTGACGCTTTACCTCTGGCATTATTGTCAACTAGGGCGACTGTACACTCCCGAGTAGGGCTTAGTCCCTATGAGATAGTGTTCGGCCGTCCTGCGAATGTGTGGGGGGTTCCTAGGCCAGGAATGTTTTCTGATCTTAAGTACCCAATGTTGATCGATTATCTACATGACTTGACTGCTAAACTGAGGTTAATTCACCAACAGGTTTACGACGCATTGCCGACGCAGACGGAGGGTCCAGGCCACCAGCTCCAGCCCGGAGACTGGGTGGTGACAAGAAACTTTTCACGCAAAAATAATCTGGACCCGAGGTTCACCGGACCCTACCAGGTGCTCCTTGCCACGAGGACTGCTGTTCGTCTTGAGGGACGTAAGAATTGGGTGCATGCCACGCACACCAAAAGAGTCCCCATCCCTTTGCCAGCAGACCCGTGGGTAAGGAGAGGCATTGCGTCATCTGAAACAGAAACATTGCCGGCGTTTGTGCCTTTTAGCGACGCACAGCTTGTTGAAGAATCCTCAGCGCAGCAGAAAGACACTGTTGAACAATTAGCATCAAAAGACTCAAGACCAGAACACTCAACTGATCCGCAGGACGTTGTCTCTTCAACGGATCCTTTGTTTGACGAGCAGACACGTCCTGGGAAAACCCGATACTTTTTGCGATCTC
This sequence comes from Lissotriton vulgaris, assembly GCF_964263255.1. Lineage (NCBI taxonomy): Eukaryota > Metazoa > Chordata > Amphibia > Caudata > Salamandridae > Lissotriton > Lissotriton vulgaris. Next base: position 118,986,296 of record NC_141690.1, read on the forward strand.
GCACTAAGGACAAATAAAAAGATCTTGCCTTTACTGTATTGACAACTGCATTATCCCGTTTTCCGTGATCAGTTTTGAACTTTCGTATCACTGTGATTATTTTGTATATATATATATATATTGAGCTTCATTCCTTATACTTTTGCTTTTACAGCTGAGAGACTTTGTTTTTGCATATATACATACTGTGCATTGAAGGCCGTAGGGCCGCGCGCGTACTTCCTTCTGGACAGTAGGTCTTGACGCTAGGTTAAAGGCCGTCGGTTCCTGGGAACTCCTAGGGATTGACTATTGCTGCACAGAACGAAGTGCGTCAAGAAACGTTGCGGACGGTAGTAGGGAATGGCATTCTCGAAGCTGAATGATTTGGGGGGAGCTCAAGTCCACAGATTCAAGCTGCAGCAACTCAGTCGTACCAAATGTTTCATATTCCAACTGTTTGTATTGTTCTTGACTGCTTCTGCATTTTTGGCGGGTGGGGTGTATTATACGATGTCTTACTTCTTACTTTCTGCTACACCTACTCCTACTCCTGATTCTAATTTTACTTCTACTGTTTCTCCTCATTCTTTTCATATGTTACCGGAACACGAACAGGCTAGACGTGTAGAATTCCGCAACAATTCCTTTATTCAGCTCCTTCATCAACATCAGTTAGTGGTTAACACTACTAATTGTTGGGTGTGTGGGTTGATGCCACACACTACGGATAAGGGAATCCCATATCTGGTGTTACCGTATAGTTCCCAAGGGTCAGCTCGAGCATTTCAAACAATGTTTCGAAGCGCACTGGGTTTCCACCCCATTCGAGAACCACGTTCCCCCTACTCTGGTCCTACCTCGTATCAAAAACCTTTGTCGATAGCAATAGAGGATTTAGATAGTGATATCTATGATCCCTCGCTTATCCCTGAAGAAGAGATACAAGCCTATAGGGTCCTAAGTAGAGGCGAATATAGTGTGTTCACTAGTGAAAAGCAGCTTAAAAGCTCGCCTCCGATATGGGTCGTACCCCACACTGGTAATTTCTGTCTCATGGGTCGTGGCCGAAGATCGCAAGCCCGACTTGGAGCAAGTGCTTGCACTGAAAATTACATACTGCCGATGGTCTCGTCCCCTGTGTTTCTGGCTGCCAAGGGTACATACTTTATCTGCTATGATCGTGCATATGCATGGTTGCCCGCTGACTTCATGGGCTCATGCTTCATTGCAAATCTGTTGCCTCCGACGTTTACTGTAGATGCCGATTATCATAAGACTAGAGTTGTGCGAGGCGTAATTAGCGAAGAGGATACTGCCGGTCAAGAGGCAGGAGACTTTTTCAAGGGTTTCCTCCCGTTTTGGGGACCGATGGTCAATAGTAGGAACCTGAGACAGTTGACTCGAGTGGTAGAATCTACAGCTAATATTACTGCCAGTGCCCTTGGTAATATCACCACAGAACTTCAGGCGGAGAGACTTATGACGTTACAAAACCGTATGGTTTTAGATGTCATCTTAGCAGATCGAGGTGGGGTATGTAAGGTGATCCATTCGAGCTGCTGCATTTTCATTCCAGATAATGCTCCTACTGTCTATCAAGCCATCTCGAGGTTGCATAAAATCTCCGAATCCATACACGTGGATGTAGGGGATTGGACGCTACTTGGATGGTTTTGGGGCCTGATGTCGACTTGGGGTTGGAAGATTCTGATGATCATCGGAGTCGTTGTAGTGTTCCTGTTCACGTGTTGCCTTTGTGTGCAGTGTGGTCCTGCCTTATGTGGCCTCTGTGCTACAACGTGTATGAGACAACCACCTGTTACCAAGGGGACTCGGTTGGACAGAGCTATGCTACAGCAACATCTCGATGGTCTGATGAATATCGAATATGATTCCGATTAGTGCTTGCCTACATGAGGGCAAAAGGAGCGTCTGAGGTTCCGTGACAATTGTAAGTGGTGTTTTCCGACTCATACGAATATGGTCGAGTCTGGTATCTATGAACCGCAAATGACGAGTTTAGTAAGTGTGCGCAGTTTCGCTGTGCTAACTTTAACCGTTCGTTTGTTATGTGGGTTTTTCATCTGTACCCACGGGTTCCATCTTAGATACGGCATCCATTTTGTCTCTTGCCCTCAAGTAGCCAGCGAACGGACGATGTCCGCTTCGCGACCCTGGGACTCCCAAGATATTTGCGAAAGACACATGTTTTGTAAATGTCTTTATGACTAGGGGGATGCTACTGTAAGGCAGATGGCGCCGCTCGAGGCTCATCTTGCCGCACGGACTTATTGTCTCAGCCGTGCATCTCATTAGGCACGTCCTTTTGATGTCTGTATCTCGTGTTTCTCGATACCTCCCTTTTTACACCCTTTCCGATCTCCCCACTGTCTCCGTCTTCCTCTGCACCTGTCTTTGTTCCTATTTCGATCTGTTTTACTGCTGATTGGAATTCGCTAATGTTGGGAAGATGGTTTTTACAGTTGGGAACCGCCAAATGTTTCCGTACTTATGTTCCGGACCTCATGTGTTTCAAAGTGACCAAAGCGACCCCTCTGGGGGATAATGATGGGAACCGGGTTGTAAACTTTTGTGTTCAATGTTGTCCTATGGGTAAAAACTGTATAAAAGGAGCGATCCACAGAACCAATTTGAAGCAGTCTCCCCAAGTTGCACGTGGTGTACTTGTCGTGACTTCTGTGTTCCCTGCAGCAAATAAACCTTGAATCTTTGACGTCGAGGGAAGTGTCCCGTGTCTCTGTCAATTGTACGCCGGAGCAGGTTACCCACGAAGGTTTCAGGTGTTGTGCCCTGGCACCGCTGGGTCTTAAAGAACCCAGTCCTTCAGTGTCGACACTTGTTCTCTGTAACAATTTTAATATATGGCTGTGTAACCATTTTTTATAATTTTTGCATTATGCACATAATGATGTATTGTATTTTTTTTTATGCATGAATTTGTCGTTAACTGTTAATACAACTGCATGAAGCCGAATAAACCTATGTATGTTTTATTTTTAAACTACAAACTTGCCAAGACGTTTTTTATTTACTGTATATCTTGTGCTCTGTCTACAATTGTTTATACTACTGAACCATCCCTTCTGTTGTTAGTCCCCTTTATATGAGTAAGTTCACTGTGTGTGTGGTGAGTAGGCTCGCCAAAGTTAATAGGCATATAGAAAATTCCGATTCTGGAGGCATTGAAACTTTTGGATCAGACTAGTGGTCCATTAGCTCTGTGCCATAGGGACACCCCCTATCTTTTTAGGATGTTCAGGTCTTCCAGTGGCTGAACGAGCTGTGGGGTCCTTTCTCAGAGGACCTGTTTGCGTCCCACTTGGATCATCAGCTCCCGTGTTTTTTCAGTTGGAGACCGGATCCTCTGGCGGAGGCAACCAATGCTATTCTCCAAGATTGGAGTCAGGAGAGACGGTTTGCGTTCCCCCCTTTCTCGATGGTGATGCAGACTTTGGCCCAGGTTCGCCACCAGGCGGTGGCACTGGTGATGGTGACCCCGCTCTGGAGGTCCCAAGTCTGGTTTCCAGTTCTTCTGGAACTTTCTTGGGATTCTCCAATCCTACTCCCCCTGTTCCCTCACCTGCTGCTCAATCCGGTTCAGGAGCCGCATCATCTCATCACTCACGGTTCTCTCCACCTCATGGCATGGAGGCTTTCCGCTGATGCTGGTCGCTCCCGGGCCTTTCGAGATCGGCTGAGGGACTTTTGTCCAAAGCCTGGGCAAACAGTACGGCGAATCGCTACAGATCCGCTTGGACTAAGTGGATGCGTTGGTGTCTTCGAAGAGACTTGGATCCCTTGGTTGCAGGAGTCGTTCCTATTCTGAAATTTCTGGCAGAATTGGCAACCAAAGGCCAATCAACCAGAACAATCAACGCGATGCGTTCAGCGATTTCAGCGGGCCATCATCCGGTGGAAGGTGCACCGGAGGATGAACATCCGTTTGTTTGTAGGCTCTTACGAGTTATTCATCTTTCATTACCAACAGAACCTCGGTATTAAGTCCTCTGGGACGTCAATGTGGTCCTTAATCTCTTCTTGTCTTGGCAACCTAATGGGTATTTGTCTTTGAAGGAGCTTTCAGCGAAATTGGCCATGCTTTGTGCTTGGTATCTTGCCGTAGAGTGTCGGATGTCCGTGCCTTGGATGTTTCGGCGAGAGTTTTTTCCCCGGATGGGGTTACCTTTACGGTGGAGGGTCGCACAAAATCTGCATTATGAACTATCTCGTACCCAGCTTTTGTGGATGCCCCAAGCTGTGTGTTGTGCAGTGTCTGAAAGCCTATGAAGAAGTAACTCTGGAACTTCGCCCTCTGGGCGAGAGACAATTGTTAATTGCCATGTGAAAACCACAGAAAGCAATCTCCTCCCCCACAATTGTGAGGTGGGTGCGTTGGGTCATGCAGGAAACAGGCATTGATACTAAGAGTTTTGGAGCTCATTGAGACAGAGGGGCCATGGCCTCTAAGACGTTTTCTGCAGGAGCTTGTTTAGAGGATTTACTGCTTGCCACGGATTGGTCCTCTGATTCTACCTTTAAGAGGTTCTACTTTAAACCAATGGTGGATATTGCTCAGTTGGTGGTGAGTAAGCTTTGAACTAGCATAATCTGAGCCTCCGGTCATGCCAAAGAATCGAAATTTACCTAGCGGATGTAACAGTAAGTTTTAATTCCATTAAGGACACGGAGGCGAGGATTATCCCTCCCAGGACTTCTTCAAGTAAGAACCCACCCGTATGGCAGTAAGTAATTGGATTTTTAATCTGACTGTTGATTTTCATGCTGGATACTGTTGATTATATTGTTGTAAGTGTGGTTTCTTTTACAACGCTTACGCTATCATATTTGTTTGTCAGGCAATGACGGTTCCAAACAAGACAAATGAAGAGTGAGCGTAATCTGCGCGAAGAAAGAGGGAGATCAGTGAAGAGAGACTGCATATCTAGCTTTCATGGAAAGAGTGGAGGGACTAAGTTATGGACTGTTGTGATGGACTCATGGAAATTGTAGTTTTTTGCCTAATGACACATGAGGTTTTTAAATAATGTTTTACTATTTGGATTTGTAAACATTGATTAAATGCTTTTCCGAGGCTGCTGTGAGTTTTGTATGTAATAAATAGCGAAGAATGAAAAGCATAATCCTCGCCTCCGTGTCCTTAATAGAATTGAAACTTACCGTTACATCCGCTAGGCAAATTTCGATTCAGGAATAGTGCCCTGCTGTTTGGGCCAGTTTCCGTGTTCTATCGCCATTTTGTATCTGGGTGTAAGGGGACAACTGTAGAGCAGTGCACAAAAAACGTGAAACTAATAATAAATGAAAGAAAGTGTGCTTTAATGACTAAAATTGGATAGTGAGGAGGTTAAGACGCTTTAATAAACACCTCTTCACTCCCACCAATAACCAATAAAAGAGTACGACAGTAGTAGTCTCAGCAAATAACTATCACTTAGTGTGTAAGGTCAACATGTTTCTGCAAACTCAATGGAGCCAAAGGTATCCTGCTGCTTTCATCAGGACCATGATCGCTACTGCTCAATTTTAGTGGAAAATGAAAAAAGATTTATCACCTGGGTATCATCTAGGTCATCATTCTCCTGGCTAAATGGCAGGTGAGAAAGACTCCACCTCACCTGGCCACATGGCAGGTAATTGGAGCACCGCTCTTCCCGCCGGTACTCCAGAAGTCCTTCTGGGCTGTCTCCTCAAGGCAGCCCAGTTGTCCCCTTACACCCAGATACACTATAGAGTTCACTGGGCCTCGCTGGACAGATGAATTATATACACCTTGCTTATATGCAATGGTTACAAAATCTTACCTTCATGGTGTGAAGGATCCCAGATGATGAATAGGGCGGTATCGATCGACAACTGATGGGTATTTTTTCACATGGAAAGAGTACCCAGTGGTTTAGTGTAATATCACTTAGTCACCTAATAATATTGATTTAGATTCACCATTTTTTGGTTCTTTCTCCTGTTGTTTCAGATACTTAGTTAGTTTATTCTTTTCTGTGACCCACTTCTACATTTTGGTGATTCAAGACTTTACAGGTGCAACACTAGCCAGATTCTCAGTATCCAAAAAATACTTCCAGGAGGACACCAGGAAACAAAACAAACAGTATGTGGTTGCGTAGTGGTCTGCACTAAACTAGTGATGTACTCCAATCACTGTGGGTCAAGTACAAATACAAGTTCAAATCCTTCCGCTGCCACCAATGTTTGAACTGGGGATCTCTAGTTGGCAGAGGTAGGCACCACTGTCCAAATAGGGACCCTTACTTCTAGTCAGGGTAAGGAGGAAACACTCTTAGATAACCTCTGCTCACCCTCTGAGTAGCTTGGCACGAGTAGTCAAGGCTTATCGAAGGCAATGTGTAAGGTATTTGTACCAACACTCTCAGTAACACAGTAAAAACACCACAAACTGACTTCACAACAGTTTAGAAAAATAAAAGTATTTAATCTAAACTACACAAGACCAAAACGACAAAAATCCAACATACACAGTTCAAGAATATGGTTTCAAAAGATTTCTTAAAGTTACGATAAAATAATCCACAGTTGCGTGGAAAGTTCACAATTGTGTCACATTTGGCCAACAGTACCTTTAGATACGACAAAGTTCCAAAACAGAAGCTGGTGCGGTGGAAAACAAGAGATGCATCACTCCTGAGACCCTGGGGAGGTGATGCGACAACCCCGCTGGATGTAGCGGGCGTGTTGCCGTGACTCCGGCGGACTGTACGGGGAGGGAGGCGATACCTTATATGGATTCCGGTGCGGAGGTTACGTAGGAAAATGCTCGCAAAGGTGTGATGCGACAATCTTTTGGGACTGCGACGATCTCCGAGACGACGATGCAATTGCTCTGCGACCATTCTCGCAGCGACATGATGCAGTGATCTCACCCAGCGGCGAAAGGCTCTGCGACGATATTTGCAGCTAACGAAATCTTCCCGCACACGAAGGATGCAACGTCTTCAGGCAGCGGTGATAGGCGCTGCAACAATCTCGGTCTTCGTAGCGGCGGTAATTTTCTCGCTATGCCGGGGATGCGATAAAACTTGCAGAAAGTTCCTTAAACGCTTGGTTTCTGGCTTCCCAACACAGGTACAACTTACAGAGGCACCACACATGGGCCAAGCACTACAGGAAGGACAGAACTCTCTCAGTAGAGTACAGGGAAGCTTGGGGTGAAGTCCTTTTGTTCCTGGGACTTCATAACAGGGAGCCAGCTCTTCTCAGGCCCTTGGAGATTCCTTCAAGCAAGGGGACACAGCACAAAGCAAAGTCCTTCCCCTCTCCTTGGCAGCAAAGCAACAGTCGGTCAGTCCAGCAGAGCAACAGCAGGACAGTCTTCCTTCTTCAGTTTCAGCTTTCTCCTTGGCAGAGGTTCCTTCTTGATTCCAGGATGATCTAATTTTCTGTAGTCTGGGGTCCTATACTTATACCCCTAAAAGTCTTTATTCCCTTTGTGCAAGAGGGCTCTGAGCCCAGTCTTAACCAGTCCTGAGTGTTCCTTGAGCACTTAGTTTTCCTGGCCTCTCCTTTCCTTTGGGAGAGAGGGGGCAGGGTCGTCAGCCGCCCAGCAGGAGGTGGAGCCAGAATTGTGGAGGTAAAGCACAGCCCTGGAGCACTTTGTTGACATGATTCCTTCTCTCCTTTCACAGTCCAGGGCAGAGACATCAAATGCACCACAAGGGGTGGAGCCTGCACTGTGGGGGGCGGGCACAGTCCTATTCAGGTGCCAGGTGCAACTCCTCCCTCCCATCTAGATGCAGATCTCTCTATTCACCACTAGGCGGACTCATTCTGTTTCCTGGAATCCCCCAGCCCTGTCACTCACAAACCAGACAGTCAATTCACAAACCAGCCAAGGCACACAGAAAGGTCAGACAAGAGAACAGCCACTTTCTAAAAGTGACAATTTAAATCACAGGATTTGAAAACCATACTTCCTAAAAGATGTGTTATTAAATTCTGAGTTCAGGGATGCCAGACTTTTATTTTCTATCTTGCTCCTATGGGAGGATATGCAGGTAAACATTATACACAGCATTCCCCATTATAGCCTATGGGCAAGATAGCATTTCAATAGTGAAAAACTAAAATGGCTGTAATTCACTACCAGAGCATGTCACCCACCCTAGCACATGCTCTACTTTTCACATACACTGCACCCTGCCCAGGGGGGGGGGGGTACCTTGGGCCTTCCGTAGGGGTGTACAATGTGTACAGAAAGGGAAGGGTTAGGCCTGGCCAGTGTGGACACTGGTCAGGTCAGCATGGCAGTTAGCAACTGCACACAGGCACTGCGGTGGCAGGCCTGAGACACCATTTTAGGGCTACCCATGTGGGTGGCACAACCAGTGCTGCAAGCCCACAAGTAGCATTTGAATCACTAGCCCTGGCACACTCATAGCACTTTACTAGGGACTGCCTGGTAAAACAAATATGCCAATCATGGATAACCAATTATATTAACAATTGACACAGAGAGTATATGCACTTTAGCACTGATCAGTAGAGTCCTATTCCCAACAACAATAGGTCAGGAAAAATAAGAGAGGAAGAAGCAAAAAGTTTGAGGTTAACCCTGCAAAAAGGGCCATTTCTAACAGCCCTAAATAGATTAGAAGCAAAATTGATCGAAAAACACCACACAGCTACCGCAGGTCTTAATGACCAAGATGAAATGTGGGCTCTTTTACAATAAATGAATAGTCCATACATATAAACCAATTTACTGGATTACATCTTTTTCAACATTACTAAATATTAGTGATGTCTGAATTAGTAATTTTTTATATGATATATTGAGCTACGAGATATGAGTTCTCCATGGCACATGTTTTAACTTTCTCATGTTATTTTGTGTTTTTTTCTTCGATGCTGGTGCATTCTGACTGAACACATGACGTTTAGAATGTGAGGGGCAGCATTAAAGCAAAAAAACACGTGGTGCTGGGTCACTTTCTTTCGTCAATTTTATGTAAAAAAATGTTGGGGCACGGCCTGCCAAGCTGCGAAATGGCCGCTAGCTAGGCAAGCTCCGCCGGCCGAGACAACATCCTTACAAAATCCACACAACTGCTGAGCACTTACTGTGCTTAAATACTCAACAACACAGCCCATCATGTGCGGCACCCATCGATCCGACGCTCAATGCTGGATGTGCTCCTGAGGCAGAGTTTTATGTCCCGATCTAGTGCGACCTGAAGCTGATCATTGGCGGAGCGAATGGGCAGCCGGCTGCAGCATGAAATGAGACCGCGGTGCTACAAATGCGGTAGGCCTCGGACCCCGAAAAAGACTGCAGGATAATTTACGGATAAGGAGAAGGGCGAAGTGATATATCGGTGCTACCAGGCGACTGGAGGTACCTGCACCTGGCCGTGACCGCTTTGAGGCGTACTCCTGGGCAGATAAACAGACGGCGAGGAATCGGCACGGGAGAGGCAGACCCCGAGGCAGGTGAAGGTAATTTGCGGACACTCTACATAGGCGCTAGCACTCCTGGAGAAGGGGGCAGCTTCAGGAGTGAAGTTGCTGCAAGAAACGCCGCCGCATTGGTTGGACCGGTGAAGGCCTTGGCCTGCAGTGCGCTGTTTGACCGTGAGGCCTAGTATGTAGCCTGTGAGCCCCTGTTAAACCTCATGCCAGCACCAGTGGGTACAAGCACGATTGGGACACTGCTCTTGGCACTTTGACAACGCAGACAACTCAGAACACCCTGGTAAAGCGAGAATGATCATTCCTGCTGCTTATAATGACCAGCATCTACGCCTTAAACCTCCGAGTTCACCTGCCTTGTCGGACAGAGAGACGAGACACTCTGTTAGGCGTAGAAAACCAGGTTTATTAGCTGCAGCTAAGCACACTTGTACCTAAAGTACAGAGTAGGTTCTTAGGAGACTGCCACTTTATTCCTTGGCTCACAATCTCTGTCCATCAATTGTTGTTTTTGCATTTGTCACCCCGAGTGGGACGGGTATGCTCAGACGTGAGTCCCGTGCTCTCCACACCACTGGAGTCAAGCTATCCTGGTTGAAAACGGCTGAGAGCCAGAAACCGGTCCTAGGATGCTTGATTCCGGTCCAGGGAAGACATGGCTTGGCAGTTCGGGCTGGACTGTTCCCATGAGGCACAGGGTCAAGGCTGGTTTGCATATGGCCATGTTTGAACTGGGGTGATGTGGAGTGCAGAAAAACAATGGATTTAGGCCCAGATCTCTGTACTGGGGTGAATGTATGACATTGTTCTGCATTCTGTCCATCAATTATTGTTTTTGCACAATCTTTTATAGTACACATATTTACAACGTATACTCCCAATACATACAAGGCTAGCCAATAGGAAAAGTTGGAAAACAAGCTATCAAGTGTCCCAAATACGCCCTTCTTTCAGACCCTGTGTGTCACCCCTCCCCACAAGTTAATCAGTGCTAGTGCCTACAATCCAATTTGCAGGTGGCAGGACGTATTTGTGTGCCTCAAAGGATAGTTGTGTAACAAGATAATACAAGGAGAGAATAGCGAAGGCCAGTCGGATAAGATAAAGTAAGGAAAGAATAGGGAGAGCCAAACAGTCAGTCGAGACAGGGATCAATCAACCTAGACATGGATTAGTGGACTCGGCCAGACCCTGGCATCGGTTTCGCAAACAAGGGCAGGGGGTTACTTTTTAACAGAAGAGACACGTAGGAGCTGGAAAAGGCAAAAACACTCAGTTCGCCATGCTGCCTGAGTTAGGGCAACACAAAATGGCGACGGGACACAAAATGGCGGCCGAATATGGGACAAAGTCGAAAACCGAAGAACCTCACTACCTACAACTTGTAGTACATTATTCAGTGTAATATAATGCGAACATTAAGAACTGCACACTTTACTGCTGACCAAAGACTGCCATCAAATTCTAATACTGCAGACAGAAATGTCTAGGTGATTTGACCCCAGATCTGGAAATAACAGCCTTGTGTAGTTTCTTAGTGGATGCTATTTGAGAGACTACATTGCCCATAGTGCACAGGGGCCCTTGCGAGTACGTATGAGCTGGCGCACAGCACTTTTTAATCACGCTCTCTTTCCCACAGCCTGGGACACTCCGTGGACACAGTTTCTGGGACTATAACTATGATGAAGTTGTAGGACTCGCACAGCAATGTCTACCAAACCAAGTCTTCAGATTGAATAGTTGTAGCGTGCAAGGCTGGGGCTTCGCTTCCTGAACAATCCAGCGTTAACAAGTAATCAATAAGCAACCCTCATTGAGGGGTGTCCCCCTGCGCACCGCTTTAATGGTACCAAACTGGTATTTCAACAAAATAGTCAAATAAATCCAAAAGAAGTTAGTTGAATTTTCTCTTTATAATTTTAAACATATGTTGTATTTCTTCATAGAATTGTAAGTTTCATTCCAATCGACATAATGCTTAATTCCAATCAACACGTTAATCATTCCACATGATCAGTCCCAATGCATTTCGGACTGGAATAGTCCTTCATCAGGGGAATCTGTACCACAAAAGAAAATATATGGTCTGAGTTATGGGGGCACGTCATAATATCATCCAATGCACATAAACAAATTGCGATTTACACTGTTGGGTATGACTAAGTTAAATCACTAAGACAAATCCTCGTCTCAAAGGTCCATATAAAAACATCCGAGGATTACATGTCAGGTAACAAGAATAGTATGCGTTTGTTTCAAACTAGTAGAAATGAAAAGAAAGTGATCAGATAGCAGAAACTAAGAACCAGAGTGTAACGCAACGCGTTATATTGTGGAATGTGATCACAGTAATACACATAAATGAACGATGTCTTGGATTCTCATATCAAGTGAAAATAATTAGCAGAACCATCACCGGACATGCGGAGAAATGAAAGAAAGTGGCCCCTGGTACGGATTCAGAAATAAAGAAATAAATGAATGAAAGGTTGGCTCGTGCGCGCCTAAAAATATAGGTGATCGGTCCGAATGACACCCGCATGCACCAAGGCTAGCAATGCCAATTCAACTTACGTTTAAACGTTGCTCTCAACACGCCGGTCACTGAGCCGAACGGTGGAGAGTTAGTAAAAGTGGCAGTGATAGATATAGAAAGAGGGCTGAATGATGTTGAGGAAGGGTGGGGGCCATCTTGGAAATAGTTCGAAGAAAATAAAAGTGGATGAAACATGTGTAGGAAGTAAAGAGTGATGACGGTGATATTATAAATATAGTAGATGGTGTACAGAAATAAAGACCTAGTATATAGTACAGTATGAAACTAGAAAAAAAGCAGAGTATTGAAGGATACAAAGTGAAGGCATCAAAACCAAATAAAAGTAAGCATTATAAACATTATATAAAGCTTAACAAACACTCAAAGCAAATGCGGAGAGTGAAATTACAGATAGCATACAAATTCCATCCGATCATTCAACCCTGTGGGTTGCATGGAGCACAAATAACAAATCCAAAAATTCTCTCTCTGGAGAAGTTTGTTCTTGTGGTTAACTCCTTGGGTATGTACCACATTTTCCAATACAGTAAACTTGAGTTGGGCTACATTGTGTCTATGCTCAAGAAAGTGCATGGCCACTGTGGATTTGCTGTTGTGTGTCCGAATGTTACTCTTGTGTTCAAGAATTCTTGTGCGAATTTTTCTGTCCGTGTGTCCCACGTAAGTGAGACCACAAGGGCATTTAAGTAAATAAATGACACTTTCAGTGTTGCAGGTGGCATTGACTTTGAGACGAATCTTGTTTCCTTTCATAGGGTGATGCAAAATATTGCCTCTCATTACATTATTACAATTGCTACAGTTGTAGCAGGGTTGTAGGCCTTTGAATGTTATGGTTTTGGTTTCTCTTGAGGAGTGAGTCAAAAGTTCTTTGATGTTGGATCCACGTGTATATGCAAACATGGGTGGTTGCTCAAATAATACTCTAAAGTCTGGTTCTTTACTTAGGAGGTGCCAATGTTTCATAATCATTTGTCGGTATTTGTTGCTTAAGGTGGAATACTTAGAAATCACTATGGCTCTTTTGTTAGGTTCTTTTGGTTTGGAGACTAACATGTCTTCTCTTTTCATGGATTGGCATTTATCATGAGCTGTCTTAACGACCTCCAAGGGATAACCACGATCTTGGAATCTACAACATTCTGTTACCAGTTGTTTTTTACATTCTTCTGGTTCAGAGACAATGCGTTTGATCCTCATAAGTTGGGATAGAGGAAGGTTGTTTTTTAAGTTAGATCTGTGAAAACTGGTATATTGGAGGATGCTGTTTCGATCAGTCTCTTTTCGGTGCAAGGTTGTCATAATGTTGTTGTTCTCCAATTTTACTTGTACGTCCAAGAACGTTACCATTTTGTCATACACGTTCCACGTGAATTGTATTCGATCATTAATAGAGTTGAGATAGGTTAAAAGTTCAACAATTTATTGTGAGGACCTGACCATATGATGAAAATGTCGTCAATGTAGCGGGTGTATAATTTCCCACAATCTATCCAGTCTGGTTGGTTAAGTATTTTCTGTTGTTCAAAGTAGTTCAGGAATAAATTCGCGTATGCTGGGGCAGCACAATTGCCCATGGATGTTCCATTGAGTTGGAGATAGCAAGTGTCATCTCAAACAAAGTAGCTCTGGTAAAGTGTAAACACTAATAGTTCCATCAGGAAAGTTTGAAAGTTCATCTCAATGTTAGAGTTGAGCAGAGAATTTTCAATGGCTTCCAAACCAAGGTTGTGTGGGATGGAAGTGTATAGTGACTTGACGTCTACTGTACATAACCAAGATTGTTCGTTTTCACTTATCATCAAGTCTTTGAGTATGGTCAAGAAATGGGTGGTGTCACGAATATATGATGGAGTCTTCACAACCAAAGGTTGTAGGTGTTTATCCAGAAGTTTTCCCACGGGTTCGTGGATGCTGCCTCTAGTGGATACGATTGGTCTGAACGGTGGCTTATGAAGGTCTTTATGCCCCTTCGGTAACATATATAACCATGGAGTTTTAGGGTTCAATTGTGTCAGAAACTTTTTTGCTTTCTCAGTGATAATGTTGGCCTCCAAAGCTTTAGACAAGATGTTATCCAGTATCAGCATGTATTCTTCATTGGGATCAGTTTTGAGGGCAGTATATGTGGTCGTGTCAGACACATGTAGTAAGACTTGTTCATCATAAAACGTTCTGTCCATGATTACTAGGGCACCGCCCTTGTCTGCATTTTGACATATTATTTGTTTGTTCTCTGCAAGTTTCAAAAGGATGTTTCTTTCATTCATGGTTAGATTACTGTGTTTGATTTTAGGTTGAAATGGTATCTTCAAGACATCGTTCTTTAAAAGCCAAGAAAGCGGAGATAAATGTATCTCCCTATTACCTAGCTGTCGCTAATACCAGTTAGCGACAGCTAGTAGGAGATAGCGACCATCTTGGGCCCCGCTTTGCATGTCAGTGATATTTATCACTAATGACATGCAAAGTGGGCGTGCCAAGATGTTAGCGACTGGAAACAGTCGCTAACATCGCTATCTCCTATTACCAACTTTTGGAGATATTCGCGCTAAGCGCGAATATCTCCAAAAGCTAACACCTGCCCCTGAGCAGTTCTTAGCCATGTTATCCAATGGTAGGTGGATAACATGGCTAAGAGCACTTGCTCGGTAATGCATGAATATCGCTGACTTTACAGCGATATTCATGCATTTCGGCCGATTTTTATCGCTTAGGAGATAAACCTTGATAATAGCAAGGCTCCTAAGCGATAAAAATCGCCGCAGCTCAGCGATAAAAATATCGCTGCTAAACCAACATGGTGATAATTATCGCTAGTTGTTGGTAATATGCCCCTACATTTTATAATCCATCGGGTGGACTGCCTATGAGTTTGGTGTTCTTGGAGCAGTGCGCTGGCGTGGCGTCCCGTGCCAAGACGGCCTAGCTCGTAATGAGCCCCGTATTCTTAATGCTAGTCTCCAGTCATGTCATGAACTCAAAACTAAGCAGCATTGTTATTTGTGAACCTCGACATTTGACAAGACCAGAAGCTAACTGTTAAGGCACACTTTGTTCCCCTGAATTTCTTCTAGTTATTTATTTATGCATTTATTTTTTTTTTTTACAAATTCCGCTCTTAAACCCTGAAATTACTCTTCAACTCTCTCAAATGATGGTCAGCTTAGTATGGTTCTGTGGTTCCTCCAAGAAATGTATCAAAACAATAATTGCCATTTCCAATTACCTTTCACGGTGTATACTCATAGGTGACATTTTAATAGCTGACAAGTGTTCATAAGTAGACTAACCCTGTGGGCGAAATAGAAGCCAGGGGGCTGCGAGAGATAAGTGTCCACCTGCTACAGACAACAGGCCATGTGGGGAACATTGCGCCATAGCACACCACTCCAGATTCATGCTAGCCCTTTCAGCCATATACGTCTGAATTACAATTGATGGATTCCTGTGAATCCCTCAGAAGCACACCTGCATTAGTTTGCCTGTCTGGTTTACAGCTAGAAAAAAACACATTTGATACCAGTCTGACCTGACCCCGAAATGTAAAGCGGTTTCTCTCCTTGAGAGATTTGAGTAAATCCCAGAAGATGCAATGCAGTTTCATCATTTAACCCCATCAGCAGACTGCAGCTGCATCCCAACTACATGCTGCTGGAATAACAATTCCCAGAGCGATAAGTGTCTGAAACAGTGCCCACGGCAGTGATGCACAGACTACTAATACACAAAAAGAAATAAAAGAATTAATAGGTTCATGAAAATTCCTCTGAATTGCATCCGTTTGCCAAAGCCAGAGAATTTTATTTGCATTTTATTCTGATCCCACAGCAAACGAAGTGGCACAGATGGAAATGCATGCCAAGTGGATTTAAACAAATCTTCCCATTTGGATCTTTGTGCTCGGGCGGTGGCCAGTGTAACGTGTGATGGCGCTGTGTGTTAGAAGACACTCGTCTGTAACCATTAGGTATGCTCCCATTGAATAAATGAGCACAGACGTAGGCAAAGGGGAGTCAATAGGTTTAATATGCCATTATCCAGATTCAAAGGTAGACACTTGACTCAGAACTATCTTTTCCAGCGTGGAAACGACTAAGGCACCTTCCATACAGTGTTCAAGGGAAGGGGGTTTATCACTCCAACCTTTGATAAAATTGCAACAGTATGTATGATACACATTAAAATGGCACCCCACTGTGAAAACATTAACTGAAATTAAAAAGAAAATCTCAAGTGAATGACAACAAATTTCAATTGTTTTAAAAAAGTCACAACCTTGTATTTTTTAATTTGTCATGGGTACCTTTGTAACACAAATATATAGCCAAGGATAAGCAGAATATTGCCTTAGTGACAGAGAAGGCTCTTTCGTCCTTTTTGAGGGCTCTCAGCAACTTTAGCTGTCCGTTGGCTTGGCCTATTGTTTCAAATACACATAGGGCCACATGTACTAAACTTTCCGTTTGTGGTTTCTACTAGCGAATATTAGTGATTTGCTATTAGGAAATCACAAACACTTATCTACCTATCTATCAGCCAGATTCATCAATCTCCCGTTTTGCGAGGCCCTAATAGCGAATTATAGCGATTCGCTATTAAGGACTCGCAAAACGGGATTCATGTAGGATTTGCAAAATTTATTGCGATTCCTACTGATTCCTTATTTGCGATTAGCAAATTGCTAAGCGCAAATAAGGAAAAACTCCCCATTCATTCCTATGGGCCAAAAGGCCCATAGGAATGAATGGGGAGTATTCCTTATTTGCGATTAGCAATTTGCTAATCGCAAATAAGATTGCGATTTGAAGGGTGCCAGGGGTGTCCAAAGGACACCCTGTAGCACTCCTCAAATGCACATTTGAACAGGTGTTGCGCACACACATGTCCAGAGGACATGTGTGTGTGTAACATACAAAAGTAAAAAATGCACTTAAGTGCTTTTTACTCGTTTTTCGCAATTTACCACGAAGTCAGATTTCGTGGTAAATTGCGACCAAATATTGCGAATTCGCAATTTCAAATAGGGTGATGAATTGGATTTAAGGAATCTCTATTAGAGATTCCTTAAATCCAATTCCTCGCAAATATGCGATTTCGGTAATAGCGATTTTTGCATTTGGGATGATGAATCCCAAATGCAAAAATCGCACTCGCAAACGGCCAGATTCTCAGAATCTGGCCATTTGCGAGCGCAATTCTGGTTGATGAATATGGCTGTATGTGTCTTTGACACATTTGGCGATTCCTAATGGGGTCGCTATTGACCTTCTTCATTAATGTTCATAAGGCAGGTCACAATTTATGAGGCATTGGGAATCGCTAAAAACACAGGGATGGTGGCCTGTAGGCCACTAATGTCTGAGTTTGCTTTTAAATAAAGTTTTTAATGCAACCCGTTTTCCTTAAATGAAAACAGGATGCTTTTCCTTAATGGGAAACGGGATACGTTCAAAAATAAAAAATAAAAAGTTTTCTTTGATTTTTTTGCAGTGGTCCGTGGGGCCTGCTCGTAAAAAGTGTATTTGCAACCAGTCGCAAAGGGGATGGGGTCCCTTCACGTTTATGAATGGATTCGAGAAAAAAGTACCCAACAGTACAAATCATCCCTCACCTACATCCACGGTGGGGTAAGGAGTAAGTTGACCACAAGACAAAAAACATACAGGGGAGGTTGAGAGGAAAAGGTCAGACGTTACACGGGTAGTGCAGTCGACAGAGCCCAGCAACATATGTGACAATGCAGTCTGGTCAGTAAGGACTGTGGACAGATCGAGAGTGAGCTATAGCTCCTCTAAGGGGAACCTACTTCATGGGTAAGATGGAGCACTCGTAGGTAAATCGAGCAGGGCAGATCCCTAAACTCCCTAAAACTCCTGGAAGAGGAAGCGTAGCCTTATCGAATTGGGGCAATCTATGCTCAACCACTGCAGTCAGTTTCTTCATACCCAAAAGGCCCCAGAGTTTGTGAAGCTAGTCCAGCTTTGTCGGGTCAGTGTCTGATACCCATTTGGCTAAGATGGTGTGTTTTACTGCACAAAGGGCAAGAGTGAGATCTTTTGCCCTTCATGGACCTTAAGGGCTAGGTGCGCTCATTATGGAGTCCTAACAATATATAGCTGGGGAATCGTGGTATGTCAGTGTCGTACATCTCATTAATAACCACCAATACTTCTGGACAAAAGTGCTGAAGTGTGGGGCATTGCCAGAAGATATGAGTTAGTGTCCCAGGGTGACCACACTGCCGTCAACAACTGTTATTCCCTTCTGGCTTCCAGTTGGCCAATCTCAAAGGTGTATAGTACCAGTAGTGTATGATTTTTATGAGTGTCTACTTGCCATTGGCATTGCGAGTAGAAGTGTGTTCCATGCAAAATGTCTGCCCATTTCTTGAAGGTAAAGGAGTATTCACACTCCAGCTCCCATCGGCTCTATACATGTTGGATTGTTAAGAAATACATACATACCCGATATGTCTGTGGTGTGGTTGATAAGCCACTGCTCGAAGGCCGTGAGTGGACGGCTGGTGTGTGGTTTGAATGATGTTGTGTGGCTTTAATAGATAGATGTTGCCAAAGCGCATTAGCAGGTATGTCATAGTTTGAGTGGATTTGTGCAAAATCCAGAAGGCTATCGAGGTGAAAGAGATCTCCCACCCGTTTAAAATTGTAAACTTGTCACTGAGAAAATGACGTGTCCTACAAGGTGGGTGGGAAGTGAGTGTTTCCAATTATTGATGTTTGGGGTGAGACGTAGGTGGATAGTTTCTTTGATAACTGTACCTTGTCCCAGGTGCCTACAGTCGTTCGGATCACCAGGAAATTATGGACCCTCAGTAATCTGTGTGGTATAGGGAGCCAGGATATCTTCCAGATGTGGATCTCAGCTATTTTTTGATCAATAAAGCACCAGTGTTTCTCAGACTCGTTTCAGGACCATTCTACCATGTATGTCTTCTGTGCAGCCTGGTAGTAGTGCATCAAATGGGGAATTCCCAGTCCACCTTCCTTCAGGGGCCAGTAAGCTTGGCTCTTTGCCATAAGGGCCAGATGTAATTCTCAATTAACTGAGGGAACTTCCCTATAACATGTGGCAGAAACTGGTGTGGCAATATCTGCATCACATATAGTATTTTAAGCAAAAGAGTAATTTTTACAACTGCCAGTTTTCCCATCCAAAAGAGGGAACCTCCTGTCTAGGGCTGTAGGCCTGTTCTCAATGTGGACAAGAGCACTCTGTTGTTACACTCCACTGTTTTCTCCAGTGTGTATTGAATTTGCGGGCCTAGGTAAGGAATCCCCCTGTGCAGCCCAGGTGAAGTGGAAGAAGCGACTAAGGTACAGGATGTCTGCCTGTGGAACAGTGAGTCCCAGTATTTGCATTTTCTGCAGATTAACTGTAAAGCCTGAGATCCTCCCAAAGGTGTCTAGCTCTATCATCAAATCTGGGAGTGATGCAAAAAGGGAAGTTAGCGATACCATGACATCGCCTACGTACATGGTTGTTTGTGTTCCCTGTCTCTCATCATGATACCCATTAACAGTGGATTACCCTGTGTCCTCTCCGCCAATGGCTCCTTATACAGGGCAAAAAGAAAGGGAGACAGCCCTGTCTGGTCCGCGTGCAATATTAAGAGATTGCGACAATACTCCATTCACTCTAATCTGTGCCCTCAGATTGGCATAGCTGCACCACACCCATTTCTGAAACTGTGGGCCAATGCCAAACTTGGCCAGCACTGCCTGCGGGTACAGCCGATGTACGCAGTGAAACGCTTTGTTGGCGTCAACCAAGAGTAGTAGTGCTGGTATACGTGAACGCTGAGACCCTTCTATAAGATAAAACAAGAGGGGTAGAGAGGAAAAGGGATCCTGGACAAAACACACAGGGGCACACACAGTGTTAGTAAAACTGCCCTCACTCACACACAAGTCTGTGTGAGACATGCTTTAACATCGGGTCTGCTTACAAAACACCCTGGCATAGCCACACACAGGAAGGAGCATAGGGGAGGGGAATTAAACAAACAACATAAACAACAACCATATATGTCTCTGATTCTTGCCCCACTGATTTGGTGGAGGGGGGTGAACATATTACTGTTTTGCTTAGGAGATGGTTGTCTGTCTGTGCGGCTTTGAATGAGGTTTCAAATGAGATTTGACGGGTCCTAATAGAAACCTCTTTAATGTCTGTGGATATATGTGTTTTGTTTTTCAGTACATGTGTCCCGTGTCAGGGGAAGTACCTCCACACACCAGGATTACTGTACGTATGTACCCTGGATACTAACCAGAATAGGGTAACAGGTTGTCTGACTGGGACTGATAGGAGTCCTGAAGAAGGCCGGCGTGACCCTGTAGTGTGGGCACATTAAATTTGGTCAAAACATGTTGACTTTGGCAGTCTTGGGAGGGTTGATGTGAGTTCCTAGTACTCTCAAAAATAAACCCATCCGTTCTATTTTTAATCCTGTCCATGGGACTCTGGAATAAAGAAATTGATAGAGTACCCAAGAGGCAGTTTTAGGTTCACATTCTACTGCACTTTTTCTTATCACTGTTCCCAGTCAGGGTTGGTAGCACTTTATACTCACTGATATATGTTTGTTGTTTATGTTGTTTGTGTAATCCCCTCCCCTATGCTCCATCCAGTGCGTGGGTACGCCAGGGTGTTTTGTAAGCACCCAATGATGAAGCATGTCACACACAGACTTGTGCGTGAGTGAGGGCAGTTTTACTAACACTGTGTGTGCCCCCGTGTGTTTTGTCCAGGTTCCCTTTTCCTCTTTACCCCTCTTGGTGTGTTTAGGTTATTTAAGAGGGTTTGGGGTGGGTGAGCAGTTGACCCTCTCCCCTTTTCGTTTGTGTAAAATACCTTTCTATAAGATGACTGTAATAAGAGCCGGAGGACAGTTTTGTAGGTAATTCCAGCTGTTTAATTCAGAGTATGCTGCACCCACAACCGGACTTCACACCGCATACCAGGATCTCTACCAATGGAATAACGTTGCTAGAATCCTGACATGCAGCGTTCCGCCACAGAACAAAGAACACATTACGAATGATGCAGAATGGATGCAGAATGTAAGAAAACATCCTCGTGCCACAACACGTACACGAGGGTGCAACAAAGAAGAAATACCACAACATCTACTACAACACCTTCACCCTTATAATGAAAAGAAAAAATTTTGTTGAGTACAATTAAATAACATTTCAAATGAACAAAATTGTAAAAACACAAATAGCAGATATTAAGACATCACATAATCATTAAATCTTGAAGTTAACCTTCTGCTTCGAATTGTCAAATCAGTTGAAGGAATTTGAGCACTATTATTCGTTGCAACAGAAATGGTGTCAGAAACACCTTTCTCAGTGGAAACTGAAACAGGAACAGAAGAAGCATTTACATAACCAGGAATAGTGTCATGAACAGAATGAATCCAATCAGAATCATCTACATCACGACTATAGTGCTTAATCAAAGAATCAGCTTGGGAGTCAGGAAGCAAGACAAGTGATCTTTGATTCCACAAGCCCCTGTTCCCAGGAAGAGCTGAACTTTTGCTGACACCAGTAACTTGGACAGGTGGAGAGAATTTTGAAAATCCCTTAATAACCTTTTTGGGATTTTTAATGAGAACCCAATTGCCAAACTTGAGTAATATGGAACTGAAACGTCTGCCGGCGTCATGAAAAGATTTCATATAGGACTGCTTATTAGCAACCCTACATGCCACATCCCTGTTACAATGTTGAACATTAACCTGCTTTTTGACTAACCAATTCGGAAATAAATTAGTATGAGGAGTTCTGCCTCTCAACAAGGAAAACGGAGAAACACCTGTAGTGCAATGTGGAGAAATATTGTATGACCAAAGTTTGGATTCCAAAAACACATCAACTTCATGCCGGGAGGAAACAGCAGCTTGAATTGCATCTTTCACAAGTCTGTTAGTTCTCTGAACAAGGCCATTAGAGGTTGGAGAATAAAGAGCAACTCTAAAGTGTTTCACGTCACAATCAGAAAGAAATGAAGTGAATTTTTGTGAAATAGAATGGGTGCTATTGTCTGACACTAACACAGAAGGAAATCCTTCTACAGAAAATACTTTTCTCAAAAAGTTTATGGCATTAGAAGAAGTGGGGGCATCATAAAACATGTGATGAATCCACTTAGAGTAGTAGTCAATCAACAAAATTATGTACCTCAGATCATGAGGTAATAAGTCATAGGGTCCAGAGAAATCCAAACCAATTTTGTCCCAAGGCTTAGCAGGAAATGATACTGGGTGTAAGGGAGTGCTAATGAGTTTCCATTTTTTGTCCGACAATAAACACTCAGAACAAGAGTCAATATAAAATTTCACTTGAGATTCCAAAGATGGCCACCAATAAAAAGTCTTAATGAGTTGAGAAGTGTTGGTTATCCCTAAATATCCCTGATGGGCAAATGTAATAATTTCATTCCTGATATCAAAAGGTGGAACAAACAAATCATGTCTCATGATCATATTGTTGACAAGGGATAATTACGAAGCCACCATTGCAAAACCTTTCAACTCATTAGGAAGTTTCCTAACCTGAGGCCAACCTTTAATAATATATCTCGACACTAGTTTGAGATTCTCATCATTCTCCTGTGCACTTAACCAGGACTCCTCAGTGATGCTAGAGACAGAATTAATGGCATCAAGAGTTGCAATAACACATTCTGTGTCCTCTGAACTCTCAATTTCTGAAGAATCATGCAAAGCCATTCGTGAAAGGCAGTCAGCTCTGAAATTGCTTCCCCCAGAGATATGCTTTATGACAAAATGAAACTCTTGGAGTTTGGAAAGAAGCCTAACTAACCTCGCTGAGGTTTTACCTAAACCATTACCAGGTAACAGTTGAATAAGAGGTTTATGGTTTGTGAAAAGTTCGAATTCACGACCCCAAATATAATTCCTGAACTTCTCGATAGCCCAGACGCAGGCAAGAGCTATAGTGCTATAGTGAGTTTCAGAAGGCTTCAACATTCTCGAAGAAAAAGCTATGGTGTGTTCCTTGCCTGAAACCCATTGACCAAGAACCGCACCCAAACCACTGAGACTTGCGTCCACCATCATAAAACATTTAGAAGAGTTCTGAAAAGGGTGAAGAGCAGGTGCATTAATGATAAGATTCTTTACCTGGGCAAAAGAAGAAGCAACTTCTTGGAACCTTTGCGTAAAAGGGCCCGCAAAGGTTCCACTGTCAGAGCATAACCTTTCACGAAATATGCGTAATATTCTGCAAGCCCAAGCAAAGATCGCAGAGAGTCTTTATCCTTGGGAGGGGTAGCATGACTAATGGCTTTAATCAAGGAAACTTTTGGCTTGATACCCTCAGAGGAAATCGTATGACCCAAATATTCCAAATGTTGAGTGACAAATTTGCATTTATCAAGTCTGATCGTCATAACTGCATCATTCGGCCTGCAGAGCACCGAATGTAAATTGTTCAAATGAGATTCCCAATCATCAGCATACACCAAGATGCCATCTTGATAACCCTGAACCCCTGACATGTTTTTAAAAAGATTATCCATAATCTTCTGAAAAACGCTGGCTGCCGAAACCAGGCCAAAGGGTAACTTAAGGTATTTGAAAACACCAAAAGGCATAACGAACGTGGTGAATTCTTGAGAATCAACTGTCAGGGGATCCTGGTGATAAGCTGACCAAAGGTCAATAAGTGAAAAAAACTTTGTCCCTCCCAAATTAGCAAGCAGTTCGTGAATTTTGCGAAGGGGGTGGCAATCGATGAGAATGTTCTTGTTCAACGTGCGCAAATCCGCGCATAACCTGAGCTCCCCATTCTTTTTCCGAACAATCACGATGGGAGAAACCCATTCGGAAGAGTCAGAAGGAGCAATAACACCCTCATCACATAAAATTTTAAGAACAGACTTAAGCTCATCCTTGGCACTGATGGGAACCAGACGAACTTTATGAACAATGGGTTGGGCATCAGATTTCAATCTAATTTGATGTTGGAAACCTTTAACAGTACCCAACTTTTTAGAAAACAAATTAGGAAATGTATTCAAAACCTTTTCAATTTCAGATGAATGATCCATGAGGGATAAACACTCTGTATCGGGTAAAACATCACCTATAGAGCCAGCAGGAACATAACCAGGAGGGGGATCACCTAAAGAAATGGGATTATCAGAACTTGGTATAAGACGTAAACCCATTTTCGCAAGATCCTGCCAACCTATGATGTTGCTTCCTTTGACAGCAACATAAATCTTCGTGAAACTAGATCTTCCAAGACATTCAAGCCTGTAATTAAAGAAACCTAGCATGTCAATGTCGAACTCGCCAAAAGCCTTTGGGTAGACATCCGTTGGAGATAAGGAAATAGAGCCATGCCATTTGTCATGAAACATGACATCAGAAAGAATGGTCAATGGAGAACCAGAATCGGCCATGATAGGTATTTCAATATGACCAAAGAATGCAGTACCCAAAGGACCCTTGACACATTGGGAAGTTGAGATGGAATTACATTCAGTTGAAACAACCATGTCCTGAAAATGGTCAGAGCAATCATCAACTGAGTCAGAAAATTCAATGCTATTGACTCTGGTGGTTTTCTTAGAAGACCTACAAAAACCTTGAAAGTGGCCAATCTTCTTGCAAAGAATAAATGTTTTGCCAATTGCAGGACAACTGGGGTAATTGCTTAAATGTGATTTGGAACCACATCTAAAACAATAAGTACTTTTCTTTACAAATTTTTTAGTAGATCTCTGAGTGGAAACAACATTTACAGAGTTAAGATCCTGTGAGGGGACCTTAACAATATTCAAAGGGTGTTCTTGCTGAAGAACTTTAGATGTAACAATGGATCTTTCTATACTCTTGGCAATGTCAACTGTCTCTTGAATAGATGGTTTCTACAACTAAGCAGTCATTCCTGAATAATCCTAGAAAAGCAAGCAAACACAAATTGATCTTGAATATAAATTTCAGGATCTGCTTCAAATTCACAAGTCGATGCTATCACACGCAATTCCGCGATATATTCCTCCACAGACTCATCTTCTCGCTGTTTCCTTTTGAAAAAATTATGCCGTTCTAGCATTATATTAGGTTCTTGGTCATAATGTCTAGCGAGACGTGACAAAGCTTCTTTGTATGAGTTCCAATGATCAGCATCACCACTTTAACCAGAAGGAGTAGGAAACTTAGGTAGGTTCTCAAAAACATGCTGAGCTGCAAGACCAAGGCAAACATACAAGATTGCAACTTTGCGTTCAGAAGAAAACACAACAGCATCAATGGCCACAATATGATTTTCAAAGGCCTTTACCCATTGCCGCCAAGGAATGCTGGGCTTACCAGGACGTTGCAAGAAAGGAAGTGGTTGGGCAAACTGTTGAGAAGAAGCCATGTCTCAAAATATCCAAGAGTAAGAGCAAAGTCTAAAAAACTACTAGCAAAAAAACTAGACAATTATATAAAAATCAAACAACAATGTGTAAGAAATAGAAGAAAAATGCATTTAGAGTACAAATGTAAAATTGTGATAAATGAAATACCAAAGTGCAATTCCAGAATGCAATAGGTGTCACCGGAAAAGTACGGGCATGAAACACAAACGAAGAGATCACAGATAAATAAGGTGAAAGATGTGCCTGTCACCGTGAGAGAAATGCGGGCTAAAAACATAAAGTGAAAGGTGTGCCCGTCACCGTGAAAGAAATGCGGGCTAAATAGTACCTTGAATTGAAAGAAGTCCGTTTGTGAAGAAAAGCGGGTTTAAAAATACCTTCGATCCAAAGAAATCCGCTCCAGAGTGAAGAAATCAGCCAAGAGTGGCGTGTAACCTTGTAAACCAAACACGCCAAGATGGCCGCCTTGTACGTTTGATGCAGGCACACTTGCGTTGCAACAACGTGAACAGGCGTCTAAGCGTTACCAGGGTACACTGGTTACTAAGGGCGTAGGGTGATGTAGTATCGTGACGTAGGATCACCGCTATCGAAGCATCACCTGGATACGCCAGTCGTCAATGGCGTAAAATGACGTAGTATCGTGATACAGCCACCGAAGAAAAACAGCGGAAACTTCCTTTAAAGCCCCAGGAAATACAAGCGCAATAGGCTGGAACAGGATGAAGGTCAACAAATCAGTCTGGTGAAAGTCTTCCGTTAAATCGGGAATCAAGAAGAAATCTGTAAATGCACGCAAAAATAACGTTGGTGGGTGCAGCTGAAAGGTAAGTTCCTTGTCGCCAAATGTAATAAGAGCCAGAGGACAGTTTTGTAGGTAATTCCAGCTTTTTGATTCAGAGTATGCTGCACCCACAACCGGACTGTAGTATTTCTTCTTTGTTGCATCCTCGTGCCACAACACGGCACGAGGATGCAACAAAGAAGAAATACTACAACATCTACTACAATGACAGAGGCGCTTAGTATTATCGCTACAGCTCTTTCAGGAATGAAGCCAGCTTGATCAGGGTCGACCAGTCCCGGCATGTAATGGAACAGGCAGGCTGCCAGTATGCTAGTGAATATTTTGTATTCACACATTCAGTAAAGTTATGGGGTGGTACAAGGCACAGTGTACTGGATTTTTCCCCTACTTGGGAATCACTGTGATAATGATGTCTCTCATTGTGTCTTGGAAGGTTTCTAAAACGCTGAAAGAGTGGTATAAGTGGGCTAAAAGTGGTGCCATTATAGGCGCAAAGGTCTTATAGAAGTCCATTGGGTAGCCATCCTGACCAGATGGCTTACCTGGTTGCAACCATGTTAAGGCCGTCAGCACCTCCACTGGGAAGATACCTCTATCCAAATGCAAGTCTTCCTTGTCTGAGATATGTTCCACAGGTAGCGGTACAAGGTAGTGGTTTGCTTCATCCAAGTCTAGCATTTCAGAAGGGTACAATGTGGTATAAAACCACTTAAATTATTGTACAATTTATAAGTCTTGACGTACTGTGTCCCCCTGCAGCGTTTCAATCTCAGTTATCCTCTGTTTGAGAGATTGGGCCAGCAACCTGTGTGCATGCAACCATCTTGTTTTGTACCCCCGGTGTAAAACATTTGTTTAATGCGTGGTTGTGCATTTTCTGCTTTATCAACATTCAGAGCTTTAAGTTGTTTACAAGCTGCAGTAAGTTGACGCCTTACTTGATGGGAGCCTGATCTTTTATGATCCTCCTCGAGGTCCCTTACTTGGCCTTCCAGAAGAAGACTCTTATCTTTCCTATCTTTATTATGTTTTGCAGATATAGCTATGAAGGTGCCCCTTATTACAGCCTTTAAGGTGTCCCATTGTAGGTCAATAGGAGTGTCTGGGGTATTGTTAAGGTCAAGGAATGCACTTTTAACAGTACCAATTTTGGTGGTAACTGAGTCGTATCGTAGTAGTTTAGGATTAAGGCGGCAGGTCCCAGGTTGTGGTGGGTTATGTGGAAAGAGTATGGTTATGAAAATAGCAGAGTGGTCAGAAAGGGCGGCTATTCCCAATTCCACTCCTAGAACGGCAACAGTCAAACGTGGGAACATTAGGAAAAGGTCTATGTGGGTGTATGTTTGATGTTCAGCAGAAAATAAGTGTATGCCTTTTCGGTAGTTTATTTTGTTTGCCACACATCCTCAAGCTCCATAACTCTCAACTATTGAAGGCCCGCAACTGTGAAGGCCCCAGTTCATTCCGTTCTCTGAGCTGGTCTGTCCATGAGGGTGTCTGGTATGAGGTTGAAGTCCCTACCAATCAAGATATCAGTGTCCGGGGATGTCATTACCCTGCCCATGGCATCCACAAGGAAGGGTTCTTGATGGTCATTGGGGGCGTACACCATGTATGGAAAAACAAAGTGCAAGCATTTTACCTGTCATCTCTGCATGTATTTGTATTAATCAGCAAGGGAAGTGTTTGGCCGAGAGGACCGCAACTTCAGCCCGTTTTTGAGGTCCTGAGGAGAAGAACTGGTGATCGAACAAGCGGGAATGCAGGTGATGCCAGTCCTTCATGACGAGATGGGTCTCTTAGATAAGGCAAATATTGTATTTGGATTCTTTCAGAATAGAGATAAGGGTTAGTTACTTCACTGGGGCATTGAGGCCTCGAACATTGAGGCTAAGTACTTTAATAATGATATGGAGTTGTCTGTCATGCCCAGTCTACGAGGAGCAGTGGTCATTTCGAAAGTTGTGTGTGATAGAGGTGTCCCTGTTGTGGCCATAGGACTGCATCAACTCCAGTAGGAGTAGCTAACAGTGAGTAGTCGAGGGGTTGGATATCGGGAAACAAGAAAAGCAACTGAACAACGGTGTTCCCACTCCTAGGAACCAACATTTCCAAATGATGAGGATCCATGTACCAGGTGGTCTGAAATTGCTGCAGCTAGATGTGGTTGAGAGTAGAAGCCCCACCGCATGCTAATTTCATGAATGTCCTGCTGACGCGTCACTGCCAGGGCTAGCCATTAGACAGTTCAGTGCTGTGTCTGGAGGTGGGTGTTAGCAAATATTAGCTGTATCACTGGTCAGGGGGTTAGTCATTTTCAGGCTCTGACGCACTTCCCTGTTGTTGAAGTTGTCACAGAAGCGCTGCTCACTCCTTATGACTTTCAGATGCAGATGGCTTTACCGAAGATGTTCGTGGCATTCGATTGCTGTTTTGACTTAGCAGTGAACCGAGATGAGGAAAAACCCCATTATAGTGAGCCTTGTCCTCTGAGATGATCTCTAGTCCTAGGACAGATTGTGCCTCTTCGAGGGTATGGATTGCATGAGTCTCCTTATTCCAGACAAATATAAGTAAGAAAAGGTGCTCTCATCTGTATCAAACCCCTTTCTCTCGTAGTAAGGCTGTGTCTAGTTGCAGTGTACTGCATCGCCGAAGTGTGAGTGGAGAACGATCATGGAAGATCTTGATTTTGCACCTTCAAAGTTGATGGTGTTCGTGCCCCAGACAGCTGCCATGAGGGTTTTCCTTCTGCTTTTATGAGTGAAAGGCATTTATAGAGTAGGTGGTATTGCCTTGTGCATGGTGTGTACACAAGCTTCAACAGATCTGAACTCTCATAGGATACCAGATCCATAAGTATCACCAACAGTTAAGGTAACCATTGTTTAAACAACCAGCTAAAGCAGGGAATGCAATAACAAGTGCTTTCGGGAAATGAACAAGCTCAATGTGTGCGTGATAGCAGAGCACCAATATAAATAATTATTTTACAAATTGGTGGAAAATAGCGAGTAGAAATAACAAATATGACTAGAACAAATAATAACGGGCATTCGGTTGACTTCTCTGTCACAGTCCGGACGCTGGTTAACAACATTATTGGTGAGACGAGTGAGACTGGAGGACGAGAGGACTTAACCCGCAACCTGTAACCAGTAACCCGCTCATGGCCCGCAGCTCGCAGTTGCATTTTCTGCTGCAATTTCTGTCACCGGCAGCCGTGCGGATCAAGTGGACGCAGACCTGGTGCGGTTCCTCTCTCTTCAACTCTTGCATCAGCCTTAGCCACGGTTTCAACTTTTGGCGGCTCAGGAGGCAGAGGGCACTGGTACTGGAGGACTGTGTACCCCCTGGGCGTTGTGAAGGTAAGCGGCAAGTGCGGCCGCCATTAGTAAGCAGCCGGATTGAGTGTGCGACCTTGGTGGTCCTTCGGAGGCGGCCCGGTTAGGCTGGGTACAGCCTGTGGGAAAACGACCCAGAGAGCCCCGCTTGCCCCTGGACGCCCCCCAGACATCAGCCTGTTAAGACCTTGCCTCCCTGTCTCTTGCTTGTCGCTCTTGCACCCTCCTGCACTTTCTCCTGAGCTCACTCTCTCACCCAAACAAAAGTCATTAATAAAAAAAAATTCAAGTGGGGGAGCAACACAGTCGCTGTCAGGAACGGCCGCAACCTCTCTGTGACCACTCCATAGCCATTTAGTAGCCTGCAACACAAGCAACTCATAAGCAACACTAATATTACAAAAGCTATATAGGACCAACCTGTTAACCAACCAAGCAATCGAGCATTCACTAAGTGTGCTAAGTGTAAGCAGGAAACAAGGAAAAATATTTTTTTTAAAAGGCAAGCACAAAGCAAGCAAAAACAAGAAAGAGCAAGGAAAAGAGCAAAAGCAAGGGAGAAAAAACAATCTATCCAGGAAAAGAATCAAAGAACCCTCAGACTCCGACTCCGACCCTTACCCAGTCCTGTCTAGCCCAGTTCCATCTAAGCAAGCTTAGACTGGACTGGCCCCCACACTAGACCAGCAGAAGTAGACCAGGGCTTCTGCTCCATCAGGTCCTCAGGGCATTAGCAGGGCACCATCTAGTGTCCATAACCCATCAGGTTGGTGATAACTAGTCCGGCAGTAGGTCAGGGAGAGCGTGAGGTGGAGATAAAAAAGATAAAAAAAACTCAAGCAAAATCGCAAAAATGAAAAGGAGGGTCGTTTGGGCATGGATACTACATTCAAATCACCTGGAACAAAGTCAGAGGCATTGAATTCCTTGGAGCCAGAGATATGAAAAAGGAAGAGTCGCTTGAGCATGAACTTTCAACTACAATAACTGCAACAATTACTGCAACTGCCACAAAATATGTCACAGAGTCCGCCCCACATGCTGACCACGAAAGAAACAAGAAAGTCAATCATCGGCATCGACCAGGCATAACTCATGCCCAAATTGCAGCAAGCGGGCGCTGATTACAGACTTCTTAAAAGTATGCAGTAAAATCTCCACTGATAATAACCAGGACTACATGGATCACAATGTCCCAAAATACATCAAACCAAGTAACAACACCACAGACTTCTAAAGTGAACACAACAAGGACTTCCCTCATGATAGTTGTAATAACAAAAGGAAAATACACCAGCACATGGGATCAGACACTCCTCATGACTTAGGCTTGCAATTAACAACTCAGGAGCTATTAACACCTAAAGTTCCTCACTCTCCGGAAATCTGCCAAAGACATAATCACCAAGTAATTGAGGCATTCGTTCACAGCCCCCTTCAGATACACAGCAACAGCAAACATTAATTGAAAAAACGGAGGATGATTCAATGCACCAGAAGAACAAAAACATCCTCTGCCCTTTTGGAGATACACATACATTCTTGGTGGCCTTATCACTCCTGGATCAGCCGGGTTTCACCAAAAGCAGTGCTCACGAGCAAGATACACTCGACCTATCATTCCTTTCACTTGAAACGGTACATCAACCCGGTATGGAATTACCGCATTACAAACTAAGCGGCTGCACACAAACCAAACTTAAACAAACTAAAGCAACTCCTGCCACAAAACCTCCACAAAAAAAATGAACAAACAAGCAGGATCCTGGGCTCTGCGGACTATCTATCCAAACTGGAACAACCAGCCTGTCCCCAGCCAGATGAACCAATCTGCTCACTTACATCTTCCGTATGGCTCCACTTGTTAAACTCCATGGATACCATTGGAAAGGCAATGATTTATCACGCAGACAAGTTAGACACTCAAGTTGAGCTCCTATATAACCTGTCAATCCATGTCCAGAGAGCTGAACAAAAGTTGCACAGTTTTAATGAGATGATCGCGAAGGTCCAGCGATACCGGGAAACAGCAAATCAAATGTGTCACTGCACCCAAATAATCGACAAATTAGCAGCTGTTCAAACCCTAATGCCAGAACTATTGGGGGCAGTCAGGAATCCCACATCCAAGACCGAAATGACAATTGACCAAGAAAAAGAAGTACAGGAGAGAAGCAAGCCAAAAAAAAAAGAGACAACACCCTTGACTAAGAGGGAGAGAAAACACTTGAGAAAATCAAGGAAAAGCAAACCAATTGGACAGGGGTCAAACATAACCCTTGCACTGACTGAGTATGATAGGGACAAAGGCAAAGACAACACTAGGCAAACTATTACAGCTGCAGCATGCACCGAGGAGAATGCTATTCCACCCACAAAATTGTCCATTGCCTCAAGCAGTCAAAATCAACATGAAAGGGAAAAAAATACACAGCATATTTAAGATCTCTGACAGGCGAGAGAAAAATAATCCAATAACTCAGGCTTCTCAAACAAAGAACACCACACCAACAGTATGGGGCAAAATGACTGAAGTCAGAACATTTTGCCCTCAGGAGGCCACTATCACCAAGCCACCCACCCGAGATAAGAGGCGTAACATTGAAACAATAAACACCCACTGTTCGGAAGGCTATGAGGCCAACCCTGTAACGAATCTCGAAAGCACTCAACAAAATAATACACAAGATTACTCAAACCCACTTTCAAACCACCTGGAGCTTATTATGGTCAATACTGAGACTGAAAGGAGCTTAGCCAAGGAACAATGATTTGATTCTTTATGCAAAAGCCACAAGAGATACCTGATTCCACACTATGTCTCAAGGGGAACTCACGACAATTTAAATAGAAGCGCACTACTAAAACTATTTAAAGCTTTTCCTACCCTGAGCCACATCAATATCATTGATCTGGAAAGTATAGAGTTCAAACCCAATCCCAACTTTATCGGACAAGAAATTAAAACTGCAACATGGTCCTATAACTCCTTTGTCGTACAGATCTGGTGGCAGAAGGAGACATTCTCTAAATGAATCGAGCTGAAAAAGGCTGATTACCTCTGTTACCCATGCCCACTACAACAACACAACCAAACAGGGGGCATCTTAAAAGGCGCAAAAGATCCGGACATCCTTAGCATAACAAATGGCAATGGCCAAACCTCAGGGAAAATCACCATCACTTTCGCCCATATAATCCCCATCTATTATGTCTCAATCTGGGGAAAGATGTAATACTGAGATGCGTCTCCTACAGCATGCAAATATTGATGTGGTGTCCAAGCAAATAGGAAAGTAGGAAAGTACTAATCTGGCCTTCCTACCGTCATTTAACCCTTGGATGTTCCAGGTAAGAACATTTAAAGAAGTCATAGGGTGTCTATACTAACACAGTGCAGTGAAGCAGAAGGTGCGAATGTAACGGCATATACAGTTTCATATGGCACTCAACATGAAAATTGAAAGCATAGATCTGGCAAACAACAAAACATTCACACCCCCCATCCCGCCACCCACTCCAACCTCCAATCAGGTTGCAGAATACCCATCCCAAACATCTTAAAAACTACAAAAACTAGTGGGAGCTCTCCCATGGGGGCGTAGTACCGCTGGCATACTCCCCCCATTACGCAGGGTGGCCAAGAACATTTTAGTGAGCCTAACTTATCTCCTGGTAGCAGAATAAACCAAACACCCAAACCCACTAAAGTGTTTAGAGTAGGTGTGCAGCGGATTACAAGCCGACAAAAGTTCAGTTAGTCTCAGTTAAATTCAGAATCCTGTATAGGCAGACACGTTGTACCCAGAAATAGTGAGCATATGTGTCAGAGCTGCAGAGACTGGTTATAACTTACACAGAATTAAACTCCACCTCCCAACTCCAGCAAGCCGATACCAAACCATTTCAACAGGAGTCGTTGCATCTCGAACCTGGAGAACAGTGGGATCATGTTCTATTTCAGTCTTTGTCGCTCAAACTGTTCTCAGCTGTAGCTGTCCCCTTGGGGTGTTGTCTGGACACCTTCCCACTGATATGTTTTGCGAATTTGAGGTCGGGTTTGGCATCCGTGAAGAAATGAGCAGACCCATCATAAGTGACTTTGAGCTTGGCGGGATAGAGAAGTGCATATGGGATCTGAGCCTGTAGGAGGAGACGTTTAGCCTGGAGGAACTCCTGCCACGCCGCCTGCACAGCCGGGGTAAAGTCTGGGTAAAAAGAGATGGTATTACCTCCAGGTGAAATCGTCCCCTTACCTTGGGTGAGGAGCAAGATAGTGTCTCGGTCTTGATAATTCAGGATCTTGGCCAAAATGGGTCTAACTGGCGGCCTGGGACCTAGACCGCGGTGCACACTCTCCACGGCGAAGACTAAAAAAAGGTGTGGGTCAAATAATTTGCGGAGCAGATCTGTTATGTAGGTCTCCATTTTTGTGATCGCTGATGTCTCCGGTATTCCAGTAATTCGGAGGTGGTTTCGGTGGGACCGAGCCCCCAAATCTTCGTTTTTGGTGCAAATTAAACCAAGCACTTTGTCCATCTGGAGGAGTTGTTCCTTCGTCTCCACTTGGAAGTCATGAAAGTCCGAGGCCCGGTTCTCCTGCACATCCAGCCTATTCTTATGCGTCCCCTCCTGTGTTTTAACAGCATCCAATTGGGAGGTCAGGGCATCCAGTTTAGTATCAATATTCCAGAGACTGGACCTCATTTCAAGCATTAAGGTACGTAAATCCTCCCCTTGATCCTCTGTCTTTGAGTCCAGAGGACGTTCCGTTCCTGCCTCCGAGTCTTGCTCAGTAAGTCTCGCAGTCCTCCGCTGGTCAAGGTTAGCTTCGCCTGCTTTGCGTCCTGTTTCCCATGCGTAGACCGGTGGCATGGACCCGACTCGTGTGGTCTGCCAGTCAATCGCGATTCAGATGGATAATATCTGGTTCTGGTTACACAGTCCCACCCACCGAATACCTGTCCGCTGACCCGGGGTGTCACGAGGCTCGTCCTACACCCCAGTCGCACAGTCAGGAGGATTAACCGGGCCAGACACTTCTCCACTGAGTAAGGATCTTGACGAAGATCCCTTAATGTCCGATTTGTTGAGATTGCCTGACTCCTGCTCTTTCTCGAAGGCAATCCCGTAGTCAACTCCCAGGTTCCGCCGAGCGAATTGTGTTGGACTCTCTTGCTCACAAATGGATCATGAGTGGTCCACAGTATAGCGTGCACAATATCATGAGCACCTTTCACCAGTGGAATGCGCCCACGCTGAGATATGTTTTTAATGTTATGTGTGACACTCTTGTCATAGGATGGGAGGAGATGGATTTGGGTTTAGCTCCCCAGGGTCTGTTAGATGTACAGGCTAAATTTGATAAAGGACTTATTGTGGATTCTGAGGTTGAGGACGCCGTAAGGACACTTGTCACTTTCAGGTCTTTATTTTCTTCTCAGACTTTTCTTGACCCTGATCCTGCAGTTAGACAGAAAGTGAAACATTATCCTATGAGAGAAGTTCCTCCAGTATGGAGAGAAGAGGTTCCACAGGCACCCAATATTCCGCCTGTCCCTGCTCATTTCCGGCGTATATGGGTACATGTCCTCTGGAAACGATCTCAAGTTTTGGCGCTTTAACAGTCTTTACCGGACCATCGTAAAAATCCCACTGGGTATTATAAAGAGCTGTCCCAGACTGTTGATGCGTGTATCATGAATTTGGCCGATATTGATATGCTGATGGGAAATGCAGTCCCACAAGCGTTATGGGCTCGGATTCGTAGGGAGGACATGACCAAGCTTTAGGTGGTAATTGGGCTGCTATAACTGCCGCAGATGCAGCACAGGTAGGTGGTGCTAAACCCGATGATTTGATTGCACAATTGCCCAGTAGGATTATCACTTTAATGAAAACGGTGATGCCTGCCTTACGTGTTAACTGGGATAAGTTAGCTACGTGTAAACAGAAGAAAGATGAGAGTGTCTCCGATTTCTTTACCCGTTTCGAGGAGACGTTCATCGATCATAGTGGTCAAGATATGGGTACTGAGGGTGGACAGCGATTATTCGTGGATAAATTTGTATTTAATTTACTTCCAGAATTATCGCATAAATTGAAAGACTCAGAGAGTTCGTGGGCTGTTTCTTCGTCTGCCCAGATATTAGCCACTGCTCAGTATTACGAGAATAGGGATAAGGAGGAAAAGGATAAACTCGAGAAAAAGACTAAAGATTTAAAAACTAAGGTTCTTTTGCAACAGGCTTATCCCCTTCGTTCTGCTCAACGCCAATTTCAACAGCCTCCCCAGTTTCAGAGGTTGTTACAGAAACCTGAACCCTTTGTTCCGCGACCTTTGCTAGGTCCTAATCAATGTGCCTATTGTAAAGAGGAAGGTCATTTTAAGAATAGCTGTCCAGTTTTATTGCAGCGTAATGGTGGATTGCCAAGGCCGCGAGGCCGTGGTGGTTTTCAATCAGCACCCAGAGTTAGAGGGCGAGGTGCGTCGTCTCAGTGACAGCGTTCCTTGGGCCTATTTGGCCATGTTTTCCAATGTATACCAGAATCAACTTCGACATCCTCCTGTTGTTCCATATGGTGGTGGAGCAGACTTTAGTCATAGTTCTTTGACAAAGGGAATAGTGGCTATGGCTAGAATTGCCGAAAGTGGTAAGATTCCTGTTGATGAGAAACGAGCGTATGATGGTTGGAACGTGACTCGTTACATTACTAGCCTCACAGATAAGGCTAGACGAAGGAGATCCCCACCAATTTGGACCATACCTCATCGAGGCAATTTGTGTTTACAGATAAATAGTCAAAATATTAAAAACCAACAGGAAAAGAGTGTTTGTTCCCATACATACATCTATTCATCCCAGATTTCTTCACCGTTAGTGCCATCTCAGGGCACATACTTTGTCTGCCATGACAGGGCCTACACGTAGCTCCCCACCTACTTTTCAGGAACGTGTTATGTGGCTTTTCTTCTCCCTCCGACATACACTGCTCCTTCAGGTCATCACAGAAATAGATATGGCAGAGGGGTTATCGATTCCAAAGACACAGCAAGACAAGAGGGAGGGGACTTTTTAAAAGGGTTCCTTCCTTTTTGGGGACCAATGGCTAATAGCAGAAACATTAGACAGTTAGTTTGTGTTGTTGAGGCGACCATAAATGTGACTTCTGGAGCCTTGAGTAATCTAACAGCCGAACTTCAGGCGGACCGCCTTATGACTTTGCAGAACAGGATGGTTCTAGATATTGTTCTTGCAGATCATGGAGGAGTCTGTAAATTGATTGCCCTACAGTATACCAAGCCATCTCTAAATTGCACGTAATTTCCGAGTCGATTCACCAGCATACAGGAGATTGGTCTGTGATGCGATGGTTTTGGGGACTACTGTCCACAGGGGGATGGAAGGTATTAACCTTCCTTGGAATGGTTTTGGCCATAATTTACTCTTGTTGTCTTTGTTTACAGTGTGGCCCTGCCATCTGCGGTCTTTGTGCCACCATGTGTGACTCAAGGCCTGTGTCACAGAAAACAGAGAACATTAAAATGATGTTGCAGCAGCAGCTCGACGACCTCATGGCCATTGACATCGACTCAGACTAACTTGAGTCCTTTGTGTTTTGCCTGAGTAATGGCAAAAGGAGGGTCTGAAGTTCTTCGGTTTTCGACTTTGTCCCGTATTCGGCCACCATTTTGTGTCCCGTCGCCATTTTGTTTTGCCCTCACTCAGGCAGCATGGCGAACGGAGTCTTTTTGCCTTTTCCAGCTGCTACTTCTGTTAAAAAGTAACCCCCTGCCCTTGTTTCCGAAACCGATGTCAGGGTCTGGCCGAGTCCACTAATCCATGTCTAGGTTGATTGATCCCTGTCTCGACTGACTGTTTGGCTATCCCTATTCTTTCCTTACTTTATCTTATCCGACTGGCCTTCGCTATTCTCTCCTTGTATTCTCTTGTTACACAACTATCCTTTGAGGCACACAAATATGTCCTGCCACCTGCAAATTGGATTGTAGGCACTAGCACTGATTAACTTGTGGGGAGGGGTGACACACAGGGTCTGAAAGAAGTGTGTATTTGGGACACTTGATAGCTTGTTTTCCAACTTTTCCCATTGGCTAGCCTTGTATGTATTGGGAGTATACGTTGTAAATATGTGTGCTATAAAATATTGTGCGCCACGGAATACAGTGGCAGTCTCCTAAGAACTTACTCTGTACTTTTGGGACAACTGTGCTTAGCTGCCGCTAATAAACCTGGTTTTCCACGCCTAACAGAGTGTCTCGTGTCTCTGTCCGACAAGGCAGGTGAACTCGGAGATTTAAGGCGTGCCCTGCGCCGCCAGGCCCATAAGGCCCGGTTCTTCAGTAGAGGCAGTTCATTACATACAATTATATGCACAATTATCAGCTGCTTATAAGCATATATGACTAGGACAGATTGTATGACCACAAAGCTCATATACTGCTGAAAAATATCTGTTTACCTATTCTGGTTAAAAGCAAAAAATAAACTCAAGCACAACAGAAAAATGGTTTATGTGATCCAACCATGATTCTTCTCTGGGGCATGGACATGTTGATCAAGAGTTTCTTCCTAGGTCAAGTCAAACCCAAGAATGGTTAAACATCACTTTCAAAAGTAAAGTGGTGTCTCACCAGGTTCTAGACTGAATATACATAGTTCAGAATAACAGAAGCTCAGTAACATGCCACAATTTCTTTCCTCTTTTTCCATCTTATTTCAAATGCTTGAAGGCTTCTGCACATACTGGGATAACTGTTATATCCTATGTTAATGCTTTTCTTTGCTATTGCTTTTCCTATGTTGGCATCCTTGCATCTAGTTGCTAGGTGATAGTAGAATGTTCTGCTCCTGATCTTCAGTTGAAGACTGGAGCTTGTTGGATGTGCACTCTGATGGATCTTATGCTGTACTTGAAATACCTGATTAAACTTAATACTTAAGTTTACCATCTTCTCCTGTGATTCCTTGGATACAACATAAATTGGCGATGAGGTGGTCAAGTCAGCATTACCCACGAACCTACGCCCAAATTTATTTTTCAAGATCTCATCAGACTTCAGATGCTCATCTTTGATTTTTGAATCCTTGCTTTTCTACAAGTTTCAAGTCTCCCATCAACCTGCTTAAAAATTGGACTCCTGTAAGATTCATCTACCTTGACTTCATATTAAAGTAAGATACTTCTTATATTATGTGATTTGATAGCACCAGCGCCTGTAATTTATCTGTGCCCTGATTGCACCAGCGGCTGCTCATTAATTGTGCCTACTTTTCCAGCTGTCACTTTCTTCTGGCTTTAAATCTAAATCTTACTATAGCCACGAGAAAATAACTATGACTGTTTATTTACTCTTTGTGATTTGATTGCACCTGCGCCTGCTCTTATCTTCTCACTGTGCCTTGATTGCACCAGCGCCAGTTTCCTTTTCATTATTCACTTTAATCTTCTTAGTTCACTATTTCAGCGGCTGTTATTCTAACTGTGCTCTTGATTGCACCTGCGGCCGACTACATTCAACTGCCAATTTCACTGCCTTTAAATTCAACCCACGAGAGATTTTTCACTTCCTCTCTCTGATTCTACCCGGTTTCTTGAGAGGCATCTAATATATATATTTTTCATTTCATTTTGTTGTTTTTCAAACTCGTTTATTTAATAATTAATGTATTGATTGTTCCACCTACTTAGAACTCTCTCCTCGTTCAAATGTAATCGCCATGGCGGTTTGACTTCCTCGAGAGCAACGCGCGCTGCAATTTTCCATCTTCATCGTCCATCGGCAATCTTCTCAGCTACATACGTCATCACGACTTGACGTTCTCACACACGTCCTACAACGCAGCGGCCATTTTGTGGTTGCCTAGCTACCGGCTACACAACATCACCGCAAGTACAACATTCAGCGGATATCAGCGCTTTATAACTTTCATTTCTGACAGCGATTTTGCCAAGGTATTTAATACTTTTTGAATTCTATACTTCAAGACTAATTGTCTACAAAAGTGTGTTTCTTCGCTGATACACACAGCCGACTTTTGCCTGTTTACCTTTATGTGTATTTTATACGCTGATACACCCAGCTATTACTACGCTGATACACACAGCTAATACCACATCACCATTACAACGTGTATCATCTACGCTGATACACACAGCTTATACCTTATAATTATTCATTTAAGACTGGTTTTCCTACGTGTATCATTTACGCTGATACACACAGCTGGCTAGCATTATTTATTCCACATCTAATATCATTCTACGCTGATACACACAGCTTACTTACATATTTATCGCAATATGTATTATTTATAATAATCTTCATTTTTACCACAAAATACTTATTCTAACCATATATATATACTGATTTACTTATTTTAATTTTTATTCAAGATGGCCCAACAAACTGCTGTTCTTCCATCTTCATTTCTTCCAGATCCAGGTACTCCAAAGATAAAATGGTCACATTGGTTCAAAGCTTTTAACAGTTACATAATTGCCATTGATGCTGTGAAATTTTCTGCCGCTAGAAAAAATGCTATGTTATATAGTGCCTTG
Source organism: Lissotriton vulgaris (assembly GCF_964263255.1). NCBI lineage: Eukaryota > Metazoa > Chordata > Amphibia > Caudata > Salamandridae > Lissotriton > Lissotriton vulgaris. The sequence continues at coordinate 119,026,488 of NC_141690.1, forward strand.
GGTGCTGAGGGTCAAAGAATCTTTGATCATCAACCCCCTGTCATTAGACCTCCCTCAGATGATTGGAATGAGTACACTGAAGCTATTGCTCGTCTTGAAAAATATTTTCAAGATGAACCAAGTGTAATTGTTGAGAGACATAGATTTTATACACGCAAACAAAGGGAATATGAAAAGATTGATATTTTCTTGGCTGAGTTGAGAATCTTGGCTGCAACTTGTGAATTTGAAGGCCCTATTGACCAGTATCTCAGGGATCAAATTGTTGTAAATTGCTTTAATAACAAAGTTCAGGAAAGAATTTTATGTTGTCGTAACCCTTCCTTGCAAGAAACTTTGGAATTAGCTAGAGGCATAGAAAGATCCGCTTTTGCCTCCAAAGAGTTAGGCAATAATAAACCTACACATGTAGATTTAGTAAAATCTAGTTCCTCAAGAAATAATTCTCAACGTAGTCAACCTCCAAAACTTGAATGGAAAAAGTCTGATAAACCTCCCATTTGTTATAGATGTGGATCAAAATTACACCTTGCCAATTCAACTTCCTGTCCAGCACTTAAAAAACAATGTACCAATTGTAAAAAGATTGGTCATTTTGCTACAGTTTGCAAGTTCAAATCCAAGACAATGTACCTTGAAGTTTCTGATTCTGATAATTTCAATGCATGTGAAGAACAAATTGTAAAAAAAATTCTGTTATCCGTTGACATGATAGATGATCATGAAGACCCATCTATCTATGATCCAGTATGTGATCTTAAAATTGGTGAGATTCTTGTTAGAGTTACCGTAGACTCAGGATCCCCTATTACTATTATTGCGGATTTCTTGTTTCTTAAACATTGGGACAAAAATTTACTTCTACCTCCCGATATACGTACTGTTGCTTTTAATGACAAAGTCATTGATTTAATGGGTTTCTTTAATAACAGTTTAACTTTTGAAGATCGTTCTATTCAGGCAAAAATTTACGTTTCAAAAAAAGGTTACAATGTCTTGGGTTGGAGAGATCAAGGCAAATTCCCTTTAGTACTAAGACCTGGTACCAGAAATCCCATTTCTTTAGATCGTTCTGTCAATATTAATGCTCTGGTTACTGAAGAACTTACTCTAGAATGTATCATAAAAAAATACAACAATGTTTTCTCTGACAATCTTGGTTCAGTTAAAGGCTACGAACATAAAATTATTTTGAAGCCTGATGCTGTCCCGGTAATTCATAAGGTGAGACATGTCCCTCTTAGCATTATGGAAAGATTGAAGACCCATCTTCAACAACTGACTAAAGAGGGAGTCATTGAAAACATTAACTCTTCGTTGTGGGTTTCTCCAATTGTAGTCGCACTTAAGAAGAACTGTGATGAACTCAGGCTATGTGTAGACCTAAGAGCTCTAAACAAAAATATTCAGGTAGATTGTTTTCCTCTTCCCCGTATTCAAGATATGTTGGCTCAGCTTAGAGGCACAAAGGTTTTCTCTACTATAGACCTACGAGCAGCCTACCACCAAATAGAGCTGTGTGATGAATCTAAAGACTTAACTGCTTTCAACACTCCTTTTGGTCTGTTTAGATATCTGAGGTTACCTTTTGGTCTTGCCTCAGCGGCCTCAGTTTTTCAGAAACTTATGTTTCAACTATTTGGGGAAGTTCGTGATGTCTTAGCCTACCAAGATGACATTTTGATCTCTACTAACACTGTAGAAGAACATCTTGTCAAACTTGATCAAGTTATTGGTATTTTAAGTGACCATGGCATGACTGTAAAAAAACAGAAATGCAAATTTCTTCTTAGTGAGGTTGAATACCTTGGTCATACTATCTCTCACAAAGGCATCGCTCCAAAACATGATCTTTTACAAGGCATTCGTGATTGTGCTCAACCCGTTAACAAGGATCAATTAAGATCATTTTTAGGTTTGAGTGAATTTTATTCCAGATTTGTACAGAATTTTGCACATGTTAGTGAGCCTTTGAGGTCACTTACCAGAAATAATGTCAAATTTGTGTGGGATGAAGTACACAAAGTAGCTTTTGAGTCCTTAAAAGAATTGATCATACATGCCCCGGCTCTCAAACCGTTTGATGGGAACTCTCTCTCTTTCATTACAGTGGATGCTAGTAATACCGGTCTAGGTGCTGTTCTGAGTCAAGCTGATGGTGGGACTGAAAATGTTGTTGCCTTTGCTTCCCGCCAACTCTCCCCTTCTGAAAGAAATTATAGTACCATCGAAAAAGAAGCTTTAGCTTGTGTTTGGGGAGTCAGACATTTTTCCACATATGTTTGGGGCCGTGAGTTTGTACTAATTTCGGATCATAAACCATTGATCTTTATTTGGAATGATAAAGGCTTAAGGAATGCTAGTCCTAGATTGAGTCGTCTTCTTTCAAAACTTTATGATTTTAATTTTGTCATGAGACATATCCCTGGTGGAAAGAACTTCACGGCAGATTTTTTGTCCAGGTGTCCTTCAAGCGAATTGAAGTTTTCTCCTATCCTTGACGATAAAGAAGTAGTAGTTAATCTTTTGGATGGACTAGTTCTAGCAAAGGATGTGGTTTCTGAATCCGATTGGATTAAAGAATCTTTGCAGGATTCTTCTTTTCTTACACTTAAAAAATATATTGCTGAAGGTTGGCCTAGAGAAAATCTTATTGATAAAGATCTTCTTCCTTTTTCCAAGGTTAGGGATGAATTAAGTTTGGAGGGTGATTTCCTTTTGAGAGGTGTCTCCCTCATTCCTCCTGTTTCTATTCGAGACAAGATTATTGAGATTGCTCATAAAGGTCATGGGGGGATCACAAGTACAAAAAAAAGATTGAGACTTCACTATTGGTGGCCAGGGATGGACATTTGTGTGGATACCTTCTTGAATGGCTGTAGTGAGTGTTCTCATGCAGAGAAATCTTTGCGGACTGTTAACAAACCCTTGTGTCCCGTCACTTTCCCTGATAGTCCATGGGAGAAGTTAGGTATGGACTTTCTAGGGCCCATTGGTGGTTTAAATCAGGGTTTCAGATTTATACTCACCATTGTAGATTATCACTCCAAATGGGTTTCCTGTGAATTTTTAAAAGAGCCCAATACTCATAATGTCATAAAATGTCTTAGGAGACTTTTCCAGTCCGAAGGAATTCCCAAGTTCTTAGTATCGGACAATGGAGTACAATTTGTATCTTATGAAATGAATAGTTTTTTGAATAATTTTGCCATTAAACACCTTACCACTGCTTTGTACTCCCCACAAGGCAACGGCCTAGTGGAGAGAGCGAATCGTGTCCTGAAGGACGCAGTCCAACTAGCTATTTCTTCTAGCCTTTGTGTTCAGGATGTTGTTTTTGACAGAGTTTGGTCGTATAACAACACACCACACTCAACCACTGGGGTGACACCTTTCCTCTTATTAAGAGGGAGACAATCCTTTAATGAGTTATCCCCTGGTTGGGTTGTTAGCAGAACATCTCAAGGCAAAGATGTTGTTGATCTGGATCTTGTCAAAGATAAGGTTGCCTCTGCTCAGCTCAAGTCCAAAATCAGATATGATTTGGATAAACATGTAAAAGAGATTTCTTTGAGCGTTGGTGATAAGGTTAGAATCCGAAGACCGTGTAAGGCCAAAGGTTCAAAGTTTTATCCAGAGACATCTATTGTTCAGATCGGCAAACATGCTGTTAAAGTTACTGGTGGTAAGTGGTGGAGTAAAAGGGCTGTTTCAAAAGTGAAGGGCTCAGATGTTGCTTCTGTTGACGTTTCAGATTCAAACTGCATTCCCAATGTTGTTGACCCTAACACTTTGTCTCCATGTAATCTTCCTTCATGTAGTTCCAATGTGTCTGATGGGGCCCTATCATTCCTTGACAATCTTAATATTCATGAGGGAGATTCTCTTCAATCCACTGCTTTGACCAGTTCTGATGATAATAACTTGACTTCTTTAGATAAAAATGAGGTTGCCTCAAGCTCTTCTGAGGTCTCTGGTTCCTGTTCAAAATCTTCCAGAATTAAGTTTACACCGAAATATTTGAATGATTATATCACCTGAAATGTTGTCCAATTGTAAATTGTTGTTTCATGTTTTGTTTTCTCTTTATTTTTTCTTTTGTTTTATTGTGGGAAAGGAGGTGTGTTATATCCTATGTTAATGCTTTTCTTTGCTATTGCTTTTCCTATGTTGGCATCCTTGCATCTAGTTGCTAGGTGATAGTAGAATGTTCTGCTCCTGATCTTCAGTTGAAGACTGGAGCTTGTTGGATGTGCACTCTGATGGATCTTATGCTGTACTTGAAATACCTGATTAAACTTAATACTTAAGTTTACCATCTTCTCCTGTGATTCCTTGGATACAATACAACAATAACCCAACTGAATAAACCAAATTCTGAATCCTGAACAGTTGGCTACTTCGAGATCAACTCTCTCCTTTTTTGTGTGATTAAGTTACTTGAGAAAATGTTGACTAAGTACGTTAATCAGAGGTTGCCATGGTAGCATCTGCTAATGTTATCTTTCATTTTGACACCCTTGCTATATGTGCACTAAACTTACATCCCAGGTCTTAAGGGTCATGAGGACAGCAGCAGGAACAAAAATGAACAGGACTCTAAACACACTCTCTAGTTTATGTACTCTCCACTGCCTGCCCTTTCCATAGCCCCTCAGAATGAAATAGGAGACCTCTGATGAGCTAAGGGCCTGACAAGTGGTCATCCCAGTGATGTCATTGGGTGACTGAGTATATGTAATGTCATAGCTGCAACCTCGGGTACTGGTTTGAAACAATGTTTATGGTGACGGCAACTTCACTTATACGTGTTTGGACAAGAAACATATCCTCAGTGAATTCTGTCCTAGTTTCTGCTCAAATGAGGGCCAGAGGCAATCCTAATGAACATCAGGAAATAAATACTCACTTACCTGGACAAAGGATAGACTTGTGTGATGATACTTTTTGACTACTGGATGGCTTTTTGCACCATCACCAATAATAACAAAATAATCCTCACCCTCCTCTCATCAGCCTGCAAAGGAAAGTAGTGGCCAATAAATGGCATCCTTCAAGTTGAACAAAATTGCATCAAGTAAAACTGAATACACTCCTTTAAGCTCCAAAATTATCTGCAGTGCCCCACAATGACTGACACTGTCTTTGTCTTTTCTTGTTGAAATATTTGGCCTATCCTCTGACAGGGGAAATCTTCCTAGTCATGGACTTCCTCAGTAGTTCCAGAAATGGCTGCACTATACCATACTAGCTCAAATCTGGAGTTACTGTCACCAGGAAATGTAGACCCTACCTCTCTTCTGTGTGTCTGGTGTCTCTGTACAGAATCTCCCCACAGGATATTGTGTTAAAGGATTTGCAACCTGGAAGTCACATTTATACCACTGACCTATAACGCTACTAAATGTCCACACTAGCAACACCTTATTCCACCTACACATACTCTGGGAAATCCTGTCTGTGTGGCTCTTGCTCAACTGCCTGGGTATTTGAAATGGATATTTCCTATGAAGGTCATTGCATAATCATGTATGTGAGTGGGCTCATCAAGCCTCAACAGGTACGAGGCCAGAAAGCCCCCCTCATCCTAGTATTGACAGATGTCAATTGAGCCACTGTGATGTGTCTGCACTTGCATCCAGCCACTTTATTAAAAAAAGCAATTGTGAAATCTATTCTTTGTTCATGAAGCCCTCCTTAGTGGACTACATAAAAACCGTGCCAAACACTTGCTGTCCTATCCACTGGTCCAATGCTTCAGGGAATCAAAACACAAAACAGAATATCCAGACGCTTGGTGACATATAAGAATTTTCAGCATTGGGCCCCACTTATATGTAGGTCCACCTCTTTGGAAATTCCGTTCACTGTCTGTCTACCAGAAGCTGGGCCATGTTAAAGTCCACAATGCCCAAAACTCTCCGTTTCCTCAAGGTAATGACCCAAAAGCTCTCCTTTTGATGTTAACTCTTGATTTACTCTAAAGGTCAACCTTTGATGTAGAAACCACTTGCTTATTATGAAGTGCGGAATTCCCTGATTAACTAACCATCTTTTGGCTTCTGTAATGATCCTAAATTTTACAACGCAGGATCCTTTACAATGAATGCCTTTACAACGCATGACATTACATCGCAGATGCTATTACAACGCATGCCATTACAACGTTAGTATAGGTAAGTATATCATTTTTTTTAAAGGAATTAATAAATATTTAATGATTTTAATTTATTAAATTATTTTTTTATTAATGTATTTGTAAATATATATTTACCCCAAAACCCAAACCTAGCCCTGTACCCTAAACCCTGAACCCTAAACCCTGAACCCTAGCCCTGAACCCTAAAAATACCCCTGTACCCCATAACCCAAACCTAGCCCTGAACCCTAAAAATACCCCTGTACCCCATAACCCAAACCTAGCCCTGAACCCTAAAAATACCCCTGTACCCCAAAACCCAAACCTAGCCCTGAACCCTAAAAAATACCTCTGTACCCCAAAACCCAAACCTAGCCCTGAACCCTAAAAATACCCCTGCACCCCAAAACCCAAACCTAGCCCTGAACCCTAAAAATACCCCTGTCCCCAAAACCCAAACCTAGCTCTGAACCCTGAAAATACCCCTGTACCCCATAACCCAAACCTAGCCCTGAACCCTAAAAATACCCCTGTACCCCATAACCCAAAACTATATCTGAACCCTTAAAATACCCAAACACCCCAAAACATATACCTCAGTACCCCAAAACATATACTCCTATACTCATACCTACTTTTAAAAATTACTTAAATAATTTATTTAATTTATTTTTACTATTTATTAAATTAATTAAATATTTTTTTAAAAATTAAATAAATGTTTAAAAAAAAGATAAACTTACCTATACTTACATTGTAATGGCATGCGTTGTAATAGCATCTGCGATGTAATGTCATGCGTTGTAAAGGCATTCGTTGTAATGGATCCTGCGTTGTAGTAGTTTGTTGTAATAGTTGCGTTGTAACGGTTGTTTCCCCATCCTGGGCAGTGCGAGGGTGGCAGGCAGAAGTCAAATGAACGTTCGGCTTGTTATGGGCTCGAGGTTCTAACAGGACCACAAGCTGAGCTAGAGCCAGGCTTCAGGCTGAACCCTGGCTTGAGCTTTCAGTGGCTTGCCCATCTCTACTACATTAAAAATATAACTCATTATTTCACTTTTTCTGTCCTCAACTTGCCTGTAAACAACAACACGATTACAATTTCTAACTGAATCAGAATAAAAAGAAAATGACACAAATCCAGGATAAACAAAGTAAATGCAACCGACCATACGACAAAACATATTGAGAATAATAGATGTTTTTAACTATTTGTTTTAAAAAAATGTGATATTTTTTGAAAAAATAAATATTTAAAAGGATTTTTTTGTGGTACTGTGGTACGTACAGGCTTTGAAGTTTGAATTTATGTCTGTGATATTTGCAGCCGCGACGTACTGCAATTGTGGGTGCTTGTGGGTCCATCCCAGCTATATATAGAGGATTTAAAAAAATATTTTTATGGCAATTCATTGGGACACAAGACTCTAAAGAGAAAACCAGAGGGCATGTTTTTAATTATCGAGGTGTTTTCTTTGCAATTAACGTTTCCAGCAGGAGGTTATGTGCATATGATGAAAACGAAGGAGACTGGCTTGCCTTCGTTTTCTAGCATGCTGGTTTGTTTAAACCATACAGGGGTGTCGATTATGTAACTGCTGCTAGTACAATATGGGGCAGCAACGTGTAATTTGTTGCTTTACTGGACATGAGATCCAACATGTAACGTTGGTTGTCTTTAAAATTTATTTTAGCCATAAAAATTGAAAATATGCAAGGCTACCTTGGGCTCCCCAGTTGAAAGAATTAAAAGGTTAGTTCTTCAGACGCAAACTCTGGTGTTCGCTAATGGTCCAGATTTCGATGCGCAAGGCCTGATAAAAACTTCCATCCAATATTAATAATTAGATCTGGTGTTAATTAAAACCTTTTAGCTTCACTAAACTGAATGTATCACATGCTTACTTAACACCTTGGCTGCTTAAGAAATTCCCCTGCTGTGCTGGACCATAATAGAAATGGGTGTGGTCATGACGAGCTCAGCTCATCATGAGCACACGAGCACCGTGCCTCATGACGAGCTGATCTCGTCATGAGCACCGAAGGGGCGTTAGAGGGGCTTTCAGGCAACTATCTTCAGCCTTTGGTCTGTTGTCTCATTTACATTTTTCTTCACCCCAGTACAGCATACAGCAAGGAGCAATGGGTCATTCTACTTAAGCTACTGGTTTACTTCACTTTGAGAGACTGCATTTTGCTCTTTCACAATGAGCACCTCCACACATAAGATAGTTCTCTTCAGGGCTAGTGTCTTTGTTCTTACTTTATAATCACTTCAGTGTTGCATTTATTTTCAGAGCCTGATGTGATTCGAGGACGCTTTTAATGTAAGGAAGGCACAGTCCGGTCTTATCAGTTCCTTTATCCTGCCAATGGTGGTGAAAATAACTGTTGGAGTGCGTTTTATTTTATCTGACTTCACCTACTTCGCAGCATAATAGGTTGTGTAGATTTCTGTATTAAGTTATGCCTTCTTTCTTTCTTGCAGTCTTTCCTTTCTTTCCTTTTTCCTGGCTTTCATTCCTTCTCGCTTTTGTTCTTGCTTGCTTTCTTACTTACTTACTTTCTGTCTTGCTATCTTCCTTTTTTCTTTCTTGACTTCTTTCTTTCCATTCTTTTTCCTTTATCCTTTTTTGGTTCCTTTTTTGAGCATTTGTTCTTTCTTTCCTTTTTACTTTATTTTTTCCTTCCTTCCTTTTTCTTGCCTTTGTTATTTCTTTGTTTCCATCTTTCTTTGTATCCTATCGCCTTCCTTTGGTCTTTTCTTCTTTTTTTCCTTCCTTCTTGCCTCATTTCATTCCTTCCATCCTCCCTTCTTCCTTTCTTTCCTTCTGTCCTGCCCAACCCACCCAACAAATAAACTGGGAAAACCCAGCCTATGCTCTGGTTTGGCTCTGTGAGCCCTTTATGAGCAGGGCATTCAAAATATTTCCAAGTGTACAGAATCCCTTCAATGTTGTTCTAAACAATTTGAACAAAGGTTGATGAAGTTCCCAAAAACCAGGTGTAAAATGCATTATTAAAAACAAGCACTGGCAAAACCATTAGGTCTGTAACTGGCTACCAGCTTTTGACTTTGTCAGTGCTGGCCAATACCTACCATAGATACCCTGCCTGCTGGAGTACAGGGGGCTGAGTGAGGTAAGAGATAAATGGTTTTCAGAGAGGAGGAAAGAATCTTTAGTGAGTGTCAGAAACTTCACAGACAAGTCCTATAAAAAAAGTATTTGTAATGCAATAGGTATCGCATTTACGCGAGTTTGAGCTATTGACATTGCAAATAACAAAGTTTTTTATTTGTGTTTCAGTTTTTAAAACAGAAATATAAGGCATTGTCATTTACAATGCTAATAGCTTAACTTGCGTAAATGCGAGACCTATTGCATTGCAAATGCTTAGCAGAAACTGAAGCCATTTTGTGTTGAGCCTGAAGCAGAACTAATTTGGGCTCTGGAGCAGAAGAGAGCGCCTGCCTAAGTGCATATTCACAATAAGTAACAGATTTCATATAAATACCAATCAATACAGTATATTGATGTGCATTTGCGCTTGTGATGTGTACATATGTATGTGTATAAGTAAAGAGAAAGGGTATTTATATTTATTTCTATGGGCATCTATGTTAGTGGAATAATATATAGATCAATGCTATGACAGTGGAAATTAATGTGGTTAAAATAAATATGCTACTGGGGAGAATGTATACTAATGTATTCCTTCTCCACTCCCATTTCATACCACAGAAAAATATTATTGCCATAGAGCAACCCATCTAATGTGAGAAAAAACCTCTTTTTCCTCAGAGATTATTTGCTACTATGTCTTTAGAGTATACCATCTCTGCTGATGCTCACAAGGCCTATTCAGTGTGCCTGCATCTCACTGTACGGATTTAATCCACTATCTCCTCTTAAAATGATATTATATATAAATGTATTTGTTTATAACTACTAAACAAGCCATAAATAAAGTATGCACAGGGTAGCTTGTTATGTGCTACCAATTTTGAGTTAGGGAATAGTCCTCATGACACACTTGAGGCTTTGCTTTTTGTAAATCAGTTTCCTTCCCATCCAGAACATTGCTGACAAATAATAGATTACACTTTGCCCATAGATAGCTCGATAAATAGATAGATAGAGAGAAAGATAGATAGATAGATCATGCAGTCTGTGTTTTCTCCTTTGTACTGCCGGTCAGCGGTGTATTCAACTGTGTTGCCTTGGACCGTGCCATGTATGTGCATGTAACTTGCATGATCGATGTAACTATTAGCGGCGATACTGTCTCTCGGACCTCTTTCAAGTGCCCGCCGTCCCTTTTCCCAGCCACTCCCCTTCCCCCACGAGGGGCGGCAATCTGAGGGATAGCCCCGGACGCCACAAGCTCTAGCTACGCCTCTGTGGAGAGGTGTGGCAGGGTATACTCAGACATGAGTCCCTTTCTCACTGCACCATCAGGATTCAAGCAAGCCGGGCCGAAGACGGCTGAAATGCCAGAAACCGGTCCCCGGTAGCTTGTCTCCTTTCTGGTGAAGAATTGGCTTGGTAGTTTAGTCTGCCCTGTTCCCATGATGCACTGGGCCAGGGACAGAACGATTTGCATATAGCCAGGTTCTGAGCTGGGATGGTGCAGTGAGATAAATAACGGTGATAGATCAAGCCCTGATCTTTGGACTGGGTAAGAGTGGTCTGCTTAATTCAGACACTCTGTTCATTACCACCCCCTTTTCTGAATCGTTTTTGGCCACTATAGGTGTGGCAGGGTATACTCAGACATGAGTCCCTTTCTCACTGCACCATCAGGATTCAAGCAAGCCGGGCCGAAGACGGCTGAAATGCCAGAAACCGGTCCCCGGTAGCTTGTCTCCTTTCTGGTGAAGAATTGGCTTGGTAGTTTAGTCTGCCCTGTTCCCATGATGCACTGGGCCAGGGACAGACTGATTTGCATATAGCCAGGTTCTGAGCTGGGATGGTGCAGTGAGATAAATAACGGTGATGGATCAAGCCCTGATCTTTGGACTGGGTAAGAGTGGTCTGCTTAATTCAGACACTCTGTTCATTACCACCCCCTTTTCTGAATCGTTTTTGGCCACTATAGGTGTGGCAGGGTATACTCAGACATGAGTCCCTTTCTCACTGCACCATCAGGATTCAAGCAAGCCGGGCCGAAGACGGCTGAAATGCCAGAAACCGGTCCCCGGTAGCTTGTCTCCTTTCTGGTGAAGAATTGGCTTGGTAGTTTAGTCTGCCCTGTTCCCATGATGCACTGGGCCAGGGACAGACTGATTTGCATATAGCCAGGTTCTGAGCTGGGATGGTGCAGTGAGATAAATAATGGTGATGGATCAAGCCCTGATTTTTGGACTGGGTAAGAGTGGTCTGCTTAATTCAGACACTCTGTTCATTACCACCCCCTTTTCTGAATCGTTTTTGGCCACTATAGGTGTGGCAGGGTATACTCAGACATGAGTCCCTTTCTCACTGCACCATCAGGATTCAAGCAAGCCGGGCCGAAGACGGCTGAAATGCCAGAAACCGGTCCCCGGTAGCTTGTCTCCTTTCTGGTGAAGAATTGGCTTGGTAGTTTAGTCTGCCCTGTTCCCATGATGCACTGGGCCAGGGACAGACTGATTTGCATATAGCCAGGTTCTGAGCTGGGATGGTGCAGTGAGATAAATAACGGTGATGGATCAAGCCCTGATCTTTGGACTGGGTAAGAGTGGTCTGCTTAATTCAGACACTCTGTTCATTACCACCCCCTTTTCTGAATCGTTTTTGGCCAATATAGGTGTGGCAGGGTATACTCAGACATGAGTCCCTTTCTCACTGCACCATCAGGATTCAAGCAAGCCGGGCCGAAGACGGCTGAAATGCCAGAAACCGGTCCCCGGTAGCTTGTCTCCTTTCTGGTGAAGAATTGGCTTGGTAGTTTAGTCTGCCCTGTTCCCATGATGCACTGGGCCAGGGACAGACTGATTTGCATATAGCCAGGTTCTGAGCTGGGATGGTGCAGTGAGATAAATAACGGTGATAGATCAAGCCCTGATCTTTGGACTGGGTAAGAGTGGTCTGCTTAATTCAGACACTCTGTTCATTACCACCCCCTTTTCTGAATCCTTTTTGGCCACTATAGGTGTGCAGGGTATACTCAGACATGAGTCCCTTTCTCACTGCACCATCAGGATTCAAGCAAGCCGGGCCGAAGACGGCTGAAATGCCAGAAACCGGTCCCCGGTAGCTTGTCTCCTTTCTGGTGAAGAATTGGCTTGGTAGTTTAGTCTGCCCTGTTCCCATGATGCACTGGGCCAGGGACAGACTGATTTGCATATAGCCAGGTTCTGAGCTGGGATGGTGCAGTGAGATAAATAACGGTGATGGATCAAGCACTGATCTTTGGACTGGGTAAGAGTGGTCTGCTTAATTCAGACACTCTGTTCATTACCACCCCCTTTTCTGAATCATCTGTGGAGATGAGGCACTTAAGCCCCACGAGCCCACGCAATTGAATATCAAGGACTTTATTTTTTTACTTTTACTGGAAAAAAACTCATTTAATGACAGCAGAAGGAGTGAGGAAGGAAACGCTTTCAGCCCTACATTGACGCAATCTTCTACTCGCATTCTACTCACAAGGTACTGTTTTCTTGGCGGCAAATTCCCTTTGCTTTATTTACCTTGTTGTTCTGGGCACTCGACTGTTGGAGAAGCTGCTTGTCGGCTTCATCAGTGTTCCACGCTCGTTTCGGCATCTTCTTGGGCAGCCCCGCTCTCCTGCTGACGTCGGGAGAGTGTTTTCAGTTGCCGTTTTCCCTGTGCAACGTACATTTCTACTCCGATTTCTTCATCGTTTTCTGGGATTTCAACCTCAACTGTGATACGCACACTGCGTATCAACCAAGGTACTGCTCATTTATCCAGGTATTTTTTTTATTGCTTCCCTTACTTATAACCATTTCTCTGCCAAGATTATTTACCTTGGCTATGGCAACCATGAATTTACCTGCCCCACAACAATTCAAGGTAACAGACGGTGAGGTCTCTAGCCAGAGATGGCAAGAATGGAGGGATTATCTGAAAAATTACCTAGATACTTTTGAAAGCAAAGAATTAAATCCAGGAAAAAGAGTATCCTGTGACACTGTTTAGGTCCAGGTGGGTTAAGAGTTTACAATAGAATTGAAAAGAAAACTGTAGCTGGAAGCGAAGTTAATGTGTTCACCCAAGCCATTGCAGATCTCAAGATGTACTTTGCGCTCACCGTGTGGGAAATGCTGGGCAAAGATATAATTTCTACCATAGAATGCAGGAACCTTATGAGAAAGTGGAAGATTACATTACTACTATAAGAAGATGAGCCTTATCCTGCAAGTTTGGTGTCATTGAGGAAGAGTTAATTTGTGACCAATTAATTATGCACTGTAACAACCAAAACCTAAAAGATAAACTTTGGATTAATGGGGATAATAGTTTGCGAGAAATTTCAGCCATCATCAGCAAAGCGGAACTAACATCCAGATGTGCAAAAACTGTCATTGCCAAGTCCAAAGGGGATAATTGTGATGAAATGGTGAAGGTTATAAAAACTAACTGCGCCCATCCTGAACAGGTTAAAAAGAAAAATGATAAACCACTGGTTAAGGAGAAAGGAGGGAACAAGGAGCGTGCAGAGAAGTTATTGGACATTAAAGGGAAGTGTTACCGCTGCGGTAGCTCTCCACACCTTGCTAATATTGAGAAATGCCCAGATCTAGGTCAAAAATGTGCCTATTGTAAAATGTCTGGTCATTTTGCACAGAATTGTCGTAAATCCAAATTGGTAAAATGTATTGTTGATGACTATGAGCATGAGGATGATAGTGCTGACTCGGAATGTGAAGAAAATAAGATATGTTACATACATGACAATGAGTATTTGACTTCTGGTAAACAAAGGAAAAAAAACAGTTTGCAAGATAATAGCAGGTGAAGTACATGCAACCTTGATGGCTGACTCTGAATCACCATACACCATTGTTAACAAAAACAAATGGGATGAATTTTTAAGTACCATTTTGGGTCCAAACCTAGAAAGTCCTGATGTGCATCGTGTAAGCTACACTAGAGAACCTCTCGAACTCCTAGGTTTTCACAAACACACCTAGTAGTTTAAAGGGAGAGTGTTAGACTTGCCATCTTTTGGCATGCTTCCACAGACTTTTTTCTTTCTGACCTCCCGGTTTTGACTCTGCTTTTGCTGGTGTAATGATTCTGGGCACTTTCTTCACTGCAGTCCAGTGGTAAAGTGCAAGTGCTCCTGTATAAAATGTGTTATGGATTGGTGTTTCCATGATTGGTATATTTGATTTATTTGTCAGTCCCCAGTAAAGTGCACTGCGTGTGCCGGGGCCTATAAATCAAATGCTGTTGGTGGGCTGCAGCACTGGATTGTGCCACCCACGTAAACAGCCCGTAAAGTATAACTCTGGCCTACCATCGCAGAGCCTGTGCGCAGCTGGGGCTGCCATGTCGACTTGACAAGTGCACACACTTGCAAGTTCTTAAACCTTTCCTTTGCTACATGTGAGTCGCCCCTAAGGTAGGCCCAAGGTACCCCCATGGGCAGGGTGTATTGTATGTAAAAGGTAGGACATGCCCTGGTGTGTGTGGCATGTCCTGATAGTGAATTACAGCCTAATTCATTTTTCACTATTGCAAGGCTGCCTGTTCTCCATAGGCCAAAATGGGCATTTTGATCATTACATCCTATGATCCTAACTGACTCAGGGAACATGGTAGAAATTGCAGTTTAGTATGCCTGAACTCAGAATGATAAAGTACATCTTTCAGTGAAGTTGGTTTTAACATTCTGTGTTTGAAAATGCCACTTTTAGAAAGTAGTTATTTTCTGACCTAACCATCCAGCCTGCCTCTGCTAGCGTGTGTTGTTGCTTTGTTGGGTTGGCCTGCAGCAGCTGCTTCTGCCTAAAGCAGTGAAAGGACTGGACTGAACTTTCTCTACTTGTGCTGAGTATCTCCAAGGGCCTGGAACCGAGCTGGCCTCCTGTTAAGAAGTCTCAGGGACTGTAAAGACTTCATCAACCTCTGGGTACCGCTCCTGGAACCGTTGTTTCAGTTGCCACAGAGAAGAGGGAACCGCGACCAACTCGGTCATATGACTCCGTCGCTGGCCTTGTGTCCTTAAGGCACAGCATCGAGCACCGTCTCGCCCTGCACCGCACGCCTTGGTCTCACCGACGCCATCTACACGATCGTCACCGAGCCGATGTCTGCACCGCATCGAGAGGCACTGCAACCTGCATCGCCTCGCTTCACTTCGCTGGCCTGGGCTCACCAACACGGTCGCTGCTGGTCGACACCCGTGACGGACTCGTCACGCACAGCTGTCCGGCTCCGAACACACCAATTCCCACCAACCGGCTCTGTCGATTGCATCGCAACTTGCCAGCCCCGCATCGAGCACCATCTCGCTCTGCCCCGCATGCCTGGGTCTCACCCATGCCGTCTGGATGATCATCTCCGAGCCGCTGCCTGCACCGCATCGAGGGACACCGCACCGTGCACCGCTTCCACTTTGCACAGTAACCACGACAGATGCCAAGACCAACTCGCACCGACGTGTGAGTCGCACTAAGAAAGGTATTATGAACAAACCTGTCCCACTGTTGCTGGCCCGTACCGACGCGGGCAGTTGGAATTGCGAGACTTTTCACCATCGCAGTAGGCTCAGACTGAGCTACCGACTCGTACGAACTGTGTTTTCAATGTAACTTTGCAATTTAAAGACATCTTGCAATACAACTAATTTTAAAGTACTGTACTGTGGATTTTTATCGTATTTGGTCTTGTTTAAGTATATAAAAATATTGGATAATTTTCTAAACTCCGTTTGTAGTGCTTACACTGTATTACTGTTGGTTATGTGCAAAGCTTTACACACTGCCTCTAAGATAAGCCTGACTGCTTGTGCCAAGGTACCAAGGGGGTGAGCAGGAGTTATTTTAGGAGTGTAACATCCCTTATCCTGGCTAGAGTGTTGGTTTCTGCATGGCTTTGGTGCAAACCTCAGCCAACCAGAAATCCGATTTCTAACATTGGTTGTCAGCGGTGAGGATAGGACTTGTGTTTGTACTTGACTTACAGTGATTGGTGTGCACTACTACCATATCACAGACCATTACGTACCACATATAGGTTCTTTTTCTCTTTGGCCTATTTTTGATCTTACCAGTTTTGAACTTGCTACCTCAACGTGCCGGAATCCATTGCATCATCTGTTGCATCAGTAGAAATTGCCTTTGAGGAGGATTGATTGGAAGTCTACAATGTGAAGGAGTTGAAATCGATTTGCAAGAACCTGAAAGTCCAGGTCAGAGGCCTCACCAGAAAGGATGAGCTGAGGAAAAAGAAATTTTACATGGCCAATGTGTCCCCTGCGTGTACCCCACGTTTAGTGTATGTGCATGTTACCCATGCATTTCCCCTCTCATGTCTGCAATAATAATGCCTCTGCATTTCCGTCCCACATTAGAATGTCGGTTACCATGTCTTTCATAAAAGAAACGTTAATTCTACACTGAGGCCTATGTTACCCATGTGTTTAAATGTATTTGCATTGTGCACGTTTAATATCAAGATGAACCCATTTTGTGGCTCAGCCTGAGCCAGGACCCGAATTAAGGCTTCATGCCTCCAGACACTCTGAAAGCTGCAGCTACGTATCCCTGACCTCTCGCATACTTCTGGCTCAGCAGAGAGAGGCCCAGCCCGGGGTGCCAAGACAGTATTTTGCACACAGATATCTGCTTGCTCTACTGAATCACATTCCTGCTTAGTGAAGAAGGTAAACAGAACCCGTCTGCAGAGATAGGGCTTAGCCTTTCTGTCTCCGTTTAAATGATTTGCACAGCTTGCATCCATAGAAAGCCCAAAGCCCCCACGCAATGAACGAAGAAATATATGAAATATATGCCCACACTGGCTCTTGGTGATGAGCAACCTTTGCATGAGCGACCTTTACTTCAGATAATACATCCCCGGACTTAAGATATCAGATAATACCAGACGTGCAGGTCACCCTGACACTGAAAAGCTTCTCTACTAGACCGAAAGTCAGCTCCCCCCAGCTTTCCCCAGTTACACGTCAATTACACGTCATGACCAAGTTGCGCACACAAGTAGGGCAAAGGTTCCAGCTGGCCATGCAAACCCCCTCCATGCATCCACCCACTTATGACACACCTATGACTCCTCTCAGAGAACGCCCTCATGCACGCCCACATGCTCTTATCTCTCTCTTTCTCTTGCTCTGCCTGGAGCGTTCCTCCCTATGTACAAGATTCAATGTATAAATATTGTACTCTGTGAATAAAGTTCAGAAAACCCTTCCTGAACCTTAGTGGTGATGGAACCGATTCTCCCCTAACTCGAGTTATTGAAATAAAGCCCTTTTGAATCGGACACCACGGACTCTGCCTCTCATTTAATGACCCTTTGTTTAAGTATAGAAATTATGTCAGGGTAATACTTTATTTACCACAGAGCTACAAAAGGCTCTGAGGGTCTGGGTAGGAGCCAGACATGCCAGAGGGCAATCTGGTAATCTCAGTGGAGATGTGGATGAGCTTGGTCCAAGGGGAAATGTGCTTTTGGGAGGAGGGGAAACCTCCAGGCCAGGCAGCAGTAGCTTGTTCCCAGAGGAGCTGGAGGACAGGCGTAAACCTAGGAAGTTTGAATTGGAGAGACTCATGATAGAAAAGTGAGAGGGAAGACAAGAGAATAACCATGGAGGAAAGAGGATAACACTAGATCATGAGAGAATGATCAAGGAGCTGGAGCTAAAGAGTAGAAACGGCTCAGATGGTGGCAGCAACTCTTCAGCACACACAGACAGGGTTGTACACATCCCCAAGAATGTAGGTAAAGAGTACAAGAAGGGTGATGACATTCAACTGTGGTTTCAAGGGTATGAGTCATATATTCATATGAATGGGGTCCCTGAGAGGAACTGGGGAGCGGGGTTGTGGCCTCTCTTTCCTGAGGAAGATAGGAATACCCTGATAGCTTTGGGTAAGGGGCAGGACCTCACCTATGCTGACATGAAAGACGCTCTTCTCACTAGGTATGGGCTCACTCCTGAAAAGTGCAGGGATCAGTTCAGGTCCAGTAAAAAGTCTTGAGACCAACACTTGGTTGGAATGTGTGGATATGTTCTGTAGGTCGCTGGATGGCTGGGTGAAGGGCAGTAATGTAACTGATTTTCAGGGGCTCTACAATTTGATTGCATGGGACCACTTTTGTAGTCTATGTTTTGCAGATCTGCGCCAACACCTAGTTGACAGTAAGCTAACTGACCCCAGAAAGCTTGTTATGGAGGCGGTCTGCTGGGTGAGTACCAGGGTCCACGAGAAAGCGTTTGTGGGAGACTCAGTCAAAGGTGGGCAGGGTTCCCAGCAGAAAAGTGAGGGGACAACGGTAAAAGTCAGAAGTTCTCTAAAGGGTCCCAAACTAGTACCCAGGGAAAAGGTTCCCAGCCCCCAGGTGATAAGAAGAAAGGGGTCTCTACAGGGAAGCCTGCTGAGACCGGCCCCCACAAGTGTTATGCATATGACCAGGTGGGTCACATGAAGGGGAACCCCAGGTGCCCAAAGGGGACACAGCTACCCACCGGTGGACAGACAAAGGTGTTGGCTAGTGTAGCGCTTGGGGAGGAGGGGTGCCCACTGGAGTGGTGGATCCCGCAGAAATGACCCTCGTCTCACTAGGGGACAGTGAAATGGTCCCAGGAGAATAGGTGCCCCTTAACACAAACAAATATAGCACCTGGGTGGCCATTAATGGGACAAGGGTAGAGGCTCTCAGAGATACTGGAGCCAGTGTGACCTCAGTCCGGTGTCACCTGGTCTCTGAGAAGCAGGTAGTCCCAGGGGCATTCTACCAAGTAGTTGCTGTAGACAATTCAGAGAACCAGTGTAAGGTAGCACAGGTTCCCTTTGAATGGGGGGGGAGGGGTCTCAGGTCCCTTGAGGATGGTTGTGAGCCCTTCCATGCCTGTAGATTGTCTGTTAGGTAATGACCTGGAACATTCCTTATGCAAGGATGTTGAATTCAGGTCTGACTTGGAGATGCTTGGGTTGCCAGAGTGGGCATGCATGTCTACTCGGTCAATGGCAGCCAGAAAGGGTGATCGAGAGGACTTGGAGCCTGAAACAGTGGCCCAAATCCCTGCCAAGAGAACGGGCAGGGGGCGTGGGAAACCGGCCCCCGAAGTTCCCACGGACTTTGAGGAGGCAGACCTCGAGGGGGACGCTCCGGTGCCTACAGGGGAGCAGGTAGTCGAACTGGGAGACATCTCTGAGATAACCCATTGGCAAAAAGAAGGGGGTCACACCAGGGAGGAGTTCTGCCGCAAGCAGAGCGAGTGCCCTACTCTGGAGGGTCTACAGCGGCAGGCTGCAGACCAGGCAGCTGGTAATAAGTCAGGGTCACATCTGATCTACTGGGAGAATGGTCTCCAATACAGTGAGTCTAAGGTCGCTGAGCCTGCGTCAGCCCGTGGGCTGGTGGTACCCCAGCGTTTCAGGACCTTCCTACTGGGCCTGGCTCATGACATGCCTTTGGCAGGACAAGACCTTTGACAGGCTTGTCACCCACTTCTTTGCGCCCCAAATGTGAAGGCAGTCAGATGCACACAATAGGTCTTGCCAAACTTGCCAGGCAAGTGGTAAGAGTGGGAGGAAGGTCAAAGCTCCTCTCCAACCTTTTCCTGTTGTTGGAACACCCTTTGAAAGGGTAAGGATGGATATTGTGGGGCCACTGGATCCCAAGACAGCCATGGGCAACAGGTACTTCCTGGTCTTGGTGGACCATGCCACCTGGTACCCGGAAGCAATCCCTCTCAGGTCAACGATGCCGCCAGTGGTGGGCCGGGCTTTAATGGGGATCTTTTCCCGCCTGGGATTCCCCAGAGAGGTGCTTTCTGACAGGAGTACCAATTTCATATCCAAGTATATGACATCCCTGTGGAAGGAGTGTGGTGTAACCTACAAGTTCACCACTCCTAACCACCCCCAAGGAAACGGTCTGGTGGAGAGATTCAACCAGGACTTGAAGGGCATGATCAAGGGTCCAACAGATCCCATAAGGCGTAAGTGGGACGTCCTCTTACAATGCCTACTCTTTGCATACAGGGAGGTGCCTCAGAAGTCTCTTGGGTACAGCCCCTTTGAGCTCCTATACGGCCACCCTGTCTAAGGACCTCTAAGTTTGGTGAAGGAAGGCTAGGAGGCAGCTCCGAGGAAAACTCCCCAGGATGTGTTTAGTTGCATGCTGGCATTCCGAAACCAGACTGCCCGCTTCAGGAAACTTGCTCAGGCAAACCTTGAAGCAAGCCAGGAAGGAATGAAGAAGTGGTATGACCAGAATGCCACTCTGGTCGAATTTCAACCTGGGCAAAAAGTGTGAGTCATGGCCCCAGTGGAACCTTGTGCCTTGCAGGACAAATGGACTGGGCCATACGAGGTGGTGGAGTGCAAAAGTGACGTCACCTGCCTGGTGAATTTGCATTCTCCAAGGAATCCGCTGAGGGTCCTTCACGTGAACCGCCTCAAGCCCCACTTCAAGAGGTCCGAAGTGAGTATGCTCTTGGCGACAGATGATGAGGCGGAAGAGGAGAGTGAACATCTCCCTGACCTTCTGTCTACCAAGGAGCATGATGGGTCAGTGGAGGGTGTGATCCTCTCCCCTGCACTGACTCAGGAGCAGCAGGGGTACTGTCGCCAGTTGTTGGGACAGTTCGCCCCACTGTTCTCTCTGACCCCCGGTGTTACTCACTGGTGTACCCATGAGGTGGACACTGGTGACAGCCTTCCTGTAAAGCACAAGATTTACAAGTTGACTGATCTGCTCAGGGCCAGCATCAAGGAGTAGGTCTCTAAGATGTTGGCGTTAGGGACGATTGAGCCCTTGCACAGTACTTGGGCCAGCCCAGTGGTTTTGGTCTCAAAGGCTGCTGCACCCGGTGCCACTCCAGAACTGCGCTTTTGTGCAGACTACTGTGGGCTCAATGCCGTCACCAGGACTGTCACGCACCCCATCCCCAGAACTGATGAGCTCATTGATCGGTTGGGAGCTGCCGTTTCCTCAGCTCGTTTGATTTTGACGTCTGGGTACTGGCAAATTGCCTTAACCGACGGGGCCAAGGAGAGATCAGTATAATTTCCAGTTTCAGGTGATGCCCTTTGGGTTGAAGAATGCCCCTGCCACCTTTCAGAGTGTGGTCAATCAGGTGTTGGCTGGACTGGAGGATTTCAGTGCCGCCTACCATTGCTGTGTTCAGTTCCAGCTGGAAAGAACATGTAAAGCACCTCGAGAGAGTGTTGAGGGCTCTGCAAGGTGCAGGTCTCACGATCAAGGCTAGTAAGTGCCAGATTGGGCAGGGTTCGTGGTATACTTGGGAGGAAGCGGCCAGGTGGCACCCCTACAGCCAAAGATTGACACCATTCTGGCTTGGGAGCCACCCAAGACCCAGACAGAGGTGCAGGCCTTTTTAGGTCTCAACAGTTACTATAGGAGATTTGCTAAGGGCTACGGCACCATTGTTGCCCCCTTAAACAGAGCTGACTTCCAAGAAGCAGCCAAGGACGGCGATCTGGACTGAGTCATGCCAGAAAGCTTTCGATGCCCTGAAGGCAGCCATGTGCATGGTGCCCTTGCTCAAGGCACCTGACTTCTCCAAGGAATTTGTCGTGTAGACTGACGCTTCAGAGCATGGTGTGGGAGCGGTGCTTTCACAACTGAGTGATGAGGGCCTAGATCAGCCTATAGTCTTCCTTAGCAGGAGATTACTCCGCAGGGAACAGAGGTGGAGTGCCATAGAAAGTGACGCTTTTGCTGTGGTATGGGCGCTGAAGAAGCTGAGACCAAACCTGTTTGGGACTCACTTCCGGGTTCAGACCGACAACAGGCCCCTCAGATTGTTAATGCAAATGAGGGGTGAGAATCCAAAACTGCTGAGGTGGTCCATTTCCCTACAGGGGAAGAACTTTACAGTGGAACACCCCCTAGTACAGAACACCCCAACATGAAGAGATACATATCATGTTTCTGTCAGAAATGTAATGAATATCATTCAATTTACAAAAGATTTGGTCAGAGTGCTCTGAGTAAGATGAATGGAAGTTAAGGCACTTGCTAACTGCCATGTAAGTTAGGCAAAGTGAACAGAAAGGATAAATTATGAGGTATGAGTAACAGGATTCACATGAGACTGCTCTGATGGCCACTGTTGTGTGTGAAATGAGGATTCTTAATTGCATTTTGCGGCCCTGGGGTGTAGTCTTAGACTGGAGTGCAGACTTGATTACTTGGAACCCCAAACTATCTGCACTCCAGTTACCTTTCCACAAAATCTTGGTGATGGACAAGAGGGTAGATGAATACTTGAATAGTTCCTGCAAATATCTTATTTGAGGATGGAACACAGCTGTATGGCAGGTGCCGGCTCTGACTTGTGTGTACTGACATGTCTTGTTGCATGGGTCCTGCATGGTCTGCCCCCACGAGGTTGAGTGTCGGGAATGGACAGGTTTAGGTGTTCGGATGAATGGGATGCTGGCTTGCCCTGGCAATTCTCTGCCCCAGACTGGCAGAAATTTGCTGTCATGAGTGTTTGAGGCTTGAAATTGTGGCTAGGATTCACCCAGCCACTCCTTCAACCTCAACCATAAATGCTTTGTAAATATGATATATTTATTTGTCCAACCCTAATCGCTTCAACTTTTCCTAAAAGGTAACCTTGAGTGATTTGCAACTTGAACATATGTAACTCTAACCAATAGTATCTGTAGTAGACTTATGTACTTACTACCATTCGTATTTGAATTTAGAGTTTATCTGTGTGTATCTTTTATGTAATTCATGTACTCCGAAGTCATTATGTAATGTAACTGGTTGTATTGTAAATTCCTCTGACACCTTCCTGTAAAGTTTGCGCTATATAAAAATGCATAAATAAATAAACCACTGCAGGCATGTAAGGCTGGTTTTGCAGCTGTGAGGTGAGCAGATGAGACCTGTTTAGGTCTGGACTTCGAAAGAGCTTTAGCTGCCTCCTCAGACTATAGTTTTTAAAAACAATTATCTTTAATATACATTCAGAGAGGGCCATTGGATCAATGGGCTGGATCAATGGGCTTCATCCACTGGTCTGTTAAATAGTCATTTACATTTTGCTTCCAGCCACTTGCAACATACGGAATGGGACAGTGGGTCCGCCCACTTTATTCGCTGTTTCCCTTCACTTTTAGTAACTACATAAAGCCTATGCATATGGTTCACATTCGCCTACACATACTTCCTTTCTCTTCCATGACAGAAGTGATTCAAAGTTTCTTGACATACTGGTTAGTTATTTTACTTGCACTTTGGGTGCCGAGTTAAACGGTGATACATTTTCTGTCTCTTTTTAAAGTAATAACGTGTTTAAGTGACTAACATTGTAGCTTTCTGCAATTGGCTTATTCGTATCTCCTTGACAAATAATATGAATAGAATTAAATACGTCATCATGGTGCGGGGTACTTCCTCCCAGATGCGTCACGTTGTAAAGCCCTGGGCCAGAAGGAGGCGTTCCTGCGCAGGAGGGGGGGGGCGTTCCGGTGCAGGAACGCTTCCTAAAAGTGGCTGAGTGAAATCTACAAGATTCCACTCAGTCACTTTGAGGCCCATGCTGCGTCAAAACCCGGCGTAAGGATTGACGCAGCATTAACAAGATAGGGCCCCCCAGAGCCTTGCTGGAGCTGCGTCCCGCTTGCGACGCAACTCCAGCAATGCGCCGCCTTTACGGCATAGATGCGTCACGCATCTGTGCTGTTTTTGCCCATTGGTGCGCTGCATTGTAAATGCGGCGCATCATTGGTGGCGGAGTCATGACGCACAATATGTGGCGCATCCCTGCTGATATGCAGGGATGCGCCTCCCTGCTGATATGCAGGGATGCGCCACTTATTGTAAATCTGCCCCTTGTTATTTAAAAACAACACTTATAAGGTTGCCTATCCCGTGAATGTGTTTTCAATTTCAAAACTGCATTACAATTTCCTTTTTTAGGTTTCGACCTGGTGGGAGCACTGCGAAGCAGTGCTCCGCCCAGGCGAAAGCTTTTGTTTACAATATGGGGGACTTGAATCCGCCCCTTCTTCCATTGGCTAGCTCCATAAATGGAGGCTAGCCATTGGAAGAGAGTGGCTGTCAATCATTCTTTCCCCATCCGAACGCGATTCGGGGGCGTTTCTCAGTCTTTTTTTTAACTCCCGCCCTCTCCTCTTCCCATTGGCTGGAATTTTACCTTCCAGCCAATGGGAAGGGGAGAGCGCAAAAAACACGCCCCTGAATCTGCCGGCCGGAACACCCCCGTGACGTCATTCCCGGGCCGCGCTGTGATTGGCTGCCGGCCCGGGACCTGACTAGTTAGATTTTGCCTCGGTGATGCGCCAAAAAACCTCATGAGATGAAAAGGGCTCCTGCTCCCCCGGCCGGCCAATCCCTGCGCGGCCGGCCGGAAGTCCCGCCCCCCCCCCGCAGCCCGGGAGACAGGAGAACAACTATGGCGGGCGATCTGACGGGCTCCCGTGAGCTGAGGGAGCCCAGCGGCATCAGAGGCGGGAGAGCCCTGCAGCACCATTGAGTAGATGAGATGCCACAAAGACGCCAAAGCGCACGACAGGCGCGTGGCCAGCTCAAGCCTGCTGAACCCCCGCCACAAGAGCACGCGGCTTTGAGGCGTCCTTGGAAGCGGGCTCTGCGGCGCCTTCGCGAACAGGCCAATGTATGAAACCCAACTCTCTCTGATAGCAGTGTCGCATCCCCGTGGTCGCATTACAGCTACCTTCCAACATTACGCCTGAGGGGCCCCACGTTAATACCATGCTGAGACATCCGGCGATGCAGCTGTTTAACGGTCGCAAAATGGATTATGACTGTGACAAAGTGCCCAAAAAGTGCCAATCCGCCGCTTCCGAGGCTCCGGCGATGGGAGGGCGGGGATGCGCGCCTCTGTTTTGTGTTTGAGAGGCGCCGCATCTGTCCCGCTGCTGATGCGCGAGGGAGGCGGATTAGCATAAAACGGAACGAGGTCAAGTAAGTGGATGTGAAATAGGGAGTGCGTAAAGACACCATTCCGAGGGCTGACAGAAACATCACTGTTTAGAAATGCAAATCAAGCCATTATGCTCAATAATTATATGAAAATATGAAGAGTTCAGCATGTTTCCCAGCCCTGGTGGCGGGTAATGGGATGTATGCTTATGTAAATAACTGCTATTAAAGCTAATGCTGGGGGAAAAAGCGAATACATTTATAGTACGGCGACTGATTTAGTATGCTTTTAAACCCCAGCAGTGCTCACTTATTAGAAAGGAGTGCATTATTATGCTTAGAACTCATTACAGCTACAAGTCACCGCAACTCCATTAATTACGACGCGTTAATGAAAACGGGACACGTACCAAAAAAAAGGAAAATTATGGCCTCTCAGCAGTTTTCTTAAAAGACAAAATCGAGGGGTATTAGCATCATGGCGCCTCCTGGGGCGCCGATCATCGGTGCTGCTGTAGTAATCCCGCCGCCGGCCCTGGGGGCGCCGCTCGGCTCGAGGAGGGCGGGAACCATGGACTCGACGGCTGAAAGCACAGTGTGGGGAGCCCCGCCGAAGGAGGGAGGGGGCGCAGAGGAAAGAGGCTCGGCATTAGAAATCACCGAATCCAGCTCCGTGGGTGGTGCTCGAGCAGAACAAACATGCGAGACACCGGCGGCGCTCACTCGGGTAACATCAGCAATTCAACCATTTCAGACGAATGCAAAACTAACTGGAGACAAGGGGGCACACGTTTAAAGAGTGAGGGGAGACCAAGAAATCTTCACAACAACCTAACTTTACCAAAGGCGAAACCGTTGCATTGTAAATGCTTGTTACTTCTTTTTGTCTCCATTGTTCCTTTAACTGACGTTCTGTGCAGACCTTGTTCTTTTCTTTAAGGAGTGATCCATTATTGTGCTTTAATTCCACTGGTTCTTTATATCTGGCTTGTTCTAGCCTAGGCTCATACTTCCGTTTCTTTGTGTATCATTTTGAAAGTATCAATAAGATATGTGCTCGATTCTAAAATGGCTGCCTGATTCAACTTATAATTGATGTCTGTTGATTGGTTTGATTTAAAAATGGCTGCTCCACACTTAGTGCAAAATCTCGCTTTAGGCCCGATGGATTGCCAGCTTTTCTTCTAAAACCTTCAGTCCCACAGAAACCTGTCCACACGCACCTGATCCTAAAATTGGCATGCATGGCTATAGTGGCTTTCATAAAATATGCTTTGTCACTGTCCTGGTCCCTCACGCCACCTGTCACTCATGTGAGCTAAGTAAACTATTACAGATTGCTGGACCCTTTTCATAATGCTTTAGGTGCTTTGCCCTAGATCTGCAGGCTGCCAGGGGAGTGGGTGGGGGTTAGGGTGGATCACTTTTTCCTAACATTAAAAGTGACGCACCAGAGGCAAAGGGGCTTGTGCCTTTAGTGCTCCATGTCTAGGCGTCTCTATGGTGCCTCACTTCCTGTCCTTCCCCAACACAGGAAGCAGTGGTCTAGTACATGAACCCAAGCTTGTGATCCCCAAATTCCTCTCGCTCTTTTGCTATAGGGTGAATATCGATACCATTTTAGCCTAGTGGTAAGGATTGCTAGCTGAGAGGAGGTATTGAGTCCTGTCTTGATTGCCCTAAGAAAGAGCGACTCCTCATACTAATAATGATCCACCCAGCACAGTATATGTAAAAGGTGTCAAGTGTCTATTTAAATGGGACGCAGTTAGAAGGGGAAAGAAACTGAGGATAAGAAAGCTGCTTCCCAATTTTGAAGCTCTTGATTGAAGATAAACACTGAAGTGATTATCAAGGCACTAAATGTCCCCTGATATCAGCGAAGACAAAGGAGCCAGACATAATATCCAGAAATAGAATCCTGTAGAAAAACCAGCCGCTAGAATCAAAATTCAGGGAAAAAAACATTAATAAAGTTGCAAAGAGCAAGGAGAATAGGAACCAAATGAATCATCCACACATGATTGCCTCCTTTACATATGACTGAAACAGGAACTGAAAAGCAGCAAAAACCTTTAATAGCATCATATAGACACACTACCATCTTGGAAATGGCTGTTTATATGGAAAGAAGAAGCTCAAGTTTGACAACCTTTGTGCTGAATTCTACTGTCCCACTACAGCCCTATGTCCAGCACTTCATGTGTATTGTTGAACTCGCCTCCTGGTGACCTCAAACATAGAGATGCCAGAACAATCCTGCCCACAAGGAGGCACTGAGTATGGCATCAGACAACATCCTGTCAGGCATCCTGTGGAACACTCCTTCTTCTCTGAATAACATGAAGTCTTGGCAAGATCTTCATACTGCTTTGACACTTCTCTTGTACAGATCTCAGCTTAGATGTAAACATATACCCCTTCCTAAAATTCCAGGTCTATCAAGGGGCTGTTGGAAATAATGTCACAGTCCCACTCCACCCTCACACACACACACACTCACTTCCCTACAGGGCTACAGGGTTGATAGATGGTTGTTTTGCAGGGGGTACTCCTATAATAATCCACATTTGTAAAGTGCCAACAATCACCTGTAAGGGTCTCTAGGCGCTGGGGGCCTTCGGGAAGATCCTACTGCTCTTGTGGGAGTGTTTCTCTAGCCCTGTGATACTTTTCTGCATGTTCTAATTCTTACTTGCTTCTATCACTGTTCTTTTTGTTAGTTTTTCAGACCTATGCCCAAGGTGGTGCACCACACATACACAGTACATGGTGCAGCATGTTTCGAAAGACTTTTAAACCTTTGGATGGTGTAGCATCCTACCCAAAATGGGTACCCACCAATGGCTACGCCACACACGGATCTTAGTATTGCATGTCTTTTTGTATTTTTGATATTCACCATCACTGGTGAGTAGTCGAGTGTGTAGGTTCCATGAATGATGTGTAATCATATCATTCAACTTTACCATGTCACTATCATGGCTTGTGGCAGTGATAATCTAGGCTAACAAAATGACATCTGATGTGTTTGATTTTACCAATGAAGTTAATATAGGCCTCAGCCCTCTTAGATGGAGTACCATGACCTTGTACAGGCACTCTGGAAAAGTAGTCAGCAGGGTTCTAATCCTTCCCTGGACAAAGCACAATAGTGTAATCACACTATTGTAAATGGAGTTCCCATCATTCAATGCCAAGAAGCATTCTGGTCTTCAGATTGCCAAATGTAGGGCTTGATGATCAGCTACCATCATAAAAGGTTTTCCAAACAGGAATATACGGAAATGTTCACAAGCACGTTCTGTTTGAGACAAACATCTACTTGCGTATGCACATTATGCTTTCTAGCATTCAGGTGTCCACTGTGCTGTGCAAGTATAGCACCTAACCTGACTGGTCTAGTGTCAAAAACAACATCTGTATTAAGCTTAGTATTGAAGTATGTCATTTCAGTAGCATTCTCAGTGGCTTGTTTGATTCTTTTAAAGCTTTCCTCACATTCATGCTACCACGGAAATGAACATTTGTTTTCGTCAGGTTTCTCAACAGAGCACTTACAGTGTCAAAGTCTTGTACGTATCTGGAACAGTAACTGGCCATGCCAAGAAATTAATGCACCATAGAAACATCTTGTGGGGGATCAGCATTGGACAGTGCTTGTACTTTAGCAGGATCTGGTGTCATAGCCTCATCAGAAAATATATGGCCTAAGAATTTAGCTTCATCTCCTGGAACACACACTTGTCTGCATGTAAAGTCAAACCTGCTTCAGCAAGTAAATAACTTACTTGTGTAAGAGCTTTTTGTGTAGCTCCCAAAACCAATATGTCATTGCTGCAATTGAACACATTCATGACTGGCTGTATGATATGTCGAATAACTTCTTGAAACAGTTCTGAAGCAGATGACACACCAAAACGTGGTCTTTTGTATAGAAACAGACCAACATGTGTACAAAAGGTTGTAATGTACCTGCAATCTTCTTCACATTCTAACTGATGATAACCTTTATTTAAATCAAGGCGAGATAAGACCTTTGCACCATTTAATAGTGTTATCATGTCAGCAATGTGTGAACCTGGATATCGTTCTCATTCAATTGCCTTATTTACCTGAAGCATGTCAAGGCATATGCGTACAGTTCCTTCACTGTCCTTTTTAGGTCCTACTAGTATGGGAGAAACCCATAGTGTTGGACCAGTAAAACACTTAATAATATCTTGCTTAAGTAACAATTCCAGTTCTTTTTCAACAGCTTCATGCAGATGAAAAGCAATTTGTCTATGTCACTGAGCAAAAGGACGGACGTCCCCATTAATAAGTAACTTTACTTTCATAAACTTAAGCTTTCAAAAACCATGAAATAACGAAGGGAAGGGACTTACTATTTAGTGGTGAGCATTCATATTGTAATTCAGAGAAAGCAGTCCCATATCAGCAGCTGTGCTGACACCGAGTAGACCGGTACTGGAAGCCGTGCCTTGATGCACACGGATGAGTGCTTGCACCTTTGCTTTCTTGTGTTTCATTGTAGCTACGAATGAACCTTGGCTTTTTAAGGGCGCCAATGCAGTCCAGGTATATGCTTCGGTTTTCAATGGTGTAAGTTGCTGCAATGGAGATAATTCATTATATTTCTCCACAGGCATAATGTTTATTGATGCACCACTGTCGACAATGAACGGTATCAAATAACCATTTACTTTCAGTCTAATCTTTGGACAATGTTTGCATGACTTTGGTGCT
The DNA here is from genome assembly GCF_964263255.1 of Lissotriton vulgaris. Classification (NCBI taxonomy): domain Eukaryota; kingdom Metazoa; phylum Chordata; class Amphibia; order Caudata; family Salamandridae; genus Lissotriton; species Lissotriton vulgaris. Next base: position 119,056,470 of record NC_141690.1, read on the forward strand.
TTGGCATGTCAATCTTTCTTTGACTGACATTTTTCTTCAAAAGATGCCAAACCAACATGTGAACACTGCTGAAGTAAATGTTGACATGGCACAATAATCAATCAATCAATCAACAATCAATCGGGGAATTGTAAGCACGCTAATAAACCCGTGAGTGTCTCAATGCGCTGAGGGGGAGGGGAGGCATAAATCTGTTTAGCCAAAAAGCCTGGTCTTGAGGGTCTTCCTGAAGGTGTTCAGGGAGGGGGCGCCTCTGATGTCTGCCGGTAGCTCATTCCAGGTCTTGGCTGCTCTGGGAAAATGCCCTTGTCCCACTATTACCGCCAGGAATCTTGGAGTCCTAATTGACCCCACTTTATCATTCGACCCCCAGGTAAATAGGACAGTGTCAACTTGCTGTGGCATAATTAGAATTCTTAGGAAAATCACCCACTACCTGTCCCTGATAGCCCGGAAACAAGCAACAGTTGCCTTAGTTTCATCTAGGCTAGATTATTGCAATGCCCTTTATAGTGGCATTAACAAAGGCTCTATCCACCATCTTCAAATGGTGCAGAATGCCGCGGCCAGGATGGTCTTAAACCTTCCCAGACGCTCTTCTGCAACCATAGCCAGAAGGGACCTTCACTGGCTACCGATTCCATCAAGGATCTCTTTTAAATTTCTCTGTCTGGCCCACAATGCTATACATGGCTCAGGCTCGGAGGTAATTAGGTCTCTTCTGCGGGTTTACACCCCCTCGAGAACCCTTCGGTCATCATCTAAGAACATGCTTTGGGTTCCCAGATTTGCTAAGGTGAGATGGGGAGGTAGAGCCTTTTCCACCTTGGCTCCAAAACTTTGGAACTCCCTCCCCCTGGAGCTTTCTAGCCAGTCTTCCTTGGCGGTTTTCAGGAAACATCTGAAGACTTGGCTTTTCTCCCAGGCTTACAACGAATCGAACTGTTAGCGGTCTTGTGGTACTGCTATCTGGTAGCTTGGACTTTTCTTGTCTGTTCGTTTTTTGCGCCTTGATGCCCCTCGGGGCTAAGTATGCACGGTATAAATTACTAACCCTGGGCGTAGTGGGCGTAGTGGGGCTTCGCGGAGCTACTTGAAGTGGGCGAGAAACTACGCCCACCTCCGCACTCCGCGTAGCCCCACTACGCACCACAGACCTCCCTCCCGCCCTCCCTAAATACGTTAAATTAAAAGTATAAAATAATTAAAAAGGCACTTACCTTGCCCGCCGCTGCCCACCGCTGCCCGCCGCGTCCCCGGGACGCGCTATTTTCTTTGCTGCCGTCTTGTTTACGAATGCGCATGCGCGGGCGGCCACGCATGCGCATTTTCTCGTGAGAAATGCGCATGCGCGGCCGCCCGTACATGCGCATTAGTAAACAAGACGGCAGCAAAGAAGATAGCGAGCCCCGGGGACGCGGCGGGCAGCGGCGGGCAAGGTAAGTGCCTTTTAATTAATTTAAACGTTTAATTTAAAGTATTTAGGGAGGGCGGGAGGGAGGCGGGTGGCGGCCAGCTACGCTCCGTCTGCGGAGCGTGCGTAGTGCCGCCTGGCTACGCCCGCTATGCAAAATGCGGAGTAGGCGGCACTACGCACACTCCGTGCACGGAGCGTAGCTGGCCGCCCACCCCTATAAATTACCATTTATTCATTCAATGTGAGATAAGGATCTTCTGCCTGCTCTGGCTCTCTGGATGCCTGGGGTTTCGGCCAGTACGAGGTTGGAAGATCGGTGGTTTCTTTTGAGTATGTGGAAGTATATTCTGTTGTTGAGGTATTTGGGTTGATGGTTGTGTAGGCATTTATAGGCGTGAGTGAGGATTTTGAAAGTGACTCTTTTCTCCATGGGGAGCCAGTGGAGACTTCGTAGGTGTTGACGGATGTGTTTGTGTCAGGGAAGGCTGAGGACGAGTCTGGCAGCGGTGTTCTGTATTGTCTGGAGTTTGCAGAGTAGGGACTTGTTGATTCCGGCATAGAGTGTGTTTCCATAGTCTAGTCTGCTGGTGATGAGTGCATGGGTGACTGTCTTCCTTGACTCAGGGGGGATCCACTTGAAGGTTTTGCGGAGGATGTGGAGGTTATTGAAGCAGCTGGAGGGGACGCCATTGACCTGTCGGTTCATGGTGAGTGATGAGTTGAGTACGATGCGAAGGTTATTGGAGTGGTCTGAGGGGGTAGGTGGGTTTCCAAGGGCGGTTGGCCACCAGGTGCTGTCCCATGCAGAAGGGTCGATACAGAGGATGAGGACGTCTGTCTTCTTGGCGTTGAGCTTCAGGCAGTTGTTGGTCAACCAGACTGCGACATCTTGCATTCCTTTCTGGAAGTTGAGTTTGGCAGTGGTGGGGTCTTTGATGACGGAGAGGATGAGCTGGGTGTTGTCGGCATAGGAAACGATGTTGTGGCCGAGTTGTTGGACAATGGCTGCAAGAAGGGCCATGTAGATGTTGAAGAGGGTAGGGCTCAGGGATGAACCCTGTGGGACTCTGCAGGTGATTTTCGTGGGGTCGGAGAGGAAGGGTGGGATCCTTTGGCTTCGTCCGGTGAGGACTGATCTGATCAAGTCTAGAGCTGTTCCTTGTATGCCTGCGTCGTGTAGTCTAGCGACTATTGTGCTGTGGGAGACGGTGTCAAAGGCTGCTGAAAGGTTGAGTAGGATGAGGGCTGTGGAGTGGACTTGGTTCAGGAGGGTGCAGATGTTGTCTGTGGCGGTGAGTAGGGCGGTCTCTGTGCTGTGGTTGCTTCGGAATCCGGATTGGGATGGGTCGAGGACGGCGTTCTCTTCAATGACTTGTGTCAGTTTCCTTTTGACTGTTTTCTCTGCAACTTTGACTGTGTAGGGGAGGAGCGAGATGGGTCGATAGTTCTTGAGGTCGGTGGGGTCAGCTGTGGGCTTCTTGAGCAGAGGTCTGACTTCTGCGCGCTTCCAGTCGTCTGGGAAGGTGCCTGTTTTGAAGGTGGTGTTGATGATGTATTGTAGTTCGGGTGCGATGGCCACTGATGCTCTGTGGTAGCTGTGAGGGGGGCAGGCGTCAGTGGGTCCCCCCGAGTGGGTGCTTTTCATGGTCGAGGCGGTGTCTTCGGCTGTGATCGGTGTCCAGTTGGAGATGGTGGGCTGGCTGGTGTTTCTGGGGGGCAGGGGCTGTCTGTGGTGCCTGGTGGATGGTCGATGAAGTTGTTGTAGAGGTTTTTGATCTTGAGGTGGAAACAGGTTCCACGCTTGTTGCAGAGGACTTGGGATGGGGTGATGTCTGTGGCTTCACTGCGTGGGTTGGTGAATTCTTGAATGACACTGAAAAGTTCCTTGAAGTTGGGGGAGTTGGGCAGGAATTTGTTGTGGATGAAGTTCCTCTTGGTGGCTCTGATATGGTTGTGGTAGTCCATCATGGAGTACTTGTAGGTGGTGTGGGTTTCAGTTGTTTCAGGGTTTCTCCAGTTCTTCTCCAGGCGTCTGCAGGTGTGCCTGGCTTCTTGGAGAGCACAATACGGATATAGAAGAACTGTTTGACAATGATTTAGATGACGACTGACTTTATTCAGTGTCGAATTGTCTTAACTGATGTCACCGCTTGGCCATGTGGGTGTCTGTCTGACATTGCTTCTGGAACGTTCTGGTGGCCATTTTGTCTTGGCGCAGTAGCGCACATACTTTTTCCTTTGCTTTGCAAACCGTCACAAAATGGTTCTCCTTCCCACAACCTTTACATATCTGTCCAGGGCCGGACCAGGATTTTTACCTTTGTGTGGAAATGAAAATCCACATCTAAAACACAACTTCTTTTTATGAGTAAAAATCCCTTTGTATCCTTCAGTCTTTTGTTTTGGCTTAATTTTCACACTCATGACTGATTTGTTCTGGGCACCTCCGGCCTCCATGTCAGCGGGTTGTCTAGCAGCATGATCTTCAGCTCTGGCAGCCACTAACGATCACTCCAGGCTAAGAGTTTGTCTTAGCATTCGCCTTATGAATGAATCTGACAAACATCCTTCAATAACTCTCAGACACATAGATTTTTCATCATTACATTCTTTGAACTTACAATGTCTGATCAGTGCGGCCAGTCTTTCCACACATTTATCAATGGAATCACCAACTTTCTGGCGTTCTTGGCTGAAGCTGTATCATTCGTAATCAACATTTGACATTGGATTAAGCTTGAGATTCAACACTTCTTTAATCTTATGATATGTGACTTCTTCATCAGTTCATGGCATTTTCTTTAGGACTTCCTTCACACCATCACCAGCAAGATTTTTGAGATACTGGATAATCTTTTTGTTATCAGTCTCCTCAAGTGTATCAATGAAATCATCAAATGTCTCTATCCAACCATCACTAATATTTGAGCTTTTTGACGGCATTAAACGGTGGTGGTGGTTTCAGGAAAGCATAAGCATTGTAGCCAGTTATGGAGGTGGCTGAGGTTGAGGGTGGAGCTTTTTCTGCCTCCCTTGGCTGTTCATCTTGAACATGTTCATGTGAGCCATCTCTAAGGCCTAGAGATGTGCTGGCCTCTTGATTATCCTTGATGACTTTTGGAAAAATGACTTCAATCTTTGCCTCCATTCTCTCAGCCGTCCACAGTGCCGAAGATATTTTCACTTGCTTCAGATTGTCACCAACTCAGTAAGTACAACCTCTGCGCTTTGCCTGGGTTACAGAGCCTGGCGCTGAGGTTGTACCGGCTCACTTAAGTTAGGTTCTGGTGAGTAAATAACTGTTTTATTCTTTGGTGCCTCTTTGGCACCTCTTTGTGCCCTCTTTGTCCTCATCACTATCTAATTGTAATGTTATCTTAAAATTTGTGATTGTCAGCCACTCTTTGAAAATCTGTTTGTATCTACCTTCAACATTAATGCTCTGTGTTGTCTGACTGCATATTGAATAGCAGTGCAGTACCATTATGTGCGGTCCGACCTACAGGTTTTTGGCCACCAATCTGTAGATTTTCTGCAATGATTTTGATGTTTTTAACTTCTTTACAGCAGCTGGAGCTGCGCTTTGACTCCACATGCCTTAAGCGTCAGCTCTGTACTTCAACTGAAACACACGTGGCACGCACAAGCAGTTTTTTTGAACCATGGCAAACTCTCTGAGAGAGCACTCTCGATCTTTGGGTTACTTATCCTCTAACTCATCACCAGTGTAGTGTCTTTCCCAACCTGGGTCCCCACAAATGACAACGCCACACACATCTTTACCCATCTGCGTGTAACCGCAAACTCAACATTCTAAGCCAGTCTTCGTTGCATTCCACTCTAATACTTATGTCACAGTTCTACAGAGTCCATAGGGTTCCATCATTTCTAACTTGCAAAACACTACATACGGGATGGGAATGTGCTGGGATAATTGTAAAGTTTGAGGTTTTCTTAATATTAAGATTCTATAAACATGGGCTCGTGTCCTAGTGTGTGTACGAATTGCTCTGTGTTACTCTATTTCAAGAGAAGTGTTACATGGTATGTATGTCTAGCTGGGCAGGGGCCCACATCGCTGTTGGCATTTTCTTGCATATTGTACACTTGCTACTGGACTAAAATACTAATAATGAATGGTTATAAAAAAAAAGAAAATAATGGCGACCTAAGAAAGGACATCAACAACGGAAGAATCTTCCCAAGAAGGCTCTATAAAAGAGTAACTTTTGCAGTGCATCAACAATTGAAGCCTGCCTCGAAACTTCTGAGAACCACAAATGACTTGACCTTTATATATTGGTTGCCTTTCTGCCACAACTGGCATAGGTTAAACTGTAAGCCGACGATATGGATCGGAAGCAAATGGTTGCATTTGGAATGAATGAAAGATAGAATGTGTAGTGCTGTCTACAGTCTAGTTGATGCACGTACACGCATCCCCTCATCCGCAGGCCAGGCGTGCCCTGCGGGGCTAAATAAAAGGGAGGCGTGTGCTCGTGCACGTCACTTCCGACTGGCCTTACGTGTGAGCCTGAGTCGCTGCCTCCTGCGCGTCCTGCCCCCGGGCACGCGACTAGGCCATAGCCAGGCCTGTACCCAGCTTGCCAAACACAACCACCACATTGGCGATGAGCGGAGGGGGCCCAACCCTCGCCCGCGCACCTGGGACCCGACGGAGCAGCCTGCTCGTATCCACGGTGCCTACCGCGCATGTCCTGGGTGCTGCTGTGCCTCATCGGAGCCGGCGCGCTCCATTCCATCACACCCCTGCTGGGGCCAGACGATCATCCCCTCTGCCACTCCGTGGGGGTCGTCTTCACCACCACTGGTCATCAGCGTGTTATCGCCGCACACCCTGACCGGCAACTGCGACGAGGTGCCGTTTACCATGCATCCCGCGTGACCCGCGATTCGGCTGCACCCTGCCGTTTTACACGCATCTCGCGTACAGCGCGTTTTTCGTCCAGCTGGGGTCCTGCAATCACCTCCCACTGCTGGATTGACATCTGCTGGAACACGAGGACGCTGGCAGGTGGTCTAGGAGGGGCCACGAGTCCTCTCTCTACATCTGTCTGGCCGTGAGTCACGAGGTACACGTGAGAGACGTCGCATTACTGCCACGGGGGTGCTACTAAAGAAGGAAGGAAGGTGAACTTCAGACACCAAGGTACACGCGCTACCGCTGACGGGGAGGGGACAATCTGAACTAAGCACCTTACATCCCCACCTGTAGAGGAATAACGTCATGGGGGACGGTGATGCACCAGCGCCTGTCATTAACATTCCGTTCCAACACGCGGCAGCCGGGGTGCTGCCGCCCTTCAGCGAAGCCATAGACCCGTCCACGGCCTCACCATGCTGGAAAATGTGGCTGGAAAGATTGGAGAACTACTTCGTGGTTACGAGGGAGACGGATGAAGCTGTGAAAAGGTCATTACTACTCCATTATGCGGGGGATGAGATCTTTAGACTGTTCAAAGCCCTTCCTAACACAGGAGCGGCCGACAGCTACACGGCAGCCGTGGCCGCCCTCAACGGACATTTTGATCCCCAATTAAACGTAGACTTTGAGGTGTTCAAGTTGGGGCAAGCACGCCAACGCGATGGAGAATCAATGGACCAGTTCCACACCCATGTCAGGGAACTAGCCAGTTCCACCGACGAAGACCAACCGAGGGCCATAAGGAGACAACTTATCCAGGGATGTCGGGATAAACGCTAAGAGGACATATCCTACGCAAACCAGGGATCTCTCTAGAAGACATCCTCATCCTGGCCAGAAACCACGAGCTCTCAGACGTTAGAGCGACGGCCATGGAACAGGCCTTACACAAAGCTCCCGTCAAAACGAAAACCATCAAAGTGGAACGCGCAGACGCCGTGCGACCCCGACCACGTGGGCAGGCACAGAAAGGATACCGGAGAAACTCACCTCAAGCCCGGTGTGGGTACTGCGGCCATGAAACAGTCAAGTGATGAGGATAGAGACCTAACCTCTAGACTGGGCACCGGATTCACAATGAAAAACAACGTTTTTCTATTAGAAGTTCATAAGTGTTTATTCAGTTCCTCTGAATTTCAAATCATACATCTTTTCCAACGTTATATTGTTTAATTCATCAACATAATAGTCATCTTATGTCAAACTTTGTTCAATAAATAAATCCACTTTGTGACAACACCCAATGCATTTCGGGTCGTACAAGAACCATGACCCTTCGTCAGGGGTCTGCAATAAATGGAAATCAAACAGGACCAAAGTTAGTCACTCTCAAGGATAATCAACTCAAAAATTGCGTGCCATGAACTCACAATCACCGGTTAAGAAACGGAAAGTGGAAAAAAGTAGTGCTCAATTATAAATTGCCAACGTACCAAGAAAAAGTCGTCGCTATACTTCAAATCAAAAAGTAAAACCAATCTATGAGCAGAAAGATACTCCACCTAAGTGTTAAAAGGACCCAAGGATCCGCGGGTTATTAACATTTACGCATATGAAGCAGTGAGCAATGAACACTTACGAGGAAATACACGCGTCCGCGCTTCCGTGGATTCAAAGAATTATGAACAAGCTAGCTACAAGGAATCTAATAGGGTGCAGCCTCAATCACGTGACTGCGACCACAACCAATGGAGTAGTGGTTCCCCGGTCACGTGAGGCGAGTATGGTGACTTCAAAACAAGTAGCGCAGAGATGCAAAAGCGGAGTGAAGGAACAAATATATATAAACAATAAAAATAAGAATAAGACATTGCGGAATATACATAAATAAAGGAAAATACATGTGAATGATGAGGTGGGTTCAACAACAAGTATAGGAATTAATACACGAAATCAACATAGAAACGAGTAGGTGGGGAGGAGGATATAGCGAAAGTCAATACAGTGGATAAGTGTGTTATAAGACCCACGAATGTTCAATACGATCATTTAAACCCACAGGATGGGTGGAATTAAGTTTTTTGATCCAATAGAACTCAGCTTTCAGTCTTTGTTTTATAGGATCCATGTCAGGACGCTGATGGATTACCTCAACCACCATGAATTTTAGTTGGGATACTTGATGATTCATCTCTTTCCAGTGACAAGCCACTGATGACTTGAGATTGTTGAGCCTAATGTTACTTTTGTGCTCCGTGATACGGACTTTCAATTTCCGTTCCGTTTGCCCGATGTATACCTTACCACAAGGGCATTTGATAAGATATATACAATTTGCAGTATCACACGTACTTGAGTGGTGTAGTTCAATAGGAAAACCTTTGGTGGGATGCATCAATGTTTTACCGCTAATAACGTTGTTGCAGTGGGTACAATTAAAAGATTTGGACATTCCTTTCCATATTTTCTTCACCATGACAGGAGTATTGAGCAGTTCTTTGAGATTTTTCGATCTTTGATATGCAAACGTGATACGCTCATTATATAGATCCTTTAAATCAGGTTCTGATTGTACCAGATGCCAATGCTTATTAATAGCTCTTTTGATCTTTACTGAGTCAGATGAATATTTGAGTACACATACAGTTTTTTCTGTGATTTGTTTGGTTTTAAATGACAATAAATCAATCCTTTTCATTTTATCTACTTTCATCATGGCTTGTATGAGAATCCATGATGAAAGTAGATAAAATGAAAAGAACCTGATTTAAAGGATCTATATAATGAGCGTATCACGTTTGCATATCAAAGATCGAAAAATCTCAAAGAACTGCTCAATACTCCTGTCATGGTGAAGAAAATATGGAAAGGAATGTCCAAATGTTTTAATTGTACCCACTGCAACAACGTTATTAGCGGTAAAACATTGATGCATCCCACCAAAGGTTTTCCTATTGAACTACACCACTCAAGTACGTGTGATACTGCGAATTGTATATATCTTATCAAATGCCCTTGTGGTAAGGTATACATCGGGCAAACGGAACGGAAATTGAAAGTCCGTATCACGGAGCACAAAAGTAACATTAGGCTCAACAATCTCAAGTCATCAGTGGCTTGTCACTGGAAAGAGATGAATCATCAAGTATCCCAACTAAAATTCATGGTGGTTGAGGTAATCCATCAGCGTCCTGACATGGATCCTATAAAACAAAGACTGAAAGCTGAGTTCTATTGGATCAAAAAACTTAATTCCACCCATCCTGTGGGTTTAAATGATCGTATTGAACATTCGTGGGTCTTATAACACACGTATCCACTGTATTGACTTTCGCTATATCCTGCTCCCCACCTACTCGTTTCTATGTTGATTTCGTGTATTCATACCGATACTTGTTGTTGAACCCACCTCATCATTCACATCTATTTTCCTTTATTTATGTATATTCCGCAATGTCTTATTCTTATTTTTATTGTTTATTTATATTTGTTCCTTCACTCCGCTTTTGCATCTCTGCGCTACTTGTTTTGAAGTCACCATATTCGCCTCACGTGACAGGGGAACCACTACTCCATTGGTTGTGGTCGCGGTCACGTGATTGAGGCTGCACCCTATTAGATTCCTTGTAGCTAGCTTGTTCATAATTCTTTGAATCCACGGAAGCGCGGACGCGTGTATTTCCTCGTAAGTGTTCATTGCTCACTGCTTCATATGCGTAAATGTTAATAACCCGCGGATCCTTGGGTCCTTTTAACACTTAGGTGGAGTATCTTTCTGCTCATAGATTGGTTTTACTTTTTGATTTGAAGTATAGCGACGACTTTTTCTTGGTACGTTGGCAATTTATAATTGAGCACTACTTTTTTCCACTTTCCGTTTCTTAACCGGTGATTGTGAGTTCATGGCACGCAATTTTTGAGTTGATTATCCTTGAGAGTGACTAACTTTGGTCCTGTTTGATTTCCATTTATTGCAGACCCCTGACGAAGGGTCATGGTTCTTGTACGACCCGAAATGCATTGGGTGTTGTCACAAAGTGGATTTATTTATTGAACAAAGTTCGACATAAGATGACTATTATGTTGATGAATTAAACATTATAACGTTGGAAAAGATGTATGATTTGAAATTCAGAGGAACTGAATAAACACTTATGAACTTCTAATAGAAAAACGTTGTTTTTCATTGTGAATCCGGTGCCCAGTCTAGAGGTTAGGTCTCTATCCTCATCACTTGACTGTTTCATTAAGGCACGTTTGGGCTACGTGTGACGACGAGGGCACCCACCTGAACCCTTTTCTATTCTGGATTAACACATTCATTGAGTGCTCAGGATAACATTGTTTCTTGATACTGCGGCCATGAACCACATGCGGCCAAGGACTGCCCGGCCCAGGGACAGACATGTGCGAATTGTGGGATCCCAAACCATTTCGCGTCGGTTTGCCGCAGGAAAAACCAGCCCAAGAACACCAGGAAGGCGTGGACACCCACCAAAGCTGTCCGCCAGTTATCACTGACTGACCCACCCCCGGAGAAAACGGAAAGATACCTACCCACAATCTACGATGATTCGGACTCGGAAGATGAGGAGGCATACGTCATCTCTTTTGCCCGAGAACTTAAGCAAAGACGACGGCCACAACCAACATGTGTGGTAAAAATGGGGCAAAACGAAGTAAAGGCCATCATTGATACGGGTGCCACTGTTAACGTCATGGGACTGCAACAATTCAACAAGCTACGTCCACGGCCTGAGGTCCTCAAATCCAAAACAAGAATTTTTGCTTATGGGGCAGACACTCCGTTACCACTCAAGGGAAAAATCGTAATACCTATCAGGGCGGATGAGTCGGAGATCATGGCAACAGTCCACAAAATCGACCGGGAAGCTGTCACCCTGCTAAGCAGTCAAACGGCGGAAGACTTAAAATTAATAGCATTTGCCAATCGCATCCGTGCTCATCAAGTGGATGAATTGCTGGAGCGTTTTTCTGAACTATTCAAAGGATTGGGATGTATAAAATGCGAACCCATTAAACTCCACATCGATAAATCCGTTTCCCCCACAGCACTGCGCCATCGCAGGATACCTTTCCACCTCCGCCCGCTGGTGGAGAAAGAACTTGAAAAGCTTGAGAACCTTGGCGTTATTGAAAAGGTGACGGGACCCACTCCGTGGGTCTCACCCATGGTCATCGTGGAAAAGCCCAAACAACCGGGCGAAATTCGCTTGTGTATCGACATGCGACTGCCAAACACGGCTATCAGGAGGGAAAGACACCTAACGCACACAATGGACAAAATAGTGGCCGACGTAAACGGATCGAAATGGTTCTCGAAAATCGATCTCAACGCTGGATATCATCAGCTACCCCTTGCTGAGGAAAGCCGTTTCATTACTACATTCAGCACTCATCTTGGCCTCCGACGCTACAAACGCCTCAACTTTGGTATTTCCTCAGCGGCTGAGATGTTCTAAAATACGATCAGAGAACTCCTATCTGGACTGCTGGGCGTAATCAATGTCAGTGATGACATCTTAATTCACTCTGCCACCGCGTCCGAGCATTACAAACACCTCCGAGACGTCCTGAAAAGACTGAGCAAATATGGAGCGACACTCCACAAGGACAAATGTCAATTCTTCCAGTCCTCCATTGAATTCTTCGGTTACGTTTTTAACCAGGAAGGAATTCAGATCGACCCGAGGAAGTCCAGATCCATAAAGGACGCCCCAGCCCCAAAATCACCAACGGAGGTGAGGAGCTTCCTCGGGATGGCGACCTACTGTGGCCGGTTCATGCCAGGCCTAGCCACCCGAAGCGAACCTCTCCAAGCGCTAACCAAAACGGACGCCACGTGGCAGTGGGGCCCAAAAGAAAACGAAGCCTTCCAGGGGATAAAGGATGCTCTTCTGGAAAATGCTAATTGAGATAGGTGAGAGCAGGGGTACTGTCCTCGGATTCAAGGTGTGCACACTCTTTATCATGGACCTATATCAGTCCTCTTGTTCCATTATCTTACTTAAATAAAGAATCCTTAGAAGCAATGTCTTTTATACCATCTTTTTTTTATGGTTTTTAATGATGATTTCTCATTAAATGCGTTTTTTTCAAATATTAGCAGGTTTCATTGTTACAACATTCCACATTCACCCAATGCATTTCGGGTACAAATGGACCCTTCGTCGGGGGTCTCTACGAAAAGAACAAAGAATACATAATGAGCCCAAAGCTATGTTCATACTGTCTCAATAGCATATCTCATCATTGCTTAAAAAGTCTACAGCAAATCGCAAATGTATCTCATGAAATAAACGTGTTGGTTATCGCTGTCTAATTTCTATGCACATGCCTGTTCGTGACTTTCTAACGTTACACAAATGAAAGGTTTAAAAAATGAAAAATCTAAGTGAACTTGCGTGTAAATCATAAATAACGCGGTCTAAATCCCTAGCTAACAAAATTGTCCTCTCGTTTGCTAGGCGTTACTCGCTCGTACTCACTGAAATGTTTGGCGTCAAGGCTTCCTGCTGTATTGTCCAATCCCTGCCGCATTTGGTTCACACTCCAAATATAAAACTTATAACTGCTCTGATTGGTAGAGAATGCGATCACGTGATCGTTACCTCTTGCGAGTGTTCTCACTGTGTCTATGTAAAATTAATATCTAAATAAACAATGTTAATTGCGTATCTAATCAATGGCAAACTAAACATTCACCTACAATAATAATTTTTTTATCAAGCGTGCACGAAGCTTTCACGTATAAACTATATGATAAATCAATGTCTTAGAGACTAAAAATCATGATTCTCCAAACGTGCACAGTGAGCTAAACATAGTTAAACAATGGTATAGGAGCAGTATATTCATTACTTTCACATGGATGTCGACCTAGGAGCAAAAAGTGTCGGCCATTTTGAGAAGGGCAATCGTCTACTGTTGAAAGTGTAATCTCATATACAGAGTTAGCGTGTACCTCAAGTTTATAAGAAGCCCAGTGGGTAAAAGCGCATCTACATGTGTCACAATTTAAATAAACAGTTTAAGGGAAAATTAAGACAAAAACCGTGACTTCATGTTATTAAACACAGTCCATGTTGCATTATATGGTAATTGCACAGCGTTACACAAACAAGCACTAAAATCCTCAGCCCTGTCAGGACAAATCCAATGTTGTAGTCCAAAGTTTATAAAAAGCATGCTAGTTCCAATCTATCATTGAGCCCGTCTGGCTGAAGACTTCCCATTTTCTTTATCCAAAAGTATTCAGATCTTAGTCTCATTTTGTGTGTATCAACATCTGAACGCGCTTTTACCACTTCTAATATGGTAAAGCGTAACTGAGCAATATTGTGTCCTGTCTCTGTCCAATGTGCTGCCACTGTTGATTTCAAATTTTTTAACCGGATATTACTCTTGTGCTCGGTTATTCTTACCTTGACTTTGCGCTCCGTCTGTCCAACATATAACTTACCACATGGGCACTTAATCCCATAGATAACACCTTTGGTATCACATGTACTTGAATGTTTTAACTGTGTAATTTGTCCCGTTCTGGGATGTGTGAAGGATGATCCAGTTATTACGTTGTTACAATGTGTACAGTTTTCACATTTGCGCATTCCTTTATATATTGGCTCAGTAGAATCCTTGCTTTTGCGTTTGAGCAATTCTTTTAAGTTTTTGGATCTGTTGTATGCAAATGTTATCCGGTTTGCAAACAGGGGCTGTAGATCGGGTTCTTGAGTGATAATAGCCCAATGTTTTCTCATGATGTTTGTGATTTTAGCTGACTGCATGGAGTATTTCAATACACACACTGTGAGTTTTTGGTCAGTTTTATCTTTTTTTGTTAGTAGGGATTCTCTTGTTAAAGCCATGACTTTGGTTTTAGATTCTTGTAGAAGTTGGTTGGGATAGCCTCTTTTTCCAAATTTCACGATCTGTCTGTCGATAGTTTCGGAAGCATCCTTGGTATCTGATGTAATCCTTTTATACCGGATAAATTGAGACATCGGAAGATGTTGTTTTAGGGCCTGGTGATGAAAACTTAAGTAATGCAACCCACTGTTGCGATCTGTTTCTTTTATATGCACACTGGTGCAAATTTGACCCTGTTTGATGGCGACTTTCACATCCAAAAAGGATAGTTGTTGCTGATCTATCACATGTGTGAACTTAATTCTGGCATGTACCAAATTTAGTCTCTCTATGTTGGCTGTCAATTCTTCTTTCTTGCCCTTCCACATAATGAATATGTCGTCGATGAATCGCTTATAGACTAGCAATCCTCTTTGCCAGTCTGGGTTATCCAATATGTGTTCACTTTCAAATTTGGACATAAAAATGTTCGCGTAGGACGGTGCTCCAGCAAAGCCCATGCTGGCCCCACTGCACTGTGCATAATATTCATCATCCCATTCTAGGTAACTATGGAATAGTGCAAAATGTAGAATTTCCATCAAAAAAAATTTTTCTGAACCTTCAACTTCATTCTTTAATAGGCACCACTCCATTGCTTCGAGTCCCTCATTATGGGGGATCGAGGTATATAGTGCAGTGACATCTATGGAACTTAGCCAAATTTCTTCATTTTCTGGAATCTTGATTTCAGTTAGAACTTTTAAAAATGCAGTAGTGTCTTTAATGTGGGTGCACCAATTTTGGACTAGTGGTTGTAGAAACCAGTCTAAGTACTGTCCGATGGGTTCGGACAAGGATCCGCAAGCTGATACTATTGGCCTGAACGGTGGATTTGTTGGGTGCTTGTGCACCTTAGGCAACATGTAGAACTGTGGTCTCCTCGGGTATTTTATGTTCAAAAATTGATAAGTCTTGTTAGTGATCCATTTCATTCCTAGAGCCTTGTCTAGTATCTCTTTGAGTGTGATTGCGAAAGTTTCCGTAGGGTCTTGTTCTAGTTTGTGGTAAATGGTTGTGTCTTGTAGATGTTGTTTGACACTTTCTTTATAAAAAGTTGAGTTCATTACAACCAGGGCTCCCCCTTTATCCGCTTTTTGGATGGTTATGTCAGTCATCTCTTTTAAAGTGTTCTACGTGTTCCATTCCTTCTTTGAGAAGTTGCTTTTAGTGCCACTTTGGTAATTGATGTTCTTGATTTCTGTGGACACGACACGCTCGAATGCATCTATTGTTTTGTGTGAAATTGGGGCACAGAATGTGCTTTTCACTTTAAATTCCTTATCTGTGCTTAATTCTTTGTCTGTAGGCGGAAGAGTATTAAAAAAGTTCTTTAACCTCAAGGTCCGAAAGAATTTAAACAAGGCTATTTCGGTCTCTTCAGGATTAGATTTGTACACTGGGACAAATGAAATTCCTTTGTTCAATAAGTTCAATTGTGCCTTGGATAATGATCTGTCTGAGATGTTTATGACAAGTTCATTTTATTTTTCTTGGATCTCAGTTCGCGTTCCGCTTCTGATTCCTTTGGTTTTTCTTTTTCCCCTCCTTGTTTTGAAGGTTCTGCAGTTGCGGATGTTGTCGGTGCACTGTTGGCTGCCGGGCTTACATCTAAAAAAGACTTATCCGTTTGAATCTTCTGTCCTGCTTGTGCTGTCTTTTCTATGGGTCTTCTATTTTGGGTTGTGTCCGAATCTGATACGACGCTCTCCTGAGAGGAGGTAATGTTGGTAGTAGGTTTTTGCCATTTTCTCTGATTATAAACCTCCGCCCAACTATAAACTTCTTCCAGCTTATAGTCTACTGTGTCTCTTTTGTATTTTTTGATTTTTCTGTCTTCAATTTCTTTTGCATATTTCTCCAATTTCTTATTGATGTCTTCAAGTAGTGTCGTTAGATCATCATATTTGTTGAGTTCACTTTTGACTGTTTCCAATTCTATTTCAACTTCTTTTAATTCCTTGGATAGTTCCTCCACTATCAATAGAATCAGATCTAAACTGCATTTGTTTAGGATTTGGTACCACTTGTTGAGAAAGGATTTGTTATTCCTGCATAGCATCGGTTTAAGTGCTATTCTTAAGCCTCTCGGTATACGTTTATTTCGATGATAATGAATTAATGTAGTGGCATGTAACCGTTTGCTAATTTCCCGTTTGCTTATATATTCAAGTTGTTTTAATAATTGATTCGCAGTGCTTAATTGTGGGCTGAAGGCTCTTGTTTCTTTTATCAATCCGTAGATTTCTTCCGCCTCTTCTGTTGTATAGGCTAAGGTCTCTGCCTTATTGGTTGTGATTAAAGCAATGTCTTCCAAATTCATCTTGTTTCTTGGGGTTGGTGCTAACTGTGGGGGGTAGACACACTGAATAATTCTTAGATTGATCAGCAGTTGCACTCTTTATATTGTTTTTAATTTTCAACACACTTCCTTTGATTAGTTAATTCTGTGCGACTCCCTTGTAAGTGTTTTGTCTAGGAACACTAACACGTAAATTGAGATAGGTGAGAGCAGGGGTACTGTCCTCGGATTCAAGGTGTGCACACTCTTTATCATAGACCTATATCAGTCCTCTTGTTCCATTATCTTACTTAAATAAAGAATCCTTAGAAGCAATGTCTTTTATACCATCTTTTTTTATGGTTTTTAATGATGATTTCTCATTAAATGCGTTTTTTTCAAATATTAGCAGGTTTCATTGTTACAACATTCCACATTCACCCAATGCATTTCGGGTACAAATGGACCCTTCGTCGGGGGTCTCTACGAAAAGAACAAAGAATACATAATGAGCCCAAAGCTATGTTCATACTGTCTCAATAGCATATCTCATCATTGCTTAAAAAGTCTACAGCAAATCGCAAATGTATCTCATGAAATAAACGTGTTGGTTATCGCTGTCTAATTTCTATGCACATGCCTGTTCGTGACTTTCTAACGTTACACAAATGAAAGGTTTAAAAAATGAAAAATCTAAGTGAACTTGCGTGTAAATCATAAATAACGCGGTCTAAATCCCTAGCTAACAAAATTGTGCTCTCGTTTGCTAGGCGTTACTCGCTCGTACTCACTGAAATGTTTGGCGTCAAGGCTTCCTGCCGTATTGTCCAATCCCTGCCGCATTTGGTTCACACTCCGAATATAAAACTTATAACTGCTCTGATTGGTAGAGAATGCGATCACGTGATCGTTACCTCTTGCGAGTGTTCTCACTGTGTCTATGTAAAATTAATATCTAAATAAACAATGTGAATTGCGTATCTAATCAATGGCAAACTAAACATTCACCTACAATAATAATTTTTTTATCAAGCGTGCACGAAGCTTTCACGTATAAACTATATGATAAATCAATGTCTTAGAGACTAAAAATCATAATTCTCCAAACGTGCACAGTGAGCTAAACATAGTTAAACAATGGTATAGGAGCAGTATATTCATTACTTTCACATGGATGTCGACCTAGGAGCAAAAAGTGTCGGCCATTTTGAGAAGGGCAATCGTCTACTGTTGAAAGTGTAATCTCATATACAGAGTTAGCGTGTACCTCAAGTTTATAAGAAGCCCAGTGGGTAAAAGCGCATCTACATGTGTCACAATTTAAATAAACAGTTTAAGGGAAAATTAAGACAAAAACCGTGACTTCATGTTATTAAACACAGTCCATGTTGCATTATATGGTAATTGCACAGCGTTACACAAACAAGCACTGAAATCCTCAGCCCTGTCAGGACAAATCCAATGTTGTAGTCCAAAGTTTATAAAAAGCATGCTAGTTCCAATCTATCATTGAGCCCGTCTGGCTGAAGACTTCCCATGTTCTTTATCCAAAAGTATTCAGATCTTAGTCTCATTTTGTGTGTATCAACATCTGAACGCGCTTTTACCACTTCTAATATGGTAAAGCGTAACTGAGCAATATTGTGTCCTGTCTCTGTCCAATGTGCTGCCACTGTTGATTTCAAATTTTTTAACCGGATATTACTCTTGTGCTCGGTTATTCTTACCTTGACTTTGCGCTCCGTCTGTCCAACATATAACTTACCACATGGGCACTTAATCCCATAGATAACACCTTTGGTATCACATGTACTTGAATGTTTTAACTGTATAATTTGTCCCGTTCTGGGATGTGTGAAGGATGATCCAGTTATTACGTTGTTACAATTTGTACAGTTTTCACATTTGCGCATTCCTTTATATATTGGCTCAGTAGAATCCTTGCTTTTGCGTTTGAGCAATTCTTTTAAGGTCTTGGATCTGTTGTATGCAAATGTTATCCGGTTTGCAAACAGGGGCTGTAGATCGGGTTCTTGAGTGATAATAGCCCAATGTTTTCTCATGATGTTTGTGATTTTAGCTGACTGCATGGAGTATTTCAATACACACACTGTAAGTTTTTGGTCAGTTTTATCTTTTTTTGTTAGTAGGGATTCTCTTGTTAAAGCCATGACTTTGGTTTTAGATTCTTGTAGAAGTTGGTTGGGATAGCCTCTTTTTCCAAATTTCACGATCTGTCTGTCGATAGTTTCGGAAGCATCCTTGGTATCTGATGTAATCCTTTTATACCGGATAAATTGAGACATCGGAAGATGTTGTTTTAGGGCCTGGTGATGAAAACTTAAGTAATGCAACCCACTGTTGCGATCTGTTTCTTTTATATGCACACTGGTGCAAATTTGACCCTGTTTGATGGCGACTTTCACATCCAAAAAGGATAGTTGTTGCTGATCTATCACATGTGTGAACTTAATTCTGGCATGTACCAAATTTAGTCTCTCTATGTTGGCTGTCAATTCTTCTTTCTTGCCCTTCCACATAATGAATATGTCGTCGATGAATCGCTTATAGACTAGCAATCCTCTTTGCCAGTCTGGGTTATCCAATATGTGTTCACTTTCAAATTTGGACATAAAAATGTTCGCGTAGGACGGTGCTCCAGCAAAGCCCTTGCTGGTCCCACTGCACTGTGCATAATATTCATCATCCCATTCTAGGTAACTATGGAATAGTGCAAAATCACAACCAATAAGGCAGAGACCTTAGCCTATACAACAGAAGAGGCGGAAGAAATCTACGGATTGATAAAAGAAACAAGAGCCTTCAGCCCACAATTAAGCACTGCGAATCAATTATTAAAACAACTTGAATATATAAGCAAACGGGAAATTAGCAAACGGTTACATGCCACTACATTAATTCATTATCATCGAAATAAACGTATACCGAGAGGCTTAAGAATAGCACTTAAACCGATGCTATGCAGGAATAACAAATCCTTTCTCAACAAGTGGTACCAAATTCTAAACAAATGCAGTTTAGATCTGATTCTATTGATAGTGGAGGAACTATCCAGGGAATTAAAAGAAGTTGAAATAGAATTGGAAACAGTCAAAAGTGAACTCAACAAATATGATGATCTAACGACACTACTTGAAGACATCAATAAGAAATTGGAGAAATATGCAAAAGAAATTGAAGACAGAAAAATCAAAAAATACAAAAGAGACACAGTAGACTATAAGCTGGAAGAAGTTTATAGTTGGGCGGAGGTTTATAATCAGAGAAAATGGCAAAAACCTACTACCAACATTACCTCCTCTCAGGAGAGCATCGTATCAGATTCGGACACAACCCAAAATAGAAGACCCATAGAAAAGACAGCACAAGCAGGACAGAAGATTCAAACGGATAAGTCTTTTTTAGATGTAAGCCCGGCAGCCAACAGTGCACCGACAACATCCGCAACTGCAGAACCTTCAAAACAAGGAGGGGAAAAAGGCGCGGAGCTTGCTGGCGTCCATGCAAGACGTGTGAGTGCTGAGCTCCTCGCCTGAGCCCCTTTAATATCCATCAAACTGATCCTTTTTGGCACCTCGCGGTCTCCAGCGAGAGCGGAATTTGCTTCTACGACCCCTGGAGCTGCTGGGGGCACCTTTCCTGATCGAAATCGGTGGTGGCATCGATCACCGGACCGGCGGTGTTTGGAGTTGCGGACCAGGCCGCAATCCGCGGACTATCCTTGGGGGCTGCCTGCCCTGCGTAACGCGACGTGCGGCGTGAGGTTCCTGCGTGGCCCCGTCCTGCCGGACGACCCACTACCCTGTGCGGTTTCTGGACCGGTCATCACCAGTGCCAGTTCACTGTGGCCCCTCTGCCTCGTGTGTGTTTGCTGCGACCCCTTGGTGGAGACCTGGGGCTCCCTGAAGTGACCTACTGGCTGGACCGCGGGAAGTAGCGCCCTACTGCTGCCGGTTGACGGGCTCCACCGCAACTCGGATTGCCCCGAGGACTGGAAAGACACTGGTATTGGGCCGTGTGCTTCTGTGTGTACTGGCGCTTCTCGACACCCCGCGGTGTGCCCTGCACCGTAGTGTGACGCTGGAGTTTGGGCTTCTCCCCTTGGACTAGTCTGTGCCACGAGGCTCGCGGCCGCCATCTTTGGCCGTCGTCCCCTGCTTTGCTCCGGACTGCTTCGCGGAGTTTGCTCCCCTGGCTCTTCTCCTACGTCGAGCCACCTCTTGCTCTTTGCTTGCCATATCTTCTGGGACCTCTACCATGGTGAAAGGAGACAGAAATCAACCGAAGCTCACGTTCGACCAGCGGAGGCCGAAGGGCGCGGAGAATGCTCCTCCGGAAACATCAGCGCAGGCGGCGGAGGGCTCGCTCTGTGCGGACATTCGTGAGATGCTAGGCGCCATGGAGAAAGGCCTGCAGGACAGTATGTCGGCGATCGGCTCGAAAATCGACGCCTTATCATTCCGTATGGACCGGATGTCCGAAAGGGTGGACAAACATGCGGAACGTTTGGACATGGCGGAGCGTAGGCTGACGGAGGCAGAGGAGGCCCAAACGGAGTGGGATAGGGACCGTAAGCACTTCGGCCGTCTTCTCCAGGTCATACAAGACAAAACGGAGGATTTGGAAGCGCGCTCGCGGCGCTCCAACATCCGCATCACGGGGGTTGCGGAATCCACCAACACCGGTAAGATGGAACTGTTTGTCGAGAAGCTGCTTCACAAGCTCCTGGGGGAGGACGTCTTCTCCCCCATGTTTATTGTTGAACGGGCACATCGCACTCTCGGACCCCAGCCGCAGCCTGGCCTCCCGCCGAGACCAATCATCGCAAAACTTTTGAATTACAGGGACCGCGACCTGGCCCTCCGTCTGGCGCGAGAGAAGGGGGAATTGCAGTTTGAAGGAATGAACATCTCCCTCTATCCTGACTTCACTGCTAGGGTGCAGGAGGAGCGAAAGCGGTTCGCTCCCTACAAGAAACAGATGCGAGACATGGGGCTCGACTACGCCATGCTATACCCGGCGAGACTTCGGATAAATAAACAAGGACATTCGCATTTTTTCACCGACCCGGCTGATCTGAAAAAGTCGCTTAAGGAATGGGCCAAAGAACAGCGCAACAACCCGAGGGGTCAGCGTACGGAGGATGAGGAGGCTAGATCTTCGGAGGGCCAAGGCTGAACTGTCTCACGCTGCGTGGCTTGGCTTGGCTATTTTACTGTCACTGTATGTATTGGATTCCAGTTTTTGATATGACTCTCCTTTGCCTTCACGACATGTTGGTTTGTGCCCCTTAATCTGCCTGGTTCGGGGTGGTGCCACATAATGGGGCTCGAACTTTTGCTGTTCTTCCTTGGTTGTCGGAAGGGTGCCCCCGATGGTATGTAGGGACTGATTATTCGCCACTCTGCTTGTTCTATTGCTGGGGCGTGGGTGGGGTGCCGAACGCTATGGGGGTAGGGCTGGGAGCACCGACTGTTTCTGGCCTTTGTTGGAGTATATTGTTGTCTGGCCAGTACCTCTGCCCCTGCGCTTTCGGCTTTTCGACCCTCTAGGGGGTCCTGGGTTTGTAGTGGGGTGTTTCGGGTGGGTTCAGGGTGGGTAGTGCTAAGCTCTGTCTGACCGGGTTGGGGTTGGTCGGCTGTGGGTGGGTGGCTGTTGGTTGTGCTTGTGTATTCTTGCTGCCATGCTGTTTGGGGTTCAGGGTTTGCCGGGTGGGGGGTATGTTTTTGCCGACTACTGCACTGTGTCTGCCACGCTGTCTGCTCTGCAACATTTTCCTTCTAATCTACCATGTCGACTGTTGAATCATTGAATGCGGAGTGCTCCCCGAGCTCCCTGCGATTACTGTCCTGGAATGTAAGGGGGCTCAACGATTTCCGCAAGCTCAGGAAGGTCTTAGCCTATTTGCATCGACATCACATTGACCTTGCGTTACTGCAGGAAACACATTTGCCACTATCCAGCCCTATGTTACAGGTGAGGGGCCTTGGCCCCGCTTGTGTCGCTGCGGGGTTCACGACACACGCTAGGGGGGTGCTCATATGGGCTAATCCCAAATCCCGTTTGTCACTGACCCGACTGGCGGTAGACCCTGAAGGGAGGTTTGTGGTTGCGCGCTGTGTTGGAAAGGATCATGATCTTCTGCTGGTGAATGTGTATGGCCCAAATTACGACTCCCCGGAGTTCTATGCTTCGCTTGCTGACAGTTGCAGGCAGTTTGTGGGCGCTAGAATGCTGTGGGGGGGGGACTTTAACTTAGTGCTGAACCCGGACCTTGACAGATCTGCGGGCCCCCCTAGGTCCCCTGCTGCTTCTGCGTCCCTCCTTTTGTCGGAATGTGTGAAACTTGATTTGCTTGATGTGTGGCGACATAGACACTCGGGGCGGGGTGGGTTCACTCACTACTCGGCCTATCACAACATTCACACACGTATAGATTATTGGTTTGTTTCCCGCTCTTTGCTAGATATGGTGAAAGCCTGCACGGTTTTCCCGCGCACGCTGTCTGATCACTCGCCCTTGCTCTTGCAACTGGTGGCTCCTCCCAGGAGGATCCCCCCCTTCACGTGGAGGTTCCCCCCGTACTCCCTCTTAGATGAGGTTTTCAGAGGGGAACTCGCCGAAGACATAGAGACCTATTTCGCGACCAATGTGGGCTCAGTGGACAGCGTCCAAGTTCTCTGGGACGCTTTTAAAGTTTTCATCAGAGGGATGACTATGGCGAAACACTCTGGGGTGCTCAAGGCTATCAGGCGACGCCTGCAAGTGCTCGAGACTCAGCTCTCTAGCCTGGATAATCAGGCGGTAGACACGGGGGACGCAGCCAATATGGTCACGCTTAAGTCCCTGCTAGATGAATTTCAGGAGGAGGCGGACAGGGAAATTAAGCATATGGGCAAATACGCGACGGCGCGTGTGTATGGGGAACGGGAGCGGCCTGGTGCACTCCTAGCCAAACTTATGCGCAACAGTAGGCCCCCATTGGTTATCGAGGAGTTGGAGACGGCTACTGGGGCGGTGGTTACGGAGGAGCAGGACATCTTGGCGGAATTTCATGCCTACTACACTGCCCTCTACTCCTCGAGGGACGCACGCCTTGAGGACGAAATAGACGACTACTTGAGCTACATCCGAATGCCCTTCCTAGCTGACTGGCAGAGGGAGTTTCTAATGGCCCCCATTCAGAAAGAGGAGATAACGGAAGCGCTGGAGGGCATGAAATCTGGTAGCGCTCCTGGTGCGGACGGTCTCACGGTGTCCTTCTATAAGGCCTTCCAGGAGCAACTGGTCCCGTACTTGATGCTCTTGTTCGATGACATCTGCCAGCAGGGCAGCATGTCGAAATCCATGAGAGAGGCGTTGCTTATTACCATCCCGAAACCTGGCAAGCCCCCGAATCAGTGTGGCTCCTACCGGCCGCTATCGCTGATAAATGTGGACGCGAAGCTGTATGCTAAAGTTCTTGCGACTCGTTTGGCGTTGCTGGTTCCGGATCTGGTTGCCCCGGAGCAGGCGGGATTTGTCCCCTCACGCAATCTCACTTATAATATTCGCACGGTCCTGGGCACAATCCAGCATGTCAAACACGAACACAAAGCGGTGGCCATCTTCTTGGATATGGAGAAGGCCTTTGACTCCGTTGAGTGGCCGTTTATGCTGAGAGTCCTCCGTAAATTTGGCCTAGGAGAGCCGTTTTTGCAAATGTTGAGCGCCCTATACTACAAACCTACTGCGAGGCTAAAGATAGGTAGCCTGGTCACTGCTCCCATCGATATTGGGAGGGGCACACGTCAAGGCTGCCCCCTCTCTCCCCTGCTGTATGCCTTGGTAGCGGAGCCGCTCGCCTGCGCTATACGAGAGTACCACCGGTTTGAAGGGATCAACTTCCCGACGTACCAGATCGGTATCTCCACTTATGCGGACGACACTCTGCTATATGTTCGGGACCCGGAGACTAATCTCTCTGCGGTGCTACGGGAGGTGGTTAGGTTCGGGGCTCTTTCTGGTCTTCGCGTCAACTGGAATAAGTCAGTAGCGTTGCCCCTGACGCCGGTGACGCTCCCTTTCGACTCGGAGTACCCCTTGCAATGGACCACGGATGCTATCCGCTATTTGGGGATACGCATACATACGGACCCGGAAGTCCTGATACGCGAGAACTATGGTGTGGCCTACTCCAAACTGGTAGACGACGTCGAAGTGTGGTCTAGGCTCCCGCTTTCGCTCATGGGCAGGATTGCGCTCATGAAAATGGTGGTACTCCCCAGGTTCCTCTTCCTCTTTGTGAATATTCCAGTAGTCCTCTCCAAGGCTTTCTTCCGGCAACTCACCCAAACACTCGTCCGCCTGGCGTGGGGGGGCAAACAGCCGCGGGTGCAGTGGCAAACACTCACCCTTCCGTACGACCAGGGAGGCCTTGGGGCACCGGATCTGGAGCGATACTACAGACTTGCTCAGGGCGCACACCTGCATACTTGGATTCATGGGGACCCGGGTATCCCTCATGTGAAACTGGAGAGACTCTTTGCAGACCCTGTCCCGCTTCCGGCGACAGTGTGTTATCCACCTGATAGAAGGGTCGGCAATCTGGACTCTATAGCCACCACGAATCATGCTTGGCATGCACTGATTGGCTCCCGGGATTGCAAGCTGCTGTATTCACCTTTGCTCCGGGTAGAATGGGCGGCCTGGCTGGCTCCGCTGACTGAGAAGGGCGTCCTGAAGGCACTCCGTGACCTAGGCATTCTTACCATGGGTGATCTCTTCTTAAACGGCACTCTGAAAACGCTGCAGCAGGTCCTTCACTCCTGCCCCGGGTCAACGCTGCTTCATAGTTTTCAATATCACAGGGTTCGTAGAGCGGCCCTTGCCGTTTTAGGCCCGGACCTGGCTGAGCCGCCGGAGGTCCCGGAACTCACCTATGTCATCAAGACCCCCTCCGCTCGCAAACTGATCACGGCCCTTCGCTCACTGGGTGACAGGCAACGGAAATATCCCCCCTCCAAGGCCCGTTTGGCCTGGCAGGCTGACCTCCAATCTCCCATCTCAGACGACATGTGGCGTTATTGTGCGACTAATACCAAGAAAATCTCGCTCAATGGTAGGCACCGTCTGGTGCATTTTAAATTCCTACAGCGTGTCTACTATACGCCCGAGAGGCTGCATAGGTATGGCCTTAGAGAGTCAGCGGAGTGTGAGCGTTGCCACTTTCACACAGCAGACTTTCTCCATATGGCCTGGACCTGTCCTGCCATACATAAGTACTGGGTTGAGGTCTTTGCGGGCCTCAGTGCTATCCTCGGTGACACGATCTTGCCTAACCCGGCGCTCGCCTTACTTAGTTTTTCAAAACCACTTCCTGTGGCTATGCGGCGACTAGCGGACATGGCGTTATTGACGGCAAAGCGACTGGTGGCGTTATGCTGGATGCGGGGACCAGTCCCGACTAGAAAACGGTGGGAAACAGACTTGCTTTACTGCTGCACGCAATCAGAGGTGTATAGCGAACTCCTACCTCCAAAGAGTAGGCCCAAAAACTTTTGGGGTTTGTTTCGAGCGTTTCAAAGTGCGAAAGAGGATGGTGAGTCGGATCCTGAGAGTGTGGAGGCAGATTTGTTGCAGGAGGAGGGGGCTGAGTCAGCGGTGGTTGAGGAGTGTGCCGGCTGAAGATCTTACAGTTGTGACAGTGTGGTGATTCGTGCCTGACTGTTTGAGATGTTTCTGCGTTAAGAGTTGCTTGTGACAGCTGTTCTGGTTTATGGCGACCTCTGTCCCCTTCCCAGGGCGTAATCCCGCCCTAGCGGGCGCTTGCTGATCTCCCTTGGTCTGTCTGAGGGACACATGGTTGAGGTACGGGGCGGGTGGTGGGTAGTGGGCACGGGTTTCGGTAGTCTGGCTTGTTCTTTCTTGGGGTGGGTGGGTTTGCTATTGTTTGGGGGGTCCCCTTCCCTTTATTCACCATTCCCTGAATACTTGTTGCTGTTCCCCTAGATTCTGGGTTTCTACGCAGTTCTTCACAGGTGGCTATTTTGATCCTGCCAATCTGGCGCGTCCTGCTCCCCTGGGGTCTGATATTGTTGGTGCGGTGGGGTGTGCATCCTGCTTATGAGTTGCGGTCATCCAATAGTAGATGCTACGATCGATTGCTTCTGTACACCTGTTCAACACCTGCAGTTTCGCCGCCAGGCCCTTAGGCTGTTGGTCTTTATGGCTGTGTAACTTACCCGCACCCGGGGATTGGAGAATGGTTTTTTTCTTTGTTGCCGCCGGCCCCCGGGTTGTAGGCGATGTCGGCTGTGTATGTAACTTGGAAGTGCAATAAAGTATAAATTTAATAAAAAAAAAAAAAAAACAAGGAGGGGAAAAAGAAAAACCAAAGGAATCAGAAGCGGAACGCGAACTGAGATCCAAGAAAAAGAAAATGAACTTGTCATAAACATCTCAGACAGATCATTATCCAAGGCACAATTGAACTTATTGAACAAAGGAATTTCATTTGTCCCAGTGTACAAATCTAATCCTGAAGAGACCGAAATAGCCTTGTTTAAATTCTTTCGGACCTTGAGGTTAAAGAACTTTTTTAATACTCTTCCGCCTACAGACAAAGAATTAAGCACAGATAAGGAATTTAAAGTGAAAAGCACATTCTGTGCCCCAATTTCACACAAAACAATAGATGCATACGAGCGTGTCGTGTCCACAGAAATCAAGAACATCAATTACCAAAGTGGCACTAAAAGCAACTTCTCAAAGAAGGAATGGAGCACGTTGAACACTTTAAAAGAGATGACTGACATAACCATCCAAAAAGCGGATAAAGGGGGAGCCCTGGTTGTAATGAACTCAACTTTTTATAAAGAAAGTGTCAAACAACATCTACAAGACACAACCATTTACCACAAACTAGAACAAGACCCTACGGAAACTTTCGCAATCACACTCAAAGAGATACTAGACAAGGCTCTAGGAATGAAATGGATCACTAACAAGACTTATCAATTTTTGAACATAAAATACCCGAGGAGACCACAGTTCTACATGTTGCCTAAGGTGCACAAGCACCCAACAAATCCACCGTTCAGACCAATAGTATCAGCTTGCGGATCCTTGTCCGAACCCATCGGACAGTACTTAGACTGGTTTCTACAACCACTAGTCCAAAATTGGTGCACCCACATTAAAGACACTACTGCATTTTTAAAAGTTCTAACTGAAATCAAGATTCCAGAAAATGAAGAAATTTGGCTAAGTTCCATAGATGTCACTGCACTATATACCTCGATCCCCCATAATGAGGGACTCGAAGCAATGGAGTGGTGCCTATTAAAGAATGAAGTTGAAGGTTCAGAAAAAAAAATTTTGATGGAAATTCTACATTTTGCACTATTCCATAGTTACCTAGAATGGGATGATGAATATTATGCACTGTGCAATGGGACCAGCATGGGCTTTGCTGGAGCACCGTCCTACGCGAACATTTTTATGTCCAAATTTGAAAGTGAACACATATTGGATAACCCAGACTGGCAAAGAGGATTGCTAGTCTATAAGCGATTCATCGACGACATATTCATTATGTGGAAGGGCAAGAAAGAAGAATTGACAGCCAACATAGAGAGACTAAATTTGGTACATGCCAGAATTAAGTTCACACATGTGATAGATCAGCAACAACTATCCTTTTTGGATGTGAAAGTCGCCATAAACAGGGTCAAATTTGCACCAGTGTGCATATAAAAGAAACAGATCGCAACAGTGGGTTGCATTACTTAAGTTTTCATCACCAGGCCCTAAAACAACATCTTCCGATGTCTCAATTTATCCGGTATAAAAGGATTACATCAGATACCAAGGATGCTTCCGAAACTATCGACAGACAGATCGTGAAATTTGGAAAAAGAGGCTATCCCAACCAACTTCTACAAGAATCTAAAACCAAAGTCATGGCTTTAACAAGAGAATCCCTACTAACAAAAAAAGATAAAACTGACCAAAAACTTACAGTGTGTGTATTGAAATACTCCATGCAGTCAGCTAAAATCACAAACATCATGAGAAAACATTGGGCTATTATCACTCAAGAACCCGATCTACAGCCCCTGTTTGCAAACCGGATAACATTTGCATACAACAGATCCAAAAACTTAAAAGAATTGCTCAAACGCAAAAGCAAGGATTCTACTGAGCCAATATATAAAGGAATGCGCAAATGTGAAAACTGTACACATTGTAACAACGTGATAACTGGATCATCCTTCACACATCCCAGAACGGGACAAATTACACAGTTAAAACATTCAAGTACATGTGATACCAAAGGTGTTATCTATGGGATTAAGTGCCCATGTGGTAAGTTATATGTTGGACAGACGGAGCGCAAAGTCAAGGTAAGAATAACCGAGCACAAGAGTAATATCCGGTTAAAAAATTTGAAATCAACAGTGGCAGCACATTGGACAGAGACAGGACACAATATTGCTCAGTTACGCTTTACCATATTAGAAGTGGTAAAAGCGCGTTCAGATGTTGATACACACAAAATGAGACTAAGATCTGAATACTTTTGGATAAAGAAAATGGGAAGTCTTCAGCCAGACGGGCTCAATGATAGATTGGAACTAGCATGCTTTTTATAAACTTTGGACTACAACATTGGATTTGTCCTGACAGGGCTGAGGATTTTAGTGCTTGTTTGTGTAACGCTGTGCAATTACCATATAATGCAACATGGACTGTGTTTAATAACATGAAGTCACGGTTTTTGTCTTAATTTTCCCTTAAACTGTTTATTTAAATTGTGACACATGTAGATGCGCTTTTACCCACTGGGCTTCTTATAAACTTGAGGTACACGCTAACTCTGTATATGAGATTACACTTTCAACAGTAGACGATTGCCCTTCTCAAAATGGCCGACACTTTTTGCTCCTAGGTCGACATCCATGTGAAAGTAATGAATATACTGCTCCTATACCATTGTTTAACTATGTTTAGCTCACTGTGCACGTTTGGAGAATTATGATTTTTAGTCTCTAAGACATTGATTTATCATATAGTTTATACGTGAAAGCTTCGTGCACGCTTGATAAAAAAATTATTATTGTAGGTGAATGTTTAGTTTGCCATTGATTAGATACGCAATTCACATTGTTTATTTAGATATTAATTTTACATAGACACAGTGAGAACACTCGCAAGAGGTAACGATCACGAGATCGCATTCTCTACCAATCAGAGCAGTTATAAGTTTTATATTCGGAGTGTGAACCAAATGCGGCAGGGATTGGACAATACGGCAGGAAGCCTTGACGCCAAACATTTCAGTGAGTACGAGCGAGTAACGCCTAGCAAACGAGAGCACAATTTTGTTAGCTAGGGATTTAGACCGCGTTATTTATGATTTACACGCAAGTTCACTTAGATTTTTCATTTTTTAAACCTTTCATTTGTGTAACGTTAGAAAGTCACGAACAGGCATGTGCATAGAAATTAGACAGCGATAACCAACACGTTTATTTCATGAGATACATTTGCGATTTGCTGTAGACTTTTTAAGCAATGATGAGATATGCTATTGAGACAGTATGAACATAGCTTTGGGCTCATTATGTATTCTTTGTTCTTTTCGTAGAGACCCCCGACGAAGGGTCCATTTGTACCCGAAATGCATTGGGTGAATGTGGAATGTTGTAACAATGAAACCTGCTAATATTTGAAAAAAACGCATTTAATGTGAAATCATCATTAAAAACCATAAAAAAAAGATGGTATAAAAGACATTGCTTCTAAGGATTCTTTATTTAAGTAAGATAATGGAACAAGAGGACTGATATAGGTCCATGATAAAGAGTGTGCACACCTTGAATCCGAGGACAGTACCCCTGCTCTCACCTATCTCAATTTACGTGTTAGTGTTCCTAGACAAAACACTTACAAGGGAGTCGCACAGAATTAACTAATCAAAGGAAGTGTGTTGAAAATTAAAAACAATATAAAGAGTGCAACTGCTGATCAATCTAAGAATTATTCTTCTGGAAAATGCCACACTATCCTACTTTGACCCTGCAAAACGCACCGAGGTGATCGTGGATGCCAGCCCGGTGGGCCTGGGAGCGGTCCTGACCCAGGAGCACGAACCCGGCCAATGGACAGTACTAGCTTTTGCCAGCAAAGCCCTGACCCCAACCGAGACCAGGTACGCTCAAATTGAGCGAGAAGCTCTGGCAATCAAGTGGGCCTGCGGCCACTTCCACTTATACCTGCAAGGCCACTCCTTCGTCATGGTCACAGACCACCAGCCTCTGGTGCCCCTTTTCAAAGGGACCGCCCCGCATCCACCGCCACGCATTGAAAGATGGGTGATTCAACTTCAGTCGTACGGAATGGAGGTGGGATACCGACCAGGGGCCAAGCATCCTGCCGATTACCTGTTGCGTCATCCGTTACCACAAGAGCCGATGCCCACAGATGACGACTGTGAAGAGTACCCCCGATGGGTAGCACTGACATCTTGTCCCCAGTGCATGACGATTGACGAAATCAAGGAAGCGGATGCCGAGGACAACATCTACATGAGGTCACTACAGGCCGTTCAGGAAGGATCTTGGGCCAACTACTTACACCCCCCAAACACCTGGAATGCTGCAGACAAAGAGGCCCTCACCAAGTTCTGGCATGTCTGGCACGAACTCAGCGCCACGGAAGAGGGCGTGCTGTTGAGGGGGTCACGCCTGGTGATACCGCAGAGCCTCAAATACCGCGCTACACAACTTGCTCATGGTGGCCACCAAGGAGCTACGAAAATGAAAGCGCGCATGCAGGAGAAGGTATGGTTCCCTGAACTAGAA
This sequence comes from Lissotriton vulgaris, assembly GCF_964263255.1. Taxonomy (NCBI): domain Eukaryota; kingdom Metazoa; phylum Chordata; class Amphibia; order Caudata; family Salamandridae; genus Lissotriton; species Lissotriton vulgaris. Next base: position 119,087,849 of record NC_141690.1, read on the forward strand.
ACAATGGTTGAAGACTATGTGAAGAGCTGCATGTCCTGCCAGTTAACGAGTGATCCCGAGCGACCGGCCCCGATAATCACAGAGGAAGCCTGTACGACCCCGTGGGCTAAAGTCAGCATAGACTTTGGGAGCTTCCCGGGGGAAGGACATACTCTTGTGGCCATCGATTCATATTCCAAGTACCCGCTAGTCGAGATAGTCCCTTCCACGGCCTTCACGCACGTAGGGCCGGTGCTAGAGAAGATGTACTCCATGTTTGGGTACCCCGAGGAGATACGGAGCGATAACGGACCACCGTTCCAGGGAGCAGAGTTTGCCACCTTCTTGAAAACCCGGGGAATTACACACCGTCGCATCACACCTCAATGGCCACAAGCCAACGGGGAGGCGGAGAGGTTCATGCGAACACTCAATAAGATGTTTCGGATAGCTGTGGTCGAGCATGCTGACCCTGAACAAAGACTACATGACTTTCTACGGGAGTACAGAGGAACCCCTCACTGCACCACCCGGCGGAGTCCTTGGGCTCTCATGTTCCAAGGCCAGCGCAGAGACCTCCTTCCCGCCGTACCAGGGGCGGTACCGGATGTGAACAACATGGACGACGCCCAGGAGCGAAGACAACAAAACAACCAGCGAGCAAGCCGGCGCCGGAGAGCTACTCCAAGGCGTTTGTGTCCGGGAGCTCAACTGGTCATACGAAACCGACGTCCTGGGGGAAAATTCCAGACCTACTATGAACCGGGTCCGTGGACCGTGACAGCCACGAAAGGTACCATGGTAACTGCGAGAAAAGAGGGGGTAGAGGTATCGAGGAACACGTCCTGGTTCAAGGTGATATCCCCTGGCCCGAGACAAAACCCAGAGGCCACCGATGGAGACAGCGTGTTGCCTAGAGCCATCACACCGGAGAGGGAGAACAATTCACCGGCTGGGACACATGAGGCGGTGTCCGAGCCAGGGTGCGGATCCCCCGCCACGTCAACTCCCGCCAGGAACCTGCCCCGCACCATGGAGCGAGGCCGAGGTGATGCCCCGAGGTATAACCTGCGGCCCAACCCACCTCCAAGTCAAAGACTAAAAGACTACGCCTGTCAGCTGAGGCCTTGAAGCGACCACCAAGGGACACGCAAGTACAGAGCGTCATATTGTGAACTGATAATCCTGTTGTGCCAAATTTTGGGGCGTTGTGCAAAGTTGATATAGTTGGATAGGGATGTAGTGCTGTCTACAGTCTAGTTGATGCACGTACACGCATCCCCTCATCCGCAGGCCAGGCGTGGCCTGCGGGGCTAAATAAAAGGGAGGCGTCTGCTCGTGCACGTCACTTCCGACTGGCCTTACGTGTGAGCCTGAGTCGCTGCCTCCTGCGCGTCCTGCCCCCGCGCACGCGACTAGGCCATAGCCAGGCCTGTACCCAGCTTGCCACACACAACCACCACAGAATGAATGTTTGAATTTCAAGTTAACTTTATCCAAAATGCCACAGGTGTGATCTAATGAGTTATCACAAACAGACGTAACATAATGATCAGAACTTAACTAGCAACGTCTGGACAGGAACAACATGAGACGTTAGACAGACTATCTCTCCAAGAGCAAAAGAAGCAGAATTTGATTTTAATTTGTCAGCATATTTCTTTATTTTGATTTTAAAACAACATCACCTACTAGAAACAAGTTGTCTATGCCTCTATGATTAAGATAATTGGTAGCTACTGGAACAAAATGATCAATAAGAGAAAAAGGTAGAAAAACTCTTGGATCAAATCTGTGCATATAAAAGAAATATAAAAATATTGGTGGCACCACTGATTTCATTATGATAAGACAATTATGTATTTCGTAAATATGGACAGTTTTCAGTTGCATTACCACTGCACTGAAAATACCTTTCCACACTTCTTTTATTCTGCTGTTTGCGCCCCATTTGATCAGGCATGATAACCAGAATAATGGGCTTATTAGCTCCCTATCCTTTAAAACAAGCTCTCCGAAACCATTTAAGATATTTCACCAGTTGGCAATTTAGAAAATGAAGAATGAGCCAACTTTGAAAAAGTGTCTCTAGTAACCATTATCATATCCTTGTGACAGTTAAAGATCTATTATAAAATATGTCGAAATTGTATGCCAAGTTTCTGGAGCCACTGGTAATGATTGCAGGAATCCGCAAATCTTAAAAATTCAAATTTATACTGGGCACAAATAGAACAAACAAGAACATATTCATAGACATTAGATTGAGCAGGTGGCCACCAAAAAAATTACAAAAACAAAATCTAGAGAAGTTTTTACTCACCTGTTACTAGATATGCCTGAGTTATGACTTTTTTTTATTCCAGCTGTAATTCTTTAGCTGGCAGAAAAATAGCTTGTTAACTGAAATGCAGAGTATTCAATCAAACTGGAGGGATCTTTAGATAAAGAATCTTTAACTCTGTTGGATCCATTTGTTCTTGAGATATCTTGAGCTTATCTAAGAAAGACGGAACTATTATCACCATACGTTGAAACAGAAGTAAAGGCTGATCACGAGTAAGCCATGACTCAAGATAACAGATAACAGTGGGGCAGAGCATCCATCAACATATTCTTCGAATCAGGAATATAAGTTAAAGTAAAATCATATTGTGTAAAGAAAAATGCCCACCTGGCTTGACGGCCATTCCCGCCCTGCCGATTTTTCTAATACTGAAAATGTTGCTGAATAGTTAAAATTTCAAATGATTCACTGATGACCATCAAGGATGTCTCTATTCAGTACATGTACTTTTCATGGCTAAGGGTTCTCTTTCAAGTACGGTGTAGTCCCATTCAGACTTTGGCAAAGCTGATTGCACGGAGGGACAGACACGACTCCGCCCACATTACTCCTCACTTCCTGCCCACGGGGATATGAAGCAGAGGGCTCACTGGCCGCGCAGCATTAGCTAAATGTGCGCCGTGAGACTTGCGACTTGCTTTAAATTGTATATCACATTGTTGCACATTCGTTTTTAATTGAATAAGCGCTTTTAAAAACAGTATTCTTACTCGGTTTTGTGCTTTTGCTGCCTATTTCGCGGTCCCCTGTCCATCACGGCGATTAGTGCCGATTGCACGGAGGGACAGACGCGAATCCGCCCACATTACTCCTCACTTCCTACCCACCGGGATATGAAGCAGAGGACTTGCTGGCCGCGCAGCGGGTGCGCCAAAGGCAAGTCCGTCTGCGCACGTCCGCGACCGGACCGCGGCCGGTGCCGGAAGCGGGGGAGGTGAGGCCATCTGTTGCACTCGAGACGATCTGATGCGGCTTCAAGGCTCAATTTGCTCTGGGTCACACCAGATTGATTTAGAAAAGGCCCTATTACCACACAGCTGTTGTAGATGCAGTCATATCTTGAATCAGGTCAAGGCTTTTAGTATGGTAAAGTATCCCCCTAGGGGCTTAGCAAATGAGTGCAACGACAAACTCAATGCACGCGTCATCAATTGTAGATCATTGCCCAAGCATGCGGAAGATGTCTGGTCAATATAAACAGAGGCTATTTGGGATGTTATGTTCTTAACTGAAACTTGGCTAAACTCAGGTGCAGTGACCTGAATCACACTAGCTATCCCCCATGGTTTTAAAATGTGTTACGCCAATCGAGAAGGCGGGAAAAGGGGGAGTGGGGTGACTATTATCTTTAAAGATTTGTGGGAGCTAGTGTCCTCCGCCCCTCTTAATGTACAAGGAATTGAAGGTCTCAATTTCTGTATACAAATAAACCCCTAGTCCGCTCTCACTGGCATTCTCATTTACAGACCACCATACTGTGCAGCGACTGCTTCGCATACCCTGTGCAATTTTATTGCCCAAAAATCGATAGGGTAAACCAATTTTATGGCCCTGGGAGATTTTAATGTGCATGTGAATGACCCGCAGTGTGCACAAGCAGCGCAATTTTTCTCAGCCTTAGCTGGTGCCAATCTTAGACAATTGGTGTCTTCCCAGACGCATATAGCAGGGCACACCTTGGATTTAGTCTTTTCTAATGTTTCTGCCATTGATATCCATTGATATCCGTATCCTGTGGTTTGGTCAGATCATTATTTGATCCCTTTTTCAATTACTCTGCTCAAACCAGGTTAAGTGAAGGGCACTCGATCCATTTTAAAAAGAAATTGGAAAACCTGTCCGAAGTTTCATTAAGCCCTATTCTCCAGAACAATTACCCTTGTTTATCCTCTGACCCCAATGCAGATGCAGCGACTTTAGTGAATTGCCTCGGCTGTGGAGTCAGTAGCGCCGGTCAGAGTTGTGAAATGTATTAGATCGTCTCCCTCTGCTCCCTGGTTTTCAAATGCCCTCAAAGAAACAAAAAGTAGGTGCAAAAAATTGGAACGCCAGTGGAGGTTGGGTTATTGCGCTCTAGCTAAGGGAATTTACGAAAAAAGCAGATTTTCATAAGGCTCCAAAAGCAGCCAGGCGGGACTATATTGTGTCGCGCATTCATAATGCAGACCACTCCAGTAGAGAGGTTTTTAAAGTAGTCCAAACCTTTTTCAAACCCAATGCGATAGACTGAAGTGATACCGTCCCTAGCTTTGTGTGAAAAAAATCGCTAGTTATTTTGATAATAAAATCTTAAAGGTCTACGACTCCTTTTCGACTCCTGAGGGAACTGAGAAAGCGGATATGTCCACGGTCGTGAGGGAGGATCCTCCGCTGACTAACTTCATACCGATTTCGCCCAGGATGCTTTAGCGGAAATCCAAAAATCCCGTTCAGGTCCCCCAGATGATCCTTGCCCTCCCAAACTGTGGAAAATGCTATCCTGCTCCCTGATGGATGGGCTACTTCACATTTGGAACTCCTCTCTGGACACGGGCAACTTTCCTGATAAATGGAAACATGCGACACTTCTCCCCCTAAGAAAGAAAGCAAATGGGGACCCAGGAGTCCTTAGCAACCTTAGACCTATCTCGCTGCTTCCCGCCCCAGGAAAAATGCTGCAGAAGTTGGTGCACTGCCAACTGACCACTTTTATTGAGCAGAATGGCGCTCTGGACGACACACAATCTGGTTTCCGGGTGGGATTCAGCACAGTTACCGCTCTCCTAAAAGTAGCAGAGTCGGTTAGATGGTCGCCAGATTCAGGGGCATCAGCATTGCTGGTGCTCCTGGATCTGTCCGCGGCATTCGACACTGTCGACCACACCATCTGGTCCAGAGACTACATGGGGTGGGCTTTGGAGGAAAAGTGCTTACCCGGCTGACATCCTATCTGAGTGGTCGTACTCAGAGAGTTGCCCTTCAACCTTTTGAATACAAACAAAAACAGCTATGGTGTGTTGTCCCCCAGGGTTCACTGTTGAGCCCATTTCTCTTTATTCTCAACCTAGCTCCACTGTTTTCCCTGATTGCCAACTGGGGTGTGAAGGCGATTTCCTACGCTGATGACACCCAGTTTGTTTTTCCGTTTAAGGAGCGGACGGTAGATGCCTTCAAAAATTTCAAAGGTTGTATGTGTGATGTAGCACGGTGGATGAACTCTAATAAGCTAAAACTTAATGCTGGGAAGATGGAGGTTTTGTTCTTTGGCAAGGGCCCAGTGCCAGATTTAGCTCTATGGTGGCCACCAGAAATGGGTCCACCACCATCCCCTGCCACAGGCATTCGAAATTATGGGGTGAGATGGGAGGCAGACCTCTCTCTTTCAGCCCAAATACAGCAGGTCTCTGCAAATTGCTTCAGTAAATTAAAAAACCTCCAGAAAGTTTTACATTTCCTACTGGAAGACGGACGTAAATCTGTAGTACATGCCACAGTTATATCAAGGCTAGATTACGCACATGGCCTATATCTGGGCCTTCCTAAATATGCCATTTGTCACCTCCAGATGATACAGAATGCAGCTGCGAGACTGGTTTGTCGCATACCATTCTGACACCATGTCTTTCTGCATCTGCAGGAGCTTCACTGGCTCCCGGTGGAGAAAATAATTACATATAAGGCCTTGACTTTGGCTTATCGGGCCCTTAATGGAAATTGCCCTGGTTATCTGGAGGAAAGACTGTGTCTCTATAAGCAAAATCGGGCGTTACGATCAAATTCTTACAATCTGCTGCGTACCCCACGCTTTGCGAAATCTCGCTTGGGCGGCAGAACTTTCCCAGTAAGAACAGATTTACTGTGGAATGCCCTACCAGGGTCCCTATGGCAGGCTAAGTCAGAAACCTGTCTGGGGTAGCTGTCGTGCTTTATAAGCTTCAGTATTATTATTATTATTATTATTAAGAAATGTATAACATATTTGATGTTCTTGTCCATCATCTTCTTTTCTCTAGCAACAGACCTTCTCTAACTTGTCTTACAGAGGTGCCTTTTTTCACAATAACCTTCTTAGAAATATTCTGAAGATTCAAAATTGGTGCTTGAGTAAAAATCTGATTAAGTGACTGAAAGCTCTTTCATCCTGATTGTCCCAGCAAAGAAAATCATGCTTTCCTTTCCTCGTCACACAAGCAATGTCAATAGTTATCTATGTGAAATTACTATTACATTAGTTATAAGAGTTTATAAAGCCAAGGAAACTTTAAGTCTCTGTAACATTAGTAGGTGAAGGTGTATTCAAAATAGCTGAAACCTTCTTTTAAATCATGGAAAGGGCAGAGGCATCCAATGTAAGTCAACATTTCTTATCTTCCTTCTTCTCAAACTCCCACCTCTCAGGTATACAAAACAAATGATATTCCAGAATTCACGAGAAAACCAAATTCACATGTTCTTGATGTTTAGCAAGAGTCTTTTGAAACTAGAAAATCATCCAAATAGAACAGTACAAACTGACTCAAGACATCACAGAATGTGAATCCACAAAGTGATGAAAGATGGAAGGAGCATTGTACAATCCAAATTTCATCACATGATATTCAAAATGAGAAATGGAAAGCTATCTCTCACTCATTGACTTGTACTATATGTAAGAGCTTATTAGCATCTCATAAATCAAATTTAGTAGAAACTTGTGCCACAGAGAGCTGACTCCAAGAATGAAGTGACCATTTTAAAGCCTCTATAATCAATACAAGGTCAAAGATATTGATCTTTTTTGGTAAAAAAGAGCAAATGTGCTACCAAATATGATGAAGATGGCACAATTAAACCATTGTGCAAAAGTTCCTATAGCTATGTGTTTAAGATCTTTTTCTCATTTAAAGGTTACATGTATTTAAAAGAAACAATAGCACCAGGTTCACTTAGTATGGCTCAATCATATTCCATGTAAGGTGGAAGTAAGCAAACTTTACTCTTTGCAAACAATTGAAATAAAAAACACGGGAGAGTAGTGGCTCTCAAAATTAAATTGGATGCGGTTTCCTTTACCTTATGACTCAATGACTAAGAACTTCTAGAAGCATAACAATGATCATGAAAAACTGTGATGACAAATATATTGCTGAAGATGACTAATCAGCATATGGAATGTCTCTTTAACCAAGGTAAATTAAAACTACAGTGTAATTGGGAGAAGGAATAATGTCAAAAGCCAACACTGTATGATCCTCAAATGAGACTTACAAGGGAAATCAAGTATGATATACCATGCCTGCAGTGAATGGCAAGCTATCAAGAGAGTGAGTCCCTTCAGGGGTCTTCTTAACTCTTTTATGAATATTTATATTTTTGAGGCTCAACCTTGTTCAATAAACATCCCTTAGGAGGCCACTATATAGCAATGCAGAGGTATTAACAGTACTCCCTTCTTCTATGCTCATAGCAATAGGGAAAAGGAACAAATAATGTACAGTACCATTCATAGACTAGTCAATATAAAAAAAACACACTTTTGTATTCTTCTCAGGAATAGCACAAGCTTTAATGATCTTTCCAGCATCATCACAATTTAGACACATAATTTTGCTGGAGACCCTTTTCATATTCTGTCAAAGGCTACCAGACAGCTCCTATTTGCATATGCTTTTCTTGAGAAAACCGGTCCACAGAAATCTCTGTTTGAGCTGGTGCACAAAGTCTATAAAAATGTAAATAATTTCCCCAGGGCTTCCTACTTTACAGCCATCTCTAGTGTCAACTATGATCAAATGACAGCACTAGATCGATAAGTTCAGAAACTGAAGTAGGATGTTGCAAACAAATCAGTTGGCCATAATTTCTTCCTTCAATCTACATCAAAAGAGTGTCAATTGAGTCCTTTCAACCCAGGTCGATCCAGCTGCCAAATAAAGAAAATGAGTCACTGAAATCAATTCATCCATTCTTCCATGATGAATATCGCACCGCACAAACTTTACTAGCTGAATACACCAAATCAGGACATTCAAACACCTTCTTCACTGCTAGTAGGAAGGTGACATAAGACATGTAAACAAAAATCAGAATTTGTTACTAAAGGAGTTGCCCAGGTCAGTGCAAATTCAGAAAGGCAACTCATCTGGTAACTGACTTTAAGCCTATTTGAACTAAACTATGTGCAGAGAAAGATGCATTGCTCAATAATAGTATACAAAAGCTCTCTCAATTTTACTGGTTGCCCACAAAAAAGCAGGACACTATAACAAGCTACTGGGACGGCTCTAAAATCATAATAGAAGGTCTGCTTTGGCACTAAATTCTCAAGGTGCAACTGTTACAACTATTATGCTAGGTTCTAAACTAATAGTGCATAATGGTCTAATAATAACTTTAAGTGTTCTTAGCTGAACTTACAGGATTTGTCAGTGGAGGCTTAGGGGAATCGAGCTGACCTGCTTTCCGCCCGAGGCCGGGCTTGGCTCTGTCTCCCCCTGTATCTCTGCCCTCCTATCCTCCCGGGCTTGCCTGCTCTTCCTGGAAGCTGACCGGCCGGGCTTAGCTCCACCGGTCAGCCTGACAACTACAGGCCCCAGCAGCCTTCGGGGCACGTGACACTACATCGGAGCACGCCAGGAGGCGCATAAAGCCGCGTCCGGGGCCGAGTCCCCTGTGTAGCTGAACTTACAGGATTTGTCAGTGGAGGCTTAGGGGAATTGAACTGACCTGCTTTCCGCCCGAGGCCGGGCTTGGCTCCGTCTCCCCCTGTATCTCTGCCCTCCCATCCTCCCGGGCTTGCATGCTCTTCCTGGAAGCTGACCGGCCGGGCTTAGCTCCGCCGGTCAGCTTGACAACTACAGGCCCCAGCAGCCTTCGGGGCACGTGACACTACATCGGAGCGCGCCAGGAGGCGCATAAAGCCGCGTCTGGTCCTGCATCCCGCGAGGACACACGCGGGACGTGCTGGGAGAAGCCCGGGACAAGGGCGGGACCGTTTACGGCCGTTCGCAGCCGTAAGAGGCCGGACTGGGCCACCTCCCTTCTATGTGTGGACTTCTATCGGTCCCCTATTGCCCAAGTACACGATCTTAGTGTGTTAAGTAGATATTTTTAATTTGATTTTAAGTTATCAATGTGTACAAGTAGCAAGTTCTTTTTTTATGTGTTCAGTAAGGTTTTATTCATGTCACCGATCTTTTAGTGATAGGGGACATTAGCATATTGTATTATTTAACCTTGGTCCGTTAAACTTCCTGATCATGGGGAAGAATACTCCCTTGAAATCTGTCCAGGCCACAAAATCTATAGTTGCCTCAAAATCTCCCTTACCTAGCCTGACTGCTATCGATCGCATGCTGCAAAAAACTATAGGGGTTGTGGCCTCTGCGATCGAAAGCACAGAAAGGCGGCTTTCGCTCCCAGCGGGTTTTTTACCTCCTTTGCCTACCTTAAATGCCGCATTGATTACAATCAATTCCCAGGATTCAATATTGGCTCCATCTTTTGTAGTTCTTCCGAGGGGTCCGTCTATCTTACCAAATGATAATTTTGCAATCACAATGCCTGATGTTCCCTCTGAAGGCACACGACCGGACGTAAGGTTATCACTTACTCCCAGCATATTTCCATTGGATGTGGGGCCTGACCCTCCGCTTCTGACTGAAGTTCTTCCAGAAGTAGAGGGGTGTGCTATGCCGTCTAGCCCATCCCCCGCATCATCCGTACTGCCAATTATGGATAGTGATACACCACGGGTCATGACTAGGGGTCAGAGGGCCAAATGTAAAACTAAAACTAAACATTGTAACAAGGTTGGCCCTTCTGCAGAACAGCCCAATCCGAATATTGGTGGTAATAAAGGAAAAAAGATTGACGATAAATCCAATGAAGCGAATGGGTACAAAGACAAAGATAAAAATAATCCAGGGAAAGTACTTCCCCTTGTTAATGTCGGAGATTTAGTAGCAGGGGATTGTTTCTGGGAACTAATGGAAATTCTTTTACAAACATTGTTGGAGCTGATCAGCTTAAAGGTTACTAATATGGAAACTAGGATGATTAGTTTAGAGGAAACATTTACTAGTAATCAACATTTCACCCCAGATATAATTCCGGGTAAAACCACCACGGTAATAACTCAATCTAATTCTGCTGGTCCTAGTGGTACAACGAATGATATTAGACAAGTCACAGCAACTAAAATGCAACCAGATAAATCTGTGGTTAAGGGACGAATGCCACCTAGCAATCAAAGGGGGAAATCTGGAGCTAACATATTAAATTCTGCTGGTCCAAGTGGTAAGTCGAATGACGCTAGACAAGCCACAGCAAGTAAAATACAACCAGATACATCTGTGGCTAAGGGACGAACGTTATCTAGCAATCAAGGGGGGAAATCTGGAGCTAACATATGTGGTTTGCCCACTCCATCTGTTTTAGCTGACAAAGATACACCTCTTAACTTAAGAGTTGAGGATTCAAGGGAGACTAAGATAATTTTAACTCCATCTGTTATAAATCTGCCTCCCGAAGAAACACCCTATACGGTAGTTGTAGCCAATGTCCCTCCATTACCCCCCAATACCTACGAACACTGGTCGACCCTGAGAAATAAGTCCCTAAATTTTTTTTTCAATTAATTTGGGTTCACCAACTCACTTTTTTCAGGGTTTAAGATGGCCAGGAGAGTGAGTTGGTTGGGTGCATCCAACAAATCTCTAAGAGGGGACTGTGTAAACCTTACCTTTCGGTCTCCAACTTTGGTTTCTAACCTAATAGAGATGGGTCGTATTGGGCCAATTAACCCCAATTATGTCAACATCCTTCCTCTTGGCTACTTTTACTGCCCTCCACCAGCCTTTAGGTGTCCAGTCCCAATCTATCCATTATCAAACCACCCACTATTATACCAGGAGGGGCAGTGGGCGGGAAGCTATGGTATACAAACTTCCAATCGTTATGATATTCTTAGCGGGTTGAATATTAACGACTGACTGCTATTAGTACACAGTAAATTAGGCTCTATAGGTGCAACAATCCATCCCATTGTCACTTTTAGTGAAGAGGAAAGTGTAGAGGTCGGAAATGATCTAGGTCTCGCAGAGGTAGATTATCTTAATGTTGCTGTAGTTGGGGAACGATGTGGTGAGGATGTTACTAATTGTCACTCTGGGCAAGACCAGCTTGATTGTGTTAATATAAGGGGAATATCAATCGCTAGTTGGAATATAGCAGGAAGGGCCTCTAAAACCAGAATGCTGGGGTGGCATGATTTTTTTAGATCACATGATATCCTGTGTTTCCAAGAAACCTGGTGATCTATAAAACCCAGCTATGATGGGTTTGTTTGTTACCATTCAGACGCCTCTAGTTCGCGGCACGGTAGAGCCAAAGGTGGCCTGCTTATTTTATTATCTGTAAACCTACCGCTGATAGTGGTTAGATACCTAACCGTTGGAATACATTCCCAAATCTTATGGATTCATGAGAAGGAAGGCCGTGAGGTGCTTCTTGTTAACTTTTACAATAACATATTTGATAATACCCGGTATAAAGTTATAGTCGAACTAGAATGTGCCATAGCGAAATTGATAGCTGATGCGAAAACCACCTTTGATCTGGGAAGGTGATTTTAATACCTCGATCTGCCCAATGTCATCCTCACAGGCATGTGGAATACATAATTATCGGGGTGAAAATTCTGCGCATTTTCCACACAATGTATATGGTGAGGCAATAAATAACATGATGTCAAACTATGACCTGGAGCTTTTACAGCCTGCCAAAAATGCTCTTGGTCAAATGATCGTCACCTATATAGGCAGGAACACTAATTCCCATATTGACCATGTTATGGTCTCATCAAGCATTGTGTCATACTGTACGACCCCGGTAATCGAGGAATCTACTCTGAGTGATCATAATCACATCCTACTGAGAACCGAGATTTGGGAGCATAGTACATCACGGTCTCTTAGAACTATAGTTAACATCGAACCACATCGGCCAAACGGGATAAGACTAAGGGGGAAAGGGGAAAAATCCGAGATGGTAATGAGTGCAATAATATCTAAATCTATAGTAGATATAGATGATATTTTGAAATTAGGGAATGCCCCGGTCCACATTTTAGAGAATTTTATCAATATTAACAAGACGATAGATACCATATTCACTAGGATTTTAAAAGTGGAAACCTCCCATAATATGTGATGGTTTAACCACGAATGTACTGCCCTTCTTTCGCAATTAAAATTGAATTAGCTGCCAGGCCTAGGGACAAGAATAAGGTAACTCTTTTGAGGCGTGATTATAAATTGGCTCTTACCAAGAGGAAGAGGGAGCTGCAGCAGGAAGCCTGGGATAATCTAGCAGAGGCAGCAGATACCTCCAACTGCTTCCTGTTTTGGGCAACAGTAAACTCCCCCTTTTTAAGGGATGATAATGCCCCTCATCTTGCATCCCATGTTAGTAGTGAGGCCTGGGTCTCCCACTTTTCCACAATCTTTCAAAGTATTGAATGTAATGACATGGAACTAAGCATATGGCCTATAGCCCCACTGGATATCACCTTAGCCGAGGTGGATCGCAGTATTAAGGCTAGCAAGGGGGGTAAGGCCCAGGGTCCGGATGGGGTCCCTATCGATGTTTATAGGGCTCTTCCATTGTTATAGGGTCCCATACTTACCATAGTCCTTAATATTGCAGTGACTACCAAGATTCCACCAACTTGGGGGGACTCCATTATTGTCCCAATCTATAAAAAGGGGACAAGTCTGCAGCAAGTAACTACCGTCCGATCAGTTTACTCGACTCATCAGTTAAAATCATGAGCAGAGTGTTGCTGTTCAGGTTGGAAGAGTGGGCTGATGAGAAGGGTATTCTGGCTAGTTCACAGTATGGATTCAGGAAGGGGCGTGGTACGCTAGATCAATGCTTAAATCTAGACTTACTTATTGGCAAATACACCAAGGCTAAGTGTGGCACTTTATATCTTTGCTTTGCTGATTTGAGCAGCGCGTTATGGCCAACTCTGTTAGAACTTGGTGCACCTGAGGAAATATTTTCTTTCTTGCCCGACTGTACGAAAAAATGCAAGCCTGCGTGCGTTATGGTTTTAGTGGGGAGTGTACCCCAAATTTCAATGTAAGGCGTGGGATACGACAAGGTTGTGTCCTCGCCCCCCTGCTTTTTACCCTGTTCATAAATGCCGTGGATTCAATTCTAAAACCAGTCAGAGCTGATGCACCTCATGTCAAAGGCTCAGAAGTCCCAGTACTGCTTTACGCAGATGAAGCTGTGTTATTGTCCATAACTCCTATTGGTCTCCAGCGTCTGATGGATCGTTTCTCTGTTTTTATAAGGTACAGAAAAGTATTAATCAAAAAAAGTAAAACACACACGATGACCTGGGGGGCTAGGGCCAAAAACCATGTATTTTTTATTGAAGGGGTGAAAGTGCAGCAAGTTGAAAATTTTTGTTATGTGGGTGTCATTTTTTCAAAGGACGGTAGTTGGTCCAAGGAACTTGTTAATGTACGGTCAAAGATGGCAAAAAGCACCCATGGCATATTTAGATTCGCCTCTAAAATCGGCGATAGACGAATCAAAGATATGATGCAGATCTACAAGGCTAGGAGTGTTTGGATTGCTTTATATGGGGCCGGGTTGTGGGGCTATTCCAATGCAAGTTGTTTGCAAATGGAAGAAAACATTTTTCTTAAAAAACTCCTCTGCCTACCCTCTTCTGCCCCAACTGATTTAATACACAGGGAAGTGGGGGCCGCTTACTTATTTGATCTTATATCATTACGGCCTCTAATGATCTGGCGCTCTATTTGGCTTAAGGAGGGGACAGTCTTTAACCAACACATTATTAAGGACTGCCTTGATTTGGTTAACTATATCAAGATTCCATGGCTAAAGTATATTGTAGAACATTTTCGGGGAATTTACGGCCTAAATATTATTGAGGACCCGGGTGATGCTGGAGATTTCTCCAAGCAGGAGATGAAAAACAAATTTTTGATGTATAGTGCCCAAAAGCGCTTGTCCACTAAAGGCCGCTTGACTACTCTTAACCTCTATAGTAAGTACACAGAATGTGAAGGTTTCCAATTATACTTGAGCTAGGTAACTAGACCAGTCCACAGGTTTGTCCTTACGAGACTTAGGTTTGGATTGGCTCACCATCTGGTGGCTTTTCCGTATCAAAGAAAATACCCTGTTGGCCCCTGTCCATGTGATGGACACTCTAAACAAAGCACGTTGCACTTTATGTTGATCTGTACTTTGTACAAGAACTTTAGGGTGGCCTATTTGAAACCTATGTTTATTAAATATGGTATTTCTAATGTTGAAGAGGCCATAAAGCTGATTTTTAATGTAAATTCTTCGGACATATGTTTTTTTACTGCGATCTTTTTATGTAAATCTATTCATCTCAGGAAAAGCATGATATTTTAAATGTTGTAAGTGGTTTTAATCTGCATATTGTTAATCTAATACATGTTGCCTGTATGCTTTTATGGTCATTATATTATATGAACCGAATAAAGCTTCATGAAATGAAATGAACTTTAAGTGTCATAAAAAAAGAGTACCCAGAAGTTAAAGCATGGCCTTTAACTTGAAGTTGAGGTAAGTAAAAAATACTTCTGAATGTATGCCGTGAGTGTGAATGCGGGAGAGAGTGTGTTTTTGTGTGAAGGCCCCTGTGTAGCTGTAATTGTGTGTCTTTATGTGTGAGCATGTGTGTGTGCTTGAAAGTGAACGAGTGTCAGTGACAGGTAGTGTGCAATAATGAGTGATATTGCATGCCAGTGTGTATGCATGAGTCAGAGTGAGTAAGAATGAGTGAGAGTGAGAGTGACTGCAAGTGAGTCAGGGTGGGTGATTTAAAAAGAATTTGTGAACGAGTGTGAGGGAGCCTTAGAGGGCGTGAGTGATTGAGAATGTGTGATAGTGAGTGAGTAAAGCTCAAAGCAAGAATGAGTCAGTGAAAGTTAGAGTAAGTGAGGGTAAGAGTGACAACGAGTTAGGAAGTGAGGTTATGTGAGTGATTGAGAATGAGCCGGAGCCGCCCGTGCAGGTAAGAGCAGTGGGGAGGTGGAGTGGGGTGGGAGGAAACGCGACAGACGATGAGAGAAAATTAAATACATAATTTTCCCTCATCATCGTCTGTCGAGTCGCCCCCACGCCCCACACCACCCTACCGCCCCACCGCTCTTACCTGCACGGGTCGCTCCTGAGAAAGAGTGAGTTAAAGTGAGTGTGAATAAGTCAGAGTGAGTGAGAATGAGGCAGTGAGCATGAGTGAGTGAGCAAGTATGAGTGAGTCATTAAGTGCAAGCGAGTTAGAATGAGGGAGAGTAAGAGTGAGTACAAGAAAGTGAATGAGAATGAGAATGAATGCATGTGATTGAGAATGATTGTGAGTGTGAGAATGAGTGAGATTGAGTGAATGTAGGTGAGCATAAGTGAGAGTCTGCCATGGGGCCGACATATTGAAGGTACTTCTAGGCTTATAGAGGTATCTATGGAAAAATATTGGTACTGGCATGCAGGAGACTACACAGAGCATGACAGGCACCTGTGGCAAAATAATGACACTGGCAAACTGGAAGGAGTTTTTGGCATATTGGCACCCATGGTAAAACACTGGTACAGATACACTACAGGAAATTATTATTGGCATATGTGCACTAATGAAAAAATGATGGCGTTGACATACTTGAAGAAATTCTAGGCAAGGGGTCACACTGACACACTGAGGTAATTGTTCACATAATGGTCACCCATGGTATAAGGACCCCATTAATGGCAAAGTTTGGTACTTGCATATTGAATGTAATTTTTGTTATACTCGGGGGGGATGCGGGGAATTTGGGAGCACCATGACAAAATGCTCTTTCTGGCCCAATGGAGGTAGTTTTTGACACAGATTCTATTTTTTTTTTAACTGAGTCAACTCCTAGGGAGATTCAGGTTTCATTGGCTTGCCACACCATGAAAGGACTTAAATATTTAACATGTGTCCTTTAAGCGCCTTTGGCTTTTTAGCAAATTTATTTGAAAATTGTGCTTTAAAAAGTGCTATTTGACCCCATTATTTTTCAGAAATATTTAGGAGGAGAACCCCCTCGAACATCCCCAGAAGAGGTCTAGCTCAGTTGTTCCGCTCACTACAATTCAGGGGAAGTACTGGGACTCACCACTTTCAATGTCTGCACCCTATTATAGGTGTTATAGGTGGTCTGTAAAATAAACATTTGTCTGTATTGACCTGTTATGTTAATGTAGTGTTGGCTTTTCAGCTTATTCACTTCTGTCATCATTTGGAATGTTATTATTCATGATGACATAATAGAATGTTGGGTTCTGAGCTCTAGTCAGTTGGGAGTGTGGGACTGAGCTGAAAGGAGCAAGCTCCTGGTGGGGTTTTATTCTTAGTAATATCTTTATATTTATAATTACCATCTTGTACCATCTTACTCAATAAATACCTATTCCTACAAGACATACGTGGACCTGATCATCATTTACATCAGTACAGTTAATCATGGTGATTGTAGCTTTCGGCAAAGGCATCAGAGTTAAAGTCGTATGACATCACTTTCTGAAAAGATTACGTGTCAAAAGTAATTTGGTTTCCCTTCCTGTAATGTCATTAGGGTGAGAGAGCCTGTCATGTCACTTCCGCTACACCTGGCATTCAATGGGTTACTAATAAACAGTACAAGGCACCGCAAGCAGATCAGGAATAAGGATAAGGCACCATATCTGATTTCACATGGCACTTGGAACTCTCAGTGACCGAAGTTGGTATTTGGAATTGCGCAGCTTGAAATGAAAGCCATGTGACATAGTATCAATTCTTGCTGAGCCACGGGAGCCTAGATGTTAATTAAAAACTCTGCGGCATACGTATACGGTTTTTAAGTAATATTTCGGACAGGTTGTGGACATCACGCCCCGCCCCCCCCCCCCCCCCCCCCCCCCACCCTCCGGCCCCCAAAAATCAAACCCGCAATATTTTGCTTCTTTGGCACGAAATGTGATTTGGTACAGATGGCTCTCCAAAATGTAAACCGGTTCAGCACTAAGACTACACATGCCGCGCCGGAATGCGTAGATGACGTCACAGCGAGAGCAGGGTCAAATGACTAAATAAAGCGCTAGCTCGCTGAGAGGTCTTTTTAGAACACCCCCCTCCCCCGCAGATATTCTGCCGTAGGATGTCAGCATATGAGCTGTGATGACAGTTACTGGTCGCTGACCTTGTGAACCGTCATTGACCCCTACATATACTGCAGCCAAAGGCATGGGGGGACCAGCTATGGGGCAGCTAAATAAGCGCACACATGTGTAGGTATTTTCCTGTACACTCACAAAACAATGGAGGAACCACATAGATAAACATACACGCAGACAGGAGTAGTGTTCAATTGCTATCACAAACATGATTTGTTTTTGCACCCAGAGTGGTTAGTGTGTGACAGGCTCCCTTGACACATATTTCTTGCATCTGATCTTGGTCAATACTTTTCATTCCAACAAAATAAGCTCTTAGAGTCTATTTGCAATCAGGAACAATACATTCTGTTTCTATGCACGTTCAGAGAAGTAGTGGTTCGGAATCTAAAGACGTTAATTAGTAACTCTCTCCTGATCACTGCTAGGAAACCACTCACAAGCAAGAAATGAGAGCCACGCCGACGTCAGCAGCACTGTGTCTTGCTTTAGATCTGCTGACCTTACACAAATAGCTCACATTCTTCCTGGGGCGGGCCTGAGCAGTCAATATGCTCTTGGCATTGACTTTTCCTCTCATAATTCGTCTACATTCCGCTTAAGGAAACAGAAATAGGACAGGCCGTTGCCAGCAAGAAAATACTGCTTGTTGGTCATGTGGTCGCATTTGCCTGGGAGAAGCCTGCACCGACTCCTTCACGTATTTCAAGGTTTTCTTTAAGCCTGTTTCACCGGCAATCTCATTGCAACAAATTGTGCCAGGAAGAATATGTTTAATGAATTAAAATGCTGTGGTTTACGACACATTACAATAACACTTCACAATTTGCGAATACTAAAATACGTAAACTTTAAAATGGAAATCCGTTAAACTACAAGAGAAGAGAAGCAAAAATATGCCTGACAAAATAACAACACGCTTGTCTAGCAAATACAAGACATTTAAGAAATGTTTTCTTTGCACATTACGTCAATGGGTTTCTTGCTGACAAAGGATGTGAGATACAAGGCAAGATCTTAAATGGCGTGCTGTAAACGCATAGCTCTGCAGTATGCTGGATAACACGTGTTGTCTTAACGAGCTGTTTTTATCTGGATGACTTATGCAGATTGCCCTCTATTTATTGCGCATGATGTCGTTCTGACTCAGCCGGGCATGAAACATCTCAATATTAGGAGAACATTGCCACCTACTGGACAAAGGGACTCGTGCTAAATAAAAGTACGAGGAACCGTCGAAGTGTCTGTTTAGACAAGTTGAACCAAAGCCTGGTGTGCTACAATAGTCTTGTGTCGTGCGTGGGCCCTTGGCTCAAATGGTAAGTAAATGAAAACAGACACCGTGTACATGGTGCAGTAACTGGCCACGAGCACGTACACTCGGGTTCTTTTATTGGCAGGGGGACCTGCCCGGTGACGCCTTTGTTTGATTGATGTGGGGTGGGTGTAAGGGTCCGCGATCAAAGGAGTGGCGTGGTTGAACACTAGAACGTATCCAGCAGGACACTACATTTATCCCAAACTCTATTTGAAACAAAAATGAGTCCAACTTGTGGGTTTAAAACATATACAAGACACCATAATCTCGCTCGAGAGAGGCAGTCCGCAGCACAGCAGTGGTGGACAGGGGCAGCTGGGAGCACCCGGGCATCTCTGCATGCGCCCATTGTTTGACCTGCTACGGCTGGGCGTGAACACTGTGTAGATAAAGTCTGAATTCTTTGACAGCCGGTCAGTTAGATCAGTGTCCACTCATGCACTGATGGTCAGTCCTGCTGTGATGCGTTGGTATCAGTTCAAAGCTAAGTGAATCAGGAGCGAAGGTCGAGTCCGCTGTGGGGCTTACTCATGGGGCGGTGTTAGATTTGGGGGTCTCTAGTTGGCCCAGAGGGAAGTAAGGGGATCTCAACCCGCAAGCCCACAACCCGAGCGAGCCCTGCAAAGGGCGAAGAAGGAGGTGAGCAAAAGCACCCATAAATAACCCAAGGCCACCCCCCCCCCCCCCCAGGAAAACGCTCGCCCAGGCACAGACTCACCAGCGCGCTTCATAGCGGGAAACAAACGCAGCGCGAGTAGCCGAACAGGGCGGCGGAGCACGAGGGAGGGGGAAATATAGCGAGAACCACCCGAGGAAGAAAGCGGGCTCCGAGGGAGGTCAGAAACAGCGGGAAGCGATCCCCGCCCGAAGCGACAACGAAAGTGAAACCAACTGCTCGCACGGGCGCCGCCATTACCGGAAGCCACTAGACGAAAACAAAGAAGCAGGAAGCGGAAGCATACTAACGAAGGTGCAGGCGCAGAGGAAAGCTGAGAGAGCCCTGCTACACCCAGAGCAAAGGCAAGGCGTTACCCAGAAAGAAAACGCTACCCCAGTCCGGCAAGGCAAGCACCACAGATACGGCTCACACAGCAAAGGAGGAAGGCTAAGAACAACAGCCCACGAGGGGCGAGAGGCGAGAGATGAGCATCGGCAGTGCGGATCGCACAGCACGATCTCGCAGGGCAGCGGATCCAGCCAACTAGCAGAGCCAACTAGCCCGAGCAAGCTGCAGGCCATAACCGCCCACAACCAGCGGAGGTGATCACACAGCAAACAACTCCGTGGCCGCAAACACAGAAAGGGAGAAAAGAACGATCAAACAAAGGGGTGTCCCAACACCAACAAAAAGAAGGGAAGCGGCGGGCAATACTCTGGCCGGGGGTAAGCAGAGGAGCGACCAAAGGGAGACATAACTGCCCAGCGCATACAGGCAACAAGCAGCCGGGCTCGGCTGCGAACGAGACGAAGCACGCGATGGCAGGGGCAAAATCCAAGACAAGGACCAGAAACATCAGAGAGCCGAGCAGGTACAGAGCATACATAAGGGTCCGACTTCAAAAATGATCCCAACTAACAACTTGACATCCACGCAGAAAGAAGGTCGACTGGGCAGTGTCCTGATAATATAGCGAGCATATAGGCAGGCAAATTCCAGCAGCGCGCTCTATTTCAGTGGTAGCACTTACCTGTAGCGCTTGTATTTGGCAGTACTCTATTTTTAAACCTCCCATTTTTGGTGTAATTTACTTTAATTTCTTTTGGCACTTACCCCCTGATTTTAATCCAGCTTGGCCTCGCACACCCCCACGGCTGTCATCTTACTCGCAATTTAATTGTGTATCTCACCGCATTTGGCGGGTCCTCTGCCCCTTGCACGTGGCGGCCATACTGGGTGAGTGTGTTTCACCGCGCTAGTCCTGTTTCTACTCGCCTTGCGAGCATATAGGCAGGCAAATTCCAGCAGCGCGCTCTATTCCAGCGGTAGCGCTTACCTGTAGCGCTTGTATTTGGCAGTACTCTATTTTTAAACCTCCCGTTTTTGGTGTAATTTACTTTAATTTCTTTTGGCACTTACCCCCTGATTTTAATCCAGCTTGGCCTCGCACACCCCCACGGCTGTCATCTTACTCGCAATTTAATTGTGTATCTCACCGCATTTGGCGGGTCCTCGGCCCCTTGCACGTAGCGGCCATACTGGGTGAGTGTGTTTCACCGCGCTAGTCCTGTTTCTACTCGCCTTGCGAACATATAGGCAGCCATGTTGACGCGCAGCGGTAACGCGCAGCGGGGACGCCGTATTGACGCCGGAGTTACGCCAGAGTTCAGCCCGTCTGTGCCCGTCCGGGCCCAGACGGGCTCAGGGCTGGTCCTTATGCCCGATCCATTGGAGCCACCTCGCACTCGTATCAGGTATAGGAGGGAGGAACTCATGTCCTGGCGGACGTTGCATTCTACCACATGCAAATTCGCCCAGGAGGGAACGCCCCCGTTCCTACCTTGCAGGGCTTGTATTGTGGGCCAGGATACGGCTTTTGTTAAAGCAGTGCTCTCCATGGCGTTACTGAACTGTCGGTCCCTACCAAGTCACGCTACTGAAATCAACTCCCTCATTCTGGACCACGAGCTGGATGTGTTATTTCTAACTGAGACCTGGATTTCCTCCAGCTCGGGCCCCGATATGGTTAGAGCACTCCCTCCAGGTTTTCTCATATCCCATCTGGACAGGCCTGTGGGGAGGGGAGGAGGAATTGCCATCCTCTATAGGGACTCCCTAGTTTGCAAGGTTCAGGATGGAGGGTTGAGCGATTGTGAGAGCTGTCAGTTCTCTCTTCGCTTGTCATCTACTGCGTCCATGGCGGGACTGCTGATTTATCGCCCACCTGGAAACCTAGGAAATTTTCTCAACTCCTTCCTAGAAACTACCGCACTTCTTGCCTCCTCAACGGGTAACTTTGTTGCTTTAGGTGATTTTAACATCCACCTTGACAACCCCTCCAATTCCCTGGGAGTAGATCTGCTAGGCGATCTCAAAGCTTTTGGGATCAACCTGGCTAACTCGGGTGCCACACACGGGAAAGGCCACTTGTTGGACCCTATATTCTCTAATTCGGACGACCTTAAACCACTTCCAGCGCTGGCTCTGCCTTCGACAGACCACTTTATGGTGCCTGCACAGTGGCAGTTTGACATCCCAGTTGCGCCGGCCCCTAGGGTATACACCGTGGAAAGAGCCTGGTCTAGGCTCCCAGTGGACACATGGGTGGTACATCTGGAGGCGTCTCGGCCTCCCTTTGGGTCTAATCCGCTAGTTGCGGATGAGAATTTAAACATCTGGCTTACTAACTCGCTGGATGCTCTCCTCCCCAAAAAGAAACAACTCACCAGGGGTAAGAGAGTGGGATCTGCGCCCTGGTATACATCTGAGCTGAGGACATTGAGGACGGGCTGCAAGAGGCTGGAGCGGACCTGGAGGAAAGATTGGAGCGAAACGAGCCGGAGAGAATATCGGGCGGCTCTTAGTACCTACAAATCTGCTATTCGGGTAGCAAAATCTGGTTTCTTTGAGGAGAGAATAGGCTCTGCGGCCAACTCCTCTAAAGAATCGTTTAGGGTCATTAAAGAACTCCTGAAAACCCCCAAACCTCAGGTCATTCACGAGGACCCACGTGAGAAATGCTCAGAACTGGCCTCCTTCAAAACTAAGATCGATAACATCCTTGCATCCCTCCCCCGGCTAACCGAGGACGTCTCCTCCGGTGGTAGCCCAAGGCCTCAGCCCAGGGTGCGATCAGCAGAGTTGGTTTCTCTTGGTCCTGTCACTGTGGAGGAAGTTCTCACAGTCCTGACGACCATGAAAAGTGGTTCTCCGAAAGACCCTGCACCTATGAAATATCTGAAGCAGGTAGCCCCCACCATCGGCGGCCCAGTGACGGACCTTATAAACCTGTCTCTCTCCCAAGGAGTGGTACCCCCTAGTTGTAAAGGAGCGGTTGTTAAGGCTCTCTTGAAGAAGCCTAACCTGGACCCAGCCGACCTTGCCAACTTTAGGCCTATTTCCCTGCTCCCCGGCCTCAGTAAGGTGGCGGAGACGCTGGTGAATAGTCGCCTATCGGGCTTCTTGGAGTCCAATTCCCTTCTGGGCGACTCCCAAACGGGCTTCCGCCCCGGTCAGGGGACCGATACTGCCCTGCTGGCAACGTGGAGAATGCTTGGAGCATTTTGGATTCAGGGGGATCGGTGGCAGTGATCCTCCTGGACCTCAGTGCTGCATTTGACACCGTAGACCATCAGGTGCTTCTCCAACGGCTGTCGGGGTGGGGGTCTCCGGGATGGCCCTCAAGTGGTTTGCTTCCCTTTTGGAAGGCCGAACATTTGAGGTGTGGGAAGGCCACGAGAAATCATCCTCAGTACCTCTCCAGTGTGGTGTGCCACAGGGCTCATCGTTGAGCCCTACCTTATTCAACATTTATATGGCCACTCTGGAGAGTGTGGTACTGCCTCTGGGTATCAAGATCATCAGCTATGCTGATGATACTCAGTTGGTGGTAGGCCTTTCCCAGTCGGCTTACCAACTCGACCGGCTGCACACGTGTTTGGATAAGATCTTCACGTGGATGTGTAGCTCAGCCCTCAAGCTTAACGGCTCCAAAACAGAACTGATGCTGCTGGGGAATTCCCCTCCCTCCTTATCACCTAGCAGTTGGCCCAGCTGCCTGGGACCCGTACCCACCCCCAAGCAGGAGATCAAGAGCCTGGGGGTGTGGCTCGAGCAGGACCTTTCCTTTAAAACACACGCAAAAAAGACCGCAGGCGTGTGTTTCGGCCTGCTCCGATCAGCCCGGAAGATTTTACCTCTCCTCCCAGTGGCCTCTAGGAGGTTACTCATTCAGGGGCTTATCATCTCGCGGCTGGACTTCAGCAACGCGTTGTTTCTGGGTGCTCCAGAATCCACCCTGAACAAACTGCAGCAAGTGCAGAACGCGGCCACCAGGCTCCTGACGGGCCTTCCTAGGCGTCAGTCCGCTCGCCCTGCGCTGAAGGCGCTACACTGGCTCCCTGTCAGAGAGAGGGTGAAATTCAAGGCACTCTGTATGGCCCACAAAATTCTGCAGGGGAAAGGCCCACCTATCCTAGGGGATATGGTTCAGCCTTACAAGGCCTCCCGCTCTCTCCGTTCTGACCATCAACACCTGCTGCAGGTTATGAGGGTGAGGAAGGCAAGAACCGGTGGCAGAAGATTCTCCATAAACGTGGCCACCCTGTGGAACTCTCTCCCTCTGCACTTGCGCTCGGAAACGAGTTTTCTACGGTTCCGCAAACTTTTAAAAACTTATCTGTTCCCTGTCTAATTCTTGTGCCTAGTGTTGTAGCGTTTCTTTCTGGATGAGCGCGGGGATGCCCAAGGGTAACCAGGCGCTATATAAAACTCGTTAATAATTATAATAATAATAATAATAATAAGACGAGGCATTTGCACAATGGCAGGCAATGAAGGCAAACTAGCCGCGGACACTAAAAAACAAAGGAAGGACATCCCAGAGTCGCCAATAAAGCCGAAAAACGAGACCGTCACCTTATAGACCATCCTCAGAAAAATCAACGAGGGCAACGCAGTAGCAAAGGAAACGAAACTCACGATAGACAATATGCAGCTGGAACTAGCGGCAATAAGAGCTGACCTGCACAGCACCAACACCCGAATTGAAGCCGCAGAGGGGCGCATAAGCAACGTGGAGGACGCAATGGAGGAGAACACCAAAGCAATAGCAGAGTGCCAAAAGGCCACTAAAGCCATACAAAGGCAACTTGCGGAACAAGACAACCGGGCCAGAAGAGGCAACGTGAGGATCTTAGGCGGAACAGAGGATAAGGCGGGCTACTGTGCGGCCATGCTTGAAGACATGATTCCAAAGCTCACTGGCCTTAAATTTGACAGGCAGTTCGAAGTACAAAAAGCGTATCGAGTGCCGGCAGGGAAGCCAGTGACGGGGAAAGGTCCCAGACCAATAATCTGTAACCCGTTAAGAACGAGCCATACCGATGCCATTTTCGCCTTTGCCAGAAAGAATCAAAACCTCACATGGGCAAGTAGCAAGATTGTGCTGACACAGGACTACTCCAAACCAACGGTAGAAACCAGGAAGGGCTTTCTAGCCCTAAGAGATACATTACGTAGAAGAAATATCAGCTTTAGTTTCGCCGGCCCAGCACGCTTTAAGGTCACTGACAAATGGAGGACAATGGTATTCGACGACCCGGAAGACCTGAGACGCTATATACAAGGACCGCCAACAGAAGAGATGGAAACAAAAACCCCCGGGGCGGCCAAAAGAAGCGCATCACCTGACAATGCTGGAAAAACTGAATGAGAGCACGAGCACAGTCATAGGACAACAACACTACCTCAAGGCAATTTACCTCAACCAAGCGCCCGGGAGTCTCGCTCAGGGACTACGGACCAAACGCGGTCATGAACCATGGACGCAAAGAGTACTTGGGCGCTTGACAACATGATAACATCCTACCTCATTGTGCACCAAGACCCCGAAGGGAAGAAGACAGAAAACATGTGAGCCAAGCTGTTGACTCAGCCCAAGAACACTACCTCAGGGACCATGCGGAGCAAAGGAACTTTGTCGTCGCACACCCACTCAGCAAGTAAGGGGGGGGGGGAGGGGGGACAGGGGAGGGAGGGGGATGCGGGGAGCACATACATGGGGTATCTCTACTTCTTTTCTTCTATCTTTCTATCGATCTCCCATTCACACCTTTCCCTAGGAGATGTCAGCGCAGGATAGAGAACAGCCAATCACATGAAGGCGAGAAATGTGGGGGAGCCTGGCAAGTGAGGCACATAGAACGAGGCCAGACACACCGACAGATGCACAACACAGCAAATGACACACAACAACCAAGCCCACCTCGCAACTGATATCAAGATAGTGTCCCTGAACGTTAAGGGTCTTAACAGCCCGGTGAAGAGAAGGAAAGTCTTAGAATACCTGGGGAAGCTCAAAGGCGACATATATGTACTACAAGAAACTAGGCTAGAAGCAGAAGACATGGGGCGTCTCAAAGCCAGCTGGATAGGCGAGGTAATAGGATCACCCGCACAGAACAAAAAGAACGGGGTGGTAACAATAATTAGCAAGAAACCAAAGCTAGTACTGGGGAGCGTGCAGGCGGATACAGATGGTAGAATGCTAGTGACCAGCTTGACAAGAGGCGAAGAAGCAATACATGTGGCCAACATCTATGGCCCTAACACTGACGACAGGCCCTTCTGGGACAAGGTAGGAGAACAACTATACACATTTACCACTAGGCGAGCTTCTAGTAGTAGCAGGGAACATGAACCAGGTCCTAGACCTAGCCATTGATAGACACCCGCACAGACCTAGCCAAACATCACAAAAGGGCAATATCCTGGGGAACCTGTGCTCCAAACTAAATCTCAAGGACCCGTGGCGGCTCCAAAACCCAGACGGCAGGGAGTACACATTTTACTCAAACCCACACAACTCCTACAGCAGAATAGACTACATCCTAATATCAGACACACACACCCACCTCACAGACCACCCCCGAAACAGACAGGAACTCACTCTGGGACGCCCTAAAAGCCACTGTTAGGGGGACAGTACTCGCCATCAAGGGAAGGCTGAATAGAGAAAGGAACAAAAAGATTGCAGAACTAGAAAAAGAAATCAAACACTTAGAGATGGGACACATAGCGAACATAGAGGATAGGAACACCCTCACGACCCTAACTAGACGGAAATACGAACTGAACAGAATCCTCAGTGAGAGGGCGGGAACTTGGATAAACAAGTACAAAGCCATCAACCTGTGTACAGCAAACAGAGCTGGGAAAAATCTGGCATCTTACCTCAAGGGAAAACAGAAACAACACTCGAAAGCAGCCATCAAAGACAGAAATAAAAAATCCCAGACCGCAAACAAAGAGATACTTAAGGTCTTCAAAGACTTCTACGAACAACTCTACACGAGGGACACCACCTTACGAGAGGACGGAGGCAAGGAACTCCTAGAACGAATATCCACACCAACACTAACTGACAACGAGCGAGAAGTTCTCGACTTAATCATCACAGGGGACGACGTAGGGAGGGCCACAGCCAGTTTCAAAGATAACAAAGCACCGGGGCCAGATGGCTTCACGGACGGGTTCTACAAACAGTACCTCCACATACTCAAGCCCACAATAACGGAAGTCTTCACGAACTGTGTCCAGAGTGGACGCATGACACCGTCAATGGCAGAGGCCAACATAATAGTAATCCCAAAAGAAGGCAAGGACACACAGCAGGCAAAAAACTACAGACCAATCTCACTTATAAACGTAGATTGTAAAATCTACGCTAAGATCCTCGCATCCAGGCTCAACGCACTCTTACCCAAGCTCATACACTGTTCACAAGTAGGCTATCTTAAAAACCGCATGTCCCACGACAACACAAGGCTGCTTTGCCACATAATAAACCACTCCTCCAAAAGCAGCAATGCAGCAGTCATGATAGCCCTAGATGCAGACAAGGCATTCGACAGAGTATCCTGGCCATTCCTAGATCAGTGCATGCAGAAATTTGAGCTCGGTCCCAACTACAGGAAGATGGTTCTAGCCTTTACAACGATCCCAGAGCACGAGTGGTAGTCAATGGTGGGACATCTGACCTACTCTACCTAGAACGAGGGACCCGACAAGGGTGCCCCCTCTCCCCAACCCTGTTCCTTCTAGCGATAGAACCACTGCTAAACATGATTAGAACTAACACAGACATAGCAGGGATACCAGTGGAGGGGGAAACCTTCAAACTAGCGGCCTATGCGGACGATGTCCTAATAATCACCGAAAATCCAGAGAAATCAATCAAAGCCCTGATTGAAACAATAGAACAATATGCTCAGGTCTCGGGATACAAATTGAACAGGGAAAAATCAGAGTGCAAACCCTTAAACGTCCACACCACAAGGACAGTACTAGGCACATCCGGGCTGACATGGCAGAAAAAACCCATCAAATATCTAGGTCTCCTTTTTGAGAGGGACCTCAGGTCCACACTAGATCAGAACGAACAAGCCATACTACGCAAAATAAATGAAAGAGTAGAGGGATGGTCTCCCAAATTCACCACATGGTGGGGGAGGGTGGAGACGGTCAAGATGATGCTCACACCAATAGTGAACTACATGCTCAACCTGCTGCCGCTGGTTAACACAGAGGACTTCCACAAAAAAATGGACAAACTGCTCAACACCTTTCTATGGAAAGGGAAGAAACCCAGACTTAGCCTACAGAAACTCAGACTAACGAAAGACCTAGGGGGCCTAAACATAACAAACTTCAAAACATTTCAAAAAGCATGCATAGCAAGACAGGGACTATACTGGCTCACCCCCAAACAAGACTATACCCCGGCCTGGCTCACACTAGAAAGAGGACTACTGAGAGGGATGGACCCCATTGCTCTGCTTACCGCCACCCGACACCCTGCAATCAAACACAACCCCATTTTAAGAAACACCAAGACAGCCCTCCTATGTATAGATAGGCTACTAGGGACTAGCACAAAGAAAACACAGCTGGAGTCCATATGGCACAACCCCAGAATCAAATACAGAGACAAAACACTGGACATGCACTCATGGTACAAGCACGGCATATCCACAGTAAGCCATCTACAAAAGCAAGGCGCACACACTACTTTCGACACACTCAAAGAAGAATAGAAACTGGACAGCATAGAACTGTACAACTTCCAGAAGATCAAGGTAGCAATAAGGAAGGCAGACCTGAACAGACAGACACCGTCAATCCTGCAATACACCACTAACCTTAATAAACTGGGGCATCAAGTAGCACACCTCTACAAAGCCCTGAGCCCCAAATCCACCAAGCTCAACAAACAAAGTCATGACCTTCTGGGGAACACTAGGGGGAAGGGTGCTAAGCGAGGAAGAGAAGGCTGATCTATGGAGGTCCACGTCAAGGAAAAAGGTAACGACGACTCTAGCCCAGACCAAATTCTGGCTGATACACAAGGCATACTGGACCCCCGCCCGCCTAGCCTCCATAGGAATCCATGACAATGATTCCTGCTGGAACTGCAACAAACAAAGGGGGGATCTGGCACACCTGCTCTTTCACTGCACAGAGGTTAAGAAGTTCTGGAACACAATTGAGACACTGATAAACGACATCACAGGGGCCGCTCTACAACTGGATTTTTACAGCCTAGCAATGGGGTTCATGGCCCCTTCAATCACAGCCAAAGAGGACAGGGACCTCATCGACCTGCTGTTGACAGCAGCGGTCAAAACAGTATTGAACAATTGGAAGTACACAGGGAAAGCCACGTCTAGAGCATGGTTCAACTGGGTCACATTCCTGAGAGGGGCGGACACCATAACGGCAAAACACACACCAAAGACACATAGACAGTCAAACATGTGGGAGTCCCTAGACAACTACCTGTCCT
Source organism: Lissotriton vulgaris (assembly GCF_964263255.1). Lineage (NCBI taxonomy): Eukaryota > Metazoa > Chordata > Amphibia > Caudata > Salamandridae > Lissotriton > Lissotriton vulgaris. The sequence continues at coordinate 119,117,205 of NC_141690.1, forward strand.
CGCATAAACCCCCGTAGGCAACACAGCCAGGTACCCAGCCCTACAGGGGCCACCAGCACTCAGCCCACCTGAAAGTGCAAACCCCACAAAATCCTGCGCTGCTCCACTCTCTCTCTCTTTCCTTCCCACGGTCGGGGCTGGGGATCAAAGAGTAACAATCAATGCAAGATGGGGGGACGGAGGAATAAAACGAAAAGGAAGAGCGTGAACGACTGGCGGTTGGACTAATGCCAATAAGACTGGAACGGACCCTCCCCCCCCCCCACCCCGGGCGTTTTTCTTTTTCTCTTCTTCCTCCCATGTATATGTAATGCTCCATGTAAATATATTTTTTTTTCAATAAAAAATTACTGAAATTAAAAAAAAAAAATGGTACACTTTGAGTCAATGTACCTTTAGATGCAACACGCAGTGCAACGGAAGTGTTGCAGGAAAGGTGATGCGGTAGTCCTGTCATGCAAGGACGGTGATGCGTTGAAGATCTGGTGCAAAAAAATAAAGATGGCGATTTCTCCTTGATGCGACACGCTTCCCGGTGATGGGGCGGCGTCTGCTGGGACGTCGATCCTCTCTCCTGGGGATGCGAGTTGCTTCCACAACGATGCTAGCCACGACAGCCCCTGCAACACTCTTCCCGGTGATGTGGCGGCATCTGCTGCGACGTCGATCCTCTTCTCCGGCGATGAGCAGTGACAGGCCCTGCGGCACGCTTCTTGGAGATGCAGCGCCAGCTGATGCGACGTCGATCCTCTACTCCTGCGACGCTTCCCGGTGATGCAGCGGCATCTGCTGCAAAGTCGATCCTACCCTCCGGCGATGCGAGGCGCTTTGTGTTGTGAAGCAGCAGCAGCAGTTCTGCAACACACTTCTCGATCTTAAGTCGTGCTTCCAGCACCTAGGGACACGCAAGTCCCCAAAAAGTCCAACACAACTGACATGACTCCTTCTCTATTTTCACAGTGTAGGGCAAAGACATCAGACGCACCACAGAGGGTGGAGCCTGCATTGTGGAGGGAAGGCACAGCCCTGGAGCACTCTGTTGACATGACTCCTTCTCTCTTTTCACAGTGCAGGGCAGAGACATCAGACACAAGACAGGTGGTGGAGCCAGCACTGTGGGGGACAGGCATGACATCCTGACACTGACCCACCAGCCCCTGGCCTGTACCCAGTGGCTGGACCAGAGACTGGGGTGGCCTCTTCCACACCCGGTCCTCCTCCTTGGGGCTCTGTACCCTCCCACCTGGAGCGGTACCCCCTTCCAGAATTGTCATGGTGCCAGTAGCAGGTGTCCTGCACAAGTCGCCCACCAGTTTAGGGGTTCTATCCTGCAACTGGGCTACCAGGTCAGGGGGGACACCCTGAACCTGGCCCTCTAACCTAGGGTTTAAGCCCTCTCGTTGAACTGGGGTCAGAGGCGAGGACTTCCTCTCTTTGCACCCCCCTTCCAGAGTGCTGTACCCTCCCACCTGGAGGGGTACCCCTAGAAGCTACATCAGTCAGGACACTGATTACAGCTGCCCCTTCCTCCAGGTCAGACAACACCTGAACCTGGCACCAGGACTTCTTTGGGAGCACGTATGACCCGAGGGTGACATATAACTCATATGTTCGTGTGACAGTCTGCCTGGAGCAGATCTCCTGACCCCCGTTCATTCGACAGCGCATGAAGATCCCCCAGGACAGAAGTGGTGTCACCATGGTCATTCACTGGTGACGCAGCTCTTCTGGCTGGCCCCTGACCCACTGGTTCTTCCACTGGTGACTCTTTCCCCCTCTCACCCCTCAATCTGGACTTCTGCACCCTCCACTTAGGAGTGGCACTGCCAGGTACTAGAACTGATGGAGGCCTGTTTACAGACACACCCAGTTCACCAGACACTAGGGGATCCCCCTCAACGGGCAGCCCATCAGGACAGCCTAGGCTCCCCACCTGGTGTTCCCTTAAAGAACCATCCAGGTTCTGAGACTGGGGTTCGGGCACCTAGGGTCATTCAGCCCCACACTCACTCCTTCTCCACTGAGACAGGACCTGAGCCCTTACACCCCTCCCACTACAACGGAACTTAGCTGGGCTAATCTACACCACTTCCACCACTCTGGGTTGGAGGATACCTGAGCCACTCCCCACAGTGTCACTCCCCAATGCCTCTCCAGACCCTCTGGAATCCACCAAAAGGTCTGCCTCCAATGTGAGCTCCCTGGGGTCAGAGAACTTACTCTCCAACAGGTGTTGGCATAGCTCTGGAAAACAGGACTTACAATATGCTCTCTCACAATTGTATCACACAGCCTCCCACAGGTGTTAACCAAACTATCCTTCACCTCACCATCCAGTGCCTCACACATGTACTCCACACCACTCCCCTGAGACTAGCAAGACAGTATCTGACTGTCTCTGTCACTCAACCCACACTCTTCTGGGCGGTCGTCACACTCACATCCCATGACTTCAACCTTGGGGGAACCCCTCTCCATGCACCTCTCATCTAGAGTCAGTAGAGTATCCCTCCCATCTCTAGGACCATGAACCCCTGCGTCAGTTACCCCATTCTCCTCGGGGACACTGTGTACTACTGGAGCTACCGCATGTCCTTGAACCTCCAGGTGTATGTTAACCCCCTCCAAGTCAGGCGCCACATCTCTGGGTGTGTGTACTACTCCCTCAGCACTAGATAACTCACTTTTGCTGCCAACATCTGAGCTGGACTCCACCTCAGCCAAGCCCACTTCCTGAGCAGCACACTTTTTCTTTTCAGCTAAGGCTCCCTCAATTTCCTTGCACTTCCATTCTAGCTGCCTCAGCCTCCGCTCACGAGCACAAATTCAATTCCTCTCTTCACGAGCCAATATTTCCCAAAATGTTTCTTCATCTGGGCCACTGCCCTATTGGTATTCTGGCTGTGGATCCTCCCCCTCAGACTCCTCCTCAGAGTCATCTATTAGTGTTGCTTCCCAGCGAGCACCTCATAGCAATACAAGGCTACCTCAAGATCCTGCCTTGTGAATCTCCTCTTCACAGGCAGCCCCCGCTCCTTGCAAAATACTTTTAGCTTCCCTGTCTTGTAGATGTACAGGTGCGAAAAGTTGACTTTCATTTTGACAAGGTCCAACAGGTGTAACAATTAACCAGAGTTAATCATCTGGATAGGCCTGTGGGGCGGGGTGGAGGAATTGCTATCCTTTACAGGGACTCGCTAGTCTGTAAGGTTCAGGATGGAGGGATGAGCGACTGTGAGAGTTGTCAGTTCTCTCTTCGCGTGTCACCTACTGCGTCCATGGCGGGACTTCTGATCTATCGTCCACCTGGAACCTTGGGGAATTTTCTCAACTCCTTCCTAGAAACTGCCGCACTCCTTGCCTCCTCTACTGGTAACTTTGTAGCTTTAGGTGATCTTAACATCCACCTCGACGACTCCTCCAACTCTCTGGGAGTAGATCTGCAAGGCGATCTCAAAGCTTTTGGGATCAACTTGGCTAATTCGGGTGCCACACATGGGAATGGCCACCTGTTGGACCCCATATTTTCTAATTCGGATTGCCTTAAAGCACTACCAGCGTTGGCTCTGCCTTGGACAGACCACTTTATGGTGCCTGCCCAGTGGCAGTTTGACGTCCCAGTCGCACCGGCCCCCAGGGTATACACCGTGGAAAGAGCCTGGTCTAGGCTCTCAGTGGACACCTGGGCGGTACATCTGGAGGCGTCCCGGCCTCCCCCTGGGTCTAACCCGCTAGTTGTGGATGAGAATTTAAACATCTGGCTCACCAACTCGCTGGATGCTCTCCTCCCCAAAAAGAAACAACTCACTAGGGGTAAGAGAGTGGGATCTGCGCCCTGGTATACATCCGAGCTGAGGACACTGAGGAAGGGCTGCAAGAGGCTGGAGCGGACCTGGAGGAAAGATTGGAGCGAAACGAGCCGGAGAGAATATCGGGCGGCTCTTAGTACCTACAAATCCGCTATTCGGGTAGCTAAATCTGGGTTCTTTGAGGAAAGAATAGGCTCTGCAGCCAACTCCTCGAAAGAATCGTTTAGGGTCATTAAAGAACTACTGAAAACCCCCGAACCTCAGGTCATTCACGAGGACCCACGTGAGAAATGTTCAGAACTCGCCTCCTTCTTTAAAACCAAAATAGATAACATCTTGGCATCTCTCCCCCGGCCAGCCGAGGAGATCCCCTCGGGTGGTAATTCAAGCTCTCAGCACAGGGTGCGATCAGCGGAGTTGGTATCTCTCGGTCCTGTCACTGTGGAAGAAGTTCTCACAGTCCTGACGGCCATGAAAAGTGGTTCTCCGAAAGATCCTGCACCTATGAAGTATTTGAAGCAGGTAGCCCCCACCATCGGCGGCCCAGTGACGGACCTTATAAACCTGTCTCTCACCCAAGGAGTGGTGCCCCCAAGTTGGAAAGGAGCGGTTGTTAAGGCTCTCTTGAAGAATCCTAACCTGGACCCAGCCGACCTTGCCAACTTTAGGCCTATTTCCCTGCTCCCCGGCCTCAGCAAGGTGGCGGAGAAGCTGGTGAATAGTCGCCTATCGGGCTTCCTGGAGTCCAATTCCCTTCTGGGCGACTCCCAAACGGGCTTTCGCCCCGGCAGGGGACCGATACTGCCCTGCTGGCAGTCGTGGAGAATGCCAGGAGCATTCTGGATTCAGGGGGATCGGTGGCAGTGATCCTCCTGGACCTCAGTGCGGCATTTGACACCGTAGACCATCAGGTGCTTCTCCAACGGCTGTCGGGGTGGGGGTCTCCGGGATGGCCCTCAAGTGGTTTGCTTCCTTTTTGGAAGGCCGGACATTCGAGGTGTGGGAAGGCCACGAGAAATCATCTTCGGTACCTCTCCAGTGTGGTGTGCCACAGGGCTCATCGCTGAGCCCTACCTTATTTAACATTTACATGGCCCCTCTGGAGAGCTTGGTACTGCCTCTGGGTATCAAGATCATCAGCTACGCTGATGATACTCAGTTGGTGGTAGGGCTTTCCCAGTCGGCTCACCATCCCGACCGGCTGCACACGTGTTTGGATAAGATCTTCACGTGGATGTGTAGCTCAGCACTCAAGCTTAACGGATCCAAAACGGAACTGATGCTGCTGGGGAATTTCCCTCCCTCCTTATCACCTAGCAGTTGGCCTAGCTGCCTGGGAGCCGCACCCACCCCCAAGCAGGAGATCAAGAGCTTGGGGGTGTGGTTGGAGCAGGACCTTTCCTTCAAGACACACGCTAAAAAGACCGCAGGCGTGTGTTTCGGTCTGCTCCGATCAGCCCGGAAGATTTTACCTCTCCTCCCAGCGGCCTCTAGGAGGTTAGTCATTCAGGGGCTTATCATCTTGCGGCTGGACTTCAGTAACGCGTTGTTTCTGGGTGCCGCAGAATCCACCCTGAACAAACTGCAGCAAGTGCAGAATGCGGCCGCCAGGCTCCTGACGGACCTTCCTAGGCGTCAGTCGGCTCGCCCTGCGCTGAAGGCGCTGCACTGGCTCCCTGTCAGAGAGAGGGTGAAATTCAAGGCACTCTGTATGGCCCACAAAATTCTGCAGGGGAAAGGCCCACCTATCCTACGGGATATGGTTCAATCTTATAAGGCCTCCCGCTCTCTCCGTTCTGACCATCAACACCTGCTGCAGGTTATGAGGGTAAGGAAGGCAAGAACCGGTGGCAGAATATTCTCCATAAACGTGGCCACCCTGTGGAACTCTCTCCCTCTGTACTTGCGCTCGGAAACGAGCTTCTTACGGTTCCGCAAACTTTTAAAAACTCATCTGTTCCCTGCCTAATTCCTGTGCCTAGTGTTGTGGCGTTTTTTCTCTGGATGAGCGCGGGGATGCCGAAGGGTAACCAGGCGCTATATAAAACTCACTAATAATAATAATAATAATAAATAATAAGTTCCAAAAATCCAAATTCCAAAGGGAAACAGGGAAAAATAGTACGTGGTTGCGTTTTGGTCTGCACTCACTTGTAGTGTTCACCAATCACTATTCATGAGTCACAAATGCAAGTCCAGAATCCTCACCGCTAACCACCAATGTCAGATTTGGGGGTTTCTAGTTGGCACAGGTAGGTACTTGTGACAAATAGGGAGCCTTGCCTCTAGTCAGGGTAAGGGGAATACACTCCTAAAATAACCCATGCTCACCCCCTTGGTAGCTTGGCACGAGCAGACAGGCTTATCTCAGAGGCAGTGTGTGAAGAATTTGTGAACACATACAGTAATCAAGAGATAACACTACAGATGGACACCACACGGGTTTTATATAAAAAATAAGTATTCTTTATATAGACTTATTACAAGACCACAACCAACAAAAATCCACAATACTGTACTTAAAATGGTAGAATTAGCTTAGTTCTCTTTAGATCTTTAAAATGCAACACTTTGAGTCAATGTACCTTTAGATACGACACGCAGGGCAATGGAAGTGTTGCAGGAAAGGTGATGCGGTAGTCCCTGTCACGCGAGGACGGTGATGCATTGAAGATCTGGTGCAAAGAAATAAAGATGGCGATTTCTCCTTGATGCGACACGCTTCCCGGTGATGGGGCGGCGTCTGCTGCGACGTCGATCCTCATCTCCGGCGATGCGAGATGCTTGATATGATGCGAGCTGCGACAGGCCCAGTGACCGCTTCCCAGTGATGCGGTGGCGTCTGCTGCGACATCAATCGTCATTGATCTCACACTTTTACAGGCTGCTTCTGTGGGTGGCAGAACCAGTGCTGCAAGCTCACTATCAGCATTTGGATTACCAGCCCTGGGCACTCCTGGTGCACTGTACTAGGGTCTGACAGGTAAACCAAACCAGCCAATCAGGGAATCACTAATTCATACAATAATTTATAATAGGGAGAGCATATGCACTTTAGCACTGATCAACAGTGGTAAAGTGCCCAGAGTCATAAAACCAACAAAAACAGGTCAGACAAACTACAGGAGGAAGGCAAAAAGTTCAGGGATGACCCTGCAAAAAGGGCCAAGTCTAACAGGGGGCGTCCTCAATCCGTGAAGGCAAGCCCTTTCAGGAATGGGATGGTGATGACGATGCTTGGGATGTCTTTCTCTGAAGCCCCAGTGCCTCCTGGTCCCTGTTGATGATTCCGCTTCCAGTCCATCTCTCGTGCTGAGACTCCCTTCAGGCCCACTCCAATGGGTTGCTACGGGACCATGTGGACTATGCAGGGCTGTGTATGGGCTGCCTGCAAGATCGCTGGAGCCTCTCTCCTGGGGATGCAAGTTGCTTCCACAACAATGTTAGCCACGCTAGGCCCTGCAACACTCTTCCCGGTGATGTGGCGGCATCTGCTGCGTTGTTGATCCTCTTCTCCGGCGATGAGCCGTGACAGGCCCTGCAACACGCTTCTCGGAGATGCGGCGGCATCTGATGCGACGTCTATCCTCTGCTTCGGCGATGCGAGGCGCTTCGTGTTGTGCAGCGGCAATTCTGCGACACGCTTCTTGATCTTGAGTCGCGCTTCCAGCTCCTTGCAACACGCAAGTCCCTAAAAAGTCCAACACAACTGCAGACACTTCAGGAGAACTCTTGAGGAGCTGGTGAGTGAAGTCTGTTGTCCTTGAGACTTCAGCAGGAGTCAAGCTCTGTTCCAAGCCCTTGGAGATCCTTACACAAGTTGATAAAAGTACACACAAAGTTCCTCTCTCCTTTCTTTGGCAGTCAGGCAACCACTGCAGACCAATCCCCCAAGCAGCACTTCAGCTTAGGGATAGTCTCTCCTCAGTCTCTCTGGTTCCGCTCCTCAGCAAAGGTTTCTTCTTGTTGTACCAAAAGTTATCTAAATTCTTGGGATCAGGGTCCCAATCCTTTGTCCTCTGAGGGCAGAGGGGCCTTTGCCTAACCCAAACCAGTTCTGCTAAGTCCTGGAGCACTCTGTTTACATGACTCCTTCTTTCCCTTCACAGTTCAGGGCTGAAGCATCAGATGCCCCTCAGGAGGTGGAGCCAGCTTTCTGGGGGGAAGCACAGCCCTGGAGCACTCTGTTGACATGACTCCTTCTCTCCTTTCGCAGCATAGTTCAGAGACATCAGACGCACCACAGAGGGTGGAGTCATCATTGTGGAGGGAAGGCACAGCCCTATTCAGGTCCCAGGTGCAACTCCTTCCTCCCATCTAGATGCAGATCTCTCTATTCACCACTGGGCGGACTCGCCCTGTATCCTGGAATCCTCCAGCCCTGTCACTCAAACACCAGACAAGGAATACACAACCTAGCTGAGGCAGGCTTGGATAGTTAGACAAGAAAATACCTACTTTCTAAAAGTGGTATTTTCAACTTCACTAAAAGATGTACTTTATCATTCTGAGTTCAGGCATACTAAACTCGAATTTCTACTGTGTTCCCTGAGTCAGTTAGGATTATAAGATGCAATGATCTAACTGCCCATTCTGGCCTATGGAGAACAGGTAGCCTTGCAATAGTGAAAAACGAAAATGGCTGTAATCCACTATTAGTACATGCCACACACACCAGGGCTTGTCCTACCTTATCCACCATGCCCTTGGGCCTGCCATAGGGGTGTCTGATATGAAGAAAAGGGAAGGTTTAGGGACTGGCAAGTGGGTGCATGTGCTCAGTCAACATGACAGTACCAGACTGCACACAGGCTCTGCAATGGCAGGCCTTAGACACACTTTTACAGACTGCTTCTGTGGGTGGCAGAACCAGTGCTGCAAGCCCACTACCAGCATTTGGATTACCAGCCCTGGGCACTCCTGGTGCACTGTACTAGGGTCTGACAGGAAAACCAAACCAGACAATCATGGAATCACGAATTCATACAATAATTTATAATAGGGAGAGCATATGCACTTTAGCACTGATCAACAGTGGTAAAGTGCCCAAAGTCATAAAACCAACAAAAACAGGTCAGACAAACTACAGGAGGAAGGCAAAAAGTTCAGGGATGACCCTGCAAAAAGGGCAAAGTCCAACAGGGGGCGTCCTCAATCTGTGAAGGCAAGTCCTTTCAGGAATGGGATGGTGATGACGATGCTTGGGATGTCTTTCTCTGAAGCCTCGGTGCCTCCCGGTCCCTGTTGATGATTCTGCTTCCAGTCCATCTCTTGTGCTGGGATTCCCTTCAGGCCCACTCTAATGGGTTGCTACGGGACCATGTGGACGGTGCAGGGCTGTGTATGGGCTGCCTGCAAGATCGCTGACAGAAACCACAGCCAAGTCATTTGCGCAACCACAAGGGTGGAGGACAGATGGTTGGTGTGCTTACCAACAGGACCCAGGTGTGGGTGGGCTAGCAGATAGCCTCTGGACACTTGGTCCCTCATGATGTCAGGAGCACCCTCAGTGTCTTGGTGGTTTGTAGGTGCAAGGCTCCACTTTGGTGGTGAGATGTACCTTTGGTGTGTATGGTGAATCACATGGCACTGAGGATGTAGTTGCCTTCCAACAACCATTACGAAAGATGGTGATGACTTGCGTGGAGTAAGGGGGACTGGAGGGACTTCACAGCTACATGGCTTGTTGCATAGTTTGTGCTGTTCTTCTCCTTCTTTGGCATGTGCATTTGCTATCAGGGATGCCGTTTGCTTCAAGCAGCCAGTGACAGGTGGCTGGATGGTCGCACTGTGAAGTGTGGGGCAGATATACGGTTTGTGCATGCAGGCGGCTTACATTCAGAATTCCTGCTGAACTGGGCCACTGGGCTGTCAGCTGCAGTCTCCATGGCAGGCCAATAGCTAGCTTGTATGGAAGAGTCTGAGAAATGAAACTGTGTCCTTGCAGCACTGGGATTGATCCATAGAGAGCATTACCTCCAGGATTCATGGAATCTTTAAGGCAGACTATTTCCTTGTTAAAAATGTGTCCTTCTAAATGCACCCCGGGGGCTGGATTGTGTTGGTAGGTGCACTCTCAGGCAATGGTACAAGCCTTCAGTCTTGTCACCTTTTTCATTTCTCTTGCACACCTGTGGTCATCAGGTTCTTCAGTGTGCCAAGATTGTCACTCACCTTTTTCTTCTCTCCTTTTCATTTCTTCTTTGCGATGTGGCATCGTGCCACGCTCTCTGCTTCTTGCTTACTGTATGATGTGGCGTGGCATCTCTGGGTCCTCTTGCCAGCTCCCTCTTGTCCGCAGGATTGCGCAGTCTTGGACCACTCACAGGTCCGGTCTTACCTGTAGGACTGGGCGTCTTCCCACCGGTGCGTCAGCCATTTTGGGGACGGCAGTGGAGGTAGGTTTGCTTTAATGGATCCAGTCTGAAGCCTCTTCCATACCTTTCTTCTCGTGAACAAGGTATGCAGGGCGCAACTCAGGATCCCCATGGGAGACGAGGGTGTTCTGTCATTTGGGGTGGTGGCAGTTTGCCACTAGGGAACATGCGTCTCTCCTCATGCCTGTAATGGGTCGAAGCGACTCAATCTTAAGGTAGTGTGGGGGAGGATACTCTCTGGACAGTCTTTGGCTCACTGCGTGGTCAGTGAAAGTACAGGTAGGGTGTAGATGCTGTCCTTTCTGCTTTCAGGCTACACTAGGCCTTTCCTCCTGTCTTGTCTCTGGGGAGCGCTGGTGGCGCTGTGTACATGTGTGGGTTAGATGGCAGACAGCCCCTTACTTGTCTCGCTATGGGGAGCCGTGCCAGTTTTCCTCCTCTTGACATCAGCAGTAGCGAAACTTTTGTGGGTGCCCTCTGCTGGCTCCCTGTATGCTTGCTGTTCTTGCAGTGGTAAGAGGTGACGAACCAGGCATTTCTCACCTTCACGGAGAGCAGTACAGTTCCTGAGGGGGGCAAAGTGGCTGTAAAGACAGGCTTGCTCGACTCTGTTGCTGCTGCAGGGCATGCTACCTTGTTGACTTTTCTGCTTTGGGCTTGGCTGCTTTGACTTCATTGCGTCTGCTGGACTCTTGGCTGCTTTCTGACTGGGGCAGTGTTGGGCTTCCTCTGGGCTCTTTGCTGTGGCAGTTATTTGAGTGAGGGACTGAGGGACTGCGGGACAGGCTGGTGATGACATACCTGCATCATGTCTTCATTCTTCCAGGCCTCCTCTGCAGTCTTCCCGGCAGGGGTGTATTGTGGCGAGGGGCCACCAGGTGACATTGCAGTGCTCTCCTCTCCCGTTTCAGCTCTTCATCGCTGATCCTGCCACTACTGGCAGTCTGAGCACAAGGTGGCCTCTTCACAGTCTCTTTGGCTCATACTGATTTAGTTAATGTCGCAGGGGTACAGCAGGCTTCATTACTCATGCCGAACGGCGTGTTCCTTTTTGTAAAAAGTATGAACCCCTTCTGGGGCGCTTCATTCAGGCGACTATTGCTGGGTGGAATGACAAGTAGGTGGCACACTGCTGCTCCTCTCTACAGGGCGCAGCAGTCTTCCCGCCGACTGCGGGCCTTGGCAACAACTGGAGATGCCAGTGCGGAAGAAAGACACAGTGTAGGAGTGGACTCACGGCTCCTTAGTAGCTACAGGTGCAGGCTTCTCTTGATGTTCGTGCAGTCTGGGGCCATACTTTCCTTTGCTGGGCCGGCCAGCTCGTTATACTTCTTCCCTGCTACCGCCGCCTGAGACGAGGTCGCCCGGGTACTACTGGCCCGTCGCTAGTGTTGGGTGGCAAGGCGGCTTGATATTTGCATAAAGTTTAGCTTGCCGAGGACTGCAATACCACGAGCCACTGCTAGGAGGCACTGCAACTACTTTGGGAGGCCGTGGCAGCTTTCCCATTGCTGGAGGCCACGTTGCACACTCAGACACCACAGTGGCAGGTATGAGATATTCAGTGCAGGGGGCAGTCTTGATCTTTTCCCTTGCTGGCGGGGTTGCCGATGGCCATACGAGGAGATGTGCGTGCGGGCCTAGGTGGGGGTTTCTTTGCATGGCTCTCGCCTTATTTGGAGTGCGCTGCTCCTCTCTTGTCCTGCCGCCTGCCTGCACAGGTGGCGGCAGACTCGAGCGGCCACGGGTGCGTTGCCCAGTATGAGGTATGGCATGGGCCCTGGCATACCTTGATGAGCCCTATAGGCGTCCTGTCAATAGTGCTGCTCTTCACTTTCTCACGCTTTCACAATAAGCTGATGGCAGCAGTTACTGCTCACGTGATGGAGCCAGCAGTGCACAGGAACGTTTCTTATTCATGTCTTTTCTCCCTGGGCAGGTCAGCACCGGACGTTAAGCGCTGTCATTGCAGCATTAACTACCAGTACACGGACACGCAGCAGGTACTGGGGCACGGGCGACTGCTGGAGGCACAAGTCGCAGCGTAACCAAAGGCTAGCAGGCAGGCCCGGCTCCAGGAATTTTTATGTGGGTGGGCCAAGGGTGCATTCGGGTGGGCCCCTGCGGGCCCGATTTGTCTCTTATTTGTTTAGCCATGCCTCCTTCCGGGCCCTCCTTTATCTCTTCTTAGTCTTACAAGGCCCAATAAAATGCACTCTTTTCTAAATCCCTTTCTAAATGTTATCACTCTCCCCCCAATTTTTTTTCTCCATGTAATGTCCCTTTGATGGGAAGAGGAGGTTTCTGAGGTGGGAGTATCAGGCAAGTGACACTACTCGGGCTTCCTCTTTGCGAGCCTTCAGGGAGAATCCCTCTTCATTACTACTTCCACCTGACCACTGACTCTGCAGCGCACTCCCTTACAGGATTGATTATCCACTTTTCTAAAACCCCTCTCCAGTGCACCTTATCTCATAGTTGACCTTGGGCCCAAGCCCCATATCAGCCACCATCCAGTTCTACTTTCATTGTTCCCGAAAAAAACGCAGTAAAATCACCTTCAAACTTGAAATATTGAATATTACAGTAAATGTAATTAGCATGTACTTTAAAGTATGTTCCACAGTTGCCCTAATGACCCGACTGTTAATTAAATAACCAAAAACTGAAAGGCCATGACTGGGCCGGCTTTAGCGTTGGTGCGAAAGTCTTTCTTAGCACTCCACCAATGAACTCTTTCTCCGTAGATACCATTACTTCCACCCTCCAACAGTGCCCTTCATCTCTCCGTAGACTCTCCCCCTCATGACCTCCTCCTCAGACTCCCTCACTACCACCCTCCACCAGTGTCCCTCATCTCTCCATAGCCGCTCCACCCCATGACCTCCTCCTCGTTTCCCTCACTGCCACCCTCCACTAGTGCCCCACATCTCTCCATAGCTCCCACCACCCCATGACCTCCTCCTCGGATTCCCTTTTTGCCACCCTCCAAAAATGCCCCTCATCGCTCCATAGCCCCTCCCCCTATTGTCCTCCTCAGATTCCCTCAATACTACCCTCCACGGTGCCCCTCATCTCTCCGTAGCCCCTCCCCAAAGGCGACCTCCTCAGATTTCCTCATTGCCACCCTCCACCAGTGCTCCTCATCTCTCCATAGCCCCTCTCTCATATACATTTAATTTGTTGTATAGCGCTACTCAATTCAGTGTAGGGTGTCGCAGTACTTTACATCTTGCACACATTATAGAGAGACAATAAATCAGTCTACAGGGAATGTCACATAAATTAATGAGGTAGGAATCACATCATCTGTACTGGTGGGCAATATATTTAAAGAGGGTTTGGCCTGGAGAAGCACAAGCACAGGATTTAAAGAGTACTCCAGTGGTTGGCTTTACTGATAAAAATGTATATCTGCCCACATAAACTCCTTTTAGCAACATTAGAATAATGAAAGACTGGGAAAAAAAGCTAAGTTTGTGTGTGGCTCTTTGATGACAGTTCAGAGCTCACTGTCCTATTTTAGGATTGGATTGTAACTTCAAGTGAACTGCAAGTGACACAAGTAGCACTCTGACAAAGGCGGTAACCAACCGAGCTATCCACATAAAATACAGTTAATCTGCATTTAAAAATTACCAACAGACAAATGACTGCTCTCCAGCAGGATCATAAATCACCAGTTATCTGAACATGTTTTATTGTTGTACATCGGTGGCAAATTCACTGCGAGGGCCTAGGCTCATGTTTGGGTGGGCCAGGCTCATCTTTGGGTTGGCCTGGCCCACCCGGCCCACCCCATAGAACCGGGCCTGCTAGCAGGGAGGGGGAGGGACCAGTCCTGTATGGGGAGAGTACGTAACATCTGAAATTGTTTTATTGGAAGCTATCCGGCAGGTTGCGTTAGCGCGAAATGGGCCCGGCTGTATGGAGTTTTCATGAAGGAAAGGCGCTCTGCACAGGTACACATTGTTGGTGGTAGGCCCAACAAAGAGTGATTTAGCAAATGTTAGGCCTTGGGCCTTTGGTCGCGTCAGGTCACACAGGAGAAGGGCCCAGATCCTGAAGAACTTGCCAAAGTGTCACATGGTGGTGAAAGTCCATGCTGGGCTTTAATGTGATGTGTGGTGTGTCCATGCACGCCAGCGCACACGAGAAGTGGGCTACTAGCAGTTGGAGGAATGCATCAGGGGCGCCAGGCAGGCGAGTAACGCTTTGTTTATTTATTTCAGATTGTAACTAAGTTTGTCCTCTTGGCCAAGTCAGAGATCCCCACGCTAACGTGTGAGTGCGGTCGGACAGCGCTCGCAAATCCACAACAGGTACTGGTGCACGGGTGAACCCCGAAGGCATGTCGCAGCGTAAGCAATGCCTAGCAGGCAGGGAGATTCCCTCTCGCTTCTCGAAGGGTCACATAGCATACAGGAGGGGTAGCCCTCTCGCCGCTCCAAGGAGCGTGGCGGGGCGTGGGGGCTCTGAGTGTACAGGGCAAGGGGAGGCATTGGGAGAGCTTATGTAACCTTCTTCTTCATCTTTGGACGCAGGGTTCAGCAAAACACCCCCTGAGTGCCGTCAACTTAGCTCGATAGTCCACCGTCAAGAAAATATGTACAGAGCTTGTGGTGGGACGATGCGGCAGGGCACCTGGACGGATGAGGGCCGTGCCTGGATCACTTGCCAGGTCGGAGTAGCTTACAGTTGAATTTTTCTTCCAGATTGAGACGGCAAATGCAGGAAGCAGGATGGATAGTTAGGGATCCCCCCCTCTATTCTCGCAGAGGTCCCAAGTCAATGAAACCCAGCCAGGCACCTCCCAAGATGCGCAGATTGCAGCATTCATCGAGATGGCTAAAACCAAGGGATTGGCTTGGGCCACTGAACTCTTGAAGGCCAATAATCCGGCGGACTACGGATTCGCCAATGTGGCCCGACCACAGAGCAGGAGCCCGCTGAAGAGGCAGGCCCCACGAGGTCCAAGAGGATTCGCAGGCCCACAGTCAATGACTTCCTGGCAGACCCGCTGCCAACCAAGAGTCCGGCCATGATCACCCCTCGTATTACCGCCACACCTTTGTATGTTGCCCCGCCCCCGGCACCAGGACCAGTAACACCCCCGGCCAGCAACATGCTCCCCGCGGGCTACGCAACAGAGGACTTGGGTATGCTCACAGACACTTGGAGGAGCTTCATGGCAGAAGTCAGAGCAGGCTTAAATGTGGCCTGCACGCTTGCCAAGGACACCAGTGGTAACAGTGAGGGTGGAGGGGCTGGGTCAGCTCCTTCTGAGGGTGCGCTTGGGGGCCCGTCTATTACGCAGGTTTGCGCTGGGGGCGTCAGCACTGCAAGCAGGCAGGGCGCTCCAGAGGGAGCCACCAACGCAGGGAATCAGGGGCCGAAGCAGGTCTTAGGTGGGGGGGGAACGGCAGCTCTCCCTGAGGGTGGCGATGTGTCAATTGGCAGCCCACCAGAGCTTGGTGGGCAGCATCTGTTGGTGGTGGCTACTCCGTCTCCAGTGAGTGTCCCCAACCCCCCAGTCCCTTCCCCGGTGGTGATCCCAGCCATCGCACCTCAAGTAGTCAGTACTCTCACACGTTCTGCAGAATTGCCCAAAGCAGCCGTGCCGTCCAAGCCACTCGTCACAATGGCACCAATGGTTTCGGGACAGTGCTCCTTGGGCTGGGAGGTTCCTTAAGAGGCCAAGGAGGGGATTTGGAGGCGAGAGTTTATCGACATATTTACCCTGCTCATGCACAGGGCGGAGGGGGTTGATACTAGAAAGATGGGGGTAAGGAAGAGGACAAGAAGGTGCGGTTCCAAGCCTGGCTGGAGAAAAATATTGCAACTTAGGGACAAGCTTTTGCCATTCTGGCCGCAGTGATAATGGAAAAATCCCTGGAACAAGGGCCGGGGTTGTTTCAGTATGCCAGCATTATGACCAATGAGGCTGAGACAAACGGGGAGATGGGATGGTACCGCTATTATTGTGAATTCAGGAAAAAGATGTGTCCCGCACTTGAGTGGGACCAAATGGAGGTGAAGCTCTGGGTCCAGCATATGGGGAAAGAGCACGGCTGCAGGGAAAGACAAGATAAGCACAAACAACAATGGGTATGACAAGCCCAAGGGTCAGAAGCAGGAGAGGAAGGGTCACTTCAACAAGTCCTTTCGGGGTAGTCTAGGAGGTGGTCAGAAGCAGGGAGCGAGAACAGTTTACAATGGGACCTGCAGGTTATACAACGCAGGTTCCTGCTTCTGGGGAAAAACCTGCAGGTTCTCCCATACCTGTAGCAAGTGTGGGTCCACAAATCCAGCCACCTCCTGTAACAAGTGAGATGGTTCCCCGCCTGGATAGCAAGATAAATAGACCAGTCTTACTGTTCAGCCCCCCTAAACCCCACCAGTCACCCCCACTTCCACCCAGCAGTGACATCCCTGGCGTCACCTCCAGGGGTGGGCCTTCCACAATACCCATGGCTAAGGGTCTGTCCCCCATTATCATCTCCAACCTCCTCCCCCTGATCTGCGAGTATCCGAACCCCAAGGACAGACTTCTCCTAGCTGAGGGGTCCGCGGAAGGATTCATAATACCTTACTGGGGCCCCCTAATGTGCGGGGATGCTGAGAACCTTAAATCGGCCAGGGAGCAACCTGAAGTTGTGCTGTGGAAGATTAAAAAGGAAGCGGCCCTGGGGAGTGTGGTGGGGCCCTTCAAACAGCCACCGCTTAAGAACTTTGTTATCTCACCGCTTTGGGTGGTACCCAAGAAAGAGCCAGGGGCCTTTAGGTTGATTCAGCACCTGTCTTACCATAAGGCAACTCAGTGAACTCCTGGTTAGAGGAGGGGACTTGCTCTGTGTCTTACTTCTCCCTAGACATGGCAGTGGACATGATCAGGAGGGCGGGCAAGGGAGCATGGTTGGCAAAGTCAGACATTAAGTCAGCATTCCGCCTGTTGCCGGACCACCCGGATAGCCAACATCTCCTGGGTTTCAAGTGGCAGGGTGTATTCTTCTTTGATAAATGGATGCCCATGGGGTGCGCCGTGTCTTATGCCTACTCTGAGGCTTTCATCTCTTTCCTCCAGTGGGTGCTCTCGAGGAGGTTCAACGTGGAGGGTGTAACCCACTACCTGGACGACTTTCTGTTCATCAGGGTGCAGGTATGCAGGAGTGCAGCAGTGGCTTGCAGTGTTTTCAAGACATGGCCAGGCACCAAGGGGTTCCGTTAGCACCTGGTAAGACTGAGGGCCCGGCGCAAGTTCTAACTTTAAAAAAAAAAAGAAAAAAGCCCCCTTGGGTGCCATCCAATGTCTCTTGGGAAAGCTCAACTTAGCAACCAAAGTGATCCCGGCGGTGGGGGATGGGGCGGTTCGCCAGAAGGTTCTCTAGGGCAACAGCAAAGGTAAAAAAGAAACACCACCGGGGCGTGGCTTGGCAAGCTAGCATGGCGGACGTGTGCTGAGCGAGCTCCATCCAGCCCGCCATAAATCCTTTATTTATCCTGATCCTCTGCTGTTTCACTGACCGCAACTAGGAATCTACAGTCCCATGGCATCCGCGGCATCGCCCTGAGTAGTTTTAGGACACCTGTGGGGGCCCGTGGTGATTTGATAGAGCCTCGGCGGGGATGGAGGTGAGGCCTAGCTGATTGGGGCGCCGTGCTGAAGATAGTCGGGATCCGTAGCTGGGGAGAGAGCGGCAGCCTCGTCGCTGTATTTCTGCAAGGCAGAGGAGAGGAGTGCCCCCGAGATCGACTGACAGGCAGAGGCAGCAGGCAGTGAATCAACCACTGCTCCGTGGCGCAGACTGGGGCAAAACTTAGCTGAGCAGCTCGGCGGCTGGATCGGGCCACGGAGGTGAGGTGCGGTGCTGGGAGCGAGGGTCACTGTGTGTGGGCTGGTGATCTCCTGGCCATTGAGGGTGCTCACGCCCCGTGTGACCTCTTCGGGGACCCCCACGGCTGTGGTGAGGGCCCGAGGTGCATGCGATCTGCGGGCCTGCTGAAACGGGCCTGCTTTTCTGGACCCTTCCCCCCTTGGCCTACTCTACAGTGAAAGCTTTGCAACGATGTCGAGCTGCGGGAGGTATTGCCGACCCGGCGGTAGAAGGCCACGGTGATCACTGGAGGGTCCCTGGGACTACCTGGGACCCCAGCATGTGTAGGCCTTCTCCTTCCCTAAGGAACCCCCCCAGGCCATAAGGGGCGCCCCTATCATTGGTCAGTGAGACCATTTGGGTGCCTGTAACTGACGGTGACTGGTGCACGCAGGGTGAATAGTCTGGAGGCGCACAATGTGGGCAGGCTGCGGGCTTAAGAAGACGGAGGCGATTGGGGCACCCCATCTTGGATCCAGGGCGACGTCGCTTCGGCATGTTGTTTGGGCTATGGAGGTGCTGCTGATGGCCCTTAGTTGGGTCAAGGCATGGTGTGGAACCCTGGACCGCTCGTTGGCCCTAGTCCCGGGTGCCCCATTACAGGCTCTCATTCGGCGGCCAGATCGCTCCGCGGGTGCCCGATGTTGGATAATCCCTGTTTTTGCTCCCTCCACTGATGTCTTTGGGATTGGGTGGGGAGCACTGAGGGTGGCCATGACGCGGGACAAGGGTGGTGGTGGCCCGGCCAAGCAAGGCCCCATTGACAAATTTACTGGTGCAGGCCGGCTGTTGGGACGCCCGGAGGACCGCAGTTAGCAATGCCTGACAATGCGGCACTCATGCGAAAATTGGAGCAGTCGGCTCAGATGTTCTGCTGCTGAGACAAGACTTACGTAACGCGGTGTCACACATCACAGAAGCTGAAACCCGTTTCTCACTAAAGAAAAAGGTGGCTGCCACGGAGAACGCTCAGAAGGAGCTTGCATTCCGAGTGGAGGATGCTGAAGGACAGGCCCAATGCAATAACCTCCGCTTCGTTGGGTTTCCGGAGGGCTGCGTGGGGGGCAACATGGAACGCTTCCTCACGCAGTGGCTGGAGAGCTGGCTCCCCCCAGAGGCTTTGTCCCATGCTTTGTTGTGGAGCGGGTGCACAGGGCGCTCATGCAGAAGCCCCCACCTGGGGCTTGCCCACGGCCAGTTATAGCAAAACCTTTGAACTTCATTGATTGCAACGCCATATTGAAGCAGGCTCGGGTCACAGAGCCCCTGCTCTACGACAATGCACACATCCTTATCTTGCCTGACTATATGCGACTGGTGCAGCAACAGTGATAATCGTTCATGGCAGCAAAGGCCCACCTGAGAGACCTCAAGCTTCCTATTTCCTGCCTGCCTGTGGGTTTTGTACTGCTCCCGCACGCACTTTTTTGACACTCCGGAAGAGGTCTTCAAATGGATGGATGAGATGGTGCTGGTGAGAGTGCACACGCCGCCTGGAAGAGAATCTGACTCCTCATCGAGCGAGATGGCCCGGAGAGGTCCCCGGGGTCAGCTGAAGGGTAATAGATGGTCTTGATCTCTGTGTTGCTCCCAGTCCTCTGACGCTTCCTCTCGGGGAGGTTCCACCTCTGGGCGGCAGATATTGGCAGACTGATTTATGGGTCCGCGAGGAACTGCAGAGACCTAGACTGTTGAATGTTAATCGGAGAGACTCTGGCATGGCCCGGTTTCTCTGCCAGGCCCTTGCTGGCGGGGGACATGCCCAGGAGACATGGGCTGTAAGTTGGGTATCCATTGGTCGGGGAGGCTCCTGTCCCCCATTTGGGATCGGGGTCTAGCCTCGCCGCAACAGATGCTTCAGTGTTTTTGAGGTATAGGGTGGGGGGTTTGTTGGGTGGGGGTTGTTTATGTTCACAGATCACACTTTCTTTAATGGTCCGCTGCTCTTCACGTATGTACCGAGAAGTCCCCATGCGTGCTATAGTGGTAGATACCTGCCCAGATGGCCAACACACCCAGTAGGGGGCAGGTAACCCCAGGTACCTACCGCATCGTTAGCAGGAAGGTTTGTGGTGCCCTGGACAAAATTAAACGCCGGCCATACTTCACCAAGCCAAACGGGCCGGGCCGATATACTTATGTTACAGGAAACACACCTCATGGGTATGAAGGCCCTCTGCTTTCAGCGATATGGGTTTCAGCAGGTCTTCCACTCCAGCTTTATGAGGGATTCTGATACACCACAGGACCCCTTATATATGAATCCCCGTAAGTAAACATTATGGACTCTGGGAGATCAGACGGAAATGGGCGTGGATTTCCTCGGTTCAGTTGGCGGTGGGGGTACTGAGCTAACTAGGCGTGTTCTTGTCAGATGTACCTGCAGTCTCCTGTGAGCATAACTTGGTTCCAGTGTGGGAACGGATCCGTGAAGACCTCAAGTCCTGGTCCCGTATGCCTCTGTCATTATATGGCAGATCAGCGATATTCAAGATGGTGGCGCTTCCCCGGCTCCTCTATCAGCTACAAAATCACTCATATCAGATCCCGCCCGATGGATCCAACAGGTGAATGCAGTGCTCAGGCAGTTTCTGTGGGGAGGAGAAGTTACGTGTAGCTCTGCGCACATGCTTCTTGTCCACCTACTGAGGGGGGCTAGTATCTTCCGATGTTCTCTCATACTACCAAGCCTCGCATCTGCTGGTTCTCAACTAGTGGTGGTACGGCAATAGGGGAGACCCAGCATATGCAGTCAAGCGGCATCTGATGGGGCACCACTCACTACATACGTTATGTTATGTTATATGTTATAAATGATTTGTAGCACGCACAAATACTCTGGAGTGTCCTGGCGCGTAAGCAGACTGTGACCTAGAGAGTAAAGATTAATTAATTGGGTTGATTGAAAAGGTAAGTTTTAAGTAGTTTCTTAAAAATATGGAAGTCCTGGGTGTGCTGCAGCTCATCAGGAAAATTGTTCTATAAGATGGATGCTTTTACCAAAAGAGACTGGCCCCCCAGCCGCGTGCGACGAAACCGAGGAGTAGTCATCCGGCGAAGAGAAGCAGAACGGAGAGAGCGGCTGGGATTATAGAAAGCAAAGCGCTTCCTGATGTAAGAAGGCCCCAGGTCATGCAGGGCTCTATGGGCACGGGTAAGGGCCTCAAACTGCAACTGCTGAGCCACAGGAAGCCAGTGCAGATCACGCAAGTGCAACCTCACACTAGATCTCTTAGAGATATTAAATAAGAGTCTGGCCACCCCATTCTGAATCATTTGTAATTTATTCATCAGATAGCCGGGAATGCCAATGAACAATGCGTTGGCATAATCAAGCCGGGAGAGGATAAGGGCCCGAGCAACTATTTCCTGTGGCAGCAGAGGGAAAAACCTTCGATGGGTCTTAAGGGTGCCGAAGCAGACACCGGTGAGTTTTTTGGTGTGATCTGAAAATCATCTCCAAACCATACTCTTAAGTTCTTCCCTGGGCCACCTTGAGAGCAGGGGCATGGGAAATCCAGAGGCCACAGGCTTCTCTGAAAAAGGGAGGAAACTGGCCATACAAAAGTACCTCAGACTTCTCCTCGTTGCACTTGAGTTGGTCCTGTGCCAGCCATGTAAACACGGCTGATAGGCACCTCTGGGCAATGCCAGTGTCCAGGTCGGAGCCTTGCCAAGTAAATAGTAGCTGGGTGTCAACAGCGTAAGCCAAGATTTTAGCACCCTGCTCCTCTGCTAGGAAGATCAGGAGGGTCAGATAGATATTAAAAAGCAAAGTTTTCAGAGATGGAGCCCTGAGGGACCCGGGTCGATAATTTTCTAGCAGAGGATGAGAAGGGGGGCATCCAGACCTGCTGGGTGCGCTCATCCAAAAAGGATTTTAATCAATCCCAAACAGAACCAGCAATGTCAATGGATGAAAGCCAGGTGAGAAGGAGCTGGTGAGGCACCGTATCGAAGGCGGCAGAGAGGTCCAACAAAATTAGGGCCGATCTGCCGCCCCCATCCAAGCACTCTCTGATTGCCTCTGCCATTTCCACCAGCGCAGTCTCTGTGCTGTAAGATCTTCTAAACCCGGATTGGCCTGGATGAAGAACCCCAGAGGTTTCTACAAAGGCCTCAGGCTGGCGGAAGACCACCTTTTCGCACACTTTAGCCAGGGCCGGCAAAAGAGAAATAGGGCGATAATTGGTGGGTACAGAGGGATATGAGGTAGGTTTTTTGAGGAGAGGAAGAAATTTGGCCTGTTTCCATTGCTCCGGAACAGTAGAAGACTGAAGAGATGAATTAATAAAAGCAGCAGCTTCTGAATACACAATCTCAGCAACCCCGCTAAAGCTCTAGCTTGGCACGTGTCAGAGGGGGAGCCAGACTTAAGAGATTTAAGAATGGCTAGAATGTCAGGCCCCTCTGCCGGCAGAAACTGAGAGAATGAAGGGCTAATGAACTTGCAAGGCAGGGGAGATGTAGAGGAGGAGATCCTCTGCTCCTCTGAGAACGTTCCTAAACTGTTCTGAATGGACTGTATTTTATTATTAAAAAAGGAGGATAGCTCCTCACACCATTGGGTGGAAAGTGGAAAAGTCTTTTGTTCAGCACAGGGGGACAAAAAGCTTCTGATAATAGAGAAGATCTCCTTACTATTAATGTTGGCTTTCGCAATTAGTTCGGCATAAAAATCACTATTAGCTTTTCTAACAGCTACGTACTAATCTCTGTGGGCAGAGCCAAGTGCAGATTTAGCAGCAGGACAATACGCCACACGCCAATGACGTTCCAGTTTTTTACAACCCAGTTTCAAGTCCTTCAAAGTCGTCGAAAACCAGGGGTTAGAAGGAAAGGATGGATGATGACTATAAGCAGGGGGTTTGGAAGAAGAGTCAACCCCCTGACTAACCCAGGCATTGAAGTAATACACCCCCCACCCCTCCACCCTCCCGCCCCCCTCCCCCGAGATCATAAACAGGAACCGTGTGTGTGTGTAACAGAGCCTCAGATAGCGCCCGAATGTTGATCTTCCGGGAGGGAGGGCCATGAGTCAAGGCCGAGGTAGAAAAAGGCTTCCCCATAGCCCACGAAAACCATATCAGAAAATGATCAGACCATGTAACTGGTAAAGGATCCATGACAGAAACATCAAAATTAGAGCACATCAGATCGATTAGGTGGCCCCCCGTATGTGACGGCAACTTAACCCACTGAGTCAAATGTGTCAAATCAAATAGATCCAACAGGAATGCGGAGCCTCTGTTGTATCTAGATGAATATTAAAATCACCCAGAAGCAAAAACTTGGGGAAGCGAAGAACACGGGGGCAATGGCATCATCCAGTGTCTTCAGGAAAGCTCCAGGAGGGCCAGGAGGATGATACACCAGCGTGCCCCCCAACGTACAGTGGGGTGACAAAGTACAGGTAAAATCCAGGGCCTCCCCCTCCACAAACCCCTTAGATGTTTCACTCTTAAAAGACCAATCCTCCCTGAATACCACTGCAGTGCACAGTTTAACAAATAATTAATCATTACAGACAGCCTGAGTCCAAAACAGTTCGAGCAGGGAGTGCCACTACCTGCTCTAGCTGCCGTGAACCCTGCAATGCCGGCCGTTTTATGCGTTTTCCCTCCCACAGCTAGATCGCTAACTTGTGTCCCACTGGAATCCGGGACTCCCAAGATGGCGCCCTGCCCTCCACTCATTCGGCACTAGAAGCTGCGGTGGACCAGGGCAGGGACAGCACACCTACCTGGCCAAAACCAGGTAAGTGCGGGCCAAAACAAAGGAGTGCAAAGAAAATTATAGCAGCAACGTAGAGTACGTTTTTGAAAAAAAGCAGAACACTTTAAAAACAAGTAAAATAAAGATCACTCGATAGAGCTACTGTGCACAGTTTAACAAATAATTATTCATTACAGACAGCCTGAGTCCAAAACGGTTCGAGCAGGGACTGCCACTACCTGCTCTAGCCGCCACAAACCCTGCACTGCCTGCCGTTTTATGCGTTTTACCTACCCCAGCTAGATCGCTAACTTGAGTCCCACCGGGGTCAGGGACTCCCAAGATGGTGCCCTGCCCTCCACTCAATCGGCACTAGGAGCCGCGGTGGACCGGGGCAGGGAAATCACACCTCCCTGGCCAAAACCGGGTAAGTGCGGGCCAAAACAAACGAGTGCAAAAGAAATTATAGCAGCAGCGTAGAGTATGTTTTTTTTAAAAGCACAACACTTTAAAAACACGTAAAATAAAGATCACTCGATAGAGCTACAGTGCACAGTTTAACAAATAATTAATCATTACAGACAGCCTGAGTCTAAAACGGTTCGAGCAGAGACTGCTCGAAAATTCTTTTTTCGGCACCTTTGTGGGGTTCACAGCTGTCGGTTACACGGTGGTGTTCCTGATTTTGAGACAGGCGTTGCGACGAATGGGGTGGTGGAACACTCTGACTCGGGAAACTCCCCTCTGGGATAATGGGCGCTTACCTCAGCTGGCGGCTCTTCAGGTGTTCCGGGGGTGGGACAACATAGGCTTCTCAGTCCTGGTGGTTTCGTCATGAGGGGCTGGACGCTAAAAACCTTTCAAGACCTTCAGAAAGAATTCCTTATGCCACGGTCCCTGTTCTATTGTTACCTTCAATTTCGACATGCCCTGTCCCCTAGCTTAGAGGGTCTGGAGTCGTTACCGGAATTTAGCCCACTGAAGGAAAAGGTGACCGGAAAATTTCCCGGATCTATCAATCCCTGGTTACTCATTGTTCCCCCACACTTCAGAAGCTTCGGGTGGACTTTAAAGAGGATGTGGACACACTGGAGAAAGAGGACTGGACTCAGGCCCTGGCAGCCCCGCGGGAGGTGGCCATAGCGATGCGACTCCGCCTTGTCAAGTTCAAGTACTTACACAGGGTCTACTTTACTCGAGTGTGCTTGTGAAGGGCAGGGCTGATCGCCTCTCCTAAATGTCTTCGCTGCAGTCGAGAGGAGGGTACATTCATTCACACAGTATGGCGTTGTCTCTCCCACGAATGCTTCTGGAGAGGGTGTTTGCCTGTCTTTCGGAAGTCCTGGGGTGGGAGCTCCCCCATACACCACAGCTGGCCTTGCTTCATGTTATGGAGGGAATAGGAGGCAATATTTATGAGCGACACCTCATGCAATTGGGTTTTACTGTGGCTAAAAGGGACATCGCCAAGGCATGGAAGGCGCTAAAGGCCCCCATCGGTGGCCGCATGGAAAAATGGGCTAGACTTCTGTACGGGGCTGGAGCAACCTATCTTGTTGCTAGGGGATGCCCATGCAAACACCACAAGATTTGGAAATGGTGGGCGGACTATCGGGGACTGTTGTTGGAGCCGCCATCAGCAACAGAGGATCATCCTTTGCGATAACTCATATATACATCTACGGACTGTGGGGGAGCAATGCGGGGGGTGGCCTGGAGGAGTTCACTCTTCCTGATATGTTTACAAGCTGTGGCCAGGACTATGTGGATCTTGTGTGATCAGGGGGGAGGGGTGGGAGGAAGTTGGGGTATTCTTTTCATTGTTGCTCATATATGTTTGGATTCCATTGTAAAAAGTCAAAGTCATCATATTTGTATGGTTTGATTGTGCTATTGCCTCTGGGGTGCAGAGCTCTGCAATACATGTTCAACTTGACAAATACAATTTGTTTAAAAAAAAGAAGAAACACCACCTGGTTAGGCTGGGTAAAGGCTTGAAGAAAGACCTTGCTATGTGGTGCTAGTTCCTTACGCAGTTTAATGGGACGATGATTTGGAGGGCACCTTGGGCAGACCGTCCTGAGCTCTGCCTCTTCACTGACACATCAGGTAGGGAGGGCTTTGGTGTGACCAGGAGTGGCCCAACACATGGCGCAGGCACAACATCACAGCCAACATCACTGCCCTGGAGTTGTTCCCAATTGTCATTCCATTACATCTGTGGCCTGTGACGCTATCAGACAGAAAGGTCCTACTTTGGCCTGGCAGTAGTGCAGGCCATCATTTGGTAGACAGCCAAGAGCCCGTTGGTGCTCTGCTTGCTCAGAGAGTTAGTCAGGGGATGCCTGCGCTGCAGTATTGAATTCGGGGCGAGGCATATTGAGGGGGTCAAGAATGTGGCAGTTGATGCTCTTTCTCGTTTTAAGTGGCTCTGTTTCCAGGAGACCTGACCGCGAGCGAGAGCAGAGATGACCCCCTTCGAGGCACACCTCTGGAGAATCTTGCAGTGGAGCAATGACTGAGAGCACTGGGAGAATGCTCCCTGGCCCCAGGTACCAGGAAACGCTATAGGGCACACCTGGCCACCTTCAAGAAAGTGTCACAAACCCTGGGACTTTCCTCACTACCGGTGAGCACAGAGTGCAGACATTTGTAATATGGGCTAAGGAACAGGGAAGGAGCCCTTCCTGGGTATGCAGCCACTTGGCAGCGGAGAGCCACGACAACAAGCTGATGGGCATGACCCAACCAAGTCCTTCATCTTCAGGGCGGCCCTTAAGGGTTGGGCCAGAGAGGAGCCCAGGGTCCCAGAAAACAGGGCCCCCATCGATTTTGACACTCTCAAGGGCATGCTGGATGTGATAGAGGGGGTCACCTATTCGCATTTTAAGGCTTCAAATTTTGCAGCAGCCTTCTGCTTGGGTTTCTTTGCAGCGTTTTGTATCAGTAAATTGGTGGCGAGGTCCAAGACAGACAGGTTGGGCGATGCCTTAAGCATTCAGGATGTTGCCCTTGTTGGCACCCTGTCCATCCACCTCAGCAGGTCCAAAACGGATCAGGCAGGGCGGGGGGTCAATGTGGTGTTAAGGCCACTGGGGGACCATAGATACTGTCCTGTTGCCAAGGTCTGGGAGTACTTGGCGCTTTGCCCCAACACCCCAGGCTATTTGTTGATTCATGCGGATCAAGGCCCCTTGACTAAGTGCCAGATGGAATGCTTGATGAGGGCTAGCTTAACTCGGGCTGGTCTTGCCCAGCCAGACAAAAAATACTCCAGCCACTCCTTCAGGATAGGGGCGGCAACGGCAGCGTTCAAGGCAGGCATGGAGCCAGAGGGTGTAAAAAAGGTGGGGCGTTGGGAGTCTGAATGCTACAAGCGGTACGTCCGCCCTTGAAGTAATTTGTTTTGTATTCATAGTGTGCAGTGATTTGGAGTGTACTACATGTCATAATATGTGTGTTGGAAATGAACATTAAAAGAGCAGAGTGTGAAAATGTGTCCTTTACTCTACTAGGGTTCTAGTTATGGGTGATCGGGCATTCATTCATCTCCAGGGTGGGCCGCTGGAACTGGACGCAAGGATTTTCAAACACACAGTTTGAGTTGATGGCTTTCCCCGTAATGAGATGGAGCACCCTCCGGAGCAGATTGGAACAGAGACTAGCCATACGTGGGGTCTCCCAAATATTTTAGTGATACACCTGAGAGGCAACGACCTCATTGCCATGGGGAGGAGGTTACTCTTGCAGGCCATGAAAAGTGACTTGGGTGAAATCAGCAAATGCATGGGGCAATGTGAGGTCTGTTGGTCAGAGATGATTCCAAGCAGAGTGTGGCAAGGGGCTAAGTCTGGGGAGGCGGTTGAGCATTGCCGGAAGCGAGTGAACGGGGCAATGCGCAAGTTCACTGACCAGAGGGGTCTGGGATTCATCAGACATGAGATGATTCAAGAAAAGGTGAAAAGATACTTTGAGGCGGATGAGGTTCACTTATCGCCAGTAGGGATGGACCTTTTCCTTTTAGGCTTGCGTGAGGTGCTAGAAATGAGAGGTTGCAGGTAAGCATAGTTGTTTGGTGGGGGGCTCTGGTGGCAACAATGGCCACCTCCAGAGCTGTGGCGGAGTTACAGAGTGATCTGTAAGCAAAGGGTTAAAAAAGGAGGGTACCTCTGAGCGGCACCATAGGACATACTAGAGCCAAATCCTAGGAGCCTTATGGGAGTTTCCTTGAAAACTGTGTTGGTGCCCCGTTAGTCCTTCGGGTGGTTGTGGGCCTGAACAACTGGGGGTTTGCTATGCTACGCTCCTCCCTGAAAGGGGCATGAGTAATAAGTGACCATGTGTCACGTGATCCGGGAAGAGGATCACCAGAAGTTGCAGCACAGATGGGGTTCGCCCCAGTGCTGCTTGGCTCATCAGGTGGGCAGGCGTCCTAGATGGTTGGCTGCCCTTGGATCACCCGTAAGATAACCCATCATTTAACATAACAGTGTATGTAATAACCCTGCAACAATTTTACCCAAACAAGAAATGTGTTGTGTGTTTATTTATTAGCATGCATGTTACATTGGAGGGGTGGGGAAGGTTGCCAATTGTGGTACTTAGGGGACTACAGCTGGCAGCATTTGTAGGTTTATTTTCTTGTTAGCAAATTGAAATTAAGCGCTTCTAGAAGTGGAATAAGCAGTTATTTACACACTGCTCTCTTCCTTTAAAACAATCTTGGCCAAGTGAGTGTAAGGAAACATTCTATGTGGATCACAAGGCCATACCCGACTTCGCATCTGGATAATCAGAAAAGTTTGGCCTGATGTTTTCAACCCTGAACATTTAACGTGCTGATAGCACCCAAACTGTGAAAGGAAGAAATAAGCCGAAAATTCTGACTAAAGCTTGAATAGTTGCAAACGCAGGATTCCTACATGTCCAAACACCAGGTTATAAAGGCATGTTCCTACATGTCCACAGACACTAGGTTATAAAGGCATGTGAGGCTTGAGCCCCAGCAATAATTTATGAGCAGGGCCTGTGGGCTGGGCCAGGACATTCCACATTGTTTACTGGCTGAACGTGCATGTGGCTCATGTATTGACTGCTGCATTTCTTGAGAAATATTAGAAATGGGAAACGGTGTGGCAGAGGGGCGTATCACAAGCCCCTGCAGCCACTGAGGTGCAGGGGGCACCCAGCCCTTCAGGGGCCTACCAGTGCTTCAGGGGACCCCCAATCTGGCCATTGTCAATGAATATAGGTGATATATGGGAGACTCAGGTGCCCCTAGTCACATTGTGCAGAGGCAGTGGCATTATTTTCGTCACGCTACTGGTGTGGCGTTATTACCAGTGCTGTTGACTGGGGAATAGGTACTAGTCTATGTGTGGGCTCAACATTCTGTGATTCTGGGCAAATCACTTAATCTACCCGTGGTGACACGACATGAATCAGGCCTTGTGTAATAATATAACAGTGCTCCTGTAAAGCACTCTAATGCCCTTGAGCTCGATTTGTGATATTTAAAACAGTAAAATTAAAAAAGGGGGCTGAGGTGAGATGTGTGAATGTGGATTGTTATGATTTTTTAAAGATTTCATTAAATAACCTGTGTTTTGCTAGCTTAGGACAACTATGGCCTTTGCAGCCACCTTTGTTGTGATGTTTCAGTCTAACACATGATCAGAGCTTCTGTTTATTCCATCATGATAAAGACTCGTACATCTCACTAGCTGAATATCTAAACTGTAGTAGATATATATGCAAAACGTACCCATCTAATGATGAGAAAACATGTCCCAGACTGTTGATTGCACCAGATCCTTATCTCTATTTTATCAGATCTTACCATTTATAAGGATCTCGTCGACTGGATCTTTTTATCTGCTAAAAAGTATAAAAGGGAGAAATTAAAAAAGATCCCCTTCATCAGTAAGACTCACCAAAGAAACTCAGAAAAATCACTAACTCTGACTAAAAATGTAAGGGTTTTATTACAAAGCCAAAAACAACTGAACATTCAAGCACCTCATTACAAGGTTGAAGAAATACATAGGCACTAACACAAAGCTCATCCTCCTGATTTATCTGATTCGATGCAAAGTAAAAATAATAAGCAATTCTAAAAAGATTAAACAAGCAACAATTGAACCGATATCTAAAGTAGTCTTCATCAGATTTACGGACAGAAGATTAATTAGGTTAATTCTGTCCCTACACTAACACTAATATGGCATCCCTACATAGCACCCTCCTAGAAAACCCAGGAAAGATGTCAGCTTGTGAAGACTTCCTCAGAAGTGCATTCACATTGGAAAAAGAGTCAATCTGTCTAAGTCTTCATTCCTAGAATCAAACCCTTCTCTTACCCTTCTAATGATTCTCTACTCTCATCAACCCTCTCTGCCTCTTCTGCCTCTTCTCCCTCGTCTGCCTAGCCTCCCTCATCTGCCTCTCCTCTCTCGGGGCACTGCCCCTAATATAAAATGCACAACTCCTTAAACACTCCCCGACACACCTCCTTTTGGTGCACATCTTCGGCAGGTGATTTTCCAGAACTTGTGCCTTATTCAAGAACGGTTGAGTTGTCCGTATACAGCATGGATGCTTGGTTATACCATACCACTGTAACTATGTAACATCTCCTCCATACCTAACTCCTAAAACAATGAGCATTAGTCTAGCTAACAAGAAAAATGTCCTTGCACCCTCAACAGAAAGCATGTGAACAGAGCAATCTTGCACATGGAAATTTCGCTGACTACGTTCTATTTAGAGTCTTCCCAAGGAAAACATATTTCAGGCCTTCTCGACTCTTCTAATATAAGAAACCACGGACAGGCTTTCCAGGGTAAAACATGAATCTTTATTTAATGCAGGCCTTTACACATTCAAACCTATACCACGTTAACAATATTACATTTTCTAAACATTGCATTTCTCATTTTAAGGTACTATGATCATCCCTATATGTGCAGACTTTTATAATGCACATTTCAGTCTAAAGTATTACATTACACACAAATAATTCATGAAGCACTAGCAACAAACAGTCACATTTTAAATGTCGATTACAGTTTCAATTCACACAAGCTAATTTTCTAGCAATACATGTACACAATTCATTATTACAGTTAAATTTTCTACTAATTCAATCAATCAATCAATCAATCATAACACTTGTATAGCGCGCTACTCACCCGGAAGGGTCTCAAGGCGCTTGGGGGGAGGGGTCCGCTAGTGCTCGAACAACCAGGTCTTGAGTTGTCTCCTGAAGGCGAGGTGGTCCTGGGTCAGCCGAAGATGGATGGGGAGGGAGTTCCATGTCTTGGCCACCAGCTAGGAGTAGGATCTGCCTCCGGCGGTGGCTCTTCGGATGCGTGGTACGGCGGCGAGGGCGAGGCTAGTAGACCGTAGCTGGCGGATGGGCGTGTAGAAGGTCAGGCGGTTATTGAGGTACTTGGGGCCCAGGTCGTGGAGAGACTTGTGTGCGTGGGTGAGGAGCCTGAATGTGATCCTCTTGTTGACGGGGAGCCAGGGCAGGTCCCTCAGGTGGCTGGAGATGTGGCTGCGTCGGGGGATGTCCAGGATGAGTCGGGCGGAGGCGTTCTGGATGCGTTGGAGTCTTTTCTGTAGCTTGGCTGTGGTTCCGGCGTAGAGGGTGTTTCCGTAGTCCAGTCGGCTGGTGACGAGGGCCTGGGTGACCGTCTTCCTGGTTTCGGTCGGGATCCATCGGAAGATCTTGCGAATGCTTCGAAGGGTGTGAAAGCATGATGAGGAGACGGCGTTGACTTGTCTGGTCATCGAGAGGGAGGAGTCCAGGATGAAGCCCAGGTTGCGTGCGTGGTCTGTTGGCTTGGGGGCGGTGCCCAGGGCTGGGGACCTCCAGGAGTCGTCCCAGGCGCAGGGTGATGGTCCCAGGATGAGGACTTCCGTCTTGTCTGAGTTCAGTTTCAGGCGGCTGTTCTTCATCCACTCGGCGACGTCTTTCATCTCTTCGTGTAGGCTGGTTCTGGCGGTGTCGGGGTCTCTGGTGAGGGAGAGGATCAGCTGGGTGTCGTCGGCATAGGAGATGATGTTGAGGTTGTGTTGGCGTGCGATGGCAGCAAGAGGTCTCATGTAGACGTTGAAGAGGGTGGGGCTGAGTGATGATCCTTGCGGGACGCCGCAGATGACTTCGGTGGCCTCGGATCGAAACGGGGGGAGGCGGACTCTCTGTGTTTTTCCGGCGAGGAACGAGATGATCCACTCCAGTGCCTTCTCTTGGATGCCGGTGTTGCTGAGGCGTTGGACTAGGGTGCGGTGGCAGACAGTGTCGAACGCTGCAGAGAGGTCCAGGAGGATGAGTGCCGCTGTTTCCCCGTTGTCGAGCAGGGCTCGGATGTCGTCAGTGGCTGCAATGAGGGTGGTCTTGGTGCTGTGGTTGGCTCTGAAACCGGACTGAGAGGGGTCGAGGGATCCGTTCGTCTCGAGGAAGGCGGCAAGCTGTCTGTTGACGATCTTCTCGATGACTTTGGCAGGAAAAGGGAGGAGCGAAATGGGGCGGAAGTTTTTGAGGTCGGTGGGGTCCGCTGTTGGTTTCTTCAGTAGGGCCCTGAGCTCGGCATGCTTCCAGCTCTCCGGGAAGGTGGCAGTGTTGAAGGAGGTGTTGATGACGTCCCGGAGTTGGGGTGCGATGGTGGAGTCGGCCTTGTTGAAGACGTGGTGGGGGCAGGGGTCGGTTGGAGATCCGGAATTAAGTGTTAAATTCAATTTGGGTTACACATGGGTGCAGACTAATGGTGATTATGATGCACGCTTACAAATCTCAGAATAACATAGCTCTCTATCACTGTATGATTCACTATGTAACAATTCACGTGCTGAGAAGAGATGACGAGAACACCCAAACCCAATGTATTTGAATCATGAGAATATCTTCTAATGTATTGTGTTGCAACTTCTTGCTTGAATCCCATTGGTCATAAGTATGAGAACTCTGTACTAAGGCAGTCAATGCGTAAACTCTTTGTCTAAAATACTATTAAAAAGTGTGATTTCTCCACACAAGGACCTAATTTTAGATAGATTTA
This sequence comes from Lissotriton vulgaris, assembly GCF_964263255.1. Lineage (NCBI taxonomy): Eukaryota > Metazoa > Chordata > Amphibia > Caudata > Salamandridae > Lissotriton > Lissotriton vulgaris. The sequence continues at coordinate 119,150,042 of NC_141690.1, forward strand.
TATTTGAACTTTACCAAGCCATATACTTATTGATTTTAATTCTTACTGAAGATAACATTGATGTCCCAGCTTTCTGTACTTTATATTTCAACTTACTGAGTAAAGCTTTAAAGTAAGATTCACATTTGAGTCACTTAAAATGCAGTTTAGCTTGGCAGACACTGAGTATTTCTGTTACCTACAGGTTTGTCACACGCTACTCACCCAGATCCCTAGCGACACGACACTCCCAGAAGCCTCACCCCTGGAAGACAGGGTACTAGACGGACATCTCCCAGAGAAATCCATTTCCCTCATATATAGGAAATTAAACAGCAACTTGGAAGATCCATTACTGACCCTTAGAGAGAAATGGAACGAAGATGGCCTAGAACTTGTCTAAGAAGACTGGCAGGAGGTGGTCTCTTCCCCTCAGATGGTTGCAATCCAAGCCAGACTGAGGTTAGTGCAGCTTAAAATACTGCATAGGACTTATGTAACTGGACCCCGCCTGGTTCAAATGGGTAGACAGAGAGCGGAGAGTGCAGAAGGGGATGTAGGGAACTGGGAACATTCATCCACATAGTGTGGAGCTGTCATGAAATAAAATAATATTGGGGAATGTGGGTGGTCTTGGGGATTAACATGCAACCAGAGGCTCGGAGGTGCTTACTAAATGTCTGGGAGCCCACGGACCTTAACACTTACACCACGCAAGGGCAACATTAGCATTTATGTTAGCAAAACGAAACATCGCTCAACAGTGGGGCGCTAGTCAACCGCCCCAAGTAGGGAGGTGGAAGGAGGATCTAGTCAGGTGCATGTACAGAGAGAAGTCAGTCTACGTAGCTAGGGGATGCCCAGGGAAATTGAACAAGGTGTGGGAAGCATGGAACCGTTACAGAGGCGATGATTGTCTCACACCTGCTCGACAGATTAACACTGATGCGCTTGAAACCCCTTGCCCTAAATTCATGTAATAACTGTACAGTATTTTGTGAAGAATACAATGACACTGAGAATGATGAAGTCACCTGCTTGTAATCAATTGATGCGTTTTAGTCAAAATGTTTAATAAAAAGAAATATAAAAAAATAAATGTAAAATACATTTTAAAAAGTAAGACTCTTGTCTGCCATCCTTATGAGATGTGCCTTGCTCGTCCTTGCTCTATGTCAGCTAGGTAAAAGGGACAGATTCAGCGGGGAGCACTAATTACAATACGGAGTAGGCTGCTCCCGATCAGAAATACAAATAAATATATGTAGATTTATGTGCTGACAGATGTCTGAACAGTCAAAGCTGCAATTCAAGATCATCTCTCATTATTTATGCCTTTTCCACCCCAAAAACTTTTTTTCAGGATTGTACTGGAATTGAGGTCAGGGACTCCATTGTGAACCCCTCTTCTTCTCCTTTCAGTCAAATAAGATCTTTAATGAACTCCAGAAACGTATGTGACTGTACTGGGATAAAAGGGGGAAGGGGCGATTGAGAGACACAAAATACTTTGTACGCATCATGGTCCGCTATCCTCAAAAGCACAGGCTGGTGGAATATGTGCAACATGGACCCTCAGTCTGCCATAGACTGACTGTTGAACCCTATATTCTGATAAGACAAGGTACCATTAATCTAAGTATACTTCTGTACAACAGGATATGTTGGCTTGTGAGTATGAGTAGAAAGGCTTACCAGGTTATGGAACTGGAGAGCTGCCACTAATCCTCAAATGATCAGAATACAGCCCATGAACCAAATACATAGGTCTGCCTTCAATAGTAAGGATGCCAGGGTGACTTGGAGTGTCCGCAGTTGGAGAAAGGACTCCAGAATAGCAACAGCAAAAGTTCAGTATCTTTGGAAGCAAGGGTTAACCTGAATTGTTCTAACCACCTGAAGGAACCAAAGGGAAGTAAGACAAAAAAGGTGCAAGGAACGCAAACGGTGCAAACTATGCGATAAGAATAGAGAACCCATCAACAGCTTTTGCCAGGCAAAATGTAATGCTGTGACTGGTGCTGTCTTATTCCTAACTGTTACTGACCTAGAAGTGCCTGGAACCTTATGGCCCCTTTCAGAATGTTGCAGCTTTTATGGAATGACCCTGCTCTTGCCACAGAAATACTTGCCATCTCTTGCCATGGAAGTGCTGATCAGTGTTACCCTGAGACTCTACCTTTCTTTGCCTTCCTGGCCATCACTCGGCTGTCAGCCACAGTTTCCATGCAGGCCAAAAGCAAGCACGCAATAAAGAGTCTGAGAGATGAAACCGTGTCCCTGCAGCTTTGGGAATTATCCATAGAGAGCATTAACTCCAGAATTCACACATTTAAGGCAAACTATATGTTTGGTGAAAACCTGTCCTCGTAAATGCACCAAACAGAGGTACCCCTTGCTTTAAAATGTCATTTTGACTCATTCAGAAGGCCAACTCCTCCATATATGGAAAATATGCATGTGATTTATATTAGAAAAATAATTAACATTTTTTTTCATGTTTCCATTTGGGAAAATATTTAATTCAATTTTTATAGTGCTCAAACAGTCATGGGGTCTCTTAAGGGCACCAATAAAAGCAAAACATGATCATAAACCTTTTATACACTTGCATGTGGTTCATGTCTGAAAGCATGCACTGTAAATTGCAAATATGCATGTATATAGAATACACATTACTAAGACTTTACCTCATCTATGACTTCAATGAAGGGCACAACAAGGTTGTGGCAGCCTTTCTTAGGATTCAGGATTCAAGTGGCAATAATGCGCATTGCCCTATGCTATTGTTTTCCTTTCCAAATGTAATAGTGTTAGATCTGAAATAAGAATAACAAAAAATACCTCAAATACGATACTCTGTCAGCACAAAAGATGGCACAATTTATTGGAAACCAACAAACAATGCAAATACGTGCAGCACGGAGGAACACAGCAAAGTGACTGAATGCCCAATGATGTGATGTTACTGACAACTTTTATAGGCCCAAACCACAAAGGATGCAGCATCATAATATACGCAATGCAAATTAAGCATTGGTAAGCATGGGTCATTTGACCAATTGGCAACTGCCTAAGCTGCGCCATACCATCTATGGCCTGAAAATCACTGTTGCTGATCACGTGTACCAAGTAGGTAGCTTTGGGGACTTTCCACTGTAATGCAATGTATTATGTTGGTACTTTTGCATTAAAACGTATCAAAAATATTTTGAAATACAATATGCTGAAATATGTGTAGCTAAGCTTTTCTATTTTCGGATCCTTCTTATGGACGCCTTACGTTTCAATAGCAGTTTTATTTAAGACAAAATGGAAACGTACAACCATTTTGTGCAGAGATTTCTGTGTTAACTGAGCAGGGCCTAAGGAACGAATTTCAAGCATTTGATATCATTGGTTATCAAATGAAGAAGGATGGCTTCTGCATTAGGAGTTGGTCCCTGATTTCTGGGTTCAAGAGATTGCAAACTTGGGCTTCCAACCTTGATTGCTTGCGTATTTATTGTTTTTGAGTTAGGAATATTACTTTCAGGGTCAGCTTCCAAATCCACTAGGAATCTTTTCCAAATGGTAAATAGGCTTGCCTCTCCCCCTAACTCTTCTTCCTCCTCGACTTCTCAATCACAGCATTTCTGTGACTCTCTTGAAATCTACTTTCACAACAAAGTTGAAACCACCCCCATAATCTTCCCATGAGTGTTATAATTGATCAGAATGATCTAACTTTATCTTGCTTCAGTCAAAATCAGCCAACCCTTCAAGAATTTCCAGCTATCTCCCGGGAATTATTGATACAGCTTATTAAATCCACTAAATCTGTGGCTCCCTGGGACCCCTGCCCCCCTAAGATACTACATGATCAAGCTGACTTTATGCTCCCATCCATGAACAAACTATTTAATAATATTTAAAAGCTTGGTTATTAACCCACGGAATAGAAAAAAGGCTTCAATTTTACCACTATTCAAAAAAACCAGCATTGATCCAGCACTAGAGATAAGCTACCACCCAAAAGCAAGACTTCCTTTCTTTGCCAAGGTCCTAGAGAGGCACATTATGCCATTCTTACTGTCTTTTAGGGGGAAAATTGTATTCTTGATCCATCTCAATTCGGCTTCAGGAAAGCTCATAGCACAGAGACTGCACTGATCTCTGTGTCTGAAGAAGTTAGGGCCATTTTAGATCGAGGAGACAAGGCAGCGGTGGTCCTTTTGGACCTCTCCGCTGCTTTCCATAGAGTAAGTCATACAATCCTGAAACAACAATTGAGTGAGATAGGCATTCAAAGTCCTGCGTTCCAATTCCTTTGCTCGTTTTTAGACAACAGGGAACAAACAGTGAATCTCGGTGGCTTTAGTTCCAAGCCTTTTTCGCTACCCTGCAGTGTGCCTTAGGGCTCAACCTTGAGCTCTACCTTGTTTAACATTTATGTGGCTCTGTTCATGAGCATTATAAAGTAATTCCACTTTTTTTTACCATATCTTACAACTGATGACACTCAAATTGTGGTTCCCATAAATAAGGATTTAGGCGGGGTAGCCACATGTTTCAATAACTGTATGTTGGCTATTTTTAACTGGATGTCTTCCCATTGCTTAAAGGTGATTTTGGAAAATCACATGCCCCTCACTGCTCACCGCTATGGCCCTTTTATTGCTGCTCCTAAGTTGTACCTATGCAGTGCGCTATACCATGCCCCATGCGGTCTTCCTACGGAAGCAGGGATAGTTATGTAGTAAGCCCTTTACAGCAGCCACCACACACAAATCACAATAGGGGTAATCCCCGGTACCTCAAATTTCTGGGTTGTTCTTAGCTCCTCCAATCTGTGTCATCCTCTGCTCTGCATGTGGCGGTGGTCAGGGGCGGGTGAGAGATAGGGTGAGTACCGCAGAGCAATGTGGACTCGTTGGTCCAAAGGAGCAAAGGTGACTGGGGGTGAGTCTGTCATGTGGCTAGGATGCCGCTGGAGCAGTGGGTGAATAGGCGTGCAAATCAAAATGGCTTTTTCTGTCAGCCAGTGGTAGCTCAGGAGTCTGTGCCGGCATGTGTATGGTGGGAATCAGGAGGAGTCGGAGAAACAAGGTGCAGCGATTGCAGTGGTCATCGACCATGACTGTGCAATCGTGGGACGCGCCTCTATCTCCCAGAAACAGCTACTAGCGGAGCATGACAGGAGCCGTAACTCCCCTTTTATTGCATATGTCACCCCTAAGGTAGGCCCTAGGTAGCCCATAGGGCAGGGTGCATTGTAATTAAAGGGTTGGACATTTCCTGATAGGGAAAAACTCCTAAGTCCATTTTTCACTACTGTGAGGTCAACCTCTTCCATAGGATAACATTCGGTTACCGTATTACATTTATTAAGTGCTAACCTGTGATTGGGAACAGGTAAGCATTTCGTGTTTGATGTCTGAGAAATTGTAATTTAAAACCCTTCTTAATGGTAAAGTCAGATTTTAAGTTACAATTTTCAAAATGTCACTTTTAGAAAGTTGGCCATTTCCTGCCACATTCCATGTCTGCAGCCTGTCCTGGGTCACATGACTAGGTTTTAAGCAATTGGGCTTTGTTGATTCCTCATAGACAGCCACTCATTTGAGGGATTAGATGTGCCTGGATGGGTCATCACTGGCAGGATGGTGGGGCAGAGGTGGGAACAGCCCACTTGCAACTGAATAGGCTGTGCTCTGCCTTCACACAAAGGACTTGTCTCCTCTTCATTGTCCATAAAACTTCAAGCACTTCAAAGGGAATTCTCCGGAAACTTCTCCTACTTCAAAGAAGGTGGTAGGTATAAAATAGGACCCTCAGAGCCAATCTTAAGTTCTCATTCTGGACCTGTGTAAGAACTCTCAGAGGACAGTCTACTGTGTACTCTACAAGACTGCCTTGCTGCAATTGAAAGAACTGCTTTGCTGCCTGGAGCCTGCCTTGAACCCTCTGAGGCCTGCCCTGCTTCTTGAACCTTGTTCCATTTCTTGAACCCAGGACTACAAGGGTGAATTCAAGGGGTAGTTGGCTGGCCTCCTGGCCTCCTGTTCCGTCACAACCACGCCCGTTATTTAGAACCTTCAGCACAGCGCGAAAATTCGCGCCGCGCTGAAGTTGCTAATCAAGATTTACTACATTCTTGTACATTTGGTGTAGGAAAAATGAGTATTATGTAGTGAGGCTGGTTAGACTTCACTATGTAATACTCTCACAATAACCCAAAGATTGTCCTTGGATTCACAATAATAAATCCTTGGCTCAGTCTTGGTAGTGTGGCAAAGAGCAGTCAGCATTTACTAGGAACATGTGTCAAGCATTTCAGAGCTCCAACATGGACGATAAGTAATTGACATGACTCGCTAGAAATCCAACACCAATTTATAAAAATAAAGCAGATTTCTATATTAATTTAGACACTAAAAACAAACATAATCAGATATATATATATTTGTATTTATTTATTTGTAGGTTTGTAACGCACTAGAATCGACTCTATACAGAGTATCTCTGCGCACAGAAGAAAAAGAGAGAGAGAAATAAATAGACTAGCAGCTTCAGTTTAGCATATAGTTCAATTCAGTGTGGACATAGGTACATAGGCTAAGTCTGGAATAAGAATGTTTTAAGTTTTTTTCTAAATTTTTTAATTTTCTGGGCATTCCCTAAGGTCAAGAGGAAGTTTATTCCACCAGGTGGGTCCGACAACCGATAAGGCTTTGCCCCCTTGTCTGACCTTCTTTGTGATTGGTACTCTCAATAAAAGTTGGCCACTTGACCTGAGAGATCGGGTGGGGTTATATGGGATGAATTTATCCTTCCAATAGGAAGGCCCACATCCATGTAGGCTCTTGTGGATCAGGCAGCAAGTCTTAAAATTGATCCTCTTACGGACTGATAGCCAATGTAATTTATCCAGGAGGGGTTTCGATGGCGTTCTTGGAGGGGCATTCAATACTAGCCTCGCTGCAGTGTTTTGTATCACCTGGAGTTTTGCTAGGACACCTTCATTGGCTGACATCAGGAGTCCATTGCAATAATCCAGGCGACTCAATACTAATGTCTGTACCAGAGTTTTTCTGGTGGAGTCTGGTAGTATTGGAAAAACTTTTCGTAAAAGTCCAATAACATGGAAACATTGGCCAACCACCCAGTTACCATGTTGTTTAAAAGAAAGCTCTTGATCAAGGCGTACCCCTAGGTTTTTTACAACCTGTTTAGGTTCTGGCACTTGGCCGAGCTTATACGGCCACCAGTCCGGCGTCCACAAAACTCTAGCCTTCCCGAAAAGCACGACTTCGGTCTTATTTACGTTGCATTGGAGATAGTTCGATGTCATCCACTTTGCCACAGCTTTCATGCCTTCGGAAAAGGCCGTCCTCACTTCGTCGGTGAGACTTTTAAAAGGAAACAAGAGCTGGGTATCATTCGCGTATGAGACGGGGATGAACCCATACTCTCTCAGAATTCTGGCCTGGGGTGCCCCCTTTGTGATGTTAGTCTCAACCGACCGAAATGACCCCATGCTAACAGCTTGGGTACGGTTAGATATAAAGCTCTTTAACCAGGCTAATGCTGTGCTCTCAATGCCGATCATGGTCAGACGTTTGATTAAGATATTATAGGATATTGTGTCGAACGCTGCCGACAGATCTAATAGTACCAGGATAACAGAGTACCCTTTATCCTGGTACATATGAAGATCATCAGTCACTGATAGCAGTGCAGATTTGGTGCTATGTTTTGGTCTAAAGCCAAATTGAGAACAATCTAGCCTACCAGTCTGTTCGATATAGTTTGATACATGTTTATTAACATGTTTCTCTATAAGTTTCCCCAAAAAAGGAAGTAAAGATATAGGCCTATGGTTAGACATATCAGTCCAGGGGGTAGAAGGGTTTTTCCTGATATGCCTCACTAGTGCATTCCTCCATTCCCCAGGAACTTGACCTTCCATCAGTGAGAGATTCACAAGACATTGAATCTGTGGGCTCAGAGTCTTCCCTACTATCGTCACAATTCTGGCCGGAATGATGTCTGAGGGAATAACGCTCTTAATCTTGCCTAGATAGCATTTGATCTCTACCTGTGAGATGGGAGGAAACGTTGAATATATAACTGGAGTAATAGATTTTAGAAGAAAACATAAATCAAAGCGATTCAATACTGAGGAACTTTAGCATTGCGGTCAATGGTAAAAAAAACACTAGTGACAATTGTTTGCTTGCAGGTCAAGTTGCATGGAACCCACTGGGGACGTTAGGTGATGCAGGTCCCAAGGCCAAGCCAAGACAGTCAGTTCGATTTTACCTGGCTCAAGAAGCCTGAGTCCAGAGTTGTCCTGGATGTCCTTGATGCTGAAGCTGGAGCTAGGAGGGAGCTGGTATTACTGCTTACATAGTGCTGGTGAGGAAACAGGGGCAAAATGTCGACAACTGGGTCACTGGAGTGGTCAGTTCAGGGTGCTGCGGAATTCCTTTGTGGGCAGCTTTAAGTAAAGGTAGTGGTTGTCGGACCAGCCACCAACAATCCTTGGCAGCTGGAAGTTAATCAATTAGATATTTTGACATTCGGAAGTCCGGGGGGAAGCAGTAGGCATCTAAAACTTGCTGAAGGTCAGGACCATGTTTCCCACAATGTACTGGACCATTTACTTTGGAAGGATCCCTCGGAGGGCCTACTTTGCTTCCAGTACGTTGTTTTACCTGTGGGCTGCAGGGGACTAGTGCCACTAGTACAAGGGAGTCTGGAGTTCCCTTTGGCTTTCAAATGGGTCCTTCTGTCTGGGGGAACTGGTCTTTCATCCTGGACGAGTTGCAGTCGTGCATTTCCTGGAAGGTTTCCACAGGTGCAAGGTATCATGCCTTTGCTTTGTGCAGATACTGTTGGTGCAGACACGGGTCTCTTCTTTGGCCTTTGTTGCAATTTGAATCAGAACTGAGGTTCTGGTGCCAGGTTGTCCCTAAATTCTAGATTTAGGGGGTTTAGGGGTGTGGGTGCAAGTGGCCAATTGACTTCTCTCGCAAGCAGCTAATCCGCCCCTGATGTGACCACATCTGGGGGTGTCACCTTTTCTACCCAGAACCCTCTATTTTACCACTTTTAAAAATTCCAGAAACCTTCATTTGCTATATAAACCAGGTAGCCCACCCGAGGGGTGTGGTCAGCCTTCTGGGGTGTACGTCTCCTGACTACATAATATTCCTGCCTGCCTGGGTACAAATGCGCCTGACAGCAGGGAGCGGGCTGTTTTCCTCCTATGGTAAGCAGTCTGGTTGCATAACAGATGCGGAGGAAGCTTTGAAGCTCACCGCCTTAATGTGTCACTTCACTAGCCATCCTGTCATTGAGGGGGGTGTCCCAAAACACGTGTCCAGGGATGGCGAAGATAGCGAAGATAGCAGAGAATCGAAAGAAGATGCATTGCGGAGCACGAACTACACTTACCACACTCCTGAGGGGTGATCCCGCTGGTGTGTGAGTAGTGTGCGACCCCACCCCCAATTGTAATGTTAAAGCTCCCTCGAGCAGTGGGCTGACGAGCCTGGGACCCGCACCTGCGCGCCTGAGTGGTACTAAACCTGGCAATATTTGGCAGCCACCGGCAACCCCAGAACACGGCCTAATCCCTGCTGATGAGGGGTAAATACCCCAAAACACGTGTCCAAGGATGGCGAAGATAGCAGAGAATCGAAAGAAGATGCATCGCGAAACACGAACTACACTTACCACAGTCCTTAGGGGCGATCCCGCTGGTGTGTGAGTAGTGTGCGACCCCACCCCCAATTGTACTGATGAAAATCATGGCAGGGGTGATGAGACAAGTTGTTTGCCCCTTAATCACTTATAGTAGTCCTTAATGGAAAGGGCTATTATATGGACAAATAAGCATGCACTTATATGTCCACACCTTTAATATGATGCACCCTGCCTCATGGGCTCAGAAGATCTACCTTAAGGGTGGCTGGCATATATTAAAATAATGCCTTGAATTTTTGAGTTTTTTGTTATAAATCTTCACAAAATGTATAATTCCACACTAGAACTCACTTATTGAGTCACACCTTTCCTATTTGACGGCATTTTTGATATGCTGATTTTATATCTTATCTTGAGACATATTGCCTAAAAAAATTGAGGTTAACACCATTCCTGATCCACCCAACCCATGGGCATGTTTTTAAGGTGTAAGGTTTCAGGGGTTCAGGGTATCCACAAGTTGTGGTAGCAGAGGATAGGTCTGAGATAAGGGATGGCCTTAGAGACTCCTTTTTGTCCTGTCTCTAGACTGGCCTTTTTTCTAAATTCAAAAGTTTATTTTGGATTATTTGCTGAGACCTGGGGATTGCGCCACAGCAGTGCTGTCCCTGAGCAAAAAGGATTGTGAGTATTACTAAGGTGGGATGATTCCTGAGATTGAGAGAGTTTAGTGTGTTGATAATTGTTGTACCTGGCCCTTTTGAAGGCTCGTTCCTAAACTTTTTGCCTCTCTCTTGTATTTTTTCTGACCTGCTTTTGTTGGCTTTAGGACTATGAGCACATTACCACTGCTATCCAGTGTTAAAGTGCATGTGCTCTCTCCTTTAAACGTGGTATGATTGGCTTACACCTGTTTGGCATATTTAATTTACCTTTAACCCTTGTACAGTGGTGTTCCTTATACCCAGGGTCTGTAAATTAAATACTACTAGTGGCCCAGAAGCACTGCTTGCGCCACCCACAGACGAAGCATTTTAAACCTGTCTCAGGCCTCTGCAATTGCAGGGCCTGTGTGCGCAGTTTAATGCCACAGTGACTTCGTATTCCCAGTTATTTGCCAAGCCTGAAACTCCCCTTTTACTTCATATGGATCACCCCAAAGGCAGACCCCAGGTAGACCTATGGGCAGGGTGCTGTGTTGGTAAAAGGTAGAACATGTGCCTTCATAGTGTGGCATGTCCTGATAGTGACAAACAGCCTATTTGTTTTCTCACTGCTTTGAGTGCTACTTCTCCTATCATAAGTTTGCATTGGGAATTCCCTGGTATGTTTTTCTGTGGTAATTTCTGATCTGGAAAAATTTGTATTGCCATGTTTGGTATGTTAATGTTAATGTTAATGTTAAGGGAAATTTATTGAGCGCACTGTCACCATGAGTTTCCTGGCGCTGATAGGACACTGAGGTTGAGCAAGAGGAGTTTAGTGGGGATGTGAAAAGAGCAGAGTTTTTAAAGATTTCCTAAAAGATAGGAGGGAGCAAGAGGTCTTGAGTGAGAGTGGAAGAGAATTCCATAGCTTGGGAGCCAGGTGAGAGAAGCTGCGGCCGCCAGATTTAGTGAGTTTAAACCGGGGGATAACTAGAAGCTGAAGGTGGGTGGACCTCAAGGTGCGGGTAGGACGGTAAGGGGTGATCAGGGACTTCAGGAAAGCACGGAAGGGACCAGTTAAGGCTTTGAAGACCAGGCAACAGACCTTGAAGGCTATTCTTTCACTGACTGGTAGCCAGTGTAGTTGATGTAATAGAGGTTTGGCCGACTGCCATCTAGGGATTTTAAATGCCAGTCTGGCAGCCTGGTTCTGGATGATCTGTAGCCTAGCCAGCTGGGATTTGGGGAGGCCATGGTATAGGGCGTTAGAGAAGTCCAAACGGGACATCACCAAAGCTATTAAAACTTGTAGCAGGGCTTCGGAAGTCAGAAGATGGGCAACTTTCCGTATCCTGTATAGCTGGAACATACAGGAGGATGTTACAGCACTCACCTGGGCCTTGAGAGTGAGCTCAGAGTCAATAATGACCCCGAGACTCTTTACACAGCCAGCGGGAGAGGGAGGTGACCCAAGCTCAGTTGGCCAGTACTGAGGGCCCCAATGGGGGGCACTTCTCACAGGGAGGAGAAGCTCAGTTTTGCCAGGATTGAGCTTTAATTGATTTTGGTTCATCCAGTGTTGGATGTGTGTCATAACCGCCTGGAAGTTGGTGACGGCGTCAGGGGAGGTGAGGGGGAAAATAATTTGTAAATCGTCCGCGTAATTGAACACTGTGACGTCCCACCTACCTAGGGAGTGAAGGAGAGGTTGAAGGTATAAATTAAAAAGGAGGGGGAACAGAGAAGATCCCTGGGGGACCCCGCAGGATGAAGGAACACTGGTGGCGCTAAAGGGACCCAAGCTCACTGCTTGAGATCTACCCTCTAGGAAAGATTTGACCCAGGACAAGGCAGGCCCACAGACTCCGGCGGCCTCGACACGGTGGAGTAAGATGTTATGATCCACCGTGTCGAATGCCGCCGATAAGTCTAGTAGGACTAATGCCTGGGGGTGTCCTCTGTCAGCATTGCTTCTGAGGTTGTCCAACACGGCGAGAATCACAGCCTCAGTGGAATGGGCTGGTCTAAAGCCGGCCTGGTTTATTGCCAGGAAGTTGGACTCCTCGATAAATTGCGAGAGGCAAGTAGTAACATGTGCCTCCAGGATTTTAAATTTTGATAGGGTCCGTCCAGCACTCTGGTTTTTATGGTTATTTTCTTTTCAATTTAATCCTTTCGTTGTTGTGCAACATTACCTAGTGTTTTAGTCTGAAAACACTTTGTAAATGTATGACCAGAAGTGAGACATCGGGAAAACCCGTTATCTAGATGGTAATGTTCTGCACACTTTTACTTGAACCTCTTGGTTCTCTTCAGGTCTACTTATAAACAAAAATAATGATAATCCATTCCATGAAATACTCCTTATTTCAAAAATTTCTGTTTATTTCTTCCTTATAATTCATGTGAATCCTTTAGTTTCCAGGACAATTCAAATTAACATCTCCCATTTACCCAATGCATTTCGGGTCTATGGTGACCCTTCTTCGGGGGTCTCTATTGGAGAAATCAAGAAAAATGCAATCAGCCCTTTAACCTATATAAGTGTATACATTGACTTTTACATGCATTTACATCCACTCTGTTCTTTAGTGTAAACAAACATCTAAAGGTCATGGCATGTCCTATTATAACGATCCCTGAATAGCCTACCTTGCAATATTTACGCTGTTCACAAAAAAATGTGCGTTTTTAATTTAGCGCTAAAAAATGTACCAAACCACGAAGCCATACTAAACGCTCCAAGCAAAACTAACTTGACCTAGTTTAACAACAAAATATCTCAGAACTGAAAAAAGTTAAGCCTAACAAACATTCTGCTCCTCTACGGTGCTTTACTTACTGAGAAATGAAAACGTCCCTCGTTTACGCGATATCAGCCAATCCGCTACTTCCTGACTATCGGTGCAAAGCTATTTAAAGCTCCATACTCTCTAATTGGCTCAGTTTGCGATCACGTGATCGCGACGACGGACTGAAGTGCAGTCCTAGTTTCATTCTTAAAATGAACTTAAATATCAATGAAAATGTATAAAAAATGCCTCCTAAAAGAGAATCTATAATGCCACAAAAGAACTGATCCATGGTTAGAATTAATTAATTCCGTGTCATATTAACTGCATACTCTTCGTAATTGAGTATACTCAATATTTGTTGTTCTGAAAGGCTGCCTCATGTGAAACACAAATATAATAACACATGTTAGTGACAAATAATAACTAATAAAACAATTTCTAAAGACACTTGGTGTCGGCCATTTTAGGTAGGGGAGTTCTCACTGTAAATGTCATGCAAGGAAATAAAGTTAGCTTTCCACAGTCTATTTACAAAAAGCAGGATAATTCTATCCTGTCATTCAGTCCATTTGGTTGTAAGCTGCCCATCTTCTTTATCCAAAAGTATTCAGATCTCAGTCTTAGTTTGTGTGAGTCTTTCTCGGGGTGATGTTTGATAACTTCCAGTATTGTAAAGCGTAATTGTGCCACATTATGTCCTGCTTCTAACCAGTGTGTTGCCAATGTAGATTTCAAGTTTTTTAAGCGGATGTTACTCTTATGCTCTGTTATTCTTACTTTTATTTTTCTTTCAGTTTGACCTATATACAATTTTCCACATGGACACTTGATTCCATAAATAACGTTCTTTGTGTCACAGGTTCCTGAATGTAACAAGGTCACCTTCTTGCCTGTCATTGGGTGTGTGAACATTTGTCCTATATTCACATTGTTGCAATGGATGCAGTTTTCACATCTCTGCATGCCTTTGTAGTTGATTTCATTAGGTTTGTTTTTCTTTTTTAACAGTTCTTTCAAGTTCTTAGACCTGTTGTAGGCAAACGTTATCCTATCAGCAAAAAGTGGTTTTAAATCCGGTTCTCTTGCTATAAGTACCCAATGTTTTTTCATGATGTTGGCTATTTTTACTGATTGTAGAGAATGTTTTAGGACACATACTGTCTTTTTTTTTTCCCCTCTCTCTTTCGTGACTAGTAAAGACTCTCTCTTCATATTCAAGACTTTGATTTTGGATTCTTCCAATAAAGGTGTGGGATAACCTCGTAGTTTGTACTTTTGGATCTGTTTGTCGATGGTGGAGAGCAAATCTTGTGGATCAGATGTGATCCTTTTTTGGCGAATAAATTGAGATGTTGGAAGGTGTTTCTTTAAAGAAAAATGATGGAAGCTTTCATAGTGTAGGCCACTGTTTCTGTCCGTTTCTTTAGTGTGCACACTAGTTCTTATTTTGTTCTGTTCAAGATGAATTTTTACATCTAAAAAAGCCAATTCTTTCTGGTCCATTTGGTAAGTGAATTTGATCCGATCATGAACACTGTTCAATCTCTTCAGTCCGTCGTCGCGATCACGTCATCGCAAACTGAGCCAATTAGAGAGTATGGAGCTTTAAATAGCTTTGCACCGATAGTCAGGAAGTAGCGGATTGGCTGATATCGCGTAAACGAGGGACGTTTTCATTTCTCAGTAAGTAAAGCACTGTAGAGGAGCAGAATGTTTGTTAGGCTTAACTTTTTTCAGTTCTGAGATATTTTGTTGTTAAACTAGGTCAAGTTAGTTTTGCTTGGAGCGTTTAGTATGGCTTCGTGGTTTGGTACATTTTTTAGCGCTAAATTAAAAACGCACATTTTTTTGTGAACAGCGTAAATATTGCAAGGTAGGCTATTCAGGGATCGTTATAATAGGACATGCCATGACCTTTAGATGTTTGTTTACACTAAAGAACAGAGTGGATGTAAATGCATGTAAAAGTCAATGTATACACTTATATAGGTTAAAGGGCTGATTGCATTTTTCTTGATTTCTCCAATAGAGACCCCCGAAGAAGGGTCACCATAGACCCGAAATGCATTGGGTAAATGGGAGATGTTAATTTGAATTGTCCTGGAAACTAAAGGATTCACATGAATTATAAGGAAGAAATAAACAGAAATTTTTGAAATAAGGAGTATTTCATGGAATGGATTATCATTATTTTTGTTTATAAGTAGACCTGAAGAGAACCAAGAGGTTCAAGTAAAAGTGTGCAGAACATTACCATCTAGATAACGGGTTTTCCCGATGTCTCACTTCTGGCCTCCAGGATTTTAGACAGGAAAGGCAAGAGGGAGATGGGCCGGTAGTTGGTGAGGACCGCTGGGTCCGCGCCAGTTTTTTTTAGCAGAGGCACTAGTACAGCCTCCTTAAATGACCTGGGGACTGTGCCAGAGTTAAGGGAGGTGTTGAGTAAGGGTAGGATACAGTGCGGTAGAGTGTGACAAATGTCGCGAAGTACTGAAGGAGGACAGCAGTCCTTGGGGGAACCGGATTTCACTCGGGTGGCCAACTTGGCAAGGGAGTCGGAATCGAGCGGGGGGGAAACAGGACAGAGTGGAGATGTTAGCAGGGGGGGCTACAGCTGCAACTGAGGGGAGGGAATAGGGAATGAAATTTTTAATTGCCGAGATCTTGTCGATAAAGAAGGAGTTTAAGGCATTGCATGACTCTGCGGAAGGGGGCAAGTTCGGGAGTGTCCTGGCGTCCGATGTTAATTCGCCGAGGACCTTAAATATCTCTTTAGATTTGTTAGGGGCTGTTAATATTCTCTCGGAGACGAAAGCAGACTTAGTTGTAGTAATGGCTTTTTTATAATCTTTGCGTGCGGACACGTACGCCTCCCTATCAGTGCTGAGATAGTTACGCCTCCACCTACGCTCCAGTTGACGCAGCTCAAGATGTTGTTGTTTCAGGGCTGAGTTGAACCATTTATGGGATTTGCTGTGGCGTGAGCGAGGGAAGCCGGACAGGGGGGCGAATTGGTCGCTAGCCGTCGTGAGCCAATGAGTGATGTTTGCGTCCAGAGTGTTGACGTCTAGAGTGTTATTAGATAAGGATTGGGTCTCCGCGAGGAAGGAAAGGAAGGCAGAGGAATCAAGAGCATTCCATTTCGGAGCGGTCCCACCGTCCAGAGGGGGGGGGCCTAACCAGACCCTTTACAGAGATGGAGGACTCAATCAATGAATGGTCGGACCAGACGCAAGGGGAGATAATCGGGCAAGATAGCGATACCCCCTGCGTCCAAATGTGGTCCAGGATGTGACACCCGGTATGAGTAGGGGAGGTGACGTGCTGGATCAAATTAAGGCTGAGGAGTGCCTCAAACAGTTCGGTGGCGTGGGGGCCAGCATCGGCATGATTGAACCAATAATTAAAATCGCCAAACATGGCGATGCGGGCCGAAGATGTCAACAAGGCGGAGAGCTGTTCACTAAGGGCAGCAGGAAACAAGGGCATAGAGGTAGGGGGGCGATATAGGACAATGAGGGTCAAAGCACCAGCTTCCATTGCCAGGCTGATGACAAGGTTCTCAGCGTCAGGGAGACATAGCAAGGAAGATGCAATGAGAGTCAGATCTTTGCGTATGACTGCCGCCACCCCTCCGCCACGGCGGGCAGTGGGCCGATTGGCGTTCAGCATGTAGTAGTTAGAAGGTAGGGCAGCCAAGATGTCAGGGAGGGAGAGATCAGACAGCCAGGTCTCAGTGAGCAGCAAGATGTCAGGGTTCTCAGCTGTCAGCAAAAGAAAAATATCGACATGATGTTGGGGGAGGGACCGTGTGTTAAGATAGAGTATGCGGATGCGAGTCTCGGGCGGGGTGGGGGCTGACGGAGACACCCAGATAAGTCTGGGAGAAGACAGTTCAGCCGAGATGCCAAGGGACACGAGGCGATCCCAGGTTGTAGACAAAAGGGCGCAAGAGGGATGCTGAAGGCTTCTCAGTATAGCGGAAGAGTAAGTCATGGGAGAGGTAGCATCCCGGGGCCCTGGTCCTGTCTGGCCGCGGACGGGCGCAGACGAGCTTGCCTTAGGCGCGCCCGCTGCGCCCGTCTGCTGCGCGTACGTGTAAAACACATGCTCTTATGGGGAGATAGGGGGCGTGGCCTCGTGCAATGTTTGGAATAGTGGTGAAAAGTGTTGCTAATTAGTGTAAGTGGATTGTTTATTACTATTGTAGAAATGCCACTTTTAGAAACTGGGTATTTCTATGTGCTTATAGCTCTTTGTGCTTTGCAGCCTGCCTTCAATCCATATGTAGGGCAGAGTGACTGCTGGTTGTGCATGCTTTCCAGATAGCCATCTCACAGGAAGAGTTGGGTGTATCAGTGTTGCACCTGCATTCATCTGCATACTGAATTGTCTTCCTGGGATGGGAGAAAGCGAGGTGGGGCACACTTACATCTGTATAGGCTGGGCCCTGCCCTTACACAAAGGGCTTGTTTACCCCCTACTGATGTCTGGAGCCAGGACAGGGTTTGAATGGGGGTGTTGTGCACTTCTAAAAGTTATTTTACAGTTACCTCCACATCAAAGACATTCTGAGTATAAGTACAGAGGCTCTGATCCATGATTTTAGACAGTGCATGGGACTTGTAACTAGACGCTGCCGGCTCTACATGTTGTATTTTTGTGCCTTTTGTCTCTTGTGCCCTGTTGTCTTTTCATGTCTTTTTGTATCGGTGAGTCTTTTTTTGCCTGTTTTTCACTGTTGCCGCTTTCACTCCCTTTCCTGCGTCTCCTACCACTAATGGCCTCTCCACGCCCGCGTATTCCCGCTCCAGCCTCCCTGTTGCTCTCTCTCCCTTGACCCCTACTTAATGGGGGCAGCTGTGCGACAGGGTGAGCAAGACCTCAGACCTCCAGGTCAGGAAAACTGCTCTCCCCTTGCACAGATCCGTCATTGCGCCTCTGCCTCCTGCGCCTTCTGGTCTCCCGGTACGGTGTTCGAGGTCCTCCTCCACCCGCAGACTCCTGCCTGAGCCTCATCCCTGGTGGTCCAGTGGGAGAGCTTTGCTCTTCTGCTGGTCCGCTTTGCCAGCCTTTCTGTTTGTTTCCCCTGCTTTTGTCTGTCGTGCCATGCTTGTCTCTCTGTGCCTAGTTGACCATGTGTGCAGTTTGTGCCCCTTTGTCTCTTGTGCCTTGTTGTCTGTTTCTGGCTTTGTCTCTTGTGCCTTGTTGTCTTTTTGTGCCTTTCTATCTGGTGCCTTGTTGTCTTTCTGTGCCTTTTTGTCTCATTGTGCCTTTTTTTGCCTGTTTTTCACTGTTGCCACTTTCGCTCCTTTTCCCGCCACTGCTGCCCCTGCGGCCTCTCCCCCCTGCGTGTTCCTGAACCCGCCTCCCAGCTGCTCTCCCTCCCTCTCCCCCTACTTAATGGTGGCTGCAGGCAGCAGGCATGCAGCTGGTGCGTCAAAGGCAAGCCTGTTTGCGTGTGACCTGACCCTGACCAGCGCCCCTCATCCTCCGACACCCCACTGCTCCGACTCAGCAACCTTCCACACACTCCACCCAAGAAGAAACAACAACTGCTAGCTGTTGATGCAAAACACCACCCGAGGCCAGTTCTCCTGCCGACACTGCTGCCGCACCTTTGCCCACCTCCGGAGACCACCTACGGCTATCGCCAACCCATCGGACGCCAGCGAGACCAAGCCCCTAAGATGCATCCTCCTCAATGTACGCTCCCTACCCAGACATGTAGTGGAAACATGGGACCTCCTCAACACCCTCTCGCCCGACATCGCCTTTTTGACAGAGACCTGTACCAATGCCAGCTCTGCTCATTGCAACCACGATCCCCGACAGGTACAAGATCCAGAGGAAAGACTGCCCCAAACACCTTCGTGGTGGACACATCATTGTACACAAAAACTCCCCCGACTCGCAACCACCAGCTCAAACCACTCACCATCCCCCATGAAACACCTCCACTTCCAGATCCAGATCAACCCCAGAATGTCTGTACGTGGAACACTCGTCTACAGAGCTCCTGGACCTCGCGACCTGTTCACCACTACCATCGCAGACCTCATTGTGCCTCAGGCCCTCGCCCTCGCCTCCACGGACTAAGCACTGCTCGGAGACCTGAATTTCCCCTTCAACAACCCCAGCAACCCCAACTCCACGGTCCTCCTGTACAACCTCGACATCGGACTGAAGCAACTCATCACCAGCCCCACCCACAGGGCAGGACACATCCTCGACCCCATTTTCGAAGGAAGAAACAACATTCGCTTCAGCTACACCATGCAAATCGCCTTGACAGACCACCACTGTGTCCATTTCTCCTTCTCAAAACCCACCTCACACAAGCCTACACCACACCCCCATGCAGAAACTGGAGCTAGATCACTGAAGAGCACCTCAGCTCCGCCCTCAGCCACACTCCTCCAACAACCACGACCAACGGTAACTCTGCAGCCAATGAATTCCACAGATGGATCACTGACTGCGCAAATACACTCTCCCCCTTTCAGAACTCCAACAGACAACGAGCCACCTAATTCACCATTGACCTCAGCGAATCCAAGAGAACATGCCGACTCGAGAAAGCATGGAGGAACAGCAAATCCTCTGAGGCACACACCACCTACAAGACAATCATGACAGAACACCACTAACGGTCCACGAAGAAGAACTTCATCCAGGACAGGATCCTCTCCAGCTCCTGCAATTCTAAGGAACTCTTCAGCGTCATACAAGAATTCACCAAACCCCCCAGTGAAACCTCTGATGTCCCTCCTTCCCAGGACCTCTGCAACAAGCTCGGCTTCTTCTTCCATCACAAGATCAAGACTCTATGAGAACTTCAGTGAACAGAACAAAGGCACCGACACAACACCAACTACCAGCAACACCACCCGGCCGACCATCACTCTTGGAACCCTTGCACCACAGAAGACACTGCACAGACCATGAGGAGCATATACCCAGGAGCTCCCGCCTACCCCTGCCCACCGCACATCTTCCACAGAGCCGCCTCCGCCAGAGCACCTGAACTACAACGAACAATCAACTTCACCCTTGAAACAGGCCCATTCCCTGATGACTGGAAATGCGCAGAAGTCAAACCCCCTCCGCAGACCCGCTGGACCTCAAGAACTACAGACCCATCTCTATTCTCCCCTTCGCCACCAAAGTTTCTTCCCCTGCTACTGGTCGAGTATCAAAAGACTGTAGTACAAGCCTTAATTATAATCAGGTTGGATTACATTAATGTTTTGTATCTGGGCCTACCTGAGTACTCACTGAATCGTCTGCAGGTGGTTCAGAATCAAGCAGCCAGAGCAATTTTCATGGTGGGGCCCAGAGCACGTATGACGATCCACCTGAAGGCCTTTCACTGGTGACAGGTACAGAGGAGGATCCAGTTTAAGTCCCTGGTTTTGGCTTTTCTGGGCTTTCATGGCACGGGCACTGTAAATCTCAGGAGAAGGGTCCAACACTACGAACCACAACGTGCCCTGAGGTCCTCAGGGAAGTCTCTGATGTTCATTCCTGAATTTGCCCGCTCCCTGGTAGGCTGTCGCTCCTTTCGAGTGCTGGCTGGCCGCTCATGGAATTGTCTGCCTCTTCATCTCAGGCAGGTCCAGGACCTGCTCACTTTTAGGAGACAGCTAAAAACCTGGCTTTTCCAGAAATAATTCTCTTTGTGCAGTCTGGCCTTTGGGCTCTGGTTTCCTGTCATTTGGTGGTTCGTTAGTGCGGGACACTCTGTGGAATAGCTGTGTGCTTTATAAGTACTTATTTTCATTTCATTTCAAGTCACAGAGAAGATCGCCAACAACCAACTCACGAACTTCATAGAATCCAACTCGATCCTCAACACTTCTTAATCTGGATTCGGCGGCAACCACAGCACTGAGACCGCCCTCCTAGCTGCCACAAATGACATCCGCACTCTCCTCGACCAAGACCACACGGCAGCTCTCATTCTACTAGACCTCTCAGCAGCCTTCAACACCATCTCCCATTGTACTATAGCCGCCAGACTCCACAGCACCGGAATACAGGGAACAGCCCTGGACTGGATCCACTCCTTCCTCGCCAGCCGAACTAAAAAAATCAGACTCCCTCCCTTGCTCTCCTATCCCACAGAGATGAAATGCGGAGTAACCCAAGGATCCTCAATCAGCCCCACACTCTTCAACATCTACATGGCCCCTCTCGCAACCATCATCTGAAAACGCGGAGTCAGCATAGTATCCTGTGCAGATAACACCCAGCTCATCCTCTCCCTTGTTAGGTTCGAAAACCCCATTCTCGTTATACACTTGTTTCGTGCCATAGAAGGTTAGCAGTGTACGGCTAAATTAGACACCATTCATATTCACATTATGCAACCTACTGAGTTATCCCTGTAATGTGCGAGCTTCAGTTAGCAAGTGCGACTCCATTTTGTATTTCGCAATTCCTATTAGGCTGTTTCTGAACTAGGCCCTGTTATTCATCTTGCTTGCCACTGCCGAACACTGTATTTAGTTATTATTTTCTTTTCTGTTCAAGGTTGCCTTCTGACTTACTAATGAATAGGCCATTGTGCCTTCGCATACCTATCTGTGTGTGTAGCTCTTCTCACACGTTAGGAGGTGCTGAGACCCAGCATGGCAACTTCGAGACTGTGATAGTGTGTACCCGTCTAGCAGGTGGTAGCCCATCCTTCTGTGCCTCCTTTGTTCACGTTCAGCCTAAGCCGGTAACTTCCCACTGTGGGCGTGGTTGGAGGTTCTTGGGAGGAATGGTTATGCGTTGCAGACAGTTGGTGGCCCAGTCCCTCGGCAGACATTTTAGGGTGCTGGTCAGATTGGACTCCTCTGCAGAGTATTACTAATAAATAACTGTTTGTATTATCTACTGTCTGCCCGACTCTTCATTTGTACAGAAGGCGATTAGGTGGTTATAGATGACCCGGGTGTCCCTATCGGGTCACTTCCTTCAGTTGGTGCCTGAACAGGTACCCCGCAAGGTGATGCAACTCACCTGTAATTGGGTTGCAGAGTCGAGGTTGCGTACGGTCGCCAGGTGGGTCAGGGATCCCCACACGATAAGACCCCGGTTCTCTTGGCTGCCCCGTCTGTCTGATCGGGCGAATCCTCGTCTAGTGGTCACCAGCTGAGGTTCTGAGAAGGCGAAACCTTTGATTTGACCGTTTGGTCTGAAGAGTCAGCAGTGGAAAATAGTCTTGCTCGACCTGAGTGCCCCAGGTGAGTGATTTGAATTCTTGGAAAATGAGGCGCCATGGTTGAATGGCATAAGCCTACGGGTTTTGTCTGGTAGTCTTTGGCCTATCTTGTCTTGATTTTGGTGGGTTTGCAGACCCTTAAAAGACACAGAGTGTTTGTGAGCAGTCTACCAGGCCAACTGGATTGGCCTATTCTTGAAAAGGTCTAGGACTGTTCACGAGCAATCTGCAAGGTCAACTGGAAATTCGGTCTATTCTTGAAAAGGTCTGGGCCTGAAGCCGGTCTTCTTGTCTTGAAACAGTCTTTGGACTGTCTTGACTTGGAACCGTCTATGGACTTTCTTGTCTTGGTGCAGTCTGCGGACTGTGGGGTGCGATTTTCAGACTGCTTTCGATTTGGTTTTTGGACCGTTTTGTTGGTAGATGTTATATTTGTCCATTGGGGACAGTGCATGTGTCTTATATTGAGATGCCTTGTCTAAGTAAGCTGGGGTGTTTTGGATGTTGGTGTTGTTCCAATGAGGCTCGTTTTGAAGAGAGGCAGCCTGCGCCTCCAGAGGGTACCCCTTAATTATGATATATATACGTCAAGCATTGCATTGGCCCTATTATGTTTAGAAAGCTGTGGAATAAGTATACAAGGGACAATGCTGACTTACAGTTGCCGCTTGCTGGCACATTTGATGAACAAAAGTTGAATTTCTTTTAGGATAAGTTGTTCGCCAAAAAGAGGAGGCAGTCGATGTTTGATTCTTTGAGGTTATGGCAGAAGGAAGCAAAGCAACGATGGATAAGAGCAGAGTAACAAGCTTGGAGGGGACAGACACAAATGATAAAGCAGAAAACAATGGCCTATGACAGAGAGAAGAGTAAGAAAGGCATTTAGTGTGCAGATAGGAAGTTTTGATTACAGACTGATAAGTGTCATGTTGCTAGAGAGGAAGGTGATGATTTTGTTGAGGAGCTACTAGATTCTCTGCCCCCACCTCCTTGTGCCCCTGAACGGATATACCCCATAATCCCAACATCTCATTCTTTGGCCTCTGGTTCTGTTATTCCTAGTCTTTCTGTTTCTAGCTCTGTTGCTTCAGCTCCAGGCCCGCCTGTCTCTTCCCTATCTTTGCATGTTGCAGGGGCGGTTGCAGTCATCTCTTCTATTGTGTCTCCTGGCTCCGTATTTGTGGCTACGCCTTCAAATACTCATGCAACACAGTCTTTGTTCACGATGGTGAACGTTTCTTCATCTGCTCTTTCTCCCTCGAGTGAGTTACCTCAGGCATCGCAAGATGCCGAGACACCTGTGCGTGGAGTGCATGAGTCGAATTGGGCAGCGGCACATGACCACATTGAGAAAGTGTTGGTGCGCTCTGCTATGGGTAATGAGGAGAAGAAGATGGTGGCTGACCAGGCTGCACAATGTGCCCGGAATCCAATATAAAGTGTGGAAGATGTGTGGAGTGTGATGAAAGATTATGGGCCATTTATACAGCAACATGCTCTTAAACATATGTCGGCTACGCTGATAGGATTGTTGGAGCAGTATTTTAAGGGGATCGCACCTCAGATTATCTATGAAATTCGGGATAGGGTATATGCTACAGGTATGGCCCCCAGTCAGGTTTTCAGTAATGTGACAACATTGGTGTGTTATTGGGGTAGACTGATTCAGAAGGTCCAGACGACAGCGTCACAGTTTCTCATGAGAGAAATTCATCCCATTTACCACCCTGAAATACCAGAGTTGCGAGATGACCATGATATTGTTACTCACCCACGGGTGAAAGTCCGTTTTCAGGAACAAAAGGATCTACACTCCATGGAAGAGGAGTGAGGTAATATTCCTAAAGGTCAGTTACCGGACCCTCGGAAAAATCCAGCCGCATACTTTAAAGAATTGACGGAAGCGGCCTCCTCCACAGTGAACACATTGGCTAATAAAAAATTTTTTTAATGTAAATTGATACTTGTATAGCGCACTACTCACCCGCAAGGGTCTCAAGGCGCTTGTACGAATACCGCTGTGGAACCCATCCTGGCTTTCCCTGTGAGGCGTCCACTCCTGGGCACCCCCAAGATGGAGGCCAGGCATCCTTAGCGTTGTGGGGGCTGTTGTGGAGATTAAGCAAGCTATTGCCCAGAGCTGCAGAGTGGGACTCCATGATTGGAATAGGCACGAGGCGAGAATTATCAGGTCCGTGGAATTTTGAGCCCAAGACCTGCCGAGGCGGGGAATTGAACCCTGGTCCCGGGCTAGACCTCTGCATCAGGGTCTGCCGCTCTAATCATTGAGCCACACTTCTCCACTATTATATTGTGTTATAATGCTAATATTGAGTTGTTTTTCGGCCTGTTGGTACCGGTAGATATATGGAGACAGGTGCATACGCAGGATCATGTAGTGGAATTGGGTGGAACATGGCAAGAGATCAGGGCATGGGATAAGGAGCGCAAGCCCGGCGAGAAGCCAAAGGGGGAGCTGTTGGCTTTGCCGGGGCATATTATCACTCACATGAATTCCCTAATACCACTAAGACGAGTGGATTGGGACAAGTTGACTGTGTGGCGTCAGAAGAAGGATGAAAGTGTCATCCTTTACAGGGTTTGAAGGGGTGTTTTGGGATTTTAGTGGCCAAGCTCTGTCACAAGAGTGTGGTGTTTGTTTGTTCATTAACGGGTCTGTCACTAATTTGCTTCCCGAGATTGCGACTAGGTTACAGGATTCGGAAAGTACTTGGACCACCTTATCCCCATCAGTAATTCTGAGTATGGCACAGTACTATGAGCATAGTGAGAATGAGGACAAAGAGAAGGTGGAGAAAAAGTCAAAGGAGTTGAAAACAAGGGTGTTGATACAGTAATTGACGAGGGGAAATGGAAGGGTCTGGCCCAGCGGGGGTCTCGGTCTGACAGGAACAGTACTCTGGTTGTGCCTGTAGGGTACAACCAATGTGCCAACTGCTAAAAAGAGGGGCATTGGCGAAGTGAATGTCCGGAGTTGTTGCAGAAAGTTGAGGTCGAGAGGTAGTGGTTACAGAGGACGCAGTAAAAGAGGAGGAGGCAGAGGAGAGGTGCTGTCTGAAAATACATCATATGATCATCATAAAAAGAACTAGTTTGACGAAACTCGGGGAAGGCAGTACTGTCATAATGACTACGACATGGACGAAGTGACGGGGTTGTCCCATAGCTAGGACAGCCAGAGACTGGGTGAGGGACCAGTTCCAGTGCCTGTAGATCAGCGCTGACTCTATGTCACTGCAATTTGCAAGGTATGGGCAAGACATTTTTAGTTGATACAGGGGCTATGAATAGCTCTGTTTCCAGTTCACTGGTCCCGGGGGCAGCT
Organism: Lissotriton vulgaris; assembly: GCF_964263255.1. NCBI lineage: Eukaryota > Metazoa > Chordata > Amphibia > Caudata > Salamandridae > Lissotriton > Lissotriton vulgaris. Next base: position 119,175,713 of record NC_141690.1, read on the forward strand.
CTGTCTGGCCAAAACAATGTTTCGGTAGGTTTCTCAGGCATGCCGGTTATTAGCCCCATTTCCAAGCCTCTTGCTCTGACTATTGGTCCCTTTACGGTAGATTCGCCATTTCTGTTAATGACAAATTTTGGAGAGAATTTGCTGGGATTAGGTGTGTTGAAGAGATTACCTGCCACCATCTTTTGTTCCCCAGATGATGTTTACATGCTCGTTGGGCCACAAGTGGCTCATTGAAAACAATGCTTTGCTTAAGATGCACCTCTCCCCCTGAATTCAAAGAGGTACCCCATAGCTTGTGGGCAACAGGAGATACGGATGTGGGGTTACTCCAGATCCCACCGGTCTCTATTAAGATAAAAAATAATTCTGTATTGCCACGTATTCCTCGGTATAAAATTTCACAGGCAGATGAGCAGGCCTTATGGCAAATAATATTTGATCTGGTTAAATCTGGTGCGGTTGAAGAGACAGTGGCGAATGCGTGTAATAGCCCTATCCTTCCGATTCTCAAGAAGGCACCATTGGACTCTTCTGATGCTCATCCTGATACCTACCACTTTGCAATTGATCTCAGAGAGGTTAATAAAATAGTAGTGCCTCAATATCCTGTAGTCCCAGACATTACCACGATATTGACGATGATTCCCTCATCAGCCAAATACTTTTCTGTGATCGATTTAAAGAATGCTTTCTATAGTATTCTGATCCATACAGGTAGCAGATATCTGTTTGGATTTGCCATAGCTGGCAGGAACTTAAGATTCTGTTGTGGGAGTACCCAGGGGGCGTGGCAAGCAACATGGCCGAAAAAGGTCGAGTTTCCCGATAGCACCGGCGAGCCGACTCTAATCCGAAATGCTAAAGGTGCCTGATGGTCCCGTTTTTTGACCCCCGCCGCGGCCTGATGCCCAGAGGCACGTGCGGAGTGGTGAAGGAGACGTGAAGTGCCCCAGCGGAGGTCCTGGTGACCAGTTACCGTCCTGTGCCGGGCCGCGACTCAGACCAAGATGGCGGTGCCCGGATCTGAGTGAGAGGGAGCTGCGGCCCCGAAGTCGGACCAGCGGTGGAGATCCCCAGTGGACGGCCTGAGTGGGCTGGTAAACGGCCCCAGCCCGCGATCGGGTCCCCCAGTAATGCAGGGTATGGGGCGACCAACAGAAGAGAGCCGCCAGGCGCGATCCGCGCTTCGGAGCGGAGGAGGGGCACAGAGGCAAGGCCTGTGAGGCTCAGCAAACAGAGCGCGAGTGAAGCCGCAGCGCTCTCCCGGACCCGCAACGAGCCAGTGCGGCGGCCTGTGGAGAAGGGGCTGGGGCCCTGCATCGTTCCAGAAAGCCAGCGGTGAGAGGCAGGGGAGCTCACTGAGCTAGATGGCAGACTGGTGAGGCGGGGAGGAGGCCCGTGGCGACGAGCAGAGGCCGGACTTGAAAGATAGAAAACGCTGGCAAGGGCTGTGGTGAGAGGGGCCAATTCGGCGCAGAGCGCAGAACCCTGGAAGGTGGTCCCCAGAGACTCTTGACCAGAGACTGGCAGTTTGGCAACCGGGGGAGATTTTGGCCACAGTGGGAAGGGCAGTATATCTGACAGGCAGCGAAGGAAAGGAAGCCTGGGCCTGGAATCCCGGCCTGGGTGCAGAGACGCTCCCTGTGGCGCTGCGGCCCCCTGTGGATGGTGGAGGGGCACTGGGACCAGACCGTGGGCTGGGGCACGGAACAGTGGTGCCCGCCCGACGTTTGCTGCCCGCTTGGTGGTGGGGCCCCGGAGATAGACTGCGGCCTGGAGGGTTGGAGGGCGGTGAGCGGTAGAGGAGCATTCTCAAACCGATCTGGAGACAAGCCCAAAGTGACTGGCCCGACGTTAGAATAAGTTGGGGCACTACACCCGGCGCCGGCAGGTGCAGCGCAACCAATGGTGGGTGTAGAGAGGCGTACTCCTGATACTTGAATCCAAGGCTGCAGAGACGCGAGCGAAGCCCATGGCCCGGCGGCTGGGGCGTGACACGACCGGAAAGAGTTGTCACGCGTGGCAATAGTCCCCAGGCGACCAGGATGGGGAAGAATGAGGTGATGGCCAGGACCCCTAGGCAAGGAACATTCGACAGGTATGCCACGGGGGCCCCTGCTGCGGACACTGAGACTCAACCTACCCGCTCGGACACGGCGCTGCTGATGGGGGCCATTCAGGCATCGAGGGATGACATCCAGGCGTCGCGAGCGGCCCTTAAAGTTAAAATTGGTGAGATGGGGTCGGAGGTAACCCTTCCACGTCAGGACTTCCGTAACTTGGCGGAGAGGGTGACCACCGCAGAAAACAGACTTGGCGACGCGGAAGATGTTATACAGAGCCTCAGGAAAGATGTCGCAGAGCTCCAGGCATCTCACAAACACCTCCAGTGGGAGGTGGACGATGCGGAAAACAGGGCTCGCCGCAACAACCTCCGCTTCGTGGGCTTTAGGGAAGGAATCGAGGGAAACAACATGGAGGCCTTCCTGCACACGTGGCTCACAAAGACCTTCCCTACAGCGCGCTTCTCCAACTGCTTCATTATAGAGAGAGCGCACCAAGCATTGTTGATAAAACCGCCGGAGGGGGCCTGGCCTAGACCTGTGATTGCCCGTTTCCTGAATTTCGCGGATCGCGACACGATCCTGAGAGAGTGCAGGAGACTTGGAGAGATTCGAATGGAGAATGCGTCCATCATGATCTTCCCAGACTACAGCCAGGAAGTCCAGAAACAGCACCGCTCGTTCGATCAGGTAAAGGCAAAGCTGAAAGCTCTGCAACTTCAGTACATGCTCCTCTTCCCAGCGAAAATGAAAGTAATGTTCCAAGGAAAGACGCACTTCGTCACACACCCGGAAGATGCCTGGCAATGGCTTGAGGAGCGTCCGATCCGTGGGGAACGCGAGGGCCGGCGGGAGTCAGGGCCTGGCAAGTCGAGGGAGAGGGCCCAGTGGAGCATGCCGTGAACGCAGAGAGCCAGGGGATCCCGCGGCACAAGGAGACAACTGTCGACTCCTTATCCAGTAAACAACTCAGCTCGGGAGAAACTGCCGAATTCGTCCTCCCCAGGGTTGGGAGGCGGGTCAGGCTCCAGATTCAGCTGTCTGACACAGAACGAGCAGTCCGAAGGAGAGGATGACACTGTTTGGCGTACTTCTGATGATAAGGACGCAGGGGACCTGTCCATGCATCCTCTGGTGGTGGCAATAAATGAGATGGAGAAGGAGACGGATGGCGGAGCGATGGCATCCCCCGATATCCAGGACTCACATTCGTGAAGATGGGACTATCGGGACATTGATGATGCAGGCTCATAGCTGGGAGACACACAAGTTGGCATACCCCACCCCCCCCCCCACCTGTTTTCTTCTGTTTTGACTATTTGGTTTTTCTTGTTACTGAAGTAAGTTGGTGCTGGAGAAGGTGGAGAGCTAAGGGTAGGGTTTCTGGGCCCTAGGGTTGAACTGGGGCTGACTTGCTAGAAGGGTTCCTAGGGCGGGTGACAGACAATCTCCTCCTGGATAGTCCTGCCTGTGATCACATGGTGGGGGTGGGACTGAAGGGGGGAGGAGGTGGGGTGGGGGGAGGCGGACAGAGGGGTAGGGGCTTCAAGTTTGGAGGTCGGGGATGGGGGTAGGAAATGTTTGTTGTTATTGTAGGGATGGGGAGGTTTTGGGGGGAAAAAGGTTTATTGCATATCGAGCCGCTCGGGCATTTCCGAACCTGTGGACCCACCACGTGGCGCCTATTGAATGATCCCCGCAGTCATGCAGGATAGGGTAATGGCACACTCGATGAGAGAGGACCCCGCCCCAGGAGGGATTAAGGTACTAACGTGGAATGTGAATGGCATGGGTAATAAGATTAAGCGGGGGTTAGTGCACAACTATGTCAAGAAAATTAAAGCTGATGTGATACTACTGCAAGAAACTCACCAGCAGGGCACTAAGTGTAACTTCCTGGCCCGAGGATAATATAGGATGTTGGTGCATGCAGGCTTCACTTCCGGCTCCAGGGTGGTAGCGATTCTGATCAGGAAACACCCGCCATTCCACATTGCACAAACCTGGGTGGACCCGCAGGGTACATACGTGGGAGTAAGGCAGAGTTGGAAGAGGAGAGACCACACGTTCCTCTCGGTTTACGCCCCACCTAAGCTACAGGCAGGCACACTAAGTGCAATCACAGATATCCTATTTAACACCTCGGACACGATTCAGGTTGTGGGAGGGGTCTTTAATGACATTATGGACCCTGGCAGAGATAGGACGGGTGGAAGGGATAGACCTCCAGCAGACACATTGTTAAAGAGGACAATGACCACGTTGGGCCTCATTGATGTATGGCGGTGGCGTCACCCAGAGACGGCGGCATTCTCGTTCTTCTCGGGGGCCCACAAGGTTTACTTCCACCTTGACTACCTTTTTATGGCCAAAGGGATGTTGCAGCCTACTGACAGGGTGGAGTATCTGGCGAGGGGCATATCGGACCACTCCCCCCTACTGGCCGAATTTCCGAGACGTTGGGATAAGTCGGCCAATAGCACGTGGTGCCTAGCGGCCTGGGATCTACAAAATGGTGATATTCGACGTGGCCTTATCGCCGACGTGAAGGTATACATCGCCGAAAACGAAGGTTCAGTCACTTCCCTCGTGATACTCTGGGAAGCCCTTAAGGCGGTGCTGCGCGACAGGGCCCAAAATAGAGTGGCGGGGGAGAGGAGGAAAACGCAGGAAGAAGCACGTGTGCTGGAAGCACAGATCCTAGCTCTGGAGCAACGGCACCTGTCGGAAGGGGATCTTAGCACCCTCCGACAGCTGTTAGACGTACAGCGCCAGTACAGGCATGTGGTGACAGGGGAAGCGAAAGCGCAGGCCATGGCGACGTTGCATCGGTTATATGATGTTGGAGACAAGTCTGGCAGATTGCTGGCATGGCTTAGCAGGAAAGAGAGAGACGCGCGGTGGGTGGAGAAAGTGAGGGATGGCGGTGGGAACTGGGTGCACACAGACGATCAAATAGCGGAAATTTTCCCGGCCTAATATGGCGCCTTCTATGAAGCCAGAGACCTCGGGACGACGGACGCCGCCCTACAGTATATGTCCTCCATAGAACTCCCAGTCCTGGAGGATGCGGACAGGTCTGATCTGGAAGCCGACATCATGGTGGAGGAGGTCAGGGAAGCTTTGTCTAGGCTTAGAGTTGGAAAATCCCCGGGTCCCAATGGCTTCCCAGCGAATTTTTTAAAAAAACAGCAGACCTCCTGGCACGTCACTTGCTAGGCTTGTTCGAGGATGCAGCAGAGGAGGGAAAGTTACTGTCGGATCTCCGACAGGCCACAATCGTCGCCGTTTATAAGGATGGTAAACCGCCAGAAGACTGTGCGTCTTATAGACCTATTTCGTTATTGAATGTGGAAGTAAAGCTCCTCGCGACGATTTTTGCCTTAGGGGAGTCATCGCGGGATTAGTACATCTGGACCAGACGGGCTTCCTTCCTGATAGGGCGACCAGGTACAACCTTAGGCGGACGCATAATTGGTTATTAGAGGTTCACAACAGGGATGACCCCCATCTCTTCTTGTCGCTTAATGCTGAAAAGGCATTCAACGCCATCCATTGGCCCTTCTTGGAAGGAGTGCTGCTTAGACTTGGTTTTATGCCTAAATTCATGAAGTGGGTAAGCCTGCTTTATACGGATCCCATGGCGAAGGTTAGGGTAAATGGCACGCTGTCGTCAGACTTCCCTGTCCGAAGGGGCACCAAACAGGGGTGCCCCCTATCCCTGTTACTGTTTACTCTGACTATAGTAGTGATGGCCTGTGCGATCCTCCAAAACGAGCTGATCACGGGATTCCGAGTGGGCCAGACAGGCGGCGCAAGCGAGAAAATATCCCTATACGCGGATGACGTCGTTCTGTACGATATGCGCCCGGACATCACGATTCTGGCACTGTTCGAGCAATTGGCCAGATACGGAGCATTGGCAGGATACCAGATTAACTGGCACAAGTAAGTACTTTATGACCCCAGGGATAGGGGTAGCTGGCCAGACCTAACGGAGAAACTCCAGACGACTAGGGAGGGCTTTACATATTTAGGGATCTTTGTAACTAAGGATAGTTCCATCTCCTTCGACAGAAATATTAAGAGAATACTGACTAATTTCCTGGAAGATGCGGTGAGGTGGAAGCTACTCCCACTGATGCTGCTAGGCCGAGCGGCCATGTTTAAGATGATCTCGCTTCCGAGATTCTTATACGCCCTCCAGAACGAATGCTTCCCTCTCCGGAGCCAGGTCTTTCGGGAGATACAGGCGGAACTGCGCACCTTCCTGTGGCTGGGAAAGCAGCCCCGGGTGGCAATATCTACCCTGCAGCGGCATCAATATGATGGGGGTATCTCGTTACCCAACATAGAAGCTTATTACTGGGCGGAACACCTGACTCCAATAAATGAATGGATACATGCCCCGGCCCTTCATCATACATATGCACTAGAACGCTACACAATGGAAAAACACACTTGTATACACTTCTTATATGGTGGCAAGGGGAGGAACAGACTGCTCCCAGCTACGAGGGTCACCCTAGGGGCATGGGCTAGAGCGACAAAGGCCACAGGGTGGGATGGTAAACCGACGAGACAAACGCTCCTCTGGAAGTGTACCTGGCTGAAGGAGTTGAACAAGCTGAAGGGGTTCTCAGCCTGGGATGCGATAGGCATCTCGACGCTGGGAGATGTGATGAGGAGTGGGGAGTTACAGTCATTTGCCACACTAAGAAAGGACTATGGACTTAGTCACACACAGTTGTTTCGATACATGCAGCTGCGACATGCTTGGAGGGCAGAGAGGGCACTAACGGGGCCTCTCCCGGAATATGCGCCGCTGGAGGGACGCTTGCTGCAGGAGCAGATCACCCATAGGGCGGTGTCCCTCACCTATAGGACCCTAATGAATAATTTGCCCAATAGGTTGGGGAAGCTTAGGGAAACCTGGGAGAGAGAGAGGTAGGGACCATGGACGAGGTGGACTGGGGGACGGTTTTGATGCACTCTCGGAAAGTGGCAATTAAATCTCGCCTCCGACTCATACAGTTCAAAGTGCTCCACCGAACATACTTGGATAGGGCTAGGTTACATAGAATGGGAAGGGTGTCGGACCCCTGTTGTCTGAGGTGCGGCTTTGAGAGGGGGGATTTCTTTCATACCATTTGGTCCTGCCCGAACATACAGGTTTTCTGGGGTGAGGTGCTCCGGGAATTGGGAGAGGTGCAGGAGGTAGTTCTGCAGTCCGACCCTAAGCTGGTCCTCCTGGGTATGACGAATGAAGTAGATGTGAGTCGCCTACAACTAACCTTTCTGGTATTAGCCCTGGTGGTGGCCAAGAGGGATGTGGCCAGGAAGTGGGGGGCGTCAGAGTGCCCACAGCTGGAAGAGTGGCATAGGGGACTGGACCTGTATATGGCTGCTGAGAGGGTCATGTACAAGGCAAGAGGGTGCCCCAAAAAGTTTGGCAAAGTGTGGGGGAAATGGCGCCGATACCATGGGCTGGATGGAGGTCTTTGATTTGCATGTGGTAGCAAAGGATTTGGGGGTGGAAGGTATATGGACTGATGACGGTTGCTTTTCCCCTATTTGACTGTAGAATCAATACAGAGCCAGTACTAGAGTCGGATAAGCATGTTAAGGGTCCGAGGATGAGGGAGGGTGGTGGGAGGATTCAGGGATGGGAAGTGCTGAGTAATTATGACATGCTTGTTCTTGTTAAAAAGATTCTGTTGTGCTCCTCAAGGCTATACAGAAAGTCCAAGTATCTATAGTCAAGCTTTAAAAACTCAACTGGATTTGTTGGTACTTCCCCCTGGTAATGCACTATTGCAGTATGTTGATGACCTCCTTGTGACCTCTGATACTGAAGATGGCTGTAGTATACTGCATGCCACTGTACAACACTGTACTCCACTATGTGATGCTCCATGATATTCTAGTCCACTATACAACACTGTACATACTCTTTGAATACCACTGCACCTCACTTTATTCCACTTTACTCTATGGCATTGTACTCCACTCTACTCCACTACTCCACTGTACACCACTCCACTCTACGCGACTTTATTCCATTGTAGTCTATAACACTGTATGGCAATCCACTCTACCACACTCTACAACACTGTATTGTACTGTAGACCACTCCACTCTACAAAACTCAACTAGACTTTATGCCACTCTACTCTACTGTTGTCTAAATCACTTTCCAATACTGTCGGACACACCACTATACTCTACGGTACAACACAATACTTCAATTTTTGACACTTTACACAACTTCAATCTTCGCCATTCCACTCTAATGCACTTCACGTCACTATAGTCTACGACACGCTACTCCACTATATGACACTTTACTCCACTCTACACTACCCACTCCACTATACTCCACTCTACTACTCTTTATCCCACTCAACAAAACTGTACCATACTTCATTCTATGGTGCTCCATTGTCCAACACTCCACTGTATGCAACTCCACTCTACAACTCCACTGTATGCAACTCCACCTACACTCTATGACATTCTACCCCACTTTATGGCCATCCACTCTAGGTCACATTACTATAATGTGTGACAGTCAATGACGTGCCATTCAGTTTCTCTCTATGATATGCAACTTCACGTTATCACACAACACTCCCCTCTACGATACTCTCCTCCACTGTACTCTACGACACTCCACTTGATGATACTCCACTCTGCGACACTCTACTTTACTCTACTCCACTCTATATTACTCTACAACAGTCTATAACACTCTACTGTACTGTTCGACACACCAGTCAACTGTACAGCTGACTGCTCCAGTCTATAATGGTTGACTCCACTATATGAGACACCATGCCCCTACACTATATAACACTTTACTACACTGTATGATACACCATTACACTCTGCTCTGACCCACTCTATTCCAATCTACAATACTCCGCTCTATCCTAACTGACTTTACAATAATCTCCTCCACCATACTGCACAACACTACACATCACAACTCTCCACTCGCTACACTGCACTCCACGATTTGAAATATACTTTTATAAAAAAAAAAATTACAACATTGAAATTCATTAAACAAAACAAAGGTTATAGCTTAGTTATAGTTAGATAAACTTTTTCCTCCCATAAAAACCGAGCTTAAAGTACTCAAAATCTACAGTTAGGGTTATAACTTTCGTTTACAGTTTATCCACCACCTTCAAATTATTATAAGTAGTGCACCTTAGTCCACACTCTTTTCAGCTTGCTAATCAGACAATACTAACTATAACTCGCCCCTACCATGCACAGTGTTGTCATCAATTAAGTTGTTTCAGATGTTGCAATGATGTTATCAATGGTGCCATAGATTATACAGTGAGTAATGTAATATTGGAGTTAATTAGTATACAAGGGGAGGGCGCAAGCAAGTGTAGGGCACAAGTTATAGTTATGTGAGATAACTATAACTGGTTAATGTCAGTGGCCTTTTTCGCTTAAAATGGTATGTTTTAACTGACTTTATGTAACAGAAAAAGATGATGGACAGAATTTTGAACATTGTCAAACATTACCACCCAGTCACAGACCTGGGATAAATCAATCATTTTTTCTCACCGTGCCACCCCAGTTTGGACTCAGCCATATGCAAATCAGTCTTGACGCTGCTACACATGGAAAGAATCCAGCCTAAACAGCCAGGCCAGGACCCTCCCTGGACCAGAAAAAAGCATCCTGGGACCAGTTTTGGATTTTCACCATTCATCAGGTAGCTAGCTTTAATCCAGTGGCACAGGACCCACATCTGGGCTTATCCTTTCCACTTAGGGTGACTATAGCATCACAAAAAGATGATGGATGGAATGTTGAACACTGTCAAACATTCAACCCCAGTCATAGATCTGGGTTAAATACTGAGTTTTGAATTGGAAAATGTGATGCATCCATGTTGCGTTTTAGGCCATTTCCTCTAGGAGGCACTAAGCCTATCCACACAAGTGAGGTACCATTTCTATCGGGAGATTTAGGGAAATGCTAGGTGGATGGAAGTTTGTGGCTCCCCGCAGATTCCAGAACTTTCCATTACTGAAATGTGAGCCAAATGTGTTTTATTTGTCAAAGTATGAGGTTTGCAAGGGCTTACGGGTAAAAGAAACCTTGTGATAGCCACTCACACAACTTTATTTCGCCGGTAAGAAAAACCCTACACAAACAAATTCATCAATAATTAACAGTCTATTACATAAAATCTGATTTAAAAAGACAATTGACAATATGAAGATTACATTTGCAAAATAGTAGCCCTTGGTTCATAAAGAGTTGCTCCTAGTTTATAGACCAAAACCCCTTTGCTTGTAAGTGAAACAAAACTAAGCTAAGCAATAGCATGTAATGTCTTAAGGAAGTGGAGGGCTGGGAGACATTGTCTAAAATTCAGCTTACACATAAGAGGGAGAATGTATCTCTTTCATTTATAAATATAAAATTTACAGAAAAATATAAAATGCAGGTCAATCTGCGTAGACTGCATGTCACAAGGACAAAGGGGTAGTGCATCAATCACATATGTTTTCGATGGATGACCTAGCATTGAAGGGATGTAATTTAAATGAAATCTCAATAATATGTATCTATGTTGTAGATTTGTAACAAATGATAAGTACGAAGAATTCATATTGTTCATACTAGATATCATGTAATATGGTCTGACAGTAAAGAGTTTAAAATTGTTATCAAATCTCTTCTCATCCATCAGAGTGGGCTAATAGCCGAGCCTTTAAATCTATTTTTGTTACTGTTATGCATGAACTCAGGTGCCTATGTAGGTCATGTAAACCTATAATGTGTAGTGAGTGTAGTCTCAATATATTCAAGCCATTTTATTTTTCCCATGCCATCCAGGTTCAGGCAGTCAATTATAATGGGTCTAGTTAAGGCTAAGGTTTCCTTTCGCCACACTGCATTATACAAAAGGATTGGTGCAATACAGATCTTGCCTGTAATGTATGGGACATTCAGCTCAAGGTAACAAATGTAGTTGGCACAAGATTATGGTTAAGAAGCCAGATCTTTCAGAAAGCCGGCCTCTATACATTGTAGTTTAGAGAAGTCAGTTGTGACCCAAACAGCTGCCCCATAGGAGACAACAGATACTGTTTTTGCAGCATATATTTTTTTAACAACCTCTAACGGTTTAGTTCCCAATTTTTTTACACATCCAAAGAGGGCTCCTATATTTTTTTGCATCAGATTTGCTCTGTTTGCTGTCATATTTCGCCAATTACTTTCCCTACCGAACATAATCCTTAAATAATTAAAAGAATCCACCACCTCTAATTTTAAGCCTTCGATGTACATTCTAGTTTGCGTCTGTGGTCTCGCTCCTGCCACAAGAATAAACGACTTGTTATGATTCATTTAAAATCCAAATTATTCATAAAATCTACATTCTTTTCTATGAGTCGCTGGAGTGCGTTCGGGGTGCGTGCCAGCAGCACAGCATCGTCTGCATAGAGAAGTATCAGAACTAAGCTTGAATCAATGGATGGAACGTCTGTAGTAGATCCTAATAAGGAGGATTGGACAGCGTTTGTCTAAAGGGAAAATAAAAAAGGGGCCAAATCACACCCTTGCCACACCCACCATGTAATTCTAAAGTGTCTAGTGCATTCACCATTCTTTCCAAATCGAACACAGCCCTCAGCCTCAAAATACATATCTCGAATAAAATTGATTATCTGGGACTCGAACCCCATGGACCCCAAAATTGTCCATAGCTTAGAATGCATTACACAATCGAAGACTGCTGTCAAATCCATAAACGACATGTATAGGTGGCCATGCTTTGCCACCATATACTTTGCTATTATTAGATTTAAATTAAGGCACAGGTCCACAGTTCCCTTTCCTTTCCTAAAGCCATATTGGCTGGGGATTGTTATACACTTTTCCTCCGCCTAAGTCTCCAACCTATTTAAGGGTAACCGGACCATCAATTTGGCTGTGGAGGAGATGGGCTTGTAAATTTTGGGACTGCCTTATCACTTTTTTCATGGATAGGGATTATAACCGATTTTTTCCACTAATTCAGAATGCTTCTTTGTGTAATTACATTAAAAACATTTGTGAGCAATGCGGCCCACAGGTCTAGGTTATTTAAAAAGAAATCAATTGGGACCCCACCTGGTTCAGGGGCCTTCAAACTTTTACTCTGTTTTAGGGCATGCAATAATTCGCCCTAGCCACCCAAGTCACCCCACCCTGGATTTTCCTAGGTCTCTAGTTTTCAAAAATGTGTGGGTCTGCTAGGTTTCCCTAGATGTTGGGTGAGATAGGTCCCAAAATTCACAGCTACCCACTTTACAAAAGAAGTATCACTTTTGAGTGGAAAGATGTGAGGTATCCATGTTAAATTTTGGGCCGTTTCCTATCATTGGCAATAGGCCTACCCAAACAGGTGAGGTGCCATTTTATCAGGACACTTATGGAAATGCTGGGACGAAGGAAGTTTGTGGCTCCCCACAGATTACAGAACTTTCCATCACAGAAATGTGAGAAAAATTAGTTTTTTTTGTCAAAGTTTGAGATTTTTAAGGGATTATGGGGAAAAGAAATTGGTGACAGCCACGCAAGTCACCACACCCTGGATCAATCAATCAATCAATAAAATAGTTTTTATACAGCGTGGCTTTTCACCCGCAAGGATATCCAGGCACTTGCAGGTCTCAGGGCTTATTCGAACAGCCAAGTCTTGAGGTCCCTACAGATTTCATGAATTGAGGTGTTGGTCCGGAGATGTGTAGGGCGGCTGTTCCAGATTTTTGCTGCCATGTGGGAGAATGCTCATTCTCCGCTTCTGCTTAGGTGGATGTGGGGAGTGTGGGCAAATAATAGGGAGGTGGAGTGTAGCCTTCTCAATGGTTGGAAGAATTTCAGGCAGATCTTACGCAGCGTAAATCACCTCATAGGTTTTTTACCTACAGAGGAAAAGTGCAGGTGCGATAAATAGAAAGATCAGATACATAATTCATGAACGAAAATAGTCGACAATCGTATATAGCGGGATGGAGGATAGAGTAACATAATCCCAGCCTCCCTCCTTACCCAATTGCTCCAATAAGAGATTCCCCAGAAGCAGAAAGTAGGTATTTAAAGTTTATCTTCACTATCCTTTATTTAATTTCTCAATCTAGAGATTGGTGCCCAGATTCTTCGCCCTAACTCCCTTTTCCTTTGTCCTCCTATCTTTTACACCGAAGATTCTATAATATATATAGCTAACATCTTAGCCCGCCAATTGGTAAAGGCAGGATGGTCGACCGTTAGCCATTGAGAATTGACACATAGATGAGCGATAGCCATTGCAGTAAACAAGAACCCTATCTCTACCCTTACCCTTTTCTTTGTCTCTGTGCTATCTAATAACCCCAAAGTTAAAAGAGCAGGAGTAATAGACACAGGTATACCTAAAACCATTGTTAAAAAAGCCTTGAGATCCTGCAAAAAGATAACCAGCTTGGGGCAAGAGTAGAACATATGTAGGGTGTCGGCTGATTGTAGTGCACATCTGTTACATTTCCCTCCCCTCGTACCTCCCCATTTAGTTATCTTCGCTGGGGTGTAATAAAGATAAAAAATAGGCATCAAATGTTGGCTCCTAAGACTCCCTGTTATCGACACCTGATTCGCCAGTTCCAACGAATCTTCAATATATATTCCTTCCCTTCCCAACTAAATTTCTCATTTTGCTTGAATCAGTATCTGGTAAATTTGCCCAATCCGGGACTTAATCCTCACTGCCGCCACCACAGGTATTTTTTTGGGTGTCAGAGCTGCCCTAGTCCCACTTTCCCCAAGAAAACTCTGTATTTGCAAATATTTTAAGAAATCTCCCTTATCTACCCCATACTACTCCTGTAAGTTCATAAATGACAGAAGTTGGTCCTCCCTATATAAATCACCCAAAGACTTAATCCCACTCCTCCCCTATCTATAGGTGACTTGTCCTGAATGATCAACGGGAGGATACCCAGAGCGGAAAATGGAATATAGACGTTTACATTTGGCATCTTCAGTTTCGGCCGTACCTGCCTCCATACTTTGTAAGCAGCTTTTAATATTTAAAATGTAGTCTTTTTATAATATCTGGATTCGAGTATCTTGACCAGACAGCCCTTGGCTCCGCTTCCCAACCCTAATTTATATATAGCTGGCCTCTCCTCCACGGGGACTTCTGCTTTATCCCCCCACTAATAAAATACCCAGATGTTGCAGAAGGCAAGCCCAATTATAATAGAGGAAGCTGTGAATAGCCCAACCTGTCTTGGAAGAATCAGCCATTTGGACGCCCTCCTTGGCTTATGATATCCCCACAGAAATCTATAGCATACCCTGGACTTGATAAGCAAAACGAGGAGAACTCTAAAGGAATTGTCCTTAAGACATATAGCAACTTTGGGAGAACCGACATTTTAAGAACATTGCTTCTGCCAAATAGTGAAAGATGTAGATGGTCTAATCTGTCCAATTTTCATCTTACCTTATCTAGTATTGGGGCAATATACAAATTTCCGTCCTCGCCACAACAGATGACATCTGCACCCTACTGGACAAAGGAGAAACAGTAGCCCTCATCCTCCTCGACCTCTCAGCAGCATTCGACACAATCTCCCACTGCACCCTAACACGTAGACTCCACGATGCAGGGTTCCAGGACAAGGCCCTCGACTGGATCCGCTCTTTCCTCTCCGGCAGAACGCAGCTGGTCAGGCTCCCCCCTTCCTCCCGGACCCTACACTAACCAACTGCGGAGTCCCTCAGGGGTCCTCCCTCAGCCCTACTGACTTCAACGTCTACATGGTTCCGCTCGTCCCCATCGTCATAACCTATGGACTCAACATCGTGTCATACGCAGGCAACACCCAACTCATCTCCTCCCTATCCAACCAACCCAACACCATCAGACACAATTTTCGAGAAGGCATGGCAGCTGTCGCCAAATGGATGAAAAACAGTGACCTGCAGCTAAACACCAACAAGACAGAAGTACTCATCATGAGCACAAACCCCAATGCCTGGAACGAACCCTGGTGGACCCCCGCCCTCGGAAACCCGCCGACCCCCAAGACCATGCACGCAACCTGGGAATAATGCTGGACTTCGAGCTCAAAATGAACCGTCAGATCAACTCCCTCTCATCCTCCTGCTTCCACACCCTCCGCCTCCTACGTAAGACCTTCAAATGCATCCCCCTCGAGCACAGAAAACTGTCACTTACGCCCTGGTCACTAGCCGACTCGACTACGGCAACGTACTCTTTGCCAGAATAAACACAAATCTCACTGCAAGCTACAGAACATCCAGAAGGCCGCAACAATACTGGTCCTCAACCTGCAAAGACACTGCCACATCTCCAAGCACCTGCACACACTCCACTGGCTCCCTATCGAGGCTAGAGTCACCTTCAAGATGCTTACCTGCGCACACAAAGCCCTCCACGACACCGGACCAGCATACCTGAACAGCTGACTCAAATTCCACACACCCCAAAGGACCGGACGATCAGCCCAGATCTCCTACGCTGTGGTCCCCTACACCAGAAAAGCCAGATCGGGAGGCCCATCCTTCTTCCACGTAGCCAAAGCCTGAAATGCCCTTCGGCTCCACCTCAGACAGACTACATTGCTTCCCGTCTTCGCACGAAACCTCAAAACCTGTCTCTTTGACAGACACCCTCCTTGATGGATTGGAACTGCACTCCCTTCCACATCCCCATTGCCTTATGGGTGAGTAGTCGCGCTTAACAAACGGCTGATTGAAAAGCCTAATTGAAATCGGGAATTTTATCTATAGCAGCTGTAATTTTGACCCCCAAATAAGTTGCCTCTTGGAATACTGATAAACCTGTATATCCCATATTTCCTGAGCAAAGGATCCGCGTTTTCTCTATGTTTGATTTATATCCGTAGAAGGCACCAACCTGCTCAGCTAAAGTCTTAACCTCCAGAAATGCAGAAACAACATCAGCAGTGAACACTGTAATGTCGTCAGCATAAGCCAATGCTCTATACTCAGTACCATTGACCTTTACTGCTTTGATATTAATATCTAGATCAAGGGTCATTATAGAGAGCAAAGAGCAGAGGAGAGCATGGACATCCCTTCCTAGTGCCCCTGCTGATATCAAACAGACCTGAATCCTGCCCTGTAATGTGGATTGCCGCTTTAGGTAGTAAGTATAATTCCTTGATTCCTTGATCCTGGACAAATTTTCCACACATTTCCTTCCACTGAAGGACAGATGACAGAAACCATCAGGAGACCCAATCAAACTCTCTCAGTGTCCAACAGGACTACTCCCAGAGGTGAATCTGTGGCCAGAGCCCAGTCAAGAAGGGCTATAACTCGCCGGACATGATCTGCTGTGTCCCTGCCAGGGATAAACCCATGCTGACGCATTGAGAACTACGGGGTGATAATCTCACCCAACCTAGTTGCAAGTATTTTAGTATATATTTTCCTGTCGCAATTTATAAGATATATGGGTCTGTAAGACGTTGGGGTCAAATCTGGCTTCCCCCTTTTTTTAAACCCGACTATAGGAGTCCTCTGACATGAATTAAGGATATATCCCCTTCCAGCCTGCTGGAAAATTTGAAGCATATATTGTTTTAAAGATTGAGAAAATGCTCTATAAAACTCTAAGTGGATGCCGTCAGGCCCGGTGGCTTTACCAAGGGCTAAAGAGATCAGAGCATCCTCAAGTTCTTCCAAGGCAATTGGAGCTGCAAAGGTATCATTCTGTTCACGAGTAGCTTTCATTGTCCCTAGATCTTTAAGAAAGTGTTCCGAAGACTGAGTCCCTAATGATACTGTTCCCTCAGCTTATAGCTATTCGTAATAGTTCTTAAATACGTTCAATACTTCCACTGGTAATTCATGGATTAGGCCTACGTGGTCTCTGATCTTACAAATTTGTTTGGTCATTAGTCGCTCAAACCACGTCCGAATTTCCACCTTTAACATCTTTTGACAAGAGAGTGAAAAGCTCAAAGTTTCCACTCGGACACTTGCCATGAAAGTATCCCAGGCTATAGTACCTGAGGCTGTGCCTCTATTGATATTAAGGAATTCTAATATCCATTTGGCCATATGACCACAATATAATTGATCAAACAGGAGCTTCCTTTCAAAGTTCCAAGGCTTCCGAACTCTAGTAACACGAGTCAATGGAAATTCAGCTACTGGAGGGTTGTGATACGAGACAGCCCTCTGAGAGTTTTCTATTTTGACTATTTCTGCTAATTCGTATGAGACAAAAAAATAATCCAACCAGTCTGGTTTAGTATGAGGGGCAGAGTAAAAGGTTAATCCTGGATCAGATGATCTATGTTTGTACCAGCTGTCAACCTGACTGTGGAATATGCGCCGCTGGAGGGACGCTTGCTGCAGGAGCAGATCACCCATAGGGCGGTGTCCCTCACCTATAGGACCCTAATGAATAATTTGCCCAATAGGTTGGGGAAGCTTAGGGAAACCTGGGAGAGAGAGAGGTAGGGACCATGGACGAGGTGGACTGGGGGACGGTTTTGATGCACTCTCGGAAAGTGGCAATTAAATCTCGCCTCCGACTCATACAGTTCAAAGTGCTCCACCGAACATACTTGGATAGGGCTAGGTTACATAGAATGGGAAGGGTGTCGGACCCCTGTTGTCTGAGGTGCGGCTTTGAGAGGGGGGATTTCTTTCATACCATTTGGTCCTGCCCGAACATACAGGTTTTCTGGGGTGAGGTGCTCCGGGAATTGGGAGAGGTGCAGGAGGTAGTTCTGCAGTCCGACCCTAAGCTGGTCCTCCTGGGTATGACGAATGAAGTAGATGTGAGTCGCCTACAACTAACCTTTCTGGTCTTAGCCCTGGTGGTGGCCAAGAGGGATGTGGCCAGGAAGTGGGGGGCGTCAGAGTGCCCACAGCTGGAAGAGTGGCATAGGGGACTGGACCTGTATATGACTGCTGAGAGGGTCATGTACAAGGCAAGAGGGTGCCCCAAAAAGTTTGGCAAAGTGTGGGGGAAATGGCGCCGATACCATGGGCTGGATGGAGGTCTTTGATTTGCATGTGGTAGCAAAGGATTTGGGGTGGAAGGTATATGGACTGATGACGGTTGCTTTTCCCCTATTTGACTGTAGAATCAATACAGAGCCAGTACTAGAGTCGGATAAGCATGTTAAGGGTCCGAGGATGAGGGAGGGTGGTGGGAGGATTCAGGGATGGGAAGTGCTGAGTAATGATGACATGCTTGTTCTTGTTAAAAAGATTCTGTTGTGCTCCTCAAGGCTATACAGAAAGTCCAAGTATCTATAGTCAAGCTTTAAAAACTCAACTGGATTTGTTGGTACTTCCCCCTGGTAATGCACTATTGCAGTATGTTGATGACCTCCTTGTGACCTCTGATACTGAAGATGGCTGTAGTATACTGCATGCCACTGTACAACACTGTACTCCACTATGTGATGCTCCATGATACTCTAGTCCACTATACAACACTGTACATACTCTTTGAATACCACTGCACCTCACTTTATTCCACTTTACTCTATGGCATTGTACTCCACTCTACTCCACTACTCCACTGTACACCACTCCACTCTACGCAACTTTATTCCATTGTAGTCTATAACACTGTATGGCAATCCACTCTACCACACTCTACAACACTGTATTGTACTGTAGACCACTCCACTCTACAAAACTCAACTAGACTTTATGCCACTCTACTCTACTGTTGTCTAAATCACTTTCCAATACTGTCGGACACACCACTATACTCTACGGTACAACACAATACTTCAATTTTTGACACTTTACACAACTTCAATCTTCGCCATTCCACTCTAATGCACTTCACGTCCCTATAGTCTACGACACGCTACTCCACTATATGACACTTTACTCCACTCTACACTACCCACTCCACTATACTCCACTCTACTACTCTTTATCCCACTCAACAAAACTTTACCATACTTCATTCTATGGTGCTCCATTGTCCAACACTCCACTGTATGCAACTCCACTCTACAACTCCACTGTATGCAACTCCACCTACACTCTATGACATTCTACCCCACTTTATGGCCATCCACTCTAGGTCACATTACTATAATGTGTGACAGTCAATGACGTGCCATTCAGTTTCTCTCTATGATATGCAACTTCACGTTATCACACAACACTCCCCTCTACGATACTCTCCTCCACTGTACTCTACGACACTCCACTTGATGATACTCCACTCTGCGACACTCTACTTTACTCTACTCCACTCTATATTACTCTACAACAGTCTATAACACTCTACTGTACTGTTCGACACACCAGTCAACTGTACAGCTGACTGCTCCAGTCTATAATGGTTGACTCCACTATATGAGACACCATGCCCCTACACTATATAACACTTTACTACACTGTATGATACACCATTACACTCTGCTCTGACCCACTCTATTCCAATCTACAATACTCCGCTCTATCCTAACTGACTTTACAATAATCTTCTCCACCATACTGCACAACACTACACATCACAACTCTCCACTCGCTACACTGCACTCCACGATTTGAAATATACTTTTATAAAAAAAAAAATTACAACATTGAAATTCATTAAACAAAACAAAGGTTATAGCTTAGTTATAGTTAGATAAACTTTTTCCTCCCATAAAAACCGAGCTTAAAGTACTCAAAATCTACAGTTAGGGTTATAACTTTCGTTTACAGTTTATCCACCACCTTCAAATTATTATAAGTAGTGCACCTTAGTCCACACTCTTTTCAGCTTGCTAATCAGACAATACTAACTATAACTCGCCCCTACCATGCACAGTGTTGTCATCAATTAAGTTGTTTCAGATGTTGCAATGATGTTATCAATGGTGCCATAGATTATACAGTGAGTAATGTAATATTGGAGTTAATTAGTATACAAGGGGAGGGCGCAAGCAAGTGTAGGGCACAAGTTATAGTTATGTGAGATAACTATAACTGGTTAATGTCAGTGGCCTTTTTCGCTTAAAATGGTATGTTTTAACTGACTTTATGTAACAGAAAAAGATGATGGACAGAATTTTGAACATTGTCAAACATTACCACCCAGTCACAGACCTGGGATAAATCAATCATTTTTTCTCACCGTGCCACCCCAGTTTGGACTCAGCCATATGCAAATCAGTCTTGACGCTGCTACACATGGAAAGAATCCAGCCTAAACAGCCAGGCCAGGACCCTCCCTGGACCAGAAAAAAGCATCCTGGGACCAGTTTTGGATTTTCACCATTCATCAGGTAGCTAGCTTTAATCCAGTGGCACAGGACCCACATCTGGGCTTATCCTTTCCACTTAGGGTGACTATAGCATCACAAAAAGATGATGGATGGAATGTTGAACACTGTCAAACATTCAACCCCAGTCATAGATCTGGGTTAAATACTGAGTTTTGAATTGGAAAATGTGATGCATCCATGTTGCGTTTTAGGCCATTTCCTCTAGGAGGCACTAAGCCTATCCACACAAGTGAGGTACCATTTCTATCGGGAGATTTAGGGAAATGCTAGGTGGATGGAAGTTTGTGGCTCCCCGCAGATTCCAGAACTTTCCATTACTGAAATGTGAGCCAAATGTGTTTTATTTGTCAAAGTATGAGGTTTGCAAGGGCTTACGGGTAAAAGAAACCTTGTGATAGCCACTCACACAACTTTATTTCGCCGGTAAGAAAAACCCTACACAAACAAATTCATCAATAATTAACAGTCTATTACATAAAATCTGATTTAAAAAGACAATTGACAATATGAAGATTACATTTGCAAAATAGTAGCCCTTGGTTCATAAAGAGTTGCTCCTAGTTTATAGACCAAAACCCCTTTGCTTGTAAGTGAAACAAAACTAAGCTAAGCAATAGCATGTAATGTCTTAAGGAAGTGGAGGGCTGGGAGACATTGTCTAAAATTCAGCTTACACATAAGAGGGAGAATGTATCTCTTTCATTTATAAATATAAAATTTACAGAAAAATATAAAATGCAGGTCAATCTGCGTAGACTGCATGTCACAAGGACAAAGGGGTAGTGCATCAATCACATATGTTTTCGATGGATGACCTAGCATTGAAGGGATGTAATTTAAATGAAATCTCAATAATATGTATCTATGTTGTAGATTTGTAACAAATGATAAGTACGAAGAATTCATATTGTTCATACTAGATATCATGTAATATGGTCTGACAGTAAAGAGTTTAAAATTGTTATCAAATCTCTTCTCATCCATCAGAGTGGGCTAATAGCCGAGCCTTTAAATCTATTTTTGTTACTGTTATGCATGAACTCAGGTGCCTATGTAGGTCATGTAAACCTATAATGTGTAGTGAGTGTAGTCTCAATATATTCAAGCCATTTTATTTTTCCCATGCCATCCAGGTTCAGGCAGTCAATTATAATGGGTCTAGTTAAGGCTAAGGTTTCCTTTCGCCACACTGCATTATACAAAAGGATTGGTGCAATACAGATCTTGCCTGTAATGTATGGGACATTCAGCTCAAGGTAACAAATGTAGTTGGCACAAGATTATGGTTAAGAAGCCAGATCTTTCAGAAAGCCGGCCTCTATACATTGTAGTTTAGAGAAGTCAGTTGTGACCCAAACAGCTGCCCCATAGGAGACAACAGATACTGTTTTTGCAGCATATATTTTTTTAACAACCTCTAACGGTTTAGTTCCCAATTTTTTTACACATCCAAAGAGGGCTCCTATATTTTTTTGCATCAGATTTGCTCTGTTTGCTGTCATATTTCGCCAATTACTTTCCCTACCGAACATAATCCTTAAATAATTAAAAGAATCCACCACCTCTAATTTTAAGCCTTCGATGTACATTCTAGTTTGCGTCTGTGGTCTCGCTCCTGCCACAAGAATAAACGACTTGTTATGATTCATTTAAAATCCAAATTATTCATAAAATCTACATTCTTTTCTATGAGTCGCTGGAGTGCGTTCGGGGTGCGTGCCAGCAGCACAGCATCGTCTGCATAGAGAAGTATCTGAACTAAGCTTGAATCAATGGATGGAACGTCTGTAGTAGATCCTAATAAGGAGGATTGGACAGCGTTTGTCTAAAGGGAAAATAAAAAAGGGGCCAAATCACACCCTTGCCACACCCACCATGTAATTCTAAAGTGTCTAGTGCATTCACCATTCTTTCCAAATCGAACACAGCCCTCAGCCTCAAAATACATATCTCGAATAAAATTGATTATCTGGGACTCGAACCCCATGGACCCCAAAATTGTCCATAGCTTAGAATGCATTACACAATCGAAGACTGCTGTCAAATCCATAAACGACATGTATAGGTGGCCATGCTTTGCCACCATATACTTTGCTATTATTAGATTTAAATTAAGGCACAGGTCCACAGTTCCCTTTCCTTTCCTAAAGCCATATTGGCTGGGGATTGTTATACACTTTTCCTCCGCCTAAGTCTCCAACCTATTTAAGGGTAACCGGACCATCAATTTGGCTGTGGAGGAGATGGGCTTGTAATTTTTGGGACTGCCTTATCACTTTTTTCATGGATAGGGATTATAACCGATTTTTTCCACTAATTCAGAATGCTTCTTTGTGTAATTACATTAAAAACATTTGTGAGCAATGCGGCCCACAGGTCTAGGTTATTTAAAAAGAAATCAATTGGGACCCCACCTGGTTCAGGGGCCTTCAAACTTTTACTCTGTTTTAGGGCATGCAATAATTCGCCCTAGCCACCCAAGTCACCCCACCCTGGATTTTCCTAGGTCTCTAGTTTTCAAAAATGTGTGGGTCTGCTAGGTTTCCCTAGATGTTGGGTGAGATAGGTCCCAAAATTCACAGCTACCCACTTTACAAAAGAAGTATCACTTTTGAGTGGAAAGATGTGAGGTATCCATGTTAAATTTTGGGCCGTTTCCTATCATTGGCAATAGGCCTACCCAAACAGGTGAGGTGCCATTTTATCAGGACACTTATGGAAATGCTGGGACGAAGGAAGTTTGTGGCTCCCCACAGATTACAGAACTTTCCATCACAGAAATGTGAGAAAAATTAGTTTTTTTTGTCAAAGTTTGAGATTTTTAAGGGATTATGGGGAAAAGAAATTGGTGACAGCCACGCAAGTCACCACACCCTGGATCAATCAATCAATCAATAAAATAGTTTTTATACAGCGTGGCTTTTCACCCGCAAGGATATCCAGGCACTTGCAGGTCTCAGGGCTTATTCGAACAGCCAAGTCTTGAGGTCCCTACAGATTTCATGAATTGAGGTGTTGGTCCGGAGATGTGTAGGGCGGCTGTTCCAGATTTTTGCTGCCATGTGGGAGAATGCTCATTCTCCGCTTCTGCTTAGGTGGATGTGGGGAGTGTGGGCAAATAATAGGGAGGTGGAGTGTAGCCTTCTCAATGGTTGGAAGAATTTCAGGCAGATCTTACGCAGCGTAAATCACCTCATAGGTTTTTTACCTACAGAGGAAAAGTGCAGGTGCGATAAATAGAAAGATCAGATACATAATCCATGAACGAAAATAGTCGACAATCGTATATAGCGGGATGGAGGATAGAGTAACATAATCCCAGCCTCCCTCCTTACCCAATTGCTCCAATAAGAGATTCCCCAGAAGCAGAAAGTAGGTATTTAAAGTTTATCTTCACTATCCTTTATTTAATTTCTCAATCTAGAGATTGGTGCCCAGATTCTTCGCCCTAACTCCCTTTTCCTTTGTCCTCCTATCTTTTACACCGAAGATTCTATAATATATATAGCTAACATCTTAGCCCGCCAATTGGTAAAGGCAGGATGGTCGACCGTTAGCCATTGAGAATTGACACATAGATGAGCGATAGCCATTGCAGTAAACAAGAACCCTATCTCTACCCTTACCCTTTTCTTTGTCTCTGTGCTATCTAATAACCCCAAAGTTAAAAGAGCAGGAGTAATAGACACAGGTATACCTAAAACCATTGTTAAAAAAGCCTTGAGGTCCTGCAAAAAGATAACCAGCTTGGGGCAAGAGTAGAACATATGTAGGGTGTCGGCTGATTGTAGTGCACATCTGTTACATTTCCCTCCCCTCGTACCTCCCCATTTAGTTATCTTCGCTGGGGTGTAATAAAGATAAAAAATAGGCATCAAATGTTGGCTCCTAAGACTCCCTGTTATCGACACCTGATTCGCCAGTTCCAACGAATCTTCAATATATATTCCTTCCCTTCCCAACTAAATTTCTCATTTTGCTTGAATCAGTATCTGGTAAATTTGCCCAATCCGGGACTTAATCCTCACTGCCGCCACCACAGGTATTTTTTTGGGTGTCAGAGCTGCCCTAGTCCCACTTTCCCCAAGAAAACTCTGTATTTGCAAATATTTTAAGAAATCTCCCTTATCTACCCCATACTACTCCTGTAAGTTCATAAATGACAGAAGTTGGTCCTCCCTATATAAATCACCCAAAGACTTAATCCCACTCCTCCCCTATCTATAGGTGACTTGTCCTGAATGATCAACGGGAGGATACCCAGAGCGGAAAATGGAATATAGACGTTTACATTTGGCATCTTCAGTTTCGGCCGTACCTGCCTCCATACTTTGTAAGCAGCTTTTAATATTTAAAATGTAGTCTTTTTATAATATCTGGATTCGAGTATCTTGACCAGACAGCCCTTGGCTCCGCTTCCCAACCCTAATTTATATATAGCTGGCCTCTCCTCCACGGGGACTTTTGCTTTATCCCCCCACTAATAAAATACCCAGATGTTGCAGAAGGCAAGCCCAATTATAATAGAGGAAGCTGTGAATAGCCCAACCTGTCTTGGAAGAATCAGCCATTTGGACGCCCTCCTTGGCTTATGATATCCCCACAGAAATCTATAGCATACCCTGGACTTGATAAGCAAAACGAGGAGAACTCTAAAGGAATTGTCCTTAAGACATATAGCAACTTTGGGAGAACCGACATTTTAAGAACATTGCTTCTTCCAAATAGTGAAAGATGTAGATGGTCTAATCTGTCCAATTTTCATCTTACCTTATCTAGTATTGGGGCAATATACAAATTTCCGTCCTCGCCACAACAGATGACATCTGCACCCTACTGGACAAAGGAGAAACAGTAGCCCTCATCCTCCTCGACCTCTCAGCAGCATTCAACACAATCTCCCACTGCACCCTAACACGTAGACTCCACGATGCAGGGTTCCAGGACAAGGCCCTCGACTGGATCCGCTCTTTCCTCTCCGGCAGAACGCAGCTGGTCAGGCTCCCCCCTTCCTCCCGGACCCTACACTAACCAACTGCGGAGTCCCTCAGGGGTCCTCCCTCAGCCCTACTGACTTCAACGTCTACATGGTTCCGCTCGTCCCCATCGTCATAACCTATGGACTCAACATCGTGTCATACGCAGGCAACACCCAACTCATCTCCTCCCTATCCAACCAACCCAACACCATCAGACACAATTTTCGAGAAGGCATGGCAGCTGTCGCCAAATGGATGAAAAACAGTGACCTGCAGCTAAACACCAACAAGACAGAAGTACTCATCATGAGCACAAACCCCAATGCCTGGAACGAACCCTGGTGGACCCCCGCCCTCGGAAACCCGCCGACCCCCAAGACCATGCACGCAACCTGGGAATAATGCTGGACTTCGAGCTCAAAATGAACCGTCAGATCAACTCCCTCTCATCCTCCTGCTTCCACACCCTCCGCCTCCTACGTAAGACCTTCAAATGCATCCCCCTCGAGCACAGAAAACTGTCACTTACGCCCTGGTCACTAGCCGACTCGACTACGGCAACGTACTCTTCGCCAGAATAAACACAAATCTCACTGCAAGCTACAGAACATCCAGAAGGCCGCAACAATACTGGTCCTCAACCTGCAAAGACACTGCCACATCTCCAAGCACCTGCACACACTCCACTGGCTCCCTATCGAGGCTAGAGTCACCTTCAAGATGCTTACCTGCGCACACAAAGCCCTCCACGACACCGGACCAGCATACCTGAACAGCTGACTCAAATTCCACACACCCCAAAGGACCGGACGATCAGCCCAGATCTCCTACGCTGTGGTCCCCTACACCAGAAAAGCCAGATCGGGAGGCCCATCCTTCTTCCACGTAGCCAAAGCCTGAAATGCCCTTCGGCTCCACCTCAGACAGACTACATTGCTTCCCGTCTTCGCACGAAACCTCAAAACCTGTCTCTTTGACAGACACCCTCCTTGATGGATTAGAACTGCACTCCCTTCCACATCCCCATTGCCTTATGGGTGAGTAGTCGCGCTTAACAAACGGCTGATTGAAAAGCCTAATTGAAATCGGGAATTTTATCTATAGCAGCTGTAATTTTGACCCCCAAATAAGTTGCCTCTTGGAATACTGATAAACCTGTATATCCCATATTTCCTGAGCAAAGGATCCGCGTTTTCTCTATGTTTGATTTATATCCGTAGAAGGCACCAACCTGCTCAGCTAAAGTCTTAACCTCCAGAAATGCAGAAACAACATCAGCAGTGAACACTGTAATGTCGTCAGCATAAGCCAATGCTCTATACTCAGTACCATTGACCTTTACCGCTTTGATATTAATATCTAGATCAAGGGTCATTATAGAGAGCAAAGAGCAGAGGAGAGCATGGACATCCCTTCCTAGTGCCCCTGCTGATATCAAACAGACCTGAATCCTGCCCTGTAATGTGGATTGCAGCTTTAGGTAGTAAGTATAATTCCTTGATTCCTTGATCCTGGACAAATTTTCCACACATTTCCTTCCACTGAAGGACAGATGACAGAAACCATCAGGAGACCCAATCAAACTCTCTCAGTGTCCAACAGGACTACTCCCAGAGGTGAATCTGTGGCCAGAGCCCAGTCAAGAAGGGCTATAACTCGCCGGACATGATCTGCTGTGTCCCTGCCAGGGATAAACCCATGCTGACGCATTGAGAACTACGGGGTGATAATCTCACCCAACCTAGTTGCAAGTATTTTAGTATATATTTTCCTGTCGCAATTTATAAGATATATGGGTCTGTAAGACGTTGGGGTCAAATCTGGCTTCCCCCTTTTTTTAAACCCGACTATAGGAGTCCTCTGACATGAATTAAGGATATATCCCCTTCCAGCCTGCTGGAAAATTTGAAGCATATATTGTTTTAAAGATTGAGAAAATGCTCTATAAAACTCTAAGTGGATGCCGTCAGGCCCGGTGGCTTTACCAAGGGCTAAAGAGATCAGAGCATCCTCAAGTTCTTCCAAGGCAATTGGAGCTGCAAAGGTATCATTCTGTTCACGAGTAGCTTTCATTGTCCCTAGATCTTTAAGAAAGTGTTCCGAAGACTGAGTCCCTAATGATACTGTTCCCTCAGCTTATAGCTATTCGTAATAGTTCTTAAATACGTTCAATACTTCCACTGGTAATTCATGGATTAGGCCTACGTGGTCTCTGATCTTACAAATTTGTTTGGTCATTAGTCGCTCAAACCACGTCCGAATTTCCACCTTTAACATCTTTTGACAAGAGAGTGAAAAGCTCAAAGTTTCCACTCGGACACTTGCCATGAAAGTATCCCAGGCTATAGTACCTGAGGCTGTGCCTCTATTGATATTAAGGAATTCTAATATCCATTTGGCCATATGACCACAATATAATTGATCAAACAGGAGCTTCCTTTCAAAGTTCCAAGGCTTCCGAACTCTAGTAACACGAGTCAATGGAAATTCAGCTACTGGAGGGTTGTGATACGAGACAGCCCTCTGAGAGTTTTCTATTTTGACTATTTCTGCTAATTCGTATGAGACAAAAAAATAATCCAACCAGTCTGGTTTAGTATGAGGGGCAGAGTAAAAGGTTAATCCTGGATCAGATGATCTATGTTTGTACCAGCTGTCAACCTGACTGTGGAATATGCGCCGCTGGAGGGACGCTTGCTGCAGGAGCAGATCACCCATAGGGCGGTGTCCCTCACCTATAGGACCCTAATGAATAATTTGCCCAATAGGTTGGGGAAGCTTAGGGAAACCTGGGAGAGAGAGAGGTAGGGACCATGGACGAGGTGGACTGGGGGACGGTTTTGATGCACTCTCGGAAAGTGGCAATTAAATCTCGCCTCCGACTCATACAGTTCAAAGTGCTCCACCGAACATACTTGGATAGGGCTAGGTTACATAGAATGGGAAGGGTGTCGGACCCCTGTTGTCTGAGGTGCGGCTTTGAGAGGGGGGATTTCTTTCATACCATTTGGTCCTGCCCGAACATACAGGTTTTCTGGGGTGAGGTGCTCCGGGAATTGGGAGAGGTGCAGGAGGTAGTTCTGCAGTCCGACCCTAAGCTGGTCCTCCTGGGTATGACGAATGAAGTAGATGTGAGTCGCCTACAACTAACCTTTCTGGTATTAGCCCTGGTGGTGGCCAAGAGGGATGTGGCCAGGAAGTGGGGGGCGTCAGAGTGCCCACAGCTGGAAGAGTGGCATAGGGGACTGGACCTGTATATGGCTGCTGAGAGGGTCATGTACAAGGCAAGAGGGTGCCCCAAAAAGTTTGGCAAAGTGTGGGGGAAATGGCGCCGATACCATGGGCTGGATGGAGGTCTTTGATTTGCATGTGGTAGCAAAGGATTTGGGGGTGGAAGGTATATGGACTGATGACGGTTGCTTTTCCCCTATTTGACTGTAGAATCAATACAGAGCCAGTACTAGAGTCGGATAAGCATGTTAAGGGTCCGAGGATGAGGGAGGGTGGTGGGAGGATTCAGGGATGGGAAGTGCTGAGTAATGATGACATGCTTGTTCTTGTTAAAAAGATTCTGTTGTGCTCCTCAAGGCTATACAGAAAGTCCAAGTATCTATAGTCAAGCTTTAAAAACTCAACTGGATTTGTTGGTACTTCCCCCTGGTAATGCACTATTGCAGTATGTTGATGACCTCCTTGTGACCTCTGATACTGAAGATGGCTGTAGTATACTGCATGCCACTGTACAACACTGTACTCCACTATGTGATGCTCCATGATACTCTAGTCCACTATACAACACTGTACATACTCTTTGAATACCACTGCACCTCACTTTATTCCACTTTACTCTATGGCATTGTACTCCACTCTACTCCACTACTCCACTGTACACCACTCCACTCTACGCAACTTTATTCCATTGTAGTCTATAACACTGTATGGCAATCCACTCTACCACACTCTACAACACTGTATTGTACTGTAGACCACTCCACTCTACAAAACTCAACTAGACTTTATGCCACTCTACTCTACTGTTGTCTAAATCACTTTCCAATACTGTCGGACACACCACTATACTCTACGGTACAACACAATACTTCAATGTTTGACACTTTACACAACTTCAATCTTCGCCATTCCACTCTAATGCACTTCACGTCACTATAGTCTACGACACGCTACTCCACTATATGACACTTTACTCCACTCTACACTACCCACTCCACTATACTCCACTCTACTACTCTTTATCCCACTCAACAAAACTTTACCATACTTCATTCTATGGTGCTCCATTGTCCAACACTCCACTGTATGCAACTCCACTCTACAACTCCACTGTATGCAACTCCACCTACACTCTATGACATTCTACCCCACTTTATGGCCATCCACTCTAGGTCACATTACTATAATGTGTGACAGTCAATGACGTGCCATTCAGTTTCTCTCTATGATATGCAACTTCACGTTATCACACAACACTCCCCTCTACGATACTCTCCTCCACTGTACTCTACGACACTCCACTTGATGATACTCCACTCTGCGACACTCTACTTTACTCTACTCCACTCTATATTACTCTACAACAGTCTATAACACTCTACTGTACTGTTCGACACACCAGTCAACTGTACAGCTGACTGCTCCAGTCTATAATGGTTGACTCCACTATATGAGACACCATGCCCCTACACTATATAACACTTTCCTACACTGTATGATACACCATTACACTCTGCTCTGACCCACTCTATTCCAATCTACAATACTCCGCTCTATCCTAACTGACTTTACAATAATCTTCTCCACCATACTGCACAACACTACACATCACAACTCTCCACTCGCTACACTGCACTCCACGATTTGAAATATACTTTTATAAAAAAAAAAATTACAACATTGAAATTCATTAAACAAAACAAAGGTTATAGCTTAGTTATAGTTAGATAAACTTTTTCCTCCCATAAAAACCGAGCTTAAAGTACTCAAAATCTACAGTTAGGGTTATAACCTTCGTTTACAGTTTATCCACCACCTTCAAATTATTATAAGTAGTGCACCTTAGTCCACACTCTTTTCAGCTTGCTAATCAGACAATACTAACTATAACTCGCCCCTACCATGCACAGTGTTGTCATCAATTAAGTTGTTTCAGATGTTGCAATGATGTTATCAATGGTGCCATAGATTATACAGTGAGTAATGTAATATTGGAGTTAATTAGTATACAAGGGGAGGGCGCAAGCAAGTGTAGGGCACAAGTTATAGTTATGTGAGATAACTATAACTGGTTAATGTCAGTGGCCTTTTTCGCTTAAAATGGTATGTTTTAACTGACTTTATGTAACAGAAAAAGATGATGGACAGAATTTTGAACATTGTCAAACATTACCACCCAGTCACAGACCTGGGATAAATCAATAATTTTTTCTCACCGTGCCACCCCAGTTTGGACTCAGCCATATGCAAATCAGTCTTGACGCTGCTACACATGGAAAGAATCCAGCCTAAACAGCCAGGGCAGGACCCTCCCTGGACCAGAAAAAAGCATCCTGGGACCAGTTTTGGATTTTCACCATTCATCAGGTAGCTAGCTTTAATCCAGTGGCACAGGACCCACATCTGGGCTTATCCTTTCCACTTAGGGTGACTATAGCATCACAAAAAGATGATGGATGGAATGTTGAACATTGTCAAACATTCAACCCCAGTCATAGATCTGGGTTAAATACTGAGTTTTGAATTGGAAAATGTGATGCATCCATGTTGCGTTTTAGGCCATTTCCTCTAGGAGGCACTAAGCCTATCCACACAAGTGAGGTGCCATTTCTATCGGGAGATTTAGGGAAATGCTAGGTGGATGGAAGTTTGTGGCTCCCCGCAGATTCCAGAACTTTCCATTACTGAAATGTGAGCCAAATGTGTTTTATTTGTCAAAGTATGAGGTTTGCAAGGGCTTATGGGTAAAAGAAACCTTGTGATAGCCACTCACACAACTTTATTTCGCCGGTAAGAAAAACCCTACACAAACAAATTCATCAATAATTAACAGTCTATTACATAAAATCTGATTTAAAAAGACAATTGACAATATGAAGATTACATTTGCAAAATAGTAGCCCTTGGTTCATAAAGAGTTGCTCCTAGTTTATAGACCAAAACCCCTTTGCTTGTAAGTGAAACAAAACTAAGCTAAGCAATAGCATGTAATGTCTTAAGGAAGTGGAGGGCTGGGAGACATTGTCTAAAATTAAGCTTACACATAAGAGGGAGAATGTATCTCTTTCATTCATAAATATAAAATTTACAGAAAAATATAAAATGCAGGTCAATCTGCGTAGACTGCATGTCACAAGGACAAAGGGGTAGTGCATCAATCACATATGTTTTCGATGGATGACCTAGCATTGAAGGGATGTAATTTAAATGAAATCTCAATAATATGTATCTATGTTGTAGATTTGTAACAAATGATAAGTACAAAGAATTCATATTGTTCATACTAGATATCATGTAATATGGTCTGACAGTAAAGAGTTTAAAATTGTTATCAAATCTCTTCTCATCCATCAGAGTGGGCTAATAGCCGAGCCTTTAAATCTATTTTTGTTACTGTTATGCATGAACTCAGGTGCCTATGTAGGTCATGTAAACCTATAATGTGTAGTGAGTGTAGTCTCAATATATTCAAGCCATTTTATTTTTCCCATGCCATCCAGGTTCAGGCAGTCAATTATAATGGGTCTAGTTAAGGCTAAGGTTTCCTTTCGCCACACTGCATTATACAAAAGGATTGGTGCAATACAGATCTTGCCTGTAATGTATGGGACATTCAGCTCAAGGTAACAAATGTAGTTGGCACAAGATTATGGTTAAGAAGCCAGATCTTTCAGAAAGCCGGCCTCTATACATTGTAGTTTAGAGAAGTCAGTTGTGACCCAAACAGCTGCCCCATAGGAGACAACAGATACTGTTTTTGCAGCATATATTTTTTTAACAACCTCTAACGGTTTAGTTCCCAATTTTTTTACACATCCAAAGAGGGCTCCTATATTTTTTTGCATCAGATTTGCTCTGTTTGCTGTCATATTTCGCCAATTACTTTCCCTACCGAACATAATCCTTAAATAATTAAAAGAATCCACCACCTCTAATTTTAAGCCTTCGATGTACATTCTAGTTTGCGTCTGTGGTCTCGCTCCTGCCACAAGAATAAACGACTTGTTATGATTCATTTAAAATCCAAATTATTCATAAAATCTACATTCTTTTCTATGAGTCGCTGGAGTGCGTTCGGGGTGCGTGCCAGCAGCACAGCATCGTCTGCATAGAGAAGTATCAGAACTAAGCTTGAATCAATGGATGGAACGTCTGTAGTAGATCCTAATAAGGAGGATTGGACAGCGTTTGTCTAAAGGGAAAATAAAAAAGGGGCCAAATCACACCCTTGCCACACCCACCATGTAATTCTAAAGTGTCTAGTGCATTCACCATTCTTTCCAAATCGAACACAGCCCTCAGCCTCAAAATACATATCTCGAATAAAATTGATTATCTGGGACTCGAACCCCATGGACCCCAAAATTGTCCATAGCTTAGAATGCATTACACAATTGAAGACTGCTGTCAAATCCATAAACGACATGTATAGGTGGCCATGCTTTGCCACCATATACTTTGCTATTATTAGATTTAAATTAAGGCACAGGTCCACAGTTCCCTTTCCTTTCCTAAAGCCATATTGGCTGGGGATTGTTATACACTTTTCCTCCGCCTAAGTCTCCAACCTATTTAAGGGTAACCGGACCATCAATTTGGCTGTGGAGGAGATGGGCTTGTAATTTTTGGGACTGCCTTATCACTTTTTTCATGGATAGGGATTATAACCGATTTTTTCCACTAATTCAGAATGCTTCTTTGTGTAATTACATTAAAAACATTTGTGAGCAATGCGGCCCACAGGTCTAGGTTATTTAAAAAGAAATCAATTGGGACCCCACCTGGTTCAGGGGCCTTCAAACTTTTACTCTGTTTTAGGGCATGCAATAATTCGCCCTAGCCACCCAAGTCACCCCACCCTGGATTTTCCTAGGTCTCTAGTTTTCAAAAATGTGTGGGTCTGCTAGGTTTCCCTAGATGTTGGGTGAGATAGGTCCCAAAATTCACAGCTACCCACTTTACAAAAGAAGTATCACTTTTGAGTGGAAAGATGTGAGGTATCCATGTTAAATTTTGGGCCGTTTCCTATCATTGGCAATAGGCCTACCCAAACAGGTGAGGTGCCATTTTATCAGGACACTTATGGAAATGCTGGGACGAAGGAAGTTTGTGGCTCCCCACAGATTACAGAACTTTCCATCACAGAAATGTGAGAAAAATTAGTTTTTTTTGTCAAAGTTTGAGATTTTTAAGGGATTATGGGGAAAAGAAATTGGTGACAGCCACGCAAGTCACCACACCCTGGATCAATCAATCAATCAATAAAATAGTTTTTATACAGCGTGGCTTTTCACCCGCAAGGATATCCAGGCACTTGCAGGTCTCAGGGCTTATTCGAACAGCCAAGTCTTGAGGTCCCTACAGATTTCATGAATTGAGGTGTTGGTCCGGAGATGTGTAGGGCGGCTGTTCCAGATTTTTGCTGCCATGTGGGAGAATGCTCATTCTCCGCTTCTGCTTAGGTGGATGTGGGGAGTGTGGGCAAATAATAGGGAGGTGGAGTGTAGCCTTCTCAATGGTTGGAAGAATTTCAGGCAGATCTTACGCAGCGTAAATCACCTCATAGGTTTTTTACCTATAGAGGAAAAGTGCAGGTGCGATAAATAGAAAGATCAGATACATAATTCATGAACGAAAATAGTCGACAATCGTATATAGCGGGATGGAGGATAGAGTAACATAATCCCAGCCTCCCTCCTTACCCAATTGCTCCAATAAGAGATTCCCCAGAAGCAGAAAGTAGGTATTTAAAGTTTATCTTCACTATCCTTTATTTAATTTCTCAATCTAGAGATTGGTGCCCAGATTCTTCGCCCTAACTCCCTTTTCCTTTGTCCTCCTATCTTTTACACCGAAGATTCTATAATATAATATAGCTAACATCTTAGCCCGCCAATTGGTAAAGGCAGGATGGTCGACCGTTAGCCATTGAGAATTGACACATAGATGAGCGATAGCCATTGCAGTAAACAAGAACCCTATCTCTACCCTTACCCTTTTCTTTGTCTCTGTGCTATCTAATAACCCCAAAGTTAAAAGAGCAGGAGTAATAGACACAGGTATACCTAAAACCATTGTTAAAAAAGCCTTGAGATCCTGCAAAAAGATAACCAGCTTGGGGCAAGAGTAGAACATATGTAGGGTGTCGGCTGATTGTAGTGCACATCTGTTACATTTCCCTCCCCTCGTACCTCCCCATTTAGTTATCTTCGCTGGGGTGTAATAAAGATAAAAAATAGGCATCAAATGTTGGCTCCTAAGACTCCCTGTTATCGACACCTGATTCGCCAGTTCCAACGAATCTTCAATATATATTCCTTCCCTTCCCAACTAAATTTCTCATTTTGCTTGAATCAGTATCTGGTAAATTTGCCCAATCCGGGACTTAATCCTCACTGCCGCCACCACAGGTATTTTTTTGGGTGTCAGAGCTGCCCTAGTCCCACTTTCCCCAAGAAAACTCTGTATTTGCAAATATTTTAAGAAATCTCCCTTATCTACCCCATACTACTCCTGTAAGTTCATAAATGACAGAAGTTGGTCCTCCCTATATAAATCACCCAAAGACTTAATCCCACTCCTCCCCTATCTATAGGTGACTTGTCCTGAATGATCAACGGGAGGATACCCAGAGCGGAAAATGGAATATAGACGTTTACATTTGGCATCTTCAGTTTCGGCCGTACCTGCCTCCATACTTTGTAAGCAGCTTTTACTATTTAAAATGTAGTCTTTTTATAATATCTGGATTCGAGTATCTTGACCAGACAGCCCTTGGCTCCGCTTCCCAACCCTAATTTATATATAGCTGGCCTCTCCTCCACGGGGACTTCTGCTTTATCCCCCCACTAATAAAATACCCAGATGTTGCAGAAGGCAAGCCCAATTATAATAGAGGAAGCTGTGAATAGCCCAACCTGTCTTGGAAGAATCAGCCATTTGGACGCCCTCCTTGGCTTATGATATCCCCACAGAAATCTATAGCATACCCTGGACTTGATAAGCAAAACGAGGAGAACTCTAAAGGAATTGTCCTTAAGACATATAGCAACTTTGGGAGAACCGACATTTTAAGAACATTGCTTCTGCCAAATAGTGAAAGATGTAGATGGTCTAATCTGTCCAATTTTCATCTTACCTTATCTAGTATTGTGGCAATATACAAATTTCCGTCCTCGCCACAACAGATGACATCTGCACCCTACTGGACAAAGGAGAAACAGTAGCCCTCATCCTCCTCGACCTCTCAGCAGCATTCGACACAATCTCCCACTGCACCCTAACACGTAGACTCCACGATGCAGGGTTCCAGGACAAGGCCCTCGACTGGATCCGCTCTTTCCTCTCCGGCAGAACGCAGCTGGTCAGGCTCCCCCCTTCCTCCCGGACCCTACACTAACCAACTGCGGAGTCCCTCAGGGGTCCTCCCTCAGCCCTACTGACTTCAACGTCTACATGGTTCCGCTCGTCCCCATCGTCATAACCTATGGACTCAACATCGTGTCATACGCAGGCAACACCCAACTCATCTCCTCCCTATCCAACCAACCCAACACCATCAGACACAATTTTCGAGAAGGCATGGCAGCTGTCGCCAAATGGATGAAAAACAGTGACCTGCAGCTAAACACCAACAAGACAGAAGTACTCATCATGAGCACAAACCCCAATGCCTGGAACGAACCCTGGTGGACCCCCGCCCTCGGAAACCCGCCGACCCCCAAGACCATGCACGCAACCTGGGAATAATGCTGGACTTCGAGCTCAAAATGAACCGTCAGATCAACTCCCTCTCATCCTCCTGCTTCCACACCCTCCGCCTCCTACGTAAGACCTTCAAATGCATCCCCCTCGAGCACAGAAAACTGTCACTTACGCCCTGGTCA
This sequence comes from Lissotriton vulgaris, assembly GCF_964263255.1. NCBI lineage: Eukaryota > Metazoa > Chordata > Amphibia > Caudata > Salamandridae > Lissotriton > Lissotriton vulgaris. Next base: position 119,212,189 of record NC_141690.1, read on the forward strand.
CTAGCCGACTCGACTACGGCAACGTACTCTTCGCCAGAATAAACACAAATCTCACTGCAAGCTACAGAACATCCAGAAGGCCGCAACAATACTGGTCCTCAACCTGCAAAGACACTGCCACATCTCCAAGCACCTGCACACACTCCACTGGCTCCCTATCGAGGCTAGAGTCACCTTAAAGATGCTTACCTGCGCACACAAAGCCCTCCACGACACCGGACCAGCATACCTGAACAGCTGACTCAAATTCCACACACCCCAAAGGACCGGACGATCAGCCCAGATCTCCTACGCTGTGGTCCCCTACACCAGAAAAGCCAGATCGGGAGGCCCATCCTTCTTCCACGTAGCCAAAGCCTGAAATGCCCTTCGGCTCCACCTCAGACAGACTACATTGCTTCCCGTCTTCGCACGAAACCTCAAAACCTGTCTCTTTGACAGACACCCTCCTTGATGGATTGGAACTGCACTCCCTTCCACATCCCCATCGCCTTATGGGTGAGTAGTCGCGCTTAACAAACGGCTGATTGAAAAGCCTAATTGAAATCGGGAATTTTATCTATAGCAGCTGTAATTTTGACCCCCAAATAAGTTGCCTCTTGGAATACTGATAAACCTGTATATCCCATATTTCCTGAGCAAAGGATCCGCATTTTCTCTATGTTTGATTTATATCCGTAGAAGGCACCAACCTGCTCAGCTAAAGTCTTAACCTCCAGAAATGCAGAAACAACATCAGCAGTGAACACTGTAATGTCGTCAGCATAAGCCAATGCTCTATACTCAGTACCATTGACCTTTACCGCTTTGATATTAATATCTAGATCAAGGGTCATTATAGAGAGCAAAGAGCAGAGGAGAGCATGGACATCCCTTCCTAGTGCCCCTGCTGATATCAAACAGACCTGAATCCTGCCCTGTAATGTGGATTGCAGCTTTAGGTAGTAAGTATAATTCCTTGATTCCTTGATCCTGGACAAATTTTCCACACATTTCCTTCCACTGAAGGACAGATGACAGAAACCATCAGGAGACCCAATCAAACTCTCTCAGTGTCCAACAGGACTACTCCCAGAGGTGAATCTGTGGCCAGAGCCCAGTCAAGAAGGGCTATAACTCGCCGGACATGATCTGCTGTGTCCCTGCCAGGGATAAACCCATGCTGACGCATTGAGAACTACGGGGTGATAATCTCACCCAACCTAGTTGCAAGTATTTTAGTATATATTTTCCTGTCGCAATTTATAAGATATATGGGTCTGTAAGACGTTGGGGTCAAATCTGGCTTCCCCCTTTTTTTAAACCCGACTATAGGAGTCCTCTGACATGAATTAAGGATATATCCCCTTCCAGCCTGCTGGAAAATTTGAAGCATATATTGTTTTAAAGATTGAGAAAATGCTCTATAAAACTCTAAGTGGATGCCGTCAGGCCCGGTGGCTTTACCAAGGGCTAAAGAGATCAGAGCATCCTCAAGTTCTTCCAAGGCAATTGGAGCTGCAAAGGTATCATTCTGTTCACGAGTAGCTTTCATTGTCCCTAGATCTTTAAGAAAGTGTTCCGAAGACTGAGTCCCTAATGATACTGTTCCCTCAGCTTATAGCTATTCGTAATAGTTCTTAAATACGTTCAATACTTCCACTGGTAATTCATGGATTAGGCCTACGTGGTCTCTGATCTTACAAATTTGTTTGGTCATTAGTCGCTCAAACCACGTCCGAATTTCCACCTTTAACATCTTTTGACAAGAGAGTGAAAAGCTCAAAGTTTCCACTCGGACACTTGCCATGAAAGTATCCCAGGCTATAGTACCTGAGGCTGTGCCTCTATTGATATTAAGGAATTCTAATATCCATTTGGCCATATGACCACAATATAATTGATCAAACAGGAGCTTCCTTTCAAAGTTCCAAGGCTTCCGAACTCTAGTAACACGAGTCAATGGAAATTCAGCTACTGGAGGGTTGTGATACGAGACAGCCCTCTGAGAGTTTTCTATTTTGACTATTTCTGCTAATTCGTATGAGACAAAAAATAATCCAACCAGTCTGGTTTAGTATGAGGGGCAGATTAAAAGGTTAATCCTGGATCAGATGATCTATGTTTGTACCAGCTGTCAACCTGACTGTTCTCTCACCAAACATTGCAAGGCCTTAAAGACCTTCACTTTCCTACCCTGGTATGGTAGTTCAGCATTTAAAATTAAATCGCTATCCAAGTGGATATTAAAATCACCACAAAAAATCAGGGGGTGTGGCTATAAAGCAAGCTCAATAATCAAATAATCCAGTATCTCAGGATCGTCTACATTGGACCCATTGCTCTAGCAGATCGTAAATGAGGCATTATTAGATACTATTAGATACTAGTTTATATTCTGCAATAACTCACCACCCAAGCTTATCTTCCTTGGTTCGTTTACAAATACACATGCCATTTCTTCCTAGGATAGCCACCCCTCTAGTTGTAGTCCCCTGGGGAGTACAAGCTAACATATTGTAGCCTAGTTCACTCAGCCACCATCGTTTGCTTCAGGGTATGTGGGTTTCTTGAAGGCACAGTAGGTCGATCTGCATGAACCGAAGGCTCCTAGCCATCATACCCCTTTTTTTGTCATTGAGGCCACAAATATTCACTGAGCAGATCCGAATTTTACCCCATCCTTGTGTTTAAGATTCTTGATACCAGATTTTTCGATAGTATATATTAATTCACAGCTTTCTGCAACAATCATTTCATTCTCCTAACAAAAAAAATAAAAACACCATGACCCATATTAAAAAAAGCGATCACCTATTGCTTGCCCCCTTCCATTTCGCCCAGATCCTTGCTCTTCCCTCCCTCCACATCACTCCCCCTGCCCCCACCAGCCCTCACAAAAGACTGGACCTTCCAGGTCCAGGGATGGAGTGGAATCCCCTCCCACACTTCCGCCCGACCGCAACTCTATCAGTAGCGCTTTAAGCTACAAAAAGAGAAGACAGAAAAATAGAAAAAAACAGCATTACTTATTCCCCCTGACATAAAGAGGAGTATTCAAGAGATTGTAAAAACTCTATAGGTTTAATCTCTGATGAGAAAAATGCGGAATCTCCCTCCAATCTACTTTTAATTTAGCAGGATTCATTAAAAAAACCTGAGCTCCCTTACTTTGAAAAGGTTGAATCAGCCAGTGACGTTCTACTGTAAAGAGGTAATAATCGGGTCTGGAAAAAAAAGTATGCCCTTAAAGGAGCGCTGTCAATCTGGTCAAGCTAGATCATATATTGCCTGGCGAAGGAGGAAATTCCTAATATAGTTCAAAATTGCCTGAGGTTTTCTACCTTCTGTCAAAGAAGGTTTCCTCTGCTTGAATGGGAATCTGTGCGCATGCTGGATTTCTTGAGCCCAATCCCAATTACCCAGCTCGAGAGGAGCCCCTTTGAGAAGATCAACAATAAATTTTGACACCCCCTCAGACCCCTATGGAATGCCCAAGACCCTCAAGTTATTCCGTCTCATTCTATTTTTGAAATATTCCAGCTTCCATGGGGTGTTTGACATTTGAGTTTCTAGTGTCATTGTCATCTCTCTATGTGCAGAAGCTTCATTTTCCAGCATGTCCACCCTGTTCTCCACCTTAGTCATTATTTCCATGAACTCATAAGCAGGTTTTAGAGATCTTACAGATTCTTCCCAGCATCTTTATGCAGGCTGTCTGGACTCTCTGACTCTCAAAATGTGTCTCCTCTCTATGGGCCATGATGCTTTGATATATGGACTCCAAAGAGACAGGCTCTGCATCTCCTAAAGTGTTACCAGCTGCTGCTTTGTTTCCTTCTAGTACTGGGAAAACTGAGTAATCACAGAGAAGCACTCAACCTTTTGCTTCATTTTTACTGACTTCATCTCGAGTAGGGGGTTTTCTCCCCTTCCTCACTGTGGCAATATCGATCAGAGATTCGTCTTCTTTCCCATTTGAGCTACTAGAGTCCGATACATGGCCCTGGCTTTCTGAGTCAGACCAATCTGAAATGTCCAACAGGGAAAAAAAATATCCCCACCTTCTGTTTCAGGACCCCAATTAATAGCAATTTTCCACTTTGTGTCCTCTTTTTGGGATTGGGACCGAGCAGCTTATGTGACTTGTGACCCACAACTGTAGGTAAATCTTCTTAATTCTACTGAGGATGAGCCCCCCCTCCTCCAGGTCCCTCTGAAGCCTGCACCGCCCCTTGGCCCACTATCTTTTCAAGATTTGGAGTTTGGCTCACCTCAGGGTCCATGGATTTCGGGTGTAGATGTGCCTCAGAGAGTGTATCTTCTGCCTGATGTAAAATACTGGCTCCAGAGATTTCATTTTGTAAGGCTAAATTGCCCGGGCAGGGTTGATCTGGCATCAAAGATGATTTCCAGTTGGGAGTTTTCCCAGATTCCCTGATAGTTGTCCATTGGGGCTTTTTAAAAAAGTTTGTCCAAACGCCTTCTGACTCTACTGCACCAGCTCCATTAGATGTAGAGCCCAAGTCTGTTTTTACTGCAGGCTTTTTCTCAATTAGTCCAGTCTCCGTTCAGCCCTTCATTGCTTTGGCCGCCTTAGCTGGAGACATCACCAGACTGTCGACCGGGAGCACTTCACCCCCAGGAGCCACACTATTTGTGAGATAAATCAGCCACCAGGCAAGGCAACCCCAGATCTGGCAAGCCTGACCCGCACGAGATGCAAGCAGGCTGAGAATTGTTCTTCACTAATCCGCTTGTTTCCCGGTAAGTGACACCAATTCCTTCATCCTACATTGCCAGCGTGCGGGTGAAAATCAAAGCGCAGCTGCGGGGCAGACCTAACGGGAGGGTTCCAGCACCATCTTGCCGTTTACTGGAACTTTTTCAACGAATACCAATTCCAGAGCTGTCCAACACAGAAATGTGATGGAAACATGATCTTTGGGTTCAAGTTTGAGCTTTGCTAAGGATTCTGGGTAAAAAATAAAACCTGGTGAGAGCAATGCAAGTTACCCACCCTGGATTGCCCCAGCTCTCTAGCTTTAAAAAAAATGTACAGTTTTGCTAGGTTTGCTAGGTTTTCATTGATGCTGAGCTGAGGTCCAAAATCCACAGCTACCCACTTTGAAAAAAAAGGGTCAGTTTTCAGTGGGAAAAGGGTAGAGGTTTGCATGGAATTCCGGATAAAAACCTTGTGAGAGCCACGCAAACCCCAACACCCTGGATTCTCTTAGGTATCTAATTTTTTTTAATGTGCAAGTTTTCTAGGTTTCCCAAGGTGCCGGCTGAACTAGACCCAAAATCCACAACTACCCACTATGGAAAAAAGAATCAGTTTTGAATGGGAAAATGTGATGTATCCATGTTGCGTTTTAAAGCGTTTCCTGTCGTAATCAGTAGGCTTACCCACACAAGGGAGGTACCATTTTTATTGGAACACTTGGGGGAATGCCTGGTGGAAGGACGTTTTTGGCTCTCCACAGATTCTAGAAAATTCCATCACAGAAATGTGAGGAAGATGGGTCTTTTTAGTCACAGTTTGAGGTTTGCAAACCCCATATCTTGCCCCCTTTGAAAAGAAAATACATTTCCTTGATACCCATTTTTCACTCATTTGACCATTTAAATTGGTCTATGCTTGGTACACAATGAAAAAACATTATACGATGCAGCACAGTTGTTGGCTCTGTGTACTTTGGGAACCTACAAACCATATATAAACCCACAACCAAAAGAGCATAGCAGACGTAATGGTATATTGCTTTTGTAAAATGGCCATTGTGACGAAACGTTACAGATTAAAACGTTGTCACAAATGGACATTCTCTAACACATTTTCAAAATGTCTTTATTTCAACAGTTCATTTCTTTGAGAAACCCTTGGGTAATCTATGCATATGACCCCTTGCTGAATTTGGGATTTTGTCTACCTTTCAGAAATCTACAGCTTTCCTGTGTCGCCCATGAGTTTCATACTGGTTTCCACCGCAAACTTGAAGTAGGCTGAGAGCAGAAAAAATAGGAAAAATGGGCTACCTATGAAAAATGGCAAACCTGTGGTAATAAAAATAAGATTTTTATTCAGTTCTGCATGTTCCTGAAAGCTGGAAAGATGGTGGCCTTAGCAAACCGTTTGCCATTTTTAGGTAAAAAATCGACACTTTTATTAATGAGCACTTTTCTCCAATTTTCCTCAAAAAATAAAAGGTTTTGCTATCTTATGTCTATTTTCTCTGTGCCCTCTAGGGGCATCCACAAACCTTGGGTACATTTAGAATCCACTGAATGTTGGAAAAAAAGGATGCTAATTTGGCACGGAAAAAAAAGTATGGAGCCCTAAGTGCAAACTACACCAAATAGCCAAAAAGGGATCAGCATTTGGAAGGGGGTAAGGTCCAGCAGTTAAGAGGATGAAAAAAATAAACATGGTTCTGAGTCTGTCTTTTAATATTTTTCAGCCCACAAAATGCAGCCATACAAACCACCACAAGAGGTACCTACATTCCAGTTGTAGAACATAGAGCTCCAGCAAGAAGTACTTTAGAAAAATATGGTACATTCTCCTGGGATCATGGATTTAATGACCAAGAAGACTTACTGCTTTATTTGAATGTTTCTTGGGGGTTGTCACGTTCCCTACAACCCCCACGTCATTCAAAAAAAATAATGTTTGGTGGTTTCCCTGCGTATTCTAGGGGCACCACCAGCAAGACAATATCTGCTATAAAAAAGCCACAGGGCATTATGGGGTGCTCCTTTCTGGAGTAGTGAATACAAAATTAGTGGTTCCTGCCACTCATCTATTATTCATTTGTTTTGGGCTTTCTGGGTGCCAATCCAGGGCACCCATGGCTCCATTTTTAACAGGAGCTGTGGGTGGGGGGAGCCCCAGGGCTGCTGCCACCCCAGCAGGCTCCCCAGACACCACCATACTGGGTGCTGGCAGGAGGAAACACCATTCCTTTGCTCTCGCTAGGCAGGAGCAAAGCTGTATTCCCTGCCTGCTAAAGTGCAGGCAGGGTATGCTTACATTCTCACAAGCAGGGAACTGCAGTGTCTTGGGGGGGATCGGGTAAATGGGACACTGTGAAGCTGATCTTCAAGAAGGGGGCCGATTGGATGCCCACTTCTCCAATAAAAAAACACTGGTGCCGGAATAGAGTTCTGGGGGTAGATTTAAATACACATTGGAGCCTGGTTCCAGTACCGACTGGTGGGTATTGGAAAATATTTCAATACCCAATGGTCAATTGTGACTTTTTCAGGAGGTTAATAGTTTCATCCTTTCCAGAACCATCTCCAGCCTCCAGACACAGGACAAATAAGGAGACTTCTCTGGTCAGAAATTGACACTCTATAACCTGTAGGTGAGTGGGAGAAAGGCACAACAATTTCTTTGAACAATGCTTGTACGGGCAAGGATTTAGGCTGAAGTTTCAAAACGTCTCCCAGTTTCTCCAACATACAGTTTTAGGAAACCTAATTCATGATTTGTTCCTTATTTATTTTCCAAACAGGTCTGATGAAAATAGTTTTGTAGGGACTTTTAAAATTCTCTGGTCTTACAGTCATTGGTGCTCCTCACTGAGCCTTTAGTCATTACTCACTCTTTCTTCTCCCACTTTCCCAGCAGTGTGGGGTCATGCATATCAACTGAAAATTTGGGTTCAAGTACTTCAAGGCTCTTAAGGGCTTTCCAGAAGTTTCCTAAAATGGCAGAAATCTTCCTTGCCTCTGCAGATGCCTCTTGCCTTCCTCAACTACAACTCCTGGCAAGGAAACCACAGAGTTCATTACCTCTTGGCTATTAACCACCTGTGGTAACTCAGGGCTTACAGAAATTCTATTTAGCCTTCCTCCATTTTTTTTTATTTACTATATTTTTTTATTGGCATTTAAATCAAGAAATTCAACAATGCAGTTGCAACATACCAGAAATATGGAAAGGAGATGATGGGAAGGTATTTTTTCTGGAGTGAGAGAGGTTAATGGGGAGGGGAAGGAATTGCACGATATCACAGTAGTGTAACAGTATACAGTAGTTCCGTACCGTGACCTGAGTAGCAGTATTTCAAACAAAGCGAATAAAGAGCCAACAACCAAAAATGTTACAATGATATGTAATGACCTAGGGTAGGGATACAGCGAGGCATAGTGTGTCTATTTTATGTGTAGAAAATTCTAGGGGATTTCGATAATAATATTGTACCTTGATTAGTTGGAAGAGGGCGGTTGGAACCCAGTGGGATCGAAGGGGCTTCGAACAGGGTTTCTCCGTGTGTGGATGGGGAGGAGTCAATTTAGCACATATAAGACAAAAAAGGTTCCCTAATGTCCTTGGGACTGTAGCGTACATGCATCAGCTCCCAGAAGTGGCAGACCCACTCCTGACAGAATGTAACATCCCAGAGCCAAGCCGGGGGAGGGGCAACGACTGGGGGATCTCGAGACCCCTGCTGGATCTGCTCATCAACCTGCACACAGAAACTTGGGTACAGATAAAAATAGGGCATGGATCCGCCTTGTCAAGACCCATACATACTAATAAGGGCCTAAAGCAAGGCTGCGTCCTGGCCCCCACGCTCTTTAACCTATTCCTAGGCGACCTTGTCCCAATACTAAATGACTGCAATTCCCACGCCCCTAAACTAGGAGGGCTCCAGCTACCTTGTCTACTATACGCAGACGATATCGTCTTAATAAGCCACACTAAGGTAGGACTTCAACATCTCTTAGACGCAACACAAAGGTACTCAAGTAAGAACGATCTTACAATAAATCTGGGGAAAACTCAAACAATGACCATCAGCAGGAAAAAAAGGAAACCAACATCATGGCATTGGAACACTACAAAAATCGAAGAAACTCCAACATACAAATATCTAGGAGTGAAGATCGACAACGGTGGGCAGTTCTCGGCTCAGAGAACAAGCATACGAGGGAAAGGTCTTTCGTTAGCGATTTCGTTGAAGGCACTAAATCATAAACTCTCCGGCCCATCCCTGTTACCCCTGACGCAAGTAATTTGTGCCAAACGTCTTCCAACAATTACTTATGGGAGTGAGGCACTCAGAGGAAGGGATGCTAAGATCCCTGACAACACTATAACAACAGCTTACAGAATTATTTTCAGTCTACCCAAGCAAACCTCACCCGCTCAAATCAGGCTCGAATTTGGCATCGACCAACAGCTCCTGGCAAGGCATGGAGCCTACGTGATAGCCTGGGACAAAGTGAGGAAATCAAAACAAGGAACCCTGAATGAACACCTGTGGAAGGAGTTAGAACAGCATCCTTCCTCAGCAGCAGCTAAGTACCTCACTGGCAGTCTGACGAATACAGGTCTAGAACAGCTCTGGAACACTCCAACAAGTCATACAAATTTCAAAAAACTGGTAAAAAAATCAATCAAATTACAATCATGGTTGCAAGACAAGGAAACCCTCTCGAAGAGAACACATGGCTGGTTGACTCTGAACTCGTACAAAACTAAAGCACAACAGCGCTATCTGGCCGAGGGGTATTCCAAGAATGTCAAGATGTGCTTTCTAAGGCACAGGTTGGGCCTGCTACCTTGTACTCAAAATCTCCCACGCTGGCTCAAAATCAAAACTGACCCCCTCTGTCGGCTATGCGGTTTGGCAGAAGAGGACATGCTGCATTTGAAATGCTCTTGTGAAAAACTACGGGACGAACGAAAACGCTGGCTAAAACACCACTTCAATCGGCAAGGGATCCGCACTAGACGGGCGGCGGTCCTTGCATGTTTTCATCCTAATGACCCTGGCTTGAACTGCAGCTTTGTAAAATTCCTGAAGGCAGTTGAAAAAAAGATGCCAAAAAACTCAATCCATAACTGCCTTAATTCAACCGACTTGACATCACTTCGCTGACGGTTTCACTGACTTTATGAGCTCATGCGGCCACTGAGCAACAATTTACAAACATTAAGTCCAAATACAAGCACATCGGTCATAAGGAAATGTGAACATTTTAAATTTTAAATTTTGAGTCTTTTAAAACTGTAGTTTTATCCATTCTGTTCTTAACTCATTTTTATATTGCAATGGTTTTAAGTAACTATGCTAAATAAAGATTACTTACTTACTTACTTACTTACTTACAGTGGGATCGAAGGGGCTTCGAAGAGGGTTTCTCCGTGTGGGGATGGGGAGGAGTCAATTTAGCACATATAAGACAAAAAAGGTTCCCTAATGTCCTTGGGACTGTAGCGTACAGGCATCAGCTCCCAGAAGTGGCAGACTTGCTCCTGACAGAATGTAACATCCCAGAGCCAAGCCGGGGGAGGGGCAGGACAGCGGCCTCAATTCATGGCCCCTCTCCGTTTGGGGGAAGAAGCATGGCTGTGATCAGGCGACTGCAGGCTGGAACGTCTTTGACGTAGCTCAGCATACCCACCAGGGGGCAGCAGGGGGCAAGTACCCAGTGATGGCGTGAGTGATAGAGTGCACGTCTTCCCAGAATTCCGCAACTCTGGGGCAGTGCTAGATGTATGAAAGAGGCCTGCAAGGAAATGAATTTACTGGCAGCGCGGGTCAACCAACTATCCCATATGGAAACGTAGTGTGGGGCAGCAGTATAAGCAGGATAAAAATGTGAAGAGCAGCAGCCTTAGCCCTGTAGTTAGGCGAAAGTGTTTGCACGGTGACCGATTAGTGAGTATATGCTCTAGTGCCTGGAGTGTGGGGGATATTGATGGGGGGGTTCTACCCAGTTAAAGTTACGGGGACCTGGGTTATCAAATTAGTAAAAAGAAGGGGTCCCAGTAGCATAGGAACCTATGGAGTGTGGGGGGGGGGGGGGGGGCAGGAAAAGTGTCATATAGCGCTGAGTTGGGAGTATAGAAAGGTTTCTAGTGCTGTAGGAGGAGTGGGCGCAGGGCCCTCAAATGGTGGTATGGAAGTGTCTTTCGGGTAAAGGCCAAAGAAAGGGATGAGACCTCGCTCGCCCACAGGTAGGCATTCTAGCTTCCCTATCCTGCAAGGGAGGCAGCTGGGGGTTACGCCCTAGGGGCACAGAAAGGGCACAGAGTCAAGAAAGTCCCGCCTTCCTCCAAATTTAGTGGCTGAACTGTCAGACCTGCTTGTCAGTTTCAGAGAAGTCAATATCTTCTTCACATACCACCTTTAGGCTTTAGTAAAAAAAATATTTGAAAAAAGTCATCTCAGCAGCCGGCCTCTCTAAGCCATTTCCATGAGCTGTTTGTTTTTTTCCCCAGCTCTCCAGTTCAGTGAGGACAATCACTACATTCATTTTTCCCGTGCCTTATGACATCGAAGGGCACCATTTAAAAAAAAAAAATTGGGGGCTTTAAAAACATCACAGCCCGTTTGAGATATTTTGTGGCTTTGGCAATGGCATCTGTAACCAGAGTCTAGACTAGATCCTAATTAAGGCCCGCAGGATGCAGATTCACCGCCATCCTAATTGCCCCCTTAGAGTCAAATGAAAAACACTTAAAACAACAATGCAAGCTGCAGCTCAGCTGTCGGTCTTTTTAGAATGACATCCACAAGAAACATTTCTATTAGTTACGATAACCTTCCTTCCCACTAACCCATCAAATTGATCACTCCTGTAACTGGTGACCGTTAGCTGGTAAAGTGTCAGTGAATAATGCTTTGCCTCCTCCCCCCAATTCAGCTTCATATATTGCCCATTTTAACAAGCGAGGGCTTTTTTAGAACGACCTTGAATGAATAAGTCGTTTTTGAATTACTACATCACGGTAATGTGAAAGATGTGAGAGAAATGCGCTTCTTCAATTATTTAAATTTCAGACTAGTTGCAAATGGAATATGGGGACAATAAACAATAGCATTAAAAAACAGACCTTTATCCTGTGTTTTTATGTTTTGAAACCTATGATGATTTATTTAAAATGTTCACCCCATTTATCATTATTTTAATGCCGTTTTTAAGTGACAAACGACTGTGCAGTTACCAAATATTACCAATACTTGTCAATTTTAAATTCCCTCTCGCTAGATGAATTGCAAATGAATAGCTTCCTGGAAGATTACAATGTAAACATTCAGTGCCAGCCATTTTAATCAAAATCTCACATTTTCCGCTCACTGGCCTGTTCACTCGAATTCTTCCACTAAGCCATTGTCGAGGCGCAGTGTGCAGGTTTATTTGAGCCAGATTGGGAGTGACAGGGACTGCTCAGCTCAATTTCTTTGTGAAAGCCACGATGCAGGATCTCACTGACAATTTCAATTTTGTTCCAGACAACACTTTAAAATGGGAGTGAAGAGTATTAAAGTTGTCAGCTTCAGGGCTCCATTACATGCGCACGGCATGTCAACGAGAATAAAAGCGTTTCTTCACCGCTCAGCCCTGTTGTCGGACCGCCATTTTGTTAGTGCCAACAATTTAACTCGTTAAACGCACTGCTTTTGAGCTTCACAGTTGAAAACCGACCTCATGTGGGCTCAACCAGCAATTGTGCTCACTCTGAAAACGATAATTACCTCAGCCTCACCTTTGCTACCTGGGGCCTGCTTGTTATTGGCAAGCGAGCTTCAAACATCAAATGGTGCCAGCTGATGTTCAAAGGAACATTCGGGGAAGCCAGAAAAGCTTGCTTTAAACTTTAAAAAAAATATTTTACTTTTTTTTAATCTGTAAGCTATTGGAAAAACGTTAAGAAGTAGTGTAAATTTGTTAGTATTGTCACATCTTGTAAATAATGCCCCATTTAATGCTGTCTGACTGAGTGCAGGAAATAAGAACTCGCTTATTCTGCCCATGTATGACAACACAAACATAATGGTGACAGAGGTTCACCTATATAGTTCATCAGAAATGTTGCTCCTTGTAAGAATCCACCTGGATTCATCTAGATCAATTAAATAGCTTTCTTCAAAACCGACTGGTGCATCCACTCAGTTAGGGAGGAGTATAACTTAGTTTGCAACCTTGTTATTGGCATTTTAATTAAATATAAAAAGCAGCACAGCAGAATCAATATTTCCTAATATCATTTTCCTCTTTTCAATTCTCCTCCGAACCTGTTGTAATAGGTGGTTGTCAAGCTCTTCCTACCCATTTGGCCAAGCCTCGGTTTGCCCTTCAAGTCGAATCAAGTTATAGGACAACATTTACATTAATTATTATTCATAACAGTTTGAGGATGGGGCTCATTTAAGGTATGGTGGGTTGCCTGCAAGCCAACCAGGTTAGTAGAGACTCTACCTCTTTCCCATGGTGGTGGACTGATTGTCACGCTTAGAGGTTACCATCTGCCAGGCAGGACTATCAATGGCTGCGGAGCATCAGGATACACTGAAGGCAGAGATGAATGCCAAGCGGGCCAAATTTTTGTATAATTTCCTTGACAGTCACTTTTCAGAAGGAGTTTATCTCGGTAAAACAATAAAAAAACAACAATGGCCCTGATGCCCATAGAGATTTCTCTCTAAGGATCAGGGATATTGTTAGCTTTCCCTTCCCTGATCCGCCATACCTTAAAGGCAGACCCAGGCTAGAACAATCAATGATAGTTGATGTGCCCAAAATAGGAAGGGGTGTGAGGCTATCACCACCATCACCTGGTGGACTTGTTGTGGTCAGGCAGCCAGAACAAGGGTTTCTGGTAACATAGACAACAGAGGGTCTACTGTTGGAAACAGTCTGGTCCCATAGGTTCTCCGTGAGGCAGGAGAACAACAAGTTTGGTGGGGCATCCCATCGTGCCAAAGTCTAAAAGAACGATTTAGAAAAGGGGGTGGTGATGAACAGAGTGTCTGAGTTAAACAGACCACTCTTACCCAGTCCAAAGATCAGGGCTTGATCCATCACCGTTATTTATCTCACTGCCCCATCCCAGCTCAGAACCTGGCTATATGCAAATCAGTCTGTCCCTGGCCCAGTGCATCATGGGAACAGGGCAGACTAAACTACCAAGCCAATTCTTCACCAGAAAGGAGACAAGCTACCGGGGACCGGTTTCTGGCATTTCAGCCTTCTTCGGCCCGGCTTGCTTGAATCCTGATGGAGCAGTGAGAAAGGGACTCATGTCTGAGTATACCCTGCCACACCTATAGTGGCCAAAAACGATTTAGAAAAGGGGATGGTGATGAACAGAGTGTCTGAGTTAAACAGACCACTCTTACCCAGTCCAAAGATCAGGACTTGATCCATCACCGTTATTTATCTCACTGCCCCATCCCAGCTCAGAACCTGGCTATATGCAAATCAGTCTGTCCCTGGCCCAGTGCATCATGGGAACAGGACAGACCCTTGCTCATTGCACCATCAGGATTCAAGCAAACCGGGCCGAAGACGGCTGTAATGCCAGAAACCGGTCCCCGGGAGCTTGTTTCCTTCCCAGTGTAAGAATTGGCTTTTGTAGTTTGGTTTGCCCTGTTCCCATCATGCACTGGGACAGGAACAGACTAATTTGCATACAGCCAGGTTCTGAAACTGGGATGGTGCAGTGAGCTAAAAAACGGTGTTGGACCTAGCCCTGATCTCTTGACTGGGTGAGAGCTTTCTGCTTAATTCAGAGACTCTGTCCCTCACCACCCCTTGTTGTAAATAAAGTCTAAAAGAAAGCCTAATTTCCATTGGGCTGCTGTTGAGACAGATTACTCTTAGCATTTTTGGACATGTTACTTCACTGGAATTGAACACTAAATAAAGAAATGACACAAGAGTAACGATTTTTGACTCTTTTGTGTATTAATTGTAAGCAGGAATTTAATTTTTTCTGTGGACAACAAATTCCATAATCTATGCATCTAAACTGTAGTCTTCGCATGTCCCTTGATGACCTGCAAAGATTAACATAATAAACTGTGAGGGTGTTGGTGAACTGATGATCTATGCTCAAAATGTGGAGGAGTGTGGCTCAATGGTTAGAGCGGCAGACCTTGATGCAGAGTTCTGGCCAGGGACCAGGGTTCGATTCCCGCCTCGGCGGGTCTCTGGCTCATAAATTCCGCTGACTGGATATTCTCGCCTCAGTGCCTATTCTAATCATGGGTCCCACGCTGCAACTCTGGGCAATAGCTTGCTTAGCCTCCACAACGGCCCCCTACAGCGCTGGGGATGCCTGGTTGCACCCCGGGGATGCCCAGGAGTGGACATTTCACGGGGAAAAGCCAGGACGGGTTCCCTAGCGGTATGAGTACAGCGCCAGGACACACTGCTTGCCGGGGTATCAGTGCGCTTTACAAATACGTCTACATTTACATTTACATTTACAAAATGGTCCTACACCTGACTTGTTTGGTTGTGAATAATGCTAATTATTAAATCGTCAGAAGTACCCCTCTGGGAACACCAGGTATGTATAATTACAATAGTAAATCTGTTTTTAAAGTCTGAATATTCAAACTGTAATCCAGTATTTGTTTCTCAAAGTTTTAAAATTCAACTTAGTTTGCAATACACTTGAACCACGATTCTTTAAACACAGGAGACCAGCTGTTCAGTACTTTTGTTGCTGTTATGTTATGTTATGTTATGTTAAATTAACTTATTGAGCGCGCTAACACCATTAGGTTTCTTGGCGCTATACAGAGGGAGCAGGGAGGAGAGACAGAAGATAACATAACACAGAATGACGGCTAGTAATAAGCTACAGTGAAAAGGTGAGTTTTGAGGGAGGATCTGAATATGGTGTAGGGGGAGGGCAACCTAAGAGAAAGAGGTAAGGTGTTCCAAAAAGACGGGGCTAAGAAAGAAAACCTGAGGCCACCGTGTTTCTTCCGCTTGAATCTGGGGACAGAAAGTAAGGCCAATTGAGATGACCGAAGAGTGCGGGAGGGAACATAAGGATGAAGCAAAGAAGAAATGAAGGAGGGACCATGACCAGTGAGGGATTTAAAAATGATGCAACCAAGCTTAAAGTTGCAGCGGGCAGAAACCGGAAGCCAGTGGAGACTTTTTAGGAGAGGTTGGACGTGCTGATCTCTAGGTTGATGATAGATCAAGCGGGCAGCTTGATTTTGGATCAGCTGGAGTCTCCTAAGTTGGTATGCAGGAATGCCTACGTAAAGTGCATTTGCGTAGTCAAGCCTAGACATGACTAACGCAAGCAGGGCCAAAGTGAGGGCATCGGTGGTAAGTAGGCGGGAGATTTTGCGTATTTTCCTGAGCTGGAAATGGCTGGAGGAGACTACAGCGCTGATCTGGGGTGTCATAGAAAGGTCGTTGCTTATGACAACTCCCAGACTTTTTGCTGAGTTGACAGGGCAAGGGGGGCTGCCCAGACTGGCAGGCCAAAAGGAAGAGTGCCAGGGATTAGAGGGCCCCCCGACAAGCACCAGCTCAGTCTTGTCGGGGTTAAGTTTCAGATGGTTTGTGCCCATCCAATCGCTGATGAAGCAGAGGGTGTTTTGGAAAGTGGAGATGGATTGGTCACTGGAGTCGATAGTGAAGACCAGTTGAATGTCATCCGCGTAGTTGAACGCGGAGACATTGAATTGGCGGAGGGAACGGATAAGCGGGGCTAGGTATAAATTAAAAAGGAGAGGGGATAAGGAGGATCCCTGCGGGACACCACAGGTCAGCTCGACTTGAGAGACAGAAAACTCGGACAGTCTGACAGCTTGATGGCGGTGAGTCAGAAAAGAGCGCACCCAATCCAGGGCAGTGCCCTGGATGCCAGCCTCTCTGACACGGTCGACCAAAATATCGTGGTCGACCGTGTCAAAGGCGGCTGACAGGTCTAGAAGAACCAGGGCCTGACAGGTGTTAGAGTCGGCGCCCCTGCGTAGTTCGTCCATCACAGAGAGGATGACTGCTTCTGTGGAATGCGCAGGTCTGAACCCAGCCTGCTGGGGGTCCAAAACACAAGAGTCCTCAATAAAAGAAGTAAGGGTTTGAGTGACATGGGACTCCAGGACTTTGCTAAGGAAGGGAAGGAGGGAGATAGGGCGATAGTTGCTCATGGTGGACGGGTCAGCCGTGGGTTTTTTCAGGATGGCGACCACCTCTGCCCGTTTGAAGGAACCCGGGACCCCCCCCCCGAGGTTAAAGAGTTGTTTAAGAGGGCTAAAGGGGGGTCCGGGCAGGAAGTAAAAGCTTCTCGCAGGGCAGAGGGGGGGGCAACAGTCGCTAGGGGAGCCAGAAGAAACTTTGAGCAAAAGGGAGAGAAAAATCTCTTCTGGAATGAGGGGGAGCTGGGATAGGGTGTGGGTGATGGGGTGAAAGGAAGTGCTGGGGGGGAAAGAAGTGGATGAAACGTGAGCAGAAATGCTGGTTTTGATTTTAACAATTTTGTCCACGAAGAACTGATTCAGGGAGTCACACAGAGGCTGGGAGGGAAGCGGGGCAATGGTGACTCTCGCCGGGTTAGATAATTCCTCAACAATAGAAAAAATGTCTTTAGATTTGTTAGTAGAGTTCAAAATCTTATTGGAGAAATAGCTGGATTTAGCCCGGGCTATAGCAGACTTGTATTCCCTCAGCTGAGAAGAGAAGACAGCTTTTGTCTCGGGAGTATATCCTCGACGCCAGCGTCTTTCGGCCTGGCGGAGACTAAGTTTCAGTGCCTTGAGTTCCTCGGTGAACCACCTATGGGCATCGTGACTGCGCCGCATCTTAACAGGTTTTAGAGGTGCCACCGAGTCAGCGGCGGAGACAAGCCATTGGATAAGATTATCAGACTGAGAGTCAATGGAAGTGGGGGGGTCCCGTAGTAGAAGGGGCTGATGAGCTCAGGAGGGAAGTGAATTTGTTGAGGTCGGCCTTGTTCCAATTACGTGCCAGGAAATTAGATTCTCTGGTAATATTGGTCGGGGGAGGCTTAGCAAGGGAGAAAGTGATAAGTAGATGATCTGACCAGGGGCAGGGGAGGACAAGGGGAGTGGAGATGTCTAAAGAAGAAGTCTATACCTGGTCCAAAATATGACCTTTAGCATGTGTGGGTGTGTGTATGTGTTGAATACAATTGAGGCCAAGCATAAGGTCGGAAAAGGCGAGAGAATCCGGGGTTTCGTGAGGGTCCGATGGCCAATAATTGAAGTCGCCGAGAACCAAAACATTAGTGTTGTTGATAGTCAGCTGGGAGATGAGCTCCCCAAACTGAACTGAGAAGTTTGGCATGGGTTGAGCGGGACGGTAAACTAGGACACATACAAGAGAGGACCCAGGTTGCTCCAGCCTGAGAGCAAGACAGTCGGTCATAGGAATGCTGGGGATAGGTATAGGGGAAAACCTGATTGAGTGGCTAATGATGGCTGCGACCCCGCCGCCCACTTTGCCAGAGGGGCGATTGGCTTGCAGTATGTAATATCCTGGGGGGATGGCCGCCAGGATATCAGGGGAGGAATCATCTGTGAGCCAGGTCTCGGACAGGAACAAGATGTCAGGCTGTTCCGATCCTAAGAGATAGAAGATGTCAGTTTTATGGCTGACCAGAGACCGAGTGTTCAGGTACATCACAGATAGGGGGGAATTAGGGGCAGGTACCGAGGTAGAAGAGCGAGGTTTGCCTGCCAGGGCCGGGGGCCTGTGAATAGGGGGTGAAAGAATGAGCTCAGGAAAGGATTTCCTCGATACGGGCAAACCGCATGCGGTGTGCTTGACCGAAGCCTCGGGGGGAGGGAATACAGGTTTGTGCAGTGAGACAATGGCAGAGCGGGAATAGATGATGCGGGGAGCAGAGTGACGAGCCCCGTGCCCCGGCCTGCCGCGGACGGGCGCAGACGGGCTTAACTCAGGCGCAACTCCGGCGCGCCTACGTCGCGCCCGCTGCGCACGTCCGCTGCGCTGACACATTATGGCCGTTTAAATAGGGGCAGGACGAGGGTGGAGTCTCAGGGAAGCTTCATGGGAATTGAATCCCAATCAAAGATGGCGCCCGCTGCCACTGGGAGCCCGAGGTAACAAACAGCCCCCAGCCAGCCACTCGCCTCTGAAAACCGGAAAATAAGGTTAGAGCCCTGCACAACAAAAGGTGAGGTTAAAAATTCAATTTAAAAGACAATGCGCTGCGTGAAAGCGCCGCCGCTCGCATACAGCGGGGCGGAATGCTAAAAGTACAGAGAGGTGCTCTCTCTCTCTCTCAACTCCCTCAATGTCAGCAAACGAGCCCACTGCCACCGGGCTGTCTGTCAAACACCGAGAGAGGAGTGAAACGCCCTCCTAAATAGGGGCAGGACGAGGGTGGAGTCTCAGGGAAGCTTCATGGGAATTGAATCCCAATCAAAGATGGCGCCCGCTGCCACTGGGAGCCCGAGGTAACAAACAGCCCCCAGCCAGCCACTCGCCTCTGAAAACCGGAAAATAAGGTTAGAGCCCTGCACAACAAAAGGTGAGGTTAAAAATTCAATTTAAAAGACAATGCGCTGCGTGAAAGCGCCGCCGCTCGCATACAGCGGGGCGGAATGCTAAAAGTACAGAGAGGTGCTCTCTCTCTCTCTCAACTCCCTCAATGTCAGCAAACGAGCCCACTGCCACCGGGCTGTCTGTCAAACACCGAGAGAGGAGTGAAACGCCCTCCTAAATAGGGGCAGGACGAGGGTGGAGTCTCAGGGAAGCTTCATGGGAATTGAATCCCAATCAAAGATGGCGCCCGCTGCCACTGGGAGCCCGAGGTAACAAACAGCCCCCAGCCAGCCACTCGCCTCTGAAAACCGGAAAATAAGGTTAGAGCCCTGCACAACAAAAGGTGAGGTTAAAAATTCAATTTAAAAGACAATGCGCTGCGTGAAAGCGCCGCCGCTCGCATACAGCGGGGCGGAATGCTAAAAGTACAGAGAGGTGCTCTCTCTCTCTCAACTCCCTCAATGTCAGCAAACGAGCCCACTGCCACCGGGCTGTCTGTCAAACACCGAGAGAGGAGTGAAACGCCCTCCTAAATAGGGGCAGGACGAGGGTGGAGTCTCAGGGAAGCTTCATGGGAATTGAATCCCAATCAAACTAAGCAATAGTTTCTCAATGGGAATTAGTTGTCTCCTGGATGTGGACTCATTATCGAATTTCTTCAGTAAAGCAAAAAATATTTCTGATACATATGGGCCATACATCTCCTTCTATGTTTAAAAGCATTGTTATTGGGGAGCGTGGCTTTGTGCTGGTGGGAGATGGCGGCGAGCCGCTGAGACTCCCTGAGAGGGTGCACAAAGAGGCCTCGGTGGAGTTGCTTCTTCTCTTCCTTACTGAGCTTCTCTGTCTGAAATTTCTCCAGAAAGCTCTGTGATGCCACTCATCTTTCTTTCTTTTAAGGCCTGAGAGCATGTAATTCACCTTTTGCCGGGAACGGATCTTCCTTTCACTGGCTGCTGGTGATTTATGGCACGCTGAGGAGATGCACTGAAGCATGATGCAGCAGTCTTCTCAGCTCCGTATGAAGAGTAATGGCGTAACCAAGGCATGCCTGGAACTGTTAACCCTTGCAGGAGAGACAGGTTTGCAGTTGGTATTTTCTCCTATTTATAACATTTGTGAGCTGCAGTGTACATTTCGCTGATTGCTCTTCCCTTCTGCCTCCTTTCTCACATAGAATTGGCGCTATTAGGTCATGCCTTTATCTTAGAAAGTATTTGGTTATTTGTTTACTTGCCTGCTTGTGCCAGGGCTTGCAATAATCTGTTTTACTGTGTTTTTGTCTCATTTTGAGCAATTTCTGAGGAGATTTTTTTATGTATTGGTCTACTTGTGTATCCTCCTTTTTTCTGGAGACACTTTTTCACCATCTTTCATAATAGGATCTTGTGTATGGGCAGGTCAAGACAAAGGAAGTGTTTGAACATGCTTTCTTCAGGCAAGTCTCCAAAGCTCGCTCTGGCGCTTCACAGTTATTTCAAAATGGAGGGTGTCTCGACTTTCATTGAAGAATCAAATGTTAGATTACAAAATCTTTCGGAGAGCTGAACTCTTATGGAGGAGCAGGTTTCTAAGGTACAGTATCAAATTTGTGGTTTCAAGAACACTCCACCTAAGGTCATTCTTCTTCAGGATCAAGCAACTAGCTTACGCAGACATGTTGAGGGTTTGTAAAATCGCAACAGAAGGAACAACCTTCATATTTATGGTTTGCCTGAAGTCACAGAGGGTACTAATCCTATATCTTTTTTCAAAGCTTTCATACTACAGTTTTTAAATCTCCTGGAAGGTTTATCTCTTAACATCCAGCAAGCTCCATGACTTGGGCATTCTCCTAAAGTTCTGACCACATTTAGGAAGCCTAGAGGAGTCATTCTGTACACAGAACTAAGGCAGGTCATTTCTGCTGCCAGACTACTTAAACGTATATCCTGGTCTGGCCATGATTTATTCCTTTCTCAGGACTATGCCAAGGTTACTGCGGATCGTCTAAAAGATTTCTTAAATATGCAACCAATGCATCGATTCCTTGGCGCCCGATTTGGACTTTTTCACCAATCCCACTTCAAGATTTCTCTGTTTTCTTGCATTTATTGTATTTCTTGTTTCTAAATGATTATGTGCTGCCTTTTCATTTTTTAAGGATATGTCTGATTGTATTCAATGCATTGCTTCTTTTCAATGTTCTTGACAGTAGTTTCTTGGAATGTCAGGAGGATACACTCCCCTCATACACGTCAGCAACTTTTATCGCATTTGTCGACCCTTAATGCCCACATTGCATTTTTGCAAGAAACACACGTTTAAGAACAGGATTGTATTAAATTATGCAAGGGTTGGGTGAGGAATGTGTTTTTCTCGCAGGGTACTGGTAGAAAAAATTGTGTTCTTGTCCTGTGCCATAAATTGTTAAAGTTTCAATTTATTTCACAAGAGTCAGACTCAGATGGTAGATGGTTGCTACTTACATTATCTATCAACAAAGTTCTCATTATTTTGTTTAATGTGTCTGGTCCCATTGCTCCTGATTCTCAGTTTTGGTCCACTATTGCTCAGAAACTATTGCAACATTCGAATGACAATGTAATAGTAGCAGGTGACTGTAATCATTGTGTTGATCCCATTGTTGATAGACACTCTTCAGCTCACTACATTCCCAATAATTCACAAAAAACATTTGTAGATGCTATTCGTCAACGTCACTTGGCGGATTCCTGGCGACTATGTAATCTTTCCAAGAGGGAATACACTAATTTTTTCCCAGTTCATCATGCCCAATCTAGGATAGATCTTATCTTTCTCTCCCATCATCTTACTCAATCTTTGATTAGTGCAGATATAGGCACCATTCTAATCTCTGACCATGCCCCAGTGTCTATGCAGCTGGACCATTTACCTATACGTGACTCTCCTAAACGGTGGAGATTTAAACTCTTTACCGATGGATACAGATTTTTTCTTGATCCTTCTCCTCCTTTTTTCCTGAATACTTTCATTTTAATCTTTCTGACACTATTTTCTTCTGTACCACTTGGGATGCTTTTAAGGCTTCAGCTCGAGATTTTATTAAAAATTTTGACTAAATGAAAGCATCCCAGGCTCATTCCAAAGGATTATTTCAGAGCATCAAACGTCTTGAACATATTATCTACACTTCTCGTACAAAGCAGTCTTTGCAACAACTTATTGCAGCCAAATTATTTAAAAAAAAAGTATCCTCAGAGTCTGCCTTGTCTTATCTTCTTAAGTCCAGTGCCAAATATAATGGAGGTTAAAATAAATCTGGCAAATTGCTAGAAAATCATCCTAAAATTAAACAAAATAGACTATTTATAGAATCCATTATAGATGATGTTGGTCATACTTACTCCATTGATAAAGCCCCTGGGCCCGACTGTTTTACTACAGAGTTTTGCGTTCATTTGTCCCATATTCTTTTACCCAAATGACTTACTTTAATTCTACCTTTTTCTGATTCTTCTATGTCTTCTTTTTCTTTTCCCGAAGCATTTATATTTCTTATCCTGAACGATGGTAAAGATTTGCATTCTTGCAAAAAGGACATACCCATTTCTTTGGTCAATTTAGATTATCGGATTTTTGTCAAGGCTCTGGCTACTAGGTTATAGCATCTTCTGTCCAATCTTCTCGTGAAGGAGCAATCAGGGTTTGTCGGAGGTCGATATCTTTCAGACAATACTCGTTTGTTCTTTGATCTTATATCTAAATATTCTGATCTCCCTGAACCCTTGGCAGACATTGCCTTAGATGTTGAAAAGTCTTTTGACAGGGTTAATTGGTCTTTTTTTTATTTAATCCTCACAGATGGTTTGGTTTTGGACCTAACATTATTAATTTGGTCTCCCTCTTGTACTCATCACCACAAGCTGCCATTTGTGCTAATGATCTTACTTATACTTTCTTTCCTCTGGATAGGGAAGTTAGGCAGAGATGCCCTCTATCTCCATTTCTCTTTAATTTGGCACTCAAAACGTTTTTGTTTAGAATCATCAATGGGTTCTCCTACAATGCTCAACATATCAAACTAGAAACATAAGCAGATTATATTTTATCATTTATTTCACAAACTCATTCCTCCCTCCTTGCTTTTTCACTAGAGGTCACATTTTATAATCTAGTTTCGGGCTATAAATTGACTACTGGTGATTGTGAAATTGTACCTTTTAATAACTTCACTTGTCCACAGGACTTATCTTTTTTCAACTTTACATGGAGAGCTACTCAAATTACATCTCTGGCTCTTCAATGCACTCACTCTCTTACTACTTCTATTTCTAATAATTGAGATGCATTCATTCATAAAACTGCTTCCTTGACTCCTAGATGGCACCCTTTATACTTATCTTAGTAGGACAAGTTGGATACAATTACAATTATGTTAGTCCCTAATATTTTATTTACTATTTTTAATATTCCATTCAATATACCGGTTAAATACTATAACAATATGTATTCTAATCTATCATCTCTTCCAGGGAATAAAAAAAAGAATTGTAAGTATCCATCGGAAATTGAAGCATCCTAAAGCAGATGTACATTTTCAGGATTTTGCTAATTATCATAAAGCATTTCTTTTAAAGCAATCTGTTCATTGGATTTATTTTCTTTTTTTTTTTTACTCCATTATGGGTAGACTTAGAACGAGAGTTTCTCTCTCTATTTTCGTTTTTTGAATTCATCAAATTCATGCACACACCTTGGAAGATCTGTACCCCGGTTGCTCAACATACATATACATTATTGAGTTCAGTTATTCCAAGTCACCCTAAATTTGGAAACCTTTTTGTAATCCTCAATCTGGCATACTTATTTTATATATCTACATAATGGACCTATATACTGGTCCTCTTGGAGAACTAAAGGACTACTTTGGGTCAAACTATTGTATATTAATGATTATTTTATTTCTTTCTCAGAGGCTCCCATAATGTTTGGTTTATCATCTACTTCTCGTCATAAATTTCTGCTCCTCATACACTTTTTTTCAGTTGGCTGCCCTCACTAATCCACCTTTCTCCTTTAATTTAACCAACCTTTTAATTACAAACCCTAAAGCCTCTCTGTTGGACCTGGAGTTATTAGGCCACATAGGGTAGCTTGGCACAGAGTAGCTTAGACTAAACTTCCGAGGTATCAAGGTTAAGCTTGCGTCACACCATTCAGTAATCCAGCGTTCATCCACTTAGAAAAATAAACAAACTCCAGACTGAAAAAACCTTGCATTCCATTGCACCTTGTTAGGATTTGGGTTTTTGGTTGAGGGGGGGTGTGAACCCTTCTCAAGCAACAACCACAATCCCTATCCGGGTGAAACACAAACATTCGCTAAATTAACCTGTACCTAACAATCTGGTAGCTTGGCACAAAAGCAGTCAGGCTTATCTTAGAGGCAATGGATAAAGAATGTATGCAGCACAAAAAGAGTATTAAAATGATAACACAAGAAAAATCCCACACCAATTTAAAATATGAATGTTTCAAGTTTTAGTAAAAACAAATGCCTAATAGATCAAAGAGCCCACCTCAGGCATCTAGTTGCCCGAGGCCAGGACAAAGTCACAAGTTATGGGTGGTTTTGAAAGGTTACTTAAGTGGGTGGCACAAGAAGTGCTTTAGACCCAATAGTGTCATGTAATATACAGGCCCTGGTTACATGGTGTTCCACTTTACTAGGAACTTATAAGTAAATTAAATGTGCCAATCAGGTGTAGGCCAATTCTACTGTTTTAAGGAGTAAGCACAAGTCCTTTAACATAGGCTAGTAATGCTAAAGTGCACAAGTCTTAAAGACAAGAAAAATGTATCTCACAAAACAGGAGGGGATCAAAATTGTTACCTCATCTTTCTTCTAGAGTCAGCTTTGTAAATCAGCTGAGTTAATTTCAACACAATCAAAAATAGTACAGTTGGGGGCGATGCCGGGTGAGATGGCCGGGTAGTCGTGCTTTGCCTCGGCTCCCGATCCGCGCCAAAATCCGAGCATTTAAGCGCCACTGAAGATCTCCAAAACTTGTACACAAGTGTCTAACCTGATGCGGGTCCTGTAGGGAAGAATCTGATGCTTCGTGGAGGGGAACGGACACCCTGGTGATCTCTGTCGGGGTCCGGGAGCACGACGAGGGAGTATCGCAAAATGGTGGCCGTCACTGGCTGAGTGAGGGTAGACCCCTGAATGTTGGGTGCCCCATCAGTGCGACTGATCAAGAGCAGGGGAACCCACCCCCTCTTCAAGACTCCTGCAGGAGTAGTGTGCGGACTGAAGAGTACTGCATCTGAAATCGCCAGAATCTGGGGTCGCGACTGCAAGGCACCGCAATATGGGGGACAACTCCCCTGAAGAGAGGAGAGGACACTGAACAACAGGTGCTCTCCCCTTTCAGCCGGATTGGAACAGGGGAGCCTAACCCCTCTTGCAGACTCCCAGAGATGAGCTGTGTGGAGCATGACTCACCGCGTCTGAAGATGATCCACAATGAGATGCGGCGGCAGACCGCAACGAGGGAGGATGACGCCCCAGTAGCCGGTGAGCAATAGAGGCACCGTTGCGGTCCACGGGGATCCAAACAGGTGCGGAAGCAATTTAGGTCCTGGTCGGGCTAGCCTCGCCTGGGAATCTGCGGCTGACAGAGAAGCTGCTTGTCGTGCCTGACCTTGGCATGGCTGTCGGGAGCCATATCATAATGCTACATACACGAGAGAGTTCAGGTGATGCCCCCCCCCCCAGCGGATCTACATGCCCAGATGTAGAAGTACTGAGGTGAGGGGGTCAGAACCTTGACCCCCTACGCAGCTGAAACACTTTACAAGCACTCAAGAGCGGTGCCAGAGTCCTACAGTGTACCCCTCTATAGACTGCCGATATCGACCTGCTGGTCCTGTGTGCGGGGGTGCTCGGGAGTGCGGACACCGCCGTCAGGACATTGCTTTTCCCTAACACGACGTAGGTGGTGGCGCTCGCATACATACAATACAAGGGGGTAGCTGAGGATGCACTTATGCCACCGAAGAAGGCAACTACCAAAGTCTCCAACTACTTTCCACCTGCTGAGAAAAGACAACCATCGGCGCAGGGAGAATCCACATGGCACTAACGAGAGATGATCTGATGGCATCCATGCGAGAGTTTAAGATGGAACTGCATGCGCAGCTTAACCAGGACATTAAGGCTTCCATCAAGTAACTCAAATTGGACCTGACTGCCCAGGTGGCTACGCTCCAACAAGATGTGGACTCGGTAGTCACGCGGGTGCTGGATTTAGAGACCCAAGACCTAGACTAGCGGACTGCGGATACGCAAGAACTGAAGCACGAGCTCCAGAAGCAATTACAGCTTGCCCTGCTATAGTCAGAAGATTTAGAAAACAGGGCCAGAAGAGACAACATTCCGATCAGGGACCTGGAAGAGGGAGCAGAGGGGCAGAGTCTGGAGGCCTTCTTTGAGGGTCTCTTTGCGGAGATTCTCAGCCCATGAGAGCTCAAGATTAAGTTGGAGCGGGCGCACGGGGTAGGACACAGTCTACTAGAGATCGACGTCGGATGCGAGATATCCTCGCAAAGTTCCACTCCTTCAAGGTAAAGGAAGCCATCTTACAAGAGACCTGAAAAAAGAGAGACATCTCCTTCCAGGGATTTTGCTGCAGCGTGTAGATCTGGCACCCACAACACTGGCGAGGAAGCAACAATTCCGGTCTATCACAACGAAAATCTGCGATGACCACATAAAGTACAGATGCGTTTGGACTGAGCTTCGAATACAACAATAAGATGCACCACATCACAGAACTCGAGGAGGGTCTGCAGGTGCTGGGTCTCACCTCTTGAGATACTGTGAGCATACGAGATACGCAAGGGGGAATGGGCCGAGGCAGCCAGAGAAACCAGCAGTGGAGCACAAGCCTGCAGGGAGGGCATAAATGATCAATGTTACCTATGGAGCTTGCACATGAACTGTCAGCGAACAAAGGTGCAGTATACTCCAAAGAAGGGGAGGCCTCACCGGGACAATGAACTCACATGGGTCATTTTGTGTGGTTGGGCCCGTCAGAAGTGACTGACCACACTCAGGTATGCATCACGCAAACCATCATTTTAGAAGGGAGTGGGGTATCTCCCAGCTAGAACGTCTTTGAAAGGTCAGTGCGTGGCCTGGGGACATTAGCCAAAGCCCCGATTGAAGTATACCGATGCTTGCTCTTAGCTGAGCACCGATCAATGGAGAACTCTTTTGAGAAGCTGGGATGGGCGCGGGCAGGGACTCTGGTTGAGTCTCCACCCAACATGCCCAATCGTGTGGTAACTTACCCTGTTGAAGTTGCAGTTTTCATACAAATGGATGTTGGTATTGTTGGGGTTTTGCTTTTTTTTTGTTGGGGGGTGGGTATGGTGGTGACTTGCAGGATACAGTACATCAGTGGACAATGTTGTTTGTTTTAAGGGGGAGAAGGGTTCAGGGGTGGGTTGTGGTGGACAAAAGATTTTCCTTACACTCAGTCTTTCACCCACGTGGCCCTTTGGTGGGGAGTTGGAGCAGGAGGCCCAGCAGCTAGGGGGCTTAGAGCTAAAATTGGGATTGTTGACCCAGTAGGTAGGTGGGAGGAGGTAAGAATTAAATAACGCCATGGTGTTGTCTATGGTGTCATGGAACGTACAAGGAATAAACTTGCTACTTAAAATGCAAAAAGTTTGGAAATACTTAACGTATCACCGATTTGAAATAGTGGTGCTACAGGAGACACATTTAAAGCGTGCAGAAGAGTCTAGGTTATGCCACAAATAATACCCCCTTATATATAGGTACTCTGCAGCTACCAAACAACGAGGGGTGCCGCTCCTGTTCCATAGCTCAATCAAATTCCAACAAGCAGCTGTGAAAACCGATAAAGAGGGTCGGATAGTCATGGTGAAGGGGACATTGTAGGGGAAAATCTGCACATTTGTCGCAACATATCCACCCAATGTAGGCCAACCCACTTTTATGACATCACTTCTAGATCAAATAGGATAATTTGCAGAAGGTCCAACGATCCTATTGGGAGACTTTAAGCTTACCTGGCAGAAGGAATTAGACAGTACCCACCCACACAGGACAGCCACAAGCTCCATCCCTGAGGGGGCCAAGCAGACTCTCCACAATCTCGGACTTCGAGATGCCTGGCGTACTCTTTATCCCAGGACCAAAGATTACACTTTTTTCTCCTTTGTACACCAATCATATTCTAGGATTGACTATGTCTTTATTAGCCAATGCCTGTTGGGTTCCCTCCAGGAGTGAAAAATTCTCCCACTCACGATCTCGGACCATTACCTCATTTCGATTTGTTTGAGTTGGGGTTATGCAGCGCCAGGGACCCCTAGGTGGTACTTTCCGATCTCCCTGATGAGGGACTAAGGGAGGCAATTACAGATTTTTATACACTAAGTTCATCCCAAGACACTTCGACGTTCAACAATTGAGACGCCTTCAAGGCGGTCATACAAGGTAAATGCCTAGAACTCAATACCACCTTAAATAGACAGAGAGCTAAGGAGATAGAGAGCCTGGAGACAGAGATGGAATGAGTGGAGAAGGAATAATGGCACACCATCCAGGGCAAGGCAACACACACTCACCGGGTAAGATAAGATCAAAATACAACAACAGGGCGGAATATACCTTGTTGCGTCTACGAAAGACCTCCTACACATAGGGGAACAAAATAGGTAAACACCTAGCCACACAGCTTAGAGAAAAGGAATAAATCAGGGTATACAAAATCAGGAGGGCATCACGCTCAACTCGGATATTGAAAAGGCCGTTATATTCAGGGAATTTTACGAGAAATTATATACATGGGACCTACGAGACACGGATGAAAAAACTCAGCACTTACAATCACTGAAACTCCCACAATTCTCCCAGACCTGGAATGACGCCCTCACTGCTTCTATAACTCAGGAGGAAGCGGGTGCGGCAATTAAAGTGCTTAAATCCAATAAGGCACCAGTCCAGATGGCCTGACGGCCCATTTTTACAAAACACTTGCGCCGGACATTATTCCCCACTTTACGCACCTCTTCAACCATACGGCTGAGGAGGTAGGGGTGACCCCATCTATGGCAGAGGCAGCGAGCACAGTGATTCCTAAACTAGGGAAAAATGTGATCCACTGCGCATCCTATCGACCCATCGCACTATTGAATTTAGATGCTAAATTGTACTCTGCTATTCTGGCCGAGAGGCTCAATGACCTGCTGCAAGACCTAGTCCATCCTGATAAATCATATTGTCGTGGCAGACCCATGACAATATATGGAGAACGATATCACGTAATTGAAAAAGCCAATAGACGTCAGATACTGGCAAGGTTAGTGGGCCTGGATGCTGAAAAGGCATTTGACAGGGTGGGCTGGAAGTTTTTTTTTACCACACTACAGCACTTTGGCTTCAGAACCAAATTTATAAATATGATCAGGGTCAACTACGTACAACCCTGCTCTAGAGTGCAAGTCAATGGGACTGCATCCTCTGCGTTCCTACTTCCCAGAGGGCCTAGGCAGGGGTGCCCATTGTCACCCCTTCTATTTGCACTAAGCATTGAACCCCTGGAGATCAGAATACAGGAGTCTCAAGAGATAAAGGAAATTCCCTTTGGGGGAGACACACACAAAATCTTTCTGTTCGCAGATGATGTGTTGCTGTCCCTCACCGAACCACCTACCTCACTCATCACTCTGCAGAAAAAACTGACCCTATTTGAGAAAGTGGCGGGGTTCAAAGTTAATCTTGACAAATCCTTCATACTTAATCTTACGGTTCCGACTTCAGAGGCTAATGACCTACGGGAGCGCAACCCCTTTCAATGGCCAAACGCTCAATCCAATACCTACGTATACAGTTAACACCCCGCCTGGAGGGGCTTTGTAAGGCCAATTTCCCACCTCTTCTCCTTCAGCTCCAACAAGAGCTCCAACGGTGGAAGCCTCTCTTTATCTCCTGGTTGGGCCGCATACATGCTATTAAAATGACAGTACTACTTAAATTCTTACATCTTTTTCAGGCTCTCCCCATCGACTTAAACAGGGAACTTCTCCCCACGATTTAATCATTAATCATACGCTACAGCTGACAGAAGGGGAGGGCCCACCTTCCATTTCACACTCTGAGGCGAGCTAGAGGAGCAGGGGGTGTAGGGCTACCAGACTTTGGCCTATATTACAAAGCAGCCCAACTGAGAGTAGAGGCTGGCTGGTCTAAGCGGAAATCAGAAAAGCACTGGCTGTACATGGATAGGGCAACAGCGGAGAGGACAATATGGGATCTCATATGGAAACCCAAAGGCGAAAGGCCAGCCAACGCTTACATTAGCACACCCACCCACACTTCTTTGAAGGTATGGGACTCCGTTTCTGGGGGAAAGAGGTGGACCACATTCCTGTAACCATAAACCCTGATACATTTCAATCCGACTTTTCCTCCCGCACTTCACAAGGGCCCTTTTACCCCATGGAAGGAGGGAGGAGGCCTTATGTTGTCAGACCTCTTTCATAACTATGACATATTGACGTTTGAAAACTGCAAATGAGAGTTCCACCTAGACCCGGGTGAACACTTCCACTATGTCCAGCTCAAACACTGAGCCCTCGCCCCGCGGAATAGAGAGGGTGCCACGTGAGAGCGGACATCTTTCGAACGGTTTGTACAGCAGGTGGGGTCCATGAGGGGGGTGATCTCTTTTCTATATAGTTCCCTGCTCTCGGCGTCACTATCTCCGAGGCCCAGGTATATGTCCATGTGGGAAGAGGTGGCACAAAGAGAAATAACCGATAAGGAATAGGCAGGACACTGGTCTGACAACACTAAATGTAATCATTCAACGGAGCTGCGAGAAGCCCACATCGGAACTCTGACGAATTGGTATTTGTACCCTACCAAATTTAAAAAGATATTACCTCTGATCTATGTTGGAGGGGGTGCTGTCTTTAAGGTGACGTTCGACACATATGGTGGAACTGCCCCACAATAAAACCTTTCTGGGAGGAGATTCTAGCACACATTGAGGACATGTTGGGGTATCCTATGCCATACTCCATAGAGGAAGTCCTCCTGGGCATTAGGAACCCGGCCCTAGAACACCAGACCAAGGCAGACAAAGCTATCCTGTGGACCTACCTGGGGGCCGCTAAAGTCGCTATAGTGGCCGCGTGGAAGAAGAAAGTGGCACCAGCCATCTTCCAATGGCATTTGCACCTGTGGAAACTCTTATGCCTTGAAAGAATGACCGATAATGTCAGGAACAACTACAAAAACTTTGACTACAAATGGGGTCCATTAGTCACTTACCTCACAAAGGGACAATCTCTGGCAGTCTGACCTCCCGCCATAAGAGACATGCACCTATTCCAATTCTAGGTCACACACAATCAAAGGGCCATTTAGGGGAAACAACTCAAAGGAACTCCAGCAATTCTAGGTATAGCCACTGGATTTGCCCCATTTATATAGGGGTCGAAGACACACAGTTCGATCACCACCACCACTCAAATATTTTCTTTTAGGTTGGCGGAGCTTAGAAGTTGGGGGGCACCTTCCCAGTTGGAAGGAGTTGATCGGCACAACTCGTCGCAAAAGAATAGACAGGTTGTTCATGCATCGATTGATGGCTCTACATTTCAGGCAGTAGAATTTTTCGAAACTGTATTTTAAATTACATAATGTATAAAGGAGGGGCCTTCCTTTTGCTTATTGTATGATCAGCCTCAGCACCGCTTGGTATACTACACGTTGTAAAACTGCTTAAATGTAGTACTATTTGTATTATTGCCCTATGTGAACGAAATGCCAATAGAAATAAGTTTGGAAAAAAAATAGTACTGTCCTTTTACAATCTTTATTTATTGATGTGACACACATTTTCAAACTTAGATCTTTGCAAGAAAAGTTTGTTCAATGGAATATCCAGAAACCACTGTTCCCTATTGGGGTCCTTGGTAAATAAACTCTGTATGTATCTGAAAAAAACAAAGATACATTAAATGTAATCAATCAATCAATCAGGAGTTTGTTAAAGCGCGACTACTCACCCGTAAGGGTCTCAAGGCGCTAGGGGTGGGGGGAAGAGGGGGTGCAGGTTCCATTCCATCAAGGAGGGGGTCTGTCGAAGAGCCAGGTTTTGAGGTTTCTTGCGAAGATGGGGAGCGATGTTGTCTGTCTGAGGTGGAGCGGAAGGGCGTTCCATGCTTTGGCCGCGAGGAAGGAGAAGGAGCGGCCTCCCGATCTGGTCTTTCTGGTGCGGGGGACCACGGCGTAGGAAAGCTGGGCTGATCGTAGGGTCCTTTGGGGTGCGTGGAATTTTAGTCGGCTGTTCAGGTATGCTGGTCCGGTGCCATGGAGGGCCTTGTGTGCGTGGGTGAGCATCTTAAAGGTGATTCTCGCCTCGACAGGGAGCCAGTGGAGTGTGCGCAGGTGCTGGGAGATGTGGCAGTGTTTTGGCAGGTTGAGGACCAGTCTTGCGGCGGCGTTCTGGATGTTCTGTAGCTTGCGGATGAGGTTTTTGTTTATTCCGGGGTAGAGTGCGTTGCCGTAGTCGAGTCTGCTGGTGACCAGGGGGTGAGTGACTGTCTTTCGGTGTTCGAGGGGGATCCATTTGAAGGTCTTACGAAGGAGGCGGAGGGTGTGGAAGCAGGAAGATGAGACAGAGTTGATCTGGCGGTCCATTTTGAGTTCGGAGGAAATGTAAGGATTCCTGCCCCATCTCACCTCTCTTGTCTATCACAGTATACAGGCATGACTCATATCATTCCTCTCAACACTTATGACTGTACAAATGTCTTGTACCCTGACTTTTGACCATATTACAGGAAGTCGGGAATAGCTAGCTGAAGCTGGAGTTCCCCGTTTTTTTTTAAAAGGCTTAATAACTTTTACAAATGTTTACCATGCATATGCAAGATCAGGTTTCAGGCGCAACAGAAACATTCAGAAAATCCACCAGAATAAGCATCCAGCAACTGGCATAGATGACCTCAACGTGAACCTTCCGTAAGACAGCCCTCATCAAATTAATCCCCCGCACCTGTTCCTTGCTATAAGCAATTAGAATGTGAAGTGCTCCGCTTCCCTCCCACTTCCTTATTTAATGGTGGCGCTGTGAGGGTGTCTGAGAAGTACCTCGGACCTCCTGGCCAGAGTCACTACTCTCTGCCCCTGCAGCTCTGCTGTTGTGCCTATGCTGGCTACACCTCTCCAGGTGTCAAGGTTAGCGTCAGATAAACAACACAAGAGAAGAAAACACAAGCCACTAACCTTTAGGGGTCTGGCCAGCAGGGACCACGGAGAGAAGATAGTCTTCCCTATACCCGATAACACTGACCCTCTCCGGTGGAGGTACGCACCGGAGACAGGTAGTCCTCCAGGTAAAGGGAAGGGGAGTTGAGCCGGGAAGGTTGTTGTGAAGACACCCCTCAAGATCTGGTCTATGGCAACGGAGGACTTCAAGGCACAACAATGACTGTAAATGCAAGAACACGGGTTAGTAGTGCTCTGAGGATAAGGGATACAAGCAAACATATACAAGTATAAACAAGGATTCACTTACGGTTGATCACCGCTTGATTTGTCCCCAAAGTCGGGAAATGACGAGGACTCGGATTCAAGCTGTAACCGGGTTCTGTTTAAGTCACAGTTAGCTACACACACGATGTAGAAAGGCGATTTCCCCTTCGAGTAGTTATAGTCACTATCGAAAAGGATATCGTTCGGAATAGAGAGGTGAAGAGAGATATACCAGACAATACTCGTTGGCATCAATTACCTACTCTCAGAAAGCACAGCCGTGCTAAATAATAAGGAGACCAGATCTCTACTTACTAGAATATCCAAAGTATATCGGCGTCCAAAGCGGGAAAGAAAGCGTCCGCGCACCCGTTGCTCTCGGCGTCCAAAGCGGGAAGGCAAGCGTCCGCGCACCCGTTGCTCTCGGCGTCCAAAGCGGGAAGGCAAGCGTCCGCGCAACCGTTGCTCTCGGCGTCCAAAGCGGGAAGGCAAGCGTCCGCGCATTCACAGTTCTCAGAAGGCTAGGTCCATACACGATCAGGTAATCGGAAGGATTGACAAGCAACTTGGAATTGTGACGGGAGTGTTTTTATACTCTCTCAGGGGGCGGAGACTGTTTCGTCTCGCCCCGGAGTTTTCTGGGAGATGTAGTTCTGCTGCGGTATTTCTTTACTCGAGCTTTCCAGCTCGTCACAATCACGACAGAACCCCCTCTCGAGGATCGCCGCCCCGGCGGTCGACCCGGCTTCCCTGGATACAGCTGATGAAATTGGGAGACTAAGTCGGGGCAGTGCAAATTCTGCTCGGGTTCCCATGTCCTTTCCTCTACCCCAAATCCCTTCCAGCCTACCAGATACTGCACCCTACCCCTATGGATCCGGGAATCCAACAACTCTTCCACCTCATATTCCTCCAGTCCTTCTACCAATACTGGTGCAGGATGGACGGGCAATCTAGTGTCCAGATGACAGGGTAGGAGTAGAGAGACGTGAAACACCGGATGAATTCTCCAGTTCTGGGGAATGGATAGCTTTAAGGCCACAGGGTTGATGACCTCCTCAACACTATAGGGACCTATATATCTAGGTTTGAGTTTGTTAATTCCCCGGAGATGAATGTTTTTTGTGGAAAGCCATACCTTATCCCCCACCTGGTAGACCGGTTCAGGAGTGCGTTTCTTGTCGGCATAACGCTTCTGTGTCGCTTGAGCTTCAGCCAGGTAATGTTTTGCGTCTATTTGAATGGCCTGGAGATGAGCATGATGTTCCTGTATACTGGGTAGATTGGTCGTAACAGGCCATTCGAAGGGAAGAATGTTCGGATGGTACCCAAGCAGACAAAAGAAGGGAGAACATCCCAGTGTAGTGTGGTCAGAGTTATTGTAGGTGAATTCTGCTAACCACAAGAGGGTGACCCAATCCGTCGAGTTCTGCAAGGTAAAGCAACGTAGATATTGTTCGAGGGTGTGGTTGAGCCTCTCTGTTTTGCCATCGGTCTGAGGGTGGTAACTCGTGGAGAGCCTTGCATCTATGGCCAAGGAATCGCAAAGGGCCTTCCAAAAACGTGAAGTAAACTGAGACCCTCTGTCGGTGATGAATACTCTGGGGATGCCATGGGCTCGGATGAGGTGCTGCAATATGATCATGGCCAGTTCGGCTGAAGTAGGCAGACCCTCCAGCGGTACAAAGTGTCCCATTTTAGTCAAGTGATCGACTATCACCAGTACCGTGGTTTTTCCCTGACATAAGGGCATCTCGACTATAAAATCCATTGAGACCGTATGTCAGGGTGCAGGAGGAATGGGAATGGAGCGTAACAGCCCCGAAGGTTTGTTGTGTTTTGCTTTTCCTTGCGTGCATACTGAACAGTTCCGTATGTATTTCTTAACATCGTTTCGTAAGGTCGGCCACCAAAACGAACGTTCTATGGTAGCTATAGTTTTATACACTCCCCAATGTCCCCCCAACACAGAGTCATGTGCCCAATTGAGCACCTGCATTTGCAACCCAGGGTCCGGCACATATAAGGTATGTCGGTAGTACAGGAGGTCGTCTTTTTGTGTTCTCATTTGAGGATCTTCCGTTAACCAAGCCTGGACATCGATATCTGTTACTGCCACTCTGGTATCCTCGAGGAAATCACTGGATGTGAGCAAGGCGATGGTGTTTTCTGGGAAGAATTTCTCAGGAAGGATGGTTGTTGGTTCCACAGGAATGTCTGAAAGGGGTTCTTGCGTGTCTTGATTCCTTGAGAGGGCATCGGCTTTTCCGTTTTGTGGGCCTGGCCGATATTTGATGACGAAATCATAATCTGAGAAGAATAGAGTCCATCTCAACTGCCTGGGGGTCAGCGCTTTTGCAGTCTTTAAGAACAGTAAGTTCCGATGGTCCGTGTAGATCTCGATGGTATGTCGTGCCCCCAGTAGGTAATGTCTCCATTCCTCACACCCTCTCTTAATTGCCAGCAACTCTTTGTCAGTGATCGAATAGTTGATTTCGCTGGGACTGAGTTTTTTGGAGTAGAATGCTACTGGATGGACTTGTCCTGTTTCCGGGTGGCGTTGCGAAAGTACCCCTCCCAATGCGTACTGCGAAGCATCTGTTTCTAAGATGAAAGGTAGTTGTGCATCAGGATGTCTCAAGATAGGGGCCTTGGTAAAGCTATCCTTTAGAATGCAGAAGGAGTGTTCTGCCTCCTCTCCCCACTTGAAGGGAACGTTTTTCTTTAACAGATGGGAAATGGGGTGGATGATTTTAGAAAAGTCTTTGATGAAACGCCGGTAATAATTTGCAAAACCAAGGAAGCTTTGCACCGACTTCACGTCTTGAGGAGTTTTCCAACTTGTGATGGCTTCCACCTTTCCACTCTCCATCTGAAACCCATTGGCGTTTATCACATACCCCAAAAATGAGACTTCTGTGGCATGGAAGAGGCATTTTTCTAGTTTTGCGAACAACTGGTTTTGGTGTAGACGACTCAACACTTCTTTGACATGGTGTTAGTGTTCCTGGAGAGTACTGGAATATACCAGGATATCATCTATGTATACCATGCATATGGTATCCAGTAGGCCCCTGAGCACCTCGTCCATAAAGAATTGGAAGGCCGCAGGAGCGTTGCATAACCCGAAGGGCATTACATTGTACTCAAATAGGCCGAACTTCGTGCGGAACGCGGTCTTCCATTCATCCCCCTTTTTCACCCTCACCAGATGGTAGGCCCCTCTCAGATCTAATTTGGTGAAGTAACGAGCTCCCTTTATTTGGTCCATCATGACAGGAATCAGAGGAAGGGGATATCTATTTTTCACTGTGATATTGTTCAGTGCTCTGTAGTGGATGCAGGGACGTAATTCTGCGCAGTCTTTCTTCGGGATGAAGAAGAGGGGAGACGAAGCAGGGGAAGTGGAATGACTGATGAATCCCGTAGCAAGATTCTCCTCAATGTAGTTCTGTAAATAGAGGTTCTCATGTTCCGTCAGGGCATACACCCTGCTACAAGGAATAGCGGCACCGGGGAGGAGTTCGATGCAACAATCATATACCCTGTGCGGGGGCAACCCGGTGGCCTTGTGTTTGTCGAACAGAGAACGATATTTGATATATATTTCTGGTAGTTTTGTCGTACTGCAGAGAGGTGTTTCTGAGCAAGCCACAGCCAAGTGTCTAAGACTGGGTCGTTCTTCATGGTCTTCTTCTTCGACAGGGGTATAGCAATGTTCCATGCAATAGGGGGAGTTTAAGGTGACGGTACGAGCTGACCAACACACTACTGGATCATGTAACGTAAGCCAGGGCATGCCTAGGATCATACGAAACTGAGGAGCAGCTATCAAATCGAATTGTATAAACTCCCTATGTTCTCCGTGCTGCATTCTCAAAGGGAGCGTATGTTTGACCACCGGCCCAGAAGACAAAATGGAGCCATCCACTGCCTTTACTTGTTCAGGTTCTGTCTTCTCTTCCCATGGTATCCCCAAGGAATCGGCGTAGTCAATATCCATGTAGTTTCCTGTGGCCCCCGAATCCAATAATGCATCCATCCGAATGTAGTTATCTTGGGTAGTCCACAGAGAGATAGGCAAATTCATGTGTGCCACAGCAGGCATCATCGTATTGGCGAGTAAGTTGGAGATCCTTGTTGGTTGTTGGTCCATCCCAGAGATCTCAGTCGGGGTTGGACGTTCTAGTTTTCCGCCGTCTCACGGGATCCAAGGGCTGCAGTAGTCTTTGGTCCCAGGGTTTTGTCCGTAAGTGGGGTCCGGGCTCGACATTCTCGTACAAAATGGCCCCCTTTCCCACAATACATACATAGTTTCATCTTTCTTCGTCGCTCTCTTTCCTCAGACGTTAGAGGACCTCGAATACCCCCAATCTGCATGGGTTCCACGTTATCGGAGCTTTTGGTGTGATCTTCGGAGGGGAGCTTGAATCTCGATACCATCCGCGTCCATCACCTCGGTTTCGATCTCCTTTTCTCTCCAGGAGCCGATGGTCCAATTGTACAGTGAGGTCGATGAGTTCTTCGCATGTAGCGGGTAATTGGACTACCTGTGACAGGACATCTTTCAGTTCGCTCCGAAGGCCCTGGTAAAACAACGAGGTCCTTTTTTCTTGCGGCCAGTCAGTTTCGGCTAGGAGTCGATTAAATGAGGTGATGTACGCCAGTAGATCTTGTGACCCTTGTCGCAACGTCAGGAGTTCCTTGTCTAACGACAACATATGAGTTTTGCGATCGAAGAGTTTCCTTAAGGCTGTACAAAAGTCTGGGAATCGATGTAGAACGGGATCGTTCTTTTCCATCAACGGAATAGTCCAGCTCGCCGCATTCCCTCCCATGTAAGACATCATAAATGCGGTCTTTGCGGCATCATCTTGAAACACGGCTGGTTTGCATAAGAAGTGGAGACGACACTGGTTTAAAAAGGTCTCAAACTTCTTAGGATCTCCGTAAAACCTCTCTGGGGCAGCCAAAGGTATTCCTGTATTCTGGATGACGTGCACTGTAGGAGTGTGGTCTGTGGAGGATGAAGGTACGGCATGGGGATTAAAGAACCCCCCCCCTGAAGCTATTGGGGTCGATGGCTGGGATAGGGTTTGCCCAGGAGGAGGAAGCGTAGCTTCTCTAATATAGGACCCACGCCCGGGATTTCTGCGGGACATACCAGCGACTTCTCTACGCATGGTATTCATGTCTTTTCTGAGCTCTTGATTTTCCACTCGGGAAGCATGTACTTCTTGTTGGAGTACACTAAATCCCTCAAGCAACGAGGTCAAGGCAGCATTAGTATCCATGGCCCAGGCTGGTCTTTTTCCTTGGGCTTGTCAATCTGTCAAGGTTAGCGTCAGATAAACAACACAAGAGAAGAAAACACAAGCCACTAACCTTTAGGGGTCTGGCCAGCAGGGACCACGGAGAGAAGATAGTCTTCCCTATACCCAATAACACTGACCCTCTCCGGTGGAGGTACGCACCGGAGACAGGTAGTCCTCCAGGTAAAGGGAAGGGGAGTTGAGCCGGGAAGGTTGTTGTGAAGACACCCCTCAAGATCTGGTCTATGGCAACGGAGGACTTCAAGGCACAACAATGACTGTAAATGCAAGAACACGGGTTAGTAGTGCTCTGAGGATAAGGGATACAAGCAAACATATACAAGTATAAACAAGGATTCACTTACGGTTGATCACCGCTTGATTTGTCCCCAAAGTCGGGAAATGACGAGGACTCGGATTCAAGCTGTAACCGGGTTCTGTTTAAGTCACAGTTAGCTACACACACGATGTAGAAAGGCGATTTCCCCTTCGAGTAGTTATAGTCACTATCGAAAAGGATATCGTTCGGAATAGAGAGGTGAAGAGAGATATACCAGACAATACTCGTTGGCATCAATTACCTACTCTCAGAAAGCACGGCCGTGCTAAATAATAAGGAGACCAGATCTCTACTTACTAGAATATCCAAAGTATATCGGCGTCCAAAGCGGGAAAGAAAGCGTCCGCGCACCCGTTGCTCTCGGCTTCCAAAGCGGGAAGGCAAGCGTCCGCGCACCCGTTGCTCTCGGCGTCCAAAGCGGGAAGGCAAGCGTCCGCGCACCCGTTGCTCTCGGCGTCCAAAGCGGGAAGGCAAGCGTCCGCGCATTCACAGTTCTCAGAAGGCTAGGTCCATACACGATCAGGTAATCGGAAGGATTGACAAGCAACTTGGAATTGTGACGGAAGTGTTTTTATACTCTCTCAGGGGGCGGAGACTGTTTCGTCTCGCCCCGGAGTTTTCTGGGAGATGTAGTTCTGCCGCGGTATTTCTTTACTCGAGCTTTCCAGCTCGTCACAATCACGACACCAGGTAGGTGTTCAAGCCCCGCTGTTGTCTGTGCGTTGTGCAGTAAACAAAAAGAGTTGGAGGGTCTGTATGCTAGGTCGCTGAGTCTCAAAGGTCCTTAATTAAGCACCCCTTTTGGATT
Source organism: Lissotriton vulgaris (assembly GCF_964263255.1). NCBI lineage: Eukaryota > Metazoa > Chordata > Amphibia > Caudata > Salamandridae > Lissotriton > Lissotriton vulgaris. The sequence continues at coordinate 119,252,487 of NC_141690.1, forward strand.
GCACTAAATCAGACCTAGTGGTCACATGACACGGGTATGTAGTAGATATCCTATCAGCCCACCCATTTGGCGGAGCATCGTCATGTAGGACGTCTGACCAGGGTGGTAAATCTAGGCCCAGATGAATCGGCCAGATAATACACACTACTGGTTATGTTTGTACAGTGTCCATGCCACAGAGTGGTACTGAAAAATTGCAGTGCAAAATAGGGAGTGAGGTAGAGTGAAGCTAAAATGACGGTCAAGGCAAAGAAAAATAATTTTATTGGAGATATTCACCAGGACGTCAGGTTAAAAAGAAGTGTAGAACAGTGTTGACAAAATCACTGTGATACTTTGCTGTACTATGGATTTGGCCAACATGTTTCTGCCTGAGGTGAACTACACCGGCATTCTTCAGGGCCAGCTACAAAGAGATCTTGCTACTGCAAAGATACACTCAAACACGATGTGCAATGTGAAAACGTGAAACGGACAAACAAAAAGAGTTAAAGAGTTGTCCAGATTACTGGAGAGGTCACGTAGACCATCCTACCATAACCTCCTGATCAGTAGTAGTTGGAGGAGGAAATCCTGTGAATGAAAAAAACAACAAATACTGTATGTTCTTACAACGTAATGAACTCATTACATAAAAAAGGACCATTGTATAGACTCAGCTAGGCTGGTCCCTATTAGGACAGCCACAGTACTATGTGGTAAGGTTTCATTAAGAAGTAAACCATCAGTCATTGCTGAACATTATTTCTAAACACTTTGTAAAAGACTTACCCAGCCATGTGTGGGGGTCAAGCCTCACCTCACCCGGCAACGGCTCGGAGATTGAGGCCCCGCTCTGTACACAGAACATAAAAGGAGTATTTAGAGTTCAATCCTGAGTTGACTCAGAAATCTGTGGTCAAAATCAGGTAGAACAATCTGTGCAAAATAAAACTGGTTGTCTGACTGCCCCATCTGGTCACTAACCCATGGAGATCTAAAGGGAGGTGTAGCTCCAGGCATAGAAAATAATAAATCACTAGCTCTTTAGGTCTAACCATAGAGAGTGCCTCTTTTACTTAAGTGAAGAATGTGTGACTGACAGATCAAGGCAAAATCCTATTGATGACTGTCTGACTGCCAGATAAGATGACAGTCCCAACAATATATTGGTCGAGGGAAAATAGACAATTTTTAAGAAATGGTTACTCAGTCCCCATGAGTTTGAGGGGGGAACCTAAAGCCTGTGCTCTTCTGAGAGGACACATAGGCACAGCTAGGGAAATGCCCCAACCCCTAGTTTATTAAAAAAGAGTGGTTGCCCAAGTTGAGTTGAAATAGGTATGCTGGGCAATTCTGACTATGAGGTTCATGTGTCTATATGGGAAAACACCGTTTATCCCTGGAAAGTGAAGAAAACCATCCCTCTACTCACCTCTCCGTCGGTACCTCTCGGCTGAAACCTAAGCCGAAGGGGAGGCGACGAGGAGAGGTGAGCATCGTACTTATACCCTGTCTAATTGGACAACCGTCAACAGCTGGCATCCTATCGCTGTTGGCGGTTTCGCGCGGGCCTCTGTACTGCGCATGCGTGGTGGCAGTACACATCAGATATAATTAGCGCTGCTAAAGCCTCTATTGCCCACTAGGAAAACCCATATGTTCCCCCCTCAAACTCATGGGGACTGAGTAACCATTTCTTAAAAATTGTCTATTTTCCCTCGACCAATATATTGTTGGGACTGTCATCTTATCTGGCAGTCAGACAGTCATCAATAGGATTTTGCCTTGATCTGTCAGTCACACATTCTTCACTTAAGTAAAAGAGGCACTCTCTATGGTTAGACCTAAAGAGCTAGTGATTTATTATTTTCTATGCCTGGAGCTACACCTCCCTTTAGATCTCCATGGGTTAGTGACCAGATGGGGCAGTCAGACAACCAGTTTTATTTTGCACAGATTGTTCTACCTGATTTTGACCACAGATTTCTGAGTCAACTCAGGATTGAACTCTAAATACTCCTTTTATGTTCTGTGTACAGAGCGGGGCCTCAATCTCCGAGCCGTTGCCGGGTGAGGTGAGGCTTGACCCCCACACATGGCTGGGTAAGTCTTTTACAAAGTGTTTAGAAATAATGTTCAGCAATGACTGATGGTTTACTTCTTAATGAAACCTTACCACATAGTACTGTGGCTGTCCTAATAGGGACCAGCCTAGCTGAGTCTATACAATGGTCCTTTTTTATGTAATGAGTTCATTACGTTGTAAGAACATACAGTATTTGTTGTTTTTTTCATTCACAGGATTTCCTCCTCCAACTACTACTGATCAGGAGGTTATGGTAGGATGGTCTACGTGACCTCTCCAGTAATCTGGACAACTCTTTAACTCTTTTTGTTTGTCCGTTTCACGTTTTCACATTGCACATCGTGTTTGAGTGTATCTTTGCAGTAGCAAGATCTCTTTGTAGCTGGCCCTGAAGAATGCCGGTGTAGTTCACCTCAGGCAGAAACATGTTGGCCAAATCCATAGTACAGCAAAGTATCACAGTGATTTTGTCAACACTGTTCTACACTTCTTTTTAACCTGACGTCCTGGTGAATATCTCCAATAAAATTATTTTTCTTTGCCTTGACCGTCATTTTAGCTTCACTCTACCTCACTCCCTATTTTGCACTGCAATTTTTCAGTACCACTCTGTGGCATGGACACTGTACAAACATAACCAGTAGTGTGTATTATCTGGCCGATTCATCTGGGCCTAGATTTACCACCCTGGTCAGACGTCCTACATGACGATGCTCCGCCAAATGGGTGGGCTGATAGGATATCTACTACATACCCGTGTCATGTGACCACTAGGTCTGATTTAGTGCAATCCAAAAGGGGTGCTTAATTAAGGACCTTTGAGACTCAGCGACCTAGCATACAGACCCTCCAACTCTTTTTGTTTACTGCAGTTTGAATAGGGGTATTGAGTTTGGATAGTCTATAAATATATTCCCCTTGACCCTCCCCAACGTTGTGTTTTTCAAGTCTGTGCGTTGTGCCCTTTACCTTCCTTTCTTTGTTATTTTGTTATTGTTGTGCCTGGTGTTATCCTTTTGCTGTGATTCTGAATCAGTTATTTTGTATTTTGCCCCTTGATCATTGTTGTGCCTGTGCCCTTGTTTTTTCTCCTCTGTGCCTGTTTTCACTGCCCTTTTTCTCGCCGTTGCTGCCCCTGTGGTCCCTCCCCCCTGCCGTCCCTGCCCCCGCCTCCCAGTTCCTTTTCCCTCGCCCATTTAATGGCAGCCGCTGCACGGCCATGTAGCGGAAGTGCGCACAGCCATGTAGCGGAAGTGCCTCTGGTGCACCAAAGGCGCGACAAAGGCAAGCCTGTCCGTGACCCGAGTGTGATCAGTGCCAGAGACCCTGGATCTCCCACCATCCACCACTATGACTCAGCTGCCCTTGTCGCACTCAACCCCGAAAGTAACAACAACTGCCAGCTGTCCACGCCGAACACCACCCATGGCCAATTCTCCTGCCGCCACTGTCACCAAACTTTCACCACCCTCCGCACCACCACGGTGCCCACCACCATGCCAGACATCAACACTACTGAAGCCCTGAAGTGCATCCTCTTCAACGTGCGCTCCCGGCACAAACATGCTGTACAGATCTGTGACCACCCACACACCATCTCGCCAGACGTCGCCTTCTTCACAGAAACTTGGACCAACTCCACCTCCACTCCCCAACATCCCCACTGCCATCCCCGACAGGTACCGGATCCATAGGGAGGACTTGCTAAACACGCACAAGAGCTCCTTCCTACTCATGACCTCCAGCTCAAGCGAAAGGCTGCCCACCAACGAACATCTCCATTTTCAGATCCAGACCAGCCCCAGAACGAGTCTAAAAGGCACCCTCACCTACAGATCTCCGGGACCTCAAACTGCCCTGACCTCATCGCGCCCCACGCCATCACCTCCATGGACCACATGTTCATCGGAGACCTCAACTTCCACCTTGACAACCTCAGTGACCCCAACTCCGCCACGCACCTGGACAACCTCGAAATGAAACAACTCGTCACCACATACCCTCGACCCCATCTTCGCAGGAAGTAACAACATCCTCTTCAGCCTCACCACGCAACCCCCTTGGAGGGACCACCACTGCATTCACTTCCACGTCAACAAGCCCACGCGGCCAAAACCTGCACCTCACCCTCCACAAAGAAACTGGAGCAAGGTCAATGAGGAGCAGTTCAACTCCTCCCTTAACCACAACGCCCCCACCTCCGCGACCAATGTCAACATAGCAGCCAAAGCACTCCACAGATGGATCACCAAATGCGCAGATAAACTTGCACACCTACGTAACCCCGACAGACACTGCCCCAGAAAGGCCAACTGGTTCACCGCCGACCTCCAAGAATCCAGATGCACCTTCAGATGTCTTGAGAAGTACTGGAGAAACAGTCAATCTTCGGAAGACCGCACCACCTACAAGAACACCATGACAGAATTCCACCAAGGCATCAGATCCAGCAAAAGGACCTTCATTCAACAAAATTCTCGCCAACTCCAGCAACTCCAAGGAACTCTTCAATGTCATTCAGGAATTCACCAATTCCCTCAGCAAAACCACAAACAACACCTCCTCCCAGGACCTCTGCAACAAGCTCAGATCCTACTTTCAACTGAAAATCAAGGCCTTTACGACAACTTCAATGACCAGACACCTAACTCCGAAACCACTCCCTCCTCCAGCAACACCAGCCAGCTAACTATCTCCTCCTGGACCCCAGTCACCACCGAAGACACCACATCGACCATGAAGGCATCCACTCAGGAGCCCGCATGGACCTCTGCTCTGGCAAATCTTCCACAGAGCCACCTGCATCATCGCTCCGGAACTACGATGCACCATCAACTGCACCTTCGAAACCGGCATCTATCCCGACGACTGGAAATACGCAGAAGTCAGACCCCTTCTCAAGAACTTCCGACCCATCTCCCTTCTCCCCCTCGCAGCCAAAGTCACTGAGAAGACATTAAACGTCCAATTAACGAAATTCATTGAAGAAAACTCCATCCTCAACCCCTCCCATTTCGGATACCACAGCAACCACAGCACCGAGATTGCCCTACTCTCTGCCACAGACGACATTTGCACCCTCGTCGACCAAGGACACACCGCAGCCCTGATCCTACTCGGCCTCTCTGCAGCCTTCGATACCGTCTCCCACCGTACACTCACTGCCAGAGTCCACAATGCCTGCATATAGGGAACCGCCCTCGACTGGCTCAATTCCTTCCTCACTTGCAGAACCCAAAGAATCCGACTGCCCCCTTCCTCTCCAAACTCATGGAAATCAACTGCAGAGTACCCCAAGGATCATCACTCAGCCCCATGCTCTTCAACATCTACATGGCCCCCCTCGCCGCCATCATCATAGAGCATGGACTCAGCATAGTATCCTACGCTGACGACACCCAGCTCATCCTCTCCCTCACCAAAGACCCCATCACCATCAGACTCGACTTCCAGGAAGGAATGAAGGACCTCGCATTCTGGATGAACAGCAGCTGCCTGTAGTTCGACTCAGAGAAGACAGAGGTCCTCTGCATGGGACAACACCTGGTGGCCCACCACCCTGAGCAGCCTCCACCCCCACGGGCCATGTCCGAAACCTCGGCATGGTATTCAACTCCTCCCTCTCTATGACCTGATAGGTCAACGCCGTCGCCTCCACCTGCTTCAATACCCTCCGCATCCTCTGAAAGACCTTCAAATGGATCCTCCCCGAATCAAGGAAGATCGCCACCCACACCCTCATAATCAGCAGTTTGTATTACGGAAATGCCCTCTTTGCCGGGATCAACAAGTCTCTGCTCCGCAAACTCCATACCATACAGAACACCGCAGCCAGACTTGCCCTCGGCATTCTCGACGCGAAGACATCACCCGGCATGGAGTTCTGGACTTTTTGGTTCCGTCCAGAGGTGTCAGGGTACAACACCCGAAGACCCCGGAGTTCCACCTGCCTTGGTGCACAAATGAACAGAAACACGGGCTTCTCGATGGTGGCGTCAAAGACCAAAGGTTTATTACTGCAGGGACACAGAAGTCACAGAATCTACGCACGGGCAGAAACTAGGAGCCTGTTCGATTTGTACAAAGTGGGTTGCTCCTTATATACTAAAAATTGTGCTCTAGGCAAATATTTCACATGTCGGTACATTCCCAAACCTTTGTGTCTCTAAACAATAAATATTTGACGTTACACAGGAACCGTCGATAAAATCTGATACCAAACATCTACGAAGAGGGGTTCCCACTAGTTCATCACAATCCCCTGTCAATATTGCTTTCAGGACCCGGACCGCCTCATCGTAAAGTTCGTTACCTCCCCCTAATAAAGATTCAGAAAGAAAGAAACAGAGCCAGGTGTGGAAGATAGAAAAGTGGGATAAGGGATGTTTGTGGGTCGTAAATGGGCAAGGCTACCGGCTTCGGCCGCCTAATCATGATCAGGTACAATGGACACGAAGACCAGTTTGGCAAGACTGGCCTCGGGCAGAGGAGGCAGCCTTTGTCGAGTCATGCAGCTACAGCGTGATCTGGTTTAAGGTGCACGTGTCATGTAAGAGGTGAATCTCCGGCTAAGGCTACGTGTCCTTAATCAAAGTGGAGTGAATGAAATGATCAGAGGCTATTGCATATGTGAGGGCAAGGAAACACAAAATGGCGGCCATGATCTAAGATGGATGCCGTGGGTATATCAGAAATATGTCAATGGAAGGAGTGCTCTTGCTCGTAGCGTAGCGAAAACACTAGGATATACTAAATGGATCATTTGCGGTTCACTGATACCAATATTATGTATTTCCGACAAACTTGAAAACACGGGTTCAAGTCGTCACGGAACCGTCACGGAACCTCAGACCCTCCTTTTGCCCTTACATAGGCAATTACTCAGTCTATGTCAGAATCTAGTTCTATGCTCATCAGGTCAGTGACATGTTGTTGTATCATCATCCTTTCTCGTGTCTTTTCTCCAAACGCAGGTGGTTTTCTGAGACAAGTCGTAGCACAAAGACTACACAGAGCAGGACCACACTGGATAATCAGACAACATGAGAATAGGAATACTAGGATGACACCAATGACCATTAGAACTTTCCATCCCCACGCTGAGATCAGAGTCCAAAACCACTCCATGAAGGACCAGTTTCCCTTGTCTACATGAATGGAGTCCGAAATCTTGTGCAACTTAGAGATCGCCTCGTAGACTGTTGGAGCATTATTAGGAATAAAGACACAGCAGCTCGATTGGATCATTCTGCATACCCCACCTCGATCTGCAAGTATAACGTCTAGAACCATACGGTTCTGCAACGTCATGAGCCTATCCGCCTGAAGCTCAGCTGTCAGATTGCTAAGGGCACCAGCAGTTTCAGTAATAGTAGATTCAACTACCCGTGTTAGCTGACGTATGTTTCTACTATTGGCCATAGGTCCCCAGAACGGAAGGAAGCCTTTGAAGAAGTCTCCAGCTTCCTGACCAGCGGTATCTTCCTTGCTGAAGACACCTCTCGCTACTCTTATTCTGTGGTAATCAGGTGAAGCAGTGTATGTCGGAGGCAACAATCGAGCAATATAACATGATCCTGAGAAGTCGGCAGGCAACCATGTATAAGCTCTGTCTCGACAAATGAAATAGGTACCCCTAGCAGTAAGAAAGGCAGGGGAAGAGTTAGCTGGAAACACATAAGTCTCTACGCACTCACTCCTCCCTAGCTGAGCTCTCGGATTTCTCCCATTACCTTGCAAACAGACCTGACCTCGGTGAGGTACGACCCAGATTGGAGTTGAGCTTTTACGCTTGCTTTCTCCTAAACTAAGGCGATACTCTGAAGTATTCCAACTTAAATATACTCGCAATTCGTCTCTAGGGTATGATGGAGTATTATTGACGTCCTTGACCATGTCAATAATTCCCTGGACTAAAGCTTTGTTAGCAGAGTTATATTTAGTGGAACGTGGTGGACGTGGAGGATAAGTTTCTAGGGCATAAGCAAAGATGGTTTGGAAGGCCTGAAATGATCCATTATAGCTGTAAGGCAAAACCAGATATGGAATACCTTTATCCATAGTGTGAGGTATCAAGCCACATACCCAGCAGTCTGTAGTGTTAACTACCAGTTGGTGTTGGTGCAAGAGCTGTACAAAAGTGTTGTTGATGAATTCTGAGCGTCTGGCTTGCTCATGTTCCGGAAACGAGTGAAAAGAGTGTATAGAGGAAACAGTAGAAATAGCAGGATCAAGGGGAGGTACTGTAGAAACTGGCACAAAAATCAAATTTATGCTAAAGACGATTCCACCCACCAATGTTGCTAAAACAATCAAAAATGTAACGGCACATTGCATCAAGAAACATTTGCTGTGAAGAATTCTATTAAGTCTGTTTCTGCGAACGTAAATCACATTCTTTCGTTGCAGCGCAGGAAGCTCCATCTTCTACAATCCGCTCGCGACCACTGATGATGTGTACGTAGATGAAAATGCCTCTATCAGCCCTGGGAGTTCCCAGAACCAACAGAAAGATCGACCTTGTGTCAGACCCCTGCAAATTCAAACTAGGCACACAGCCACGACCCTACGGCTACCCAGACGGCAAGGCAATTTTAAAAACAATAAACAATAGCAAACTTCCTGGCTGAAGGCAAAAGTTCAATATATATATATAAATATATCAAAATCACAGTATGCAGTTGCCTGCTTTATTTGTCCTTTTTATGGCTTCTAAGGTTGTATCTTTTCTTCGCTGGTACTGTCTGATCGGAAAATAGTGTATTACTAGCAGCTGTTGCAGAGTTTAAGTTCGCAGATAGCAAAGTTTCTTGTGATGCTGGAGACAAATGTTCAGTGTTCAAAGGAGTCCTTTCAGGAGGAGAGTCAAGTTTCAAAGTGTCAGTAATCAAATCGGCATCGCTGAAAGGGACAAATTTCGGAGTTGTTTCAGCTTCGGAGGCACCAATTCCCTTCTTCACCCAGTCGTCGTAAGGCAGCGGCAAAGGAACACGCTTTACATGAGAGGCGTGAATCCAATGTTTACGGCCAGCGACACGTACAGCTGTCCTCGTTGCCAGTAGGACCTGGAAGGGGCCGATGTAGCGAGGCTGAAGATTCTTTGTCCTCGCAAAATTTCTGACCACCACGTGGTCACCGGGTTTCAGCTGATGCCCTGGACTCTCCGGAGGTTTTGGCAAAGCATCGAAGACCTGTTGATGAATAAGACTCAATTTAGCAGTCAAGTCGTAAAGGTAGTCTATCAACATAGGATATTCAATGGAGCAAAAGTGTTTAGGCCTCGGCACACCCCAGATATTTGCCGGACGGCCAAACACAATCTCATAGGGAGAAAGCCCTATTCTAGAATGCACTGTTGCTCTCGTTGATAACAAGGCCAAAGGAAGTGCGTCTGGCCAGGCTAAACCTGTGGATGCTTGTATTTTGGCTATCTTAAGCTTCAGAGTGCCATTGTAACCCTCGACTAAACCAGCAGATTGGGGATGGTTTGCACTGTGGAATTTTTGTTTCACTCCTAGACCAGCACACACACTCTGCATAACTTTCCCTATAAACTCACTTCCGTTATCTGACCATACAATCCGTGGCATTCCAAACCTAGGAAAAAATTCCTTGAGAAGAATTTTGGCAGTTGATAGGGCAGTGTTGTCCTTTAATGGGTATGCTTCTATCCACCTGGAAAAAGCACAAACTACCACCAGGACGTACTTTAAATTGTTGCAGCGTTCCATGTGAATGAAGTCTAACTGAATCACTTCAAAGGGGCAGGAAGGAGGAGCAAAATGACCAGCTGGAGTTGGAGTTCCCTTGCCAGGATTATGCATCAAGCACACCATACAATTTTTCACCACTCTCTCTGCACACTTACTGATTCCCTCATTCTTCCAAACCGGAGCTAACATCTTACATATCCCTTTAGAACTTATATGAGCTACTCCATGCGCCATCGTCACTACTGCAAGCACATATGCATCAGGCAACATCCAACGCTGCTGTTCTGTCAAATCAATCCAACATCCATTCGAGTCCAACTTGCCCGTACTTTCTCTCCATACACGTTTCTCTTCCTCAGTCGCTTCTTTCTGAATCTCTTTCACACTTTCCATAGTGTCCTCACACATTCCAGACTCAGCAATCCATCTTGCAGACGTAGCAACGTACATTCTACTCATCGTGTCTCTAGCTGTCTGTTTAGCAGTTTCATCAGCAAAGGCATTCCCACGACCAACATCATCCGTGATTGCTTTATGAGCACTGCACTTCACAATCGCAACTTCAGTCGGTAAGGTTAGAGATTCCAACAAGTCGTTAACTAGCTGACCATGTTGGATCTTAGTCCCATGGGACGTAATGAAACCTCTTTCTCTCCACAACCGGCCAAAACTATGGGCCACGCCAAATGCGTACTGACTATCTGTAAACACATTCACTCTCTTTCCCTTAGCTAAAACACACGCTCTCGTTAGAGCTATTAATTCTGCAGCTTGGGCAGAATTCTGACTCACTCTTGCAGTCTCCACAATCGTCTTCAAAGTCGTTACCGCGTAGGCAGCAGTCACATCACCATTCTCCAATTTAAAACATGACCCGTCCACGTACAGCGTACCATCTGGGTCGGACAGGGGAGTATCTTTTAAATCGATACGTCCTTTTGTCTCTTCCTCCGTTTTGAAATAACAGTCATGTGGCTCAGAATCACTCGACTCTTGATCAGTCGGCAACAATGTTGCTGGATTCAATACATTGCATCTTTTGATCTGAATATGACTCGCTAATAATGTCAGCTCGTAACCAGATAATCTCGCACTAGTAAGGTGTTGAGTCTTCGTTCGGTTCATGAGTGTATCCACTGCATGAGGAACCATGACCACTAGCATATTGTTCATCACCAAACCAGCAGATTGTCGAATGGAAGCTGCAGCTGCCGCTGTAGCCCTCAAACAACTAGGTAACGCTCTGGCTACCGGATCTAATGTTGATGAAAAATACGCACAAGGGCGTTGTTTATCACCAAATTTCTGTGTCAGAACACTCAACGCGCAACCTTCTCTTTCGTGAACGTAGAGCGTGAATGGCTTGCTGTAATCAGGTGTACCTAATACAGGAGCTGAACACAATGCTTTTCGTAATTCAGTAAAACTCTCTTGGCATTCATCAGACCATGGCACCGGACTTGGAACATTTTTCCCAGTCAAAGCTACCAACGGTTTTGCTAAAAGAGAAAAATTTGGGATCCACTGCCTACAGTAAGAGGTAATACCTAGGAAGGCACGTACTTCTCTCTGTGTGCGTGGAACACTCATCTGCGTAATTGCTTTTATTCTTTCTGGGGTCAACTTCCTTCCCTCCTTTGATAAGAGGTGACCTAGGTAGGTTACCTCTTGGCAGCAGTATTGCATCTTGGAAGGAGACACCTTATGATTCAAATTAGACAAATGACGCAATAACGAAATTGTAGCTGCTTTGCAAGTTTCCTTGTCATCGGCAGCCACTAAAAGATCGTCTACGTATTGTACTAGGGCAGAACCTGGAGGAAGGACAAAAGAATCTAGCTGACTTTTTAAAGCTTGACTATAAATGGATGGACTTTCACAATAGCCTTGTGGAGCGCGTTTAAATCTGAAACTGCGACCTCCTAGACAGAAGCCGAAAATATCCCTACTCTCTTCGGCTATCGGAATGCTAAAGAAAGCATTCTTTAGGTCTATAACTGAGAACCATGTAGCTGTAGCAGGTATCAATGTTAACAAGGCAGTAATGTCTGGCACTACAGGAAACTGCGGAATTACAATCTTATTAACTTCTCTAAGGTCTATGACAAACCTATAAACTGGAGGTTTTGTAGGGTCAGTTCGCTTCAGAATCGGTAATACAGGACTGTTACAGACATTTCCTCTAGTTTCTTCAACTACACCCTTCTTAATCAAGTCTTGCACAATCAATAAAAGTGCACGCTCACCTTCACTCGATATTTTATACTGGGGAATTCTTGGAAATTTCACATTTGCTTTCAAAGTCACTACATACGGTGGAATTTCTAGGAGACCTACATCATTAGGACCAGTCGCCCAAAGAGAATCAGGGAGTGAACGGAGCTCCGGCGGGAGTGCGTCCATTGACAAGTACATCGGAGAGGTGATGTTTTTACCCAGTGTAAGCTGTACTCCTTCTGGAGAGCAGTACAATGTCGCATATAGTCGTTTTAACAAATCTAAACCAAGCAGATTTTCATTACAACCTGTCGTCAAAATCAGGGGTGCTTTCAATTGGCACGGTCCAACAGAAATAGACAAAGGACCAGATATCGGATTGTACACAGGGGCGCCTGAAAAACCTACGGAAACATTTGTTGAGCCAGACAAAGGTGCGCCAGGGAGTTTCGCATGCATGATAGAACTTTTTGCGGCACCAGTATCCAACAGAAACGGTTCGACTACACCTGATGTTGCTACTGCGACATAAGGCCCACTCTGATCCACTGGAACTGATACTACTCCCTCTCTCTGTCCATGGCTGTCCTAGTACCCATTTTGTCGAAAACCCTCTTCTACTTCACAATAATCTTCAACAAGATATTGCTGAGATCTATTTTGCTGAACAGATTGTCCATTTCTTTGGTCAAAGTGATTGGATGGACGATCATTAGTTTGTGGAGGCATAGCACCTCGTCCTCGTCCTCTAGAATTCTGCACAAAACCACCACGACTTCTCTGAGCTGCTGTTGCATTATTTTGCGCTAGGATCGGACATTCATTTTTATAGTGACCCTCTTTCTTGCAGTATGCGCATTGATTCCATTGATATTGAGGTCTTGATGTACCATAATCTGTCCTTTGGTATGAGTTCTGCTGCGTATTAGTCTGGTTCGTGCGAGGCGGATACGCCTGCTGCAAAAGAACTTTAGTTTTTAAATCTTTCGTTTTCTTTTCTGATTTTTCCTTTTCCTCTTTATCTCTATTTTCGTAGTACTGTGCAGTCGCAAGTATTTGCGCTGTCGTAGATACAGCCCACGCACTTTCTGAGTCTTTTAATTTATTGCATAATTCAGGTAACAAATTATGCACAAATTTATCGACAAATAGTCTTTGCCCTCCTTCTGTACTCATGTCCTGACCACTATGATCCACAAAAGTCTCTTCGAACCTCGTGAAGAAGTCCGAGACACTTTCGTCTTTCTTTTGCCTACATGCTGACAACTTGTCCCAATTAACACGCAATGCTGGCATCAGAGTCTTCATTAGATCAATTATTCTACCTGGCAGATTAGCGATCAAAGGTTCGGGTTTCGCACCACCTATTTGTTGACCATCTGCTGCAGTGATAGCTGCCCAATCACCACCTAAAGCAGCCTGATGATCCTCTCTACGAATTTTAGCCCACACTGGTTGCGGAACTACGTTACCAAATAACATATCAATGTCGGCTAAGTTCATTATACAAGCCTCAACTGTCTGTGTTAATTCCTTGTAATATCCGGCTGGATTCTTACGCGGATCTGGCAAGGCCTGCTTCACTGCTAACACTTCTGCTCGTTTCCATGGAATGTGTATCCACACTCGTTGGAACTGCGCTGGAGCACCTGCAATACCAGCATTATCATCACGTGGCACTGCTTCGCGCCAGATTGGAGGAACTTCCCTCATAGGATATTGGCGACTTAGCTTCATTTTACCTTTCTCTAAATCTCTCGGAGAACGAAGAGATGGATCATTCCTAAAACTTAAAATGAGTTCCATCGCTTGCTTTATTTTCTCACCCACTATCATTCCAGCAGCAAACTCCTTTTGAACCCTAATTAAATCTTCCAAATCTGATTCGACATCGTCTTCTTCTATTTCTTCACGTAACAACGAGCACATCTCATCAAAGACGTATCGTTGCGTTGGTTCTCCCCACTGCATAAATGTGTCTAACACATCTCTCGTACTATATCTTCTACCCTTCGAAATCCATCTGAGAGCCGTGGAGTCTAAAACTCCCCGTTCCTCAGTACTAGGAAGCTGACTCCGTCTCTGTACAGAGTCAGGAGTAGGAGTCTTAATCAGAGTTTTATATATAGGAGACAGCATATTAGTAACTGAATCAGTGATTCTTCGACGAACAGAAAGTGGAGTTAGTACACTCGCAGACATAGAGAATGCAGTGGAGGTAGGAATAGATGAGGAAGCAGTAGGAGTATCGAGGAAAATAGCTTCTGGAGCAGTAGGTACAGAGGTAGGTATAAGAGTTGGCAGTGTAGGAAGAGGAGGAGCTGTAGGAACATTTACATTCACCACAGGAAGTACAGGAACTTGGTTCTGAGGGACAGGAGCAGGAGCACCAGGTTGTCCAGCAACCGGCAATTGAACATTCGGGACGAGCGGAGCCGTAGCACCTTGTGCATACGGTGGAGGTGACCGTAACAGATAAGACAGCAGAGGATCGTTTTCGGAGTCCTCCAATATCTTAGCCATTTTCGATGGCAAGGCAGGATAGCACTTGTCAATCGCTAGGTTATGCTCTCTAATGGCTACATCTATGACCTTTTCACACTCGTTAGCTTGCAACTGTTTAGTCGCTTGCTCTAGAGTTAACCCTTCTTGTTCTTTCTGTTCTTTCTTCAACCTTTTCATTTCTCTCTGTTTGGATTCTTTCCGCCAATAACGGAAGGAATCAAACATTGCCGGCCGGGCTTTCTTCTTGAACAATTTCGCTTCTAAATTGTCGAGAATCTCTTGCTCAAAACTACCATGCAGTGGCCAACTAAGGACACCATCCTTCTTACAATAGCGGACCCATATCTCATTATAAGTTATAGGACCCACGCCATACTTACAATATAAATCATATAGGGGAGTCCCAATCGGAGGAACCAGACAAGAGTCCTCCAATCGCGAGTCACTGTTGCAACTAAAACAAGACAACATTTTCCGACTTACCATTTTCAGTCCGGAACACAAAACAAACAAAACACGGAACAAATATGTGCACTCGAACCAAGAACTTAGGCCTACCAAAACGAACTGATGTATCGATACCCAAAACTAAACCAAATAGATTATCGTAACTAAAACAACCAATGATAATCTAACAAAACCAAACCAAACCAAGAACCGATCAAGGATTTTTAACAATCCTCACAAAGTAACCAGCTAGCTATCACTAAATACTTAACTGAGGCACTGAAGACGTCACCAAGGAGAAACCCGTCACGTTTCGCCGTACTAAGGACTGCACCACTTCGGGTCCAAGACAGGGCGACGGTCAAGGCAACGGCCCACTGCAGCCGTCCTGAACGGGAAACCCTCGTGGAAGAGAACTTTGGGCCACTTTTGCGATATGCCGGGATCGATGAAGTGGGGCGCCTCCCTCAGGAATCTTCACACGAAGCCTCTCGAACTCTTCAGGCTTTTGGACCGGTACCGAATGACGTCGCCCCACGTTGGGCGCCAATTGGAGTTCTGGACTTTTTGGTTCCGTCCAGAGGTGTCAGGGTACAACACCCGAAGACCCCGGAGTTCCACCTGCCTTGGTGCACAAATGAACAGAAACACGGGCTTCTCGATGGTGGCGTCAAAGACCAAAGGTTTATTACTGCAGGGACACAGAAGTCACAGAATCTACGCACGGGCAGAAACTAGGAGCCTGTTCGATTTGTACAAAGTGGGTTGCTCCTTATATACTAAAAATTGTGCTCTAGGCAAATATTTCACATGTCGGTACATTCCCAAACCTTTGTGTCTCTAAACAATAAATATTTGACGTTACACAGGAACCGTCGATAAAATCTGATACCAAACATCTACGAAGAGGGGTTCCCACTAGTTCATCACAATCCCCTGTCAATATTGCTTTCAGGACCCGGACCGCCTCATCGTAAAGTTCGTTACCTCCCCCTAATAAAGATTCAGAAAGAAAGAAACAGAGCCAGGTGTGGAAGATAGAAAAGTGGGATAAGGGATGTTTGTGGGTCGTAAATGGGCAAGGCTACCGGCTTCGGCCGCCTAATCATGATCAGGTACAATGGACACGAAGACCAGTTTGGCAAGACTGGCCTCGGGCAGAGGAGGCAGCCTTTGTCGAGTCATGCAGCTACAGCGTGATCTGGTTTAAGGTGCACGTGTCATGTAAGAGGTGAATCTCCGGCTAAGGCTACGTGTCCTTAATCAAAGTGGAGTGAATGAAATGATCAGAGGCTATTGCATATGTGAGGGCAAGGAAACACAAAATGGCGGCCATGATCTAAGATGGATGCCGTGGGTATATCAGAAATATGTCAATGGAAGGAGTGCTCTTGCTCGTAGCGTAGCGAAAACACTAGGATATACTAAATGGATCATTTGCGGTTCACTGATACCAATATTATGTATTTCCGACAAACTTGAAAACACGGGTTCAAGTCGTCACGGAACCGTCACGGAACCTCAACCACCTGCGTAACCTCCACTGGCTCCACGTTGAAAAGAGTAAGCTTCAAGATATTCACCCATGCCTACAAATGCCTCCACAACACCGAATCCCAATATCTCAACAATAGAACCTCCTTCCACCGACCCAAGAGGAACCTCCGATCTGCTGACCTCACCCTCGCTGAACTCCCGCGCATCCACAGAGCAAGATCGGGGAGGAAAAACCTTCTCCTACATTGCAGGCAAGACCTGGAACAAGCTCCTGATCGACATCAGATGCGGCCCCACCCTGCACATCTTCAGGAGGACCCTCAAGACCTGGCTCTTTGACTGACCAGAGCTGCTTCCCTCCCCACCCGCGCCTTGAGACCCTCATGGGTGCATAGTGTGCTTAAAACTCCCTGATTGATTGATTGACCTTTGTGAACATTCTAAAACACCTTCTAGAAGACAGCCTCATCAAATCAATCATCTGCACCTGTTCCTTGCTATAAGGAATTAGTATACAACCTTTGTTAACATTCTAAAGCACCTTCTAGAAGGCAGTCTCATCCAGGTAATTATCTGCACCTGCTCCTTGTTACAAATAATTAAAATGTGACTTTTATGAACGTTCTAAATCAGTCTTAAAGACCGCCCAAACGTCTCCCCTTCGCTCAGCCTCTTCGTCTGCCACTTACCTGTTTCCCGGCTTCCAGGTCACTGTATTGCCAGGTCCTTTGATCCATTTGCTTTGACCTCACTGCAAAAAAAGTCATGTGGTAGACTTACACCTGGATGGAAAAAAAGAACAAGAAGAAAAGGAGAGACGCATTGACAAACTTGATTTTACTATACGTTGAGCTCAGTCGCAACATCGTGCTGCAAACAAAGATAACCAGTGCTTTTGTTCAACCTGTACATACTTTTGGCAGGTCTCTAACAGAGAGGGCTTGGTTGGAGCTAACATAGTCCAAATTTGCTTGTGGGTTTGATGCTGAAATCATACTCACTACTGTTTTAAAAATGTTGATAAAAGAGCCTCTACGGAAAATCTAAATGAAAACAAAACAACAACAAAACTAAAGGTTGGATAAGATTTGAAAAGCTTTTGTGAGGTGATAATTTAAGAGAATTAATTCTTGACTAAAGCCTTAATATTTGTTTGTTTGTAAGTGTCATATCTACCGGTACCATTCATCAGACTGGTGTGAATGCCTGCTGCAGTGTTGCTGTTGAGAAAACGAGCAACAGCATCTATGACCCTACACGCCAACCCCCTTCCCCCTGGGATTTGCCACAGGAGCAATGTCTCCTCCTGTAAACCGAGGGCAAGTCTCACAAGGATTTGGGAACTAGCGCCGCCGCTCAATTTGAGTAATCTGGGATCCAGGTAGGTTGCTTATGACAGATTGCAAACCCACACACCTAACATTCCTTTCCGGTAGTGCCATAACCAATTAAGACCAAATATTTGCGGATGATCTAGCACGTGCCTTATCTGGGTACCTCAATGACGCTAACATTCTGTCTGAGTAAATGTAGCAGTTGCTACTAGATCTGTTTAGGTCAAAAGCAGAAAATGCAACATTTAAGAAGGAGTTGCACTGAGAGAGGACAGATTTCACACAATGGAGGAAAATTAACCCAGGGATAGTCGCCCAGTTTTGACCCAGCCTGTGTTTGGAAAACCATTTCAGAGAGGGATGCTTACAACCACTAACCAGAATCTGCAATGTATCCGTCTGTACACCCAGTCTTGTGCCCGTAGCAGCTCCAGAACGCTCTTGTGGTGACAGTACTAAGTTTTCAGCCTTTATGAGTCAATGCCAATAACATTTCCTCTGCAAACCTCAGGCGTTCCCTAATGACACTGTTGCGGGAATTCCATTCTCCTACAGAACTGTGCATAGAGATTTGGAACCTCAGTGAATTAGGATGGCCCAAAACTCACCTCAGTACCCATAAATCCCCTTACCGAGCTAGCTAGAGTGTCTCATTGGTCATAACAAACTCCCAATGTTTATACAAACCAGAACATGAACTTAGAATACCTCAGGTATCGTGGAACACATGAACACTCTTTCGCTATATAATCATTTCAAACCAGAACGTGGAGTAAATGAGGACACGTGCATATTAGAAATATTTATTTACTAATGCAGGGTTCTCAAACGCAGTATCTTATATAATACAAGCAAACATATTATAAGAAACAAAGTTATCAGCATAGTTACTAGTCCATAAAAAGCAAACGGTGACAGCATACTAAGATGCTGAAATGAATAGGAATGAACAACACCTATTTCTCACCCTCCCTAATTAGCATATTATATTATATCTATGAAGGTCTCTTTTGGGTTTTAGCAGAGCGGGCCCATACCTCAAAATCTCAGTGGCAGAGGATCACATCATCTTCCACCAGCTCTCTGTATGCGAAGCACCATCAAGTGTGTTACGTGTGTTTTCAGCAAAGCAATATAAAACCCGCTTAGAGACAGATTTTGGCAGCAGCTGCATTTGTGTTATGTCTAGGAAGGTGCGAAGATCAGACCTCACAACAACACTGTGTCGAGTTATCCTTGGAGGCTTCAGCACTCACTGTGCAGACAGTGTACCAAGCAAAGCTGATATCAGAGCAATAACATATTATTTCTCAAGTAAATCACAACGCTCTTCTAGGTTGAAAGATAAAATAACAATTATGTGTTGTGTGCAAAATGAAGCAAAAGGAAAAATGGCGTTTAAACATTTAATAAGCTCATGCTAACTTAACACAGTATATAGAAAAGAAGTAGCTATATGACAACACTGCTAAAGTAGTGTTTGTAATCTCTTATTTGGGAGGTGTATCTGCTAACTGGGCAATTCCTTTAATAGAAGCAAACCATCCCCTTTTGTACAACTATTCTGCTTTTAAGGCTGCCATAACTAAGTTATTTGAAAAACATGTTTTTATCCATTGCTGCAGTGTTGCTGTTCAGTAGACGAGCCCAGCATCTTTGGCTGCACACGCTCTCTCCATCTCAACCCTTTCCCCCTGAGATTTGCCACCGGAGCAGTGTCTCCTCCTGTAAACCCAAGGGCAAGTCTTGGGAGGGTTCGGGAGCTAGCATTGCTGCCCCATTGGAATCATCCGGGATCCTGGTAGGTGGCTTATAACATTAAATATTAATCTGTGTTAAGAGGTGATTCAATGTTTTTAAACTGTTTAGATGAAACCTTCAATATACCTGCACCGGACCAATAAGCCACTATGTGACCAATAAGCAACTTTCACTAAAAAAAACTCCAGACCGCAAAACCTTGATTTCCATTGCACATTGTTAGAATTTGGGTTTTTGGTTGAGGGGGGTGTTAACCCCTCTCAAACAACAACCACAATACCTATCCAGGGTGAACCACAAACATTAACCTGTACTTAACCCTCTGGTAGCTTTGCACAAAACTGTCAGGCTTAACTTAGAGGCAATGTAATAAAATGAAAGCACAAGAAAAATCCCACACCAATTTAAAGAGTACAGTTTAATACATGGTTTGGCAGGAAGGTCTAGGTCTCCTGTGGAATCTTAGAGTACTTTGTGGTTGAAAATCTTTCAAGTCCTAAGTTTTGAGTTTTGTCTGTTGAGGCAGGTTTAACACTGCTTGCAAGGGTCCAAGACTGGGGTGTACCACTTGGAGGGTAGGACTCACTTCAGGTAGAGTTCATGTGCAGGGTTCAGTTTTTGGAGTTTTTTTGCATCCTTGGAGCTCAGAAAGCAGGTTAGCCAACTTGGAGTCACTCTGGTAGTCCTGGTAGCAAGGTAAGCTTCAATCACCAGGGCAGCAGCAGGGAAGCCTCTGAAGTACAAAGCAGGCCAAATTAAGAAGCAGGTCTTCTGAGTGTTCTACATAGATCCAGGAGTGAACTCAAGAGTGGGTTGGAAGGTCCTACTTTTATACCTTGTGCCAGTTTAAAATGGAAAACACTTCTGGAGTTTTCCTCCCACAGTTGGTTCTATAATTTCCTTCCTCCCTGCCCTCGCTCTAAGAGGACTAGTTTGGCAAAGGACTGATGAGAAGTTCTTTGTTAGTGTACTGAGGCAGCTCCTTCAAAATGCAAGTGGGACAGGTAACAACTCCACACCTCCCATACTGGCTGGATGGCCCATCCTGCCACACCTAGTTCCCCTTTGCCTCACTCTCTGGGAGGAATACACAAAGGCCAACTGCCACTCTAATCACAGTCATGTGACCCAGGACACAGACTGCAGGCACCAAATGGTTTGGACAAGAATATAACAACTTTTTAAAAGTTCCATTTTCAGAACAGTGACTTAATATCCGGTTTTACCATTAAAGAGGATTTTAAATTACAATGCTTTAGAGGCCAAACATGACATTTCTACCTGTTCCCTACCAAATGTTATCACTTATTAAAGGGCCATTTATGATGCAGCCACTAAAAGCTCCGACCTGTTGTCGGAGCCTTTATGGGCTGCATCGTGATGGGCCGCTCAGTCTACTTTCCGACCGCCTCATTATGATAGAGGCGGTTGCAAAGTAAACCGTTCGGTCATTCAGGCTGGCTTTCGACGGACTCTAAGAGCCCGGCAGCCAGACGGAAACCAGCTAGTAATCTCGAGGGTGGGCCTTTCCGTTAGATTACAATGCATGGTTTTCGACATGGGGCCGGATGGATATCGTTCTCGAACTGGAACCGAAAGACCTCCAGTCATCGGTTCCAGCCCAGGAATTAGGATGCAACCGAACCCTGTTCGGTCGCAATCATATACTTTACTATGAGAGCATGCATTCCGAATGGAATGCATGCTATGATAACAAATAGCAGGGATGCAGTTCATCCCTGCACCCCGTGGCAGCCACCTCAAGATGCCTGCCACCGGGTGCTTGGATCAACTGGGGGCCAAATCCGAATTGGTGATTACGATGCGGGCAGGAGTCACTACCATTGGTCGGAGCCCTTCCTGCCTGCGTTGTAATCTCACCCATGGTTTCCATGCCGGCCTGTCCAACATGAAAACCATGTCAGAAAGTTTTTTTGGGGGCCCCCAGCAGGGGTAGAAATCCTGGGGCTGCACTGCTGCATACAGACTGCACAGGGTGGTGTGCAACAAGGGGGTATCATAATCTTGTTTTGTGCTTTGCTTGCATTTGAGGTTTGTTTGTATGGCATTATACTGAACCCACGTCTGTCTATTGCAGCATCTACCAAGGGCACAGAAGGACAGGGGACGGACACCAGTGGAGAGGCATCTTGCACGACTGCTACACATGATCTCACTGACACTGATGTGATGTGATCCGCGCTTTGGAGGGAGACAGGAGTACCCTTGAAGAATCATGCCCATAAACACCAACCTCAATGTCTTCTGATGCTAGAGGTGACTCCTCAATGTTGGTAGGCACATGCAGTGGGAAATCTGCCTCTTCTTCCACCACACATCCTCCAGTGTCCACCCTCCCGGCAACTAGCAATAGTGCTGACCGTGCCCACAGCAGTAAGAATGGTAGAGTGTCCTTCCCCCCAGGCACCGCTGTCCTGCCCCTGTCTCTCCTGAAGCCCTCAGTGTTGAGGTGGTGGACCTTTTGCGCCAGCTGTGTGTGGGTCAGACTACTCTCCTGAAAGCCTTCCAGGATCATGACAAGAAGATGGCACAGGTAGTTGCCTTCACGGAGGGGATTCATTCCGACGTGGGTGGGCTACACAGAACTGTCCAGTCTCTGTCCTCCACAGTGACAGCAGCCATTCAACTGTCACAGGCTCAGTCCCTTCAGCAAGCACCCTGCCATTGGCAATATCTGAAGAGATTGACCACACACCCCAGCCATCAGGCAAAGTACTCAACACGCAGCACACAACAGCAGCACTCCAAGCGGGCCAGAGCGCAGACACCATCCCCGAAACTAAAAACAGGCACACAGGAGCACAAAGGCAAAAACCCTTCATATGACACCCAGGAGCATCAGGCCAAGAAGCAGGCCTCAGGCTCACATGCATCCAAATCACCCTCATCCAAGGACACTCCCGTCTCCAAACCTGCTCACAAAGACAAAGAGTTACCCTTCCTGCTGTGAAGCTGGTGCCTGAAAAGAGTCAGCAGAAACAGCTCTCTAAGGCAGATTCACCCACAACCTCAACTCCCGCCCACACCCTGTGAACCTGGGACAGGAGGGCAATGTGGGAGGTTCACCTGGTCAACAGGGGATGGAGAGGAAAAGGCAAGGCCAGGCCAAGCGTACCACCAGATCCAGCAAATCCCCACAGGGAGGGGCACCACCTGCACCTGATGCACCTATGGTGGAGACTGAGGCTGTTGTGTCCGCCCCACTTCCCACTCCTACCAAGAAAATTCTTGGCTATCGAATCCCCAAGAAGTGGAGCGGCAGCCCTCCACAATTACCCTCACATACTGTGTCTCACGGCAGCATGTCTCCCCCTCCCCATGCCACCATGCCACCCGGTCCAAGCAGCCCTCCAGCTCCTAAAGCCGCTGATGCCTCTACCTCAGCTGGTACTCCCTCTTCCAGGTCCAGTTCTCTAACGGTCCCTGACAATCAGCCACCTCCCAGTTCAACTGACAGCGAGTCTAGGAGAATGGCCCTTTTTAAAGTATTTGACTCAATGGCAGCGCCTAAGTCACAAAACCGAATGCAGGGAATGAGGCTACCACTCCGAAAGCTTGGAGCACATAGCCTGGACATGCCCAGCTCTGTTACATGATAGAAGGACTTTATTGAGAGCAGAGTGGGTCAAACCAGGTGCTCGTACATGCCGTCAGGCCATAATGGCAGCTGTGAATCAAGAAAACACAAAACTGAACATCCGGTTCACCAAATTTGTTGCCAGAGCTGCAAAACACTGGGGAAAGAAAAGGCAGCAATTCCTTTGCCGGCTGGCTCAGCTATCTCTGTGTAATAAAAACTTTAGTAGCCACCAACCCCCTTCAGCAAGGCACATATGAACACTGTTTTCAGCACTTCAAAACCAGCTGTCATATTTACTTGCACCTCTTTTTTAGATGTTCTTAAAACCACTCTGTGATAGCCACGTTACTTAACGAGCTTGATCCATTAAAGAAAAATGCATAAGCTGACAATTTTTTAATTGTACCTATTTTTATTGCATTGTTATTGCACTAACTAAAGTCCTTTTTTCGCCTTTTTAAAAATTTGTACATGCATATATGAGTTTCATGGTTTTAACATTTTGTTGTGATTTTTGGTAATCAAACAATAAATTTGAAATTTGACAGCCAAGTCTGAGGCAAAGTCCCCCTCCCAAAGCCATCCCTCCCACAGTGGTGTCTGGACTGTCGTTTGTATCCCCAGAGCTGTGGTAATTCCCATGGCAGTGCACCGTGTTATCCATTCCCTGTGCAGGTTGTCATGCACACATGTACATACTTTGCACAATGGACTGGCCAATGGTCTTACTGTTTGTCACTTTGGATGCCCATTCCCTGTGCGATTTCTCATGCACACATATACTTTTTTTGGACTTTGTACTAGGCAATGGCCTTGTTGTTTGTCACTTTGGATGCCCATTCCCTGTGCAGGTTCTCAAGCACACAAGTACATACTTTGTACTACGGACTGGCCAATGGCCTTGCTGTTTGTCACTTGGGATGCCCATTCCCTGTGCAGGTTCTCATGCACACATGAACATACTTTGAACTATTGAATGGCCAAAGGCCTTGCTGTTTTCTACTTTTGAAGCCTATCTTGGTGACATTTAATTAAGACAGTTGCTCCTGTTGTCTGCTTTGTCTATGTCCTTGCTAAATAAAAGGTTTTATGTATGGGTATGGTTTTATGTGACACATACTCTGTAACATTGCCAATTGCTTGTTTTACTTTTTCAGAGTTTGCCAGGGTGACAGGCACTTTAGTTCTTCTTGAGTCTGAGGCTTGAGGGTGCAATGATGGTTGTTTGTGATGATCTACTCTTCTCCTAATCATTCTCTGGTCAGGTATGCTAAATTGTGCACATGTCATGTTAGGATGCAATACCCGAACAGATGTGTATTCAATCTACAGGATTACTTGTGGGGTGGCCAGGGTCCATCATATCTGTGTGATCTTTCTTAATGTCTGAAAAGCAGTGTTGATGTGTGTTCATCTGGTGTAGACCTGTCTTCCTAGTCACATGGGTACATTTGAATATGTGAACTTGAGTGGTCATACAATGTGAATGGGCAGTCATTGTCAGTTGTGTTGATGTGTGTGTGCCCCTGCAATGCCAACTGCACACATGTATGATCAGCTATTGAGTGCCTGTTTGTTTCAATTGTCTACCATGTCCTTCAGATTGGGGGCACATGTAGGAGTTGTAGGTTGGGCACTGTGCAGTGTGTTGGTGTGCCTTTGCACTCCTGAGGGACACCTACTTGTTCTTGCTGCCAGTTGTGAGTATGCAGAGTGTGTCACTGCCACATCTGGGTTGTCTTTTGGTGATCAGCCATGTGTCTTGTTATTGTTTGTGCTCGCTGTGCAGACCTGCTCAGCCACACTGACATTATTTGTGAGTTTTCTCATGCATTGCTGTCACTTGACTCATTTGTGGCACCAATATGGTATGTGGTATGTGGAGTCATGCCACCACCTATATGTGCTTCTGATGCCTACACATTGTGAGTGACTCCTCTATGTGATTGTGTACTGTACACTCCTCACCTGTACATTACTGAAGTACACACAACTTCAATATCATGTCTTCTATCCCATGGCTTGCCAGTGTGTGAGCCTACCCACCACTTAATAGAGTGAAACTATGCTGTGTGAGGCTGAACTGTGTGCAGGACCAATGTGACACTCAGGACAGTTTCCCAATTAGTGTTATTTTCTTCTACTTGTTTGCTGTCATGGTTGCTCATGTGCAGTGCATATGTTTGAGCAGCACAGTCCTCTAATCATGTTGTTTGCGCCTGGGTGTCCTTGAGTTTCTCATCTGTGGGTGATGGGTAAGCTGTATGTGTGTTTGCTGAGGTACTCCTACCCTAACTTAGTGTGCTCTTCTCTGTGTGCTGTGATGATTTGTGTTGTAGGAGTTCATGGTGTGGCACTCAGATTGTAGGAGTTCATGGTGTGGCACTCAGATGTGTGTGCTACTGGTTTGGTTGTTATGCACACACTGCTTGGTGCGCATGCAGTGCTGTCAGTGTATGTTGCTTTGTACTTGCTTGGTGTGCATCCCCCTGATGTCCAGCTGAGTTTGCAATGTGATGGACAGGTATGCGCATCTGTTGTGTTTTTGTTGTGGATGTATGCAGTGTTTGGCCTGAGTTAGCTCTTTCTACTGACAGATGCTATGTGTGTGTGGTATTCTATTTGCATGAAGTTGTGTGTGAGTAGTTGTTGCTGTGTGATACATTCAGATGTGTGTTGCAGATGTAGTGTTTATTACTTGTGTGTCTGTCACATGAAGCAAGGTGCATTCTTGTTATTGGGCTTGTTTTGAGTGCATATTGGTGGTTTGTCCTCCTATTTTTGACCTGTCACTTGTCAGGAGTGGGCCTGTGCATGCTTGTGGTACATGTTGGCACCTTGTTCACTTTATGAGTGGTGTGGTGTCTCTGCTTGTGTTATCTTATTGTCCCATTGATCCCAGTTAGTGTTCAATGTTTGATTTTTATGGATGCACTTCTTGTTTCTGTTGAGGTATGGTGTTTGTGCATTGGCCCTGAGTGATAATGTTGTGTACTCCTGTTCTGTCTAGGCTCACATTGCCGTTCCACTGTTTGACTGCCAATGTGTGGGATTGTTGTACTTATGTGGATGTAGTTTGTGTGCTTTATGTTTGGCTATTGTTTCTGTGTCTGCATTGGTTCAGGCATCCCTGAGTGTGAGTGTTTGAAGTGAAGGTCCCTGTCGCTTTCCGCCACCACCAAATGCTGGAGGCGTGTGTCCCTGATCCCTCACTTCAACGTTAGGCTAAGTAAGGCCACCGTCTGAGATAGCCCGGCTCACCCCTTTAGTAGCTTGGCACGAGCAGCAAGGCTTATCTCCAAGGCAGGGGTATTCAGTATGTGCAACTTCGCTCACAGTAACCCCATGATGTAATTACAAATAGACTCCACACGAATATTGATAAAAATGAGTGTAATCTTTACATAAGCAATTATATGCTACAACTACACAATATAAAATCAACATATAAGAATGGGTAGTATTCTTTCCGGTGGGTTGGTGGGTTCTAATCCCATCCACCGTTTCTTTCCACCAACATTTAAGCTTACTTCTAACCGTTTCCCAAAAGGTTAGGCAAGTCATATTGCTAAAATCACACACTTTGCAAAAGGAAACAATACTGCAATGCATAACGATATTCTCTTATTCTGTGAAACAGAGAAACAATGCTATACGTAGCACCACAGTCATGTACTTGCAAGTTAGGGAATAATGCAATGCGTATCACCACCAGCATGCCCTGTACCAGGAAGAAACAAAGCAATGTGTCACGCTACAATACTGTACTGTGCAATAAAGAAAAGAAATAATACACTGTGCCACACTATACTCAGATACTGTGCACTGAAGAAATAATGCAATGCGCCACGTTACAATCAGGCAATATGCAAGGGAGAAATAACATAGTGCGTAGCGCACCAAGCATAAATTTATTCAGGCACAGGTGAGGTCAGCCGGCATATGACAATTCGATAGTTTGTTAGCAGCAGTTATGCAAAGTGTATTACAACAGTTTTACATTCTCCATTAACAATGCCCCCGTCATGGATCAAATGATGACACAAAAACTACTGCTTCCCACTCCAGCCCCAGTACTGCCCCGTCCTGGGTCAGCGCGAGCCGAAGCAACGGCTCGCGCAACTGACTGAAGCTGGAGGCCGAGAGAGTGTCCCTTGGCCCCCCACCCTACCCCAGATGTTGATCCACATTACCTTGAGGGGCGTGATCCCACTCTCCACCTCAACGACAGCGACTTGGGTCTTGATCCAGAACTCCGTCATGGGTTGCGGCAGACTCAGTTCTTCTGTGGCTGCCGGTCCGGGCCGCTACTGATTGACTCCGAGGGCGGTCTCAGTCCACTACAAGACCCGCCCTAAGCACTGTGGAGACTTTACTTAAATTAGGTGCACACCTGAACCTGTCACTCCTCACCAGCAACTTAAGGTTGCCCTTCGACACTCACACCGAACATTCGAGACTCGCCTCTTCTTTGATGCTCAGGACGATCCAGCGCTCTTCACCAACACTCCGCTTGCACCTCAACAAGCACCCTACACATTTGCGCCACTCCACTTCTTGCGATGCACCCGATGTCCAGGCGCTCTTCTCCAACACCCTGGCTGCACCCCGAAACGCACTGTTGCACGTCTGAGTCTCATCTCTTCTCCCTGTGAACACGATATCCAGGCACTCTTCCCTAACACCCTGGCTGCATCATGACACTCACTCTTGCATGTCGGAGACTCACTTCTTCTTTTGGTGCCTACGAGGCCCCAGCGCTCGTCACCAACACCCTGGCTGCACCATGACACGCACACTGCGTGTCTGAGTCTCGCTTCTTCCTTTGGTGCACACGAGGCCCAGGCGCTCCTCACCAACACACTCCCAGAGCGTCAGAGTTTCCCTTGAAACTCTAGGTGCCCAATATCACAGGGCACACCTTGCGAAGGTCTCTGGATAGACAGAGTACACACACCAATGGCATATCTGAGTGTCTTCTCTGGAAACTTTTATATTCCTGTGTTTCCAAAACTGGCAGCCATATCACCTCGGGCCCTTGGGGTTTCAAGACACAGCACTAAGCACAGTCTTCTTCAAGCAGAGAGGACCCAGCGCCTCCAAGCACAGTCCCAACAGCCTCTTCCTTAGTTAGAGCAGCAAACTGCAGACCAACCCCAGATTACGAAGCAATGATTGGTCTATCCACATCAGTCTCTTCAGTTGCTCCTTCTACCGATCGCACCGGTTCTGGTTCCTGTTTTGGGACTTTTGTGAGACCAAGTTTAGCAGGCAAGGACAGGACAAAAAAGTTCCCAGTAGCTCCAGAGTCAATGAGCATGGGCCAAATATGTCTTTGTTGTGCAGTTAGGATTACTGTTAATTGGAAGGCAAAGTGACGAGACTTTCTCGTTCCTACATTAGTCAAGTATTGCGAGATCTGTATTGCCTTATTGATGAGACAATCTCTTTTCTCAACGAAAGTCCTAGTTTCCCTGTTCTTGATCAGTAACTCCTATACTGGCCACAGTTTTGCTCTTTTTGGGTTTGCCTGTGCATTCCTGGATGAAGTAATCAGCTTCGGCACAATAAAGGCATAGATTCAAACTATTGTGGTGTTCTTTTTCTTTATTAGACAAGGGGCTTTTCATACCTTGGATGTTCTTTTTCTTCATTAGAAAGTGGGCCTTTTATACCTCCAATCTGCATAGGCTCTGTGTCTTGGAGGTTTCTGTTTTAAGGATGACAATTCTAGCATCATAAAGAGACCTGTCTCCAGTTCACTTTCCTAAACAATGATCTAGTTTGACCACTGGGTCATAAAAATTCTGAGCAATCATCACGGAGGTCTACAATATGCAAGAGTGAATCTTTTAGATTGTCTCTTACACCTCAATAAAATAAGGACGTTCTCTTTTCTTCTGGCCAGCCGGTCTTTGCTACTAGTCAGTTGAAAGTAGTTACATAAGTCAATAGATCTTTATGGAACAAATCTTTTTTATTCATTTTTAGAAGGCATAGCAACAAATATACACAGCCATTTGCCTACAACCACAAGGGCCTGCAGCCAGGGAAGGATGCATAGCGTAAAAATATAGACGTACGCAGCTTTATAGCATTCATCCCGGAGGCCGGCAGTGACAACAAACATCCCTAGTTAATAGAAAAACCAATGGAAATCATCAGGAAAACCTTTCCAGCCCGAAGAAACGGAATCATGACAGAGACAGGAAAATCTGACCCTCCAGCTCCCCCCCTGAAAGAAAAAGAAAGAAAGGAAAAGGGTCATTCGTACCATGACCCTCAGATATCAGAAAGCGACCCGCACCCCTCCGCCAGGCCCAGCCTAAAATCCCCCATTAACCCATATTGGAGACTCCCTTTTCTTGACCTTGTGGGATCAGCTGGAGAATTTTCAGGAGTTTGGGGTAAGTAACTTCCCGGAGGTCTTTCAATAGTAGTGCAATGAAAGGAGCCCGTAGTTCTGTGTATTTCTCGCCTTTATGGTCTTGTACTAAAGAGAGGCGTTCCACAGCAAGGGTGATCCAAACTCTATGGAGCCATTCCGTGTGGTCTGATACCGTGGCAGTGCCCCAATGTACCAGGATCACTTGATGTGCAGTGAGGAGCGCCAGTGCTATCTTCCTGCCTCGCAACAACCACATTGGAAATGTTATGGGGTTCAAAAGACCCAGGAGAGTGTAGCTCGGAAAGCGAGGTATCTCAGTCTCAAAGGCGGAGTCGATGTCATTGGGCACCTGCTCCCAGAATCTCTCCAGTCTTGGACAGTGCCAAAGAAGATGTGCTAGAGAGCCAGTTATATGGCAGCCCCGCCAACATTCCTCAGTATGGTTCTTGTCCCATTGGTGGATACGAGCGGGCGTGAGGTACCAATAAGCTGCTACCTTAAACGCAGACTCAGCTCCAGCGGTATTGAAGGCTGTATGATGGGCTCTGTGATGGATATTGTCTCACTCCTTGTCCGTAAGGGCCCTCCCCAATTCAGCCTCCCAGCAGAGTTGGCCTTTAGAGCGATTACCTTTCTGGCCTGGAGCAAGAAGAACATAGAGTTTCGCAATAAGATGTTTGCCATCTTTCTTGTTCGTTATCCACTTCCTAAAGGGGGTAAGCTTGCAGGAGATATGCGATAAGTATGCCGGCGTTAACCCAGTGAGGCAGTTGTAGATAAAAATACTTGTCTGTCTGTGAAAGATCAAGGTCTTGTGGTATCTGAGAAAAGGGAATGATACCATCTGGGTCAAATAAGTGGCCCCAACTCTTACAGCTCACCTTCCTCCAACACTGGGTGACCTCAGACTTACATCTGTGGGGAAATCTGGGTTATCCGCCATTGGCGTCATCGGGGAGGGGAAGGTTGTGAGGCCTCTTGAGAGATCCACCGCATCCCACACCTTCATTGTCGCCGCAGTGACAGGAGAGGAGTATAGACCCCATGACCGTGGTCTGCGTGGAAACCATATCTCCCTCCAGATGTTCGCTCCAGCTACCACCTGGTCCATGAAGGTCCAGTGCTTTTCTGAAAGGGGGCGATTCCATTCCAGAACATACCTCAGGTGTGTGGCCTGGAGATATCTGTGTACTAATGGCAAGTTCACCCCGCCTTCGCTTTTGGTACGCACCAGGTGGGCAACAGAGAGGCGTGCTTTCTTGTTGCCCCATATACATTTATTTATGGCAAGCTGTAGTGCCCGCATGGCTTTGGGAGTGGGAACCAGAGGCAGAGTCTGGAAGAGGTACAGGATCCTCGCCAAGATCGTCATCTTCACCGTGGCGATGTGCCCTGACCAGGACAAGTTGAGACTAGCCCAGCCATTCAACGCCTTCCTAGTCTGATCCACCAGAGTCGAGTAGTTCAATTCCAGGGTGCGAGGGAGTATGGAGGCCAGGAGATTGCCCGGGTAGGGCATGGGGCGCTAGACCATTGCAGGGGGAGATCCCGCTGTAGTGTTTCTACATGTGTATGGAGCAAGGATAAGTTGAGCACCTGGGACTTGTTATGATTGACCTTAAAGCCAGAAACTTGTCGAAAGGACTCCAACTCCCTCACCAATTCGGGTAAGAATGTGAGAGGCTCCGCTAAGGAGAGGATGACATCATCCAAGTAGAGGCTCACTTTGTGGGTGCCACCCCCGAATCGGAGGCCCTGAATGCCTGGAAGATCTTGGATTCTCTGAGCAATGCGCTCCATATAGAGGGCAAACAGAAGGGGTGAGAGGGGACACCATTCTCTCGTGTCCCTAGCGATCTTAAAGTGAGTCGGAAAACACCATTTGCTCTGAAAAATGCCCAGGGGGGGCATGGTAAATGTACTAAACCCATTGGATGGAATGGGGGCCAAACCCAAAGCCCCGAAGGGTATCAAATATATAGTTCCAGCTCACCTTGTCAAATGCTTTTTCGGCATCCATGAACAGGAGCACAGCCTCCCTACGGGAGCGATGGATACTGTCCATGAGATGCAGGATGTGGTTGGTATTATTGCCGCCCTAACGAGTCGGGATGAACCCCGCCTGGTCCGGAACGATTAGGCTTGCCATTAGAGGGCTCAGCTGAGCCGCTAGGATGCCTGTAAAGAGCTTTGCATCTATATTAAGCAGCGAGATTGGACAATGGGAGCTGCTTAGCCCTGGGTCTCTGATTGGCTTAAGGATGGCTGAGATCGCAGCTTCGGACATGGAATGCGTGACCGCCCACTCGTCGAGGAAGAAGTTGAAGAGCTGAGTCAGAAGACGTGCCAATTCTCTACAGAATGTCTTGTAGAACAGGGCAGGGTAGCCATCGGGTCCCGGGGACTTATCGAGCTTGAGCCTTGAGATGGACAAGATGACCTCACCCAGCTGGATGGGATCCTCCAGCAGCTCTGCCTGCGCTTTAGGGAGGTGGGTGAACTTGCTTGATGCCAGATATGCACCTGCAGCAGAGAGATCTACTGTTTCCCCACTATACAGAGATTGATAAAATTGCCGGAACTCCTCCACGATTTGGGAGTCCAGGTGTACCTCCTCGCCCCTGGGCCGCTTCAAGAAGGAGATGGTCGATGCTACGGCGTTGGCCTGCAATCTCCGCGCCAATTGCCTCCCACACTTATCACTACACAGGTAGAACTTGTGGCGGAGTTGCAGTAAAACATATTCTGCCCTGTCAAGGTCTATGCGCTTGAGAAGATGCTGCTTACCTTCTAAAGACCTCCAGACCCTCGGGCCCTCGTGCATGTATGTATTGCCTCCAACTCTGCTACTTCTTGTTCTAAGCTCCGGCGGGCTTCTTTGCGCTTTTTATTGTCGGGTGAAGAGATCACCATAAGTTCCCAGTGGATACCCAGCTTAAGCTTTTCCCAAACGGTTGCTAAGGAAGGAACCCCAGTATCGTTATGTTGGAGGTATTCCGCTATCTTTGAGCGTATGCTCTCTACGGTACTAGGCGAATGCAAGAGTCCCACCCTCAAATGTCATCTTGCTGGAGTAAGTCCGAGCCCTTCCGCTTGTATGCGGATGGAGATAGGCACGTGGTCAAAGAGGGAGCGCGTAGCTATGGAAGCATCAGTAATCCTAGGTAAGAGCGTGTTAGAAACGAAGAACATTTCCAAGCATGCATATGATTTGTGAGCTGCCGAATAGTGGGTGAAATCCTGCACAGTTGGGTGCCTAAGGCACCAAACATCGTGAAGGCCTTTGTCGGCCAGCCATTGTTTATCCTCTAAGGAAAGGGAACCCACGTGCGTAAATCGCTGGCCAGACCGATCAGTATCATTGTCCATGACAAGATTCAGATCTCCACCCACCACTACTGCGGAGTCAGGGGAGGCCAGGCTTTCGGAAAGATGTCAAAGTAAGAAGGGCACCTGGTGTGTGATGCCACCAGAAGAAGACCCTAGGATGAATTAAGGGATCTAGCTTCTCCCTAGACCAAGATCAGATCATTTCAGATGACGTGGCCTATGCCTTAGCAGGAGATATGGCTAATACTGACAATTTGGTGGGATGGTTCAACACCTACAGTTATAAATTAATAGGTTAAAAACAGAAAAAGCAGCACTTAAATATGAGTTGCAAAGGCATAAGGCTCAGTTTAGACAATGGATAGACACCAGACCTAAAGAAAACTGCACTGACCTGACCCCTCCTACATTTGAAGAACCTTTTCACAAGATTGCCTCCCCTTCTACAGGCCAGAACTTACATGTATCTGTCACTACACCTCTAGCCCTCCAAAATGCTTTCAAGGCAACAATGCTAAATTTGCAGCCTTCATGAGTCAATGCCAGTTACATAGGCCACGTCATCTGAAATCAATCATTCAATCAATCAATACATTAGTAGAGCGCGCTACTCACCTGTGAGGGTCTCAAGGCGCTGGAGGGAGGGGGGGTGCCGCTATTGCTCGAATAACCAGGTCTTGAGGTGTTTCCTGAAGGTGACATGGTCCTGGGTCAGTCATAGGTGTGAGGGGAGGGAGTTCGATGTTTTGGCTGCCAGGTAGGAGAATGATCTTCCTCCGGTGGTGGTTCTGCGAATCTGTGGGAAGGTGGCGAGGGCGAGGCTGGGGAAATGGGATCCATGGGAGGGGGTCAAACATCAGCAGATACCCCATGCCAGGAAATCTAGGATATAGAGATAAGTAGGTACACATGGTTGGAAGGGGGGCAACCTCTAATTGTGTGGAAACTTACACTTTATTCTTTGTGTTTTAGAGGTAAAGGAACAATACCACTCGGTGCCAATGAGAATTGTGAAGCAATACTACACATACCAGACGTGCAAAAAGGCACCTCCATGTTGATGGATTACTACTGGCAATGCAGAGATTTTGCCTATGCATAGCTTGTCACCAGATGGTGAGGCCTCTGCACCCTCGTAACCATACACACCCTAGCCCTGGTCATCCCTGGGGAGATCTGTCTGAGTTGTTCCAACATCCGCTACAGAAGACAGCAACTCTATTGCATCAGGTTCGAACAAGAAGAACTGCTGACTATTTTGACTGGGCTCAGTACAAGGACATTTCAGAAGAATTCAATCAATCAATCAATCATCGTATTTATATAGCGCACTACTTACCCAGAGGGTCTCAAGGCGTTGGGGGGGGGATCCGTTACTGCTCGAACAGCCAGGTCTTGAGTTGCTTCCTGAAGGCGAGGTGGTCCTGGGTCAGGCGGAGGTGGGTGGGGAGGGAGTTCCATGTCTTGGCGGCGAGGTAGGAGAAGGACCGTCCCCCTGTGGTGGCTCTGCGGATGCGGGGGACGGCGGCGAGGGCGTGGCTGGTCGAGCGAAGCTGGCGTTTGGGAGCGTAGAAGTTGAGGCGGCTGTTGAGGTATCCTGGGCCTTGGCTGTGTAGGGCTTTGTGTGCGTGGGTGAGGAGACGGAAGGTGATTCTCTTGTTGACCGGGAGCCAATGCAGATCTCTCAGGTGTCCGGAGATGTGGCTGCGACGGGGGATGTCCAGGATGAGTCGTGCTGAGGCGTTCTGGATCCGCTGGAGTCTCTTCTGGAGTTTGGCGGTGGTTCCGGCGTAGAGGGTGTTGCCGTAGTCCAGACGGCTGGTGACGAGGGCCTGGGTGACCATCTTCCTGGTCTCGGTGCGGATCCACCGGAAGATCTTACGTAGCATGCGCAGGATATTGAAGCACGACGAGGAGACGGCGTTGACTTGTCTGGTCATGGAGAGGGAGGAGTCCAGGATGAAGCCCAGGTTGCGTGCGTGGTCTGTTGGTTTGGGTGCGCTGCCTAGGGCGGGGGGCCACCAGGAGTCGTCCCAGGCGGAGGGTGAGGACCCCAGGATGAGGACTTCCGTCTTGTCCGAGTTCAGTTTCAGGCGGCTGTTCTTCATCCATTCGGCTACCTCTTTCATCCCTTTGTGAAGGTTGGCTCTGGCGGTGGCGGGGTCGTTGGTAAGGGAGAGGATCAGCTGGGTGTCGTCGGCGTAGGAGATGATGTTGAGGTTGTGCTGGCGTGCGATGTCTGCGAGGGGGCTCATGTAGATGTTGAAGAGGGTTGGACTGAGCGAGGAGCCTTGAGGGACGCCGCAGATGACTTCGGTGGCTTCAGATCTGAACGGGGGGAGGCGGACTCTCTGTGTCCTACCGGCGAGGAAGGAGATGATCCACTCCAGTGCCTTCTCCTGGACTCCGACATTGCTGAGGCGTTGTACTAGGGTACGATGGCAGACAGTGTCGAAGGCTGCGGAGAGGTCGAGGAGGATGAGGGCCGCTGTTTCTCCGTTGTCGAGCAGCGCTCGGATGTCATTGGTGACTGCGATCAGGGCGGTCTCGGTGCTGTGGTTGGCCTGGAAGCCAGACTGCTAGGGGTCGAGAGAGCCGTTCGTCTCGAGGAAGGCGGCCAGCTGCTTGTTGACGGTCTTCTCGATGACTTTTGCAGGAAACGGGAGCAGCGAGATGGGGCGGTAGTTCTTGAGGTCGGTGGGGTCAGCCGATGGCTTCTTGAGTAGAGCGCTGAGTTCGGCGTGCTTCCAGCTCTACGGGAAGGTAGCGGTGTCGAAGGAGGTGTTGATGATGTCCCGCAGGTGGGGTGCGATGATAGTGTCGGCCTTGTTGAAGACGTGGTGAGGGCAGGGGTCGGTTGGAGATCCGGAGTGGATGGAGTTCATCGTGTGGATGGTGTCTTCGGTGCTGATCGGAGTCCAGGCGCGGAGGGTGGTGGGGGGCGGTGGTTCGGTCGTGGTGCTCGTCGGTAGAGTGCTGAAGCTGTTGTGTATGTCCGCGATCTTGTTGTGGAGTAGGAGGCGAGGGAGTTGCAGAGGTCTTGCGAAGGGGTGATGTCGTTGTTTCCGGCGTTGGGGTTGGAGAGCTCTTTGACAATGTTGAAGAGTTCTTTGCTGTTGTGTGCGTTGTTGTCCAGTCGTT
Source organism: Lissotriton vulgaris (assembly GCF_964263255.1). Lineage (NCBI taxonomy): Eukaryota > Metazoa > Chordata > Amphibia > Caudata > Salamandridae > Lissotriton > Lissotriton vulgaris. Next base: position 119,288,488 of record NC_141690.1, read on the forward strand.
CCTTGAATGCAGTTTTCTTGGTGGCGTGGATGAGTTGGTGGTGTTTCCGGGTGGCGAGCTTGAGGGCAGTCATGTGGTCCGGTGTTGGGTCTCTGCGCCAGGTTCTCTCGAGGGCTCGGCAGTTCTTCTTGGAGCTCTTGAGTTCGTCGATGAACCATGGGGCTTTCTTGCTGCTGGGTCTGCTGGGCGGGGTCCTCAGGGGGGCGAGCTCGTCTGCGCAGTCGTTGATCCACTTCGTGAGGTTGGTGGCCGCCTGGCTAGGGTTCGTTGTGCTGGTGGGAGGGTTCGTGCTCAGGGAGGACACGGGCTGGTCGGCTGTGATCTTGTTCCAGTTCCTGCGTGCAGCCTGTTGCTGGTGGTGGTGGATCGTGGTCCTTGCGAAGCTGAAGTGGACGCAGCTGTGGTCCCTCCAGTGGAGTCCGGTGGTGTGGCTGAAGACGATGTCCTTGCTGGATGAGAAGACGGGGTCGAGTGTGTGTCCGGCGTAGTGGGTGGGGGTGGTCACCAGTTGCTTGAGTCCCAGGTTGGCAACGTTGTCCAGCAAGGTGGTGGTGTTGCGGTCGTTGTTGTTCTCCAGGTGGAAGTTGAGGTCCCCGAGGAGGATGTAGTCAGCGGAGCAGAGGGCGTGCGGGCTGATGAAGTCGGCGATGTCTTCGCTGAATTGTGTGCGTTGTCCAGGGGGTCTGTAGATGAGGGTGGTCTTGGGGTTGATGTGGACTTGGAAGTGCAGGTGCTCGGCGGTAGCGAGGGTGTCATCGGTGTTGGTCGTGACGCGGATGGTGTTCCTGTGGACGATGGCGATGCCTCCTCCGGTGTGGTTGATGCGGTCCCTTCGGATGATCTTATAGCCGTCTGGGATGGCGATGGCGATGTCTGGCGCGGAGGAGGCGTTCATCCAGGTTTCCGTGAAGAAGGCGACGTCTGGGGCTGTGGTGTGGAGCAGGTTCCAGATCTCGATGGCATGCCTGTGGACGGAGCGGGTGTTGAGCAGGATGCATCTCAGGTGGCTGCTGCTGTTGCTCGTCGGGGACTTGGGCACTGCCGGAGTGGTGCAGGTCGGATGCAGGTGAACTTGCAGGCGTTGCAGCAGAAGGGTCCGTGGGTGCGTCTCGGGGTGGCTCGGTAGCAGCCCGGGACTCGGCCGGTGTTGAGTGCGTTGAGGGTGGCGGCGTCGTACGTCCGGCGGGTGGGCTGGGGAGAGTGGGGGCCAGAGGTCCTGGCGCTGGGCGCGGTCCAGGCGCGGACGGGCGCAGACGGGCTTACCTTTGGCACGCCTTCGGCGCGCAATCGGCGCGCCTGCTGCGCGTGCACGCTGCACGTCTGCACGGTCGCCATATATGGCGAAGTGTCAGGGAGAGAGGAGCTGGGAGGCGGGGAGGGTAGACAAAGGAAAGGGGGCGTGGCCGCTGGTACGGCGGCGGGAAGTGGGGAGCGGGGCGGGGGGCACAGGGGAACACGGGGACACAAACTAATGCAACAAATGCCCAAAAAGACAACACAGGCAGGAGAGAAATAAAATATAGTGGCAACAGTGGCGAAAAAAGGAAATACAAATAGCGCGGTAGTCAGCACAGAAGAGGCAGCAGGCTCAGCGAGGCTGAGTCGAGCAGGGGGGCACACGCAGCAGCTGGTGGCCGTGCGGTGCGGGGGTGTCCTGGGAGCAGTTTCAGACAGTTTATTGGCACCTTTCTTCATAGTACCAACAAAAGCAAATGCCTGCTGGTTACAGATAACCAGGTGGGAACTACTGAAGATGATTAACGACACTGAGTTTGGCCTAAATGCTAAGAGGAAAGAACTAAGAGCCATCCGCCTCATGGTGATGCAACACCGGTATGTGTTGGACTTGATGACAGTGATGGAGGGTGGGGTGTGTACCAAGATTGATGCTTACTGTTGCAGGTTTATTTCTGGAAATGATCTCGAAAATGAAACTCTCTCTCTTGCCAGCCAAGCACTGAATCATCTACAAGCTGACATGAAGAAGGAGGGAGGTGCCCCTGAGCAGGACTGGTTCATAGTATTCTTTTCTGGCTCCCCTGTGGGTGCCCAAACTGTGCACGTAATTGCTTCCGGTTGTCTTTTTTTTTACTATTGTGTGGTTTCCTGCTGTAAAAACGCAGTCCTCAAATTAGGTAGTAATGAAATAGCTAGAGTAAGGATAGCAGACACAACACAAACACACCCAGCCTCGAATAATGTGACTGTCATGACATATGAGAAAAATTATGCTGCTGAAAATTCAACTAGATGGGTATATTAATATCGGTGGATGCAATGTCAATGTATGCCATAATATATGTACAAATAACAATGTTACTATCAGTGAATGCAATGTCAGTGACAATACCGGTAAATATAATGTCGAAGTACGCCATGACAAATGCACTCATTATAATAAGAATGTCGGTAAATGCAATATCAAGGACCTCCATACTATATGTACATGTAATAACAAACGTGTATCATTGCTCTTTAATCCACCTGAGATGACCTCCTCGTCAACCTCGAGTCAGAGATACGTAGCCAGATAGGGCCTAGGACCCAAACCCAAGCCTACTGTTTGATAGGTCACAGGTAGGGTTAAACTTAGCCCGAAGACAGACGCGCAAACAGGGAAAACCCAGATCGAGCTCCACCACACAAGGTCTGCGGATATTGGCCCCAATAAAACACGTTTGGGCAAAGAGGGCGCATTCCAAAAATACTACAAAGTCAGATGCCACCTGTAGTTAGGAACAATCAGCCAATCAGAACACAGCATGCACACTACACACAGTGATCATTCGCTCCCCATGCCGGACATCTGAACACATACACACTTGCCCACAATAGGTCTCTACAAAGTTGAGAGTCACCTGTGCCCCTTATCAGATGGTTGAATTTATGGTTCTTCATGACTAGGCCAAGATTTACGTGCTCTACAAGAATGTGTAATGTGTAATCAGTTTATTGTACTTAAGAACTGTATATAATGCCAGCCAAGACCTCTGTACATCGAGACAGTCTTCATACACAACTCTGTTGCTGCTCTCCTGGCCACTGCATTTAATTAAACCAACTTCTTCCTGTTTTGCCAAATGCCCATTTGTCTTTTTATATTTACAAGTTAAATTCCTATCAGAGCAACACTACCACATGATGCTTTAGTAATATATTTGCAACAGTGTGCTCCAAAATGATTCACTATCGACAAACCTCACCCTTACTACTCTCCTGAATAACACATTTGCTACACTTTGTGATAAGCAAGGCAAGGTTTTTTACAATCCCTGTGACTTTAGAGGTGTGACATTGATGTCAGCATGCCCACTCCGAAAATTGTTTCAGAACTACTGCTGCAAATGTGCTGAAGAATGTGTCTAAGTCCAGTTTTAAAAGAAGCCTTTGCAAGTATTCACAGGCAAGACTCTGTGAACCTTCTAATATTTTTGCTGCTGTTTTTAATACTTCACAAAGGCATTTCAACCGTGAAGAACAAGTTACTTACCTTAGGTAATGCTTTTTCTTGTGGCTACCGTATCTGCCTGTGGATTACTCACCTTATGAATATCCCCTGCTCTAGCATTCCATGGAAATTTTTCCTAGATCTACGCGCCGACGAGGTCGTCACAATGCTATGGCTCCAAACCCGGCTCTTCATGACGTCACCGGAGCCATAAGAGGACCACGTCGGCATGATGACGTCAGTTCCACCCATTTTTTCCGTGCCACCGAGGCAAAATGGGCGGACCAACCATAGAGACAATGCACACATAGTACACAGTATTCACACAAATACACACAGTGTAAAGTGAAATAGAAATCAAAGAAAGTAACGTTTCATATAAACCTAACAAGGTTAAACAGAGGCAACATGAATTTCAATATGTAACAACCATATTAACCAATACCTCTTTTAAGGTATAAAAGGGAGGATAATGGGGAGGAGGGTGGGTCAGTGAGGAATCCACAGGTAGATACTGTATCCACCAGAGAAAGGGTTACCGAAGGTAAGTAACTTGTTCTTCTGATGGATACATATGAAAGGAATCCCACAGCAGTCCCTTTCCCGGAGGAGGGTGCCCACCCCTCTATACCAAAAAGTCTTGCAAAACAGAGCGCGCAAAATGGCCATCCGTCCTCACTTCGGAATCCAAGCAGTAATGCTTCGGGAAAGTGTTGAGTGAGGCCCAAGTTGCGGCCTTACAGATGTCCAACACAGGAACACCTCTGGACAAGGCAGAAGTAGACGATTTAGCCCTGATAGAATGAGCTCTAATGCCTTCAGGAGGCTCCTTGCCAGCAAGGGAGTAGCATATCTTGATGCAAAAGACGATCCACCTGGATAAAGTGCACTTGTGCACCGCCTTGCCCTTCATATGACCAGCATATCCAACAAAGAGCTGATCATCTTGATGGAAGTCCTTTGTTCTATCCAAGTAGAAACTAATCGCCCTCTTTGGAACCGAGAGATGAGCCTCTCCTCCTCCTTGGAAGGGGGAGGGGGAAGATAGAAAGTAGATGGAAGGGAGTTACCACCTTAGGCAGAAAAGCAGCCCTGAGTACCATCCTTTCAGCATGTATTGTCAGAAAAGGAGGCTTTGAACTCAAAGCCTGAAGCTCACTCACCCTCCTAGCCGAGGTGATAGCCACAAGGAAGACCGTTTTGAATGTAAGTAGTCTCAAAGGACAACTATGCATAGGTTCAAACGTGAAACCCATTAAGAAAGTTAACACTAGATTTAAATCCCACTTAGGCATAATAAAAGGAGTGGGCAGAAACATGTTAGTAAGCCCCTTAATGAACCTTAAGACTATTGGAGACTTAAAAAGGACGGCTGATCGGGCAAACAAAGAAAAGCCGACAAAGCCGACAAATATCCTTTAACAGTGGCCACAGCACAACCCTGCTGAGCCAAATCAAGTGAAAAACAAAGAACATCAGAAAGATGCGCTTTCAGAGGATCAATAGATTTCTCTCCATACCAACAAACAAATTTCGACCACCTCTATGAGTAGATAGCCTTGGTGAGGTGTCGCCTGGCCGATAAAATAACATCAACAATGTCAGGCGGGAGAGAAAAAGAATTCAGGTTGCCCTGTTCAATCTCCAGGCATGAAGGTGCAGGCTCTGGAGGTGGGGGTGTAGAACCTGCCCCTCTATCCAGGAGAGGTCTGCCCTGAGAGGGAGACGAAGCGGAGAGTGCGATGAGAGGTGAAGAAGGTTTGTGAACCACACCCTTCTTGAGCAACCCAGGGCGATAACTTGGGCCCGGTCTTGGC